>NC_072474.1:96930439-98399189 GCF_027574615.1 Eptesicus fuscus
TTAAAAAAATTTAACACTATTTCTGAGAACTGCTAAGCTATCTCTGTGCTTTTGATTTACAATGATATAGCTACACAGTTTCAAAAATATATAATCATTATAGCATAACATTATTGTTCTAAATTTACTTAAACTATCATTTTCAACAAAATGCCATTGAGATATTCAAGGCTTTGTCTACCTTGTGGTTAGTAAATTTTAAAAAAAAATTAAGTCATGGGAAATTTGAATTTTCTATGAGAAGGACTTGAAATAATGCTGTTATTAGTGACTAAAAAAGTAATTCCTGGAAAAAGAAAGTCATCCATAAATGTTCCCATTTTTAAACAATAATCTAAAACTCATTTAACATTTTTAGTAAACTTTCTTTTTAGGTCAGTTTTAAGCTCATGGCATATTGAGCTGTGATACAGAGATTTCATATATACACCCTGCTTTCACACATGTGTAGTCTCACCCATTATCAACAGGATATTGTTGTAATTAACCTAGTTGTTAATAACAGGAAAAGAACAAAGAGAAGACCAAATATTATAGTAATGTATTTGGGCAACTTTGCCAGGAAGTTGCAGTTTAACACTCCCCAGGAAGCCACTGGTCTATTCCCCACAGATCACTGGGGGAAGGAACTGGACAGGGGGAAAATAGATGCATGCCCAGTAAAGTCTGGGTGAAAATAGGGAAGGTACTTGCTAGTCAGTTACAGCTGGGAACAGGTAATTGACAAGAGTAGGTGTGACCATTGCAAGCATGGCAAGATTTGAGATATTTGATCCACTATACAAAGGTGCTTGCTCTCTTGTGCTCTTGGTCTCTCTGGCCTCTTGGCTCCTGGCTCTCTTGGTTCTCTGTCAGTTGACTATATTAATGGGGGGTTTATATATGGGATCCCTCTTTTGTTCCCTTGATCTATTTGTCTATTCTTCCATTAATATCATGCTCCCTTATTATTGTAACTTTATAGTAAATCTCAAAGTTGGATAGTGTCAGTTCTCCAATGATGATCTTGCCCTTTAATAACATGTTGGCTATTCTGGGTCTTTGGCCTCTCCATATCAACTTCATAGTAAGTTTGTCAACATTATTCCACAAAATAACTTACTCTGGATTTGACTGGAGTTGTATTGAGTCTCTAGATTAAGTTGGGACGAACTGACATTTTGACAGTACTGAGTCTTATTTCTTCCTTCCTAGTCTGTATACCCTTATTTCTTTTTTCTTGTTTTGCTGTATTAATATTGACTTCTGGTGTGATGTTGAACAGTAGTGATGAGAGAAGAAGACATCTTTGTTTTCTTTCTGAAATTAATGAGAAAGGTCTGGGTTTTCACAATTAAGTAGGATATAAACTGCAGTTTTTTGTTTTTTGGGGTTTTTTTTTTGTAGACATTCTTCATCAAGTTGACAAAGTTACCTTGTATTTCTCATTTACTGAGAGTTTTTATCATGATGGGTGTTGGATTTCTTAACTGTTTTTTTTTTTTTCTGCCTGTATGAAAAAATTATTTGGTTTTTCTTCTGAAAAAGATTGCAGAAAATTGGTAAAATTTAGTGAACATTATGGTCCAGGTATAGGGATAGGCACTGAGGACACATGGATAAATAATGCATGATTTAGGCCATGAGAGATATGTATTGAAAAGGCAACACAGACATGCTAACATGAGCTATATTGCCATGTATTTACTAAGAGTGACATGTGGATGCTGAATGTCTTACAGTAGGACTGATATACAGCCTTACTAGTAAATCCACATTTTTATTTCATCAAGATGTTCACAAGCCAATGTGGAAAAAATAAATATACCTTAGACAGAAATAGAGACAAACAAAGCATAAATTAGAGTATATTCAAGTATAAAGAATACTAATTAACTTTGAGAAAAATAAAATTGAATTAAACAAAATAATTTACCCTCCAAAACACAGAAACAGATACAAATATATAGACTTATTTTCTTAGGTCAGCTTTTAGTTTTGATTCCCTCCAAAACCAGCTTCTCGTGTTTATTTTCAAATGATCCATTTATACCTTGAACGACCCACTTTGAATTCAAAACATTATACTAAACCTGGTTAGATCACTATTGTTTTTAGTTAATTATGTTCATTCAGGAAAATGCTATTATAACCATTATTGGGAGATCAAGATGTTTAAGAGGCAACTGATTTCCATAACAGAGCATTGTTATCTTTTATCTTACCTTTTAAAATGATGTATTCTTTTAAAACTATAGTTGGCAAAACACAGAAGTTATAAGTCAAAACCATCTAGTATGTGTGTTTTGTGTTTCTCGAAATTCACTCTGTACCCTCATAGACCACAATAAATAAATACAAAGCTTTTTAGAACTTAACTAATGTAATGGATCCACTGGATGTTTCTGTGTACTCTTTCAACTTTGAATAAGAAAAATGTATTCCATCTTTGGAGAATATGTGTGTCTTTATTCACAGAGAAACTTCAGTTTGCTTTAAATATAAAGGTAAGACATTTAAGTAAGCTATATAAAAAAATTCAAATGAAAGTACAGAAAATGACGTCTTAATTGTTTTGAAATGGGCTAGGACCAAGCATTGTTTCAATTGTTCATATGCACTAGTAACACTAAGGGTTGAATTGATTCTGCTGCTTTTAGAACATAATGGAACAGAGAACTCTTGTAGCTTTGTTTCCCTCTTTTCCAATGATTATAAAAAGCTGTATAGATCTTGAAGATTCAGTTCCAGATCACTGCAATAAACTATTACAATAAAGCGTTTGTAAACTTTTTGCTGGTAGAGGGTCTTAGCTTCAGGTTTTAAAAATGCGACATCTGTGAAGTAAAGCACAATAAAAGAAGCTATGCCTGTATTTAGGATATAATAAAGGATTATATTTATTTTTCACATATCCATAATTTTTATTTCATAAAAATGTAGTTGTTATAAAACTGCACAATTAAATGGGAGTTTTTTTTCTAAGTAGAATAACATTACAGGGCTTTTAAAAATATATTTTTTATTGATTTTAGACAGGAAGGGAGAAAGAGAGAGAGATAGAAATACCAATGATGGGAGAGAATCATTGATCAGTTGTCTCCTGCACACCCCCTACAGGGAATTGAGCCCACAACTTGGGCATGTACCCTGACAAGGAATCTAACCATAACACTCAACCACTGAGCCACACTGGTCGGGCAACATTATAGTGCTTAATGAAAATTGGCTGAAAACACAATGATAGGTAATTAATAATTCTTAACTTTATCCAAAAAATATTTTAGTTCTTTAGATACTTTGCAATCAGTAAAAATAATCTCCTCTTGCTTGTTTGTGTTAAATAACAATTATTATAGATGCTTACTATGTTCCAGACATTTTTCTAAATTCTATACGTGTATTTTTTAACCTCATTAACCTAATGTGATCACTATCAGTATCTTCACTTTAGAATCATGGAAGTTAAACCCTTTTTTCTCCCCCCTCTGCCAATTTCAGGCACTCAATTACTTTAATAGTATGTTTATTATGGTAATGAGGAAATAAAACTAAACCCATAGGCAGAAAATGTAATTTTATAAATTGGAAAATGAAATACATATTAAAATCATCAAATCAGAATATGTTTATTTCAAAACTTTTACTAATAAATATTTGACATGCATACTGGACTGAATAGTTCCCTCAAATATTCATGTTTACATGAAACTCGTGAATGGTAGTTTATATAGAAACTAGAGGCCTGGTGAACGGAATTCGTGCACTGGAGGTGGGGGGGAACCCCTCAACCTGGCCTGTGACCTCTCGCAGTCTGGGACCCCTCAGGGGATGTCCGCCTGCCAGCTTAGGCCCTCTCCCTCTGGGGAGCGGGCCTAAGCTGGCAGGCGGACATCCCTCTCACAGTCCAGGTCCCCTCTCTCTTTACCACCCACCTGCTTGCTGCTCCCTACTGCTTAGCTCGCTGTTCTTAGTGCTGCCGCAGATGCTCTTGCCACTGTCGCTGCACTCGCCAGCTGTGAGCCTGGCTTCTGGCTGAATGGCACTCCCCCTGTGGGAGCAGACTGACCACCAGGGGGCAGCTCCTGCATTGAGCATCTGCCCCCTGGTGGTCAGTTCATAACGACCAGTCATTCCACCATTTGGTTAATTTGCATATTAGGGTTTTATTATATAGGATAAGATCTTTGCAAAAGTATTTAACTTAAAAACAAGATCATATTAGATTACAGTAGGTCTTAATCCAATGACTAGTGTTCTTTTTTATGGCAGCCACATGAATCTAATGCATCATGTCACCTAAATTAAAGAGGCTGAATTTCTCCATCTGTCCCTATATCAGATCTGTGATCTAGTTATTTCCCCGTCCTTAGGTGGTATTTTAGCAAGGTTCTTCTTAAAAATACAAATGCCCTCATTCACATTAATTTAAGCTCAACCTAGGCTATTGTAATAATAAAATACTTAAAATTTAACAATGGTAAATTGTCTCCCCTCCATCATCTTGTGTCTACTATAGGCTGAAAGCTCGTATGGTGGTCTCAGGCAGAGTTAGATTATTTTTTTCCACTATTCTCTTTTACTTCTTTTCCCCAATTCATTTTCCAATTGAGAGACACCTCAATTACTGAAGCAGAAAAAACAAATAGGCCACAATATATAGCGCTTTAATAGATGTTATTCCTCCATCCTCTCTGGGGTGGTGTGCTCTCATGTGTTAATTAGACACCCCACTCCTTCCACCTCCACTCCCTGCTGGGAAACTGCAAAGGCATTCCTTCAAGTGGGAGTGATATCACCTCCAGTTGGAGAGTTATGGCTTCATTGCCAAGCTCTTGGCTTCTGGTGGTCCTTGCAATGCTGGGCCAGTTTATAACTTCTGGCAAGGACTATTGGATCAGTATTCTTTTATGAAGTCTGCAACCAGCTTCCTCCTTCATGGCCCCCTTTTGATACATAGAAAACAAGCTTTTTCAAACTGCCATTATATATGGAAACATAGGGTGCATCTAGTGTAAGGTGACCAGACGTCCCGCTTTTGGTGGGACAGTCCCGATTTTTAACAATTTGTCCCGCGTCCCGTGGCGTTTTAAAAAAGTCCCGATTTTTGGAAAGAATGCACGACAAGCTAGGGAATGGCTGGGGAACGGGAAGGGAATATACGGTTTTCAGCAGCCATGTGGCTATTTAGCCAGGATATGAGTTTTATATTATTTTTGTTAATTTTATAATGTTAAACTTTAATAATTACAAATAATTGTTGAGAACTGATTATCGACAACTGCTTATCAAAGTTCACATTGTTGATCAGTTGTTAGAATTCGACCACCATTGTTTGGACTTAATGAACAATGGCATTTTTTTGGGATTGGCAAAGACAAAAACATTTTGTAACTGTCTCTCAGACGATACACATCGTACTGCGTGCTAGTAAGCTAGTTAAACAAGTGATGTCATTACAAATCAGCTATTCAGATAATTTAGGTAAGTAATTTATGTATTTATTTCATAAATACATAAATTTTCTTGAATTTAGCAGACAGTACTCATATTATTTATATTTTATAGTGGCAGCAAAAAGTCTAGCGCCGGCCTTGAAAGTGACACTTACGACTAACGTTATGGCAAATTCAGAGGAAAAATAATACAAGTTAGTATTGTTATTACTTAGAAAGAAATATAGGATTAAAATAATTTTTAAAATATAGTTACTTTATAACAATAAAATTAATTTAATTTATAAACTAGCAATAAAATATGTTCATGTAATTATGTACCTACTTACTGTGTTTTTAAGCAATATGTATATAATAATTTATAATATAATTTTAAATTATTTTTTTTAGATTTTAACATAATGAGTAAGAAAAGAGGATGCAAATTCAACGATGATCTAAGAAGTGAATTTCCTTTTATTAAAAAACCCAAAAGCGATTACAATATAGACCAAATTTTTAATCAACAACACCCCCCCCCCCCCCCCCCAGGCCGAAACCGGTTTGGCTCAGTGGATAGAGCATCAGCCTGCGGACTCAAGGGTCCCAGGTTCAATTCTGGTCAAGGGCATGTACCTTGGTTGCGGGCACATCCCCTGTAGGGGGTGTGCAAGAGGCAGCTGATCGATGTTTCTCTCTCATCGATGTTTCTAACTCTATCCCTCTCTCTTCCTCTCTGTGAAAAATCAATAAAATATATTTAAAAAAAAAGAAAAGAACCCCTCCCCCCCTCCCCAGTCAATGGTGTCCCGCTTTACCAATGTTAAAATCTGGTCACCTTAATCTAATGACTCTTGTAACTCTGATCTCCTGCCTTATCCTGAAACAACCCTCTATCCACAGCCTCTCCTGGAGTCCTTATGATTGCCAAACTTAATAGGATATATAATACTCTCTCTGAGTTATCACATTGAAACCCCTATTTGTCCTTTAGCTTAAACAAGTTGGTAGTGCACAAAGTACTGACCAGTCACTCCAAAAATATAGTTTCTTCTTTACCTTTCTAAATTATTATAGGTCAGGGATTTCTAAATGCTGAGAAAACCAATACTTTAATCTCAGCATGTCACACACAGGTAGTGCAGTATTGTACTTCAGGATGTGGGCTACTTGGTCGTGGTTAAGTTCTGCACCTAGGGCCTCTGCAGAAACCCAGATAACATGAAAGTGTCACATTAAATATCTCGATATGAAGGGTGGGGCAAAATAGTGTTACAGATGATGTTCATATGGAAAATAATACAATAATTAATAAATAATAATATAGGAATAAATTCTGTGTTTCGTGTACACACAACTGTAAGCGTACTTCACCCCACCTGGTATAAGGATTCTATGGTATTGTCTTCCTTGCCTCTTCCCTCTCTAACTCACAACCAGAATAATAAACAAATTAAGTTTATTTAGTTTAATTTTCTCATAAAATGGCAAGGTCTTATGCGCTTGTAGCATAATTTAACCAAAAGCTTATCATAACATATATAATCTGTACTCATCTGCCTTTACCTCTGTCATATAGGTAGTCATAAAGTTGAA
Source organism: Eptesicus fuscus (assembly GCF_027574615.1). Lineage (NCBI taxonomy): Eukaryota > Metazoa > Chordata > Mammalia > Chiroptera > Vespertilionidae > Eptesicus > Eptesicus fuscus. The sequence goes on from NC_072474.1 coordinate 96,937,450, forward strand.
TAGGTGCACATGTTGGTGAGGGTGTTTTGTTCTTTTTTAAAATGATTAAATTCGATTCATACATCTTATAATGGCCTACTTACAAAGGTTTTGTAAGTTTTCTGAGATAAACTGCATAGCATTTTATTGTCTTGTTCAATCATATTTAAAATCAAATTATATATGACCTTGGTTATTCCTTTTGATTGTAAGTTAAGGGTAGTGAATGTTTCGATTTGCTAGTGCCTCATGCACTGCCTAGAACACAGAAGACAAACAATAATTAATTACTCAATTTCAAGAACCTGGAGAGGGAATGGAGTTCTCCTCCTGCCAGAATGAGAGAAATCTGTGAGGACTATAATGGAATTAGGGACTTATTAGATTAGTCAAAAGTTTTAGCTAATGAGAAATGAACAAACCTAGAGAGGCTCTTTGCTGCATCTGGCATGGTGTATGGAGAGGCAAGGCCAACTTGAAGGCCATATAAAATATATTTTATATTTAATAAACTAATTGAAATTTAGATTTTCATAATAAAGTATGCAGTCAAGATTCCATGGGAGCATTCTTAGATTCTCTAGTGTGAGTATGCATCACATGCTATTGACTGGACACCAAGCTCAGAATCATCAGGGTTATGTCTGATGTGTCGCATTCTTGCTCCTCACTAACCATATGTCTTTTCTCCAAACAAAACTTGTAATATAAACACACACACACACGTATAATTTAAATAATTATATTAATATATAATATAATTAAATGAATATATGATGTTAAACATATATTAGTATGTAATGTAATTATAAACATATTATATATAATGTGTCTTTCATATATATTTTCATAGATAAATACACATATGAAGATAGCCACATGCTTTGTACTTTGGTTTTTGCAACAATCAGGCCAGTAATTAAAATTTCCTGAATCCTTTATTCTGGGCTGGACTGTTTTGAAAACATTATATAAAGGAGTTCATTTAATAGATACAGAAAATCAAGGAGTTAGACATATTATTACAGTAGTCCTGCCTTATCTATGGGGAATATGTTTCAGGACTCCAGTGAATGTGTGAAACCATGAATAGTATTGAAATCTATATGTACTATGTTTTTTCCATGCATATATACATATGACAAAGTTTACTAATTAGACACAGCAAGAGATAAACAAAAATAACTAATTATAATATAGAACAATTATAACATTACTAGAGGCCCTGTGCATGAATTCATGCACTAGTGGGGTCCCTCGGCCTTGCCTGCAAACATCCCCTGAGGGGTTCCAGATTGTGAGAGGGTGCAGGCCAGGCCAAGGAACCCCACTGGTGCACAATCGGAGACCGTGGGAGGGCTCCAGGGTGTGTCCGACCCATCTCACCCAGTCCTAATCCAGCAGCTGGACTCTAGCAGCAAGCTAACCTACTGGTTGGAGCGTCTGCCCCCTGGTGGTCAGTGTGCATCATAGGGAATGGTCAAATTGTCAGACACTTAGCATATTAGGCTTTTATTATATATGATACTGTAATAAAAGTTATGTGAATTTGATCTCTCTCTTTCTTTTTGATAACCAAGATGGCTACTAAGTTACTAATGGGTGAAGTGCATATACAGTGTGAATATGCTGGACAAAGAGATGATTTATATTCCATGAAGAATGGAGATTTCATCCTGTTACTCAGAACAGCATGCAATTTAAAACTTGTGAATTGTTTATTTTGGAAATTTTTCATTTAATTTTTTTGGGCTGTGGTTGACTAGCAATAACTGATATTGTGAATAGCAAAATCACAGATAAGGGGGACACTACTGTATTATTTCCATAGTACCAATAAGGAAACTGAGGCACATAGAAGATATATTTCTTATCCAAGGTCAAACAGTTTGTAAGTGGTAGAGCCAGAATTTGAATTTCACAACATTGCCTTTAGAATTGATGCTTTTGCCCACCATACTGTACTGCCTTTCTGGAATATTAAAATTTACAAAGCAAAAATTACATTCCATAAATCGAAGCCATATGAACATTTCCATATACAAGATAAATTCTTTAGTTTTTTTATATTTCAACGTGGACTATTTAAGACCACAGAATTTTTCTTATATGAAGACAAGAAGTTTATCTTCATAACATAGATATATGTCTCTGTAGGAAACGTTAGTGCTTTTTAAATAACAGATGGAAAGTAAAAACAACAGAAGAACGTAGGCACTGAAAGATATCCTTAAAAATGTATGGTCATTTTACAGCAGATTGCATATAGAGTTATGTTTATGGGGAAAACTGTCTTAGGGTCAATAAATCTACAAGGAAACATGACAGTAGATATTTCTCTTAAATTCAAAGTAGCCCCTAAGTTATGTGAATGCCCAGAAGAAAAATAGAATAAATTATATTATATAATTAGCTTGCTCTGTTTTCCTGATACAGCTAAGAAAAATTCCTCTTGCCTGTATGTAAATGCAATCAGCACTGCAGAAAAGGCCAGAACTGCGGGCACTTTATGTTTGCTTTCTGGAGGGAGGTACCATATTTGAGCAGAAATAACCACAAGAACAGGATTTTGAAGACACAGATTCTCACGTTTGTCACGCTTCTGACAGTTTCACTAAATTTTTTAGACTCGCTTCTCCGTCTGGACAACAAAATCAATGAACCATTTCACCTCTATGTCCCTTGCAATTTACATATTCCAAAATCGACTATACGTTAGAGATAATGCAAAAAGATGAGAGTGTGTTTTTCAAAGTATTTAAGGATCCTGGCTATATCTAGTTGTGTGTGGGTGACATTATCTCTCCTCAGTGTCTCACAGCTCATCAACACAGGAAGACATAGAAATATTAATCAGTCTAATAAAATGTTAGCAAACTGGTTATTATTTCTTTGCTTTATGTCTCTTTTCTCATATTATCAGAAAAAATGGTTCTTAAAAACATAGAAATAATAGGTAACTATAAAATGAAAATTGGGTTAATTACTTTATTATTTATATAAAACACATTGTTTACATACAAATGTTTTGTATCATATCATGATGTATGTATCTTTGCCCTAGCTCACATTTTCTTTTAATTTTAACACTTCGATAAAATGTAAGTTGTTTGCAGATGCCTGAGGATGTAATGAATAAAGACAAAAATTCTCCAGATTACAGTAAAAGAAATGCTTTCCAAATTTTACTAGTACCCATAGCCAAGAACGTATTTTCTAAACACATGCTATAAGTTTTAATTTCTGTTTCATAACTGGAATCATTGAAAGAGGAGATAATTTAAAGAACGTATCCAGACAATTTTACAAGTCCCAGCACAGCCAATGATTGTAATATGTGTGAATGGCATTCCCTGGAATTGTATAGTGCCCAACCTGTGCAGTCATACCCAGTATTACTCCACACATAACAGGTTTCCAAGTAAGGGAGTCTTTGAAAATATTTCTAGATATGTTGGCTGATGGGCAGGATATAATAAAAAAAAGTAAGATATATGGGGAAGTAATTATTAAGACTCATTCTCAACTACAGTCAGATTGGGGAGTGGGAAGAAATGATTAATCAAGGTTAACCCTTCCTTGTTGTTTCTTCATCATTTAAAACATTTTGATAATCATATACATACATCATAAAGATAAGCAACTGAAACATAGAAATTAATTATCTTGGTTAAGGTCATACATGCAACCAATGAAGTGGTGATGATTGTGTTGAGACAACAGAACTGGAGTTCAAATCTTTTCTTTTAATTTCACACTACTTTACTTCATCCTTTTGTGATTTCTGATAAAATTTCTAACCATTTTAAAAGTGGTTATAGTATCTTACTCTAGTTCTCCCTTAGTTTTCTCGCTGAGAGATTCATAATAATATTAATAATATTTATATCAGAAGACTTGAGATAATTACATGTGCTAATTATGTAAACACATTAGAATAATGGCTATTTTGGTTATAAATGTAAATATCCTACTGGGGATGGGGCCCACAACTTAGGCATATGTCCAGACTGGGAATAGAACCATGACTTCCTGGTTTATAGTTCGATGCACAACCACTGAGCCACACTGGTCGGGCTAAATATTGTTTTATTACTACCATTTGATATACACTGAGTAGCCAGATTATTATGATCTCTAAACGCATAATAATCTGGCCACTCAGTGTGTGTGTGTGTGTGTGTGTGTGTGTGTGTGTGTGTGTGTGTGTATAAGACCTGGTGCATGAATTTGTGCATGGGTGGAGTCCGGCCAGCCTGACCAGGGGGAGGGGACATGGACGGTTGTCAGGCCTGCCTGCTGGTTGAGGGGACAATTTGCATATTAGCCTTTTATTATATAGGATATACACTGAGTGACCAGATTATTATGCATTCAGAGATCATAATAATCTGGCCACTCAGTGTATATTGTCTTTGGTTAATGATTTTTTTATTGACCAACAATTCAATGTAAAACAGTTTATAAAAAATTTCAAGCTATTCTTAATATTAAAACAAATTTTCAAATAATAGTTTCAGAAAATGATTGTATATAACAACAAAAAAGAATAGAGAAAAACATATAAACTAAGATCTGGTGGAAAAAAATTAAGTTTCTCCTCAATTGTTTAAAGTGCTTTGGAAGGATTAATTGATCAGCATCATAGTAGAAAAATGAAAAAAAAAAAAGTTTTATACAATTATGCGATGGTACCCTGATCACTTGGCACATATATTATAGATTAGCACTGCCCAATAAAAACTATCAGCAATTATAGAGATGTTGTACATATATTCTGTCCAATAACACAAGGCTATTGAGCATATAAATTTGGGCTGGTGCTACTAAGGAAATAATAATACTTTTGTGTTAATTAATTGAATTTAAACTTAATGAGACTTGTATGACTAGTACCTGCCATATTGGGCAGTGCAGTTTAGAAAAAGGCAGTCATTGCATCTTTTATCCAAGAACCTTCTTATCAGAGTCAGCATAGTATAAAACAGACAAAAGACAATTATAATATGGGAAAAATGACACAAGTGAGCTGAATAGGAAAATCCCTAATGAGAAATTCTAACAGAAGAGTGGCAACCAGAAAATTCATCAAGGAATGTTGGGAAAGAAGTTATGATATAATGTGTGTATTTTTGACATTTTCTATCCTGAAATTCAGTGAAATAAGTTCAAATACTAAACATGTGTGATATGCGTGTGCCGTGTGTATGAATGTAAGTCATTTCCCCATATATATTTTTTCATGCCTGTAGGTTTGGCCTGTTGCTCTTTACTAGATTCAGGAGAGATGATATTTTTTTACATATACACAACCCTATACCTAAAAAAGCAAAGGGAGATTTAAAGAGGGACAAAGAGAGAAGAAAAAGTACATATATGAGAAGTATATGATAGATAGATAATTTATGATAGAACATTATACATATCAGCAACAAGCCTGATCATTGAGGTAATGATTATTTCTTCCCTAAAATGTCCAATGTCCTTCCTTAATTTTGGTATAATTTAAACTAGTTTGGCATTGTTGCTGCTTTCTAATTTCTTGAAAGCACACATGTGTGTATATCAGAACATATGTATAAATATATACTAGTATTCTATCACAGTCTATTTGCCTTCTTGTTTCATAATAAAATATGTGTATGTACATATACATAAAACATGTATATCCTGTCATATACTATATTTGCCTTCTAGTTTTATGATGTTTCAGGAAAGAAGAGAAAAATATATTGACTCAATTTGGTGGAAAGTTTTAAGTTTTTCCTCAACTTTGGAAGGATTCATTGATCAGCATCATAGTAGAAAAATGAAAAAAAAATTATAGAATATGTGATAATATCCTGATCATTTGGCACATATGTTATATAATAGCACTGTCCAATAAAAATTTTAAAGACAATTTTAAAGAAAAAAGTTTATTTAAAACTTTTTAAAGAAAAAAGTTCACTGCCCCAGTCAGACTCCGTGTTGATTTATCAACTAAAACTAAGAGAGAGACACCTTCCAGTCGATTATCATTTTTTTTTGCTCCCATGATGTATTTATGTCACATAGACCATCTTTGAAATTAAACAGGGAACTTATTTTACCTCATAAATAAAGCAATGTCCATTTATTTTCATGTGATGAACGGCGCAAAAACCTAATTGCAATCCATTTAAAATCTGGTGCTAAATCATTTGTGAATACTATAATTCTAAACAGGTACTATGGGAATTAAAATCTGCTCTTTCATTGAGGCCCACAGAAATGTTATCTGTTATGTAATTGCCTTTTTCAGAACATGGAAAATATTGAAATAAGCTTCTATCTGGCACAAATAAAAATTCATTGCATTGTGCTCTACTGTCTAGTATGTATTCATGAGTTTATTATCTTCAGGGTAAATTTCATACCCATGTAATGTTCCCAGCAATATGTTCTACATTAATTTTGAAATAAAAAAAAATATGTATCTAAGAGCATGCATCATCTCCTTGTTAAACACAAATTCTATCAAATTTAAGAAAAGAAATTTATTATTTTTAGCACAAAACTGGGTCATTTTAAATTTCCAATTATTTTATATATGCCTGGAATTTTATTTACTAAAAAGTTCACCTCTTCTATGTGTAAGCATGCACTTTTTTTTACTAATCATCAACATATATGAAAGGCATAAATCATGATACATATAATTTCATTGTTTGTTGCATGCACAGAGTACATACGTTTGTGATACTTCTTATTTGTTGCCCTTTTCCTGGCATGTGATATGTCTCTCTAAACTTCTTACCGCCTTTCCTCAGCATAATCTCATTATAGTCACTTAGCTGTCTCCCGCAGATGTACCTTTCAGTCTTCTTTCACATTTTAAAAACTGGGCTGTATATCCTTTCTACCCTGGTCTCACAAACTTAGACACATGTATATGACTGTCTCCATCAGCCTCTATAAGATCCTTGAGGACCTTATTCTATGAATCTCAAGCCTGATATAAAGGCTTGCACATAATACAAATCCAATAAATATTGTGAAAGAATAAATAATATGAATATAGTTCTACCATAAAAATAGTTGGAATATTTTTTCTAAATGTCACTGTACTAGTATCAATCCCTGCTTGACCTCAGAAAAGAGGAAAAAAAGGACATCGACTCATGTGTACTTGGAAAAGTTTTTGGATTCTGTGGGATAGGCTGAGTTTTACTTATATATTTTTATTGATTTCAGAGAGAAAGGGAGAGGGAGGGAGAGATAGAAACATCAATGATGAAAGAGAATCATTGATTGGCTGCCTCCTGCATGCCCCACACTGGGGATCAAGTGCTCAACCAAGCCATGTGCCCTGACTGGGAATCTAACCTTGATCTCCTGGTTCATAGGTTGATGCTCAACCATTGAACCACACTGGCCAGGCTAAGGCTGACTTTTAAGAGAAAGAAAGAGGCAAGAACCAAGATGGCGAAATAGGTAAACACCTATACTTGCTGCCTCTTACAACCACATCAAAATTACAACTAAAAGGCAGAACACCTACCATCCAGAACTGCAGGAAAGCTGGCTGAGTGGAAGTTCTACAGCTAGAGAGGTAAAGAAAGCGCATTGAGACTGGTAAGAGGTGCAGAGTCGCAGAAAGTGCTGGCACCTGGATGTGCTGCTCTTTTAATCTGGAGTGAGATACAAGCTCCCACTTGCACTGAATTCCAGTTCCGGGCGAGACTCTGGGGGACCCAGACACATACGGGGAGAAACGGGTCTGTCTGGCATCAGGACAGGAACGCGAGGGCGGCTTTCTCTCAGAGGTGCTCGCAGCGGTCATTGTTCCTGCACAGGGGGTGCAGGACATGGAAATCCAGGGACCTCTCCAGTGCAGGGCTGACTGGCAGCCATTACTGTTTGCTCCACCCTGGTGATTCCCAGAGACCCCGCCCCACCCAATTTACAACCCCACCCAAGCTGTGTGTAGTGGCTTTTGCATATGAATGGCCTATCCTTTCTCCATCTAAAACCTGTCAAACTGCAGCTGGGTCAGAGAGGCCCAGAACCTCCAAAAGAAGGCCCAAACCCCAGCAGCAGAAGCCTACCTTGTTTCAAAGCTGGGCCTTGTCTGGGCACTTCCAAACCCTGTACAAAGAGGATGAATCTGCAGATGTCTCTGTAGCTCCTGCTGGGCAGCCCCAGATAGTGGCTGACCTTGCACCTCCTTGGAGATCCAAGAGCCAGTGTACCCAGTGGTCAGAGTGAGACCATACAGGATTACAACTCTTCACATCCGTAAGAGACACACTCAAGGGGAAGATTCAGTGAGCACCAAAGCCCCACTGAAGCAAGTCCTGCCCCATAGGGTGTCTCCTGTGCAATAGATCTTTCAGTGTAGACACAGTTGGTCATCACAGCCAATTGGCCTGGAGGTCAATTCCTCCCAGAGATACCAACAGCAATCAAGGGTTAATTAAAAGACTGTGCACACAGCCCACAAAGGGGTGCACTAAGAGTGTCCACCTCAGGTGACTGGGGAGGCTGAGCCACTGGGCCCTATAGGATACCTACCACACAAGGCGACTCTATCAACTCAAGGAGATTTAACAGCTACCCAGTACATAGAAAAAACAAAGGGAAGCAGCCAAAATGTGGAGACAAAGAAAAAAGTCACAAATGAAAGAAATGGATGAAAGCAAAATACTGGATATAGAGTTCAAAACCACAGATATAAGGTTACTCAAGAAACTTCTAGAAACCTATGAGAAATTTAGTGAGACCTTCAAGGATATGGAAAAGACCAATCAGAAATTAAGCATACACTGACTGAAATAAAGAATAACATACAGAGATTAAACAGCAGACTAGTGGATCCCAAGAATCAAGTCAAAGATTTGAAATACGAAGAAGCAAAAAACACCCAACTGGAAAAGAAAAAAGAAAAACAAAATCCAAAAATATGAAGATAGTGTAAGGAGCCTCTGGGACAACTTCAAGCATACCAACATAAAAATTATGGGGGTGCAAGAAGAAGAGAGAGAGCAAGATATTGAAAGCCTATTTGAAGAAATAATGTCAGAAAACTTCCCCTAACTGGTGAAAGAAATAGACTTACAAGACCAGAAAGTACAGAAAACCCCAAACAAGAGCAATCCAAAGAGAACCACACCAAGACACATCATAATTAAAATGCCAAGGGCAAAGACAAAGAAAGAATCTTAAAAGCAGCAAGAGAAAAACAGTTAGTTACCTACATGGACTACCCATATGACTGTCAGCTGATTTCTCAACAAAAACTATGCAGGCCAGGAGAGAGTGGCAAGAAATATACAAAGTGATGAATAGCAAGAACCTACAACCAAGATTACTCTACCCAGCAAAGCTATCATTAAGAATTGAAGATCAGATAAAGCGCTTCACAGACAAGAAAAAGCTAAAGGAGTTCATCATCACCAAACCAGTATTATATGAAATGCTGAAGGGTATTCTCTAAGAGGAGGAAGAAGAAGAAAAAGGTAAAGATAAAAAAAATTATGAACAACAAAGTGACAACAAATACATATCTATCAACAAGTGAACCTAAAAATTAAATGAATAAAAGACCTGATGAACAGAACAAACTGGTGAATGTAATAGAATCAGGGGCATGGAAAGGGAGCAGACTGAAAATTCTCAGGAGGGAAGAGGTTGTGGGCGGTGCAGGAAGAGATTGGACAAAGAGCTTACACCTATAGGCGAGGTCAGTGGTGGGGGGAAAGGCCTGGAGTGGGGTGGGAAACTGGTGGAGGGGAGCTATGGGGGGAAAAAAAGAGGAACATCTGTAATAATCTGAAAAATAAAGATTTAAAATAAGTTAACAAAAAAGAGAAAAAACAATCCACAACTTCACACAATCTATATAGAAGACAAATGGCTAATCATATTATACACTGAAAAAATGAATATGCATTCAATGCTGAACCTAATTTGCCTGCATAGCTAGCATGCATTTGAAGATAACACATTTTCTGGACAGCCTTATAATTGTAGTGTGTCAGAGAAGATGACATACTTTTTACAAATGCAAATTATATTTCACCCATTCGGAAAAATTTTTAAACATGAAACAATAGTGGCAATATAAATGTGAAAACACCTTACAAACAGAAGGAAAATGATAAATTGATTCTATACATTCTGTTACTTTATTATCCAAACAATTTTAAGTTGGTGATTTCTACTCTTTTGACAGGGAGTCTTGTGTGTCCTTGCTGAGCCAAGGTGATGATTCTTAATATTTAATATTTTTCTTATTCTCTCTTACACAGGAGACATTTCAGAATATTCTATATCTTTTCTTTAAATTAGCTGAGAAGTTTTAAATTGCTATCTTTCCTCCTACACAGTCACAGAATGGAAATCACTTGCCTTTCCTGTCCTACACTTAAATTTACCATGAACAGAAAAGTATAACAATCTTCCACTACTCTTTAAGTATCTTTTCTTTTGTGAGTTTCTTATTACTTTCCAAGTAAGTCAGCATTTTAGAAAATACTGTTCCCATGTGTAACTGGGCCCCCTCTACATGGGAAAAGGCTGGGTCCTTGAAGAAAATGAACCACAAAGTTGTTTGTATGATGTGTGGGATATGTGGAGAGAGACACTCTGCAAAATTGAAACATAGCTTAATTTTAAATTCTTTTTAAAAAAAGAATATATAATATTTTTGTAGATAAAAAGAAATCAGAACTTTTGACATTTTTAAGGGGAATATATATTTATACAACTTTTGTGGAGGGCAGTTTGAATAAAGAGATATTGTTGTGTATATTGAAATGTATACTAATATATCCTCGGAAATAATAAACGATGTGTAAAAACATTTTGTTGTCAGGATGTTCAGTATGGTGTATTTTACTACTTTAAAATATTTAGAACCACCAAGACAGATACAAATAGATAACTGGTTAAATGGATGATAACACATACTTGAGTGGCATGAAGGTGTGTTGGTTAAGAGAGTGCAGGTTCTGGAGTCACACTACCAGGGGAGAATTCTGGTTTTGCTACTCTCTAAATCAGAGCCTTCCAGTAAGTTATTCATTCTTTTCATCTTTCACTTCCCTAACACACATGAATATGAAATCTGTGAAAACATGCAAAATATAGTAAATAAATAAGGAAGTTGTATAGATGACAAAGAAAGAAGAATGCTCTCAAATAAAGAAATGAGGTTAGGGGTGAGGAAAAGAGATGATTTTTGGATTAAATATTTTGATAACATCTTCAGTTCTCCATTCAAAAAGATTGGGTCTATACAACAAAATCACTAACAAAACAAACACCTGCTACTCTATTGTTTAATAAATGAGATGATTAAGTATGTAATACATCCTTTTGCTAGGTTATTAATGATTTGTATAGATACATAAATTATAGAGATATTTACTAATGACTTCTTTAAAATATTATTAAAGTACATATATAAGTAAAATATTTTATTTAAAAAGGATTTTAATTGTTCATAATTATCAGAAAAATATAACAATAAATAATTTTTTACATTGATGTATTCAAGAGTGTACTCTCTGACACTGCTCACCAGATCCCAGTTGATTTTAGCTATAGGTAATTTTTTTTTATAAGAGAGGAAAATATTCTATTTAAAGGAAAAGAAAACTGAGATCTTGTGAGGTCTTTTGAGATTCTTTTAGTAAATATTTAAGGGAATGCAAATTACTTATACTTCTTTATAAAGATTTACATGAGTTAATAATGTATTCTTTTCCATTTGTTTCTGTCTTTAAACATCTACTAAAGACAGTGAACAGAACAAATGGGAGCTAACAGATCATTTCCTACATAGTCATAGATTAGTGAAAGATGACCCTAACCATTCTGGGCAGACAGCTATGACAAATCCATGGCCTCCTGCTCATTTCCCTACCTTTTAATCATATATGAGTCTTTCAAAAAATAAGCTTGATGAACTCAACTTCCTTGGATTTTTGTATGTTAATAACTTAAACCCCTTTATCTCTTCTTTGTTCAACTACCATAAATATCAATACTGTTTATTAAATTTTAATTTTGTAACCAAATTTTATTATGATCATTTTACTAGTACTGCCATATAAGTGCATTTTTCTTCCTAATCAAACTGAAACTATATAAATTGTAGGTAAAAGGGTTTTTCCAAGTCTGTTTTATTGTTCTTGATTTCATTAGTCAAACTTGGGACATATCTTTTTTCTAAACAATAACTAAATATGTGAAGCTTACAGATACATTTTAAATATACACACATATATGCATGCACATACGTATGTATGTTTTCCCACTATATTTTAATAATATTTGAATTGAATTAAATGCAATTGTTGAAATAATTAAACATACTTTTTAAAATGTGTTCTATAATATGAGTTTTTTGTACACTTAATGCATTAGTTTCTCCTCTTGGGATGAGCTGTAGCATCATAAAGACACTGGTCAGCTCAAATTAAAAAGTTCTACTGGGTGATCTTCCAAACTCTCCCAAACTTTTAAATAGTAGTAATCTGTTCTAGCTTTCCCCCCACCCCACATAAATAAAATTATATTAACACTAAATTTTGATATAGTTGTTAAAATACACCACATTAGTGCAAATACGGATTCCCTCTTTGGAGAATATTTTCATTGAGTTCATTGATTCCTGTTTGTGAGCACATCTGATACAATATGTTTAACTCCATGACATCCATATAATCTCACGTTTAAAAAGCGTGGCCAGAGTTCAAGTGCAGTCTGTCTGACTTTAAATCTCAGGCTCCATTACTTGTTTATGCAGAAATATGTAAAATGCAACACAGTACCTTAAAATAATTCTAATGAATCATCCTCTCACTAAAATTTCTAATCAGAAAAAAATACCATGCACAACTGTTCTGTGACACTAAAATTAAAATGTGCAAAATAGTGGATTATGAAAGAGAATTTTGGTGTCATTTAATTAATAAATAAATTCATAATAAAACATAATTCTTTAGCCATAAGTGAATTGTTAGTGTATTTTGCACATTGTCATTCATTGCCCACCACAATTTTTTGGGGGAGTGGGGTTTTAAACATTTTCAAAGAATTTAACTGTGTTATTATTGTCCTGGTCATCCAGCTTGAGAAGAGAGGAAAGAAAGCGAGCACTATGACACAGAAAAAAACGCCTTGTGCATAGTTGTTTTTGTTTCAAGTTAGAAGTTTTCTGTTTTAATCATAAATTACTAACTAAAGCTAAACGTAAGCAGAATAGCACCGTTTTTCCAAAAGAGAGATGATACACAAATAAAATGAAAACAAATTGAAACAGTCCCCTAAGAGATGCTGCAGTACATTTGCTGTGTTTCTAAGCCAGTAGTTTTAATAATCTTCTAGTGCTTTTTAGCCAATCTTGGCTCATTTTGAATATATTATTCATAGAGGTATACTTATAAAATTGTATACCTATTTTATTTAAATAAGAAAAAATGCAGAATCCGTAATTCAGTTGGTACACGCTTAATATTTCTGTCATCACCTAAATATGCAAATTCTTTTTATTAACCTTACCCATTCTTCTTCTCAAAAAAGCCAAACACAGTTGATCCCAGAGATAAGATGCCACTAGCTCCATGTTAATAGAACAAATTAATCAATGGTTTGTGGGAAGTTGTAAATGTTCATAGATGAATAAAACTATATTTGTCTATAAGCTTTCTCTTAAATATCTGAGATGAATATACCTACAATATAATTTTCTTCTTTAAAACAAACTACTTTCAAAAAATAACATTAGAAGTGTCATATCTTTACATATTTAACATAATCTTTTCAAGCCTTTCTAATTCCCTAAATGAGGGTAGATCATTTGTTAGTATTACTTTCTTAAAGAATGCACTTTTGCAAGCTACTGTAAACATATTTCACATTACTGTTTATGGCTGTGTTGACAGGAGCAACAGAGACAAATGATAATATCTATTAAGTGCCTGCTGTATGCCAGGAACACTATACTTATTTCTCACCCAGCTGTCTAAGATGGGCATTTCTATTATCTTATAGATGATGACTATGAGCTTGAGATAATTTACTTGCCTTAACCTAGGTCATGAAATTAGTATGTAGTAAGTTTCCGATCTGTCTGGCTTAAAAGTCTATCTTCTTTCCATTTATATGCCTGTGATTGCTGAATATTAGTTTTTGAAAGGGGGCAAGATGTATCATTAAGACCTTGGTCTTGACTGATGGGTTGCCCATGAGATGGTAAGAATACTATGTGTTGAGATGTAGATCAGCATCATAGCTTGGTAAATCTTAAATTTTATAGATCTCTGCAAAATGAAAATACATAACAATTATTTTAAAAATGTTTGGCCTTTCAAGTTCTAAATTCTTTACTGTATTGTCTTAAATAGGTATATTTTTTAAAAGTTTCAATAGCCATCATAACATATGGGTTCACGAGTATACACTCATAGTATTTCATGATTTCTTAATCTCATTTTGCTATGGTCCGTGATATTATGTTTAATGTGAACAGCTATGTTTATTTTATGACCAAGAAATTTTTGGATGGAATTAATAATGTATGTTATTTTCAAACATATCACTCTTACTTCTGATATATATGTTATTAAATTTGGTATTTTATAACGTATATATAAATACAAGTATAACTGAAGTTTTTTTTTGGAGCTTAAGATAAGTTAATGATGTGTGCTATTCCTATTCAGATATGTAGCGTCAGTAACAGCATCAAAAGCATTTGTTGCATATGTATTACACCTACAGAACTAGCTTGAGGATTATGTTTCTTTTCTTACCAAGATTATAATAAAGCAGCAGAGAAGATATATGCACAAAAATTCAGTGATAAGAAATGATGAGGCAATTCTATGATAATTTTAAAAGGGGAGGCCTAGAGCTTCCCCTGTAAGAATTTAGAAGAATAGTGGTCAGTGAGGGATGATGTGCTCATAATAGCTACTGTTCAGAAAGTAAATTATTAGAAGTCAGAGCCTTCAGACTGTAATGCATGTCAGACATGAGAAATAAGTGTAAGGAAATAAAGAACTGGATAGGAATTCTAATATTCATATTTCAGTGAAGTTGCCAGATGTTTAAGCGGGACCTATGGTAAGTCCTCAAGTCAAAATAACATATTAGAGGACTCCATGTCACAGGACAGGATTGTCATAGGGTCCACTCACAATTATGATGGGGGAAGAGAGTGTCAAGACACGGGAAAATGAATAGCCAGGGTTTGCTTCCTGCTCTCATTGTATACAAACAGCCTTACCTCTTCTTGTTCCTCAGGGTTAACTACTTTACCAAAATAGTGGGTCCTAACCATGAGCAGTCCAAAGTGACCTGCAAACAGTCATAATTTTGGTATCATGTTATTGTTGCTGCATTCTTTGGCGAGAGTGTTTCAACTTTGTGGACTAGGAGCTCTAATTCTTTAGATCCCAAAGTTATAGGGACCTGATATGAAATGTCTCCCAGCTGGCCATTGGGAGAGGTGGTAAATTGATCCACTCCTGCTTCCTCCTCTTTGTTTTCAAAAAGTGTGTTTTTTACATTAAGCACACATTGCTCCATATAGAGGTCTTTGATTTAATGGATAGACGACATTGGGAAGGACATCAGCTCACTATTTCAGATTATTTTGTCCCCAGTTGGCACATCAGTTGTGCCTTTAGAAACCCATTCCAATAGTCTCTGTGCCCAGAAGCTGCTGATTGATATGCTATGTGATATCACAGGTAGTGGTATTGAATGAGGCTCTGTGTACAGGAAAGTTTAATCCTTTCAGGTACAGATAGCTCTCCATATGAGGCTGAATTAATTAATGCTATTACCATCTCACCCTTCCTCCATTATGCCCATGACATCCTATATAATAAAAGCCTACTATGCAAATTACTCCTCGGGTGGTTGTTCAGGAGTTTGACCAGGAGTTTGACTGCTCACTATGACGTGTGCTGACCACCAGGGGGCAGCGCTAAACATGGTGAGCATTGGTGACATAGCGCTAGCAGCAGGCAGCAGTGGAGGCACTGTTGGCCCCAATGGGCCCTGATGAGAGCGGGAACTTGGCAGGATGATGGAGCAGGTGAGTGGGTGGCGCAAGTTCAAGGCATGTGTGAGCGGGGGCCTGATCGCCCCGCCGATTGCCCCACAGACGGCGACCAGTGGTGGCGGCAGGGACCAGGGTTGCCACCTGGCTCCCAGGCACTCATGGAGCCAGGCAGCGGGCCCAGCCCTGATCGATGGCCCCACAGGCGGGATGGTAGAGCAGGTGAGGGGGCGACACCAGGCCAAGGCAGGGTGCCAGGTGGGGCTGCAAGGCTGGGGCGTGAGATGGGGCCCAATCTCCACAGGCCACCCCGAGGGACTCCACCCGTGCATGAATTCATGCACTGGGCCTCTAGTTTGTTTAAATTTCAATACAGAGAACCTTTTTTTCTCTAGATGTGTCATGCTCTAATAATCATCTTTAAAACTCTTGGTGGATCAAGATGTTTTGGCCAATCCTCTAGCCTTACTTGTCTTAATGGTCATTGCAGCCTCTTGTTGTTTGTTATTTAATCACATGGATTTGCCTGTTATTTCTTACGTATGGGTTAGAGAAGGGGATAGGGATTTCATTATCCAGGGACATGAATAAGCCAAGATCTGTGACCTACTGTCAGCCATGGTCTGCAGAGATGATTCAGTATGAACTTGTTAGGGATGCTAAGAAGTGGTGCTTCTCTCACCAGTTCATTTCCAATGATTCAGGTAAAGGGCATGTTCTAATCTGACACATTGTATCTAATAGAGCATCCTGATTTCCTCAGACTCTTTAAACCTTCTAGATATATTTCAGTTATTTATTGCTGTACAATAAAATATTCCTAAACTACCTTAAAATATCAGCATTTATTATTTTAAATAGCTCTGAGGTTCAGGTATTTGAGAGGATTAAGCCAAATGGTTTTGGATTCTAGTCTCTCAGAAGATTGCAGTCAAAAAGTTAGCCAGGCCTTTGCTAGTTTGACTCAGTGGCTAGAGTGTCAGCCTGCAGACTGAAGGGCCCTGAGTTTGATTCTGGTCAAGGACACGTACCTTGGTTACAGGTTCCAAACCTGTCCCTGGTTAGGGTGAGTACAGGTGGCAACCAATCAATGTGTCTCTCACATTGATCTTTCTCTCTGTCTCTCCCTCTCCCTTCCACTCTCTCTGAAAATCAATGGAAAAATATCCTCAGGTGAGAATTAAGAAAAACAAAACAAAACAAAACGTAAGTTAGCCAGAATTGAGTAATCTGAAAGCTGAACTGTGACCGGAGGATTCATCCACCTCCAAAGTAGCTCACTTACATTCTGGAAAAGTCTTGTTCCAGTTGTGGTAAGGTTAGTGTCTCACCACATGAGGCTCTCCACAGGTTGCTTGTGTGTCCTCATGATATGGTAGCTGGCTTTCACCAAAATGAATGATCCAAGAGAATGTGTTGCAGAAGACACAGTATATGGATTCACATGCCATTACTTATGCCATATTTTATTGGTCACATACGTTCTTAAAGAATGCACTTTTGCAAGCTACTGTGAACACATTTCTACATTACTGTTTATGGCTGCATTGACGGCAGTAATAGAGACAATCTAGACAAACCGGTTGGTCATAAAGAACAATTCTGATACCATGTGAGATGGGACTACTCAAGGTCATAAATAACAACAGGACGGGGTTCATTAGGGGCCATCCTGAAGGCTGGCTACCACATGCTACTTTCTGGGCCCCAACATTAACATCTCTTCCACATAAAAATAAATTCCTTCCTTTAAGTACCTCAAAAGTTTCAACCATTATGGTGTCAGTACAAAGTCTAGAATTGTATCATCTAAATCATGTCCAGATATGGTAAATTTCCTCCAGTTTTATTATTTAGAGTCCTGGTACACAAAATTCGTGCACAGGGTGGGGTGGGGGGGAACCTGGGGGGTCGCTCAGCCCAGCCTGCACCCTCTTCCAATTCGGAAGCCCTCGGGCCTAAACCAGCAGTCAGACATCCCTCTCACAATCCTGGATTGCTGACTCTTAACTGGGCCTTCCTGCCTGATTGCCCCTAACCACTCTGCCTGCCTACCTGATTGCCCCTAACCACCTCTGCCTCAGCCCCCACCATCCTGGCTTCATCTGGAAGGATGTCTGGAATGACGTCCAGAAGGTCTTTCAGCTGTCCAGTCTAATTAGCACATTATGCTTTTATTATTATAGATATAGCTCCTCAAATACAGTTCCTCTCAATCTGAAGACTTTGAACTATACTACAATGATGCATTACAAATTTGAGCAGAGGCCTAGTGTTTTTAAAATTTTTAACCAACATTTTCTGTCATTGAACCAAAGATGTTTTTGTTTATACAAAACTCATAAAAACTGTTTTAAATATATTGTTTAAAGTATAAAGTAGGTATAAGAATATACTCAATGAGATGTAAGAAATGACTTCAAATGCTGTATTTAATGTGTGTTACAGTACAAATGAGGATGTCCTAAGGATCATATAATAGTACCAATAATTTACTTATTAAAATGACTTTAAATTAACATATTGACAGAGCAAAAGAAAAGGTAAATAACAATAATAGGCAGCGTGATAGTTGTTCAAATAGCAAAAACTCAACATCTTCGGTAGACAATTGTCCAATTTCTAATGATTCAAAGGTTAATTCAAGCAAGAACATTTTATATTAACAAGGAGGGTTATAACATACATGTATTGAATAGCTATAATTAAGTTAGGTAAGGAAGAATCATTTCTTAAGCATCTCTCATAGCTGTCAAGGTGGGCCTTGCCCATCATACAGACTTTTACCTTTGGCCTCTTTACTTTCAGTGCAGATACCAATCCCTGCATTGATCTTCATGCCGTGCTGCATGGATCAGCATTAAACAAGCATTCCAGAGTAATAATCATCTATTTTGATGCACCCTGTGATACCTGATCAATAGGGTGTTAATTTGTAACGTGTCACAGGTTCTCCTGCAAGCAGGTACTGAGATGGATGTGTGCATGCAGGAAATTCATTAGTGAGTGCTCTTGTGATAAACATTTGGGGGAAAACAGAAGAAAAAAAATTGAGCAGAAGGAGACACTGGGCAGAAGTACACCCAAAACAATACTTCTACTCACCCGTGAGAACCTCTGATGCTAGGGAAGCCCTTCAGAACTGGACCAATTTTCATGAAGAAGGCTGAGACTTTATACCTGTGTTGAGCAGTCACTGAACTCAGACTGACTGGGGAAGGAGGCATACACAAAGGGGAGGTGACTCTTTAGCAAAAAGAATTCCTGAAGAAGTTCTAAACACCCAAATGACAACCTTCTGAGCAGGCAGTTACCAACCTGCGTAAACCTGTAGCTATCGCTCCTTCACCACTTGGAGCAGTGTTAAATCTGTCAATGGGCATCATTGGAAGAACAGTGAAGGAAGAAGTTTGTCTTCCTGGTTCCAGTCAGCTTTTCTCTCTTGGTCCTGTGGGGCATGACTGCCCCTTTATGGCTAGATTCCTACTAGCTCTCACCCTCAGGTGAATGTTAGTGGCACTCCAGCAGGAGTGAAACTTCCTTGTGAGTTTCAGCATTATGCCATAAGTAGCTTCCCTGTAGGTCTCGGTGGCACATCAGTGAGAACTTTTTCAATGAGTCTTCGCAGCCCCCAGAGAGCTCTTCATCAAGACTTATCAATGCCCCATTTGGTTTGTCAGTTTCCTGATTTTCAGCCCTGGACTGTGGTTCCTTCTCCATCAGACAGTGGACTAAAGACTCATGCTTTTCAAAGATGTCTGCATCTCAGACTTGGTGGGCAAGGCTCTTCCAAGTTTGTTCTTCTCTTGGAGACCTTAGTCTTAGTGGCTGATCCCTACATCTGCCATTATTATTATTTTTCTTTAGCATGCTCTTTTACCCTTTTTAATTAGTAGTTATTAGTTAATAGTTTTTTTTAATGTTAAAACTAGTGGCCCAGTGCATGAAATTAGTGCACATTAAAAGGGAATTAATTAGAGGAAATATTTTAATATTGCTATTTTTCCTTTCTCTATAATAGAAGTGTCAGAGATGAAAGAAAATTAGTAAAATATATATGAAAATCTCCCTTCTGTTAGAGTCTAGGGTGCACTGCGGGATCCAGAGTCAAGTCCCCACCCACCCACATGCGCTTCGAAATTGCGCCATACCAAGACCTGGCTGGCCCCACCCTCATTGGGTGAGACCCAGACCCGGCCGACCCCACCCTCATCAAGTCCCACCACATGATGTGGGGGGCACAGGTGGGGGTCGCAGCCTCAGGTCCTCCATCAAGCCCCACTGGGTGGGGTGTGTGGTCTTAGGTCCCCCAGACCAGCCAGGCACCACGCAGCCTCAGGTCCCTGCTAATCAGTCCTTATGGCATCATGGCATGATGACCATTTGCATATTAGCCTTTTGTTATTATGATTTTTGATAAGATGATGATTAATATCTACCATGCTATTTTCTATCTAGCTATATTCTCTTATCCACATACTTCTGACTTACATCAACTTATACTCTATCTACAGCTTGTCCCATGGTACGTTCCACTCATCTCAATAGTCCTTCCAACCCATATAAAATTACCTCTACTCGTCTGCAGTCCAAATATTAATAATTCAGCTGCACATACATGTTTTTACTATGTACTAAGACATACTATTTAAAAATCACCAAGAAAAAAAATAGTCTAAGATCTCTGCAATCATCATAATACTAGTAAGGGAAGTTTGCTGTTCAGTGAAGATGTCATTGAATTTGTTCCAGTTGTGTTTTTGTCTTAACAATATACTGAAAAACGATTTTTAAGTGAGGATGATTGGCAGGTTGGGGAAAATTACACCATTTATAATAATAAAAGGTTCCTAATAATTTTATAGATGATGAAAATGTTCACTCAATCATAATAAATTAAGTTTAGATTGTTTGCTAAAAGAAATTTTATGCAATTGAGTTAATTGTCACTTTTATTACAGGAAAATTTTGGTAGTGCTTTACAATATGATTTTCATAATAATATTTCACTTAAGTTTTGTGGAGCGAGGGTAATGAGGCATTTCCAGGGCAAGAACATCTTCATGTTTTTCTTAACCTTTACCTTTGTCTTGTAAATCCATGTCTATTGAATATTTGATTTACAGAAAACAGCCAAAACTCTTTGGTACCTTCACTATGAATGGGGATTAAGCAACTTCCTATTTGCTATTTTATATGATAATCTCTTAATGTTTTTGGTACAAATATTTTCACCCTTCTCCCTGTATATTGTTTGACTTTTGACCAACTAATATCTTATTTTATGAATCAAGTGTTTCTTTTTATCATTTGCTATTGTGTCTTGCTAAACAAATTCTTCCTTACTTGACAATAATGACATTGCCTTATAATACCTTCTAAATTTTGCTACTGTTATGAATCGTAATGTAAATATCTGTGTTTTCCGATGGTCTTAGGCGACCCTGCTAGCGGTTGAGAATCGCAACCCACAGGTTGAGAACCGCTAGCAGGGTCGCCTAAGACCATCGGAAAACACAGATATTTACATTAGGATTCATAACAGTAGCAAAATTACAGTTATGAAGTAGCAACAAAAATAATTTTATGGTTGGGGGTCACCACAACATGAGGAACTGTATTAAAGGGTCGCAGCATTAGAAATGTTGAGAGCCACTGTTCTAAATGTTTTATAGATTTTAATTTTATATTTAAGACTTCAATCCACCTGAAATTGATTTTTAAGTGGTATTATGTAAGGTTTCAATTTCCTTTTTTTCTGCATTGTTACCCAACGATGGAGAATCATTTATTGAATATTTAGTTTTTTTATCTCATAACCTGCAATGTCCTCTTTCACAATTCAAGTTCCCATATTTAGCAGGGCCAGAGAATGGCTTTGCAATATTCATCTTGTTCTTTTGTCTATTTGTCTATCCTGAGGGAAAAAAAAAACAACAACAATAACATGTAATCTCCATTACTAAGTCTTTATGATGAGTTTTAATAGCCAGAAGGAAAGTCTAGCCATCAAGTCCTTCTTTACAAATGTGTCAAGCATTCTTGACTTTGCATTTCTATAAAAATTTAGATTCAGTTTTTGTGTGTGTGTGTGTGTTTGTTTAAATCTGTTATGCTTCTGTCTGGTATTGTAATTACTCTAAAGACAGTTTTCTCAGGACAGTTTGCTGGGGATGACTAGCAGACCAAGTGATGGATGAATGATTACTCTGGCACAGGATTGCTGTGAAAGAGAGGGCTAAGGGACTGCCTGGCTAGAGGAACCAGATAGCCTCAATCACCTGCTTCCTTAGGCTTTTACTGTAACAGCAGTTTGAGATAAAGTTTATCTTTTAGATACAATCAATAAGGTAAGTCATTTTGGGAGGACACATGTGTTTGTAGTGTCCTTTAAGCAAAGACACCCAAAGATTAAGCATAAGGATTCCGGTAAATACCCACAGGTCTGCATGTGCACAGGCTTGTTTGGAAAGGTCAAGGAATAATTAGGGGTGCCACCTTCGGCACTCCTCTAAGTCGGAATTCCATTAAACAGGGCAGGCTGCATTCAGCACTTCCCTTTTCAGAATGTCCTCCTTACAAACTTTCCAATCAAGGCTCCCGTGCTTCCCAACACCATTTGAAACATTTGTGAAGCTTTGAAATGATAAAGCTATTAAAATACATATTGAGAATATTATGAACTCTACTGCTACACCAATTAAATTAGAATCTCTAAGGATAGGGCCTGTACATAGATACATCTTTTAAAGTTTATTTTCTATTAGGGTGAGAAAAACTTGCTCTAAAATCTGGAGTCTCTAGCAGACTCAGATCATTTGTATATTAACTCTGAAGAGAAACCTGAAGTCTATACCCTCTCTCTCTTGCCACTTATTTTATCCATCAGAGGGAGGCTGCTTTCTTGTCACTTTGAGTGAATATACATGTGGGAATTATCAGTGGATATGCAGGTGAGCTGATATAGTGGTAAGATGTAGCCTCAGTTATCACAGAGTGTTATACCTAATTACTGGGGAGATGAAAATTCAGCAGAATCTGTGCTTCATAAAGTAGAATAATTATTACTATGCTATATGCTGTCCCAGGCAACAAAATATGTTTTTAAGAATGATTAAAATTTATAGGCATGTTTCCAATGTATTAGTCACTAGTGGGTCATTCCTTATTTATTAGGCTCCTTAATTTGATTACACTCATAATTTTACTGCCAAAATATAACATATTCATAATGTTTGGGGCTGAACACCATTTTAGCAGCAAATTTCTCTTGGTCTTCCACCATTTATTTTTAATATTATTTTTGATGTGTTTTTATTGATTTTAGAGAGAAAGGAAGGGAGAGGGGGAAAGAGAGAGAGAAAAAAACAAAACACACACACAAAAAAAAACACCCTCATTGAGGATTGAGTCCACAATCCTAGCATGTGCCCTGACCAGAAATCAAACCGGCAACCCTTTGGTACATGACAGGACACGCAATGAACTGAGTTACACTGGGCAGGGTCTCTTCACCCTTATTTATTTATTTATTTATTTATTTATTTATTTATTTATTTTAAATCTTTATTGTTCAGATTATTACAGATGTTCCTCTTTTTCCCCCTAATAGCACCCCTCCAGCCAGTTCCCACCCTACTCCAGACTTTCTCCTCCCCACCTACCCCCCACTGACCTCATCCATAGGTGTAAGCTCTTTGTCCAGTCTCTTCCCACACCCACCAAAATCCCTTTCCCCTGAGAATTATCAGTCTGCTCTATTTCCATGCCCCTGATTCTATTACATTAACCAGTTTGTTCTGTTCATCAGGTTTTTTATTCACTTGATTTTTAGGTTCACTTGTTGATAGATATGTATTTGTTGTCACTTTGTTGTTCATAATTTTTTTATCTTTACCTTTTTTTCTTCTTCTTCTTAGAGAATACCCTTCAGCATTTCATATAATACTGGTTTGGTGGTGATGAACTTCTTTAGCTTTTTCTTGTCTGTAAAGCTCTTTATCTGACCTTCAATTCTAAATGATAACTTTGTTGGGTAGAGTAATCTTGGTTGTAAGTTCTTGCTATTCATCACTTTGTATATTTCTTGCCACTCCCTCCTGGCCTGCATAGTTTCTGTTGAGAAATCAGCTGACAGTCGTATAGGTACTCCCTTGTAGGTAACTAACTGTTTTTCTCTTGCTGCTTTTAAGATTCTCTCTTTGTCTTTGCCCTTGGCATTTTAAATATGATGTGTCTTGGTGTGGTTCTCTTTGGATTCCTCTTGTTTGGGGTTCTCTGCACTTTCTGGTCTTGTAAGTCTATTTCTTTCACCAGGGAGGGGAAGTTTTCTGTCATTATTTCTTCAAATAGGCTTTCAATATCTTGCTCTCTCTCTTCTTCTGG
Organism: Eptesicus fuscus; assembly: GCF_027574615.1. Lineage (NCBI taxonomy): Eukaryota > Metazoa > Chordata > Mammalia > Chiroptera > Vespertilionidae > Eptesicus > Eptesicus fuscus. The sequence continues at coordinate 96,961,853 of NC_072474.1, forward strand.
CACCCCTATAATTCAGATGTTGATACGCTTGAAGTTGTCCCAGAGGCTCCTTACACTATCTACATATTTTTGGATTCTTTTTTCTTTTCCAGTTGGGTGTTTTTTGCTTCTTCGTATTTCAAATCTTTTACTTGATTCTTGGGATCCTCTAGTCTGCTGTTGAATCTCTGTATATTATTCTTTATTTCAGTCAGTGTATGCTTAATTTCTGATTGGTCCTTTTCCATATCCCTGAAGGTCTCACTAATTTCGTGGAGGTTTTTAGAAGATTCTTTTTTTTTTTTTAAAAAAATACGTATTTTATTGATTTTAGAGAGGAAGGGAGAGGGAGAGAGAGATAGAAACATCAATGATGAGAGAGAATCACTGATCAGCTGTCCTTGCACGCCCCCTACCAGGGATCAAGCTCACAACACAAGCATGTGCCCTTGGCCAGAATCAAACCTGGGACCCTTCAGTCCACAGGCTGACATTCTATTCATTGAGCCAAACCAGCTAGGGCTAGAAGATTCTTGAGTAACCTTATAACTGTGATTTTGAACTCTATAGCCAGTATTTTGCTTTCATCCATTTCTTTCATTTGTGACTTGTTTCTTTGTCTCCTCATTTTGGCTGCTTCCCTGTGTTTGTTTCCATGTACTGGGTAGCTGCTAAGTGTCCTTGAGTTGATAGAGTGGCCTTGTGTGGTAGGTGCCCTATAGGGCCCAGTGGCTCAGGCTCCCCAGTCACCTGAGGTGGACACTCTTGGTCCACCCCTTTGTGGGCTGTGTGCTCATTCTTGTTGTAGTTAACCCTTGATTGCTGTTGGTATCTCTGGGAGGAATTGACCTTTAGGCCAGTTGGCTGTGATGACCAGCTGTGCCTACACTGGAAGATCTGTTGCACAGGAGACACCCTTATGGGGCAGGACTTGCTTCAGTGAGGCTTAGGTGCTCACTGAGTCTATCCCTTGAGTGTGTCTCTTAAGGATGTGAAGAGTTGTAATCTGCTATGGTCTCACTCTGACCACTGGGTACACTGGCTCTTGGATCTCCAAGGAGGTGCAAGGTCAACCACTGTCTAGGGCCACCCAGCAGGAGATACAGAGACATCTGCAGATTCCTCCTCTTTGTATGGGGTTTGGAAGTGCCCAGATGAGGCCCAGTTGTGAAGCAAGGCAGGCTGCTGCTGTAAGGCCTTAGTTCTTATTTTGGAGGCTCTGGGTCTCTCTGACCCAGCTGCAGTTTGACAGGTTTTAGATGGAGAAAGGACAGGGCATTCATATGCAAATGCTGATGCCCACAGCTTGGATGGGGTTGTAAATTGGGTGTGGTGGTGTCTCTGGGAATCACCAGGGCGGAGCAAACAGCAATGGCTGCCAGTCAGCCCTGCAATGGAGAGGTCCCCGGGTCTCTGTATCCCACACCTCTGTGCAGGAACTATGACCACTGCGAGCAACTCTGAGAGAAAGCCGCCCTTGCATTCCTGTTCCAATGCCAGACAGTCCAGTTTCTCCCCATATGTGTCTGGGTTCCCTGGAGTTCAGAGCAAGTGGGAACTTGTATCTCTCTCCTGATTAAAAGAGCAGCACATCCAGGTGAAAGGACTTTCTGTACCTCTGCACCTCTTACCAGTCTCAATGGGCTTTCTTCACCACTCTAGTTTTGGAACTTCCACTCAGCTGGCTTTCTCGTGGTTCTAGGTGGTAGTTATTCTGCCTATAAGTTATAATTTTGATGTGGTTGTGAGAGGCAGCAAGTATATGTGTTTACCTATGCCGCCATCTTGGTTCTTCTTTTTATGCTCAGTCAATGTTGTACATGGATATTGTGTGTACTATTAATGCAGTATTCCTTTCATGTTTGTGTTTAAGATGTGTTTTGGAACAATCATTTTTTTATTTGACAGTGTTGATAGCAGTGTTGAGAATATGATTTTTGTAATATATTTGTATGCTCATTGAGGACCCAACTGTGCCTGCTTTTGTTGCTGTGCATGCCACTTGTCTGTGTGTGTGAATTGCAAACATCAGTTACTTATCAAATTTTTCCTTTTACTGAATAAGATCCTGTATCTGGAGTGCAATAAACAATATATAATTAGCACAAAATAGATATTTAAAATACATAAACTCTAAAAATACAACTTTGAGTAAAATAATGATTGAACTATCAATTTTTTATTTACAATATTTTTAACATTTTGTTAAAAAAGAATACAGCAACATTGTATTAGAAGTACCCTCCAGGGAGCCTAGGATGCTCTATCACTTAAAGTTTTATATCAAAGCTAAAGTGTCCTAAGAATCAAAGAGAACATTCAGTCCCTCAAAAATACTCCAGAAAAAAACCACCTTGCAAGTGCACTTGTAATCTCCTTGCAAGTAAGCATTTAGTCTCATTCAAAATTAAATTCCCTGCATCTAAAAAAGTGATTTAAACATTTTTTTTTAAAAAAAAGCATGTTTGCTGCAAGAATGAGAAAATGAATGAATGGGTGGATGGATTAATTAATCAGTAGGATGTGGGTACATGACTGAAATTCAGGATAGCATTTAGGACTGGAGACAAATACATGTCACACATATGTAGATAGATAGATTCCTGTTTACATGCAGGATGAGGTCACCAGTGAGAGAGTGGGCAAAGTACAAAGTTACAAAAAAGAAGAGGCTAGAAACAATTCATCTCTCTGAGGCAAACTATATTTAGAAGTTGATAAAAGGAGTAGAACCAAAAAAATTGGACTCAGAAGGACACATAGGCAGAGAAGGAGGGAAACCAGGAGTCAATAGTATCACAGAATTCAAGGGAATTTAGTGTTTGAAGAAAGTGGGGCTCGGTTTTTTGAATGCTTCAGAGAGAACACATTAGATGAGGAGAGGCAGGACTATTGTTCTTCATAATAGGGAGGTCAGTGGGGATATATCCTAAATGCCTTCAGTGGAGTGCTGTGGCAAAAGTTCAGTAAAGAAATTAAATTCAGAAAGTTGAAATGGATTATAGTAAACTGAGATTTTGTGTGAAAAGCAACAGAAAATAGGCCAGTAACTGAAGGCAGATATAGACAGATGATAAATAGATATATATATGCCTCTCTGTCTATATATATGAACTATAACATATAAATTAGGACCAATGATCTCTTAGTTTCACAATAATTACACATTTTAAGTCAAATAACTTGGAATAAGAAGTTAATTTTATTTAATCAATATTCACTAATAAATGACATTAAATTCCTCTACTTTGATATAAAAAAGACACTGAGAAGTGAATTAGTAGTGCAAAATGCCAGCCATGGATATAGACATACATGGAAAAGACAAAAAAAAAATCACATATATAAGTTAAAAGATATGCTGAAGTTTCCATGTATTATCTTGTATGACAACCTATTTAAAGGCACTGGAAGCAACATGGTAATTAATGAATTAAGGTGACTAACTCAAAAATGCTTTTCCTCTAAATGTACTTCTGTATCTTATCATAACAACCATGCATAGTTCTATGTTAGTCTAATTATCACACAATTATCTGTTTAATGCCTGACGTCTACAGGCATTAAAGATTACGAGAATTCATACACCAGAAACCATATTTTTTCATGATAAACAATGTAGTCTCAGGAGTTCTAGTGTCTGTGTTCAAATTGTATTCTTCCTGGCGTGGCTGTGTCAGCCTGTTGAAGTAAGTTATTTAACTTATGTAGCTGTCAATTTGCTTTCCTCTACAGTGTATAGTTTGCAAGCTGTATCATGACAAGTATGTGTCAAGCTTTTAACTGGCTGTTAGTATTATTCCCAGGATCATGACTGTGTTTAGCGTATAGTGGGAACTAAAATTACTGTCCTTAATTGACAGGTAACTGAATGAAGGAAGGAAAGAATGACATCTGATCTGAAACTCCTACCAAGGAATCACTAAGGCATCAGACACCAAAAGTGAGGCAGTGTTTCCTGAAGGGCCATGTCCGTGTGTCCATGTTCCGGGAAGCAGCACTGAAAGTTGTTGCTTGTGGCCTGAAGTTGTGATTCTGAGCTGGGAAAAGATTCCAGGAATATAATGTTGCTTCATCTGCTCTTTGATACCTAGTTCAGGGACCAAGAAGGCATGTGTACTCATGATAATGGCAACAAATATGAAATCTTGATCAAAACAAGAGACAGAGTAGAGCTTATTGGCTAGAAGGGAGGCTAGTGCTTCACTTGGGGATCAGGTAATGAGCGGGTGGTTTGTGTAAGTGGCTTTGGTACTGGTTTAGAAAATGGCTGCGGTCCTGGGATGTAAAGGCACACATACCCTTGAGAGAAACTGCACACAATTTAGCCACCAAAATTGCAAGTGCTTATTTATCATTTTGACAGATGATGTGCTCTTTTAAAGGAAAGTATATAGTGTCACTTGGTATCTGTATTCTACATATGACTGATCATAAGTAAAAAAAAACCACAGAATATTTGTTTCAAAATATATTCAAGTTCTAAAAAACAGTGTTAATTTTTGTACAATGTAATCTCCTTGTTTTCTGTGTAAAAATATGTATGGGTTCAGTGATTTATAATAAAATTTACCTCCAATAAGTTTAACATCTAAGTCTGTGGGGAGTAACAGAACAAATGCCATAATTCTCCAACGGTTACAAACTGTTATAGAATGCTGGGGCTGTCTTGAGAGTTTTGGTCTTCTGACAACCAATTAAGATTGGATTTTAGGAATAAATCGTGTCAAAGAAGTGAGTTCAGAAAAAGAGGTCTTGACAAATAGAAAGATGATTAATGTCAGGGATTAGGGAGGAGGACATACATTAAACAATAGATACAAATGGTGGTTAAGAAACTTTAATAGCAAGCCTACTTTTATTACTTACAGGATACATTTGAGAGATTCATCTGAGGAGATAAAACTGGTGAATTTCCCTTTGGGCTTGTCCTTGAACAACAAAAAAAGAGTGAATTTCCATTTCCACAAGAGACACAACATCTTATTTCCCCTTTTTCATATCATAGTAAATTATTTTATCTTAGCTGCATAATATCCTTGAGATTGTCATTAGTTCTTTTTTAAAAAGTGCCTATTCACACATGTGTAAGTTGAGTCTAAATATTTGGAGTCAGTTTGCACATTTAAACTGTCAACGTGCTTCCAGAAATTAATAAAGAAATTGCATCCTCTCTGAAGTTGTGAGAAAAGCACACACATTACCTTTCTGATACTATTGGATAATTCCCAGATATATGGACACAAAATATTCCTAAGTAGATAACAGCATTCAGGGAACATTGCTGATACAGGGTATGGCATGGGGTTAAACTATGCTGGTTTCAATTGGTTTTCTTATCAAGAGCTATGTAGTCCATTAGGTTTTGGTAAATAATGTTTGTCTCACACTGAGAAAATGTATATTCCTTCAGATTATTGCTCCTTGTGTAGCACTCATATATATTTACATGGAAATTGTTTGTTTAAAATATCCTACATTATCTGGCCCTTCTTTTCATTCTTGTTGTTATTCTTATTTATGCTCTTGTTTCTATTATTATTTTTTTTTTTTGGGGGGGGGAGTGATTACTGTTTGCTTATTTAATTTTGTCACTACATTTTGATATATGAGGTTTAGGAAAACAAATCGGAAGTGAAATTGGAACAATATAATAGTTATTTATGGATCATATAGTTTACTCTCTTATATGAAAAAAAAACTTGTACTCTTATTTGTAAATATTTAAATATTTATTTATGTGACAAAATATCGATGGGTTATTTATTTATGTGACAAAATATCGATGGTTTTAAAATAATCAGTCATAATAGTCATACCATGTGAACTTTTTATTTTTTTATTTTTTATTTTTATTTTTTAAATTTCTTTATTGATTAAGGTATCACATATTTGTCCTCATCCCCCCATTCCCATCTCACACCCCTCCCCACAGATGCCCCCACCCCCCTGTTGTCCTTAACCGCTGGTTAGGCTCATATGCTTGCACACAAGTCCTTTGGTTGATCTCTCCCCTTCACCCCCACCCTTCCCTACCCTCCCTCTGAGGCCCGACAGTCTGATCCATGCCTCCTTGTTTCTGGGTCTGTTCTTGTTCATCAGTCTATGTTGTTCATTATTTCCCCTAGATGAGTGAGATCATGTGCTATTAGAAATACACTTATAAGAACCGAAAATGAGACAAGCAATAATGGTTATGGTGACAGGCAAATGAATCAGTCTGTAGTGAGTTTCTTTCTGGGCCAACAGTTCTTTTGAGACCCAATTTCAATGTCCAACAGTTCCTTATGTGTACATGTCAGCACTGACATTACAGTTCTGGATGGTGGATAAATGGTGGTAATGCAGGTCCGACTCTCTCTGGTTTGGTCCTGGGCAACCTGCAGTGATGCACAGCTGCTAACTGCTAGTATGGGAAGGCCACATCAGTGTCTTCCGTCTCTGGACTGCTTCTCTTCTGTCTTCATGGCTGGAGTGGTCCTGTCGATTCCTCTCTGTTGCTGGAATCCACATGGTCTCAGAGTTGTTTTCTGAAAATATACAAACATATTCTCAACCAAAAGTTAATAAAGGAATATTTTCTATAAATTTGACTTGGGATCCTATTTCATTTTTTGCCCAAATGATTTTCCTCTGGCTTGTTTTGTCACCTTGTATGTTTTTCATGGGTGTCTTGCTTTTAGCCTTACAATTAATTTTCTAAAGTATTAATTTTCTAGATGTAAATTACTTACAGGATATTTTTCCTTACATGATATTCCTCAACTATCCCCTCCTTTTTTGATTTAAATGTTAGGAGGCTTTTGAAAATTTTATAATGTAGTCTTGATGGCTTTTAAATTTTAATTTTTTGCACTATAATATTACTGTTTTAGGTTCATTACATGGTGCTCAATTTTATCATGAGATGAAGTACCAATAAAAATTTTAGTTAACACTTTAGGAACACCTTTTGTTCAGTACAATTAATTTTTCTAGAATATTCGCTTGTTTCAACTAGCCAATTTAAATTTGCCTGAAAACTTGACTACTATTTTACTGTCAAATTTATTACTCTAACAACAATCTTATTTTACCCTGTAAATATTGGTGGAAGAGATTATTTGCCTTCTTGAGTAGGTCCTGAGCATTTCTGGTGGTAGGCTGGATTTAGATATCGTAAACCCACTTCCTCACACCATGGGTACAAGACAACTCCAACAATTCTTGTTGGAGTAAGAGGGCAGATGCTGTCAGCCAAGTCTCTGTCGGTCACCTGGGTCCTGATCTGAGCTGGGCATGGGAAGCACGAAGCAGCCATGGGGGCAGGAGACCTCCCTCAGAAGGGGCTAGGTTTCAGGCCCCTGCAATGTTGGGGGGGGTGAGGGTCTGTGCCTCACCTCTGTTGATCCCCAAATTCTCTCCTGATGGCCCCTCTGTGACTGTGCCTGTCTTAGGTTGTTCCTTCCTTGAGGAATCTTACCCGTCTCTGGGGCCAAGGAGGGTGACATGAGGTTCAGTTTTGTCTCCTTGGTAGCCTATGCCCCCATGGCCTCCATGCCCAGCACCTGCCTTGGGATCCCCTCGCCTGCTGACGGGGCCCCAGCACTGATCACATATCTTGTGGAACCCGGGTTTCTTCTCCAGGGAGGGCTCAGTTTGCCCCACTGGGTGAGAGACAGATCCATGGTTCCAGTCATCACGAGACTTCAACCTCGCCATGTGAACTTTTTAAAATAATACTTATGTTAAGTAGAACTAGAGTTATTTCAACTATGCTATTTAAAAAATCAAATCCACTGTGTACAACATATTAGGATTTTTTTAATCTATTAAAAAGTTTACAAAACAGCCCTGTCAGCATGACGCAGTGGTTGAGCGTTGACCTATGAACCAAGAGGTCACGTTTCGATTCCTGGTCAGGGCACATACCAGGTAATGGGCCTGATCCCCAGTGTGAGGCATGTAGGAGGCAGCCGATCAATGATTTTCTCTCATTATTGGTGTTTCTAGCTCTCTCTCCCTTTCCCTTCCTCTTTAAAATCAATAAAAATATGTTTTAAAAAATGTTTACAAAACAAATTAGCTCCTTGGATACATATTGAAAAAGGAAACACCCAAAGACAAAATATGTTTATACTTACAGGAACAGAAAAAAATCTCTTTTATCTTCAAGAAATCTTTTTAATTTCTCAGAAACAATCTGGAGCACCTAATGGACACATTTTTCCTGTTTAGTTTCCTATCTCACCTTTGGGGTATTGACACCTTATTTTGAGTCAGCAGATTTTCATCTGATTTTTCCTCCCTATCCAAGCGCTCCATCTTCCTCCTTTATAATGTAAAGACCCAGTTCATTCTTCACCTGTCATATGATGTTATTCCTTGCCCTCTACTCCCTATCTCTGAATTGCAGTGTCCTAATTGTTTCCTGCCTATCAAGCTGCCCTAATTTTCAACAGCTTATTTTACAGTCCTGTTTCTTTGGATATGAATCCTTTTGTCCTTCATCCATCCTTTCATTTGAATGTGTAGGTGCATGCACACATTTATTTTGGGATCAAAATTTGAAAGAACATGAAATAGTTACAAGGACACAAGAGAATATGATATGTGTTACCTTTCCTTAACATTTTTTCCAATTTTGTTATTTAAATGAAGTGCATAAAATTTACAGAGCTTTCAAATAAAGTATAGTAACTTTAAAATGTCTAGAATACTTAAGGAAACTCTGAAGTCCAAAGCAAAGAAGAATATACCTTTTAATCATTTTATAGATCAACAGAACATAAAGAAATTAATGCACTGTGTTTTGTTTTTTTTAATTTTCCATAAACAAAGTCTGGGCAACTGAATTTAGAAGTCAGAAAGATCACTTAAAAGGGTTCAAGAGTAGGCCTTTCAAAAATATTTATATAGTACTAGAGGCTCGGTGCATGGATTCATGCACTGGTGGGGTCCCTCGGCCCACCCTGCAGGGATTGGACCAAAACTGGCTCTCCAACATCCTCTGAGGGGTCCCAGATTGTGAGGGCAGAGGCTAGGCCAAGGGACCCCACCAGTGCACAATCGGGGCCGGGGAGGGACCGTGGGAGGGCTCCATCTGACCCATTCCCAATCAGCTAGAGCCCAGCAACAAGCTAACCTATCAGTCAGAGTGTCTGCCCCCTGGTGGTCAGTGCACATCAGAGTGACTGTTCAAATGATCAAATGATCAGCCAGACACAACATATTAGGTTTTTATTGTATAGGACTAGAGGCCTGGTACACAGGTGGGGTCACTTGACATGGCCAGTGATCAAGGCCTATCGGGGGGCAGGGACTGCGAGAGGTTGGCCGGCCAGGGGGAAGGGCCACAGGACTGTCCAGGGGGAGGGGCCACAGGAGGCTGGCCAGCTGGAGGAGGGGCGGGACCATGGGAGGTTAGCTGTGGGAGTGCACTGACCACCAGGGGGAAGCTCCTGCATTGAGCGTTTGTTCCCTGGTCATCAGTGCACATAGCGACTGATCGACCGATCATTCTGATCGTTCAGTCAAAACAATTGCTTAGGCTTTTATATACACTGAGTGGCCAGATTATTATGATCTCTGAATGCATAATAATCTGGCCCACTCAGCATAGAGGACAGTGCATGAATTTGTGCATGGGTGGGGTCTGGCCAGCCTGGCAAGGGGGAGGGGACATGGGTGGTTGGCCGGCCTGCCTGCTGGTTGAACTCCTGGTCGAGGGAACAATTTGCATATTAGCCTTTTATTATATAGGATATACACTGAGTGGCCAGATTATTATGTGTTCAGAGATCATAATAATCTGGCCACTCAGTGTATATATAGATAATATGGAATTAAGTAATTAATAAGTTCAAGAGTAATAAGGGAACTTTTGAGAAAAGGTAGTAAGAATTTATTCAGTTTAAAATTTATAATTTCCCAGAATGACTAAAAGCTAGTGATTATTTGATCCCCAATAGGAAACTTGTCTTCCTAAGTAACAAAAGTTTACTAGGACTTTGGGGACTGCTGACTGGAGAATATATATATATTTTTTTGGAATAAATCACATGTTTGGACTTCATTCCCTCATCTCTGAGATTCACTTTCCACAAAACAAACAAACAAACAAGCAAGCAACAATAAACAAAGTCAACTTAAACATTTTGCTTCCATATTAAGGTTTAATATTTGAGTTAATTTTTGAGTAGTGATTTATTGAATGAAGACATTCTTAATATAATTATATGATCTTACCCAAGCTTCCAGGCCATGGTCTGTGAAGGGCCATATTAAATATTTTAGGCTTTGTCGGCACACAGTTTCTGTTGCAACTATTCAACTGGCCATGTGGCACTAAAGCAGCCATACACAATATCTAAACATACAAGCATGTCTGTGTTCCAATGACATTTTATTTACAAACACTAAAATTACAATTTCATATCATCTTCATATGTCAAAAAATAGCATTCTCCTTTTTGTTTTTATTTTACGCTACATTTAAAAATGTAAAAATAACTCTCAGCTTGTGAGTCATAGAAAATTAGTTCATGAACCCAATTGTTCCAAAACACTGCTCTTTCCTGATGAAAGACAATCATAATGCTGGTGAACATAAAAGTAGGGTTGGAAAACTCGGTGGAGTCTTCTATTAAAAAGTATAATTTAAAAGAAATCAAAATGAGTTTATTCCTTAAAAGTATGCATAATATGGGGTATGGGTAAGGAAGACTGGTCTGTGAGGTGGGAATTGAGAATAATAAGGCTAATAAGAAAGGGTTAACTAATGAACCCAGGAACCCTCCAAGTTCCAGTCCAGGCCTGCTAGATTCTGAAGCCTAGGTTCTATCCAGTCCATGCTATGCCGAAATAAAATTCGTGTTAAATAAAGAAAATGTATGCAGCTTGATCCCCAAATAATATACGATACTCCTTCAAAAAAGCCTGCGATCAATTATTGGTGACAGCATTTCAGATATCATTATGCAGAGAAGACTGCTGAGAAATTTCCCTGAAAAGAAGATGAAAGCTTAGGGAAAAGGATGGAAGTACAAGCTTAGCCAAATCTACTCAATAAAACGTGACTTGCCCTTTTATGTTTAAGCAGCTAAAGGCCATAGGGTGGTACGAGTTCAAGGTTGCTGCTTATCTCAAACAAAAATCATCTTTGGTAGGGAAGGCAAACTTTGCACTTCCACACGATCTTGTTTATGAAAGCAGAGAGCCGCTATTTTAGGAAACTGGCAAAAACTTACATTCCCTTAGTTTTGCTGGCTCTGCAAAACATTGTGCACAGCTGTACTCAAACCCATTAGCTCAAGCTTTCAAAAAATTCTCCCGCAGAAATCGCTGAAAGGTAAGGCTGACAGGTGCTGCGTGCTTTGAGAGCTTTACCTGTCAGAAGCATGCTCAGCATTCTTTTGCTTAATTGGTCTGTGGAGAGAGAAGTTCCACACCTCAGAGAGAATGACATCTACCTCAGCCCATAATCAGCTAATTTAAGGACTGGGAATATGACTAGCTCCAAGAGACACTTACCTTCCACTCTACGTTGAGATGGGGTGAGAGGACTGCAGAAAGCACATCAAACTATTCAAAATTAAGGGGAAATTGGAAAAAAAAAGAGTTTTAAAAAATACATGAAGTCTGTTACTTCAAAATCAGGCATAGAGTCACTTCTGGGCACATCAAATCTTTAAATTGAAAACTGAATATCTGATTTTGATGACGAACGATTGAACTGTGGTATTTCACATTTGGTTATAGCATTGTCTATCACACATTTTCCTAAGATCAATGGATTTTAGTAGTGGAAAAAATGATCAAAGGATATAGCAAATTGTACTGAAGCATAGTAACCTCCATCTTGGGTAAAAACTGCTGTTTAGAATTTAACCCTGCTATTCTGGCTTCTGTAAACGTTTGCTTGCTTAAATAATAGGGAAAAATAAGACTACTCCCCATTCCAGAGAGGCCATAAACTATGCCCCAGACAGAGTTGTCAGTGCTGGCGCCAGGACAGGCCTTGAGATATGGTCTCACGGCCTGTCCCAGCACACAGGACTTTTTCTCAGAAGGTCCAGAAGTCTCATTCCAAATTTGGAAAACAAAGAGCTGAAAAACATATAAATAAGGGCGACTTCCACCATATTGAGCTTTAGAATTTGAGAAGCGAGATTTCCTCTGGGCCCGCTAGCATGAGCGAACAGGACTCCAAATAAATTTAGCTTATTGATTAAGGCGTCTTCTGATTCACAATATAACAGTACCTTAATTCATAAGGATGTGCTAGAAATACCTAGGGATCAGAGAAGGGAAATGGACACTCACTCGCAAGCAGTTTATTAAGGAGGAAGTTTTGCCTACTGGTCAGAAGCTTGGGCCTTGTTGCATAGAGACCCCGAGTCAGGTCCCTGTTATGCATCCTTCTAACAAGGCAACTTTGAGCTACTTGTCCTCTCTGTGCTCCTATTTCTTTAACGTAAAAATGAAACCCAATTGAATTGTCTTTCATGACACAATGTAGTTACAAGTCCTCATCTCCAATCTTATCTGTCTACTTTTTAAACCAAAGCTTTTACTTGTGATGAACTTGGTAAAAGTGCATCTACAAGAGTTAATACCCATGAAACAAACTTCAGCTGGTTGCTGAATATGAAGAAAAAGACAAAATAAAACTCTGGAAGTCACATTAAACAATATATCCTTAATAATTTAAAATATAACATTTAAGTCTTAATATTTTTGAATTAAAAGACAGTTCTTAAGGCATTATGTTGGCAAATAAGTAAGAATATGTCAAAATGACTGATAAATATTATAATTTCTCTTGAATGTTATAAAAAATCATTCACTAGGTGGTTATTGAAAGGTTTGAACATTATTATATAATTTTATTTTATTTTGCAATGAACACTCTTTTGGAAAAATAAAGCCAATAAAAATGATAAACTTTTACAAAGAAAAAGCATCAATAAGAGCTTTGTAAAATTCTTGACTTATTTTCAATTCTCACTTTAGAAAATACAAAAGGAAGTTAAAAATCTCAAAAGAACACTAAAAAATGTATGTATAAATTGCGCCAGGACCATTAAAATTGAAGTAGTCAGATATGTTTATAAAATTGAAGCAAATAAGAGAATAATGATTACCATTTCAGATGAATTATGTGGAAAAACAAATGCCTTATAATATGGCAAATATGAAATTACAAAAATCAGGACATACTCTATTAAGCTAGCTATGTGAGCATTTAAAAGGGAGAATTGCTTAATAAATTAGTCAAAATATTGTTTAATTGACATAAAAACTTCATTATGTTTCATCATGTGTATAAATAAGTATGGTTTAGAGTTATAAAGTAATACCCTATAATTTGATATAAATTATTAAAAGGAATATGTTTGTATTTTTTTAAGTGATGCAAGGTGGCTTGATGTAATCAGATACAAAATAATGTAATACCACTATAAAATAAACAATGATTTATGGAAAATAATATTTTTTATATTTATTTAGTAAATTTTAAGGTAATAGTGGAATGTCATAGCAATCTCTACATTTAGATTAACATATGACAAAAACAGTCCTGTCAAGACAAAAATTGTGCAGGACAAAGTTGAATAGGCAAGAAAGACTTTATTCAAGGCTATTGTAATGGGGCTGGGGTGAGGCAAATCATAGGCCATTTGTGTTGGCTGATTGCTTTGCCAAAGGAAAAAGAAACATTTTTGTATCTTGATGGTAGGAAGTTATTATATAACTTGGACCTAGGCATCCCCTGATATCAGGCTTGGTCCTAGAAGATTAATCCTATCTAATAAAAGAGTAATATGCAAATTGACCCTCACTCCAAGACACAAGATGGCCCCCCATGTGGTCAAAGATGGTTGCCCCATGTGGTCAAAGATGGCTGCCCCCATGTAGACACAAGATGGCCACCACAAAATGGCCTGCATGGCAGGGCAGTTATGGGCAGTCAGGGGTGACCAGGCCAGCAGAGGAGGGCAGTTGGGGGAAACCAGGCCAGCAAGGGAGGGCAGTTGGGGGGGGACCCAGGCCTGCAGGGGAGGGCAGTTGTGGGGGGGACCAGGCCTGCAGTGGAGGACAGTTGGGAGGGACCCAGGCCTGCAGGGGAAGACAGTTGGGAGTGACCAGGCCTGCAGGGGAGGGCAGTTGGGGGGACCAGGCCTGCAGGGGTGGGTAGTTGGGGGGGACCAGGCCTGCAGGGGAGGGCAGTTGTGGGCAATCATGCCAGCAGGAAGGGCAGTTTAGGGGTGACCAGGCCAGCACAGGATGGCAGTTGGGGGTGACCAGGCCAGCAGGGGAGGACAGTTAGGGGCTACCAGACTGTCAGGGGAGGGCATTTTGGGGTGACCAGGTCAGCAGGGGAGGGCAGTTAGAGGCAATCAGGCTGGTAGGGGAGTGGTTAGCAGGTGATCAGGCTGGCAGGCAGAAGCAATTAGGGGCAATCAGGCAGAAGCAGGCGAGCGGATGGGAGCCAGTAGCCTGGTTTGTGAGAGGGATGTCTGACCGCCCGTTTAGGATTATGAGAGGGATGTCCGACTGGGATTGGGCCTAAGCAGGTGGTTGGACATCCCACAAGGGGTCCCAGATTGGAGAGGGCGCAGGCTTGGCTGAGGGACAACCCCCCCACCACTCCCCCCCATGAACGAATTTCGTGCACCGGGCCTCTAGTAAACTATAATGTACAAGAAAGTCTATCTGTGAGTTGTAGCAGTAACACAACAAAAGCATGTGTTCTGTTACTTTATACAAATAAATTTACATGTAAGAAAAGCTAATTTAAAGGAAAGTAGACTGGAGAAAGAATATGAAATCAACTAGACCAGGGTTGGCTTTTTTGTCTGGAAAATATTTTATTCAGAAATAATGAACATGATATATCCCAAGTGAGTAGAGTTTCCTGAAACATTTAAAGTTGGTAATTTTAATTTTATTTTATTATCAATCATTCTTTAACAACCCTAAAGACATTTCCAGATCTCTGGCAACCAATATATTTTATATTATACTAATCAAACTATGATTTATGAACCAGGCACCATCCACACACAAAAAAAATTAAGTGTATTTTCAATTTTCTGGAAATCTGAAACAATTATTTTATTGAAGCTACAAATGAATACCTGATCTTATATTTTTATATTTCATGTTTGTAATTACACATTTTTACTGTGCTTTATAAAAGTATTATATCTTGATAGTTTAGAGACCAGGGAAAACCATTCTTTAACAGAAATATTTTGAGAAGTACTGTTCTAAAGAACATTACATAAAATGCTAGGGAAACTACATTAAGTAGAAAAGAAACAAGTTTATTTCCTACCAGACTCCTGAGAGCCTTTAAAATTGAAATATGCCCAGTGAATCTCCAGATGAAAGTTGAGCAGACAATTTTCCCCAATGTATTTGAACACATATTTTTTTTCTTCTTCCACTTCCACTTATGATCCCATGAGAATAGGATTCCTCAGATAACTTGGGAAACAGTTTCTAAAATATAATTAATGATGCGTGAGAAATGTCATTTGAATCAGTACATAGAAAAGACACAAAGTGTCTTCCAGAAATTTCTTCCAGAAATTCCCTAAGTGTTTCAGTTAATAGAGAGAGAGTTGATTAGATACTAGAAAATAAAAGATTCTATTTAGTTAACTAAATAATAGTAAGATATTAAAACATACAAGAGAAAAATTGAATTTGATTTTCTTGTACCTTTAAATTCAATGAATATGGACTTCTTGAAGGTTTATTATGTACTATTTTCTTAAGTCACATCCATTTAAAGAGCAACAATTGATGCAATAAAGCAATAAACATATTTATTCCTAAAGGAAACTTGGTTGGAACTCAGGTGCTAATGTAAAGTATTTTGGAAGCAATTTTATGTGCAAAATACTTGAAAAATGTAATTTCTTTGTCTCATAACTTTGAAGAGTCCTAGAAGATAATAAATTGTATATGTGTGTGTATATATATATGCATATATATTTTTTACATAAAGAGACTAGAAACAAATTGACTTCAATATATTTCACACATTTAATAGGATAGAAACAAAGACAATACATTATGTAAGAAAGGCTGAGCGGTACCACAGCCTATTGAGTAAGAGTATTTTCAGTGCTGCCTGATGGACCTGGAGGCACTTTTCATCTCAGAACAATCCTCTGATGCTCTAGCTTGTTTATTAATTTACTTGTTTGTTAACTCCCAGTGGACCAAATTATTTACAATTCTTTTTCTTTTTAATTTTTAAGATATATTTTATTGATTTCAGAGAGGAATGGAGAGGGAGGGAGAGATAGAAACATTAATGATGAAAGAATCATTGATTGGCTGCTTGTTGCATGCCCCTTACTAGGGATCAAGGCCACAACCCAGGCATGTACCTTGACCAGAATTGAACCCAGGACCTTTTAGTCCATGGGCTGACCCACTACCCACTGAGCCAAACCAGCTAGGGCCCAAATCTCTGCATTTCTACTTCATGGTCCTACTCTTCAGAGAGCTTCCTAGAAACCATGTCCATGCCTTACTGAATGTCAAATCTCTAAAACAATGACACTCAACAACTTGTCATTGAGTCCATTACCTTCCAACATTTAGCTTATCCCATGGATTGTATTAATTTGGGAAGGTTTCATGGAAGAGAAATTTGAAATGAGAATTAAAAGATGAAAAGGACTGAGAGAAATAGTATTCTAAGCAGGGAGAACATGTGGTCAGGAATAGAGATAAATGCATGGCATAGTTAAGGCACAGCAAATGGACCAGTAGGACTAGTTCAGGGATATAGAAAAAATGTTAAGTATAATGTTTACTATTATATTACTATTTATAATTCCCTAAGATTGTCCAGGGATTAACTATAAGTATTAGATGTTAATAAATCAACAATTCCATATCACTGAAGACTTTTAAGTAACAGGTCAAAGCAGATTTTTAGAAAATTTAATCAGACTACTATGTGAATGTGGGGTTGAAGAGAAAGAAGTTAAAAGCCCACAGAAAAATTTATTTGTAAAAATGAAACATCAGTTGTTAAGAAACTAAACTATATCCTTGGTCATTGGAATGAGATGGAAAATTTATTATGGAAGACAGCTGCAGCTCTTATTACTAATATCAACTAAAAATTATCATAGGATAGGGGTGAGGAGTCAGCAGTGATAGAGTTAAATTCATTTCCAAAGCATCAATTCCATCTAAATAATAAAACCTCTAATGGAGCTTTGTAAAAACTCTTTAAGCGGATGCCCACTGGTCAGTGTTTAGACATGTAAATAAGGCTGTGATGATGGAACAAAATCTTATAAATGTGAATTAGTTTGTATATGAAAGTGGACTGAAACTTAGGAAAAAAGTCATAATAAAAATGTAAAAGTTTAAGAGTCAACTGAAAACAGATTATCCTTGAAGATGTGATAGTATATCTGAATGAATGAAATTGCAAGAAAGCCTAGGACTGAATTTTAATATTCATGAACATAAAGGAGATAGAAACATGTGCAAGTAATAGTAGCTTAATGCAAAAAACACAAATCAAAACCAATCAAAATTGAGTCAAACTGCAATATGCAATTGTAATGACAGGACAGAACTAAGAAAGGAATCCCTGTGTCAAAAGCAGATAAAACTTTCATAACTGAAACAAAATAATTTTTATCCCTATGTTAAACAAAATTGGATCCAGAAACATTTCCATGTATAAACAATTCTTGGAAGAAACATAATTTATTGTTCTTTGCTAAGCAATATTTAGAGCAAGCAGAAATAACGAAGATACTTACTGCAGAGAATACCAGATCCTAGAAAGTAAGGCCCCAAAACAACTAACCAGCTTACGTATCATGACTCATTTCAAGTCCCTCATCTTGCTGTGCCCATCAATCCAAACAGTTGTCATATAGCAACCCAGAAACTTTCCAATCCTGTGATATTCACTTCAATATCACTCAGCTCAAGCTATGAGACCCTAGTTATATCAGAACCAATTTTCTATTTTGAGATGCTAATAAAATGATTATCAAGGCATTGTTCTCCCTTGCTGTAACAAGTCTAATAAATTGTGTTACATTTCATCAACAGATTTTTCATTTTTTATCAGCATTTTTACCTTTTTAAATTTATTTTTTTATTAAATGGCTTGGATGACATTAGTGAATAAGATCATATAGGTTTCAAGTGTAAATTTCTTTGATATATGAGGTGAATATTGAATGGTGTGCCCACTACCCAAAGTCAAATCATCTTCCATCACCATATATTTGGTCCCCTTTATTATCCCCCCCCACCCAATCCTTTCCCTCTGGTAACCACCATACAGTTGTCTATGTCTATGAGTTTCACTTTTATATCCCACATATGAGTGAAATCATATAGTTCTTAGCTTTTTCTGACGGCCTTATTTCACTTAACATACTAGTAATATTCTCAAGGTTCATCCACGTTGTTGCAAACAGCAATGAGTTACTACCTCACACCTGTTAGAATAGCTATTATCAACAAGAATGGTAATAACAAGTATGGGAGAGTTTTGCAGAATGAAAATCTCATTCCCTGCTGGTGGGAATGTACACTGGTACAGACACTATAAAAAAACAGTATGGCAGTTCCTCAAAAATTTCAGAATAGAGTTACCATATGATACAACAATCCCTCTTCTGGGTAGCTACCTGGAAAACTAGAAAACATTTATTTGCAAAGATACATGCACTGCTTTGTTCATTGCAGCATTTATTCATGGTTGACCAAGACATGGAGACAACCAAAGTGTCCTTTAATAGATGACTGGACAAAGAAGATGTGGTACATACAGACTATGGAATACAACTCAGCCATAAGAAGAGATGAAGTACAGATTTTTCAAGGGGCCTTTTTCAGAATAAACAGTCCACACTTCTGATGAAGAAGCAGGAAAAGGAAAGGCATTCATTTCTTAATTCAAGGACTATGTACAGTGTGCCTGTTAGATGCCAGGACAAAGATTTTCTTCTCACAGACATTGAAATGGCAAATTCATTATAAAATAGTAAATGGGTAAATAAGCAAGACAATCATTTTAAGTGCTAGGAGACATAAAATAAGGTAAAGAATAGAACTACTTGTTGGAACTAATTTTGATTGGTAGCACAGGCAGGCCTCTTAAGAAGGTGATACCCGAGGATAAGAACAAAGCTGTAAGGAGATCTTTTTTAAAGTTGCTACATTTTCAGATTTCTAGTTCCATCATAAAATTCTAATGCCAAGAAAAGGGAGGAGAAAGGCGAGGAGTGGTGCTAAAATGTATCACATATTAACCCGTTGCCAACTCCTTGTTGTGTGTGCATTTTCTCTTTATACTTTAAACAGCCCTGGGAGGTAAGTTCTGTTAACACCCCCATTTATAAGAGACAACTGAAGTTAGTAGTGTGTAGTCATTAATCAAGTTACATAATTAGTGAATGGTAGACCTTACCCAGAATTTCCTCATTAACAAGACCACATTCTTAAAATAGATACTATAATGCCAAGAATCCATTGCCACATAGAGAATCACTCTCTAGTCTATGATTATGCCTTCTATGTTTTTCTTCTAGTCTTCCTACATTTTGTTTTATAGGTTAAAGAAACTGGGATTTTATTTAATTATTTAACCAGTAGATGGAGAAAATCTATATAAATTAGGAATAATTTTTAAAGGCCTCTCCTTCATTAGGAGTTTTGTACTTGCCTAATGAATCAAATATCTACACTAATAAAATAGAAACATGCAAATTGACAATCACTCTGCAAACAGCCATCAGCCCCTCACCCAGGCTGGCCACGTCCCCCCAGCGGGTACCCTCACCCCATGGGGGCGTGGCCAGCTTGCAAACCACCACAGGCCTCTCGTCCAGGCTGCCCCAAGCCCCAATGGAACCCCCACCTTGATCCAAGACACCCTTCAGGGCAAACCAGTCGGCCCCAACCTGTGCACCAGGCCTCTATCTATACTAATAAAAAGGTAATATGCTAATTAGACTGGGAAACCTTCCAGGAGACCTTTCGGACGTTCTTCTGGACAAAGCCATGGTGATAGGGATGAGGTAGAGGTAGTTAGAGGTCAAGAGGGGAGGGCAGTTGTGAGTGATCAGGCCAGTGGGGGGGACGTTGGGGTGATCAGGCCAGTGGGGGTGGGCAGTGGGGGGTGAGCAGACCAGCAGGGGGACCAGTTGGGGGTGAGCAGGTTGTCAGTGGGGGTCAGTTGGGGGTGATCAGGACAGCGGGGCAGGCAGTTTGGGGTGAGCAGGCCAGCAGGAGGAAGTTGGGGGCGAGCACACTGGCATGGAGGGCAGTTGGGGATGATCAGGCTGGCGGGGGAGGCAGTTGGGGGCGAGCTGGCCAGCAGGCAGAGTGGTTAGGGGCAATCAGGCAGGCAGGCAGGTGAGCAGTTAGGAGCCAGCAGTCCCGGATTGCGAGAGGGTTGTCTGACTGCTGGTTTAGGCCTGATCCCTGTAAACTGGCAGTAGGACAACCTTTGAGGGGTCCCAGATTGGAGAGGGTGCAGGCCGGGCTGAGGGACACCCCCTGCCCCCATGCACGAATTTCGTGCATCGGGCCACTAGTCAAAAAATTTTAAAAAATGCTTCCATCATTTACTTTTGTAAATTGATGCCAAACTTTAATTACCAGAGAATATGGAGAACACTGATCCTATGGATGAATGCATTTGCCATTCACAATGTGTGGTGGCCATAGGATGACTGAGAACAAAACTCTGTGAGAGATACTAGTAAACACACTCTGTAACACCCCTTTAAATTGCTTTTTTCTTATACAGAAAACTGACTTTACTGCAACTCCTGCCTGAGGGTCTGTGTGGAGCAGTTGTGTTCATTGATGAAAGAAACTACAGACATATGAAGACAGAGTGAAACACAAATAGGCTTTTCAAAGGCATCTAATGATGAGATTCCTTCAGGGCACACAATTATCTTAAGCTTCTAAACTTCACATAACAGATCTTTAAATAATCTCAACCTCATTTAATTTTTAGACTGTATAGTCACTCTTTGCAGGCCACAAAGGGAAAAAAAAAAGGAGTTTTTTTTTAAACCTAAGCTGAACAAAGAAAGACTGTCCTAGTAGGAGGAAAGCAAACATTTGGTTTTGACAAATCCATTTAAATATGGCAAATGGCAGTGCCTTTGTTTATCTGGTAGTGTAGGTGACTGAACTGTCTTTTATTTTAGATGCATGTGCCAAGATGTCCTTAACCTCAGAAGCCCTAAGTAGGTAAATAAAGTGGTAATATGATGTAGTGATTTTCATAGGGGTCATCCTCCACCTGATAGATTGATGATAGAGATAGAAAATAATGCACTCACAAAATCAATGTCCATGAACCATGTCCTGGAGATGATACAGATAAGCCAAGGTCTCTAATCGCATGATGTTATCGATGTAATGGGTCATTTGAATGTTCAGCAGGATATCTAGACAGTGTCAATCTCTTTATACAAAATTGTTATATATAATTAAAAAGTTAACACAGTCCTTTTTGCTGAGCTGGAAATATATATTGTTTCTGTCCCATGGGATTGCAAACTGTTCCTTATCCTTTTCTGATGATAGAGATAGAAAATAATGCACTCACAAACATCAATGTCTATGTACCATGTCCTGGAGATGATGCACATCTGCTCCAGCAAAGACATGGCATCTGGCACAGTGAATGTAATTGGTGCTCCTAAGTTGGGTGTGTGGAAGGATTTGTAGCTCTACTGTAGGAACCAGCCTGGTGAAATAAATGGAGGTATCACAGGGACCCCCAGCCTTGCATTCTTTTTATACTTCAGGGTGGCATTTAGTTTCACGAGCCCCCACACCAGCATGATGTAATTTTTGTTTTCTTATTCCCTTTCATGGCTGCTGAAGGGAGCAACTCCTAAGGCGGTGACTTGGCTTTCATCACTATCATTGCTCTTGTGCAACAAGACAATTATGTAATTGGTGCTGTAGGTGGTTGTACCAAATCACAAGTATGATTATCCCAATTATACATTTGGCACATTAGTGTTGTTTTTTTTTCTTATTGCTGCATAACAAGTGACCAGAAATCTAGTGACTTAATTTAACACACACTTATTATCGCAAACATTGTATGGGTTAGGATTCCAGAAATAGCCTGGTTCGAGAATTCCACAAGGCTGCAATCAAGATGTAGATCAAACTGAATTCACATCTGGAAGCTTGATTGGTGAATAATCCACTGCTAACTGGCAGAATTCATCTCCTTGTGGTTGAAGATTTAGGTTCTCATTTTCTTGCTGGTGGTTGGCCAGGGCCACTCTCAGCACTTAGAGGCCACCCACAGTTTCTGGCCATGTGAACCTCTTTAAAGCCTTCATATTCACCTAGTATGGTAACTGACTTCGGCAAAGCCTGTGGGTAAGTGCCTCTTCTCAGTTTGATCAGAAGGGAGTGACATCCATATACCTGTTCTGTAGAGCAGGGGTAAGGCCCATGAAATCATTTGGTCTGGTCCTGCCAAGGCATTAGTTAATTCAATGCTTGACCAAATATAGCGGGCTAATTTTCAAGCTGATAATTGTGTATGGCCCTCGAATGATGTTATAAATATTCATATGGCCCTTGGGAGAAAAAGGGTCCCCCACCCTTGCTGTATAGTATAACATAATAATAAAAGTGGCTGTTCATCATTTTTATAATTGTTTTTAAAGGAGCAAGTCACAGGTTCCAATTGCATTCCGGAGGCGGGTATTAAACTAAGATGTAACTCATTAAGATCACCTTAATATGATCTGCCACATTTAAACACCAGGAAAATGCCCCTTACCCCCGAACAGGATAGTAATTTTTTTTTTTTATCAAGAAATGGCTTCTGCAGTATTTTCTAGCAAGGGGTAAGTATTAGCCAGAGGATTTAGATGCCACATATCCATGTCCATCATAACATATAGATTAGAGATGGAAGAGTCAGTAATCAGAACTTCTCTCTACCTAAGTCAAATAAAATTGAGAAAAATATGAGTCTCATACAGGAGATAAAATGTTATTTATTATATTTTGTTTAAAAAAAGTTAATTGCAAAGCCAAGTGGGCTTGCCAACACGACCTGAATGAGCTTAGTCATCCCCAAAAGTTGTAGCTCCCACCCATTTAGCCCTTCCGTGCATACTGTGTGCCTGAGGAGCTGAGCAGCACTACCTTCACGCTCAATGAGGGTGTGCTAAAAGGGACTAGGGCGTCACATTTTGCTTTCTGTCTCAGAAATCTCAGGTAGTCTCATTACCTTGATTTCCCCCTCTGCAGAGATAAACCTTAAAACTAGACTCGGGGCATCTTTGATAAAACATTAAGCATCTGATCATGAATTTTGTGTGTTTTTTTTTTTTAGCTGAAATTCATTAAGCTAAAACCAGATTCTCCATTCTCCTCTATCATCTTTATTGCTTTCCTAGATAGGCCAAAGGCACTACCATTCTTTCTATCTTCCATTTCTGAAACTTGAAGTTACCTCTGACTCCACCTGCTTCTCCTCTCAGTTCTAGATAAATTTTGTACATAGTATATCAGTTTAAATTCTTATCATCTTTTCAGTTTCATTTCTATTTTTCTGTTCATAAAGCCATAGTTCATCCCTTCACTAATTCTCTTTTGTAGACTACAACAAAAATGTTCAACTGATCAATTTGCCACCTATCCAGTCTTGTTCCCTTAGATTCCCTATGGTTGGCAGAATAACATTCTTAAACAAAGTTTAACACATGTTAAACCATCATGTAAGACCATCAAAATATTACATTTATAATAAAATAAATTCCATACTCATCTGGTATTTGATACTCTTCATGGTTCATAATATAATTAATTCAAGTTTGTCACCAGCTTTTCACTTAAACAAATTCTCCACTAGGTCTTTTATAATTCTGACATGCCATTCTAACATTCCTTTTCCATCCTGTTACTTTTTTTATGAAACCTTCTCTGACTTAGGTCAGTATTTTAGAATGACTTTTCCATTGAGTTACTATATCATCTATTGGTATCTCCCTGGGCATTGTGTACATATTATGATATCTCTATTTCATCATCTGTAAACTGAGGGAAATAACATGCATCTTAGAAATGGAAAAATGTATTGTAAGTTGTCAACTATAGTGACTTTTCTATATGAAATACTAAAAAATGTTAGTTTCCTTATCCTTTCTTCTATCTTATATAACTCTACTAATGGCAGCGAAGAAAGTGATATGAATAACCATAAAGTTAAGGGGTACAGCAAGGCAAAACAGAGAGAAAATAAAGAAAAAGAGAAAAAATAGAATTGATTTCTGTGTCAATTAAAATAAGGTTTTCTTGCTCCTTACATTTTGTGCACACATTTTTGATACTGGTAACACCAATAAATTTTATTGATTAAGGATTAATAGAGTTCTTTTATATCTAAATGTAGTTGGCATTTGCAACATAATGATGAATTAATATAAAGTATCACATCATTGAATAAAATATGTTTTAGAAGGATAAATTATTTCAATAAATCAGATGCAGTGTATGGATCAATATGAATACTAAGAATAAAATCATCTATAATATATTTCAGCTTCTTTTTAAGGATCCTCAGGTGATAATTTGTGGGAGGTAGCATCATCAGAAATTTAACAGTAATCATTTATGTTAAAAGAAAGGATTTATGATAGGTATATTTTTATTCATGACATAGATAAATTGGAATGATCCATCATTACTGTCCAGAAAAGTTTGGTTTATTATAATTTATTTTATAGAGTATTCAGTAGGAAATAGAGTTGGCTAGCTTACATTTTATTATTAGAATCACATCATTTTTATTCCATAATCATCAGCTGCCAAAAATGTAATGTTATGAAAAAGAGACTTGGAATCTATTAAGAAAAAAAACTTTTAATATTTCCTACTTTGCGTGGTTAAAGTAAAATTGAAAAATAAATTTAGAAAACATATTTCTGACTTACTCTCTTTATTGTTACAGGTCAGAGCATTTAAAATATCAAATCAAAACTTGGTTACCACGAAGCAAATGGCTATATGAAAATACAATGATATTTTCTAATGGCAATGATTTGCATAATATTTTAACTTCATAACACCAAATATCAACATCATTCACTCTCTAATTAAAACAGGCATTTTAAGCACCTACAATGTGCCTGAAATTGTGCTAGAAAATGTTAACAAAAATAAAAAAATAAATGAAAAATAAGACCTTTGACTATATGACTATATTTGAAGAAATTTTAGTCTAGTGGTCTGGAAAAAAAAACCACAAAAAAACCCCCTACATTCAGATACAGAAAGACACACATACTACAAATATGCTATACTAAAGATATGTACATTATGCAATGCATTAAGAACTCTTCTAACACAAGGTAAAATATTCCAAAGAAAGAAATTACAGATAGTCATTCTGAGAAGGAATTTGATGTTCAAAGACACAAACATCTGAAAGGCCATAAAAGATTCTAGGAGCTTCAAGATACTCCATATGGCTAGACCAAGTACCTGATTTGGGGAAAATAGAAGGAAGAAAGCAGTGGCAGGAAGTTCTGAAATAAGCAGTGATTGGAACAGACTTTGATGGTCCCTATTGCCAAGGAGTTACATTCAAATTGAGTATATTGTCATCTGTAATTGGAAACAATATTCTGAAAGTCATAGATGGTTGTGAGAATTAAATTGAGATAACATATTTAATTTGTACCAGAAAATTAAATATGTATACTAATAGTTTATGCTAAAACACTTTACACGGTTGCCAACCAAAGGTATCGTCTAGTCAAAAGCAATACAATTATCATTTTAGGAATACACAGGCTAAATCATTGGTGATGAAAGATGGGCATGGGGATTGGTCAGGGAGAAAGGTTTTAAAAGTACTTATAAAGTTTTGGTGAAGAATCATATAAAATAACCATGAAACTACCACAGTATAGATAAAGGGATGCTATATTCAAGGGGGCAGGAAGAATAGGTGGGAACACAAGAACAAATTACTCCCTTGAGGCTGAGTGAATGACAATGCTTGGTTTAAGCTTAAATATTTGTATAGCAACAGCAATAATATTAATTTATTAAAAATTTTAAATTATTTACTAAAATTTAATATTTTATTATAATAAGAAGAGCAGTACTACTTATATTGCTCTTGGTTGAATGTATTGTGTTATTTAATCCTTGCAGTGGCTCTATCAAAGATGAACTGTTATTAACTCTATTTTAAAAATACAGAAATTAGTGTTCAGTAAGCTAGTAAATGATGGAAGTAGAATTCAAGCAGTGGAACAGAAAGGAATTGACACTCTGACATCCTTCCCTGAAAGCTGAGAACAAGATAAGATGGAAACAAGAGTTGAGTAGAGAATGGGAGAAGGCAGTTCAAGAATGGAATAAACTGGTTGATCTTAAAGGTGGGAGAAGACAGCTGGCAGAATGGATAAACAGAATGGATATTAGGAGATACAGAGTCATGTATAGGACTGCTATCTACTGTGGATGAAAGTGAATTAATCTCTCCTTCATTCTCTCTCTGTTTTTCTCGATCTTTTCTTTTCCTGAGAAGAAACACAAAATTATGTTTTATATCATGCAAATTTAAAACAAAACTATCTGTGTTTGTATTCCAACTTTACTACTTCTTAGTGACTTATAACTACATAACCTCTTTTTGCCTCAGTTTTCTCATCCTTAAAACAGGTAGGATGGTATCATACTTACAGAGTTGTTGCTGTGATTTAAAAAGTTAATATTAGTTAAATTTTTAGAACAATGTATGGATATTATAAGCATTATTAAAATTACAATTAGTATGCTGTGAAGTTTTTACATTTGCTGGTATTGGTTTACTTTATTTAATTTATTTTGTTGTTGTTGTTAATCGTCATCTGAGGATATTTTTCCCATTAATTTTAGAGAGAGTGGAAGGAACTCAGAGAGACAGAGAAAAAAACATGTATCAATTGAACCTGCAACCTAGGTATGTGCCCTTTAGTTCGCAGGCCAACACTCTAACCACTGAGCAAACACTGCCTAGGAAGCTTGTGTGGGTTTTGATTTTTATTTTCCCCTTCATATTTGGAATTTCTGAGTATTCATGACAACTTCTTTTAAATCTGCTGTCTGGACAGTCATTGAGAGTAACAAGTAATGCTGCCTAGGCCCAGTAACTTTAGGACAATCAACCACCAGAATATCATATTCTCCAGGACCAAAAATCATGTAGATGTGAGCAAAAATACCTCTTAGGCTATGGTTTTTAAGGCCCCAGAAACTGGCAGTCTTCTCTCTCACAACAAT
Source organism: Eptesicus fuscus (assembly GCF_027574615.1). Taxonomy (NCBI): domain Eukaryota; kingdom Metazoa; phylum Chordata; class Mammalia; order Chiroptera; family Vespertilionidae; genus Eptesicus; species Eptesicus fuscus. The sequence continues at coordinate 96,989,153 of NC_072474.1, forward strand.
TCACCATTGTATCTGAAACTTCCATCATTAGAGACATTTTTTGAGAAAGGGTGACCATTTAAATTTACGTCCATGCTGGGGCACTTTGGGGAGTAAAATGGCATCTTATGGATAATTACACTGGCACAATTGGGACTAGTAATGGTCCTGGAGAAATCAATGTATATGGTATGGCCACCTCAGGATCCAGTCTCCCTCTTCAGAGGTGTGTGGTAAAACACAAATATGATACCTGTGAGGCCAACCTGATTTGTTCACTTGTTCACATGACTCATCAGAGTGACTCATGAGAGAGCAGAACCTTGAAAGAATGGAGTGTAGAATAGGTAAGCCTTGGTCTGGAGTAGAGAAGCTTGGTAAGAATAATGCATGGGGACTTTATGAGGAAGTAAGCTCATTTAAGATGTTTATGAATGAGACCTTGAAATAAAGGCTGCAATAAAAATATAATAATAAAGGGGAGCAGGTAAGGAAATAATATTGAACACAGAGAGAGCAAAGTTGGCCTCCACCACTTTGCAATTTAACCTAAAGTAGATTCTGGATTTGGTTGACAACTCGGCCCGAGGTCTGTCTGTGAGGCCAGGCCTCACCTTAAGAAACTTTCAGATTCATGTTTTTCTCAGACTTAGTGTTTGAATAAGATTTTTTTCTAAGTAGGTTAACTAATTAGTATTTTATGCAACAAACTTTAGGTCAGGTCTGAGAAACTCAAATTGCTTTCCTCATTTAAACTGCCTTCAGGCATGTATTCATATGTATTTCCTGATAAACTTATACTACCATAGCCTTATTTAAAGATCAATTTTTTTAACGAACTTAGTTTAAAATAATGATGAAGTACAAAAAACAGAGTTGTTCCACATATTTTACTAGAAATCAAAATTAGATAAGATGAATACTAATCATCCCAAATTAGGAAAATATGAAGTAAGATAATGCAAGTGAGAAAAAGAGCAGGAAGGTGACAGAATTTTGTACAGTTCTTAGACTACTGGCCTTGCACCTCCTAAGAACTCTAAAAGAAAAGTTGCATCAGACCAGTTGAACAGTCAAGGAACACTTTATTTAAGACTATTGCAATCAGGGAAATTGAAGTTAGCTCCACTGAAACAAATGGTGGAGTGATTTTTTAAAGGTAGGATAAGATAATGGAAGAGTCCTAGAGAATATTAAGTGGCGATTAGTCAATGTGTATAGACCATCTGTGTTTGTTAATTGTCATTTATTATCATTTGGCTCCTGCCCTCTCACAGAGTCAGGGAAATAGGAACTCTGTCTTAATAATTATATTTCAGAGGGATGTCTCCCAAGATCTTGAGAAAGACATTTCTGGATTGCAAAAGATTTGCATCTAATAGGGGCAGAGAGAATTTGTAATTACAAGTTTTCTAATGTAAACATTCTAAGAAAAGTGAGGTCAGAGGCCTGTAGTTAAAAGGAAACCTGCCTAGGTCTCTTGGCTTTCTGTATGTCTGCTTTAGAGAAGTATCTATTTAGTCCTTTGCCCATTTTTAAATTGGGTTGTTTGTCTTCCTTTGTTAAGTTGTATGAGTTCCTTATGCATTTTAGAAATTAACCCTTTATCAGATGTATCATTGGAAAATAAGCTCTCCCATGCAGTGGGCTCCCATTCTATTTTGTTGATTTTTTTTTTTTTCTGTGTTGATGGTTTCTTTTGCTGTGCATACAAATGACCAAGAGACATATGAAAAAAAAATGCTCAAAGTCACTAATCATCTGAGAGATGCAAATGAAAACAACAATGAGGTATCAACTCACACCTGTCAGATGGCCATCATCAACAAATCAACAAATGACAAGTGCTGGCGAGGATGTGGAGAAAAGGAAACCCTGATACACTGCTGGTGGTATGCAGACTGGTGCAGCCACAGTATGGAAAACAGCAGGGAGTTTCCTCAAAAAATTAAAAATGGAACTCCCATTTGACCCAGTAATCCCACTTCTAGGATTATATCCTAAGAAACCCAAAACACCAATCAGAAAGAATATATACACTCTATGTTCATGGCAGTGCAATTTACAATAGCTAAGATCTGAAAACAGCCCAAGTGCCCATCAGTAGATGAGTGGATAAAAAAGCTGTGGTATATTTACAACATGGGATACTATATGGCAGTAAAAAAAGAAGGCTCTCTTACCCTTTGAGACAGCAAGGAGGGACCTGGAGAGCATTATGCTAAGCAAAATAAGCCAGTCAGAGAAAGACATGCTCACTCATATGTAGAACCTAATGAACAAAATAAACTGATGAACAAAATAGGTCCAGAGACATAGAAGCATGAAACAGACTGACAAATCTCAGAGGGAAGGCAGAGGTGGGTGAGTGGGTGGGAAGAGATCAACCAAAGAACTTTGATAACATATATGCATAACCCATGGGCACAGATAATAGTGTGGAGAAGGCCTGGGGTGGGAGGTGGGGGCGGGCTAGAAGGGGTCAGTGGGAGAAGAAAAAGGGGACATATGTAATACTTTCAACAATCAATTTTTTTTTTTAAAGAAGGATACCTGAATAGTCTGTTCTCAAGTGACTAAGTCTCAGTTACATCCACAAGTGCAGAAAGCCTTCCACGGCATAGTTGATTGTTTAAATTATTTATTAATAATTTCATGAAATTCCCCGAGCATATATTAGAAAGGGATAGGAGTAAGCTTTGATGGCCAATGCACCAGGGCTGAATAAATCAGGGCAGTCAGGTGGTGAGATGAAGACACTGAATAGCAGATGAAGTAAAGGAGACCTGGTGCTTTCCTTTCTTTAGTGAGTGAATGCGGGCACAATACAGAAGATAAAGTTGGAGTGGGACTAACCTCAAATATCCCCAAAGTGGTTCAATTCTATAAAGGTTTATATCACAGAGGATGATATATCACAGAGGATGTTAAGTACCAGGATATGGGACTTCGGCTCAAATACCTTTCATTAGGAAACACAAGGTGAGACTTTACAGGGCATTAAAATAAGAGATTAGACCAACCCTTCTAATAGCAAGAACTAAGCTTACTTGGCATTTATTACATACATGCATTCTGTTATAATATGCATGTTAAGTCCTTTCATTCTTGCCACAACTCTTTTATTTCTTCCATTTTAATGATTAGAGAAGTTAGTACAGAGCAGAAGACCAACTGGCTCAAGATCATTCAGGTAGTAAATTTTAGAGCTGAGATTTAAACACATTGAAAATATTATTTTTTGAATATTGCCCCTTGCTACTTGTGAAAGAAACTTTTAACTCCCTATGCCTTTGTTCAGTGGTCGGCAAACTCCTTAGTCAACAGAGCCAAATATCAACAGTACAATGATTGAAGTTTCTTTTGAGAGCCAAATTTTTTAAACTCAAAACTTCTTCTAACGCCACTTCTTCAAAATAGACTTGCCCAGGCCATGGTATTTTGTGGAAGAGCCACACTCAAGGGGCCAAAGAGCCGCATGTGGCTCGCAAGCCGCAGTTTGCCGACCACGGCCTTTGTTAATAAAAGTATTACTCTTATATTATATATATAGTAGAGGCCCAGTGCATGACATTCGTGCACTCGGTGGGGGGTTGAGGGGGGGGCCCCTCAGCTTTGCCTGTACCTTCTTGCAGTCCAGGAGCCCTCAGGAGATGTCCAACTGACAGCTTAGGCTGGCAGCATCCAGACATCCTTAGCGTTGCCAAGAAGGCAGGAGAAGCTCCCACCACCACTACTGCACTTGCCAGCTGTCAACCCGGCTTCTGGCTGAGCGGTGCTCCCCCTGTGGGAGCGCACTGACCACCAGGGGGCAGCTCCTGCGTTGAGCATCTGCCCCCTGGTGGTTAATGCGCATCATAGCCACAGGTCATTCCTCCATTCAGTCGATTTGCATATTACCCTTTTATTATATAGGGTAAATGATATATTTAATAGTAACAATGTAAAGATGCATTTTGTTATATTATATATTATAAAATGTATTATAGAGATATATTATTATCAAAATTTAAAAAGAAGTTTCACTTCCTTCTATTAGAGCAAAAGTTTATTTTTTTCTTCTTAAAATTGAAAACTGAAATATACGTACATTTCCACTTACTGCGTTAGCCCTACACCTTGGAAAAATTCATTACTTTCATAATTTTTAACATCTAGATATATATTCCAAATCATACATGCACAAAAATCTCTGTTTGCTTCATTGTTAAAATGAATAAATAATAAATAAGCTTTGGAAATTATGGCTGCTAATGGAGGACTTTCCACAAACAATAGAGGGGTGTTTTCTAAGCCATACTCTCACATACAATGTGGGATGCATTGTGGTTTAGGAATTTACTCTTCTCTGTCACATATAGCAGTTGTTTGGGGTTATGTCAATGTGTTATTACTAGCATTGCAGCAATAGCTGTAAGCATAAAGTGCACCCTGCTTTGCAATAAATTTTCCACATTCTGTGAGGAAGTCAGCAGTATAGTTGAACTCAGACTGGTGGTTAAAAAGACTGGCTTTTCAACTGTGACTATGACAGGCAGTAAAACCTGAGCAAAGCTGCACCTCATGCTACATGACATTTTCTAAGACAAAGAAACAATAAAAGACACAGTATTCAAAGACAAGACTGAAAATGACACTTGGCACACCCTGCAACTCAGAGATTATCTTTCCTTTCCTCATTTTCCTCTTATCCTTCTACTTCTATTCTTTTTCTTAGTTTAGTGCTTAAATCTTCAATCTATATTTGAGTGCCAAGTCATGAAACCGAAAACACAAACATATATACTCATTTAAGATTTTTAAATAAAACATAATTTCTTCTTGGGAAGTTGATATTCATTTTTCTTTCAATATACTTAAAATTTTGAGATACTTGGCAGGTTTCTCCATTTATAATTATTAGACAGCCAAATTACAAATCTTTTAGGACTTTTGTTCATCAGTTTAAGAGCTCTCTAAATCATGCCTCATGTTTTCCTTTGTGATTTATTAACTAAGAGAAGGATAACTGCTTAAAACTGGAGGGAGAAAAATCTATCTATAGCATCCATGGACCTTTATTGTACTAAACAAGACAAACTTGAGAAAATAGTAAATAAAACAATATTGTAATGGTGAATGAATATACTATACTTCTATAAAGCTACCCATGTTAATCTTAGTAAATGTTAAACCCAGCTTGTTATTCTGACCTGATATTTTTCTCTTGAAACTAAAACTTACATGTTAAAAGTTTCTTTTCTAAATATACTTTATTAGAATCAGCAGTTTCAGTTCCTGTGTGAACCTAAGGAACAGCCTGACCTTCAAGGCTCTGGTTAATGCTGACCAACCAGACACAGGCATTCACTGACAAAAAACACAGATGGCCAACTCAAGGATGCTGACCATAAAAATCCATATTGGGACCTGCAAGGACACTGCCTGCATGTCCACAGCTTCTCTCCCTGATCTCTTTGTTTAGCTTTCCTTCTCCCTCCTTAACAAACCTCTGCCTACACTCGATGTTAAGATGGCCTTTGGGAAGAGTCCCCCATCTTCTCAGGTGGCCAGCACACGAATAAACCTCTTTCCTCCTCATCAGCACATGTGTCACAGGTTTGGCTTTTGTTGCAGCAGGAAGCAGAATCTGGGCATTGGTTACAATATCAGTCCATTTTTCTAATAAGGTAGCTTCTGCCGTTTTCAATTGAGCAAATTTAGTTGTCCTTTATTAGGATTAGTGAAATATAAGTCAGTACTTTAAACTTCCATGTTTGCAAAGGAAATGCATTAGAGAGAAATCTGAACGTTCTCTTCTTTCTCTTTGGATAAGAGGTGTATATTTTAAAGTGTAATAATCCTACTGCATATTCACTGTTTTCCTAGTTAGATGATGAAAACACTGTGAATACATTTTAAATTCTATTTGTTTTATATGTGGTACTTAATGCTGCTCACCAATAAGTTATATTTCCCTCTCTTCCTGGGCACAAGGGGATATTATATGTCCCCTCACCCTAGAAGGAAGTATTACCACACTTTCCTATGGGCAATGAAGTTTGCTTACAAGTCACAGCCTTCCCTCTTCCACTTTGCAGTGATCCTGGCAGCATATTTTGATAGAGGATTGCTACAGGTTAAAGCAATCCAGGATGCTGTGCCACAAAATGAAAGTCAGCTGTCCTGGAGAGCCACTCACACTTGGCATGTCATAGCATAAGGAAGAATAAACTTTGGTTGAAAAAGCCCCTGAGATTCTGGTATTCCTTGTTGCCAAAACATAACATAGATTATTCTGAGAGGAAAAATAAACCATTTCAAACTTAATTAAATGTTGCATAAAAATCTAAAGTATAACAACTACATCTCTAAGGTCGTTGTCTATGATTGGCAACAACAGATGAGCTCATTAAAAAACCCTTTACGATATACCTTAAAAACCCTTTATGATATGCCCAACAATGATTAACATAATGTGTGAATATTCTTAAGAGGAAAGAATGAAACTACAGAAAATAATGTACTCACTTGATTCTTGATCTGAAATGCACACAAGCACACTTTTTTAATCACTATTACCTAAACAAAGAACCATCACATCAACTTCAGTAAGTGATGGTAGCTGAGAGGGAGGGGGAGAGAGAAAGGAGAGAGAGAGAGAGAGAGAGAGAGAGAGAGAGAGAGAGAGAGAGAGAGAGAGAGGTGGAATGGAGCAATATTAACACTGTAAGAAGGTTCCTAATCATTTTCCCATGCCCAGAAGCCACATTGGTTGGTGTGTAGAAGAAAATTCTTATTAATAGCCTCAAATCTGAAAATCAGTCATGGTCATGGATGTCCTCAGGCGATGAACAAGTGGAAGAAGCTGGTGAAGCATGGAATTTAAGTAACTGGGACAACTCTTTCTTATAAGTCACAACTCCAGTGCTATGTAGTGAGCTATGCTGTAAATTCAGAGTCATGAATTACATACTGGAACAGGATACACATAGTATTCTATATAAATAAATATGTCCTTGGCCTAAAGTATATAACAAATGCTTAAAATGATAAATATTATTAAATCATTTATAATATAGAGTCCACTGTAGCTGACAATAGAGAGCTCTTCCTGAATTTTAAAAATTTAAACATTAGAGTTTATGATTGTTAAGATTTTACTAAACATTAAAAAAATTGACAGACATCTAGAGAAAAATGAAGAAAAAAATTAAAAAGAAAAATAATATGGTAGACATTCAGCTTCTCCAAGTTTATAGAAACCTAATTACAAAAGATAACAACAGTCAACAATGTTATAACATCAAAAAATATGCAAGAAGTTTTGCCATAAATGTTATCGATTCAAATAAAAATATAGACATTTTCAAACTTGAAAACACTCAGGAATAGAAAACCTATAAGCTTTTCTTTAAACAAGAAAAGGTAATACTAATTAAATGTGATAAGATATGAAAGAATTAAAAAAATTATATTTTTTAACTTATGGAATTGTAAAGCTATAGTAGAAAAGTTGTGTCAAATGAACAAATAAAATACCAATTGAGAAAAATAAAGGAATTTTGGTAGAGGGAAGTAGTATGAGTAAATATTGAAAGGTAGAAATGAATGTCAAGTTCAGGAAGGACATTGAAATGTCCAAGATCAGTTGTGGAGAGTATTGGTATATAAATTTGGAAAGCTGTAGATAAGATATTTTAAAATAGAAAACATAAGATTTATGAGCAAGAATGTGAAATAAATTTTGTTTATCTTCACATTTTCTATTAAAATTATGCAGAGTTACTTAGAAAAGGGAAGAAATAGAATCAAGGAAACTGAGTTTATCATACTAATCTCAGTGCTGAGGGTGAGTTAGAGAATAATGACAATATAAATAAAATACAATGATTGATCAGTTGACATCTTAAATTAGATGTTGTGTTAATGAAGTGTGAGAGGCTAATTTGCTTCATTTTGCAAGTGTTGTGGAATCATGACACATCTAAGTGGTAATGTCTAGAAGGGAGTTTGAAATATAAAAGTGGAGCTTATTTGGATTTGAACATCATTAACATAAAATTGAAACTTAAAACCAGGAGAATGAATCAATTCTTTGAGGAAGAAAATTTAAAGATAATGGTAAGTCAAAGATTCATTTTCACTCAGAGGCTATAAAGAGAAAGAGACATAAGCAATTGATGAGAGTAAAAGCTGCTCAAGAGGTCACAAAATAAAAACAAAAACAGCCCTAGCCTGTTTGGCTCAGTGGATAGAGCGTCAGCTTGCGGACTGAAGGGTCCCAGGTTCAATACTGGTCTAGGACACGTGCCCAGGTTGTGGGCTCAATCCCCAGTAGGGGACGTGCAGGAAGCAGCCAATCAATGATTCTCTCTCATCATTGATGTTTCTATCTCCCTCTCCCTAACCCTCTGAAATCAATAAAAATATATTTAAACACACACACACACACACACACACACACACACACACACATACACACATACCACTATAGTTAGTGTTATACAGACAAAGGATAAAGATTATATAATTAGTGCTTTGCTTGACAGTTCACACAGGCGATGGTGATTTGGAACAATTGTCCTTGTTCCACATCTATTTTCCAAATGTCTTATGAGTATCTCTATAGACTAATGTTCCAGGAACTATTCAGGGAAGAGATTTCTGGGGAACAGAGTTCTACTCTAACCAAATCACAATATACAGTTCAGCACATGTATGAAGACGTCCAAGTTTACGAACCATGGACAGTTTCTATTTGGTTTCATACTTAAAAAATTACTTTATTGATGATTCCTTATGTAGAGGTATGACAAAGTAAGATTTCAAGGAATTAGAATATAATGGTTTATTATATATTATTATAAATAGAAAATTTGTAATGATAAAAGTGATAAGAAAATCAGTTATACACACATGCCACTGGAAAATCTGAAATTAAATGTATTTGTTATATACCTGATTTTTAAATTTAAGATGGTAATATAGTTTATAATCTATAAGACTTTATGAAAAAAAGTTAGAATAACATGCCACAATAGTGAACTAAGTTGACTCCTTACTTGTATATTTAGTAAGTAGTTCATAACTGTAAGTTCACCAAAGCAGGTAAAATGGCATAGTTAACCTAGAATCCTTAAAAAGCATTGCTTTTTAACTATTTATTTTCTGCCCTCATTTTCCTTCCAGTTTCTTAGCTGATCAGCCCCCACTGTTTTTTGTTTTTTTTTTTAATCATTTGAATGCCCTAGCATTTAGAACTCAAACATAATTTATAACCTTTCTGGAGTAGCCATCTTGTAATCATGTGGTAGCAATTAATCTGAAGATTATTAATGACCCTGGATGCATATAACCTTAATTAAAAATCTTCCTTGGCATAGAGAAATGAGAGTAATCAGAAACAGTAGAATTTCAATGAAGTTTTAAAAATGAGTATTTTGGACTACCTGCAATGGTTCCTTTATTAAAATAAAGGCAAAGAATTCTAAGAAAAACTAAAGAGTAATATTGTTTTATATATACATACACACACATATATATACAGTTGTGTTACATATGCAATACATATTATATGAATGCATGCACACATACACACATACATATATGCAAATATACACATACATCTGCACCTTTTGGTGTTCTATGCAAATTTAGGAGATTAATTTTGATTAAAGATCCCAGTAAAAACAGCCTTATGTAGATGATTAATTAAAACTGAAGATGCATTAGTGTTGGCTTCTAACAAAATACTTTTCATCTACAGAAAAGGTATTTATGTATTAATTAATTTTGCTCTCTTATTCATTTTTAAATTAACATTTAAAAATATTTCTATGTGTCAAAGTTGCATTACAATAGAATCTGGTCTGTGGGGCTCCTTCCCTTTCTGAAAGATGTGGGGAGAAACCTTTTAACGAGTGTCTCATGAAATTTGGCTTAGTAAGCCTGAGGTGGCTCAGGAGCCTGCAGCACCCATAGAAAGTGACATACCAATGGAGGAAAGAGGAAGGGAGGGAAGAAAGAGTAGAACTGGAGCTTATATGTCTCATAATGCAAATCACATCTTGACAAGATTTGTGATCAAACAGCAAAATTTAAAAGCATAATGGACCTTTAATTCTTTTTGAGTTATTTTGCATCATATTTTATTTATAAATGGTAAAATAAATAAAACCAGATATTTATTGTCTCCTTCATTATTAAAGTAAAATAGAGGACTTTCCCAATCCCCTCTCCAGTACAATTGTTAATGCCCCCTATGTATCACCACCTTTGGGGAAGAAACATTTTTATAAAATGATCTTCATCTTGACCACTTGGTAAAAATTGAATTTTACTGTATTAACATTTACATTTTATAGATACAGGAACTAAAGGGCCATTAAGTAGCTCACAGCAACTTCTATAATTATGACTAGAAATCAGGTCATCTCATGATTTATAATTTGAAATTATAAAGATGGAGAATATGTGGCTTATATTCTCATAATATAATATAAAAATATAAAATATGCTAACTGACTATGGAAGAACTACACACTGTGGTGTAGAACCACAAGGCAAAGTTATAAATGTCTCATGGAGCAAAGCTAAATATTCATTGCTTCTTGTATAGTTCAGCTTTGGGTCTGAATCAGGGGGAGTGCTGCTTAGCAAAGCTCTAATTGTGCTGTTGCAAAAAATCAAACCTTCATAAGACAGATGTAATTTTTCTATTTTTTCCTATGATATATTCCTACTGCTTACCAATGCTTCATCTATAGTTGGCTCTCAATGCGTATTGGCTAAATAAATAAATAAGAAACATGGACTAAATCACCAATCCATTTTGTTTTGTTCTTGCTAGAATAATGAGCAAGAGTAGGAAGCATGATCAATAGTGTTATCTCTTTTCAGTAGGATCACCCTACTCCTCCCCTGCAGTGTTTCCCTTGACACACCACCTCTGGCCCTCTAGCCCAAGGTTGTGCTTGAATATTTGCTTTGACTGCCAGACATATGTTAAGAAAAGAAGATCAGAACTGCATACATTTTTTAGCCTGTCCCCACCCCACCCCAGAGGTATCTTCCAAAGAGCAAAGCAGATATCATGCAGGGATTTTAAAAATAAAATCTGCACATGGCAGTGTTGAGGGAAGCAATTGAGATATGACTTCTGGTTGACCCTAGAGCTGGACCAGGACAATTGGGAGCTCCTCATCCTCTCCATTATCCTTGGCCACATTAATGATAAAAGCTATGTTCTTGATGGAGCAATATGTTGTTGAAACCATCAAGAGGCTGTACATGACTGAACCTGATTAAGGCTCCTATTATACAAACTTCTACTATTCTGATGGATGGATGTGGAGATTTACTGATCTTGAGGCCTCCCAAGACAATTCTTGGAAATTTCCTTGCTTATTAAACCTGACATCAAACAATCTAGAATGGTCTCCTCTTTCTTCAGTCTCTCCCTGCCCTCCACGTACAAGGACCAGTTTGTTAACCAACAGGCTGATGCATGAATTCAGAAGAAAGGAAGAGAAAATCCTATATAATAAAGAGGTAATATGCAAATTGACCCTCACACCCTCACACAAGATGGCCACCCCCATGTGGTCAAAGATGGCCACCATAAGATGGCCAGCAGGGGAGGGCAGTTGGGGCAATTGGGCCAGCAGGGGAGAAGTTAGTCATTGATCAGGTTGACAGGGGAGTGGTTAGGGGTTGATCGGGCTGGCAGGCAGGTGAGCGGTGAAGAGCCAGCAGTACTGGATTGTGAGAGGGATGTCCGACTGCCAGTTTAGACCCAGATTGGAGAGGGTGCAGGCTGGGCTGAGGGACACCCCCCCTCCCCCGCCAAGTGCACCAGGCCTCTAGTATATTAATAATACCAATAATTGTATGTATAACATGAGGCATCATAGCAGACCCAGATCATATAAATGTTTCATACTAACACAAACAATCTTGGGAGATTGTTTTGTCCCAAGATAACAGTAACAATAATACAGCAAAAGCCTATATGGAGAAAACAGCCTGAAGCACAGTAAGTTACTAATGAAAATGAGCAGGACTGTCTCATCTCTGCGCCTTCCTCTGACTTGCTCATCTGCTCCCACCCTGACCTGCAAAACTAAGGCACCGCCTAGTCTCTAAGCCATGATGAACCTGGGCAATGAGTGCTTCCATGGCTCCAGGCAGATTAAAGTATAGAGCTGATCTCATCACAGTCTTGCTGCTGTGCACCTAGAAGCACTGCACCGGGTGGCTTTGGCAACATTGCAGGGCCATGGATGGACAGACTTTCCTGGTACAATCTGTCTTTGCCTTGGTTAATGGGCCATGCTAGTTCTCTGGTGAATGGCGAGTCCTGTACATTTGTTATTTTATTTATTTGATAAGGTATGGAGCAAATATTAATGAGCAACTACTATGCAGCAGGCTCTGTAAAGGTGCTGGGAGATAATGATGAACAAGACACGGGGGTGCCCTTAGGGAGACAGGATTGCAGACATAAGGAAACAGGTCTTGTCCTGCAATGTTGGGATAACTACAGCAGGGCTAAGCACACAAAGCTTGAGGAACAAAAATGACAATAAAATCAGATATGTCATCCAATCACACGCCACAGAGGATTCGTCTCTGAATATAAGCTGAGTCCTGGTGTAAGAGAAATTTCCCAGAAAAAAAGGAGAAACGAATTTGAAGGCTTTTCAGGCAGAGTTACAGCATGTGCAGTAATACAAGGGACCGAAGAGAAATAATTTATTTCTGATTGGCTACACATTCAGGGTGGCTATAAAATTTAAGAAGGCAAGTGAGACAAGAGAATAGCAGGGGGGGGAAGAAGATGAGGCAGACCCATGGTTGGGATTGTCAAAGAAAAATCAATCCCAACCAAGGGAACATGAGACCTTATTCCAAAACACCATTGCAATAGTGAAAACACTCCAATCTCAGCGTCTGCAAGCATCTCAAACAAACAATCAAACAAGCAACACACCGATAAGGGCTTTTCTTTTAGAGAGAAGGATGATCAGGGACGGCTTGTGGGTAGGAGCCAGCAGACAGACTGATTGGGGCAGTTCCGCAGGAAATGTTTCTATGCTCTGCACCTTTGTGCTTGTCTAAAGCCCAAATTTGGGGGTGAGCCAGAGTTCAGAGTCCTGGCTACAGCTTGGTTAAGCCAAGTCAAGGGGTAAGGAATGGACAATTGTGAATGCCGGCGGGATTTCAGCTTCTTGCTTGTCTGGAATTTGTGGCCCAGTTCTCCTTGGAAACTGAGTTTGCTTCTCCAGCTTGGCAACAGGGAGCTCTCCAATTCAGGCTGGTCTAAGTCCTTGGGCCCATTTCCCCATGACACAGGGCTTTGATGATCTTACTGCTGAGCTCTGCAATAATAGTAGTAATTGGTTTGACAAGTTTGCAGGCCCTTGTAACACAGGGAGCTGGAAATTGTGCTCCCCCAGTGGCAACCTTCATTCCCCACCTGGTGGGGTGGCATGTCCTTAAGCTCCAGCCAACCTTCACTGATAAATTACCAGCCTGACCTGAGTTATGTCAGGGAATTTCATGCTCAGATCAGTTTCTTATGCTTCTCTGTAGCTCTCTGTTATCAAGTCACTGTATTCTGAGCAGTGTTGAGAGACTAGCAAGATTCTTCCAGGATTAGCCATTATAACAGCAGAAAAGAAATTATTGTATGCATTGATGTGTGACGATTTCATATTTTATACATGTGTTTTGCATATCAATCTGGATTATAGCTGAATAAAATAGATCCTGGAAAATGCATGTTAGACCAGAGTTACAGTTCTTTATATTTTCTATTAAGTTAAAAGTATATTTAAATCTAAATATTCAGACCAGTTTCATATCTTGAAGTCACTTTTTGCCTAAACCTCAGGCTATACCAGGACAAGATATTCAAATTTTAGTTAAGTACTCAGCAAAACTTACAACTTGCAATTTTATTCTGAGGTGTTTCTTTTTCTTTTCTTTCTTTTTTTTTAAAGGAAATAACATTTTGTGAATAGTCGGGTACTTTTTAAAACTCTAAATATTTTTTTATAATTTTAGCAAGGTTCATTTTGAGTAGAAAAAAGAATGACAGAATAATAGGCCATATATATTTTTTTAATCCAGTTTTATTACTGCACACTATGGCTAAACTAGTTTAACAAAATACTTCCAAGCAGAAGGCAACTGCATTAATGACCAAGTAAAAAAGAATTGTAATTAGCTCTGTAAAACTTTTACATTATTAATTTCCTTAGCAAAACACTTTTCTTCTAAGGAAAAAAATCTCTTCTCAGATTTTCACCCTCCTTTTCCCTGCAATTAGGAGTTCCAGATATTCCGCCAATTCAGTTAAGCCTGAGACACTCATATATCAGACAATAAAGATATGCAAACAAAATACCAATTTGTTGCAATTATGACTAAGAATAGTTGATATTTTCCTTGCCGTTTTATTTGCATCTTGCTCAGGATGCAAAAGAAAACCGAGTTTATAATTGTTTTTTTACTTGAAGGTTGTAGAAGCAGGTGTTGCAGAACATCCAGAGAGATGAGTCTTTTGAGGAGAGAAGCCAGGCAGAGACAAAGAAGAGGCCCTCTCTCAAGGACAAGGGCAGAGCAGGGACTGATCAATGGCAGAGGAGCAGATAGACAGAAGGAAGGAAAGGAAGACGCTCTCTAATGCACCTCTACTAATGCGGCTGTCTTCTTGAAGTACTTCACTGTTGGGATAAAATGATAAAATAATGAAATGTGAATGAAGGAGCTGTTAATATTATTTCAAATTGCAACATAAAAGAGACTAGTTTTAGCATAATATTATAAAGCCACTGCGAATATTAATAAATGCAAACCACATCTGTAACTTCATGCTGTTTAGTAGTCCTATCTTATATAATAAAAGGCTAATAATGCAAATTGACCAAACAGCAGAACAACCTGTTGCTATGATGAGCATTGACCACCCAGGGGCAGACACTAGATGCAGGAGCTGCCCCCTGGTGGTCAGTGCACTCCCACAGGGGGAGCGCTGCTCAGCCAGAATCCGGTCTCATGGCTGGCAAGTGCAGCAGTGGTGGTGGGAGCCTCTCCTACCTCCGTGGCAGCGCTAATGATGTCCCACTGACAGCAGTCGGACATCCCCCAAGGGCTTCCAGACTGCGAGAGGATGCAGGCCAGGCTGAGGGACCCCCCCCCCCAAGAGTGCACGAATTTCATGCACCGGGCCTCTAGTTAAAAATAAACAAAATGAATTAATTTTAAGAATGTATTATATTTAATCCAATATGCCCCAAAATGTTAGCTTTTCAGCATGTAATTATTAATGACACAGTATACATTTTGGATTTTTTTTAAATAAGTCCTTCAGTCCTGCTGGTGTGGCTCAGTGGTTGGATGTCAACCCATGAACCAGGTAGTCAAGGTTCCATTACTTGTCAGGGCACATGCCAGGGTTGTGGGCTCAAACTCCAGTAGGGGTCATGCAGGAGGCAGCCGATCAATGATTCTCTCTCATCATTGATGTTTCTATCCCTCTCTTTTTCTCTATGAAATCAATAAAAATAATTTTTCTTAAGAAGAAAGGATTCAAGTAGAGGGTAGATGACTTTTGGAAAAAAAAAAAAGTCCTTTGAAGCCTGTGGTGTTTTATACTCAGATCACATCTCATTTTGGATTAGCCACATGTCTTTTGCCTCGTAAGCCACATCATCACAAAGAGGAATTATGGAAAGAGTTCCCTGAGCTCTGCTCTGTGTTCTGGGTCATCTCTGGGATATTATTTAGTCAACTCCTGAGAAACAAAGCCAAGGTGAGACTGAGATTTGCTAAGAAGTTACTAATTGCAATCTAATTAGCTCATCCAAAATCATCTGGAGTCCAGTACTCTAAAGTGTTCCATGACTGTCTTTTTTTCTTTTCTTTTAAATTAAAGAAAAAGTCTCATTATATTTGCAAAGAAGCGTTTTTCAACCCCTTTATTTTTGCTCCTTGAGGATTCATCTCCCACATTTCCTTAATTTCTTCTCATGTTTAGTTTTCTTCTAAAATATTTCTAAAATATTCTAATATTTTCTCAGCAATTGTCAATTATTTTGCATGAGGAAATAAACTGTTCATGTGACATTTTTATTATTGAGATTGTTCAAACTTTACAGATAACTTCATAATTATGAGTTTCCTAGTTCTACTGTAAGGATTTGGTAAGATAAAAGAACTAGAGGCCCAGTGCACAAATTCATGCATGGGTAGGGTCCCTCTGGGTGGCCTGCAGGGATCTGGCCAAAGCCCACAGTCCAACACCACCTGCAGCTCCTACCTGCTGCTCCTGCTTATCCCGGCCCAACTGTGCCTTCCACGGGCTCGTGCCCAATCAGTCCCAATCAGGAAAGGCTCATGCTGCTGTAGCAGTGCTCATCAGCCATTAGCCCTGCGTCTGGTGCCTCCCAAGGGGTGTGGCCTGTGCGATTGGGTTGAAACGGGCTCCCCAACATCCCCCAAGGGGCCCCGGTTTGTGAGAGGGTGCAGGCCAGGCTGAGGGACCCCACTGATGCACAATTGGGCCACGGAGGGACCATAGGAGGGCTCCAGGGCATGTCTGGCCCCGTCTGGCCCAGTCCTGATTGGGGCCGATCAGGGTCAGCCAGCCAGGGAGGGATGTGGGGGGTTAGCCAGCTGGGGAGGGACCCCAGGAGGGCTCCAGGGCATGTCAGGCCCATCTCAATCAGTCCCAATCGGCCGGCCGGACCCCAGCAGCAAACTCACCTACCAGTTGGAGCATCTGCTCCTTGGTGGTCAGTGCACATCATAGCAAGCAATTGAGTAGCCTTAGCATATCATTAGCATATTCCACTTTGATTGGTTGTTCGGTTGTTTTGCCATTCGGTCTATTTGCATATTACCCTTTTATTATATAGGATACTATGGTTTAAGATATCACAGAATCAATCTCTCCTTAAGAAATTATGTATATATTTTAAAAGTTGGTTTTTAAAGATAGAACATTGATATGTAACTGTAGCCCAGACAATATCGAGCAAGGACTCACTGAATTGTATGGTCCATTTGCTGTTTCTTTTGGAGGTTGTTTATTGGTGTAGCAAATAAAGTGTTTTTGAGATGCTGTTCTCCCGAAAAGGACATCCAGCTTGAGTTTACAGTCAAAATACAGAACCCATCTGTCAAATTTGTTAATAATATTCCTCCTATTATCATGGCAAGAGAACAAGAACAAGAGAATGCTGCTGAAAAAGTACCAAAGCATTTAACAGAGATCTAGTGGTGTGTATGTGTGTGAGTGTGCTCTCTCCACGTTGTTTTCTACCTACTTGAAAAAGTAGCAGCTTTTTGAGAAAGAGGGGAAAGAGAGATTCCTGAGTATTGGAGCATAATTACTGAACCAGAATTCCTTGAGATGATGCTCTGCAATTTGCATTTTAAATAAAATTCCCAATTGATTCTTGTGTGCTTTAATGTTTGAGAACCTCTAGTTAAAGAGAATATTCAGGGCATCATTCAGCTATTTCTGTGCAAGTCCAGAGAGGGTTTTAATTTAAATACGCAGCTGTAATTTGCAGAATGCATTTGAGTTAACAAAGACTGATAATTGATTCTGTACTTACAGTACTTTTAAGCACTCACATAATCAAAGACTAAAGGATTGAATGGAGACACCATGACACAAGGATATGTGGGGCTTCCCATAAATGTCTACAAAGATTTAATGTAAATATTTTGGCCAATATAATATTCTTTTATAATATTATTTTATTTCCCCTTATCCCTCATCCCCTAAAATGATTAGTAACCAGATAAAAGATCATAATATATGAATGGACAGTGGTGCCTGCGTAATCAATACTTGCTGGGAAGAGAGACCAATGTTTCTCCTCTTCAGGCAGAGTGCAGTATGGGAAGCCTGGGAAGTTAAAATAAATTCCACATAAAGTCCTTCAGTGATATATATTGCTTGTGGAATTTAAAATAAATGTTTCTAGTACTGAGATTTATTTCACACAATGAGGCCCCAACTGTCTTCCTAGGGTTTTTCCTCATTATTCCTCTCATAAACCCTGTGTCTGTCTAGCAACACGAGGCTTGACCATCCCTTACAATATCATCATGACCTGTTTTCTTTAGTTAAGTCACCTTTCTAAACAACTTAGGCAACATTTTTATCAATAGAATAGGTGTACGCATTTTGAGAAATCAAATCATTCTACAAAGATTTAATGGGGAAAGCAATCTCCTGTGATCCCTCCTCATTTCCTGCTCACCAGAAGCAACTGCTTTGAACAAATTTAGCTTTACTTTTTTGTGTTGTCTTGCTATTCTAAAATAACATTATTTTTGTTCACTTTTATACCTGGAAAAATAATGATTTAGCACTCCTTAACAACCCTATTCCACCTCCATCATTATTCAACATGCTTCTGCTCATCCATTTCCACAAAAATAGCTGTATCATAACTTACAAATGTGTACACATTCTCTGTATTATGACTATTCGTAGCACAGACATGTACTGCATTGAGATAATTTTTTTTTTCTTCCACAGGTAACACTAAGTCACACCCCATCCTTCAATGTGATATAAAAAACACATTCAAAACCATAAAGAATCATTATTTTACTAGAGGCCCGGTGTACAAAATTCATGCACTTGTGTGTGGGGGGGGGGGTTCCTCAGCCAGGCCTGTGCCCTCTTGCAGTCTGGGACCCCTCACTCCTTACCCTGCCTGCAGTGGAGGTGGGAAAGGCTCCCTTCACCGCTGTTGCGCTCGCCAGCCATGATCCCAGCTTCTGGCTGAGCAGCACTCCTACAGGGGGAGCACACTGACCACCAGGGGGCAGCTCCTGCATTGAGCATCTGACCCCTAGTAGTCAGGGTGTATCATAGCAGCCAGTTGTTCTGCCGTTCAGTCGATTTGCATATTAGGGTTTTATTATATAGGATAACCTTGCAAGTATATCCTTTCTAGAACCTTCTGACCTGCAATATATTAATTATTGGTATTATATAAACTTGGATAATTTGTGCAGATATTTATGCCTTTTAGGATGCAACACTAACTTGTATACTAATATAATAATATCAGCACTTTTATTAAGAGATCATCATTAATAAGCCAAAGAGCACTCATTAATTTATTGAATATTTAACACTTGAATTCAATATCTTTGCTTTTATAAAGCAACTCTCAATCACACATAAGTAGATCCACCACACCAATTGTTTAGAGGGCTTTGGCTAAAAAAGTTTAATGATTTTAATGAAATGATCTGAATGTATATTCAGCAGATTTTTAAATATATACATAAATTGGTAGGGAAATGTTAAAATCTATAATAATAAAAGCATAATATGCAAATCTACTGAACAGCCAAACAGCAGAACGACCGTCTGGACAACCATGCTATGACACTGGCGCCCGACCAGCCAAGGCGGGTGTGATGACATTGGTTGGAGGCCCGGCCATTGCCTCATGATCGTCCTGCAGAGGGAGGTCCAGGACACCTTCTGGCGGGGTGATCAACTGGGAAGCTCCACAATCGCCCCAAAGAGGGAGGCCCAGTCCACCAATAGGCGGTCTTCCCCAGGTGGGTGGGGCCTCCCTCTGCAGGGGCAACCCATTGCCGGGTGGGCAGGGCCTACCTCTTTGGTGCAATCTATTGCAGGGCTCCTGGACTGTGAGAGGGCCCAGGTTGGGCTGAGGGAACCCTCACCCTCCGAGTGCATGAATTTCATGCACCAGGCCTCTAGTATAATATATTTATACTGTGGGGTGTGTGTGTCCATCAGCCCAGCCTGCACCCTCTCCAATCTGGGACCCCTTGAGGGATGTCCGACTGCCCATCTAGGCCAGTCGGACAGCCCTCTCATAATCCAGTAACTGCTGACTCCCAACCACTTGCCTGCCTGCCTTCCTGATTGCCCCTAACCGCTTCTGCCTGCCAGCCTGATCACCCCCTAACCACTCCCCTGCCAGCCTGATTGACGCCTAACTGCTCCCGGGCCAGCCCGATTGCCCCTAACTGTCCTCCCCTGAAGGCCTGGTCACCCCCAACTGCCTTCCCCTGCTGGCCCAGTCACCCCTAACTTCCCTCCCTTGCCAACCTGGTCACCCCAACTGCCCTTCACTGCAGGCCTGGTCACCCCTAACTGTGCTCCCCTGCTGGCCCAATTGCCCCTAACTGCCCTCCCCTGCCAGCCTGGTCACCCCTAACTGTGCTCCCCTGCTGGCCCAATTGCCCCTAACTGCCCTCCCCTGCCAGCCTGGTCACTCCTAACTGTCCTCCCCTGCAGGCCTGATCACCCACAACTGCCCTTCCCTGCTAGCCATCTTGTGGCAGCCATCTTGTGTCCACATGGGGGCAGCCATCTTGTGTGTTGGAGTTATGGTCAATTTGCATATTACCTCTTTATTATATAGGATATGAATTTAGATGTTTATAGTATAGAAAGACTAAGAAAATAATGAGAAATAAAAATAATAAGTAATTTTGGTCATTTCCAAGTCATTGCAATTACTAATTTTGTAAAGAACTGAAAAATACTTGTATGACTTTATGCAGCTCAATAAACATATACATATAACTTTTGAGATATGATTTTAAAAATTCTAGAATTTGGATCATATGCCTTTAAATTTCATCAATGTTACACTCTAATGATTGGGGAAAACAGGTTTAATTGCAGGAAGATGAAGAAATAGAATAATGGAATGTTAGATACTTCAAGGGAATCTGAAAAAAACACCTGTTTCAGTTTTGTTATGTTTTATTTTTTTAGCTTCTGTAATATAAGAAAGCACACAATAAACAGTTTGAAATACATGTTGAGCAAGTCAACTCAAATATATCATCACTCACACTCTTTTCTTCCTATACTTAAATTTCCAAATAGAAACAGCCAAAATAAACACATAAAAAATTCTCCTTTTTAACACAATATAGCTATTCTATATACTGATCCTCTATTAAAAGTAAGAAACTGCACTCATTTCTGGGTGATATTTATACCTCTTCAATTATAGTCCCTTCTCCACATTGTATAATCTCTGTAATAAATGATCATTTTAACAGTCATCAACATTCTCTGTAAAAGAGTAGAAAAGGAGGACAAAAAAAAAGGATATTACACAATATTTATAAATATATATGAACTAGTGGTCAGTGCACGAATTCTTGCACATTGAAAGGAAATTAATTAGAAGAAATATTTTAATATCACTATTCGCCCTTTCTCTATAATAGAAGTGTCAACCAAATTTATGATCGACAATGACAGATGGAAACACATGCATGCGATTGGTGCCAGTGAGAGCTTTATATGTATCGCGCATGCTCGAGTCAACTTAGCCTTTTTTATATATAAAATAAACTTGCTTAATTAGACCTGCTTTCTAATTTAGCTAAACTTTTTCCAGTCCAGTGAAGCACCCCAACTTCTCTTACAGGTTATTGTCAGCAACACAGCAGTAAATATCAAAACGAAGCATATTATTATTTTAGAGGATGCAGGGAGAACAAAGGGTAAAATGTTTAACTGCAGCAGTGTTTGACTGTATTCTGTGCAGTGAGAAAACCTGAAGTCATTTTCAACATCTACCATTTCTTACCTCTTTTTAGTTGGGTCAAGTTTCTAAACTTTCTAAATCTCAGTTTTCTGGCTAATGAAAAGAAAATAGGATTCCACCAAGTCTCCTATATAACTAATCCAGGACTTCTGTGAGGATCAAATAAGATGAGGCACAGGATAACATGTCACAGACATTTGGTTAAAGTGTGAAATGTTTGCAACCTGGCTATAAAGCAAGTCATGTTCCTGCGCTGAAGAAACTGCAAGGAGGCTAGTCTCTAGGAAAAGGAAGCAAAGTGTTGCTATGTGATGTCATTACCTTGTGCCCACAGCCACCGTTTCTGGGCTGGGCTGGGCTGGGCTGTGGACCGGATTTTGCACCATGGGGTCTTGGCAGCGTAGGCTGCGATTTGGTGGGGCGTTGCTCCAGGGTGGATTCGGGTCCTTTTCCCACTTGTGGGAAGCTGCTTTGTGGGGGCCAGATCTGCAGTACTGTTTCTCTGTAAATGGCCAGTGTGCATCACAGCAGCTCCTGCATTCAGTGTTTGCCCCCTGATGGTCAGTGCACGTCATAGCGACCAGTTGGATGGACACTTAGCATATTAGCCTTTTATATATATAGATAAAATGAAGTAGCTAAACCAAACCTTATTTCTACAACTGAACACCAGTTCATAGTCAGAATATATAACTTGAGTCTCAGGGATGGGAATTATAGAGTTTGGAATTTATCAAAGTTTACAATTAAATTTTGTGTTTGATTTTGGAATTTTGATTTTGTGACTAAGAATTAAGCCATACTTTTAGAGCTGTCATGGAAGCTTATTGGATCTTGAACTATGAGTTTAGCTGGAGTTAGTTCCTGAGCTTGTCATTTCTTTCTGTAAATGCTCCTATGCTCTCAAGAAATTCTGACATAGTCCTTGTAATCACTACTATTGCCATACATAGTTGTCATACAAGCTCCCATGGAACTTGATATAATTGTCTATCACCATCAACCACAGGTGACATCTTGACTGATTGTTGCACCTTTATATGCCTGAAATGACTAGTACCTTGTCTCCTTTTGTTGATTCGCCCCAATGTGCTCAAGTCTAAGGGTATGACTGAACCCACTAACAAATTCTATCTTTTCAGATCCATCTCTGGATAGTACCCCACTTCCTCATACTGTCCAATCAAGAGGCAGAAACCACATACAGGTATTCCTCAGAGATATTGCAGTTTTGCTTTCAGACCACTGCAATAAAGTGAGTACCACAATAAAGCAAGTTGTAATTTTTTTGTTGGTTGAGGGTCTTGTTCTCAAATTGTAAAAAAGGCAACATCTGTGAAGTGCAATAAAATGAGGTGTGCCTGTATTAACTTTAGCTAGAACTTTATAAACTCTCATAGGGGATTAGCTGTTATAGGGAAAGAAAAGAAAGAAGGCAAAGGGATTAATAAAAAGCCATATACACATAACACATAGACACAGACAACAGTGTGGTGATAGCCAGAGGGAAAAGGGGTAGGAGTAGGTGGATGAGGGCAAATGGGGCCAAAAGAGACTTTGCTTGGGGCAATGGGCAAATGATGCAGTGTGCAGATAATGTTTTATTGAGTTGTACACTTGAAACCTGTCTGGTTTTGCAAACCAATGACACTCCAATAAATTCAATTAAAATAAATAAATAAAAGAAATAAATGTTATTTAACTTAAAAAAATCAGGAATAGCATACGAAGTGTGCAGCCACTCTTTTTAAGCCTGAGGCAGAACATCTAAAAAAGGAATCGATCTGGAAGATTTCCCTACCTGCCCAAAACTAAGATGCTGACCACCTTGCAGAAGGTTTATTTAACCAGAGGGTAAGAGAAGTTCCTTTACATGTTACACAGTGGAAATAACTTACAAGGTTCCCTCTATGGTCCTGGGAGAAACTGCTTACAGGAGGTTCCATGTATTTTGGATGGCCTTGCATTGCTCAGCCCTCTGCGGGGGCATGACCAGAGGAGGGATACTGGAACCATGAAGACTAGAACATTTTATTCACAGTGTTCCTCCAGTGCCCTCTACTGACAGTTCAACATCAAGCTGACAGGCCAAAGCAAATGTTTCAAGAATCAGCTCAATCATTGCAGATCAGGAAATGAAGGGCGAACTTAGAGTTGAGAGGCAATAGATTAAAACTATACCA
Source organism: Eptesicus fuscus (assembly GCF_027574615.1). Taxonomy (NCBI): domain Eukaryota; kingdom Metazoa; phylum Chordata; class Mammalia; order Chiroptera; family Vespertilionidae; genus Eptesicus; species Eptesicus fuscus. The sequence goes on from NC_072474.1 coordinate 97,012,881, forward strand.
CTAATTAAGTAGATAACTATGATGCTGAAATATCTGGGCCCTAGATATACACCCAAAATGTCAGCAGCATTGGAAAGAATAAAACCTATTTGATACCTAAAGTTTGTATCAGGTAGATACTAGACGTCTCTAATACAGAGCTTCCTAGCACTGTTAATTATAGAAAGATGCAAATGGAGTAGAAGCTCATATATCTCCTAGAATTGCTATTGTAAAAGAAGAGTTCACCAATGTGATCCTCCAAATTAAAATTTGGGAGTTTTGATTTTGGAGATTCTTTAATAGCAAAGTAGAAGAAGAAATTTAAGGCCAAGGGTCATTATTTTCCTCCACATATAAGACAAGAAGATAGGATTATTTTTGAACAATATAAAATATAACCAGCAAGATGGTTCTTATCTTCTCTCAGAAAATTCTAGGAAAATTGCATTTCATCAAATTAAAATATTGAAACAGCTTACTGAAGAGTTGCTACTACTAATAAAATTTTCCGTTTTCCTTATTAAAGAAGTATTAATGAACTCTGGCAAAACAGGGATGAGTTTGAATCTTCACATTCCAAGTAATTGAAATAAATGCATAGGTGCTCTCAGTTCAATATACCTTTGACAGTTGGAAAGTAATATGTTTTCAGTATTGAGTTAAAGAATAAATGTTATGAAAAATCTAACTATGGTTGATGTGGAAAAGCATTAACTGCTCTCATATGCCGTGTGGTTTTCCATTCATTTGAAAGAATGTCCAACTACGCTTCTGGGATCCCCATAATATTTCAGTAGATGATAATAACCGTTAACATTTATTGAACAAGTATTGTTTGCCAGGCAGTGTTATTAGTTTTCCACATATTAATGCATTTTATGCTCACAAGAAATCAGTGAGAATAAAACAGCATTATTATCATTGCCATTTTACAAATGAGGAAATTTGCCAAATTCTGACATTCAAAAAAAATAACAAAGTAGATAATAGCAGAGAAATTCCAATTTGGTTCCAGAATTTTATATTACTAAGATACTCTCTTCATAATAAAACAACTGAAAACATGAAGAACTTGTAAGTGTACTTATATTTTGATGACAAGTTCTTACTTCATAATCCTAGAACATAGGATTAATGACCCCTTAAAGCCCTCGGCATTGTAGGTTAAAAGTATAAAGTTTTGCAATCTATGATAATACATTTCAGGCATATGAAAATAATAAATATTTTTCTATTGGCATTTATTTTATAAATTTAAAATTTTGTGTGTGAAAACTGAAAAAATGTGTGATTAGCATTTGAGGCATTGAAAAATTATCTAATTGCAAACTCTTGATTTAGTCTTTGCTGATATTTTTAAATTCCTTTCATTTTCTTCTTTAAATTTTTCATTATATTTCATTTTCTTTTTTCCATCACCAATTATCCCTTGGACGCCCTCTCTCACCTCTTCATTTTCTGAATGTAGGAGAACATTTTCCACCAGTCTATCATTTAAAGTGGGATTCCAGACACCAATGTTGGGATTTTAGGAAGTCAATTCTAAAATCTTCTTTCCTTTTGGATTTTGAAACAGACTGAAAATACAGATTTCTCATCAGTAGTGCAATATATATAAAATAACAAAATGTATTTGTCTTGAAGGTAGGTGGATGCTGAATGAGCTCATTCTTCTTCTTTGGAGGAGACACTAAGGAATTTTAGCAAATATGGAAGAGTTCCTGAAATATTTGACCTCATGGAATGCATATTTCCTTCCCTTAATAGAAGCATGAGATCAGGCTATAAACCTGGAATTGCAAGGGAAAGAGACTAGGTTTCTTATATGTAAGTAAGTTAGATTTTGGTGTGAGTCTGCAGGAAATTGTTTCATTAATGAGGAGCTGTACAGAGGATTGGCAATACACAGTTGGAGGAGAGCAGAGATAAATGGTATTTGTAAGAATGCATTTGGTCATTGGGGAAAGAATAGATCCTATTACAAATTGAACCTAGTTTTTATGGCCTCAATGGCAGAGCTGTCTAGTCTAAATGTGAAATCTGTACATCTATCCAAAGGATAAACTTGCCCACGTGGCAATTTACTAGGAGAATATTTGAGACAGCACATCACTATTAGTAAGCCTAGATTCTCTACTCTAGAACCTATAGCCAGAAAACTGCGACATAAGTACCTCATCTAAGTCCAGAAAAAATACAAGAGGTACTTGAGTATTTGGAAAATGAATGAGAAAGAACTTCTCTTAGAATCAAGTTGGATGTGAGAGTTGATGTCACCAAGTTCAGGATATACTCCACCTAACTATAGAATTGAAATCCAAACCTATGCCCTAGTAGCCACATAGGGAACATGCCTGCATTTGTTAGCAGAAATTTATTCAGTGCAGAGAGGACCAGTACAGGAAGGAGTGAAGACCTCCTAATTCATACCAGTAATGTTAGGGAGACAGAAAGTACAGGTTTTGCTCACTGTTCCATGATGTTTAGGTTGTCTATTGGACTTCTGTTTGGTGAATAAGGGAGAAAAATATCAAGGATAATGACTGTTCTTAGAAATTTTACAGTTTTACTACATTGCAGCCTATTCTATTAAATGATACCATCCTTTAATCAAATCACAAGAATTTGAGGTGGTAAAACACTCTTCCCCCTTTTCATATTGACTTTTGATAATTACTTTGGCTATAACATTGTATTGCACAAGTAAAGGAAGTACTTTTAATATAGGGATTGGAAAATTTCAAGAAGAATTTATAAAATAGAAAAACATTTTCAGTACATATAGCTTGAGTCTATCCTCTTATTTTGCTACATGAAAAGTCATTAATTAATTAGTCCCCTTCTATGAGATCCTGTCTTGGTTATACTAAAATTTTTAACTTGGTTTCTTCCTCTCATGTGTATATCCTTCTCAGTCTCCAAGGGAAGCATGGCTATTATGGACATGAAGGAGATATTTATCTAAAGCATTCAGGGATAGTGATAGCAATTGATGAGAAATCTAGTGTAATCATCGCTGGAGAAGAGTTCTCACATTCTAGATTAGTTTCATGAGTGTAGGTATGGCTCTTCAAGGTCAGATATCCTTTTCATTATTCCCAATATGAGGTTCAGACACAATAGTAAAATAAATGATTTTACTCTTGAAGGTATTAAAGCAAAGACATGTAAATCACCTGAGGACTAACAGTAATTCAAGCAAAATGATAAATTGCAGTCTAAACTCATGGATAAAATATATATTTTCTTGGTTAATAGTGCTCATTCATATGAAAAAAAAAAAGGCCACATGTTAAAGTAGTAATAAAAACTAACCAATTAAATCATTATTTTAAAACTAGAGGCCTAGTACATGAATTCGTGCACAGGTGGGTTCCAGCCGGCCCAGCCCCAATTGGAGTGGATCAGGGCTGGGCCTGTTGGGAGGAAGAGACTTCAGGAAGTTGGCCAGCCAACCCGCCCTGATCTGGGCCCAATCAGGGCTGGGCTGACTGGGGGAAAGGGCCGATGATGACTGGCTGGCAGGCCCCAACCCCAAATGGGGGTCAGCAGCCTGGGGAAGGGGCCATAGGTGGTTGGCCAGCTGGCCCTGCCCCTGATCGGAGTGGGGGGGACTGATAGAGGATAGAACTGACTGGGGGGAGGGGCCATGGGCTGATCAGGGTGGTGGGGCCCATCAGGGGCAGGGCCAGCCTGGAGGAGGGGCTGCAGGCAGTTGTCCAGCTGGCCCTGCCCCCTATTGGGGTAATGGGGAGCAATCAGGGGTGGGACCAACTGTGGGGAGGGACTGCAGGCCAATCGAGGTGGTGGGGGCCCATCAGGGGTGGGGCTGGCCAGGGGGAAGGGCTGCAGGAGGTTGGCCACTGGCCCCACCCCCCGATGGGGCCAGTTTGCTGGCCACAGTGGGAGTCATAGCGACCTGTCATTCTGGTCATTACGGTGTTATGGTCACTGGCTTTTTATATATATATTAGCATTTCTATTTCAGGATTTCAAACACCTTAATTTGTTTGCTTATTTTTGTTCTTAAGAATCAAAATATTAACCCAGTAATCCCACTTCTAGGAATATATCCCAAGAGAACAGAAACACCAATCAGAAAGGATATACATATGCACCCCTATGTTCTTAGAAGCCCAATTTACAATAGCTAAGATTTTGGAAACAGCTTAAGTGCCCATAAGCAGATGAGTGGATTAAAAAACTGTGGTAAATCTATACAATGGAATACTACACTGCTGAAAAAAAAAGAAGTAACTCTTTCCATTTGCAACAGCATGGATGGAACTGGAGAGCATTATGCTAAGCGAAATAAGCCAGTCAGAGAAAGATAAATATCACATGATCTCACTCATTTGTGGAATATTATTAACAACATAAACTGATGAACAAAAATAGAACCAGAGACATAGAAGCATTGAACAGACTGTCCAACCTATGAGGGAAGGCAGGGGGTGAGAGGGTAAGAGATCAACCAAAGGACTTGTATGCATGCATATGAGCAGAACCAATGGACACAGACAGTAGGGGGGTGAGGGCATGTGCTGGGGACTAGGAGCAGCCAGAGAGAGGTCAATGGGGGAAAAAGGAGACTCATGTAATATTTTAAACAATAAAAAATTTAAATTAAAAAAAAATAATAAGCAAAAAAAAGAAAAGAATCGAAGTATTGAAAAGACTAATGATTATTAACAGATTGTCAGGTACAAATTTCCAAGCTCAAAGGGAATCTAAACAATACTGTTTCCTTAAAGCTGAAGTTGACAACCATAAGCTTATTCATACAACTATAAACAAAACAAAACCTGAAGTATCTGAAGGGAAATTTCCTAACTGGAACAACTTTGCTTTCTCATTAGGTGTTGACATTTCTGAAAACTGAAATAGTGATGTACATGGACATCAAAGAATGAGTCTACAACTTCATGGTGCTGATAGGTGTGTGGTTCAGTTAGGAAGAGAATATTTTATACTTTTTAAGACTATGGTCTCTGAAATTAAATTTCCTGGACATAAACACCTGGCTGTCTGATGTATTATATATAAGATAGCCAAAAAGTTGATTAATACGGTATGCTTCTGTCTGTTCAACAGTAGAGTAGGCATACTGATAGTTACTACTTTATAGCTGTGTTTTAAGTGTTAAATGAGATGCTATACATATAATATAACCCAGGATTGTGTCCAGCAGAGCATGATAGGGATCCAGAATGACAGTGACTTAAAACAAGTGAACATGCAATAAAGCTCATTTATCTTTTGTGTAGAAGTTTGAAGTCAAGCAGTCCATGCTGATGTCATAGTTCTGCTTCATGAAGTACTTGTACATCCAAACTTTTCCCTCAAGAACCAAAAATGAACCAACACATCTGCCCATTATCCAGCCATTGTGTCTACCTTCTAGTTTGAAGGAAGGAGTAAGGGATAAAGGAAGGGGAAAAAGTGTTCACACAGCTGCCCTTTAAGGAAGAGTCCTAAAATGTTCCATGTGACTTCTGCGCAACCACATGTCATTGGCCAAAATGTTGTCACGTGGTACAGTTGTCTGTAAGAAATCTAGAAAATGTGATCCTCGTCTGGTTGCTTATGTACCCAGCTAAATATATGGAGTTCAAATATCATCAACTACTGCCAAACAATAGCTCCCAGCACAAAATAATTCCTCGATAAGTATTAGACACTTGCACAAATTGCCAACCCACATCATTTAAGCTATTTGAATTCATCCATTTTGCTAGTAATATTAATCAAACTTGCTAAATAATGGAAAGTCTTTCTCTCTTTCTTCTTCCTGCCTTTGCCTTAGAGAAACGAATGAGAAGTTTCCCAGTACCTTAAGGGATGAGTATATCCTTAATTTTAGTTTCAAAAAGATGTTTGGGAAGGTAGACTCTATTAAAGTAATAAATAAATATATATGTAGGAATGCTATTGCTCTCTAGAATCCAGATTCTAAAGGGGAATTTGTTTAGGAAAAAGAACTGAAAGCATATTTAATCAGACTTTTCAAGAAGACCACGAAGAGCAGAACCATATCTTAGTCATTATTGCAGAAAATTGAGTTTAGAAGAATGGTCCATTAAAATGGTTACTGATTTCCCCAGGTGCATATATATACTCATGTCTCCTAGCATGGATGACAATGGTCTGTAGCCTAAACTAACATAATCCATTTTCATCAGAGTATTATCCTTTTCACAAGAATTTGATAATCACATTTTGTTACCCAGAATAGCCTTTATGTTTCCCATTGCGGGTTCAAATGACTAGCCCTCACTTGCTGATGCTTTATTATCCTCAACCACTGCCCAGGAAGACAGAAAGAGGGGTGTGATTAATGCTTTAGTCAATGAACTGTCAAATAGGAAAGAGAAGCACAGTGATTGTAAAGCAAATTGTTATTCCTATCCCAGGCTTTCTATTCATTATTTATGTACAACATTGGTGTGTTGTTGACTATTGCCATTCAGAATTATTAAATGTTGAGAAGAGGGAAAGACAATGGAATCAGGCTATAATTAGGATGTGTATGTTGTTTAATATATTACTCATCACATATGCACTCCATATTATGGAATGGTATAATGAATAAAAATGAAATAGAAAGCAGTAAAATGGAAAACAAAAAGCTTACTAGCAGTAGCTAACTTTTTAAAATTCAAATTGAAAGTCAAAGGCTTTTATTTAAATATTGAGCAACCAAGTATTCTGCTAGAAAAATGAAAGAATGGGAATATTTCTAAAAAGTCACTACACAGAATTAGAAGCTTTTTATATAAAAAGAAAAAAAAAAAATGAAATGAAATGATAATATCTATTTTGAACTTTCTGTATGTAATCATCACAGCTGTGTTTTATTTCTGGGAGGGTTTCATTTTTCAGCATTTCTATATAGTACAACCTAAACTTTTAAGAACATGTTTTGGGCAAATTTAAATTAAAAGCATTTTTACATGGATTTAGTTCTAATAAATAATTTAGTTCTAATAAATAATACTAAAATAAAATAATATTATTAGCAAGTTTAAATGCTAAGAATATAATGAAGATTTATAGATGGGCATTAATAAAATATATTGTAAATGTTTCCATACTACCTTGTAAAGTTACTAACTGCCTTTAATTGTCATTATTTCCTTCATTTTTAGAGTATCGAAACACCCCAAATTCTATGCTAGTTCTGATTTATTTGTTTATTCTCAAGTTGCCAGTAACTTTACATTTGTTTTTATGAGTATAAAACTATTGTGTTATTGAAAGTAACACATAGTAAATGGTCCAGAAAGGTTGAGAGAAGGAATACCATTTATCTCATGCATTTTATTGGCATCCTTTTTTACTCTTCATTTTTAGCAAGTTTTGATATCACAGTTATACTAACTTGATAAAAAGAAATGTTACCTTCTTTTTTGTTCTAAAACTGTTTATAAAGCCTAGGAAAATGATTTCTCATGAAAGTTTGAATACAATTAGGTGCCTTTAAGTGGTCTCTTTTGTTTTCATTGAAAGTATATACAGAGTAGTCTAAAAACATCTTCTAAATTTTTATTCAGAAAAGTCAACTCTACCATGACTTGCTTGCAAATCATAGGTGCTCAAGAATAAATTTATGTTTTAAAATTACTAGTCCAATCAATACTTATCTCAGAATAATTCATTATCTCATTATTTTTATAATTAACTTAATATAGAGCCAGAAACACATTATTAGCATGCTTTCTAATTAAGGTACACATGTCAATCATTTGTGTAAAACATATTCTTTAATTCATAGTTTTTATCATTTTGACACTAATAGTTCTCTTTTATTTTCTCCTACTCACAGCTTTCTTGGGCACATTGCTGAGCCTTTACAGTAAATAAATGTGGTAATATCTATTTTGAACTTTCTGTATGTAATCATCACAGCTGTGTTTTATTTCTGGGAGGGTTTCATTTTTCAGCTTATGAAATTGTAGGGAAGATGATGAGATAACTAGAAAGTAAATAAAAGCTCCAATTCAAGTTTGGGAAACATTATGCTTCTGTTCCCTAAAGATAATGATAACTAAAATTTGTTTTACCCCTCATGGTATGGACAATTTGGATAGATACAGGAACAGAGGTATTCAATGATAACCTTCTTCATGCATATTACTGACTTGAAATTATTTCAGTAACTATCTTCTAACCATGATGTTCAGTGGTATGTGGATCTCATGTCTTATATAAATCCATTGTAAATTTTTTGTAAAACTGTAAATTTTTCTATTATTTGATCTGGATTGCTATAGTAAATTTAACTGCATATAATGGCAACATAATCACACAGTGATAAAAATGGCTCTCTTGTATTTGCCTTCCAGATAAATGCATACAGAGCATACAAAAGTAGGCAACAGGCTGTGGCCAATAGAACAGAGCTCTACTACCTCAAATCAGCATTGCCATTACTGCATCCAAGTGCTTTGGAAAACAAACTTGACTTTTTTTAAAGAGGGGGACATCATTACATCTTTGGGAGAAATATGATAATCTGTACTATAATAAAACATATTAATCCAGATGATTGATCGATCTCAAATGGATTTACAAAGAATGGCAATAATTCCATTGCACAAAACCTGAGTAGAAGATGTATAGAGAATTAAGATACAAGAGGAAAAAACTGATTTAAAAAATAAAATATTTTCAATCACAAAGATATAAATAAGAGTAAATAGAAGTTCTTCAGAGACAAACTTTTTGGGGGAAAAAAAATCATTGAACATATTCAATGAATGGCAAAGAAAATACTCCTTCGAAGGATTCCTTGGTTCACCTATTCTTATTATAAAGGATTGGAACTGAGTCGACAATATTAGAGTTCTCTTAATGATGCTACAGTAGCTCTTACTGTTTCATTTTAATTTTCTTCTTTAAGGTGTTTGTGAATTGACAAATAAAAGTTTCTTTTTAAAAATGTGTCACCACAAAGGAGAAAAAAAAAATCAAAGAAGAAATAAAGAAACAGGAGAGTGCCTCTGCAAAGAGCTTTCTTGTTTTAACCTATTGTGATAATGTCCCAACTAAAGTTGATTGCCTAAAAAGGGAACATGCTGCATTATATAGGTAGTAATTTCTGAAAAACAATTTTGGATTACTAGGACTCTACCATTTTTGAGAAATGTTACTCTCTTCCTCCTTTGTCTTTAATACGGTACAGTTTCTACCAGGAAGGCATAGTTTCCCTTTCATTCAGGTGGAAGCAATGATGAGTTCTGAGCCTATGTGGCCTTGGGTCCTTGGTAAGCCAGCTCAGAATGGCATAGACTGTTTAATAAGCTTGTGGCCTCTTTGGAAATGCCTAGGTCAACTACTTCAGACTTTCTTGGGATTGGACTTGGGAACCTCTGATTTTAACAAATGCTTCAATGATCTCATGTATATTAATGTTTGAAAACCTCTAGCCTAGAGGAAGACTGAAGTTACCTGTCCTGTGCTTATAACAAATTTGTGGGAATGCCTCATTAACCTTCTTCCGAAAACCGAAAAGTTTTCACACTAGCAAAATCATTTAATTAATACCAAATATGGCATAGATGGAAGACTGTGTCTTCACCTTAACTTGGATGTAATTAATATTTAATTTTTTTCTCATTGAAATGCTTAATGAAAATTGGTCATTTGCTGGAATGTAGCATAAGAAAATTAGTGAATATAATAAGTGTCAGAATTCCCAGGCTTTTATCTTGACTTGGGCACTAATTAGCTTTTTCACCTTGGGCGATTCACTTAAATTTTCTCTTATTTAAAAGTTACTTTTGGATATATAAATCATACATGAATTCTATCCTCTTTAAAAGTAAAATTCAAAGGGTATTACGTCTGAAGAGAGCTAAATTTTCCTTTGACATCTATCCTCAATTGTGGTTTCTTCCTAGAGTTAGCCATAGTTATTACTTTTTCACTAGTAGCTACTGAACTTTCTGTGGGATTTATGTCCAATTCACTGGCATGCATATGGTTTACCATGGAAAGTGTTGTACCTTTTTCTTCATACTTCCCATATCTAATATTAAGTTCTTGACAAGAATTCAGTGGACCAATATAATATATTTTGAAATTGGAAAATGTTTATAATCTCTATGGACTAAATTATAGAAGAAAGTTGGAGAGTTCATATATGTCTAAGGTAACAAGTTTAAGGTATAAGCTATCTGTGCTATATGAAAACAGAATTATTTAGGATAGCTTCAATCTAGCTAAAGGAAGAAAAAAAAAACATAAGTTCCTTGTTCACCAGCTGTATCCCACTTGTCATAAACTAAATTGACTGAGTGCAATAAAGGCATTGCATTTGGAACAACAGCAAGTTATTCTTACTATATGTATTCCTCCATCTGGTCAAATGAAAGAATTAAAAGTGGATGTGATAGGAATCACCTTTCAGCATCATTCACAATTTTGAGCGTAACATTAACCCAATCATGTCATTCTTGCAAGCCTCGTTAAATACTCAGAGTCCTGCCCTGACTGGTTTGGCTCAGTGGATAGAGCACCAGCCTGCGGACTGAAAGGTCCCAGGTTCGATTCCGGTCAAGGGCATGTACGTTGGTTGCGGGCACATCCCCTGTAGGGGGTGAGCAGGAGGCAGCTGATTGATGTTCCTCTCTCATCAATGTTTCTAACTCTCTATCCCTGTCTCTGTAAAAAATCAATAAAATATATTTAAAAAAAAAAAAGACTCAGAGTCCCTTACAAGTGGCTTTTTTTTGTTTGCAGTTGAGTCATGTAATATGTAGTTAACCACTGGCAGAACCAAGGACGTAAGAGTAAGAATTGGCCCCACCTTTGAACATAGTGGGATGCACATGCCTGCACATTTCATCCCAAAAGGAAAACTGATGCGTTATTAAAAGGATAAATGAAGGCTTTTGGCCATTAAGTAAACAATACCAACTACCAACATCTCCTTTTTATGGTATTCTCCTTGCTCAAACATTTGTGAAATCTGCTAAGAATGAACGAAATGCTAAAAATGACCAAACTGAGAAAATGCTAAAATAAACAAACGTTCTGCTATCTAACTTTAAGGTGAGGCTAACTCTGTAGTGCAGTTTGTCCAGCAAAGCTTCCCAAGAAACAAGGCTGAAGCTAATCAAGCTTACTTCCTTAGCTTGCTTTCCTTTTCTGCCCTGATTCCCTTAACCCCCTTCTTATGAGAAAATTTCCTCAACAAATCACTTCCTCCAGGAACTCCTTTCTCAAGCTCTGCTTCTAGGAAACTTAACCTCAGGCAGCTGGGGACAGAAATAGTCCTAGGAAGCAGACTTGAATAATAAGATTCTGGAACTGGACCAGTCAGTGGCCATAAAGACTCCATCATTGATGGTAGGTGGATTATTGATTGTACTTGGAGAGTTGTATCAGTGCACCTATACTCCTGGAAATAGAATCATAGGTATCTTCAAATTTAGTTAGATCATAAATTCCCAAAACCACAAAAACAATTCAGAAAACTCATCTTTAAAATCCTGTTCCTCTAAAACTACACTCAGTATCAAATCCTGTATTCATCAGGGTTCTTCAAAGAAATAGAATCACTAGGACATAGGATATTGTCTGTCTGTCTTTCTATCTATCATCTATCTATCTATCTATCTATCTATCTATCTATCTATCTATCTATCTATCTATTATTTATCATCTATCTGGAGAGAGAAACAGAGAGAGAGAGGAAGTGATTGTTTTTTTTTTTTTTTTTATAAGGAATTGGCTCCTATGAATATAGAGGCTGCAAGCTGGAGGTTTAAGAAAGTGGGGATGGTGTAGTTCCAGTCCAAGCCTGAAAGCCTGAACACCTATGAAGGCAATGATATAAGTCCTGGAGAGAGTCCAAAGGCCCAAGAACCAGAGCAGCCAGCTGTAAGTCCCAGTTCAAGTGCAAGACAATGTCCCATTGGAAAGACTAAGAAAGACAGCAAATTCTTCCTTTCTTTACCTTTTTGATGTAGTTAGGATCTCAACCACCTGTATGATGCCTACCCACATTGAGAAAGTCAACCTGCTTTATTCTTTCTACTAATTAAAATGCTAATCTCATCTGAAAACATTCTCAAAGACATACCATAAATAATGTTTAGCTCAATATCTGGGCACCTCTTGTCCTGCAAGTTGACACATAAAATTAACCATAACAAAATTCTCTGAAAAAGTTCTTAATGAAGCAGTCTAACTTAATTGTGTTTAGGAAAATTTAGAAAAAAAGGTTGTGGATTTCCTTTAGAAAATAAAACTAAGTGTTTAATTCCACACTACAAAAGCCAAAGATTTCTGTGTAGTGTTTCTTCATGACATAAATGCAAATTTTCTAATGATACATTAATTGGCTTGTAAAATATTCATTATTTTTTTTATCCATTGCTTTATTCTTCAGTTTCTTAACTTTGGACCATTTTACAAATCATCATCATCTTAGCATTAAGAAAATGCAAAAAATAAAAGAGAACAATATCAAAGTAACTAATATTGCTGTGTTTTTAAAAATTAAAAAAAGTAATTAAAGAGTCTTCTGTAACTGGTAGATTACATATGTATGTCTTTGTTCTTCTCAGTGTAAAGTTATCTCAATCAAGTACTAAATAATGTTCATTATATATTTTTCAACAGAGAATATAAAATTAAATTGCATTAGTGATGGAGGCAACTTCATGTGAATTCTATTCCTAAAATATAAAAGTTAGAGGCTACTGATGTCAAACAGGCAAAGTCATTAGTAAGGTTGCTTCCTTGTTATACCTTGTATTGGTGAACTGCCAACCATAGCTTCCATGAAGTTAATCTAAGTAATAGTATAGCACTAGCCAGAATAGGGTAAATTGTGCTAATTATGTTATCTGCTATGTACATAAATATTTATTTATAATATACCTATACTAGAGGCCTGGTACATGAATTCATGCACATTGAAAGGATATTAATTAGAATCTATACCTATAAAAGCCTAAAAGACCGATTGACCGGTCGCTATGACATGCAGTGACCATCAGGGGGCAGATGCTCAACACAGGATCTGCCCCCTGGTGGTCAGTGTGCTCCCACAGCCAACCTCTCGCGGTCCCCCTTATCCCCTTCGCTGGCCAACCTCCTGTGGTCCCTCCCCCCAGCCAGCTGGCCCCAATCGGGCCTGGGAGAGATGGCCCCAATCGCTGGCCAGGCCAAGTACCACCAGTGCACAAATTTGTGCACTGGGCCTCTAGTATTTTAATATCACTATTTGCCCTTTCTCTGTAATAGAAGTGTCAACCAAATTCACGATCAACAATGAAAGATGGAAACACACACGTGGGATTGGTACCAGAAAGAGCTGTCTATCCTATATAATAAAAGCCTAATATGCTAAGTTTCTGGTTGACAGGTCAGCCATTCTACCAAAGCATAATATGCTAATGATATGCTAAGGATGCTCAACCGCTTGCTATGATGTGCACTGACAACCAGGGGGCAGACGGTCGACCAGTCACTATAACATGCACAGACCACCAAGGGGCAGATGCTCTGACCAGTAGGTTAACTTGCTGTTGGGGTCCAGCCAATAGGGACTGAGTGAGATGGGCCAGACACACCCTGGAGCCTTTCCCGTGGTTCCTCCCCAGCTGGTCAATCTCTCGCTTCTCTCCCTGGCCCCAATTGTGTATCGATGGGGTCCCTTGGCCTGGCCTGCACCCTCTTGCAATGCAGGACCCTTCGTGGGACATTGGAGAGCCGGTTTTGGCCCAATCCCACAGGCCAGGCCGAGAGACCCCACTGGTACACAAATCCATGCACCGGGCCTCTAGTATATAGATAAACTTCCTTAATTAGACCTGCTTTCTGATTTAGCTAAATTTTTTTTAGCCCAGTGAAGCACACAACTTCTCTTACAGGTAATTGTCAGCAACACAGCAGTAAATATCAACACAAAGCACATTATTATTGTAGAGCATGCAGAGAGAACAAAGGGTAAACATTTTAACTGCAGCAGTGTTTGACTGTATTCTGTACAGTGAGAAAACCTGAAGTCATTTTCAAGGTCAACCATTTCTTACCTCTTTTCAATAGGGTCAAGTTTCAAAACATTCTAAATCTCCATTTTCTGGCTAATAAAAAGAAAATAGGATTCCACTGAGTCTCCTATCTACCTATTCCAGGACTTCTGTGAGAATCAAATGAGATGAGGCACAGGAAAACACTTAACAGACTTTTGGTTAGAGTGTGAAATGTTTGCACCTGGCTATAAAGCAAGTCATGTTCCTGGGCTGAAGAAATTGCAAGGAGGCTAGTCACTAGGGAGAAGAAGCTGGGAGTTGCTACGTGATGGTGATGTCATTACCTGGTGCCCACAGCCACCGTTTCTGGGCTGGGCTGGGCTGTGGACCACATTTTGAGCCATGGGGTCTCAGTAGCATCAGCTGCAATTTGGTGGGGTGTCACTCAGGGTGGTGACAGGGCCTGTGTCTACTTGGGAGAAACCGAGTGTTGCTTTGTGAGTGCCAGGTCTGCAGTGCCATTTCTCTGTGTGCATCATGGCAGCTCCTGTGTTGATCATCAGCCTCCTGGTGGTCAGTGCATGTCATAGCAACTGGTCGGGTGGTTGGACACTTAGCATATTAGCCTTTTATATATATACTAGTAGCCCGTTTGCACGAAGATTCGTGCAATAAACCTTCATTCACCTGGCTGCCTGCACCAGTTTTCTGCCGGCACCGGACACCCAGACCGTGGCTGTGGCCACCGCCTTCTACCTTCTTTTAGGGTCCCGGCTTGGCCCTGGGCGGTGGCCTTGGGCTCCGCCGCACCCCAGGTCGGCTTGCTCCTGCCATCGGAGCAGGCACCCCGCTGGCACCCAAGGCCCGGAAAGCCCCGGGCGGCTTTCCGGGCCTTGGGCTCCGCCGCACCCCAGCTTCCCTGCAACGGTTCCCTGGTGGGCGTGGTTGATGGGCGTGGCTTGGTTGGTGGGCGTGGCTTGGTTGGTGGGCGTGGCTTGGTTGGTGGGCGTGGCTTGGGCATAGCGAAGGTGCGGTCAATTTGCATATTTGTCTATTATAAGGTAAGACTAGAGGTCCAATGCACAAAATTCATGCAAGAATAGGCCTTCCTTCCCCCGGCTGCTGGCACTGGCTTCCCTCTGGCATCCAGGACCCAGGCTTCCCTCTGGCACCCAGGACCCTCTTGCAGGCACCCAGGACCTGGGTTTCCCTCACAGCCCTAGCTTCATCTGAAAGGTCATCTGGAAGGACATCCAGTCTAATTAGCATATTACACTTTTATTGTTATAGGTTATTAGATTAATCAGAATAGTATATACACTAGTTTGCCATACAATTAAATGTCCTTAGATTTGTATATTTAACTTTATTTAATGACATATTGGACGGAATTTTCATCTATATGGTATTCCTAAGTTTTCTTGATTATAATTTAAAAAGTGCTAAATATATCAAATCTATCTGTAAGTTGAATAAATCTAATTATATGTGATTTAAAATGTTATTTGATTATTACATACCTTTTAGATTTCTAGATACAGGGAATGCTTAATACATATAATACTTAATGACAATTAAATCAAATAATTTTGTATGGAAATTTTCCCATTTCATTGTTTCTCATATTTATATTGTTTTAGAGATGATTTAGTTGAATATTACTTTCATTAGCTTTTATTTAGAAAAATATATAGTGGAAAATAATTTTCAAAGTACACAATAAACATATTTGGTGTATTGGAACCAAGATTTGTACCTGCCCAGATTAGTTCAGTTTCCCCTACTCCCTCTACCCCCATGCCTTAGTCACTATTTTGTGGGGAAGCATGAGATGTCATTGGAAAGTTTGTAAGGAGGGCATTCTGAGTGAAGGCAAGTGTGTGGAAGGCCGCTTGCTCTCTTTATTGCAATTCGGATTTAGGGGAGACTTAGGCGAATGTCAAAGGTGACACCCCAAATTATTCTTTGACCTTTCCAAACAAGTCTGTACATGGGAAGATCCCCAGGTGTTTACTGGAATCCTTATGCTTAATCCCTGGATGCCCTTGCCTAGAAGACAAGGTAAACACATGTGTCCTCCTAAGATTACTCACCCTATTGATGTATCTGAAAGATAAATTTTATCTCAAACTGCTGTTACAATAAAAGGGTAATGAGGCAGGCAATTGAGGCTGTCTGGCCCCTTTGGCCGGGCAGTCCCTTAGCCCTCTCTTTCACAGTGAAACTGTGTCAGAGTAATCTGTTCATCTGTTGTTCAGGGGCTGCTGGTCAGCCCTGGCAAGGTGGTGGCCCATGTGAGAAGCCCCGGGACTTTCTGAATTTCTGGGATGACCCTAGTGATGGCTTATACTCTCACAGAAACTGTTCACTCTTCATAAAGTCCAAGCCACCTTCTGTGCCGATGTAAGAAGTTCTATATTCATAAAGCCTTACAGATAGAGACTGCCCACCCTGCACCATGGCAACATTATAACTGTTGCAAGTGTGGCTTCCTGGTGGTACTCAGAAATCCCGGTAACACATCTTAAAAATGTGAGAGTGTTAGTATTGCCTTGTTGGTAGTCTTTGACCAATTAAAGACACAAGTCAAGCAGGCGGCATCAGATAATTGCATGTGCTCACTGCCCCCAAGGACTGTACAAGTTGGATTAGTGTCATATTAACATCTCTAGAGACTTCCCACACGACACAGCCACCAAATGTATTTCTTGCAAACTTGTGATGGGCTCTGTAGCTCTCCTATGTTTGTTTTCCTATATTGATGCCTCGCTTCCTTCTTGCTTTG
Organism: Eptesicus fuscus; assembly: GCF_027574615.1. Taxonomy (NCBI): domain Eukaryota; kingdom Metazoa; phylum Chordata; class Mammalia; order Chiroptera; family Vespertilionidae; genus Eptesicus; species Eptesicus fuscus. The sequence goes on from NC_072474.1 coordinate 97,029,636, forward strand.
ACTGTTGGTTCCCAGGAATTGCATTTCTAATAAAGTGTATGTCACAGGCTTTTGCCTCAGACTTTGTTGGCTAGGAACTTACTGTAAAACATCCCTGTATTGGAAAATGCTACCTTACGCCTTCCTTCATTTCCCATCTAGGAAACCCTGCTTTATAAGTTGCATTTCACCCTGTGCTTTTAGTGAAAATAATAATTTGATAATAAATTTATGTGACCTTAATAGTGAAGGTTTGTGGGGGGTTTTTTACCTTCTAGTTCTGGAAAACTAGAAATCAAGACTTCAAAAAGACTGTATATTTAATAGATTCTGATTCAAATCACATGTACAATAATGAGCATATAAATAGCAATGTATTAGACACTCTGATAAGAAGTACATGACTTTGTGAGAACTAAAAAAATGTACATCCACAAAAGGAGAGATAAAACTATCTTACATGAAGTAATTATTGAATGATTAAACATTAAATTTTGAGATATTAGCTATAATTATTGTGGGATTTAGATAAAGTAGTGTTCATGTACCTTATTGGAAGTGACTTAAAAAGGAGTAGAATGGCTCAAATATTTTTACATTAATAGTTGCAAAGCAACCACAATGAGAATAACTGAATCCTTTGCCTCTGATGATAAGAGGTGCATGACCAAGGTAGAATGGGTTAAAATGAATAGGAAACAATAGCTTATATGCAAGAATCACTGAAGTGCATGGAGTAACTATAATTATTTAATTAAAATAGACAGTGAAAATTTAAATTTTAACAAAGTAAGGTTAGATAAGCTAAAGTCTTCAAACTATTGTTTAATGTGATATTTAATTCCTCAGTGATTCTGAAATATCTCAAATTGATTTATACTTAGTTCTGACATCAATTATCATAATGCCCTTAGATTCTTTTTTTTTAATTTAAAACATAACCAATTAGTCTTAAACAATAAAAATGCATGATTATTTTTCACTAATAATAATTATAGTATCATTATCTAAGTCCTTTTTATAGGCTTTTATTTAAACTAATAATTAAAGAAAACTTTTACTTAGTTTACATTTAATTTAATTTACTCATTTAAGATACTATTATTTTTATCGAATGAAGAAATTGAGGATGATAAAATAAACTACTGTTTACATAAAAAAGCCAAGTTTGGTTTCTTTTTTTAGATTTATTTAATTTCAAAACTCAAGCATTTTATCAACATTTTACACCAGCCTGAGTTTCAAATTATGCCAAATTATATCATTCTTAAACATGATAAAAATAATGTTGTTAAATAAAATAACGAGTATCTTTAGTTATATATGAGAGATTAACAATGCTAAAACAAATTTTTAGTATGTACTGTAGGGGGAGGGTATAAAAAGTCACCACAAATAACTTGGAAATGAGAATGCCAATTTGAATTAAACTTAAATCAATAAATTATTGGTTAGAGACGTTGTACACAATACTAAAGAGATAAAATTTGGAGGATGTTCTTAAGATATTTCCCCCCAAAATATGAGGTATTCTCTACCCAGTCAATTAAATCGGTTTCCTTAACTTTATTAATTTTTTAAATTTATCTTTATTGTTGAAAGTATTACAGGTACATTTTTGAGTCAGGGTTTCTACATCCTTCAGCAATTCTGGCAAGCACGCTAAGCATGTTGCTAAGGGTGTATTAGCGTAGTTTAAGGATGCCCTAGAAAGGAGCCTATAGCAAGCATCACTGCAGCTTTTCCTAATGAGGGAAAGGTGTAAGACAAAAAACATAGCTCGGGTATAGCTGCCAAAGCATACCAGGAAAAGAGGTTTTCAGCTCAAAGACAAATTCTTTCATATGAACGCCTCTATCTTTAGCCTCCTTTCAGAAACATCCCAGGCTTTCTATTTGCTGAACTACAAAATATAACTCTGGCAAGCTTTCTGTTCCGTTTTACTTCAGGCCACAGACAGACTCTCATTACCCATCCTGATCCATCATTTTGCCTGTTTGCAATTCGAATCCTTTCCTATTGATGCCAAAGGGGTCCTTAGTGGGTTCAATACTGATTTCTGCTCCTTAGGTTATCTAGATGCAAGATGACCCTTGCATTCAGTCCTGTTCTCACCTGCGCCTTTGGACAGAATCTACCAGCTAGAAGCCAGTCCAGTCTACTTGTACATCCTGCATCAGAACAAATTTACTTGCAGGGGAAGGTAGATTACAATACAGCCACTGGCTCTAACCTTCTTTAATTTTAGAATCTGAGCTCCTGCCTCTAGCAAGCTATCTATTATAACTAAGTTTTTTTGCTATTGCTTTTTCCTCCTACCAATGAAGTTCATTCTATTTTTCTAGTAGAGATTTTTAAAGTAGATTTTTAAAAATCACACACTAAAACTTGGTTCTCTGCAAAGAGGTTCACCCTCAAGTGAAATATAATTTTATATGTGTAAGAATGTTGATTTTAGAGATGTGTTTCTCTTAATCACTGACATCGATAAGGACCAAAATTTGTTTTGTTTGAAAGTCAGAAGTTATGCTCAACAAAGGAATTTTCATGTCTCAACACAACAATTAGGGGGGAAAAATTGCTTTATGCAAACTGCTAGGATTTTTTTTTCCCCACATGGAATATAAAAACTAATCTCAAAAGTTTGATGTCAAGAACCACTTATACACTGAATAGGTGCACCTAGAACACAAATCCCAAAGGTCATCCCCCAGGAACAGCTTAGCATTTCTGTCAACATCAGGACACATTTCTAAGTACCCGGATCTTATGCATCTTGCCAATCTCAGTAAATTTCACCGTTCTTGCTCATATGCCAAAGGAATGTAGAAAAGAGAAAGGTTTTCCAGGTAAAAACAGAAAGACAAAGAAAAAAAAAAAAAAAAAGAGAGTTAAAATAGATTAAAAAAACATTGGAAGAGTCAAATAAAACAATCAAAAAGCAAGTGAAAAAGGCTGAGGGCTCCATGACTCCTGAGGGGGAAATGCATAGGCCGTCTTCCCTTTCACACTGAGATTAAATTCAAAGGCTTCTTCAGACTGTGCGGTGTCTCTCTCTCTCCCAATTCTCACATAAAATATTCCAGGCTGACAAATTGCTCCTTTGAGTCACATTTTAAACAGGTGTATGACTTTCAGACACAGGCAAGGTGGATTCCAGAAAACATTGCGATGCAAGAGAAATGTGTTGGAGAGGGCTGTTTGCCTCGCCTTCCTAAGCTCATCCCACGGTGTCCCTGCGTGTGTTCCTTTTCTCCTGACCTGGAGTCCTCACGGCCATCCTCCTGGCTCCGTTTCAATGCACAGGCCACTTAATACCCGCGAACAGGGACACATGGGAGGTTCATAACATTAAATACCAAAGGTGAAAGCACATATATGTGACAGCTGTGGAAAGGCGCAGCTCAGGTCTGAGGTGGGGGCTTTCCCCAAGGCCCCAGCTGCGCACCTTAACCAGCACAGCATTCTTACTGCGTTTATGCTTCCCCCAGGCTCCTCTGAGCGAATGACTCGGCACAACATGGATGCTTAGGCAGACAATACTGAGAAAGGCAGGAGTTTTTCAATAGGACACTATGGCTCCAGGACTCCTTTTTAGTTGGGACAAGCTTTTTCTGGAACCACGCTGCATCCAAGAATCTTTCTCCCCAGTTCTCCTTCCCTCCTTCTTCCCCTTCACAGGCGTCAGATCAAGGTTGTGGTACCAGCACTGTCCTCTTCCCACCCCCTCCTACGGTAAAAGTCTTAAATGTCTAATTCTGCCTTGGTGTTTGTCACTCGGTGGTCCTAAACTAATGCAAGTTGTGCTAAGGTACTTGAGAAAACAGATGGCAAAAGAAGATTCTGGCCTGGCCAGTGTGGCTCAGTGGTTGAGCTTTGACCCAGGAACCAGGAGGTCACAGTTCAGTTCTGGTCATGGCACATGCCCAGAGTTATGGGCTTGATCCCTAGTAGGGGCATACAGGAGGCAGCCGATGGATGGATGAAGTTTCTCTCTCATCGATGTTTCTATCATTCTATTCCTCTTCCTTCTTTTCTCTCTAAAAAAAAAAATCAATAAAATCATAATATATATGATTGACCAAGTCCAAATATATATATATGACCATTCATATATAACAATGAATGACCAAGTCCAAATATATATCTAATCTAATAATAGACAAATATGCAAATTGACCACACCTCCGACACACCCACAAGCCACGCCCACAAGCCACGCCCACCATCCAATCAGAGTGAGCATGCAAATTAACCCAAACCAAGATGGCTACAGCCACAGAGAGCAAGGTTTCCTAGGTAACAGAGGAGGCCAAGCTTTCCACCTGCCATTTCCAGGCCTAAGCCTCCACTCAAGCTACAAAGTTTCAATTATAGAAGGTAAACAAATTCAAACAAATGGCGGCAGAATGGAGCTTGAGAGAGCAGGCCAGGGTTGCTGCCAGCAACAGGGGAAGCAAAGCTTTCCACACACCCTGGCCGGGCCCACCCGCTTAAGGCAACAAAGTTTCAGTTATAACCCCAACACAAATGGCTTCGGGCCTCAGAGGGAGCCCCAGGCTTGGCTCTGCTCCAGGCTACAAAGTTTCAATTGTAGAAGGAAAATAAATTCCAGATACCAGGGCCTCCACTTGGGTTACCAGGGGGCGTGGCCGGCCTGCAAACCACCACAGGCCCCTCGCTCAGGCCGCCCCACACCCCAAGGGAAACCCCACCTGATCTGGGATGCCCTTCAGGGCAAACCAGCTGGCCCCCACCCCTGTACCAGGCCTCTATCCTATCTAATAAAAGAATAATATGCAGATTGATCATCACTGCAACACACAATATAGCTGCCCCCATGTGGTCAAAGATCCTGCCTCCATGTGGACACAAGATGGCCACCACAAGATGGCCAGCAGGAGAGGGCAGTTGGGAGGCACCCGGCCTGCAAGGGAGGGCAGTTGTGAGGGATCAGCCCTGCAAGGGAGGGCAGTTGAGAGGGACCAGGCCTGCAAGAAAGGGCAGTTGGAGGTGATCAACCCTCCAGGAGAGGGCAGTTAGGAGTGACCAGGCCGGCAGAGGAGGGAAGTTGGGGGCAAACAGGCTGGCAGGGGAGCTGTTAGGCATCAATCAGGCTGGCAGCGGAGTGGTTAGGGGGTGATCAGGCTGGCAGGCAGAAGCGGTTAGGGCCAATCAGGAAGGCAGGCAGGCAAGCAGTTGGGAGCCAGCAGTCCTGGATTGTGTGAGGGATGTCCGACTGCCCGTTTAGGCCCGATCCCAGTGGGACATCCCTCAAGGGGTCTCATATTGGAGAGGGTACAGCCTGGGCTGAGGGAGAACCCCCCTCCGTGCACGAATTTCGTGCACCGGGCCTCTAGTATATATATATATTTGGACTTGGTCATTCATTGTTAAGAAGAAAAAGAAGACTCAATCCTGAATGTTATGAGGGACACCAAGTGAACATGATACAAGGTGACCCATCTTCTAAAGATTCCCCTTGTGCTACCTGGGGAGAGGATAGAAGACTTTACCCTTGCAAGTGGTGCAATGATTCAGGCATTTTAAATAGCAAAAGGGCAAAATTGGGTGGTTACTGTTAACTTGAATTAAGTCATTGAAGCGGGATGATGAAAAAAATCTTGGTGGTCAATAAGCAGTGAGAGACTGGTGGTGAAAGCCACAGGGTCTTTTTGGTCAAAAGCAGAAACTGTAGAGGATCAGAATGAACATCTAATAGAATCACAGGTGTCCAGAAGCATTTTAAAGCCGAGTTATCGTCCAAAGCAGATCAGTTATGTTAATGTCAGGGCCCGGGTTGGGAAAACATGGCGCCCTAACACTTGGGATGGGGATATTTGTATGGAACCCCTGAGGATACTACACCTTCCCATGAACCCTCAGAGCTTGCAAAGTGCCCCCGTTATTTACTAGTAAGCCTTAGCAGCTTGCTGACCTGAAGAGGCCTGTATACCACTAGAAAATAGTTGCCTCTCAGAAGCTGCACCCACCAAAACTAGAGTTAATCAAGGACGTGGTAAACCTGATAGGAAGAAAAGGGCCAAAACCAAAAACAGAGGTAGAATTAACTGGGCTCAGTCACATATACCAAGCAGATTGTCTCAATAATATTTTACTCCTAGTGTGGAATGGTGTGCAGAACATATATTCAGAGGGCAGTGGAGTGGGTGGGGAGACCCTGATTGCCCAGGTCCAGCTCAAGGGTCAACCAATGGTTATGTCTTTTCAATGACCTCCTCTAATAGGAGTGGCACTGGTCATGATAATTGAAGGGTCTGTATTCTATCTATCTATCTATCTATCTATCTATCTATCTATCTATCTATCATCTATCTATCATCTATCAATCCATTGATATATCTACCTATATATCTACCTTTTATGCTATAAGCACTATTGTTAATAGTCTATACATATTGATGCATTTATTCTTCATAAAAATTTTATGAGGTAAATACCATTATTTCATTAATCATAGTATTTGCAGGAAAAGATGCCAAACTCAAGGTGAGTAATTTGCAGAACACATATTAAAGAATTGAGGAGTATTTAAAAAGCCATGGGTATAAAAAAATAACCACATGTAAAGAATGGTGCTATATTCTGAAGATGCATGACAGTGGGCTACATATTTGAGAAATGTCTGGAGTTAAAATTGATAAGGTCTTGGTGATGCTTCAGATATTGAGGATGAGTGAAAAATAAATGGTTTTCTAACTGTTTAGCTTATAATATTTGGCTTATGCCATTGGAAGGATAGACAACCCATTTAGTCAAGTGATACTAGACAAAAATGAGATTTAAGAAAATGCTGATCTGAGGCAACAGAGAGGAGAGGCATTTGCAGTTATTCACATATTAGGTTTGAAGCTCATACAAGCCTAGGTCAGAGATATAATTTTTATACATTTTAAAAAGGGGTAAAAGTTAAAATAAAATTGAATCATATACCCTGTATGATTCAAAGCAAAACAGGCAATTATACTCCTAATGTTTTTAATAAGGTATTTCAAATAATCATTGAAATTGACTTTTAAAATATTATACAAAAATAGAGGCCTGGTGCATGGATTCATGCACCAGTGGGGTCCCTCGGCTTGGCCTGCACCCTCTTGGGACCCCTCGGAGAATGTTGGACTGCCCATTTCAGCCCAACCCCTGAAGGCCAGGCCGAGGGACCCCACTGGTGCATGAATACATGCACTGGGCCTCTAGTATGCATATAAGATCTTTGGTTAATCTCTTTCTGCCCTCCTCCCTTCCTTCTGAGATTCATCATTCTGTTCCATGTTTCCATGCCTGTGCATTGAGTGTCTGCCTCCTGGAGGTCAGTGCTCATCATATCTACCAGTCGAACGGTGGAACAGAGGAATGGTGGAATGGTCATTCATGCTTTTATATATATAGATAATATGAATTCTCATCAGAGATTATAATCTTTAAATGTGTGAATTGAGATTTATAGAAAAACTTGGGGATAAATTCATAATGCCTAGTTTTATAAACTAGTAACATCGTAATGTACAGCTTTTTCTTTAATATTATGATTAAGATTTAGCAATTTAAAATTTACCACATTGATAGAAAAATCAGCTCTTATAATTATGAAAACTATAATGGAATTTGAGAATTATTATCTATAGAGTAACATATATTTCTGCTTTCCATAATGTAAAATAAAATTTATCATCACTTTAGTTTCAAATTTCTTTTCTACTTGTTTCATTCACTTTTTTTATAGATGGAGATAATTGTGTCTATTTCTTTAAAGAATGAACAGCTTTTAATTTACTTTTAATTTAATTTACTAGTACCCATTTCAGATACTATTATTCTGTGCTAGTGGTTATTTCTGTAACCCACCAGGATCTCTTAATTCAGCATAAGTGTAAGTGCTTCAGATATATATATATATAATATGATAAAAAAATGACATTGAGATGCTCCAAGATTGATGATCCTTCTTAAACATAAGATAGTATTATCAATTCAGGGTCACCCATAAGGAAATCATGGAGCTATCAAAGTATTACAGTACTAATATTCTCAAGAGACATTATCTATATAATTTTAAGATGTAGTCAGTAGTTTAATACTACTTGAATTAAAATTCAACAAATATGGATTTGCTTAAAAATAATCAAACTATGCATTTATTTATTGCATTTCTTATTACAGCATTAAAACTGTTTACTCTGGGCCTTTTAGATAATGCAGAAGTCACAGAGCTTCTAACTGGGGCTCTACAGGTAGCTCTGTGGCTGCCCCTGTTTCCCAGCATCCCACAGCATTGCCATCTGGTCAGAAGTACCTCTGGGGCCTTTTAAAGCACATCCTCTAGCTATTCTGCCTGTGGAGGGCTCACCACAGCCCTGCAGGTTGCGGATGCCTAAAGGGCCTGCTGTTTCACTTCTTCACATGCCCCAGCACAGCAGATTTGTGATGCAGGAAGCATTGCTGTAAACCTCGAGAAATGGCCGCTTGCCAAGTCTTGGAATTTACTCAGGCTGTATCATTTATGGAAATGGATTCTCTTATTTATGCCTGGGAGGTGCTAGCAACTCTCTGTGGGATGTAGCCATAGGAATAGCAGAGGAGAGCTAATGAGAGAGGCAGAGCACTTGCATATGTATGGAGAAGTACAAGGAAAGGCACAATTGTCTACATGTAAATGTCAAGCAATCCCTTCATTTTATTCAATTCCTTGCAACTAGTCAGAATCAAACCAAGGCTTCATGGTTAAAAATCTAGTGCTCTTTCTAACATTCCAGTCTTGTTATTAAACATATTTCTGTTCACCGTTATCATTACTGTTACTTGAGACAAACCCTCTCCAAATGTGAGCTTTTAAAGCCATGATAAACTGAGTCTGTTATACTTCAGCTAGTCATGCATATATGTAAAACCATAGGTTATGGCTTCTTGTACATTCACACACAGATTTATTCTGGAAAACAGGAAGAATAAGGAAAAGGGTGAGTTTTAGGAGCACCCAGAAAGTCAAAGTTCACCCAGAGTTTCCAAAATGCCTTTCTCCTTCAAAAATTTACATTTTTCTAGCAAAGAATGGTTTAGGTATTGTATTTGAAACTGAAACGACAGAGATAAAAATATACATTTTTGCTCTCAATAGCTTCTGCACTCAGGAGAGAGGAGAGAGATGAATGCTGACAATAACATGTGGCCACTTATAAGGCTGAGGTAATGTATATAAATGGGCACTAACCTTGATTAGAGGGAGCCAGTAAACATTGTGGAGGAAATAAAGTCTGATCTCCTCTCTCTTATTTCCACTATCAAATAAAATATAAAATTAATATATCCCCTATCTTTCCATCTCCACTCCTAACATCCTACCTAGTTCAACTCTTTATCACTTCTTAACCGAAGTTTGTAGTAACTTCCTAATCAGTCTTTGCGTTCATTCTTGTATATCTGCAGTCTATAAGTTCTCCAGACAACATCTCAAATATCTTCTAAAAATCTGTCTTAGCCCTAGCTGGTTTGGCTCACTGGATAGAGCATCAGCTTGCGGGACCGAGGGGTCACGGATTCATTTCCAGTCAAGGACATATGCCTGGGTTGTGGGCTCCATCCCCAGTGGGGGGCATGCAGGAGGCAGCCAATCAATGATTCTCTCTCATCGTTGATGTTTCTATCTCTCTCTCCCTCTCCCTTCCTCTCTGAAATCAATAAAAATATATTAAAAGAAGACCTCACTTAAAAAAAAAAATCCGTCTTATGTCACACATTTGCTCAAAAGTATATAGAAAAAGTTCTTCTAATATTAAAGACGTACCTTCTTATTTGTATTGTTCTTTTCTATCATGGTTGATAATCTCCTCCATAATTATATCCCAGTTTTTATCTCTAGTCTAAGTTAATGTTGTGATTTCTCTCTATTAAATTTATTTCTAGGCATTTTGTACATTTCTCTAATGTTCAAAGATCTGGTTTCATCTTTGAAGTATATAACTTATTCTCTTCTAGTGTTTTTCCTAAATATTTTCCAATTTGATTTTGCTTCTTAATCATCCAGTTTCATAATAAATGCTATTTATTCCTAGATGCCTTTTCGTACTTATCCAAAGAGCTATGGCATCTTGCTATACACTTTTATGGTATCCTGAAATTTTATGTCATTTTGATAATGCTTATTTTATATTTATTTTATATTTATTGGTTTAATAAGTGCTGACTTTACTAGAATATCAGCAATACATCCCTTCATAGTTACATCACATTAAATAGTTACATCACATAATATAAGGACACATATGTAATACCTTAATCAAAAAAATAAAAAATATACATAATATAAATGAATATAATATAATTAATGTAATTATAAACCTATGTTTTTCCTTGTTGTGTCACCAAATTATGGCACTTTTTACATTCATAGCAAATATGTGTGGAATAAATGAATAATCTGAATTGTAAAGAATGAACTAACCTGCCCTAGCCGGTTTGGCTCAGTGGATAGAGCGTCAGTCCTAGGACTGAAGAGTCCCAGGTTTGATTCCAGTGTGGGAGGTAACCAATTGATGTCTCTCTCTCCCATCAATGTTTCTCTCTCTCTCTCTCTCTGTCTCCTCTCTCTGTCTCTGCTCCTCACTACCAATCTCTCTCTCTTAAAAAAAAATAATGAACTAATTTGGTGAAGAGTGGAAGGAAAGGGATGTTTCAAGTAGAATAAAGAGCTTATATCAGTGTTTTTGAAGCCTATATGTCATCTACAAATCATCCAGAAGCCATGATTAAAGGCAAGTATTTTTAAGGGGCTTATTATTGAAGGACCTTTTATTGCATGCTAAAGAATTTAGATTTTATAATAAAGTCAATCTATAATAATAAAAGAATAATATGCTAATTAGACAGGATGTCCTTCTGGGATGAAGTGTGAGGGAGGGATCCAGGCAGCAGCCATGGCTGCGAAGGCCTACTCTTGCACGAATTTTGTGCATCCGGCCACTAGTGAGGATATAATAATAAACTTTAAAAATTGATTCATTTTATGTTTTATATACTGAGATACTATGTGTATTAGAAGGTAACAAGGTTTGAGCCATTGATTTGTATTAGAAACCATAAGGCAGTGGATAGTAAAGGAAAGGAGAAAGTCAAAGATTATCCATGCCCATCTGAATTGGCTGTCTAGCTCAATTCTTCATTTAAGGACTTTAGCATTCCAAACCAATCCTCCAATAATAAAACTACACACACACACACACACACACACACACACACACACACACACACACAAACACATACAACCAGATGGTGCCAGGGCAAGGGGGGTCTTTAAGGTCTTATTTATAAGGGTACTAATCCCATTCATAAGGGCTCCAGCCTTGTGATTTAACCACTGCTCAAAGCACTCCCCTTCAAATAACACCCCAGTAGGTGTTAGGACATAATACATGAATCTGAGGGATACATAGGCATTCAGTCTTTAGGACATGATTCAAATGAGAGAAATAAGGAAATAGACTAAAGAAAGAAGAAAATAGAAGAGCTTTTCCCAAGAAAAATAAAGAAAAAGCTATTTCAATTTGGTCTGATATCAGGGCCATGTGGGGGGGGCGGGGAGGAAGTGGATTAGAAAAGAGAAAACATGGGAATTTATGATTCTTAAGTATTAGAAACTGAAGTATATATCTAAATTCAAGCAATTTTTAGAGATGATAGCATAGGAAATTTTAAAAACTTGTGTTGAAATTGAGGTCAATCTGTCTTATATTTTATAGAGTTATCTATTTCAGCCACAGAAGTTTGTTACATTATAAAATGTTATAACATAAAAGAACTTGTCGTTTAGTAATATGACCCAACACTTTTTAGATTCTGTAATAAATACCTTTAGCAGCAACGAGCTCAAAATAATGATAATAGCACATTTAATGAAATGTTATAACTTAATTTCTATTCCCAACATAGTTGGTAATAAACATATCAATGAAACAAGTATTTGTCAACATTTGCCATTCACTATAGACCCTGTGATGATATTGCTGACAATATAAAAACAGGAAGAAGGTGAAAAAATATCAGAACTATTTCAAAAGTTAGCAGATTGAAAACAAAGATTATAAACAGGTCTAGTTGCAAAAAAATTTTTTAAACCACTTTAATGAAATATGATAGACATGTAAAAACCTGCACATCACTTCCCAAATTTTAAGTTGTGTTTATATATGACTCAATTATGCATGGCTTTTCATTCAGATCAAATGACTTGTCTAAATTATTTTTGCTTATTTTTAATTCAAACTGTTCAGGTGCATATAGGGAAAGTGAACTAATGGATTTTAATACATAGACTCTCTACCAACAGATATTAATACACAGAATTGATTTTTTAAATTTATGTTGCATTTATTTATTTTACACTCATATGCATACTTTTGACAAGTTAAACTAAACTTCAAACAAAAAAGTTCCCTCTCAGAAAGGGAAACCAAACAAACAACTCCATTTACCATTGAATTTAACAAACATTTTCTCTGCCAAAATTTTCCTTGAACACCTAAAAAAATGTACCATGGAAATTTAGTATGAAACATCACTGATTTATATAAAATCAACAATTAATTACTAAATGCTTGTCACTCAGAGATTGAAGTAGTTATTTTCAGAGAAAGATAGATGGGAAAATAATTTTTAGGGAGTTTAAAATTAAGCTTTGAAATTCTTATTCTTCCCATGTCCCAGATCATTTCATTTTAACATACATAAATAATATGCCTTCACACTGGATTATAAAAGGCATGTGATTTTATTTTTGTGATGTATTGTTTTCTGCAGTATTAAAGAAAAATAATTGTTAATGTGCATCATCTTATCTTATCTTTGAAGCCAGGTTAGTTGTGTCATTTTGTTATCAGCAGTGCTAACCTAAATGTGATCTGCTTATTTTAGAAATGCAGGAACTTATATGAATGTTCTGTAAAGTTAATTGTGAACAGATTCCCAGGGGGAGGAGGGAAAAAGAGGGAGGGAGAGAGAGAGAGAGAGAGAGAGAGAGAGAGAGAGAGAGAGAGAGAGAGAGAGAGAGAAAATATTTACTAAAATAAAATTAACAATAGTAATTCAATTGAATTTCAAATAAAAAGGAAACTTTTTTTCAGGAGAAATGTAAAAAATAAATGATTGCTTAGTATACATTTATTAACATTCTGTTCTACCTGAAACGCGTGGTTTCTCTCTGAGCAGGATGCAAAGGTTATTTCTTTCCCGGGTTCTTGTCCAGGTGGATTCGAAGAATGAAGCCATGGACAAAAGGTTGTATATGAAAATGTGGACATTTATTGGAAACAAGTACAGACTCACATAGGGAGGGGTCCCAAAGGGGGTTGCCCACTAAGATCCTTTTTCCTAAGGTTTATAAAGGCTGCAGTTCTTTGTCTCTGGATGCTCTATTCTAATTGGTCACTATAGTAGCTTCAAAGCTCAAATCCCCCATTGGTCCCTTCTTTTCTCCCCCTTCAGTGGTAGAATTCTCTCTATCTCTCGAGAAAATCTGTTTTGCTCTTTTTCCCTTTTGTCAGCACTTCTCTATCCCCTGTCGCCTTTTCCCTATCTTCTGTGAATGAATGTCTTCCTCTCCCCTTATGCTATGGCTTTTCCATATCTTCTGGGAATGAGTGTCTTCCTCTCCCCTTATCCTGTGGCACTTTTGTATTCTCTGTGAATGTATGCCTTCTGGCAGCTCCGAGCCCTCACCTTTGTAGTCCTACCCCATGGACCCTCTTTATTTCTAAAATTCCCTACACTTGCCCATTTTACCCTAAAAACTCATTTCATAACTTGTATTAAAAATACTGTTATTGGAGCCAGCCTGCAGAGCTCATTGATTGAGCACCGACCTCTGAACCAGGAGGTCAAGGTTCGATTCCAGGTCAGGGCACATGCCTGGATTGTGTGGGGTGTGCAGGAAGCAGCCAATCAATGATTATCTCTCATCATTGATGTTTCTCCCTCTCCCTTCCTCTTTGAAATCAATAATAAAAAAAAAAATACTGTTATTGATTGGGGATTCACAATTAAAGCATATGGAAAAATTGTAATGTATATTTGATTTAGTATTTATAATCCTGGAAAGCAAGTATTATTGTTAATGATGAAAGAGGAAAATGAAATATACAGTAAGTGACTTTACCAAGATCATTTTTCTTAAGAAATTAAATGGAAATAAACCCCAAATTTGTTTGATCTCAAAGTTCATGTTCACTTTCTTATACTATGGTCTCTGTTTAGGACATTTTTTTTCTTTGTTAAAATTAACTTTTTACTATAACTTTTGAACATTTATTAAGAAAGGAACTAGAGGAGTGTGAAAATTAAGAATTGGAAAAATTAATAAAATTATTCAAGGTTGTATAACTATGTATTTTATATTATTTTATGAATATTATTAGAGGCCTGGTGCATGAAAATTCATGCACTCCAGGGGGCAGGTGGGTCCCTCAGCCCTGCCTGCACCCTCTCACAGTGCGGGAGCCCTCAGGGGATGTCCTATTGATGGCTTAGGCCCGCTCCCCATGGGGAGTGGGACTAACCAGCAGTCTGGCCTCCCTCTGTGGGAGGAGACCCAGTGGCTGATCAGAGGACAGCACTGGCCAGTGCGGCCCCGCCCACCCCATCGCCCCTCTGCCGCAGCTGGTCCCTGCTGCCTTTCCCACCCATCACTCTCTCTTCCTTCTGCCCACTGGCACACACCTTGGCTGGCCTGGCGCTGCCTGCTCGCCAGCCCCTCCCCCCACCAACTGGTCATCCCAGCATTTGGTCAATTTGCATATAACACTTCTATTATATAGGATAATCTGCATTAGTTTTTTGTTTACTTTATATGGCCTATTCCAATATTAAATGCTTTTATAACATTTAAAATCTAAGATTTTTAAACATGTAGGTAATATTTTTGGTAATTTTTTTTTTCAGTTTTTGACTCATAATTTACTGACATGTAACACAAGTATTATCTGTGTAATTTTTTGGCCAGGTTCCTTCTACTTAAGCAACTAGTGGATACCACATAAAGCTTAACCCTTTGCACTCGCTTGCTTTTTTCTTGATTCCTTTATTCTACTCTGGATTTAATTTTTTAAATACCCCAGATTTTACAAAGCACGGCAGTAGAATAAAAAAACTGGAGTTTCTTTTCATACAAACTTATTTATTTGGATTTTTTTATATTTCAGATTATTGATACATTCAATACAATTCGACATACGAGCTGCTACCGATGCTAACCGTGTCAAGTCACACTCGACATCCGAGTGCAAAAGTTAAGGGAAAAAAAAAATCTATCTATTCTAATTCAAACTCCATTCCACTTTATCAATCCAAAAGTAATATATTCTACTAGGGGCCCAGTGCATGAATTGGTGCACCTTGAAAGGAACTGTAGGCTGCGAGGCTGTGGTGGGCTCAGGGCGGGTCTTGGCCCATCCTTCATGCTCCTACCAGGCCTCTCTCACCACGGTCCTGGGTCCCCTATCTGTCAACAGCCCCTCTCCCACCACCACTGCTCCCACCTACTGACAGCACTGGCCCCACTCACACCCACTGATGACGCCGAGTGATCAGGGCTGGTGCCGGCAGTGGGTTTGAGAGGCAACTGCTGGCCCTGATCGCCCCTCAGGAGCAGGGGGAGGTGAAGAAGCCCTGAGGGGTGATCGGGGCCAGCAGCGGCCACTTGCACCTGCTGACAGTGCCAAGTGATCAGTGTTGGCACTGGGCACCAGCAGCAGGTGTGAGCGGCTGCTCCAGCACCAGTAGTGGGTCCAAGTGGGGCTAGTGCCAGCAACAGGTGTGAGCACTGGGCGGGATCGAGGCACAGGAGCAGAGAATTTTTAGTAACCATCAGGTTTGCCTCAATGACAGCGACTGGTGCCCCGCCATAGTCTGGCACCTCTACTCTCCTGCTCCACTCTCCCACTGTGGCCGACCCTGCCATGTTCTGCACTCTGCTACCTGCTGCTAATGCCACCATGTTCTTTGCATGCCTCCTGGTGTTCAGTGCATGTCATAGCAACCAGTGGTTTGGTTGTTCCGCCGTTTGGTCTATTTGCATATTAGTGTTTTATATAGGTAGGTTTGTTGGTTACTACATTAATAACTTACTCTTGCCCAGGTAGGTTCTGGGTTAAAACAGAACAAGCAAAACTTGTTTAGTTTCATTCTTCCTAGAAAGAGATTATTGAATTCCTGAATTTGAGAACCACCTGACAAGAGAGAGCATCATCAGAGGCCTTCCTTATTTTAAGGGATTGAGAGGCAATCACACAAACTCGATCAAACTCTTTCTGGGTCTGGTAAGAGACAGAGGATAATGAGAAATAGAGCATCATAACATTGTCTGAGCATTTTGGTTATTGCCTTGATTAGAACACAAGAGCTTAATTTTGTTCTTCATTAGAACAAAAGAGCCTACATTGTTCAAATCCTTTGCTACTTTAGATTGAAGATATGCCAGGAATATTTATGCTATTTTTTCCTAATACACATAGAATTTGCCAAATTATGCAAAGGGAAATGCACACTGATATTCAGTGTATTATTTTTGAATTTTCAATCATTTGAGTAAATATAGTTAATACATGCACATTTTTATTAAAAGTATCTTATTGTGGTTTTCAGTACAGAGTGCAAAACCAGACAAGAAGGCCTCATTTTCCATTAAAAATGTGTTGATCCTATTAAAGTTCACAGGGTGTTGTTCTTTTTAATATTTTAATTAAAGAAATATGTCTTAAGGTTCTATCAGGTAACTATAGATAGTGATAATCAAATGGCGCTTTGTATTATGTCCATTTCTGTGTTGTTTTATTTTTAACATAAAGCAGTGTGAAACCCTATCATCAGAGTGTTTTAATTATAAAAGCATGCAATTTTCAGCATAAAGTACATATTAACAATTCATAATACCTTTATTAAAGTACTAAGAAGAACCAGTGTTATGTTTAGCTGCCCACAATAGCAGGAACATTTCTATCTGAAAACTCCATTTATTAATTTTTCTCCCTAATTTTTATAAGACTATTTCAATGCATTTAAAACTTTCAAAGTGGGGTAATTATACTTTTAATTCCTTGGATTAATATTTCTCACTGATAGTTCTTTGGAAAGTAAGTATAATGATAATGCCTAGTTTAATCTTCTTCATCTTTGATCTAAAGTACAAGTGGAATGCCTCAAATGTACCAAGCAAAGAAAACAGAAAAATACTAAACTTTTAATAATTCCTCAGCTGGCAATTAAAACAGAATATAGGTTTAAACATTTTCTCTAAATACATTCTCCATTGGGAGGCTTTTGGCCAGTGCTGTGCTGATAACGTTATGCTTTTCATTCATGCTAATATCACACTCTCACAGCTGGATGCAAAGCTGTATAATCTCTCAAATAGATCTTTGGTTTAAATCAGTTATTCAGAATCAACCAAAAATAGAGTCAAGTAATATGTCTGAAAAATAATAAGTTCCCAGCTTTCAGTATCTGTTTTTCTTTGTGATCATTTATATTTACAATATTCCTTAGCTTTCCCTCTTTAAAAGTTGATATCCTAAAATAAACCAATTCCAGAACCTATTAATCATGGAATTATAAATTCATGTAGAGATCCCCTAGCTCCCAGCTACCACTTTGTTTCCCAAAAATTGAGATTTCATCTCTTTCAGAGATAAGTTTATGTTCTGTATAACTGCTTATGACATAGATAGAGATCATATTTCTTTCTATGAGGCTACGCCTACAACAGACAGACACTCAAATATTATAAAATACATATACATATATTAAAATTTCACTGAGGCTAAATAAATCATATTTATCAACTAGCTTAGAATTATATGCATCATTTAAAATGGTACTAATAAGCGATATGGATATCAAAGATATTGCATTCCTAGATTTCTAACTTCTAACAGTAGGATAATATTTTCTTTGATACCTATTTTGATATATAACTAAAAACAGCATTTAACATCTATTAGCCTTTAACTATATTAAGGAAGTTCATGAAATTGTCTTTTCTACTTAACTTATTATCTTTTTCACCCAATTATAACCCATCTAGTATCAAGATATTCCTTAAACTAGGTTTGAGATTAGAGAACTCACAATTTTTTCACTTACATATCTTTTTCATGGTTTTATAGACTGAATATTTCCTTCTTGTGCTCTTTTTTTAAGCTAAGAATTCTGACCATTTTACCTTGATTTTTTTTGGACTACCTCCTGAAAGGTTTTTTAAAATGTAGTTCTTTTATTAAGGTAATTTTGCTATTATACTTTTAAGATATTGCAACCAGAATTATACAAAGTATTCCACATGTGCCCACTTTATAGTATTATCTAAGAACTAGAGGCCCATGCACAAAATTCATGCAAGAGTAGGCCTTCCTTCCCCTGGCTGCTGGCACAGCTTCCCTCTGGCACCCGGGCCCCGGGCTTCCCTCCAGCCACCAGCAGGCACCTGGGACCCACACTAACTCACAGCCCAGGCTTCGTCCAGAAGGTCATCTGGAAGGATGTCCAGTCTAATTAGCATATTATGCTTTTATTATTATAGATAAGGTTAGCTTTGTTGCTCTTTCTTTTGTCCTTTTTTTTTTTTTTTCATGAACAATTTTTAGGTTGCTTTTTTTGTATAAGGTAAATCATCATAATATTGTCTTCTTAAATATGCCAAACCTACAGTAGTTTCTAGGTTAGAATTTTTAGCTTGCTAATGATAACCCAGAGACTATCATCATATGAACTGTTCATTGATAGTTGATTGGCAGCCACTAGTTTTAATCTCAATATAACCCAAAGTATTTGCCACCTGAGTGTAATACATGATGGAATAAATATCCTCCATTAACTGCTTTTTTTTCTTTTTTACTTCCCTCCTAGAAATGTAAAATTTTATAGCTAATTCCCAGGAAAAACTTAAAAATGTTGTTTATGATATGTCTCATGCTTTAGGGGAAGTGAAAAAGTACATTATAAAATTAGTGTTCCAGAAATATGACTCACAACACACACAACTCTTACTAAAGTATAACAAAATATATGAAAAGGGAATGTGGCTATCGTTACATATCAGTGATAAACCCCATGTGTCCAAAGTTAAAGAGAAGCCATGATCTAAAGAAATGGGTACAGTATGATATTAAACTTATTCTACAAAAAAGCATGAATATTAATACTCATGCATAAACAAAAAAGTTATCACAGACAAACTACAGGGTGATCAGATGAGCTCCACTGAAACAATGACATTTGAGCAAAGATTAGGTGGTAAAGAAATTACCCAGATGATATCTTAAGAAAAAGCATTACAGCCATAAAAAATTATATGCAGAGGCTGACATTAGAGGAAGATAAAGACATGAGGGTGGAGGAGATTAAGCAATAGATAAGGAGAGCTATTGTAAACACAAACAGATAAATCACTTACCCAACACAAGATATGCAAGCTTCCCTCTTTCAGAGTATTTTTAGGAGGGGTGGTTAAAAGTCTCTTTTAGGAATTAATATAAAGGTACTGGTGAAAAGTAGAAAAAAAAAAGAACATAATGCATAGCTATTGAGAGTATAATTTGAGGAGAAATTGGCATTATGTAATGAAGTTTAGGATGCACAAACTTTATGGTCAGTCATTGGCCTGATAGAAACTCTTGTACATGTGAAGAAGGAAGCACATTAGTGTCCACAGCACCACTCGTGTGTAATAATGAACACACTAAAACAGACTGACAGTGCAACCTATTATAATAAAAGTGTAATATGCTAATTTGACCAGACGTCCTTCCAGACGAAGCTGGGCCAGAGGGAAGCCCGGGTCCCAGGTGCCAGAGGGAAGCTGGTGCCAGCAGCCAGGGAAAGGAAGACCTACTCTTGCATGAATTTAATGCATCGAGCTTCTAGTTTGTTGATAAAAGAAAAATAAATGTGGCTAATTAATACAAAGGAAAATTACACTATAATGGATTACTGAAGTAGAGCTAAATAGATTAATAATTTTTTAAAACATGATGTTAAAGAAGAAAAAATGTTTGATAAAAGTAGAGAAATACTAATATTTGATTTTTGTAGATATGCAAAACTAATCCCACATATTGTTTTGCATGTATATATGAGCAGTTTTATATAAATACAAATTTTATATATAAAGTATCTAAATATTCACACCAACTTGAGGTTACCCATGACAGGGTGGGAGAAGTAAGTTATGTGAATTTGACCAATAGTTATATTTTTCATAATAATAAAAAAAGCTGCAAAGCTAATAAATCAAACTGTTAATATATTCCAAAACTGTGTGGTCAAAATGTTGTGTTTTGTATTATTTGTATATTTGTATGTGTTTTTTAAATTTAAATGTTATAAATCTATACTAATAAAAGGGTAATATGCAAATTGGTCAGGACACCCTCACAGTAACAACTGAACAGCAGGCTGCGTGGGGTGACCAGGCCTGGAGAGGGGGCAGTGAGGGCGACCAGGCCGGCAAGGGGGGGAAGTTGGCAGCAACCAGGCCGGCAGGAGGGTCAGTGAGGGGCAAACAGGCTGGATATGGGGGGCAGTGAGGGGAGACCAGGCTAGCAGGGTGGCCATGAGGAGCGACCAGGATGGCAGGGAGTCAGTTGGAGGTGACCAGGTCAGCAGGAGAGCAGTTGGGGCAACCAGGCTGGCAGGGGGAGCATTTGGGGGTGACCAGGCCAGCAGGGGGGGCAGTGAGGGGCAACCAGGCTGGCAGGCAGAGGCAGTTAGAGGTTATCAGGCTGGTGGGGGGGGGGGGGGCAGTTAGGAGCAATCAGGCAGGCAGGCAGGTGAGCAGTTAGGAGCCAGCAGTCCCAGATTGTGAGAGGGATGTCTGACTGCAGGTTTAGGCCCGATCGGGCCTAAACCGGCAGTAGGACATTCCCTGAGGGGTCCTGGATTAGAGAGGGTGCTGGCTGGGCTGAGGGGGATACCCCTCCATGCATGAATTTTATGCACTGGGCCTCTAGTAGTGTAATATTAAATTAGCTGTTAATACAGATCTTAAGAACATTTAAATCAGAAGGCAGAGTTAATAAATATAATAATATATAAAAGTAAATCTTTAAAAATCTGTTAGGAGGTTTCTCTCTACATACTTTCATCTCATCCCACCAGTGTTATTGTTTATTTAACGATCAGTTCCTGCTTGATAGAAACAAGGGATAAAAGAAAAAACAACCCTGGCTGGTTTGGCTCAGTGGATAGAGCATTGGCCTGTGGACTGAAGGGTCCAGAGTTTGATTCCTGTCACAGGCACATACCAGGGTAGCAGGCTCAATCCCTAGTAGGAGGCATACAGGAGGCAGTTGATTAATGATTCTCTCTCATCATTGACGTTTCTATCTCCCCCTCCCTTCCTCTCTGAAATCAATAGTATATGTATATATATATATATATATATATATATATATATATATATGGAAAAATAATTTTGTATTTCTATTCAAGAGTCTATTTATTAACAGTTATGAATCTGAGAAACTTTATTGAAAATATAGAGACATCAATAATTAAAGAACAATCATAAAAGAAAAGAAACCATTTCAAAACTAGACCAATATGAGAATAGATATGTGATTTTTAAAAATTTTCATGTAGGGTTTTTCCCCCATCTTGGCAATATCTAGAAACTTACAAAAAAACTTAACAGTTGTTTTAGCAGCTATAAACCAACTTTCCTGAAGTCAGCCTTCATGGGGCATGAATGCGTAATTTGTAACTGTACATATATATGCATATACAGATGCATTGGCATATAGACATATGAATGCATATGTTAATGTTCTATGAACCAATATTTTAGTAAGTCTTTAATTTTAAAATATAATATTTTGGAAAACGTAAGTGTTCTTATTAAAAAACTCATTCTCAACTTTTTGTCCTACCAATTGTGTGCATTTAACACAAAATATTTTATATATGCCAACACTGCTTTTATAAAACATAGTATTTTGGGTGTTATTAAAACCACATTATTTTTTATTTAGTGTTGCAAAATTACTTTGGTGAACACAAAGGTAAATTTCACTTAGTTTATATTAGAACAAAATTTTAAGCTTTGGTAGTGATAAGCATGTTGTGAATTTTAGTTAACTCTAGTGAACTATTAAATGAAATATTTTGTTTACAATAAATATATGAAAAGCATTCTCCAAAATTACCCTTTAAAAGAAAGCTGAGGTGTATAAATAAGGCCGCATGAATAACAAATCTTGATTGCTACTTCTAGTAATACTTGGGCTTATGGAGCATTTATGTACTCTATAAATACAGATGATCTAGTAGAAAAGTTAGAGCAAATAGCCAGTAAGAAGTAATATAAGAGTTTAATCCAGTATTTAAACTCTCATATTACTTAGTATATTTTTTAAATGGCAAAATATGTGGCATTCTTTGAGAACATATTTTACTTTATTTGTTTAGGAATGCAAGTTAGTATTTTTCTGTAAAATTTTTTAATGGTTTATTGACTTGATTATTAATTCAGTATACATTTTGGGGTGTCTGTTACTGATAAGGCACTGAGCTGAACACTGTGAAAACTGTAAAAATGAGTATAATACAGTCACTGATCTTGTGAAATGTATAATCTCCAAACATACACATAACTATAATAGCAGGCAGAACATTATAAATGCCACAGCAGATGTGTGAGTACAGTATTATGAGAAATTTAGCATAGAAAAAGGGGGGGGGCAACATAGCTTTTATTTTTATCTATATTGAAATGATATTACTCTTATAGTAATAATAAAAAAAGACTCATTTATTTGTTTATTTTTGTAAAGGATAGAGATTAAGTTAATGGAAGAGAAACAAAGGTATAGAAGTGGCTATGGAGACTCAGGTATATACAGACCAGCTCCTTCTTCTTTGCCCAGTGAATTAACAGGAGAAGGAAAGTGACTGCCTTCCCCAACAAAGTTCCAAGGAAATGATGTTACCTGGGGAAAACTAGGTTTCAATTAAGAAAAGCAAGTGGACGGATTTTTAAAAATATATATTTTATTGATTTTTTACAGAGAGGAAGGGAGAGGCATAGAGAGTTAGAAACATCAATGAGAGAGAAACATTGATCAGCCGCCTCTTGCACATCCCCCACTGGGGATGTGCCTACAACCAAGGTACATGCCCCTGACCAGAATCGAACCCAGGACCCCTCAATCCACAGGCTGACGCTCTATCAACTGAGCCAAATCGGTTAGTGCTGGATATTGAGGGCTGTCTGTGTGTGTATTCGGGGGGGGGGGGGGGAGTGATATTAGATATCATCTTGCGTAAGCACCCATTTTAAAGTTGAAATGGAGGGACACATAAGTGAAAATATGTGCCCAGGATCACAAAAGCAGTTGGGCTATGTCTCCTGACCCTACAACAGAGCTCACTGATTACTGGCAACATGCACAATATTGTCTGAAGCATAACCAGAGTTAGGTTATCATTGTTGGATATTTACAATTATCCCTTATATATAATAGTCATTCACTAACTCTTTACTGAGTGAATAAAACATTAAATTGGTATACAAGTATTTTGGTGTTATAAGAACAAATAAAGTTATATCTGTATTATATATCTGTCGGCTTGACACCCTGAATAACTAATAGATATTTCAAATTTTACATGTCCCAAACTGAACTGATCTTCCCTCCCCAGACCTTCATGCTTAGTCTTTCTCATCTATATATATAAAAGCCAAGCGACTGAACTGTGGAAAGACCAGAATGACCCATCGACCAGTCCCTATGACGTGCACTGGACTACCAGGGAGCAGACTCTCAATGCAGGAGCTGCCCCCTGGTTGTCTGTGCGCTCCCACAGTGGGAGCGCTGCTCGGCTGACTGGGTTGAGCGGCGCTCCCACAGCGGGCCAATCCCTGCAGGTCATGCCCCCCACCAGTGCACACATCCATGCACCAGGCCTCTAGTCTTTATATAAGGAACTCCATTAGAAACCTTCATGGGGGAGCCACTCTGAGGGCTGCTCCTGTGGGTTGTCTCACAAGACATTCTCCCTCAGCCCCTGGGAGAACCGGGCCGGAAGGGCTATTTGCTCCTATTCAGTACATGATTCTTCAACCATTCTGCCAAGTGATTTTTCAGACATGGCTATGGTCAGGTACTAAGATTTTTTTTTTTAAATGTTAATGCATAATCAATCACATTACAACATTTTTAAAGGTTTTACGTAATTTGTTGCCTTCAATATTTAATTAAGACATGTCACTTTTCTCAATCTTTTTTCATCATCAAGAAGCTATGAAAGGATTTCTTTTAAAAACAAAGCCTTGTAATGCCTGGAACATTAACTTGGACTCTGCCCCCCCTCCCCCAAAAAAAGTCATTTCCAAAAGCAGCAGCTTTAAAAGATTATTTCAGCTTCATAGACTAAAGAACATTCTCAAAAAGAGCAGTTCTGATCCAAGCCATTGGATCTAGCTGCTGAGAACATATGCGCACTGTTTGATGATGTGCTAGTTCACAAGGAAATAGAACACCTTATTTGTCTGGAAAACCTAATTTAGTGAGTTATTTGAAGTGGTGGAAGTAGTCTGAATGGGAGCTTAAATTTAAAAGAAAATTTGCTAAATTGCTCAGCATACTAAAAAGAAGAATAATTTGAAATGAGATAGAAAACTAGTAGAGAAAGCGCAAGAAATCGAAGGGCTAGTTATTGCTGGAATGAGTGGTAATAGGGAGAATTGCTAATACCAGCACAAGAAAAGGAAATTGGAGGTGAGAGATGACTTTTGTTGTTGTTGAAACATTATTCTCTGCAAGATATCAATCCTCCATGTAGTACATTAAAAAAATCTGAGTTATACCAATATTGGTGTCTGTCTATGGAAATGGATGATATATATTGACCATGTCATTCTTGAGTTTCCTCAGTATATATCCAACCATCCAAATATTTTTCAAATATGTTACTCTTCCTTAGGGAACTGAGAATTGAAAATATATACTGAAACTGCATGAACTTGCCTAGGGACACTTTCCAAGACCATCAAAAGATTGTGAATGGAAATATGAAAATATTATAAACAGTAAATGGGGCAGAGGATGAGTGTAGCAAAAACCATGATCAGTTTGATTCAATAAACAAAGCTCCTTGGGAGACAAAGTGAGTAGACTGACATGTCTGGGATATTGGCAATAAATTGCTGGGGGCTAATGCTGTTAGAAATGCCTATTTTCATAAGTGTTTCTCTCTGAAAAAAAAAAAATTCTGCTGGAGTTAAATTTGTGGACTGTGCTAGCAGTAGGGTTCTTAAGCATCGGCAGTCAAGTGAACAGATGGGACACAACTCTAATCAGGTTATGCGGTGGAAATGTTTTAAAGGTGCATTGAAGCGCAAATTCAAATGACACAGCAGTAGCGCATGCTACGGGGGAGCCGCAGCTGCAGCCAGGCCTCCCGGCAGTCACTTATGGTTCCTGTCAGGCAGTGCTATCAGACAAATTTGATTTGTTGCACTTACATGGTGGTGTCAAATAGAAAGCAAAGGTGGCTCTAGAGCTAACAAGGCTAAAGGCAAAGTTCATTCAGAAACAAAGCTGATTATTTTTCTCCCTACATACTCATACCCCTTTATATAAACTTCTTTACCTTCCCAGCCCTTGTTACAACCACATCGCTTCACTGTTTAGGTTTCTTCCTTAATTAAAAATCACTTATGTTAGTATCAGGCACTGAAAGTGCTGTCTCACTTTTTCAATGGATTGACCTTGAACATGGTTTCTGAAATGCCCCATCTATTGTCAGAACTCTCCTGTGGTCTGATTAGGCCAGACAACAGTTCACAGGGCATTTTTACAAGAGTGTGAATTGAGGGGTCTTCTTTGGTGGTAAAGGAAAATATTTCGTGCTTTATATTGCACAAGGTCAATAACAATTGCCGATGTTTTCCTAAGCCAACATTTGAAAATACAGCATCTTAAGGATGCTGCATGTAACATGTCAAAATATAACTCGATGTAATATCTGCACATTTATGTTGCATACTTCATACAAACCACATTTATTGCAGTAAAGAAGATGCATTTGCATGACTCCCAGTGGTCCACATTCTTACATTAGCCAGAGATTTATTTCCTATAGTCTGGGCCATTGTTAAAGACTCTCAGGATAGGACTCTGTTTGATTTTAGGTAATTCTGCTTCCAAAAGGGTCTTCAACAATTTTCGACAAAGCATCCAGAGTGATACTTTCAAAACTGAAGTAAGAATGTTTTTAAAATATAGATTTCATTGATTTCATAAAGGAAGGGAGAGAGAGAAACATCAATGATGAGAGAGAATCATCGATTGACTGCCTCTTGCATGCACCCAATCGGGGACAAATCTCCCAACGTGGGCATGTACCCTGACAGGAATCAAACCATGACTTCCTGGTTCATAACTTGATGCTCAACCACTGAGCAACATTGGCCGGGCTGAAGTAAAAGATTTTATTGCTCTACTCAGAAACTCAGAAATAATAACTCCCATCTCATTCACTTTTAAGGTCCGATCCCATATTAGCCCCTATAACTTCTCTAAATTCAACTTTTGCTACAGTTCCTCCTTCCATCCTAAATGTACTTACTAGCTTCCTCAGTGTTCCTGCAATATACTATACACACTCCTGCCTTGGAAACTTTGAGTGTTTCTCCCCTCTACTAACATGCTTCTCTTCCACATATTTTCCATATCCTGTTTCCTTACCTTCTTCACCTTTATCCTCAAAAACAGTGGTCGGCAAACTGCGGCTTGCAAGCCACATGCAGCTCTTTGGCCCCTTGAGTTTTTAGCAAAGGCCAGTTTAGGAGTACCCTAATTAAGTTAATAACAATGTACCTACCTATATAGTTTAAGTTTAAAAAATGTGGCTCTTAAAATAAATTTCAATCGTTGTACTGTTGATATTTGGCTCTGTTGACTAATGAGTTTGCCGACCATTGCTCAAAGAGAACCTTAACAGTTCAGCCTCCCCTAACCACACTATTTAAAATTGTAACCTTCATCTCCACCCTACACTTCTTTATTCCTTCTTTATCTTATTTTCCACTACTTCATTTAACAACTTCTAGAATATGGTGTAATGAAAGTATTTACATTTTGTTTTTCTTTCCTCATTAGCATATTATATTGATTCCATACATATCAAGAACATTAATTTTTAATTTCTACTATGGCTATATGATTGTCTCAAACATATGGAGATTTTACTGGCATATTTAGTCATAGACATACATTTTAACATGATTAAAGAGATTTATATATTTCTGAATTCTAAAATCTTATAATAGAAAGAAGCCTGGTAAAGTATCCAACTTAATCCTCTTATTTGACATCTGATTAAATTGAAGTCTGTTGGGCTATATGACTTCCCTACGGTAACTACAGATCAATCCATTAGAGACAGGGCTATGACTTGTGTGAGAGCCCACACATCCTGGGATTGAAAATCAACAAAGCACCAAAATAGAGGATTAAAAACCTGGCTCTGCTGAGACAATGCCACATCTCTACTCTCTCTCCATCACTCATTAGCTTTTACTTAGTCTTTAGGAAAAACTCTCTACCTTTCTAAGTCTCTGCCATCTCTAAAAACTGGGAACTAATATTTACTTTATAGTTCAGATTGAAGATGAATCAAGTTAATTTATATATAATATTTAAGGCCTACTACATTGAAAGCACTTCAATGAATACTAGTTGCTATTACTTTTCAGATAAATAATCACTTAATGAATTACATTACTAAAAATCTTGTGTTGCTGTGATGTTGATATAGGATATGTTGTGTATAATTATGTGTCTCAATAAACTAATAATGCTCATTTCCAACATATGCACTAATATCATTCTTACGAAAATCAGTTCAAACTGCATATGTATGTATTGGTTGATATTAGCAACTACAACATTGTTGACAAGAAAACTATAATATAATTATGTCATGTGTTATCTCCTTCAAGAAAATAGTCACAGAATCAAACTCAGCATTAAAACAAGCACAATTATTTATATAAGTGTTGTCTAAAAGGACAATGATAGTGCAGTCATATGTTTTATCTTCTCTACAAATAAATAAAGCTTGCAGCAGCATATTTTTTTTCCAAGGACAATGATACACACAGTATTTTATTAGGTTATATAACTACATATGACATACTTCCAAACATAATGCTTACTACTAGAGGGCATTTAAAAGGTTACAAGACTTTGGGAAAAGGTAGCTTTTATTCACCTTTTAACATAATGAATATATCAGATAAATATGTGACTTCTAAATTAAGTTTCCAAAGTTGACTGATTTCAGGAGGCAGTTAATGAGTATTTTAGAAGTTGTGTTCACTGTAATTAAGGAAGCTGTTCCTTTGAGGCCTAACTTGGATCAGAGCTTGGCTATTTTAGGACTTTTCTACATCTTTCTATAGACTTGCAGCCCAATGCTACAGTGTACTTGAGGGAGGAGCCCAGCACTCCTGCGTGCACAGTTCTACTTAAACAGGTCTTGAAAGGTAGCCCTCATTGACATGAGCCTCTTTAATCATCTTTGACTAAGCAACTGTAGCACAAGGCTGTGATGCTATAAATAGGGATTCCCATCATGATTGCCAGTGAATACCGCTTTGATCATAACGTGTGGCTTAATAGATCTGTGCCCTCAAGCCAGAATTCACACTGTCAGCAAGAAACACAACATATGGGGTTTCAATTCCTCAAACTATTACCTTATTGAACCTAACTAGTTGTTGAATATAACAAGGAAATGTCTTGAATCAACTGCGGGTAAAATTTGGGGGAGGCGGGAGCTGAATTTAAAGGCCTGAAAATATTCTAAAGATTTTCTATTACAGTCAATTGAAGCACAACTGATAGACTTTTTATTTTACACAGTATTTCAAATAACAGACATTCCAGCATTTGCAACAACCATAAAAAATCCAATGACACATAAAAACCTACATTGCAATGCCACTGATTCTTACTACTTACCAAGTGCACTTTAGATGCTTAGGAATCAGCAAGAATGATTCTTCTCATCTCTAGAATTTCAAATGAAATATAAAATACGGAATCTCTAGTATTTTCCATTCAATACAAAGGAACACATTCTTAGGCTATAAAATATATGTACCTTTTATGTAATATACTGATTATAGAGTGCAGGATACCACTTATAATCCTGTGCTTCAATGTCAAATATTTTGTCTCTTTTAGAGTGCTCCTGGTTTCTTTTACATTTTTGGTCTATGTTAAAGTTATTGAAACAAACTTATTTTTGAGAGCACATTGAAACAATGGGACTCTAGGGATTGTATGAAATGAACATACATAAATTTGCCAGTCCCTAGTTTGATCTGTAAAATTTAGTTACAACAGGAAAGGAGGTAAAAGGAAGATGTGTTTGAATCTGACAAGTATGGGACCATGTTCTTGTCTTTGAAATCTTTGTTACCTGAGGTAAGTCACATGACTTGTCTGTATAGGTCACTGATCTGTCATTGTGGCAATTCTTCTGAAGGGAGTATAATTTTGGGCAAAGTAGCTCCCTTCAGATACAGACATGAGGAGGAGATGACACCAACCTTCAGCAGGCAGCATTCTCAGCAGTGAAAGATAGAATCACTCCCTCTTTTCTCAAAGGGCATCATTTTGCTAATCTTTTCTTCTCAAAACCAAATGTTTCAACTTAAAATAATAAGCCACTATCCTTTGAATCTCATAGATCACATCTGTACAAAAATGCCTCCTGTTTTGTAATTAGTTTGCACTGCTTTCTAATCATTGACTTCTTATCTAAGTAATTTAGTAAAATAGAGAAGCAGTGGGTTCATCTGATAAGAGTGTGGGATTTGGAGGTAAACTGTTTGGAAAATTCACTTCATCAATTATTAGCAATGAGAAATTACTGAAGCTTTATCTCTCTTGGTTTCCTAATCCACAAAGTGATAATAATCATAGTCCTTACTTCATAGGTGGTGAGGACTTGAAGAGTCTAATAATACATGAAAAGTCCTTATAGGCACCTGACATAAAGTAGTCACTATGTAAGCACCAGATTTTATTACTATGTCCTGTTCTGTGTTATAGAATCCTCTTCGATGTGACTCAGTATTTATTACTATACTTCACATGTTTTATTGTAATGGAAGAAAATAAATTCAAACTCCACCATTGTCATTGAAGGAGTTTATAACATTCAGATCTCTCCCAGAATTGTTATATTTGAAAAATGGATTTAAAAGAAAAACACCTTTGCTGCCTGGTGAGTTTATTTTGAAAATCACATAAAATACTATATGTGAAAACACTCTGTCCTCCAGCCAAAATATCCTTTTTAAATGTTCTAACGTAACATGCTTTCTCATGTCCTAGAGTTTTTACAGACAGGCTTTTCTGCCTAATTATTCCTTGTTTCTTCCCCATCTTTTGACTTCTACTTGCTCATCAAGTTTCACGTCTACCCTTCCCCATGGAAGTCTTTTATAACACTTCAGTAAGTACCACCTGCCCACTCCATGCTCCCAGACACACTATCCTAAAATATAAAAAGCCAGGGGCCATCACGACCAAAACAATATGACAGACGACCAAACAGCAGGCTGCTTAGGGTGACAAGGCTGACAGGGTGGTTAGTGAGGGAAGACCAAACGACTGACCAGCAGGTTGTGTGGGGCCACCAGGCCGGCAAGGGGAACAGTTAGGGGCGACCAGGCCAGCAGGGGGGGCAGCTGGGGGCAACCAGGCCAGCAGAGGGGGCAGTTGGGGGTGACCAGGCCAGGATCGGTCCTAAACCATCAGTTGGACATTCCTTGAGGGGTTCCGGATTGGAGAGGGTGCAGGCTGGGCTGAGGGGACCCCTCCCTGTGCACGAATTTCATGCACCCAGGCTCTAGTAATTAATAATAGCATGATGTGTATCCTACTTTTTCATAGTTACATATTTTGTGCGGCTTTTTGTTGTTATCATAATTGCTGTTGTTTTATTTTCAGAAGATTTTACAAGATTGTTCTTCTAAAGGAATACCTTATTAGTTGATTTAATATTCCCTACGATAGCGCAGGATCTGGATCCTGTTTTAATCAGTGGGGTGGGCCAGGTTGGGATGGGATGGGGTTTATGAACTGAGTTGAATCTTTCAAAAACAGTTGGATTGCCGGATATGATTTAAGATAACTAGCAAAATATTCATTTCTATCGTACAAGTGGAAATTTATCCTCTTTTATTCCCAAATGTTCAAAACTAATTTTTCCTTGGTTGAATTTCTTAACTGCTTCACATTGTATCTATTATTTTGCTTAACAGTTCCACACAGATCTAAGCAAACTCCTGTCTGTATTTCAATGAACTTCTTTCAAAATATGTTTATAGTGCAGGTGATTTTTTAATGTTTCTTATTAAATATGACAGAAAAGGATACTTAAAAGTAGAAAGAAGACTACTTGAAGTAATTTAATATTTTATATAAACTATATCACCTTAGCTGGTGATACACACACACACACACACACACACACACACATTAATGGTGATTAGAATTCATATTTGCAAGGGCAGCTGAAAATGTCTGGCAGATCCTATATTTCAGACATTGTATTTGCATTTATAGCTGGACCTATGGAATTGGTCTACCTCTTTTTTATGAGGATTGCAATGGGATGAAAATAAGAGGCTAGAACACAGATGAGTAATAGGCGCCATAACACTTAATGGAACCATAAATATACGTAGGAATAGCTATATTATTTGATTATTAGTTGCAATATTTTTGTTTTTAGAAATAGGTTTTGTTTGTATTGTAACAGCTGTCTTATTTTTCAGTTTATTGTTGTTTTGTTTTTTAAAATTTATCTTTTTTTTTTTATTGAAAGTATTACAAAGATCCCTTTGTTTTTTTCCCCTTGACCTTGCATCAGCCCCTCCTAGGCCTTCACCACAGTATTGTCTTTGTCCATGAGCTATGCATATATGCCTATACATTCCCTTGTTAATCTCTTCCCAACCCCACCTCCACCCCCATCTTTCAGGTTTTTCTCTCCTAACTTTATGATGGTCCTTTTGGGGGATTTGGCAACCACAGTATTTTTTAATTAGTGAAACTTTCAACATTCCAGCCTTTGTAAAAAGAAGATTGAAATAAGAGAATAGGGATTGAACAAAAATAATAATGGACTAAATTTTGTTTAGCAATGCATTCCTTCCCACTCTCATGACTTTCCGTGACTTTGCAGAAGGAGGAGCAGTGCTTCTGGGTCAAGTGAAGTTTCACATGCAAGGTTTGGTAAATTTCATTCCCATTTAAACCTTCATTAAACCCCCAATTTAGCTATGCTGTTCTAGAGACCAGTGTTCATCTTTAACATGTAAGGGTAGCAATACTGCTTTGTGACCCTTGCGTATTTTCACAGGAATATAGGGATAATGATGTTATCCCTTACTTTAACAATGATATGGAATTCACTCTCAATTATCTAGGAGTGATTGTCCATTTTGCTCATTATTTCTAACCTTTACTTCTTCTTTCCCCTTGCCTTAACATTTTAGACTGTGCATTGTTCTAGCAGAAAATGCAGAGGAAAGATGATGAAGTGTAGATTACAAGTGAATATTGTGTTGTCATTTCTAGCTTTTATAAAATGAAGCAAAACTGAAAATTTTCATCAGTTTTTTATCATTTGGCTAGCTTTTGTAGGTTTTTCCTTGCATTGCCACTGGAAAACAAAATGGCTAAGGAAATTAACAGAATAAAGTTTCAAAGGAGATAATTAAAATACCTAGTAGGGGAAACTTACATAATTTTAATACAGAACTTATTTATATGAAACAATGGGTTTCTAATAATTAAAAATTAGACATGTATTAATTAAAGTCACTCCCCATAGTGTCTCGGCATGAAATCTTAGATTGTTAGACTAATCTAAGTTACAATATAAATCTAAAATTAATGAAATGTATATGTCCTATAGTTATGACATGTTCCTATTTTGTATGTTTATGAATTCATGTCCAATAATTTTGGATTTATGATGGCTTCTTTTATTTTTTACACTACAATTTAGGTATTTATGAACAATTCAGTGACTATCCTTCTTCTAAATGTAGCAGAAAGGCAATTTCTTTTTTGCCTCACAACAAAAAATCCTGCATACAAGTGCAAAGTTAAATCCAACCCCCAAATGCTCTTTCAAAAGCCATATTCATTTTTTCTCAGAGATCAGTACAATCTGTTCCCAATATGCCTGTCAAACCATGTTTCCCCCTCTTCTCCAATTCTCACACTCCATGCTATCTAGATTTGTTGCCTCACTCTCTCACAAATACACCCTATGGTTTAAAAATCCATTTTCTGGTATGGTTTTCACCATTGGTAATATACTTTCACCAATTCTGTGTATTATCTCAAAAAGTAGATGCATGTCAGACAGACATGATTTCCTATCATTAAAACAGTAATCCTATCTAATAATAGACAAATATGCAAATTGACCATACATCTGACACACCCACAAGCCACGCCCACAAGCCACGCCCCACCATCCAATCAGAGTGAGCATGCAAATTAACCCAAACCAAGATGGCTACAACCACAGAGAGCAAGGTTTCCTAGGTAACAGAGGAAGCCAAGCTTTCTGCCTGCCCTTGCCTTAAGCCTCCACTCAAGCTACAAAGTTTCAGTTATAGAAGGTAAACAAATTCAAACAAATGGCGACAGAATGGAGCTTGAGAGAGCAGGCCAGGGTTGCCGCTGGCAACAAGGGAAGCAAAGCTTTCTGCCCACCCTGGCCGGGCCCACCTGCTTAAGGCAACAGTTTCAATTATAACCCCAACACAAATGGCTACCGGCCTCGGAGGGAGCCCCAGGCTTGGCTCTGCTCCAGGATACAAAGTTTCAATTGTAGAAGGAAAATAAATTCCAGATACCAGGGCCGCCGCTTGCGTTGCCAGGGGGCGTGGCCGGCCTGCAAACCACCACAGGCCCCTTGCTCAGGCCGCCCCACACCCCAAGGGAACCCTCACCTGATCCGGGATGCCCTTCAGGGCAAACCAGCTGGCCCCCACCCCTGTACCAGGCCTCTATCCTATCTAATAAAAGAGTAATATGCAGATTGATCATCACTGCAACACACAATATAGCTGCCCCCATGTGGTCAAAGATCCTGCCCCCATGTGAGCACAAGATGGCCACCACAAGATGGCCAGCAGGAGAGGGCAGTTGGGAGGCACCCGGCCTGCAAGGGGGGGCAGTTGAGAAGGACCAGGCCTGCAAGGGAGGGCAGTTGGAGGTGATCAACCCTGCAGGAGAGGGCAGTTAGGGGTAACCAGGCTGGCAGAGGAGGGAAGTTGGGGGCAAACAGGCTGGCCGCAGAGTGGTTAGGGGGTGATCAGGCTGGCAGGCAGAAGCGGTTAGGGGCAATCAGGAAGGCAAGCAGGCAAGCAGTTGGGAGCCAGCAGTCCTGGATTGTGAGAGGGATGTCCGACTGCCCGTTTAGGCCCGATCCCACCAGGGATGTCCGACTGCCCGTTTAGATCTGATCCCACGGGCAGTCGGACATCCCTCCAGGAGTCCCAGATTGGAGAGGGTACAGGCTGGGCTGAGGGACAACCCCCCTCTGTGCACGAATTTTGTGCACCGGGCCTCTAGTGTAATTATAAAAAAAACATGGTAACCATAAAAATAAAACACTTATATAGTGATTACAATATGCAGTGTGTTTTTTTGTACTTTACATATATTATCTACTTTCCTTCCTTACAAACCTAGTTAGGTACTTATTATTATTATTACACAGATTTAATGTCTAAGAAATTGATGTTTAATGGTTGATAGCACTGCCCAATGTCACAAAACTGGTCAGTGAAGGATGTTGGGATCTTAACCCGGCATTATGGCCCAGTGACTACCCTTTCAACCAGAAATCCATGTTCTCTTCCACACTTATTTGCCTGTGATGGTATATAGGTGACATAACCTCCCTGATCCTTTATTTCTTCCTTTTTAAAATTAATTTACATGTGGATATATTTCTTGTTATTAAGGAGCCCTGGAGAATGGTGTATAGACACTAAGATCTGTGGGCCACGTAAGCTCAATGTATCAGAGTTTCTTCACGACCAAGTGTTCTTAGCAGATAGAGATGAAATCAATACATACACATACAACTGTATCTGCTTCTATGTCTATCAATTATATTAAAACCTACAAGTATATACTGATCCTTTCAATGCATCACACACACACACACACACACACACACACACACACACACACACTGGAATGTATTCTACTTCTATCCCTTTCCATATTTGTAACTCCCTTCTCCAATATTGTACACCCCAGCTTAAATGTCAGCTTATTGATAGCTTGTGAAGACCAATATATAATTAAATGTTATTCAAATACCAATGAGATTACTTTTTGATTTGACCTGGTATGAGTAACTTCATATTTAGGGGAAATATAATTATTTATACTATTTTTGAATAGTTTCTGCTAAGTTTTAGGTTTGTGCTGGTTTTGGACCAATATGACCACATGATAATTTTCCTAGTATATTGAAGTTTAAAATGAAGGGATGATATACACAAAACAAGCAGTTGATGACATATTTGGATTTAATTCTGGGATTTTTCTTGGGAAGTGGAAGGAGAATTTGAGCTGAATGTGTTTCCCAAGATGTCTTTAAGGATAGCACAATTTATTCTTGAACAATGTGAGGATTACTGTGTCCAACCCTGACACAGTCAAAAATTTACAATAACTTTTGATTCCCCCAAAACTTAATTACTAATAGCCTACGCGTGACCAGAAACCTTATCAATAACATAGTCAATTAGCACATATTTTGTATGTCATATGCAATATATATTGTATTCTTACAGTACAGTATACTATAGAAAAGAAAATGTTTACTAAAAGAATCATAATGAAGAAAAAATACATACACAATTATTTACTGAAAAAAATCTGGGTATAAGTGGACCTGCACAGTTCAAACCTGTGCTGTACAAGGGCCAATTATATTGTTAATTACTATGTTTATTTAGGATCACCCATGCCAATATCTGTGTCCCTCTGTTAACCAGGTGACCCAAGGTTTTTCCATATTCAAGCCTGGAATTTTCAAGAGTCTTAAATGTAGAGATTTTTGAATAATGTTTCAGATGCAAACTAGTCTTAATTAATTGAATTTATGAAATGGCTCCAGAATATAGGGCTGGGCACATGAGAGAGGTGATTTACACCCCAAATAGTAAAGCTCTATTTTTGTCTGGAGATGCCTGAATGTCTGTGTGTGTTTTTTTAATATTTTCTAAGACAAAAGAAATGGGATTTATGAGGTACTTTTAAAAAAATCTTTGATTTTTAGAGAGAGAGGAATATAGAGATAGAAACATCATGATGAGAAACTTGAGAAACCTCATTGATCTCTAGCTCCTTTATTCCCACTACAGGGGATTGAACCTGCAACCTGGGCATGTGCCCTGACCCAGAATCGAACTGGTGACCTCTTGGTTCCTGGGTCAACACTCAACTGCTGAGTCACACTGGTTGGGCTGATGTACTTTTAAAGTCAGAAACTCCCCTGGTAATCCACCCCACCCAGGGCTAGCTTTACTGATGGCTCAGCTGTCTCAAACAGTTTACATGCCTGGCTTGACCGCTTAAAGAAGTACTTTGAGTTTTTCTAGATTGTTTCCCGAAGCTAATATTCCTCACACAAACTTGGCAGTTCAGTCAGAGACTCAGTATAATTCAAGTGCAAAAGTTTGTCTCTCAAACCTTTGATCCTTGCCTGAATTTTACTTCTCTTGCTGTTCTGTATGTTTTACATTTAAATAAATTCCTTGAATGAATATATTATATAGAGTTTTCTGGGATTTTTCAAATATCCAAACAGGGAAAAACCATACAGCACCATACTGACCACTCCAGGTAATATTAAAATACAATTTCAGGTGAGCCTAATATTGATAGAAGGTGTGAGAAGGTTGGTAAACAACTCCAACCTTGTCAAATGTAACTCCAGAAGATAAAACCCAATATTGAATAAGTAATTCAGAACAGAGCAAACACATGCCTCTGTGCCTCCCAGAAGGTGTAAGTCTTTATGAGGTTCAAGAATCTATTCTGATGCAGCTGAAGGAAAATCTCCTGTGTCTTCATTCTGTGTTTTAATTGGGGGAAGTTGAGGGTTCCCAAGACACCTGATTTTTCCTCTGTATCCTGCAGAAGGAACTTTGATCCCTACAGGGAATATAGACTTCAGGATTTATCTTGTTAAATGGAAGCAAAATATTTCCCTAGACATTCTCTGATCTGTTGTTTTGCACAAATGGGCTTATTGTAGAAAGTCCAGGCATGTTCTTAGAAGGGAGATGATCCAAGTTTTGTCGAGTTGTGAATTTGAAACCTGTATGATTTTGTGCACCAATGTCACCCCAATAAATTCAATTAAAAAACACATAAAAAAGCAAATCCAGCTCTAACACTGAACCATCTTTTGTTCATTACAGTCCTTACCCCTAAAATGATAATAACAGTAGTTCACTTTTGTGGAATTGTATTAATGAGACAGTGCATGAAAACCACTAATATAATGCTGCGTTATAAGTGTTCAGTAAATGCTAGCTTATTGGATATTTCTAGTCACGTGGTTAGATGTCAGCCTTCTCCACAAAGGCTGGCTCGACAGAATTAACTTAGCATTAAGTTAATGCTAAGAATGTCAAGCCCATGTGCTCAGAATATCTGACCTGTAACTCATATTTAACTGGCTAAATTTAGCATATGTAGCACATTACAACTAGATCTAAGATGACTGCTTGCACTAAAAATCAATATGAATGAGGCCACTTGAATAAGGTCCCAGGAAATAATCTATGATCACCCACTCCCTTTTTTTAAAGAATGTCACTGTGCTTTTCTCTGGACATTGTATGCAGTACAATATAGCAATTTAAATCCCAGGCAGACATTATCATTCTTTCTGAACTGTAGAATTCAGTATTTGCTTTATATTCATACTCTTTTCTATATTTGAGGTAAAATTATTATACTCATATTTTAAATGGGGTTCTTTTATTGTTTAAGTGAACACTGGAATAATTACTTGTATGTTACATCTTATCCCTACCATAATACTTGAATATTTCTGTGGAAAAGAGTGAAATACAGAACTACTTATAAAATTAATAGCAAATATATAGGTTTGAATCTTGAAATGGTCACTAATAGTTCCCATTTGACTTTGAAATCATACATTGACACTTTACAAATAATTAGTTGATATAACAAAACAAATAAAATGGTAGCATTTGCTTTAGAGTTAGAAAACATCAATACACGTTGAGAAATTTAAATATACCTGACCTATGTTATATTTTTTCAATACATCTTTGTGCAAAAGAGGAGGTATTTTACATGATTATTAGTTGCAGAGACATTTGAAGTATCGAAAAGAAGTGCATTATTTGAGGCTAAAACATAAAAGGGAAGGGTCAAATCTTGGTGAAATTTTATTAATGACTCAGGTAATTTAATTAAACATTCTGCCCACTGGAAGCTCAAATCTATTTTATAAGAATTATATTTTTGAATTGAAAATTAGATATTTCTGGGGTGCTTTTGCCCTTTTGAAAGAAATACTAAGTAGAAAGAATCTACCTTCCTTCTGATATTAAATTAAATGTCACCAAAGTCACTAGTACCTTCAGTTCACTTTTCAAAAATCAAAGTAATTAAAATTATAAGAACTTTGTAAATTTTAAAAAAGTAAATAAATGATTGTATTTATACATGAAAAATCACATTTAAGAGAAGCCTGACCATCACAAAAATAGTTTTATATGCATATAGTAAAAATGACTAAGATTTGCCTGGGTTGAATAATTTGTTTCATATTCTATATATTCTATAGTAGTAAAGCTTTAAGAGAAGTGAGGTAGCCAAGACTCTAACATGATTGCCAAAATTTCTATCCTCTGGTAAAAAAACAACAACATATAATCCCTTCATCTTGAATATGGGTAGACCTGTGACCATGATAGGATATCACTCTTATGATTTTGCCCTAATCAGCTAACTTTGATCTAATAAAAAATGAAATTATTCTGAGTGGACCTGACTTTATCAGGTGAGCCTTAAAAGATATAAGAAGCATCAGAGTGCAGCCTCCTACTGAAAACTGCTGTGTTTTACAGAGACCTTGAAACATGGACCCTTGGGAACGGAGGGCATCCTCAGGCCAACAACTCGTAAGACATGCTCTCTTATTTATATTTAGAATATGAACTTGATAGTGAGCCATTCTTGACCAAGACTGCTGATTCTATGGAAAATTAATATAGAAGACATTTTATTTCCTTAAATCTCTTATAATCTAATGGACAAATAAAATTAAGACCAGAACAGACAACATAAGCTCTTGTGTAATAAAATTCTATAGAATGTGTATATATTGATAGAATATCCCTAGTAAATCATCAGAACGATACTATGTCCATAATACTTGCACACTAAAACATCTGAATAAGTTATATTTCTTAGAAATATTTTCATTAAGAGAATGAATCAGAGAGTTGTTCAGTTAGCCTTGGTTTACCAGACAGTTCAATTAATAAAATAGTTTGGTTAATTATGGCTTTGTAAAGTCTATTTATTTCCATTCCATATGTTAAAGGCATTAATTATATTAATGTCTCACAACCAGTTAATTCATTTTCATTCAGAGTCATTTGCTAGGTAGTTGCTATGTGCAGGATTATACCAAGATTATTAAGGAATGCTCCCAATCTAAATGAAGTTTATATTCCAGTACCTAAGGACACATAAGGAGATAGATTTAATATGTTGTAGTAAAAAATATATATATTATAAAGGAGGATAGAGGAAGGACACTTGACCCAAGCCAAGAGGTCAAGTAAAAATCCTGGAGGAGATAATGCCTGACAATTGAGTTAAAGAGTAAAATGGGGAGCGAAAGACATGTGAGTGAAGGAAAAATGGATCAGCATATAGAATACATGAAGGAATCTTTGGACAAATATAGGGAATTTCAGCTTGTTAAATTATAAGGCAGAATGTGGCAAATATAGTATGAAAAGAAAGATGTAGACCAGATAATGAATGACTTTTTACATCACATGAGGAGGTTGGATCCTACAGAGTAGTCCATGGGGTTAGTGGGAAGCACACAAAATGGGACTAGAGGGGAGAGTAATAATTTAACTTCTGCAGGTATGAGCTTGTTTATATTAACAACTCTGATAGCAGTGTACAGGTTCTATACTAAATTTGATACTAAAAGGCAATTTTGGCAACTTGTAGGCCCTGTTATGAGAATGAGAATCAATTGATACACTATGTAGAAAAGAAGAAATTCTGAAAATATTAGCTATGGTATTTAAATACATATTAATGATCACAAAAATGAAATTAATGATCACAAAAATGAAGTTATTAATGAAATATAAAAAATACATATGATGTCTAAGTCATGTCAGTTAGACCTTGAAAATTTAGATCTACACTAAAGAATAGTGTTATGAATGGCTCATATGTTTGTGGAAAAGGAAGGAAGTCTGTCTAACTTAAGTTAACCCTAACTAATAACTA
The DNA here is from genome assembly GCF_027574615.1 of Eptesicus fuscus. Taxonomy (NCBI): domain Eukaryota; kingdom Metazoa; phylum Chordata; class Mammalia; order Chiroptera; family Vespertilionidae; genus Eptesicus; species Eptesicus fuscus. The sequence goes on from NC_072474.1 coordinate 97,070,267, forward strand.
TGGGGGAAGTTTACATAACATAGTCTCTTGATCCAGAAAGTGTTAAGGTTAAATTCTTCCTTTTATAATTTTCTACCTATGCAATCATAGGGAAAATGTATGAGTGCGTCACACTTGTATTTTTCTTCATGAGAACCATTTAACATGGTTATTCATATTTAAACCATTAACCTAATACATGACACAAATGGCAATCAATATTAGTTTTCATCTAAATATTGAAATAATACATAAAATTCCATTTATATTTTTAAAAGATTCATATCTTTCAAAGGAAAGTCACTTATAGACTGTCTTTATATTAAGTCAGCAAGCTTCTTATTATTTGAGGGTTTTTTTTTAATATAGGCTAGAAAGAGTTTATATAAATTTCTACCAGAAGTATTACTTTAGTGTTAAATATGTTGCAAATATGTGCTGATTCCATTGTCATCTTAAAATGTTTGTCTAGTGTAGAAAGCACCCATAAGAACAGTTTCTTTCTATAAGCTGTGAATGTTCAAGTGGATGTGCGTTGTGATCTGAGCTGGATCACACAAAGAGCAAGGATGACAAATCCCGGATGAAGGCCTGAGCAGCTTCAAACACAATCCACTGCTCTGTATAGGGAATCCCAGGACGTTTGAAGAACTGGCTAATTCTATGGGAGGCTATGTTGTGCTAGCTTATGTAATTGATCCTGCATAAAAGGCAAAAATACTGATGGCTCAGCACTCTACGGAGCTGTAGGCATTGTATCCTCCTGGATAATTGCATAAGCAAGGAGAAAGACTCCTCACTCTCTGTATTCATCATTAGTCCCCTGGAATATCAAAAAAGAACAATAGGAATCCAGTTTCCTATCGAATAAAACTAACAATATTCTTAAATGACAGCATCTTTCAAATCTAGTACTTTTAAAATTAGCTTAGAAATTCAGAATAAAAGATTATTAAATTATTCTATTTTTAAAATTGCAAACTAATGGCATTTAAGTAATTAAATATATTTGCCTTATAGGAAAAAAGGAAAATAGCCCAACTATACACCATACACAAGCATATATACACACAGTTTGTGGAAATACAGTTTTTGTAGCTGCAGTGTTCTATTCATTTTTGTACATATCGTGTTTGTAAAATGCAAACATATTTTAAAAATTAAGGATATTTAGAAATAAAGATAGAAAACTGAAAATTCTAATATGTGTAAGAAGGTACATTAATTAAAAAGGGGGAATCACTTACAAAAATATTTTTTACATTTTTTAGAAACCAAATGTAAGTGCTATTGAGAATCAAGAATTAGGAATGTCAAAAGGTATAATTAACACATATAATTGCATCAAATTTACAGAAGTTTGAAAGTCATTAACAAAAATCATTTAGGAAAATGAAGAAACCAAAGGGAAAGAATAAACCTTGCATTTATCTCAAACTGGTTTGTACAATGTAGAGAACCTGATGATCCACTTGAACAATTTGTTTTCTAAAACTATTGGTCACAATAATTAAACTATGGTGAAAGTGTGAGTATGCAAAGTATTAAAATATTTTTCAATAGTTTTAATTACTGGGTCATGTACATGAGCCATTTTGACAAAACAAGTTCAAATAATCTGAGAATTATATTTAACACAGACCCATCCAGTTTTTTTTTTCTTTGTTTACAAAGATTAAACACAGAAAACTAGTTATTTTGGAATCACAGGTTCATAAATAAACTTTTTGAGACTTACTTATTTTTGTGAACTGGGTTTAGGTACTGCAAAACACACTAATTATGTGTTTATTCACTCTAAAAGAATCTGAAATAGTGTCACAACTCAGGAATACATTTAGCAAAATCTTTGTAAATTGACATTAAATTATTTAATATACTTAAAAAAATCTAAAGAAGCACAGTTCCTGCACATTTTTACCTAGGATTTTTTTAGATTAACTAATTGCTTTTTTTTAGGTTAATTAATTGCTTTGGATTGATTGATTTTTTTTTTGATTTTTTTTTTTAGGATCAGATCATCTCAGATAATTTGTACTCATCACAGGAAAATTCAAAACTCCAAAATAATTTAAAAAAAAAGAACAAAATTCCAGACATAATAGGGCTACTTGAGTTCCATTGTCCCAGGCATAGGACATGTCAGCCATCAAAGGTGTTAAGGGCCCAGCCATGGTGACTCAGTAGATGAGCATCGAACTATGAACCAGGAGGTTATGGTTCCATTCTGGGCCAGGGAACATGCCCAGGTTGTGGGCTCATTCCTCAGTGATGGAATGCAGGAGGAAGCAGACTAGTGATTCTCTCTAATCATTGGTATTTCTGTCTCTCTCCCTCTCCCTTCTACTCTGAAATCAATAAAAATATATCTTTTGAGAAGGTGGCAAGAAATTCTTGTCTTGTGTCATTTTTACATGCTACTACACCTGAGTGAGCAGTGCCATCTAATCACATGGGCCTTAATTGAACTATCTTTCCCAAAATTAGTACTAATCTAAATGTCTTATGTGTTTGTTACATCCTATATTTCAACTGTATAGTACTTATTATTCGGTTGCCATTACTTTGATGGGATCATTTAAGATCTCTCTACCCCTTAACTGTAAGCTTCATGAAGGCAATAATCTTTCCCATTTTATCTTCATTGGATATCTCATAACAGAACATAGGTTTAGTATATAGCAGTGTATTAAATAAATATTTTTAAGTGAGTCAAAGTAAATTTACTTATTATATTAATGAATGATGAAAATTTCTATTCAAACCTGCCTGTGCCTTATTAAAAATTTACAATTTGTCCTATGCCCACAAACCTAGATCACATGTGGTAGTGTTTAGGTGAGCAGAACTCATTCTGTAAAATGGTGGGGATGTGAAGATGGTGAAAGATAAGGTCAGAGATGATTTTAAAAGTCTCTGTAAAGGAGAAAGTCAGGGTTAGCAGTGAGATTTTAATCACACGCATGGTTTCCATCAACTGAACTAGGACACAGAATTAGAAATAGACTAGGGAATACTTATACTAGTAAATGAGTTTCAATTTAGCAGTTTAGCAAAGGTTATGCCAGGTTTGTAGGGCATCCTATATAATAAAGAGGTAATATGCAAATTGACCCTCACACCCTCACAAGATGGCCACCCACATCATCACAATATAGCCTTATCCATGTTGTCACAAGATGGCCGCCCCCACATAATCAAAAGATGGCCACCACAAGATGGCAATTGCCACCTCCACGTCATCACAAGATGGATGCCCCACGTTGTCACAAGATGGCTGTCAGGAAAGGGCATTTGGGAGGACCAGGCCAGCAGGGGAGGGAAGTTGGGGGCAATCAGGCTGGCAGGGGAGGGCAGTTGGGAGCAATCGGGCCTGCTGGGAAAAAATTAGGTGTCAATCAGGCCGGCAGGGGAGCGATTAGGGGATGATCAGGCTGGCAGGCAGAAGCAGTTAGGGGGTGATCAGGCAGGCAGGCAGGTGAGCAGTAAGGAGTCAGCAGTCCCAGATTGTGAGAGGGATGTCCAACTGCCAGTTTAGGCCCGATCCTAGGATCGGGCCTAAACTGGCAGTTGGACATCCCCCGAAGGTCCCAGATTAGAGAGGGTATAGGCCGGGCAGAGGGACACAAATTTTGTACACTGGGCCTCTAGTCTTGCTATAAATCTCTAACATGCCAATGCAGCTGTGGAATTATAATCCATGGAATGAAAGAATGAGAGAGCGTGAGGGAGGAAAAGAGAGAATGAGACAGTCAAAGGAAGAGAGGGTGGAAGAGGAAGAGAGGGCTGATTTGCAAGAACTTAGTCAAAAGCACAGACAACAATAGTATGTTCCTGTTGCACTAACCTTATTCTCCCTTGTTTATTCTATCTAATAAAAGAGTAATATGCAAATTGACTATACCTCTGCTACACCCACAAGCCATGCCCACCAGCCAATCAGGAGGGAGTATGCAAATTAACACAACCAAAATGGCTGCAGCCACAGAGAGAGCAGGAGGCTTGGGTTTCCCTGGCAATGGAGTAAGCCAAGCTTTCTGCCTGCCCTGGTCTGCCTTGGGCTTCGCTTAAAGCTACAAAGTTTCAATTATAGAAGATAAATAAATCCCAGATATCAGGGCCTCTGCTTGGGTCACTGGGGGGGCATGGTCAGCCTGCAAACCACCACAGGCCCCTCGCCCAGGCCACCCCATGCCCCAAGGGAACCTCCACCCTGATCCAGGACACCCTTCAGGGCAAACCAGCCGGCCCCCACCCATTCACCAGGCCCCTATCCTATCTAATCCTATCTAATCCTATCTAATAAAAGAATAATATGTAAATTGACCATCACTCCAACACACAAGATGGCTGCCCCCATGTGGTCAAAGATGACTGCCCCCATGTAGACACAAGATGGCCACCACAAGATGGCCAGCAAGGGAGGGCAGTTGGGAGGGACCAGGTCTTCAAGGGAGGGCAGTTGTGGGAAATCAGGCCAGCAGGGGAGGGTAGTTGGGAGAGACCAGGCCTGCAAGGGAGGGCAGTGGGGGCGATCAAGCCTAAAGGGGAGGGCAGTTAGGGGTGACCAGGCCAGCAGAGGAGGGAAGTTAGGGGTGACCAGGCCTGCAGGGGAGGGTAGTTAGGGGCAAACAGGCTGGCAGGGGAGAAGTTAGACATCAATCAGGTTGGCAGGGGAGTGGTTAGGGGGTGATCAGGCAGGCAGGCAGAAGTGGTTAGGGGCAATCAGGAATACAGGCAGGCGAGCAGTTGGAAGCCAGCAGTCCTGGATTGTGAGAGGGATGTCCAACTGCCAGTTTAGGCCTGATCCCGGTCCTAAACGGGCAGTAGGACTTCCCTCGAGTGGTCCCAAATTGGAGAGGGTGCAGGCTGGGCTGAGGGACACCCCTCCCCATGCATGAATTTCATGCACTGGGCCTCTAGTAAGAACAGAAAGCTACTGGGTGTTGTATTCCTTGGCAAAATGTCTGGGCGACTCATTGATTGGGCATTTTCAGAGTAGCTGAATGTAATTCTAGTTCATGAAAATTACATAAAATTGAAAATCCTATTGTGGGGAGGTGGCAAAACTTTTTGTGATCTGTCACCTGAGCCTGGATCGTGAAAACACATAAAATCAGAAGATAAAGCATAAAACTGAACAGTTTAGATATGGATCAAGAAACTCTACTGAATAGGTGCCTTGTGTACATATCAAAATTATAAAAAATGGAGCAAATGAATAAAATAAAAGCAGTGAGCATGAAGGCTTTAATAAAACTCCAGTTTGACTTGGCATGTCCTAAATGTCAAAAGGGGCACCAGCCAAAGACAGTTTATTACTAAGGCCCTACAGCTCAAATAAAATCTGCTAACTACTGGCCTTTGAACAAGCAAAAAGAGAGAAAAAATAGTAAATACAATCCCAACTGAACCAGAGACATAGATGATAACAAAATAACACAAAAGCTTTCCTTAACTTTTATTAGTTAGGAAGTGGAAATGTGGGGACAAAGAAGATCTTTGTGACTTCTCTACAAGAAAGACACTGTTGCCTGGCTGGCATGGCTCAGTGGTTGAGCATCGACCTATGAACCAGTTCAGTTCTCGGTCAGAGCACATGCCCGGGTTGTGGATCAATGATTCTCTTTCATCTCCCTCTCCTTCTCCCTTTCTCTTCCTCTCTGAAATCAATAAAAATATATTAAAAAAAGAAAAAGAAAGAAAGACACTGTCTGCAATGTTACAGCTTGTATGTGTAGTTCAAATGAAAAGAATGTATAATCTGGAGTGTGTAAATGGGCATCCCTTAGTTTATGCCTTAACAGCGTGTTCCTGTTTGGTGAGCTTCCCAATAGTTAGTATCATGCAGTGTGCTTTTACTTCTGAGTGTGGCAATGAGAAGACAGAGAAGCAAGGAATTTTGATAATTGTCCACATAAGTATAACAGTTTTTGTTTCTTTCTGTCACAATGACTTAGGGTGTGTCCCAAGAACAAAATAATCTACTTCAAAATTCTGTCAGACTCTAACAAGACTATATACTAAGTGTGTTTCTAGCAAATAGGTATTTGAGATGAAGAGTAAATGAAGACAGGGTGAATGAAAGTCACTTTCAGCTTCTCTATGTGTGAATCTATTTTTTAGCCATTCCAATAGAATACATTAGCTACAGTTTAGCCTGTCGCTGCATCAAACTAAATAATTAGAGCTATGTGTTTTTCTTGCAATTTTCTTTTGCATTATTATATCCAGCAGGCATATTATGTCAACATCAGATCATCCATCTCTACCTGCTCATTACTAAGAATGAAAGCATTATTTCAAATAAGAATAATTAGTTTAAATACTACTATAATAGAAATAATAGGGAAGACCTACAATTTTCTAAACATATTCAGTGATTTTTCAAATATGCTATATTTATACAGGAAAAATTTCTACTCAAAATACAAAACCTATCTTTATTTTTCCAAATTACATTTTGCTAAAGTGTTGTCATTCACCAAATTATCCATCAATGTTAACCCATCCTCCCTCCCAAAATTACAGTTGATGCACTTACATCTCCCTTATATCAGGTGCTAGAACTTGTTTCACTGGAAATGCCTGAAGCACATATGACAATGTTTGTAACTATCCTATTTATACTCCCACCTTACAAAGTTAAGTGTTTATTGCATCTTACCTAAGGCCATTCTAGAAAACACTATTAATACAGTAGTCCACCCATATCCAATACCCCAGTGGATTCCTGAAAATACAAATAGTACCAAAACCTATAGATATGATGTTTTCCTATACATTTTTACCTGTAATAAAGTTTAATTTATAAATCAGGCACAATGAAAGATTAACAACAACTAATAATAAAATAAAACAATTATAGCAATATACTGTAAACAAAAGTTATGTGGAGGCAATCTCTTTCTCTTTCTAAAAAATACCTATCGTACCTTTCTTCTTGTGATGTAAGAAGATACAATGTCTACATGATTAGATGAAGTGAGATGAATAAGAGATTATTAAGTAAATAAGAGTTACATGAACTGAAGCACTGTAATACCGGGACAGTTGAGCTGGTAACCTAGGGGGCTACTAAGTGACTAAAGGGGCTGAAAGCATAGATAGCATGGAGAAGCTGTGCAATAGGAGAATTCCCACCCTGAGTAGGATAGAGCAGGACAGCGCAGGATTTCATTACTCTACTGAGAATAATGTGTAATTTAAAACACTCATTTTTATCTTTGGAATTTTCCATGTAATATTTTTGGCTGCAGTTGACGATGGGTAACTGAAACTTCAAAAAGTGAAACCACCAATAAGGGAGAGACTACTGTAATATATTTTGCACATAAAGATTTACACGAGACTTTTTTCTTAACATTTTTTTGAAATAGCCTCATGTGAATAGCTGATAGACTTTTTTTATGTTAGATTAAACCTATTTTTGTTTATCTTAACTTGTATACCAGGGAGCTCAGAATAAACCTTTTTTAGCCTCAGTTTCCTGTTCTTTTCTTTATAATTCTTTTTTATAAAATTGGCTTTTTTTCATGTTTACTTTGCCACAAATCATTTTCAAAAACAAATAGATGACTAGTTAACAATAAATATTTAGCCAAAACAAGTAAACAATTATCAAACAGGATTATTAGAAAACCCTGTATTATTATTACATTTACTTCTGGTGAATAACACATCAGACATAGCTATCTGTGATTAATGAAAGATCTATCTAAGAAAATATCCAGATTTTTTTCTCTTACTTCAAAACAGACAAATCCAATTGATTATTCTGCCATAAATGTTTTCTATTGACATAACCTGGTTGACTCTTTCCTTAGTTAGCTTTATCTAAAAGTTCAAGGTTTAATAGAATTGGTAGAAACCTAAAATATTAATTCCTGCAAGAGCCTGCCTAGCCAGCTTTAACATAATTCAGACTTTTACAAAAAATGTAAATGCTTTTCAATCAACTTGGTAATAGATTTCTAAAAGTTTTGTTTTTTCTAAGTTGAATAATATAATCTCAGAGAAAACAGTAATTGTGAACTCTGTATTTTCCCCTCAAAATTAAAGTCAGAAATATACTACTCAAAGTTATCTGTTCTCAAAAGAATTGAACTCAAAATGCCTTATAAGACATGCGGTGCAAGTTTATATGAATTTTTTTATATGTCTTTGTGTCAAATAAAACTAAATAAACCTATTCTATCTGACATATCTAGCCAAATGAGATCCGCCATATCAATATGTTAGTGGTAAGCCCTAAATTTCCAAAGATTTCTCAGAACATCTGTTAGTGTTGAAAGTATGTCTATGCCAATTTCAATTTAGGTATATCCTGATTAATATATAAATTTGGGAATTGGTGAATGCATAATCCTCACATTTAATTGTGTAAAATATTTAATGATTAGAACTTAGCAAAGCAATTAACAACAGTTACCCTGGAAATGCAAAGGAAAGAAAAAAAAAGAATATTTCAAAATTCTAAGACCAGTATCCTTTCTTTTCAGAATCCATTTTGACAAAATAATGAATGAATTCAAATGTATCTATACTATTTTCCCTATTTCTAGAGAGATAATTATTGGGGTGAATTTAAAGCCCACTTATCATAGATGCTTGATAATTTTAACATTATCCATTTCACGATTAAAGATATAAGTTAAAATGCCTTTAAGAATGATAGCACTTTAAAATAAATTAACTTGAAGGCTATATCAAATATTTTATGAAAATCAAATGGTTGGAATATAATTTGAAGAAACTCGAGACTATTCACCTTTGAAATGTGGAGAAAGGTGCAAAGAAATAGATGACAAGGGCTGCTAACTTCAATTTCTTGAAAGTTTACATTTTTACCCAGACTTGGTTCTCTTCTTTTTGACACATGCATTTATGTAGATGTTTTGGTGTCCTGTAAAAAGATAATTTTTATGTACATACTGTGTAATAAGAGGCTAATATGCAAACTGTCCCCTTGACTGGGAGTTCGACCCGGGGGAAGGGCCAGCCAGCCAACTGTCTGTTGTCCCTCACCCATCTGGCCCTGCTCCTGATCAGCCCCCTCACACCAATCAGGGGCAGGGCTGGCTGGCCAACCACCTGTGGCTCCTCCCCCCCATCTGGCCTTGATTGGAGTGGGCCGGACCCCAGAAGTGAACAAATTCGTGCACCAGGCCTCTAGGATTCTTATAATTTGGAAAATATCTAGCAAGAACTCAGAAGTAAAGGAAGTATCTAATTCATTTCATCTTTGTCCTTTATACATGTTTGTCAAGTAGTCGACACATAATGAAAGAATCATACACGGAGATGCGCTGCAAGTGCAAATGGACAAGATTCTAACTAATTCACTGGTCAATTTATTCCGTCAATCAGTTGTTTAACTAATATACATTTTGTATCTCCTCTGCATAAGAACTAGAGACAGAACGCTAAGTTAAAATGACATGTTTATTGAGTTTGTAGAATTTAATGGAGGAGGCAACTATAATAAAGCAGCCATATGCACCCAGTAGATTTATAATTTCAATCTGTAATTATTGATACCAAGAGAAAGTAGAGAATGAAAGAGTTTATCAATGTGCCTGAGTTAGGCCATGGGGCAGTGGACCGCAGAGGTTTGCCCAGTACACTTTCAACTGACATTTGAAAGATTGGAAGTTATTTCTTTTGTCTCGAAAACAGGTAAGAGCTGAACATGCAGAGGTTTAATGCCAGGATTTCTTTTCAGAAGCAGGGGAGATCCAGATTAATTTATTCCAACGTGGGAAAGCTAGGGCACAGGTGCACTGAGTACATTCAAGGTTAGCTTCTTTGGGCAGGCTGCTACAGGTTCACTAGAGAGGACCTCCCTCCCTTTTCCTTTCCTTTTCTTTTACGTTTTGTTCTCCCTGTAGCCTCGTTCCTGAGATTTCTGCCTAATAACCCAGCTTTGACTGGTATCTTGATATGATGATTCTGATTTCTATCATTTCAGCCCAAACCCATCTCTACGATTTCAGCCTTAAATTTCTAACAGCTTGATGAATGTTTTTACATAAACACTAGAATCTTTCCTTAAATCTACACTAATAAAAGAGTAAGACGCAAATTGACCATTCCTTCGCAACGCCCACCAGCCAATCAGGAGTGAGTATGCAAATTAACCCAATAAAGATGGTGGGTTGATTTGCATATGGAGGCACCGAGAGGCCGGGGGCAGGGTGGGACGCTTGCATCATTGTCATGGTGATGATGCAGGCGTTCCGCACCGCCCCGGCCACTCCAGACCTCTGGGCAGTGTGGGAAGGTGGAAAGGCGGCTCTGGGCTGGAGCGAAAAGGTGGCTCCAGCCAGAGGGAAGGCAGTGCTGGCAGCCAGGGGAAGGAAGTCCAATTCTTGCATGAATCTTCGTGCATCGGGCCTCTAGTAGATAATAAAAAGCTTCTCATTTCTTCTTCCAAACCCATTCATGATGGTTATCTTAAAGGTATGACGCTGAAAAATTTCAGATAATATTGATCTTTCTCATAACCATGCATTCATTCATTCATTCATTCCCTACCTCTCTCCTCTTTGGATATGGTGTGTATATACATAGCTAGGTGTGTCATTTCCTTGACTTTTGTTATGATTTTTTAAATATACCATATTTTCCAGCGTATAAGATGTCTGGGCATATAAGACGACCCCCAACTTTTCCAGTTAAAATATAGAGTTTGGGATATATCCGCCCTATAAGATGACACCTGGCGTATAAGACAACCCCCAACTTTTGAGAAGATTTTCCTGGGTTAAAAAGTCATCTTATATGCCGAAAAATACAGTATGTGTCACTCCAGACTATGATACAATATTTTTTTTTTATTTTGGTTGACTTTTTTACATAAATAGAATCATATTAAGTGTATTCATTTCATATGTATCCAGTTTGTTGGGTGTAGCTCTAAATCTTTCATTTTCTTTTGAGTTAAGAATTGAATGAAGGTACTACAGCTATTTTTTCTTTTCTAAAATTGTTAGATCTTTGATTTACTTTTGCTTTGTGACTATCACAAGCAATATTGCAAAGGTTAATTTTGTAAAAGTTTATATGATGAAAATCTTCTATCTGTGCACTTCAGAATGGTAGCCATTAGTCATATATGGATAAATAGCACTTGAAATGTGGTTGACGTAACTGAGGAATTGAAATTTTAGTTTGATTTTACTTGAATAAATTGACACATGTAGCTCTTGGCTACTGTACTAGACAGTGCAGGCCTGTGGCATAAACCTACGAGTTAAATTTCTGTTTATGTTCAATTTTTTAAATAATGCCACATGATTTTTAAACTGATTGTAAAAAATTCCCACAGTAAAGTAGGACATTTCTTTAGTTAGCATCTTATGTAGTTGCCTAGTTCACCTTAAGTTTTTAAAACCTGATATTCTATCACCAACTTTTATATTGACTTATTATTTTTTGAGATACTCTACACTGCATTCCCTCCACATATTTGTTCAGATTTGTTATAAATCTAAGTGTAACTATTCCAGTTATATAATAAAACTTCTCTAGTCACTTGCTCCATTACTAACTGCCTATGTTAACTCTGAGAAATAGTCTCTCAACTTTTGGAGAGGGCTTCCCCCTAGGGAAACATTTTTGTTTGCTTTCTGAGGTCTTCCTTTTTCCCTGTTAGAGTTCTGTGAGCTCTAATATTCCCTGCTGACTTTGTCATGAATAAAATATATTTTTCCTAGCTCCACATTTTAAAGCCGTTAGTTCTAGATATATTTAGTTCTGGTTTCATTTCTCTTTACTTTCACGTAAGACTAGTTTGGTCTTCAAATTCTCAAAGTAGCTTCCTGCCTTCTTTCATTGGCTGATATTTCTCTGGTTTTCTCATTGTGATTTCTAAAGCTTAGACTAATTATTGTGCAATAGTAATCTCTTCATAAGAGCTTGTAAAAAATCTTTTTCTTTAGTAGATTCTTTGGCATAAGAACATCTTAGAAGTGATATCTGGCTGATCTTAATCAATTCACTTAATATTCTGTGTTTCAGTTTCCCTCCTGTTAAATGAACATTAAAATAGAATTTATTGCACATATTTTTTTCTAGGAAAAATGTAATAATATATATATATATATATCAATATATATATATATATATATATATATATATATATATATATATATATCAGAATAGACAGAGCATTTGAAACATTTGTTAAAATATTCCTTATTTGGTGTTGTGCAGAATAAATGAGATAATCCCTGTAAATCATTTAGCATAGAACACAGCCCATTGAAAGCACTTTCTAATTATTAATTCTTAGTATTATTATATATGTTCTATATATTATTATAATTAAGTATACCTTGCCTGCCATTCAAGGTCTATAATCATTTCCAGATACTTCTTGTTTTCAAAGCTGAGAGTCTTCAGTAAAATACCTTCTCAAGTTTGTCTCTTAGTATGTTGTAGTTTCTGATATAAATCATTAATGATGTGTTCTGTTTTTAGAGACATAATCCTATCTAATAATAGAGTAACATGTAAATTACCATCACTCCGCTACACCCACGATTGGGCGGCAGGAGGCTGGGGGGCGGGACTCGGGGTGGTCTATCCGGTCATTGAGAGGCATGGATCCGCTGCCACTGAGGGGGGCTACCCTGCTGTTGAGAGGCACATCACTGAATTCTAATTACATTCGTATTTGGTCTAAGAAAAAAATTAAATGAGTAACCATAATTACTTTCTCATCTTTCTTCCTGTGTCAGGAAGACAGCTGTTATGGTGTTTAATTATATATCTGCTCAGTAATCCTTATTCATTAGTTTGAACACTGGATGTGTGTGTGGTTCCAACGAATGTTGTGTTTCTCATTGTAACAACATTTTATTATAATTCCCAGATGCAATTATGGGAAACAGAATAACACTGTTTTAAAGAAGAAATTGTATCTGAGACAAAACGATAAGTGAAACTTATTTTCAAATGGGAAATATAACTAGATGAATAACAGTTAATAGAACATATAGAATACACTTGAAGTTATATTAATATATTCACACTAATTTGTCTAACCTCTTTCCTTGCTATCTAATTGATGGAATTTACAGATAAATACAGAAGCTTCAACAGTGACATTTCATGATATATCAGAGAGTAAGAATTTTTTGAATTTATAAAATTTCACTGACAAAAATTTTAATTGAATATGTTTGTTAATAGAACATTTTGAACTTGAATCAATATCTCCTATAGACACATTCTACAAATTTAAACTACTTGTGTGATAATTTTTAATACTTTAAATTAAGATACAAGCAGCCTTTACTACTACCATTTCTAGAAATTGCATTTTTTTAATATATTTCAAGGATATCTGAAATACCTTAAGATTATAGGTGGAAATTATATTATCAATACATAATAATCTAATTTTTTTTTCCTAAATGGTCTATAACTTTTTAGGTATTTGTGAGGACAATTGTTTTACTTTCATCACTATTGTGTGAATCATCTCAAAGTTATATGCCATCAAATCATAGTTGCCTTATTAAACTAGTAAATTCATCATTTTAACTGCAATATTATAAATATATCTCTAATACTTTTAAGTTATTATTCAGTGTTATTCATTTTAATATCATTTAGAAAATGAAATGCATAATTTCTAAATGCATCATTTAGAAAGTAAAATAGAACACTAATGAAAAATATTCTAGTAACCTTTACAAATCATGGTTATCTTTAATTTCACACTGTTTTACTATTTTATGATGTTTACTTTCCTACTTTTAATGGCTATATATATTATGGAAGAATATTTCTATCATGCTTGATCATAATGGTTGAATATCTGCTCTATCTACAATAATGTTTCTCTGCTGGGTGGCAGTGAAAATTACATTCTCTTATCACACATATCACCACTATCACTACTATTCATGTGTATAGTCTCTTAAGTAAGTTGCATAGAGACCAATGCTTCAAATATTCTATAGCATTCAGCCTAACGTCATTTATATATTGGGGCTCAGAGAATATTTATGGAATAAATAATTCACTACATAAAATAACTGAAACTAGATTTGCTATATTTTCATCGATTGGTTATTTTATTTATTAGTGTATTTATTCATGTATTCATTTTTTACAGACAGAGAGAAGCAATACTGCACACTGTACAAGAGAAACTTTTTCTCCTTTTTTGTCACAAATTTAATCCTTCGGTCGTTTCTGAGAATTTATGCCTGGGAACATACAAAATTATGACTTCTCCAGCATGCTGTGTGAATTTATATTCTAAAATCGCTATTTATTCTTCAGAAGACATACTATTAAGGACATAAAAGACTCTATAACCCCTTCAACACTGTTGATGTACAAGATCTTACAGGACAAAAGGAGAGATCACTTTGAGGGATGCTCCAGTTCCAAGCTGAGGTCTAGGGCTGGCAGTGACTTTCCATTGTTCTATTGCCCTGAACAACCCACAGATCCAAGGCATGGGAGAGCACAAAGGCAGAAATATACAGAATAAGAAATAATGAGTAATCTACTGAGAAGGCGATACTTAGAGTCTAAGCAATGAAATTGAATTTTGTGCAGAAATATAACTAGTAGAAACTTAGTATAAACTGAGGTAGTTCTCAAGAATCAGATACATGAGTCTGAATTTGCTACCTTGTTTATCTGTTGTTATGCATAATTTACTTAAAACATCTTGAAACTCAATTTCTTCTTTTCTATGATGGTATAAACGATAGTAGTTGCCCCTGAGTCTTTGTTGTTAGCTCATTGTGTGTGTGTGTGTGTGTGTGTGTGTGTGTGTTTTAATTTTTAATAGGATTGCACAAAGTGATGCATTATAATATTCATTATTGAAGCAGATTTCATTAAGTACAAGTTTTACTATTATGCAGCAAGTCTCACAGTAGGACAGATTTTAAATCAAGTACAAGAATAAACTTTGTGATCATCAGTTGAAGAGTTATAACATCAGGCAGGCATGGTTGAATCTATACAATGGTGCAGAAAACATGGAATAAAACCTGAAATAGAAAACGAAAAAACACGTTGCGGTCCTGGACCCGATTAGAAATAACTTCGTGATCTTCAGCTAGTTACGGAATGTCTCTAAGCCTTGTGTTTTAAGTGAGGGGGAGAAAAGGAGGTGTTTGGCCTAGATGGATTCTGATGACACAAATACTTTCCAAATGTGAGGATTTGTAAACATTGTTCTTGGAACACTTTCCCATTATGTTACTTGATATAATAGCAGGGTTGTGCTGCTGCCATGAATTCTGGAACGTGCATAAACCATAAGCTTGTGGGTAGATGAGAACACAAGCAGAATGCTAAATCTCCTACACACACGACAGAGTATTAATAAGTCTCTGAATTCCCTTGGCCAGTTCACATTGGTAAGGTTCATTCTGCTTTTTAATATTGCTTTTTGCTGCACTCACCAAAGAAGCTATTCATCTTTCTTGCCATGAAGATGAAATGAAGTTTAAAAAGTTTCCCTTATAATGGCTCTCCATGTTGTTTGTTCCTTTTTCCAACAAAATCACACCTGAAATTTCAGCAAGAATACCACGTTCTAGGACATGTATGGAATAGATCATGGATATAAAGTCCCATATTATTTCTTTGAATGTAGATATACCTGGCGATATTGTGGGTTTGGTTCCAGCAATAAAGCAAAAGTTAATACCATTGCTGTGGGAGGGTTTTGCCTTTGAGTGCAATGCAGTCAACTGAGGTATGCCTGTATAATTATTTGGTGATGATAAACATTATTGCCTGTTGTTTCCTTTAAGAAAAATTTAAAAAACTGGGATCCCCATAATTTCTCAAAAGAGACTTTAAAGCTCTTTCTGGACACAGAAAGAACAAGTAACATAAGACATGCACTCTAGATCATTTTGGATGAAAATAGCAGTATGTACATCTCTGAATAAATATGTATGTAAAATGATGTATGTATATGCATTTTGTGCATACATATATATGTATTTTAAGTATTTAAGTCCATATTGTGTTGCTTTGACTCAGATTCAAGCAACAGGAATATGTTTAGCTTACCTCTACTAACATGGGCATTTTATGGCAAAATTGTGCATGATAGAAAGGATATTCAAGAACATGCTTTAACAGATGAAATGAAAGCATCAAGGTCAAGTGAATGTCATTTATGATACTATATTGGTCCAACAGCACCAAAAATAACTCATGGCTCCACTTGTACAATTTGGTTGCTGCAGTATCTATTTCATCTGTTTCTCATTTTCCTACTTTCTTTTGTTCATGTTATCTTTGTCTTCACACTTCTCTGTATTCTTGGTTTCTGCTGTGAAAAGGTTTGTTCTGAATACTTGATGTATCGCTTAGATTTTGCTCCATGCAACTGCCTGCAGAAATTCCTTGTATATTTTATATTAATTCCCCCCAAAAGAACTTTGGGTAGGTAAACAGAAATTTAAAATGTCTTCCTCATAAAACTACTGTTCTCCATTATGTTTAATGTAAGTTTTGGTCAGGCAACAATCTGTGGTCCAATCAGGTTTGAGAAAATCCTCTGGTCAGGAGACCCATTTCATGGCAACCCACATCTGCTGAATTGCATCTGGGCGCTTGGCTAGCAAGGGATCTGTGGAGATAATAAAATCTCATTCATCATACCATGCCACACAAGGTCTTCTATTTTTTAATAAGAAAAGTATAAATAATTACTTTTAAAATATATAGATGAAGATATACATACAAACATATGCATACAAACATATATATAATATGGACATTTACATACGTATTTGATATAATGACAATTATTGATGACATATATTTGCATTTGATCAATTTTTAGCACAGTATTTCATAAACATAGCTAGCTAGCTAGCTAGCTAGAGAGATAATTAATAAA
The DNA here is from genome assembly GCF_027574615.1 of Eptesicus fuscus. Taxonomy (NCBI): domain Eukaryota; kingdom Metazoa; phylum Chordata; class Mammalia; order Chiroptera; family Vespertilionidae; genus Eptesicus; species Eptesicus fuscus. Next base: position 97,087,143 of record NC_072474.1, read on the forward strand.
GGATAAAATAAGCTGTTTAAAAATTTTCAATGTGTTATTTAATATTCACTACTTAGCATGTATCTAATTATCTTCAACAGAGTTCTTGGAAAGTTGAACTTGAGGTTAGTTTTTTTTTTCCCTTGTTAGGGTGTGATTTTAATTTTATTTAGTTATTTGTTTCAAAAGTCATTACCATATTGATCAGTCATTACAGTAAAATGTTGTCCTGCTTTATGTGCCAAAGGATAATATATTACTTTTTAAATTAAAGTTTACATTTTTATGAGTACCTGAAAATATGTCAACAAATACACAATCCAGGGCAAAAGGACCTCTTAGCAACCCTTTATTAGATAAGTGATGTCTGTCTTACTCATTTTCATAAGGTGTATCTTCCCCACCCCATCTTTCAACCTGTCAAAGAACATTTTTTTCAAAATAAGATTAATCACTACAATTTACACAATTGAGCAAACCAGCACTGATATTATTGAAACTTTTAAAGAATCAACCAGAATTTATTTAAACTAAAATGTCCCAGACAATGGTTAGTGAGTAGCTTCCTAGTCCTAAGTTTGAGGTTTCCTTTTTGGTTTCCATGAGAGTAGCTATAGAAATGCTACTTATTCTGCTGTTCCCCTATGTATTTGTAAATGCTTAGCAGCAGAAGTGATCACTACATTTGGTATTATTTCTTAATACCATATGTTAAACCAGCTGTAATACACTAATAATGGCTTGTATTTAAAGCATAACCATATTGCTAATTATGCCATCTACATTTTTCAAAATGTATTTTTCCTTGGTGAAGACCATATATATGATATATTTAATTAAACTAATCAATACATGAAGTTGGTGAGCTTCTGAATTCATAGAAATTGGGCTTAATCTTGATTCCACTGCCCAATGAGAACTGTGTTTTTTGGAAATTTTGCTTTAATGTTTTGTTTCCTCTATTTTCTCATAAGTACATGTGGATAATAACAGCATTCTTTATGATATGCATGTAAAGTGCTTTATGCAGTTCTTGTTAGTTGTTTAATTAATGTGAGCTCTTATAGTGTCAGACAGATCAGAGGAAAGTACAAGCACTTGTTTTCATGCTCATTTCCCAGGCCATACCCCCAGCTGCCCTTTTCTCTGACCCATGGGCTACAAGTGGCCACCACTGCTAAGATATAAACAGTGGAAGCATGAAGTTATAAAGTTTGAATAACCATGTGTTGCCTTCAAATAGGAAAAAGAGGTAATAAAACATGCTTTTTTTTTGGGGGGGAGGGTGGTCGGGGGCAATGTTTTTGGACACCAGGCTCCTTCCAGGCCACTTCCATTTTAGAGGAAAACCCTTAAGAACTAAATTACATAGGGGAGTTCAAAAGTGCTTTTGGTATGGCTTTATAGGTTGTTAGTTTTGGTATGGCTTTATAGCTTGTTAGTTTTCCAGTACAACTGGCCAATTGAAGAAACCACAAATTAGTATTTTGCATTTAATTTTGCTCTAGCCAGCTGTAGTAGCCTACAAGAGCAAATCTCTATATATAAAAGCCCAGCGTCTGGAACGGTGGAATGACCAGAACGACTGGAATGACTGGTGGCTATGACACACACTGTGGCAGCCAACCAGCCTGATCCAGACCCCGATTGCCCCGCCCACCCCCCCACCCCGCCACCAGCTGGCCCGGCCCTTCATCAGCCCCCAACACCTTTGTTGTGAGCCAAATTAATAAATGCCTACTGATTTGATTAGTGAGTCAACATTCAAATTGAGTCACCTACTGACTCAGTAAACCTGGCCAGAAGAAGGGGGAGATGGAAGGAGAAAACAGCTGGGAAGGAGGAAGGGGTGGGGGAAGGAGGTGGTAACTGACACAGGTTCTCAAAGATAGGAGCCCTAAACGTCCAAGTGAGGTTACCACGCCCAAATCAAAAGCACAAGAATGAAGTCAAGGAATGACAGGAAAACCCAGGTTTAGTCTCAGAAAGTAGAGGTCAAATTAAGAGAATCACATCAACCCCAGAGGGAGATGCCCTCTCCCCCAGCCAGCCCTGCCCCTGATCAGCCCCATCACCCAGATTGGGGGTGGGACCAGCCAGCCAACCACCCGTGTTCCCTCCCCCTGGCCAGCCCTGTCCTGATTGGCACTCCCACCCCCATCAGGGCAGGACAACTAACCAACCTCCCACAGCCCCTCTCCCCGTTGGCCCACTCAATGGACACCCATCAGGGCAGGCCAGCTGGACCCACCCATGCACAAATTCATGCACTGGGCCTCTAGATTTTTTAATACTCAGAAAACTTATGAGCCAGTTTTTAGACATAACTATGTTTAAAAATTATGTAGTTACAATTAAGTAAATTATATTTGGAAAGAGTGTATTAAATACTCAATAGTCATCACTTCCTAATCATTTAACCACATTTTCTCTTAGTTGTGTGCTTATATTTACATCTGCTGCATTTATGCAATTTTGTGCTACTCCAAGCTTCTTCCCAACTTATGTTAGGCCACATTACATTTGAAGCTTGAAATTGGCTATGATAGGAATACTAGTATATATATGCCAAGGAAATCTGAAAACACTACAAATCAGGGCTTGATATTTAAAAAAAAAAATACTTGTCTAAACTTAAGAAAAATAGAAAATTTTAATAATGTAGAATAAATTTAAGAGTGTTGTATCTTTAGCCATTAACATAATTAATACATTCTTCACACAATAATTGGTCTATGGGGTGTACTGTAAGACCTGGCTTCTTGCTTTTATTTGTGTCTAACTGTGAAAGCTTATCCCTGCTCCACAGCTACCAATAGGATTGGCTCTTCTCAGTGGCAAAATCATCACAGTTCAATATCTCCTGACAATATCTGCTTTCCTCACTCTGTTAGAGATGTTGCTCCCATTAGTATTTCAAAATAAGCTTATTCGCTAATTTATACCTAAGTGTCTGTGCCCTGAGAAACTCAAACTTAGATGACTGGAGTCTGGTGTGATTTGAGGAACCAAGCTATGAAAATGGATTTTGTAACAGGCTGGCAATGAGGAGCCTGTGGTTGGTGGCAGGTGGATATGGAAAGCTCCAGGTGTATTGCCATGGTGCAATGTTGAAATTGTGACTGGGGGTGAACTGGGGTGAGACACCAGTGCAAGTATGTGCCTTGTCAGGTGCCACTATCTCAGGGCATGGAGAGGCATAGAAGAATTAGTGATTATAAGGACTATGTAACAATATGGCTGTTGTTGACAGATTCATTAGGCAAAGACAATGAATGACTGAAAGTAAATAATCACGTTTGTGGCCAAATGTGAAAACCAGAGGTCTAACTAACAGCATATAGATAGATAATCATCTCCTTCAGCAAGAGGACAGAACAAACATTAGAGGCAGTCTTGAGATTTAGTTTAAAGGGTAGCAGTGTCAAAAGAGTTTAATTTCAGCAAATCTGTTAGGCTGAGAGTAGATGTTTTACGGGCGATGGTGGAAACTTTAAGAGTTGGGATAATAGCCCTAGCTGGTTTGGCTCAGTGGATAGAATGTCAGCCTGAAAACTGAAGTGTCCCAGGTTCAATTCTGGTCAAGGGCATATGCCTAGGTTGCAGGCTTGATCCCCAGTAGGGGACATGCAGGAGGCAGCCAATCAATGATTCTCTCTCATCATTGATGTTTCTATCTCTCCCTCTCCCTTCCTCTCTGAAATCAATAAAGATATATTTTTAAAAAAAAGAGTTGGGATAATAGGTGCATGAGAATCAACACACGGAAAAAACATGACTCCGTAAATTTCACAGAATACTTTGGGTCTACCAATGTGGCTAACTCCTTCATGTTAGTAAAACCTCCTTTATTTAAAAGAAATGCAAAGACTATATAAAAAAAATGCACCACCCATTCCCACTTGCCCTCCTGGCTAACAGGAGAAACTGGGATCATACACAATATAACCTGGATGAGCAAGTGCTCAGTGTGATAAAAGAAGAAAGAACGATATGCTGAAGAGGTTGTAAGATACAGCCAAAATTTTCTGGCAAGAACTAGGACACCATATATGAGACTGGGTGGATGCTAGGAGGTAAGATAAAATTGGAGATGTTCTTCGATATGGCAGCACTCTGTCAGAACACAGGATTTAACACCCTGACAAGAATTCTGGAAGATGTACTAACATGCTGCTAGGATGAATCTAGGAAACTTGAATAAGCAATATTCCACAGTACAATTGATAAGGCAGAAATGCGTGGCAGATGGTAGAAGACAGAATCATAAGGCTAAGAAAAGTGGGACTATTAGAATAAATTTACCAATGAAACCCACCCACCTATTCTGTTTGATGAGAGGACTCAGATGACATTCTGTTTACTCAAGCAGTAGGAATGCTGTATTAAAAGGAGAGTTAGCATCTCTTGTACATTTGTTTCATCTTTTGCAATTGTCCCATAGTTTCTGGAGTTTTATTTCTTTTTATTTATTTTCTTATCTTTTTAATTAAATGTATTGGTATGAACATTGGTTCATAAGATTATATATGTTTCAAGTATAAAATTCTATGATACATCATCTGTCTATTGCATTGTGTGTTCACTACCCAAAGTATATATTCTTCTGTCACCATATATTTGATCCCCTTTGCCCTCTTCAACCTTCTCACACCTTTCTTCTACTCTGGCAACTATCATACTGTTGTCTGTGCCTATGAGTTTGTTTAGTTTTTTGTTATTTGTTTGTGGCTTTCTCTTTTATATCCCACATCTGAGCAAAATTATATGGGTCTTGTACTCTTTCATCTGACTTATTTCTATTAGCATGACATTCTCAAGATCTGTCTATGTTGTTGCTGACAGTATTTCACTACTAAAAAGTAGTATTTCTTTTTATATATGTACCACATCTTTATCCCATCATTCAAAAGCGGTATGGTGTACCTCAGAAAATGAAGACTAAGACAACCATATAAGCCAGTAATCCCTCTTCTGGGTATCTACCTGGAAAATTTGCACACATTGATTTATAAAGATATTTGACCCCTCCCTTTTTTTCAGTTATGGTAGCTTTTATTGACCTACCTTTAGCCTCATTGATTCTTTCCTCTAATATGCCACATCAGAGGCATTTTTCATTTCCATTAAGGTATATATTTCTTTCACTTCCTTCTGAATTTTTTACTTAGAATCTCTATCTCTTTGTTTACATTACCAGTTTGTTTCTGTGTGTATTCTACTTTCTTTGCTTGGGTCATTAGCATCAATCATAGTTATTTTAAAATGCCTATCTAATAATTCCAAAAACTATCATATGTGAGTCCAATGTTCATGCTTACTTTGCATCTTCAAACTGTTGTTTTTTCCTTGCCTTTTAGCATCGCTTGCAATTTTTGTTGAAAACTTGTCATAATGTATTTGGTACTAGGATTGGAGATGGAAAGGAAAACCATACTTCTGCATGTGTCCTCTACTTTCAGTACTTACAATACTACTTCCCTTTTGACATCAGATGCGCGGGTTTCCTACACATCAAACAATTCTGCTGCACTGCTGGATATCCTACAATTTAACTCAGTTCTCATACTACCTACCTGGAGATAGAATCGTATCACATAGGCTACCGGTCTGTCCCACAAGACTGTTCCCCACCCCCCAATGTAGATGCAAATCACAAATATCTCTGTGTTTCATGGAACCAAGCTTCCCATGACACCCCTCCTTGAGTTGGATTAATTTGCTATGGTGGCTCACAGAATTGAGGAAAACAATTTACTTACTAGATTACGAATGCATTCCAAAGTATTTCATAGGATACAAAATAATTGCTAGATAAAGTGATGGGGGAAGGAGCACGCACCTGCCATGCTCTCTCCAGGCACACCAACCCTTTCCCTATCATCCACATTTTCACACTCCCAGAAGCTTTCTGAACCGGGTCCTTTGGGGCTTTTATGGAGGCTTCATTGCATAGACATGCTTAATTAATTCACTAGTCATTGGTGATCCTTTCAAACTCCAGCCCTTCTTCCCTTCCCTGAGAGATCAGGATGTAGGACTGAAAGTTCCAACCCTGTAATCTTGATTGGTACCCTTGGCAACCAACCCCCATCCTTAGGGGCTTTCCAAAATTTATCTATCAACATAAACTCAGGTATGCTTGACAGAAATATGAATGACCAGACACCCATTTCATGTTTAGGGCTCTGGAACTGTTAGAGGAACACATTACTAAAGACCAAATGTCATAACAAAATGTGCTCTTACTGCTCTTGTCACTTAGGAAATTCTAAGGGTTTTAGCAGCTCTGTACCAGACATGGGAGGAAAATACTGAATATCTAAATCACAGTGCCACAGGAGGTAAACAGTGTTTAGTGTGAGGTTTTATATTAACATGAATAAGAATTCCACTGTGTTTAGTGTTTGCTGTAGCTGTAGGTGACAGAAGTTCAATTTCTTCTAGTGTCCTCATTTATGTTGATTTTGGGCTTCCCTGTGAATTACTGAGAGAATTTGCATCTTGCAGCCATTTGTTGCAATTTACCAGAGCCCCGTTGGGTTAGTGTTAAAGTCTGAGGAAATAAAAACCTTCTCTCATTTTATAGTTAAATGTCACTACTTTAATGGACCTGAGTCCTTGAGATGTAAAATCGTAACTGTTTCTTAGCTTCCATTCCCTCCCCTTAGGTGAGAAGTCTAGATGGGATTGAAGTATGAGAAATGCTCATCCCCCAGGTAAAATAAGCTCTAGCAAAGTGTTTTTCTGGAGAACAGTTTTTTTTTGTTGTTGTTGTTGTTGTTTGTGGGGTTTTTTAAATGGAGAATGCTCTAGATTTATTTCACAGTTATTATTCTTCCCCTGTCCTTATGAGAGCCAAGAGTTGATCTTTCTTGGTTCCTCACTGTGAGAATGTGGTGAGATACACAAAAGTGTAAGAGGCCACCTAAGACTTGAACCCCAGAAGTCTCTCACTGTCATGTTAGCCCACTCAGCCTCCAGCAGCCTATCAAGTTATTGTTCCTATCAGTTTATGGCTTTAGAGCTTCTTCTCCAAGTAAGCAGATCTTGTCGGTGACTAGATTCACTTCTCTCTCCAGATTTTGAGGCAGCATTTTGCCCTGTGATGTTTTCTCTGGTGGCTTAAAAACTTCATTGATTTTTAGTTTGTTCAGCTTTGATTTGTTGAAGAGGTGGGGGCAATGACAACTAAACTCATTAAGTATTTTCATACCCTTTTCATAATCAATGCCAAAAATAAGTGCTATTCTGGAAGTTATAACTAAAATCAGTTATTAGGTGCATTATTAACATATTCACAAAGAGAATAAATCTACCAGAGAAATATGAACATCTAAAACATAATACATTTATATCTATTTAAAGATAATGTTATTTCTTTCTAGATTAATTCCATATATACAACACAGACAAACAAATATTAAACTTTTCTATATATATTATACAAATGTAAAAAACCTAATTGGTGGGTTCACCAAAAGTAGAAATTAAAGAGAAGAGAAAACATTTTGAATAAAATTCTTGCAATCCAGTTAAAATGATTTAATTTTATTCGTTTTAAATGATTTTTGCTGGTTTTTCAGGCTGGGTGAATAGAAATATATATTAAACCCTTAGTGATATTTAGCATAAAGTAACGAGATGAGATTCACAACGTAATGTCAAAAAGCAATGTTTTTAAAATAAAATATCCATGAGCACTATTTTAATCACAATTTATTAATTATTAGGTTTTACATTCAGCTTAAATTTCCCTGTGAACTGAATTAATTTGCAGCAATTGAAAATGCTTGAAAAGACCCAGAATGATAATGAGAAACTAACTAGGGCTATATGAAAAAAAAAAAAAAAAAAGGTTATTTTGTATAGATATGCTGCTAAACTGAAACATTCAAATGGTGTGAAGGGATCAGTGATTTATCCACTTTCTTCTGGTTTTCTTTTCTGAGTCATCCCATTTTGATTTTAAGTGCACATAGACCCACAGAAACATATGATATAGTTGTATGTCTCAATCTGTATGTGTGTGTGTGTGTGTGTATATATATATATATATATATATATATATATATATATATATATATATATATATATATATAGACTTCCACATATTAATTTTTAAAAGTATAATTCCTTATATAATTGGATCACAATACAACCCAATCCTAATATATAAAAAGCCAGGTGCTGTCACGACCAAAATGACTGGACAGACAACCAAACAGCAGGCTAGGGAGCTGAGGGAGCTGGAGCTGTGGGTCCCCAGCTGCCCGCGGCATGGCATCGGGAGGAGGGAGCTGTGGGCCCAAATGACCAAAGGACTGGTATGGCTCTTGCAGCATGGCAGGGCAGGGCCCCGGAGGCTGGGGAACCTTGTGGGGTGGGAGGCTATGAGCATGGAGCTTCGCAGGGCGGCTGAGGCAGAGGAGCCTTGTGGGTTGGGGGCTGTTAGCATGGAGCTTCCCTGGGTGGCTGAGGCAGAGGAGTGGGGCAGGGGCAGCAAACATGGAACATCGTGGGGCTGTGGAGGTGAGGTGGAGGAGTGGGGTGGTGGTTGTGAGTATGGGCAGTGAGGCAGAGGAGCGTCGTGGCGGTGGCTGAGGCCAAGGAGCCTCGCAGGGCGGGGGGCTGTGAGTATGGAGCTTCTCAGGGCAGGGGCCACAGAGGTGTAGGAGTGACACTGGGCAGCGGACATGGCCCTGATTGTAGCTAAACCTAGGGACTTTAACTGCTCATGATTTAATCGTGCGCTGGGCCTCTAGTATCAAATAAGATTAGAAGTAGTGATTAAGAAATAGACATACAATAAAGAATGAGACTTAAAACTCTATGACACAAGTGCATGATTAGAAAGGAATAGGATTCAGAGTCATTTGGAAATTAGGGTAAAGTTCTACAACACAGAAATTGTGCAACAAGATTGAGGGTCATTTTTAAGATCAGAAAATATACTGTAAATTAAAATTCACAAACATGCGTAGCATTTCTGCAAAGTTAGTTGAATTGGCTTCAATGCTTAGAAAATGTAAATTGTCACACAATGTTGCTATCAGTGTTCTTAGAGGTAGCTCTTAAATTGTTATTGTTTGTGGTGATGGTGTAATAATGAGTATGGAAACAACAGAGAAAGTTAGGTTATAGGAGAAATAGTTGAACTGCTTTTTTTTGCATCTACAAATTCATGACTTGTGAAGTAAATTTTTTAATGTTCTTATTTAATCCCCCAATCATAATCTTCACCCAAAACAATTTAGTACAATGGAAATAATTGAGGTTTTTGGATTTTTAAATTTAAGTCAATGCCATACCTAATTGAATTTCATTGTTTTTCAACCCATCACCTATTTTTCCAGTTAATTATTTCTTTACACACTTTCCTAATTTCAGCTTTTATCAGTTCTCACAGTCAACACCTGCAGTAGCCTTTGAATCTTACAGTCAAAACCTACTTCAGCCATTAAATAACTAAATTTTAGCAAAATTTTCTTATGTGATTTCCTTGCCCCCATTTCTAATTCCTGTTTTATATTCAGACTAGAGGCCTGGTACATGAGATTTGTGCACTGGAAGTGGGGAGTTTCCCTCGGCCTGGCCTGTGCCCTCTCACCATCCAGGACCCTTCAGGGGATGTCTGCCTGCCGGCTTTGGCCTGGGCCTAAGCTAATAGTCAGACATCCCTCTCTCAGTCCAGGGCTCTCACAGTCCGGGACACCTCACTTCTTATCTCCTGCCTGCAGTGGAGGCGGGAGAGGCTCCCACCACTGCCGCTGTGCTCACCAGCCGTGAGCCCAGCTTCTGGCTGAGCAGAGCTCCCCCTGTTGGAGCGCACTGACCACCAGGGGGCAGCTCCTGCATTGAGCATCTGACCCCTGGTGGTCAGTGCGCATCATAGCGACTGGTTATTCCATCATTCAGTCAATTTTCATGTTAGCCTTTTATTATATAGGGTACTACATTCCCATTAATTTTCTCAAATCTTTTTTTTTTTAATGTAGTGTTCTTGTTAACCCTTTCCCATGGATTTCATTGCCAAGAGGATCAAGTCTTTCACAATGTTACATCGACCTATATTCTCAGTTCAAAATAAATCTCAAGATTATTACTTATAATTCCAAAATTGCTGTTTTATTTTTTTCTTTTGTGCTTTTATATTATTCCCTCATTCCTAGAATAAGTAACTCCCTCTTATTTGTTTATAAAGTTATACAAATTTGACTTGGAGTAATCAAATATCATTTTTCTTTTCTATTTGATATCTTTTGAATATTTTGTCTTATCTGGATATTCTTGATCTTCTGACCATCTATTGAGATCCCCCTATATCTTTGTATTTTTGTATGGATCAGTACTTAGCAAAAGTAGTAAATTTTTTCATATACTAGGCTTCAGTTACATATTTAGTGTGGATTATTGAATAAACAAAAGGGCAATTGAAGAAGCAACAGAAAAATAGTAATTAGGTTAGTAAAAACAAACAAACCAAACAAAAACAAACAAAAAAAAATGAACAAAGCAATCCTGCAAGTTGAAATATAACTTTTTTTCCCTTTTCTATGTTCCATTAGCATTGTTTCTTTACATGATACTATGTTTGTTTTCCCTTAAAAGCCAGATTTTCTTCACACCCTCCAAAGTTAAGGACTCTGTTTCAACTTCCCCACACTCGGGCTTTGTAGTAAGACAATTATCATGTGCTATAAACTCTGGGCTTCACATAGCAAACTTCTTTAAGAGCTGGAACTTTGAAAAACTTTGAAAACACAATGCATTATTGATCTGATTGTTTAATGCCCAACAGATTGCTTTTTCTGGGGCTTAGTTCCCACGTTATCTTTTGATGTTGCAGTGGAAGAGGTGAGTACATGCAACACCAGCAGCCTAATTAGGAACACTCCTGTGGCTAGAGGATCCCTCGGACCTTCTTCATGCTCAGTCATCAGTCCTGAAATATTCGGGGTGGGGAAATGCATCTTATAAATGCCAACTTACTTAGGTTCTAATCACAGATACTTCGTCAGCTGACAGAAGCAAAGCTTCAGTAGGTACACCACTTCAAAATCTGGGACAGCTTACACTCGATTTCAGGAATCAGCAGGGACACGCAGCTGGAGGAGAAGAGAAAGCTTGCTGTAATTGAAAATTGCCTTGCAGCTTGTTTGTGATTAAAATGAAGTTCAGTTCCTTGAATTCTTGTTTAGCAATTAAATCCGTTTTAGTGAGGCAACGGAATATTGTTTATTGTCCTGAAATGATCAAACGTGTACAGACCTGCACCAGGCATTGGATGCTACATGCGAATGTGAATTTAAGAAAATGTAGCCAAATTGATCACCACAAGCAGGGGGCCGTCTTTCAGAGTAATGAGAGAAATAACCAGCTCAGTTAGATTATCTATCTGACTTGAAATTTCAGAATCAAGTGGGATAATTATATTAGCAAGAAACGTAATGACAAAGCCGAGTGTCATACGTAGAAATAAACTATCTCAAAGCCATGCGGTCTGTGCACACACTTCTTTTGTTCAAGCTTTTCCACTTCACTTGCTTCCCTTGTGAGTCTGTTATGCTGGTATATGCAAATAAATTTGTGGTTAATAAAATCTATTCTCGTCAACTCGGCTCCAAATTTCATTGCTTCCCAGCAGCTGCTTCAAATAAATAAAGTGCAGGTAACATTTAAAAAGGGAAGGAAATATTTCTGGCTCATCTAGAAAGAGTTCATTCTCAGCAACTAAATAACAAAATGAAATTTATTTGATTCACTATGCAGCTTTGGGAACCTGTAATCATCCTCCACCTTCTTGGGAATATGGTTTTTGATGGCTTTGTTTTTTAGTTAATATTTTTCACTGTTGAAAGGCTTATGTACATTTCCCTCCACTTTAATCTGTTTTCCCATAGAGAATGCAATAAATTCCCCTGCAAATATTTGCATGTCTGTGTATCTCTCTTGGTAGGTTGTTTACATGAAGGCTCTTGTATATGTTAGATGAGTTCACCTGAGTAGCAACCGCTTCTTTATAAGTATAGCCTGCGTGACATAGTTCAAAATCTTTCAGAGATATCCTACATAATAAAGAGGTAATATGCAAATTGATCCTCATTCCCTTGCACAAGATGGCCACCCCCATATGGTCAAAGATGGCCACCACAAGATGGCCGGCAGGGGAGGGTAGTTGTGTGTGATCAGGCCAGCAGGGGATGGTAGTTAGGGGGGACCAGGCCTGCAGGCAAGGGCAGTTTGGGGGGGACAAGGCCTGCAGGGGAGGGCAGTTGAGGATGACCAGGCCAGCCAGGCCTGCAGGGGAAGGGAGTTAGGGGTGACCAGGCCAGCAGGAGAGGATAGTTGGGGGCGGGGGGACCAGGCAGGCAGGGGAGGGAAGTTAGGGGCAACTGGGCTGGCAGGGGAGGTCAGTTAGGGGTGACCAGGCCAGCAGGGGAGGGCAGTTAGGGGCAATTGGGCTGGCAGGGAAGCAGTTAGGCATTGATCAGGCTGGCAGGGGAGTGGTTAGGGGGTGATCAGGCTGGCAGGCAGGCGAGCGGTTGGGAGCCCTCTCACAATCACAGTCCCAGATTGTGAGAGGGATGTCTGACTTCCAGTTTAGGCCCAATCCCTGTAACCAGCAGTTGGACATCCTCCGAGGGGTCCCAGATTGGAGAGAGTGCAGGCTGGGCTGAGGGACACCCCCCCTAGTACAGGAAATTCTAGCTTTTTATAATCACTGTTACTCTAAGTCCACATTGTATTATGCATTGCAGAAGGAAATGGAAAGATTGGTTTAGATTGGGTCTCTGAATAGGTGGATTGGTCTAGTTTTATTTCACAAAAACTTTTGAATCATTTTCCCTCTCCCCAAAGACACATTTCTGTCTGATGTTTGATTATTATTCTTTTTTAAAAGATGTTATATATTGATTTTTAGAGAGAGAAGAAGGTAGAGGAATAGAGAGATAAAAACATCCATGAGAGAGAAACATCATCGACTTGCTGCCTCTTGCACACCCCCTGCAGGGGATCAAGCCAGCGACCAGGATATGAACTAGTGACTTCTTGGTGTATGGATTGATGCTCAATTGCTGAGCCACATCTGTACGGGCTGATTATTATTCTTGACCCACTTTATTATAAATCACAAGTGGGCTAGCCTTGCCTTCTGAACCACGACTGTCTGCCTGTGCTCATTACAATGCTGACTTTAAAAGCTAGTTTTAATTTTTAAGTAAAGGAAAATATAAATATCTAAAATATAAAGATACCCAGAAAATGAACATTTCACTGTGGTTTCTGACCTGGAAAAGGATCATATGCATTGAGAGAGATAAAGCAGAGTTTTAAGATTCAAACGTTTGCTACATTTCTATCTTCTTTTCAATGTAAACAATATTAGTATGTCCTTTGCATAATACAATAACAGTTGCATAAATATTAGCAGGAATTGGATGATGTCGTTTTCAAACATTTTTGTTTCTGTACTCCTTAAAATAATTCTGGGAAAATATGTACTTGTAGCATATTTTAAATTGAAATCTAAATATTTTCATAAGTTTAGATATATGTAAAAAGCATAATCCACATTTTTATGTGCTATACATATATTTTCATTAAATTTTAGAGTTGCAGATTTAGCCTATTCTCTTTATAAACAATAATGACTGTATCGTAATTAGAAAAACCAATTCTTTTTTTAAATATATTTTTATTGATTTCAGAGAGCAAGGGAGAGGGAGAGAAACATCAATGATGAGAGAGAATCATTGGTCAGCGGCCTCCTGTATGCCCCCTACTGGGGATTGAGCTCACAACCCTGGCATGTGCCCTTGACTGGAATTGAACTTGGGACCTTTTAGTCCACAGGCCAACCCTCTATCCACTGAGCCAAACCGGTTAGGGCAGAAAAACCAATTCTTAGGTTCAATCAACCAAATCAAACTATAAGTCAGGAAAAGTCTGATTTGTTTTTTTACTTCGAAAGAACCTGTTAATGTATGCTCCCATGATAGCCATCTCACGTTTTCTGAATGTATTTCTATGATAGAGTACTAGATAGATTCGATGGGAAATTGCTCATAGTATATTATTGGGGTGAAATAAGGCACTGACCCTGCAATATATCTTGTTTGGCTCATAGCAGACCTTCCATTCAGCAAGACACTCAAATTTTCATGAGTCCTCAAGGTTTTTTCAATGCTAGGATGGCTCTGTAATATGATTCAAGATGGGAAAGTTGACTTAATTTTCTCAAGTGAGAGGAGACAGGTGATTTTACAGAGAAATATTGAGAAGGAGAGCCAAGAGACCACAGTTGTGTGTGTGTGTTTTTTTTTTTAAATAGGCAGTAAGATATCTAAGAAATAATTTCCTAAAAATTATTTATACTTGTGTATCTCCTAGAGAGACTAAATATTCACAGGAGTATCTACACCCCAGTTTGACTTTGAAGACTCTTGCTTGGGACATCATGTAATCAGACTCCTCTACTTTTAGGTGAGAAAACAAGGCAGAAAATCAATATATGAACTGCACCAAAAACTGTGTGTCCCCTTGCAGTCTGCAAAGCTAGTCCTTTTATTGTTTTCTTCTTGAAATCTTTCTTATTTGACTCTACCATATGTATATTATTCATTGTACAACAATAAAAATTGCTGTACAATTTTTTGTCTTTTAAAAAATCCAATGGATCACTATCATTGGAGACTGAGAAAAAGTACCAGGTATTGTGGGCTTTCAAATCTAGGTTTAGGAAGTTTGCCTAATTTATTTATGAGGGTAGAATAGGGTCCAGGATCATGTGATCTTGAGGGATATTGGAGCATATCAAAAAGTATGTGGTTGTTCTCTTGTTCACTCTATTTAGATTGACATTAAACAAATTATCTACTTCAAGTATGATATATATATATCAGATTATCTACTTTGAGTATGATATATATATATATATATATATATATATATATATATATATATATATATATATATATATATTTAAAATTTTTTTACATGAGGGATTGACTATTTTTCCCTCTGATTATCTCATTAAATAGTTTTGCATAATGACTTGCAGATACTATATACTTAGTAAATATTAACTGACTTGGGTTAGTCATCTTAATTTGAAAGTTATGGCCTGAAAAATAAATGTCAGCAGGAAAATCTTGCTCCAAGCTACTCAATTAAAATGATTATTATAACCCATGTAAACAAAGCATACGGTCAAAATTTAATAGGAGGTCAATACCACAAAGCAAAAAAATAAACTGTGTTTGCATACATTTTTGTCAGTTATAAAATTATTTTATTTGATACTAAGCACGGAATCCTGGGACCTTCAACTATTGGAATAAACATGAGTAAATTCCTTAAGTCCTGCATTCTACATTTCAGCATCTGTCAAATAAGATTTTAAAAATTTAAAGACCTGAAAGAAAGATAACATTTTTTTCTTTGTATGTCATGATTTTCTATGACTTTTTCTACAAAAATCTACCCACCTCCATGTTGTGCTAAGACATGTTTTGATTTTTCTATAATTTACCTTAAAACCTTTTGCTACAGCAATTAATTCCTTTTTTTAACTCCTCATCTACAAAAGACTACTGTCTCTCATATCCATGGTTTTATGACTGTCATTAATTCAATCCATTAGTCATTCAAAAAGCCAACTTTAGTGACCATCATATATGAGGGACTGGGGCACATCACCTTCCCTACACATCTGGTTTCTGATGCTCATGGCACAGTCTATCCTGGGTAAACAAACAAACATAGTATTGCAACAAAGTGTGATGAATGTCCAAATAACTGAAGAAGTAAGTGCCACAGTAAAACAACTTGGCTTTGTTTAAGTTAGTGTCATCTGTGACATACTTTCCTTATTTGTATTATTATCCATACTAGAGGCCCAGTGCACGAAATTCATGCACAAGGGGTAGGGGGGAAGAGGTGGTCCCTTAGTCCAGCCTGCACCCACTCCAATCTGGGATCCCTCTCACAATCCAGGACTGCTGGCTCCCAACTGCTCGCCTGCCTGCCTTCCTCATTGTCCCTAACTGCTTCTGCCTGCCAGCATGATCAACCCCTAACCACTCCCCTTCCAGGATGATTGATGCCTAACTGCTCCCCTGCCAGCCTGATTGCCCCTAACTGCCTTCCCCTGCCAGCCTGGTAATCCCTAACTGCCCTCCCCTACAGTCCTGGGTCCCCCCCAACTCCCCTTCCCTGCAGGCTCGGTCGCCCCCAACTTCCCTCCTCTGCTGGCCTGGTCACCCCTAACTGCCCCCCCCTGCTGACCTGATTGCCCACAGCTGCCCTCCCTTGCAGGCCTGGTCCCTCCCAACTGCCCTCCCCTGCTGGCCATCTTGTGTGGCCATCTTGTGTACACACGGGGGCAGCCACCTTGTGTGTTGGAGTGATGGTCAATTTGCATATTACACTTTTATTCTATAGGATATTTCCAGAGCACTTATACCATCTTCAAAACCTGAGGCACTTATTATCATTTATTTCATCAATCTATGAAATTCCTATTATCTTGATTTGTGTTTCACTCAATTCCCTGAAAAACTAATATAATTAAAGCCTCAAGTACACTTGGATTTGTTCTAATTCTAAGATCTCAGTGATAATTTTTTTTCCATTTTACATATTTTAATCCATGTAACCCTCACAACAAAATGATGAGGTTGCTATGGGTTGAATTGTGTCCCCTCAAAAAATATGTTGAACCTGGCTGGTGTGGCTCAATAGTTGAGCATCAGATAATGAACCAGGAGGTCACAGTTTGATTCCATGTAGGGCAAATGCCGCTTGATTCCCAGTAGGGGATGTGCAGGAGGCAGCCGATTGATGATTTGCTCTCATCATTGATGTTTCTCTCCTTCTCTCTTTCACTCTCTGAAATCAATTAAAACATGTTTTAAAAAATATGTTGGAATTCTAATCTCTATTATCTCAGAATATAATCTTATTTGGAAATAGGGTCCTTGTAGAGTTTACCAAGTAAAATAAGGTCATTAGGTTGGCTCTAATGCAACGTGTCTGGTATGTTTACAGAAAGGAGAGGTTTGAATGCACAGCGAAAAGATGAAGTGAAGAGATACAGGGAGAACATATCCATCTGCCAACCAAAGAATGACTGAAGCTACCAGAATCTAGGAGAGAGCCATGGAATCAGTTATCCTCTAGGTCAGTGGTCGGCAAACTCATTAGTCAACAGAGCCAAATATCAACAGTACAACGATAGAAATTTCTTTTGAGAGCCAAATGTTTTAAACTTAAACTTCTTCTAATGCCACTTCTTCAAAATAGACTCACCCAGGCTGTGGTATTTTGTGGAAGAGCCACACTCAAGGGGCCAAAGAGCCGCATGTGGCTCGCGAGCTGCAGTTTGCCGACCACGGCCTTGGTCCCTTCAGAGAGAGCACGACCCTGTCAACATGTTAATCTTCGATTTCTGGCCTCCAGAACTATGCAAAAATAAATTTCTGTTGTTCTAAGCCACTTAGTTTGTGATACTTTGTTATGGCAGATCTAGGAAGCTAATAAAGTTAGTGTGTAGTAAAGAATTTAACCTTTTCTGAGGTCTGTCCTTTGTCCTCTACTCCTTGTAGGTGATCTCTAAACTCTTAAAATATCTTGCCTGATAAAACTATCTTTTTTTAATAACAAGTCTTGGGGCATGAAAGGTAGTAATGTGACTTATTTGGGGCTTTTGGGGCCCCACAGTATCAGCTCAACCTCTGAAAAGCCTGGAAGTTAAAATCAGCAATGTGAGCAGTCAACCATGTCTACATTACTTCGCTTCAATCAAAATTCTGGACATCAGCCTGTGGTTAAGTTGGTTGGAGTGTCACCTTGTGCACCAAAGGGTTGCGGGTTCAATGGTTCAATTCCCACTGAAGAAACATGCATGAGGCAACCAATGGATGTCTCTCTCTCTCTCTCTCTCTCTCTCTCTCTCTCTCTCCCTCTCTCCCGTCTTCTCACTCTAAAATCAATTAAAAACAAACACAAAACCAAGGACATCAAGTTAGGTGAGCGTCCCTTGAAAGCAATGACAATACTCTGCATATTGCTCTATATCAGGACTGGGAAGAGTTAGTGCTGTCTGTTATTTCATTCAGAGAAGACAACAGGAAGCTTTACATTTGGAACTCTTCTGGACTCTGCCACATGTGACTCTGCCTTTGGCTAATGTCAGTTTGTATGCTTTTGCTGTAAACACACACACACACACACACACACACACACACACACAGCAAAACCAACAAAACCAAAACATAAATGTGAGCATAACAGCTTTCAATGCGTTCAATGTGTTCTGTTAATTCTTCTAGTGAATTATTGAATGGAAGGGTGGTCTCAAATCCCTAAACTAACCATAGTGTCAGAGGTGCAGGTGGTTTTGGAGATTTCCTGAAATCTACTGAGGTATGCATTGTGGTAGGCCTTTTTATAACATGGGTGAAGAAAAACACCAGTGCATCTTCTCATTTCATTAAATTAGGCATCAGCATAGTATGGCCTATAGGCCAAATAAAACCTTCCGATTTTTCTTGTAAATAAAATTTTATTGATATAAACTACACCCATTTATTTACATATTGACTGTGACTTCTTTTGAATTACAATAAAAGTATAATAATGACAGAGAATTTCTGGCCCTCAAAGCCTAAAATATTCACTATCTGACTCCTTACATATAAATGTGCCGACCACTGCCATAACCATGGGATTCTGTATGATTAAGTCCAGATGTAGAAAGGAACTGACATATTGGTTCAGAAATTCAGGACAGTATCCCATAATATTACAACCAATTTCCTGATGCTATTATTAGTTGCAGTAGTATCTGCCCTTATATGTATGTGTTAATCTTATGACCTTGGTCCACAGAAAGTAGTTAATAAATATTACATTGATTTCAAAAAATCTTATTAGGCTTACTTTTATCTACAAAAAAAGTTCAAAATTACTTCCATGTCATACAAAGCTCTCCATGATTTGGACCCAAACTTCCTTCCAATATCATTTATAGCTGCTTTCATCCATATACCCTGTGATTCTATCACACTGACCATGACATGAACTTTCAGGACAATCTTTGTGCCTTTATTCATATTGATCCCTTATCATGGAATTTCCTCTTCCTCTCTTCTTTCTAATTACCAATCATTTTTCACAGCTGAGCTGAAATACCCTACTTCTTGAATTTTTTACATCTCCTCCCATGTGAATAATTCACTACTTGCTTCAAACTTTTACAAGTTGTATATGTCAACAAAATGTATCACAGTATTTCTTAATACTGGTGCTTAAAATGGGAGATGAAGGGATTAATATCACTCAAGGAAGATTTTTTTTTCTAAGGATATACAAGTAACTACTTATCAAAGTCTCATATCCTATCACTTGTAAAATTGATGGAGGATTCATTTCTTTTTTTCAAATTTATTTCTTTTAGCTCTGAATCACTTCATTTGCATTACCTGGCTTCTAATGGGAGCACTGATTGTCATCAACATGTCATATTTTTTCATTTGTCACAAGACTTTGCAGAGTGTCTGATAACATTGTAGTTGCCTGAAATTCATGGTGAATAGATGAATAAGAGTCATGATCAATTTAGTGTGTTTGTATCATGCCCTCTTTCATTTGTGATAAAACTATTGGCTGTTTTCCTTTATTTCAACACATCAGACTTCATTTCCTCCCTATGTTATGTAGAAAAATTTAATCATAAAATGCCAGATGTTATTCATCGTTTAACCTACGTTGTAGCACATGTAGCAGAGAGATAGTATTGGCTATTTTTTATTATAAGGTGATAAAGTTGTATTTAGTGAATGGCTTATGCATACAGGGTGTTTAAAAATGTATAAACATTTTGAATAATTATTCATTACAATGGGTTAAATTTGAAAAGAAAGAAACATCAATTGAGCTATCAGCTATTAGAGTGTGTATACATTTTTGGGGACACCCTATATTTGGTATGTGTAAGCAGGCTCTTTAAATTGTTTTGCATTTTCATTTTTCTTTCAGTAATTCCAAGTCATGATTGCTAATGCAGCTGAGACAAACTTCCCTCTAACCTAAGGCAGCCTACCTTTCCCCTTCACCACACCATGCATACATACATGCTCACAAGACTGATTCACCTATTGTTGAAAATATTTAGGTAAAATAAATTAATCCCCTCATCAGATTATTATTAAAAGCTGTTAGTCTTTAAGAGCTAAGCATAAAAAACTTCTGCACAGCAAAAGAAACTGTCAACAAAACAACAAGGAAGCCCACTGCATGGAAGAACATATTTGCCAATGTTATCTCCGATAAGCGTTTAATCTCCAACATTTCCAGGGAACCCACACAACTTAACAAAAGGAAGATAAACAATCCAATCAAAAAAATGGGCAAAGGACCTAAATAGACACTTATTGAAAGAGGACACACAGAAGGCCCAGAGACATATAAAAACATGCTCAAAGTCACTAATCATCCAAGAGATGCAAATCAAAATGACAATATGATACCATGTCACACCTGTCAGAATGGCTATCATCAACAAATCAACACATGACAAGTTCTGGTGAGGATGTGGAGAAAAAGGAACCCTCGTGCACTGCTGGTGGAAATGCAGACTGGTGCAGCCACTGTGGAGAATAGTATGGAGTTTCCTCAAAAAACTAAAAATGGAACTCCCATTTGACCCAGTAATCCCACTCCTAGGAATATATCCCAAGAAAACAGAAACACCAATCAGAAAGGATATATGCACTCCTATGTTCATAGCAATACAATTCACGATAGCTAAGATTTGGAAACAGCCTAAGTGCCCATCAGCAGATGAGTGGTTAAAAAAACTGTGGTACATCTACACAATGGAGTACTATGCTGCTGTAAAAAAGAAGGAACTTTTACCATTTGCAACAGCATGGAGGGACCTGGAGAGCATTATTATGCTAAGTGAGATAAGCCAGTTGGAGAAAGATAAACGCCTCATGATCTCACTCATTTGTGGAATATAATTAACAACATAAACTGATGAACAAAAATAGATCCAGAGACAGAGATGCTTCAGACTGTCAAACCACAGAGGAAAGACAGGGAAGAGGGGTGGTTAAGAGATCAACCAAAGGAATTGTATGCATGCATATAAGTATAACCAATGCACACAGACACTAGGGGGCTGAGGGCATGTGCTGGGGGGATGGGAGTGGCCAGGGAGAGTTCAATGTGGGGGAAAAAGGAGATACATGTAATACTTTAATCAATAAATACTTTTTCAAAAAAGAGTCAAGCATAAATTAATGTGCTAATTTAAAAAAAAATTACTCAGTAATTTTCCCTGTGGGTAAGTAAATGAAGTATAAACTCTGTGTACTAGTTTCTCTATATTCTGTGAGCTCTCTTAAGGAGACAGGTCCTAGTGAAATTTTATAGTAAATTACAGTAATTCAAATAGGTCTGATAAAACAATGAAGCAATCATGGTAGATTGGTAGAGTATCCATGCCTGACCTTCTTTCAAATCTCTGTTAGAAATGGTTTCAATACAAGATAGTACCTCATTATTCACCATAATATGAAGAAAAGAACTGAATTAATTCATGCACCATCAAGTTTATCCTACAAATAGGAATTATATCCAGAAACAAATCAGTATTTTATAAGACGATGGATACAGTCAAGTAGCTACAATTATTTGCTGTACATTTCTCCTATAAAAGTCTGGTAGGGGGAAGCAACATTATCTATTACAAGTCAATCCAAGGCCACCATATGGTTATCCCTTTTTACCAGGCTACCCACTAGGATTTGAATGTATTTATTCAATAACATTTATTATATACACATTTATTAGTTCACATAAGTTTTTCTTACTAAAGGAAATATATGATAAAATATGGAACTTACATTCCCATGACAGAGAAAAATAAACCTCTCATTTAATACTAACTTCCACAGAAGCTAGAATCTACACAGTAGCAAAGATATAAAAGGTACAAAATAATTTATTTAATACATAAGTAACATAACCATTGCAATGCGCAAGAACAGAAATAATATTACAAAGAAAAGTGCTGCAATCTGCGGAAGCAGCAGGAGAACTTCACTGTGATTTTTTAGAAGCCAGTGCCAAAGAAACTTCCTAAAAAAGCTGGCTCTTGATTTGAACCATAAATGATGCACACATTGGTTTGGAAAAAGGTGGAAAAGATCATCCCATTCCCTGCAAGTTGAAAGAAACCAATGTCTATAATTATAGCTTAGTCTATGCATGTATTAGAAAATTGGAAGTTTAGTCTGTGTAGTGCTTAAGAGCTTGACCTCTTAAAATTCTGCCCCATTTACTTACTTACTAGTTTGTGAATCTGTACGGGTTATTTAATTTTAACCTCTAGTCCTTAGTTTCAACATTTGTAAAATGTAGGTAACCTTTCTATCTTCCTCATTGTATTTTTTTCAGGGTTAAATTAGTTAATGCAAGAAGAGCATTTATAGCAGATTCTAACTCATGGCTAGTGCTCAATATATAGAAGCTAGTATTAAGAAAATTTCCTGCCATAATTCATCTACAGGGCACAATCACATACTGAGAATCTGCAGAAGAAGTGCTACCATTTAGGTACTGTTGGAATGGCTGTTACACAGTGTGCTCTTTGCAGAACAAAACAAAACAAAAAAAAAAAAAGAATGTTTCAAAATTAGTCCCTGAAAGCAAGGAGTAGATGCTAAAGTAATTTCTGTTCTCCCACCAGCTGCCTAAGTGTTATACTATCTCAGGTGTTATACTCATTCCAGGTAAATTTCTCATTACCCTTTGAATGACCTAGATAAAGGTACATTTTCCCATGTTCGCTTGTGATTAAAACATACCTATGACTCTTTCTTCCTGGAGTAAAATCTCAAACTCCCCAACATGTCCTCCATGCGCTTGCCTCATCTTGACTCCCTAGCTTAATCTCCCTCTGCTTCTTTAACTCACTATGAACTTACACTATCCAACTAATAATTATGTTTGTTTCTTCGAACCTGAACTGTTTGTCATACCTGAAACTCTGGGTCATCCTGCCTATCTGAAAAAAATATATATATATACATACATATATATATATATATATATATATATATATATATATATATATATAAAATCATCTTTCAATACAGTGCTAAAACATAGCCATTTTTTAAAGACATTCTTTGTCTCATTTCTGATCCACTCCCAGTGTCAAGTTAACATTTCTCTATGCTTTTATGTCTTTTTATTCCAGCACCTCACCTTTCATTTTAAAGTGTGTTTCCCTGTTCTGTGTTCACTATAATGATCTGATATCCTTGCTCAGCCAAGTCTGGGTAAAATTCAGTGCCCAATAAATTCTGGTTCATCAAATCTGTCAATGTCTTACTCAAAGAATAGTAAAGAAGAAGAATGTCATAGTATAGAGAGATGTTTTTAGGTGAAATATGTTGGGTAGGCCTGTAATTTAGAGGGATTTTAAAAATGTATGCACAGATCATAAAGTTAGGCAAGGATGGCCTTGCATGCCTTTAAGACAAAGGATGATATTAAATTAGCAGTTCTGTGTAGTCGAATTGTTTCAGTGAATTTAGATCCAGCAAGGAGTTACAAGCTGAAAATGACTAATGATTTACGGAAGCATAACCTTGACCAGATAGGTCATGTGCTCTGCAATGAGCTCCAAATGTGAGGGACTCGAGTTTTATAGCTGTGAGAGCAGTGACCAATGCAACAGAAGAGGCTAACACCAGCAGAAGAGTGGCCATGAACAACACTGGAAGAGAGTTTATGAGTGGATAAGGAAAAATACATCACCAGTTCCACAAAAATCTGTTCCTGTTGGTTCAGCTTTATCATCCCTATCCCCTAAGAATAATGACTTTGTAAGGTTTTGAATGCTAAGTCCACATCATAGAAGTGTTCTTTATCATTGTTACTATATATCAGAGTCTGGTTTTAAAGGGCTTATTGAAAAAGAAAAAGTTTTGCAAATGAAAAAGTTAACTTGCAGTCGTATATCTTTACACAGTATGATGGGAAAACAATGGCTAGTGATCACCAGTGTTGCTTTCTTTCAAATTTTCTTGATAAACATGAATGTGCAATAGCTCCTTTTCATCCATTTATATATAATAAAGACGTTTATGACATTTTAACAATTTTTGAATTGTGAAAATATGTAAATTAAAAAATTATCTGGTAGAAAAATGCTACTATTTAGAAAGTCTCAATAACATGTCACAATGTTGTCAAAATTCCAATAATTCTGCCTCCAAATTAATGACATTAGTAAAGCCACTTTAATAAAGTGTTACTTTGGGGCTACAGAGCCCATTACTGGAAAGTAAGGTGGAAAATCCGTCTATCAATGTTGTTCATCAGAAAACACTTCAGATGTGCTAATTTCACAATGGAAGTTCATACAATTTACTAGAAAATAAAAATAAATATGAAGCCCAGCCGGCATGGCTCAGTGGTTGAGTGTCGACCTATGAAACAGGAGGTTATGATTTGATTTCCAGTCAGGGCATCTGCAAAGGTTGCAGCCCGAGTTGGGGGCTCAATCCCCAGGCCCGAATTGGAGGCTCAATCCCCAGTGTGGGGCATATAGGAGGCAGCCGATCAATTATGTCTCTTTCTCTCTCTCTCTCTCTCTCTCTCTCTCTCAAATCAATAAAACATATTAAAATATAAACATGAAGTTACATCAGAGATTTTTCACATTTTCTCCAACTTCCCAAATTCTAATGAATACTCTAAGTAAGGCATAAAAATAAACCAGCTTAAATTTGAAAGATGTTAGTAGATTTCCTTTGAATATTCAATTGATATATATAGGGTGTCACCCCAAAGAATGTATACACACTCATTTCTGTAGATTCTTTTAGATTTTGAAAATGAACTGTATATTAATAAACACTGACTTTATAATCATTCAAAGTTTATACATTTTTGTGGGGGATACCCTGGATATGTATGGATGCATTTTTCAATTTAATAGTTGAAGTATTATTGTCCATCACTGATAATATGACTAAGGTACTTAGTCAATAATATCTTGTCCCATAATTCCAAGTGAAAAAATAAATCATGACATTGCTGTCCAAGAAAAGCAAGGTCTGAAAGACAAATCTTTACTCACTCATCTGGTAATTATTCACTTTGTGATGATAAGCAGATATGACTAACATATAAAAGTTAAGTTATGATGATAAATAAATATGATTAGTAACTAAAACCATTTTTACTGAAAATCTTTGCGTAGTAATTAATCATATCTCCCACAGTATGAGAGAGAAGGGGTTTGTGCCGCAGGGAAAGTACAGGAAACACGGGGCTGAACCAAATTTGTAAAAGCACATCTCAGAGCACTCAGGTTAATGGTTATTGTGTGTCCTCCAGAGAGAGGCACATCCCGCAGCAATCTGACTTATTTATTTTGTCAGTAAGGCTTTCCTAAGACTGATATTCTAAAAGGGATGAGATGAGGAATTCATATTTGGAAATTTCAGACAGCCCAACCCCACTGCCTTCTCTTTGCCCAAACAGGTAGAACTGCTCATTCTAAAAACAAATGCCAGGTTCATATTGCAGGTCTCTTACCCACCCTTTACTTTTTTAAAAACAATAAATTTAACCCTTTATTGAATATAAACTGATAGACACGAAGCTAGCCCTCAGAGGGAAATAGAGAAAAATTAATAAGATATGGTCTCCTTTCTCCAGGAATGCCTTATCAATACAATGACTTGATAGATAAATGCATTTTTTTTCTGTGGCAATACTAACATAATAAAGATAAATTAAGCCTAAAATCACATAACTAATGTCCTCCTATTCCCAAAGGGACTAAATAATGCCCATAATTATAATTGCAATCTTTTACAGAAAGAAATGAAAGCTTCTAAAGAAATATATTTTCCGGTAATGATCTTTAAATACATAATTAAACTCTTCATAATTTAGATTCCATATGAGATATATTATATTAATTAGATGGCATATGAAAAAAAAAAACCTATAAAAGATGTGATTATGAGAGGTAGTTCAGCATGTTGTAAAAGTACAGGCTTTTTTGTCATACTGACCTGGGGTGTGAATTGTAACTGTGTGACTTAGGATAAATTATTTCTTCACCTGCCAATTGGGATGGTTAATAGCACCTGGCTTCTAATGCTTCTGAGATCAATTACAACAGCTAATACGTAAGTGTGCTTAGTAACTGTCATCTGTTTATCATATTGACTTAATAAAATAACAATAAACTTATTTTATATATTACATATGGCTAATAATACAATTTATTTATATGGTGATTATTTTATGACAGGGAATTCGCTTTTTCCTAAAATGATGACATAGATCATGTGAGATGTCACCTGAAAATATAGCTATTATTCAACAATACGTATAATATGAAAACCAATTATATCAGGAAAAACTCTCAACTTCCTAACTTTATAGATACTTACAAATATATTTATAAAATGTTTAAGAAACATTTCTTTGTTTAAGAAAGATGTTTATGAGATTCCTACAAAATAAAGGCTATTGTTAATATAGGTGTCAGTAAGAGTCTACTTTTTGAAAAATAATTACAAACTTTGAAACATTTTTTATACTTGACTTGTTCCTCTAGAGTCTAGAGACCATTATACTTAAGTTTTAGCCTAAATCTGAGATATATTACCATTTCTGATTAGTTTTTGCAAGTTACATAGCACACTAGTAAGGTAAACTTTCATTTAATGTGTGGAAGTGAGGCATGGCTCTCTAATGGCAATTATTGATAATCAGTTCTTACTACACTCCAAGTACTGTACATGTCCAAAAAGATCCACAGAGTGCCTGACAGTGTCCTATCAATCATTTTCACATACTGTGTTCTTGTTTGTTAAAGGGCCAAAGAGGTAAGGAATAAATTACACAAGACTGTAGAAACACTTAATTTCTTAATCACCATGCCATGTAAAATTGAGTATTTCATGAGAAGAAAATGTAATTATCTTTAAGGCAGAAAATTTCATGATGTTACGTGTGCCTTCTTCCTATAGTGCCTTTTTGACATTTGTGAGAAAATACTTCTACCACAACTTCATTAGTATTGCCAGCACCCAAGACAATAAAAACACAGCTTATAGAAATGAAATTAAGCTACTGATTTAATACTCTAGTACCCAAGGGCTCTCTTTCTCTTTCAAAAATATTTTATTCTCTTTATTATGGGACAAATAAAAAATATATGATCACATCAAGCATATTTTTATTGTTGTTTTCAATTGTCCCAACCAATTACTTTTCCATTAGGAATTGCGTTACAACTTTAAACTTGTTCAATTACTCTTTAATACTGTAACTTGAATTTTTGTTTTAAAAATTAAGAATATGTTAAACACTAGGCATTAAAAATCTTGTAATTCCTTGCTGTCTAAAAGTATCAAAGTAGTCATTATCAATGTGCATAAAGGGAAATAGAATAAGAAATAAAATAAATTGAATCTTATTTTATATTTTATATTGATTTAAAACCTTGTGTGAGTTAAAAATTAAAATTACCTATATGGTCAATTGATATTTGAAAAGGAAGCCAAAACACCCAATGGACAAAAATGAAGCTGTTCAAAAAATGATGCTGGGAAAAATGGGTAACCATTTACAGAAAAAAAAATTAAATCTCTATCTTATACCACTCACATAAAATCACTAAAAAGGGCTCAGATTTAAAAATAAGACCTGAGAGAGAGCAGTCAAAAGAAAAAGAAAGGGAAGAAAAACTAATGTCAATCATTGAGAATTGTCTTTAATGACATCAAGTATAACCTGGTCATCTCTGCATTCTTTCTCAAATTAATATAGATTTGCCATTGCTTTTAAATTTCTTCTATACATATTCTCACATATTTTAGTTCATGGCTCTCTAAGATGGGATAATCAGATAGCCAGACTGGAATAGCTTCATACTTATCTCTGGAGATGTATTGCAAGTGATGTACTGACCATTGAACAAGATATGGATGACATGTGATTCATAACATACTACTTAAAATTGATAACAGTGATGTTCTACATCATTGGGGGATGTGCAATTAGATGGTCTGCACAGCATGGCATATGTGACCAGCTGTGTCTGAAATATCCTGCTACAAGTATCTGCCTGAGCTTTCCTGAAATCATAGTATCTGACTCAAACCTCGGGAGTGCATAATCTAAAGTCCTGTGAAGTCTTGTGAGAATGAAAAAGGATCCTGGGGAAAAGGTGGTGCTATCCTGAAACAGTTGGCCTCTCAATAATTCCCTGTATATATTTTCCTATTGAACTACGCACTTGATCTTATTAAAGAACAAGAAGCCCTGGCTGGCCTGCTAAATGGTTAGAGCATCGGTCTGCCCACCTCAGGGACACGGGTTCAATTCTTAATCAAGAGCACATACCCAGGTGAGTCTGGGTGCAATCAGGAGGCAACCAATGGATATGTCTCTCTCACATGGATGTTCCTCTCCCTCTTGCTCTACCTCAACCCCCCTTCCACCCTCTCTAAAAAAAAAGTCAATGGAAAAAAATATCCTCCTGTGAGGATTTAAAACAACAAAAAAAAAGAAAACCAAGACCAAGAAAATTAACTCTATGGAACTTTTGGGAGTTTTCTCAACTTTTTGTCTTTGTGATTGGCACAATGATTTTTATGTTATTGTCATATATTTAATACAGTTTATTATTTTTCATTATAATATTCAGTTGTTATATTGAGGGTGGGCCTCAAAATATTAAAGTATCTTTTTTGAACCAAACTATGTTTAGTTTGCCCCATATGTCCTTCCTCCTCACCCCAACTCCAGATATCTATCAAGACTAAAAGCAATGTTAAAAAGGTAACATCTCCAGTGTGGATGTTTTTAACACTTGCAAAAGCCAGGAAGGAATAATGAAAAATCAGCTGTGGGTAAAATGGTATCATTTTGAGTTGATCTATTTTATTCTAAATATCAATCTAGCTTCAGAGCAATGCATTTGAGAGGATAAGGGACACACTTTTGTGGTCATACATTTTTATTTAATTACTAGAGACCTGGTGCATGAACTCGAGCATGGGTGGAGTCCCTTGCCTGGCTGGTGATCGGGGCTGATCAGGATGTGGAAGATTGGCCCAGGAGAGGGTCTGTGGGAGGTTGGTTGGTGGAGGGGTGCAGCAGGGAGGGGCCACGGGAGATTGGCCAGCCATAGGAAGTTGGCTGTGGCAGTGCACTGATCACCAGGGGGCAGCTCCGGCATTGAGCGTCTGCCCCTTGGTGGTCAGTGAACATCATAGTGACCAGTCAACCAGTCATTTGGTCATTCAGTTGCTTAGGCTTTTATATATATATAGAGGCCCGGTGCACGGATTCGTGCACTGGTGGGATCCCTTGGCCTGCCCTGCGTGATCGGGCCAAAACCAGCTCTCCAACATCCCCCGAGTGGTCCCAGATTGTGAGAGGGTTCAGGCCAGGACAAGGGACCCCACCGGTGCATGATCGGGGCCAAGGAGGGATGTGGGAAGTTGGCCAACTGGGGAGGGACCAAGGGAGGGCTCCAGGGAGTGTCTGGCCTGTCTGTCTCCGTCCGATTGGCCAGACCCCAGCAGCAAGCTAACCTACCAGTCAGATTGTCTTCCCCCTGGTGGTCAGTGCACATCATAGCGACTGGTTGATAGGTCGACTGTCTGCCCCCTGGTAGTCAGTGCACATCATAGCGAGCAGTTGAGCAGCCTTCGCATATCATTAGCATATTATGCTTTGATTGGTTAAACAGCCGACCAGATAACTGGATACTTAGCATATTAGGCTTTTATTATATAGTATTATATAGGATAGATACTGTTTGATTGAATATTAGTAATTTTTGCACTTCTGATTACAGCTGAGAGCTCAGAAGTCTAATTTGAACTAACTAAGCTGAAAAGGGAAGTTTTATAAGTATAGAAAATTAAAAAATGTACACAAGACTTTGTAGGTACTCACAGATATGGATTCATTCTTCCCATCTTTATCATCAGAAATATATTATCCAACTACTTTACAAAAAAGTCTAAGAGATATACTTTTACTGACTAACCTCAGATTATGCATAAATTATTTGGATCAAAAATTGACACATGAAAGCAGATACTATAATCTTCTCTGACATTAGCATCTCAAGTTTGAAGTGAGGAAGGAGTAATTCCCCAATGAAGGGATATCAAAGATGTGATATCTTCATGGGTATACTTATGTGAGTTAGGAAGACATCACATAAGCTACATGTTTACTCTCCTCTACTTTGAAAATATAAAAAGCAATATCATATACAGACTTATACACTAATATACATATGGCTTTTCACTGAATATAACCAGAGTATAGATAGATACTTTATAGGAAATATGAGTATCAGAATAATCATTACCATTCTGTAAGCATAAATAAAAGAATATTACACTTTATTTTAAAAAATATATTTTTTATTAATTTCAGGATCAGTCTGTAGGCCAAGGCTCTAACTACTGAGAAAATCAGCTAGGCAGAATATTACACTTTAAAACCTGTAAGATGCCCTGCCAGTATTGTTCAGTGGTTGAGTGTCAACCCATTAACCAGGAGGTTCAGGGCACATGCCTAAGTTCGGGCTTGATCCCCAGTAAGGGGCATACAAGAGGCAGCTGATCAATTATTCTCTTTTATCATTGATGTTTCTATTGCTCTCTCCTTCTCCCTTCCTCTCTATGAAATCAATAAAAAATATATTAAAATAATTTTAAATCCCTAAAAATGGCTATCTAGAATATTTATAAGTAAACTTTCATAGAAGTTTATCTTGCATTTCTAAAATATGCAAAAAAGCCAATAACTTTTCATCAATATTATGTTCTGCTATGCAGAGTAAATGTAAGAGAATAGCTTTAATGATGTTATGCTGGCACATAGACACGTTTACACTCAAAAGTCAATCTGAATTAATGAGGGGATATAGACAAAACTATAATTAAAAATAGTTGATTATATACATGCAAATGTTGTCTAATCAGGGACATCCAAATCACCTTTCAGCCAAATAGTTTACAATTAGTCTTTGACATATCCTGTGAACCATGCTAAAGCCATGCCCTCAGAAATATAAAGCACCAATGAAGCCAGGACTGCAGATAGCCATTTATTCATTTCCTCGGGTTAGGTACAATGGTGACTACATTTTCAAAGTTATCAGGGCCATACAGATTTTGGAGCTTAAGGATAAGGTCCAATTTTATAACAATCTGTTAAGCTATAAGCCATTCTAATGACACAAATGTCCACCATAGTAATTAGCATCCTGAGTGATGATGCTAGGAATATAAAGAAACACTGCATACCTATAATAAAATATTTATGAAATGAGACCAGTTTGATTTTTAAAAAAGGCAAACTATGAATACAAATTTAGGGGTTTGGGAAAATATTTGCTTTTACTGCATGTGCCCATACTTATAAATTCGATTTAATTAGTAATGTGATCATGACAAAAACTGTTGGTTTTATATTTAATATTTGTACACATAAATACAGCTTTTCACTGAATCTATAGCTCCAAAATCCTGGAAGCTAGGATTATGTTTTGCAAAAGAGGAGCTGTGAATGCCCAACTATCAAAACACAGGAAGCATTTCTTTAATTTTTTCACTACTAGGAGACCGTGAGTGTCAGTATTTCTTGCCCAGATACCTGATCATCATTCAGTTTTTCTTAGGGACAAACTAACATTGACTAACACCGACCTTGACATTTAAATCTGTTAAACAAAGTTAATTGCCATAGAAACTAAAATATTCACCTAAAATTGACAAAAGTGCTCTCTCTCTCTATAAAGGTGCATGAGGACCAAAATTTTTACGAGAAAATCATTTAACGTATAAGAAATCAATTAAAGGAAGTTTAGGAGGTGTGTTGTTAGCAAGATGGTGTTATATGAGTTTCCAGCATTTATACCCTGACAGAAACACCAATTTTCACAACCACCCACAGAACAGAACACCTTTATAGGAACCTATGGATCCTGCTGAGAGGTTCCAGCACCCGAGTGAAGCCCAAAGTGCAAGAATGGACACACTGAAGAGGGTGAGAAGAACAATTTAATTTTACCTGCATTATGTCATGCTACATGAAATAAACCAGACACAGAAATACAAATATTATAGCATCATATTATATGTAGAATCTAAATTATTTCAACTCAGAAGCAGAGAATAGAATGGTGGCTGCCAATGGCTGCAGATGATGGTTAAATGGTACAAAGTTTCAGTTTATAAGACAAATTCTGGAGACCTACTATATAGCATATTTCCTATAGCTAACAACATTTTATGATATAAAATTTTTTAAGAAGGGTAAATATTATGGCAAGTGTTTTTATCACACATATGTAAGAAATAATAAAGGTGATGGGAGGAAATAGTAGAAAGTGATGAATATGTTTATGGACTTATGGTGCTGATGGCTTCATGGGGGTATACTTATCCCCAAACTCATCAATTTGTATACATTAAATATGTAAAGCTTTATCATACCAATCATACCTCAATAAAGTAGTTTTTTAAAGAAATAAAAAGAAGTTTAATTGTATGAATTTAGCATTTTGTTGGCATAGTGTTATTCGGATTTAGGATAACAGAAGAAAGTTTAATTATTGATGTCCTTCACTAAAAATCCAGCAATTAGGTCAGTGACTCAATTTTTCCAATATCTACTCCTCCACTCACCCACTTCTTTCTGATTGCTATATAAATTCATTCTTCTTTGCCTGGAATTCACTCTCCTTAAAATGACTTTTTACTATATATCTCTCTTAAAATTCAATAAGTGATATTGTTTCACTATTTTCCATATCATCCCTCTACATTCTAGATATGATTCAAGGAATTTCTGCACCAATCAGTATAAAACTAGAAGCATTTTAACTAGTTATGTCATCGATAGAGAAAATGAATCTCAATAAAATGTACTCCTATTAGTTAATGTAATGATGCATTTTATTTCATATTTCCACATATTTATCAAAATTAAATAATATTTTCAAAATAAAATATATATGCAATGCCTGTGTCTAAGTATTTAATGTACAACCCACTCTCTTATTTCAGTTATCGTCTATTTGCTTTCAGTCATAATATTGTACATTGGTCTCAGTTCCTTTTAACTTCTTTAAGGTACTGTGTGTTGCAGTACGCTAGCAGATGTGCTTGTCTAATTATTTCCTATCTTTTCTCTGCCTCATAATTTTGTTCCCATTTGCTGCAGAGATTTTAGAAATCATCCAGATTGTTTGGGACAGGAAGGAAATCAGCACTGGGCTGCCTGCGTAGTTGCAGTTTTCCTACTTCTCCTTGGGTGCATTTTCATTCTTAAATTTATTGGGCGTTTTTGTTAACCACTTTTTGCATACAGCTTTACCCTATTTCCAACAGTAGCTTGTTGTATATTAAGGCAAACCGTTTTTCTATTAAAAGTGGATAAAGTAACCCAGGATGTTGCAGCCGGAAATACATTTGATTTGGAATTTTTAAAATAAACTATAGCTTGAAAGTTTTATATGCAGTCATAACAGAAAGACAATAGGAAGAAATCATATATATATATATATATATGAAAAATATATCAATATTTATATTAATAAAGTGCTTATACATTTAGGTTATTTATTGTACTTTAAAATTGGCTTGGCATTTGGCTATATTCACTTCTGTTAGATTCGCTTTTAAAAATAGTACAGGAAAGACAAGGATAACAAAAATAGGATAAGTTTAGGGAACACACGTTCTCATAAAAATGGAGGTGCACTGGTTTGGATCCAAACCTAATGTGCATTTCCCAATGCCCTTCATCTCTCATGATTCAGCCTCTCAGATCAGAGAGGTTCAGGGCCGATGGAAGAGGAATGAGAGCAATGCTTAATATGTGAACTGGAGAGATTCAATGGAGTGAAAGATTTTGATATTCAGATTGAATAAAAAGTAGTTAATAACCAATTAGGCCGTGTAGACTGAATAGTTATTTTCACGCAATTATGGTTTGTTTTTTCTTACTTGTTTCCTCAAGTTCCCTATTCTTAGTTGAAAGCTGATGGAATGATTTATGATAGAAATAATAATTGTTATCTTATATTTTATATTTATATTTTTAGGAAAGTATAAAAACTTCTAATATATACTGCTAACATGTTTCCTTCTTTTCCTTTTGTCACCAATCTCATTTATAAATTGTATATGTTTCTTCTATCTTTCTTTTATTACTTAAGAGATGTCATATGAATAGCTGTCAGGGAAAACAGAATTGATCTTGTATCTGCTCAATATTTGCCATTTTCCAGTTCTTCCATAATATTCCGGTTAAGCATACATATGTCGCTCACCTCCTTCTCTGTATTTCAGTGCTCAGATTTCTCTCATTAATCATCCTTACACCTAGAGATTCTGTTCTTTTCTAAAACCCACACAAGATGAAAGCTTTAGAGATTTGACAGGCATTATTTTTTAACTCGACTCTTTCCTTTATATTTGGAAGGAGCTGGTAACATTTTTCCACTTGGCAGGAAAAAAGTCCCCTCCACCGCATATTTGCATGGTCCCCCTTTAGCCAGGCTTATGCTCAGCGCAGTGACAGCCAATTTTGTCAGCTCTGCACAGGGAGATGCAGGCTGACTAGTCTTGGCTTGACTCTCTTTCCAGATTCACTTTCTCATCCTTTCTGGACACGGCTCAAGTCTCCTCCTGAGGAATCCATGATGTCTCACACAAGCAAGCAAATTGTACATTATTTTAGGTATGCTTTATATTCATAATAAGGTAGTTTCATGACACATGCATTATAATGAAATTAACCGATGAACATTGATAACGGAAGGACTGGCACATATCTGTGGTGGCAATTATGTCTGGATAAGTTTACATTAATAAGTATACATTCCTTCCCAATGTTGTCAGAAGTTTGTAAGGAAAATAACAAAATATGAAGCAAAGCATGATACCAGAATCTTATCCTTTGCATATTTCAAAATAGACTATATGCAATACATATTTTTACAGGTGTGTTTTTTTTTTTTTAATTGGCAGCAATCATCTTTGGAGAGGAAGAAAGCATGCACTTTTGCCAAAGGGCATAATACACTTGCCTCATAATAGCACAATAGAGGTGTCTTGTGTAACCCAGAAAAGTTGAATACTTGTGTGGTGACACTTTATAATAAAGAGTAAATATTCTGAATGTAGAAAGTTCACCTTGAGAGTGAACAGGCACTAGAGCTGAGGGAATTAACTGCAGGAAAGGACAAAAAATATATGAATAGACAACAGCATGCTTTCCCTTGAGGAGAGGAGCCATAGAATAGACCCAGAAAAGCAATTACTATGAAACTGAGTGATGGGCGCTGAAAAATAAAAGGAAAGTTCATGAGTTAAAAAGAAAAGGGAAAGGCAGCAAATAAGAAAAATAGGTGGTTAACCTGTTAAAGTTGTAAACAAATACTTGTCTATATATAGCGTCTGCAGGGCACACACTTCTTGAGTGCACTTAGTCCTATGCACATCTTATCTCCTCTGAGGGATAGTGTGCTACACAGAAAAAGGATTGGAGATATGCTCATTTTAAAATGACCAACATCTCTTCAAATGCCTAGCATGGAGTTAAGAGCTCAGAAACATACTGGACAGGAGCTGTTAACTAAAATCTGTCTGGACATTCAGATCCCACCTGTATCAAGTGTCTGGGATGCTTTCTGAATTAAGCCTCGTTTGTCACGTAGAAGTCCTCTGAACGTCAGAATCCAGCTGAGGAAAGGCTTCTGTCCTCCTCCCTGATGGATGTTCCACTATGTTTAGACACCTGAGTCCCCAGGCCCAGTGATCATTCAACGAGGTGCACATAATAAAATACTTAGCAAGCAGTTTAGTTTTTTCAACATCCTGCAACAGAGCCTTCCAGATGAAAGTGTCACACAAGGAAGCGATTTTACATCCTTTCTTAATCTAATTTTAAGAACCTATCACATTCCTCCACTGTAAAGCTCAATGCTTTACTAGATTGGCTTAATTTTAAAAAAGGATTGCCTTTAGATTGTTCCTTAAGTTATTAGTGAAGGTGATCACCAGGGTCTTAAGCTTGACTAAACTTTAGACAGGCTTTTTCCTGATTGTAACCCTCCTCCCCACCCCCACTATGTCTCATTTCTTAGAGAATTTACATTAGAAAACTTGTAATTCTAAATTCTTCCTCTGACCCTTTTTCTTATAAGCCTTTACCCAGGAATGCCTTCCTAATGGACCTGGGAACCATCTCTGTGCAAGGGAAGCATAGAGACAGCAATCCTACCTCTTCGTTGCTGTGGAAATTAGGAGCTTAAATTCAGTGGCTGCCAACTAGCAAACACAGCTAATCCCAGAGAAAAATATTTGCAAACCCAAGAATAACTCCATCTTTCCACACACCCCATTGATCAACTTCCCTCCTCATGTCTCCCAGTACTTTTTCTCTGGCTTACCCCAGTGCTTAGAAATCCATTGCCTCTTGTTTCATTGGATCTGAGCTCAGACTGAGTTATGATCACTCTCACCTGTAACCTTGAATGAAGTCTTTCTTGCTTGTTTGACTTTGACAGATACAATTTTTGCCTTGGCAAAGGTCTTCAGAAAAAAAGTAGTCATATAAAACTATATTTTCATTAGTCCTGTAATTATTACAAAATCTATGACCTGATTTATTATCTGGGATCCCTGATAATGTCTTTCATAAGATGGTAACAGTCAATTTTATTTTTTATTTATTGTTTTTTTCAAGGTTAAAACGGAATATATTGAGTTATTGATGATATATTGAAAGACTACTTGGTATTTATCTTAAAACATTTCTGGGGGTATAGATTGTTTCTATTTTGTGGAGAGTCATTTAGTAAAATACATCAATAATTTTAACACACACACACTTTTAAACCAAGTAGTTCTAGTTTTACAAATTTACATTAAAGGAATAATGATAGATTTGTACAATTATTTATTAAAATAATTGCTGAATTCCTAAATGCTTAACACTGATATAATGGCTAAGAAAGTTATGGCATATGCAGAAAAAAAGTTATAAAGATAAAATAGCCATCAAATAGCATTGGGGAATTACATTTAATAGTATACATTCATTGTCCTTTTGCACTTTTAGTGCCAATTGGGAGTAGAAAGAGATTTGTTATGGCCATATCCTAATCACCTCAAAAGAAATTATCTAAGCAGAGAATGATTTTGAAGGCTCAGGAAGAGCGAAACTTGGATATGAGATATCAGTAAACTAGGGATACAATAATAAACTGCTTTGTTAATGATGTACCTTTTTGAATGAGGAATCTTTACTTGGATTCTATCAGCTCTCCAAGAGGGCTTTAAGGAGTCCATGCAAGCCTGACAGGCATGGCTCAGTGGTTAAGCATCAATCCATGAACCAGGAGGTCACAGTTCGATTCCGAGTCAGGGCACATGCCCAGTTGTGTGCTCCATCCCCAGTAGGGGGCATGCAGGAGGCAGTTGACCAATGATTCTTTTTCATCATTGATGTTTCTGTCTCTCTCCCTCTCCCTTCCTCTCTGAAATCAATAAAAATATTGCTTCTTCTTTTTTTTAAGTCCATGCCTTTCTAAAATAACATGTAAATTTGTATCAGTATGTACTTTTCAGGTCAAGGAGTTCTTAGATTTAATCAGGTTCTCAACAGATTTGACAATCTCCAAAATCTTAGGCACAAACACATTTGAATTAATAGAAGAGTATCTCTCTCACATTGGACCAGGGTGCTTTTACAGCTACTCTATTAATGATAAAGGTATTTTTAGCCTTTCCTCTGTGCATGAGCTACTTCTGGTAAATGCTGGCCAGTAGTCTAAATATTATCAGCTAAAAATGCAAATGGAAACAATAAAAAATGATTTTATTAAACAGGTGTTTGCCTTCCATCAATCAATGTTGTTTCCTCACTTAATTTTGCACAATACCCACAATGTTGCTAAGAGTGAGAGAGACAAATGGAATCAAAAGTTCTCTCTCACTCATGCAGGTGCTAGCTAGATTTCAGAGTATGTACTTACTTGCCCTGTTTTTTCAGTAATAGTATTTTACTTTCAATGGTAATTGAACTTTCCAGAAGCAAACTGTTTCTTCTGTTATGTTTCCTCGAGTAAAACTTCTGCAAAATATATTGAGTTCTGTTTCTTTAAAAACTTTAAAACATTTTTGATTATGCTGTTCAAATATAACAAGCTGAATTCATTAAATAATTATTATTTAATTGTGACATGTAAACTAAAATATTACATTGCAAAAAAAATGAGTGGTCATCTTTTTAGCATTTTAAATGTACTAAAAGCAATATTCATCCAGCAAACCATTTATTTTAAATACACCTAACAAAGACTGGGCATGTCTGAAAGCGTAAGGTAAATCTGCTTCCATGCAGGTTAGTTAGATGAAACAGAATGTGTAAAGGTAAGGTTAGGCCCTGCCCAATGTGGCTCAGTGGATAGAGCATTTGCCTTCTGACTGAAGGGTCCCAGGTTTGATTTCAGGCATGGGCACATGCTCTGGTTGTGGGCTTGATCCCCAGTAGGGGGCATGCAGGAGGCAACTGATCATTGGTGTTTCTATCTCTCCCTCCCTCCCCCTTCCTCTCTGAAATCAACAAAGTTATATTTAAAAGGAGTAAAATAAAGGTAAGGTTAGCAGGAAAAACACAACCTGTTTGATGAACTCCAGAAATTTCAACAACTCTAGAATGTGCTTTCATACTTGATTCTGTGAAAATAAATAGAATACAAGTGAATGTAATTATAAAGTCCTAAAGCAAGGAAAAAATAGAGTTATAAGATTGCTTTTATTTTTAGTCTCATTGTTTTAAAAGTATGCTTCATCATGTTTTTAAAAAAGCATTAATCATATGTTTTATTTTGCCCTTCTTTCTTCTTATTGTGTTCCTCTCTCTGAGCTGGTCCATTAGAGTTTCTTGAATTGCTTATGTCACATAAATAGATATATGTGTCAATGTTTCAAGGTTGACTCTAAGTCTAAATCAGACATGCGTGTGCTTGTATTTCAATTCTTATAATTATAAGTGGCCCCTCTCCAGACTATTTTGTTTTCTATGAAACACAACAGAAAACATCAAATTAGGGGAAAAGAGTGGCTCAGGCTGCCCCAAGCAATTAGGAGAACTGAAGAAAATTCCTAGTGAGTGATTCACATTCAGCAGGGCTCCGTGGATGAAAAAATAGAACTGGCAGTCACACCTGTGCTGATTTTCACTGTGGAGCTGAAATTATCATGAGTAAATATAATTACTTAGCAAATTTAATAAATATTGTTTGGGGTTCTGAAAACGGCACTTGGATCTACAAATTACATGATAAATATGATGGCACACACTCTATGGTACCTTAAAACCCTGAAATAGGTAGATTGTTCTGGAATGTAGCAGGGTGGTTATGGAGAAGTAAAGATGATTAATTACTGCAAATGCTGGGTACTAAGGTACTCATAGTTACACATGCTCTCGTGTTCTTTCTTTGATTATATACTTCTGTCAAAATTATTTTCTTCTAAATATCCAGTAGTTTAGCTATCCAAGCTGTCCTCCTAAATTACAAATAAGTTGTGTGTGGGTTTTTTTTGTCATTCTGAGTGAGAAATTAGTAAATATTTGTTAATACTTGAAATGAAGTGCCCTAAATATGCTTTTAATTAAAAAATAAAGCAGTTATTGCTCTTGAGCTGTAATGATTGGCAGTAATTGCTTTATAGAATTTAATAGTTGTGAAATTAGCAGAGATAAGGAATAAAAGCAAGAAATTATGCTACGCTTTTCATCATAAAGTTAATTTATGTGTTCTTAAGACTCATAAAAAATGATTGGTCTTCTATTCACTGAACATTAAGATAAACATTCATATATCCCATTTTATCTTTGGAGAACTCTGTTGACCTACTAAGTTATAATTAATAATTAAAACGCAATGCAATTTATTTTTATTAAGAGGAAATATAGTACTTATGGATATTGTAAAATTGC
Source organism: Eptesicus fuscus (assembly GCF_027574615.1). NCBI lineage: Eukaryota > Metazoa > Chordata > Mammalia > Chiroptera > Vespertilionidae > Eptesicus > Eptesicus fuscus. Next base: position 97,127,223 of record NC_072474.1, read on the forward strand.
CATATGGTACAAGCCTATTCAGGGTATAAGTCTTTTGCTATAGTACTAATAACTGTTAAAACCAGCAAAGTGTTAGAAAAAATTTTCAATCGTTTAAGTATGTTTAATCATTTTATAAAAAAGGTTTAAAATACTCTACTCGTTTCCTAAGGCTGTTGTAACAACGCACAAAACTGGGTGTCCTACCACTACAGAAACTATCTAGATTCTGGAGACTAGACACCTAAAATCAAGGTATCTTCCAGGCCGGAGGCTCTAGGCAAGATTCCTGTTTGACTTCGTCCAGTTTTTGGTATTTGCTGTCAGTCTTTGACATTCCTTGTTTTGTAGAGGCATTGCTTCAACCTCTGCCTCTTTTCTCACATGACCTTCTTCCCTGTATATCTGTCTGTGTATCTTCACATCATCCTTCCTCTGTGTATGTTCTGGTGTTTAAATTTCCTTCATCTTACATGATACCGATTATATTGGGGTTTGTGGCCACCCTAATCCAGTATGACTACATCTTAATTTATTGCGGCTGCAAAGACCCAAGTTACACATAAGGTGACTGTCTTTGTCTGTTTTGGCTGCTATAACAAAAGTAAAATAGACAGGGTGGTTGAAAAAACAGATATTAATTTCTCACAGCTCTGGGGGCTGGTAAGTCCAAGGCACCAGCTAATTCAGTGTCTGGCAAGAGTCTGCTTTCTGGTTTATAGGCAGACATCTTTTCACTGTGTCCTTACCTAGCAGAAGGGGTAAGAGAATATTCCACAGTCTTTTTTTTTTTTTTTTTTAATAACAGCACAAATTCCATCATGAGTGTTTTAGACTCGTGACATGATCAACTCCCAAAGGTCCCACCATTTAATATCATCATATTGGAGGGTAGGGTATCAACACACCACTTTTGGGGGAAAACCAACGTTCATCCATGATACTCATATTCACTGATTCTGGGTGCGTATGAATTTTTTTTGGGGGGGAACACTATTCAACCCAGTGAAAACATGAAACATCAGTGTTGATGTAAGTCTTAAGGCAGACTTCCCAGTTCTGTGATGTTCTACAATAAACAAAACTCTTGCTATAATATTTACCAAAGTAGAAAAAAATAATATTTCTTATGCTATCGTAGAGGGACTAACAAACTTTTTCTGTATAGGGTCACAGAGTAAATATTTTAGGTTTTGCAAGCCAGATACTCTCTGTCACAACTGCTCATGTCTGCCATTGTAGCACAAAAGCAGCCATAAACAATAGATAAATTAATGAGCATAGTGGGATTTTGCCCCAAGATATGTTTTTGTCTGCCCCTCCTATAGTGGAAAGCTATTATTTTATTTAATAGAGTAAGTTAAAAAATAAATTCCAGAGAGAACCTATTCACTGAAAGTATTGTCCATAATTTTTCAAAACTCTATTCTTAATTTCAGTGCTATTTCAAGATCTAGAAAACATGAGTTCAGGGCCCTTGTGACTACGCAAGTTGTATGTCCTTGGAGCTAACTCTGTCTAAAAATATTTTTGATATTTTGTTCTTTTAATAGACTTTGTGGGATTTTTAAAAACTCACAAATGGATTAAATGGATAATATATTACTTAAAGTGCCTAGTATAGGGGTTTGGATATTGAGTAATGTCCCAGTCTTGAGAATTAGATGAATTCAATAATATACTTAATAATATTAACATTGAGTGGTGAGTGTTGCCCAATAAAGGATATTTTAAATGAAATTTATTACATAATTAATAATATTATTCTTCTAATTTTAGTAACATTATAGTTAGTCAGATATCAATAAATAAGTTGCTGCTATATTATTTGATTTTTGTAGAAGTACTCAAAGTTTTAGCTATGAATGTTAAAAAAAAATCAACACTCAGTGGACATTCTGAATTACTGAAGGAATATAGGATCAATGTTGCAAAACTGTTGCAAATCTCATCCATTTAAGTTTTATTAACAAAAAAGTTTAAATTGCAAATGACTAAATTTTGCAAAATAATTTTTTTTAACGTGGGAACTTTCTTTAGGAATGAAAAATTTATCTTCACGTACTTGTCATTTTAAACAGAGTGGGGCAAAAGTAGGTTTACACGTATGAATACACAAAAGAATATTCTTGAATTATTCTTCATTCATTTTTGTAAACCTGCTTTTGCCCCACCTGACAGATTATATTCAGAAATTGCTCACTGAAGGCAAGCAGTTATGTACTGAACCAGCATAGTGTCATGAACATCTTAGCTCTATACATTGTTGATGGTTAATGAATAAGTTAATGTTTGAAAAACATAGAGAAGGATATGATTTTTTAAATGAAAGGGGCTTATTTCAACTGGATCGTAGGGTAGAAGTTGAGAACTGTGGCAAAGCCAACATCTGAAGTCACTTGATAAAGGATCTGGCACACCAGGGATAGAGAACTTTAATTGTCTGTGCAAGTGATGGAGCACAGTGGATGGACTGTTGAATGGAATTATGGATTAGGAGATTCAGTCAGGCAATGGCGACTGACATGAAATGGAGAAGAGGCAAATTGTCCATGAGAGACTCAGGAGACAGCAGCGTTCGTCTATTCTCGCCACTAGGAAAGTGGCCGCTGGAAAGGTCATTAGCTGCCCTGTATTGTTTGCTTTGCTTCGCTTTTCCTTACACGGGTTAATTCTTGTGACCTTTTAAAAGTCTGCTAATAACCTACACTTCAGCAGAGTTGAGAGCTCTTTCCCCTGTGTGGCGAAATTAGACTTTAGCCTATTTTCAAAAGATTTTTTCTACTTCCTTTTCCTAGTCCTATTCCTTCTATACTTATCTGATGAACATACTTTTAGATTATTTGATCCAAATCTCATTAACTTTGAAGGGACTTTAAAGTTTAACTAGAATTTCAGATCTGAAGGCTTTGGAAGATTTTATAACCCAGAGTTTGCTATGCCAGTCTTCTGATTATAATTATTACCAATATTTATTTAAGGCTATAAGAAAATTGATGCTTCCGTAGGCGATGCAACTTGTGAGCACCATATGGATAACAAAGGAAGTCAACTTAAGTTAAACAATAAAATCTGTCATCTTAATTACCAAGGAAGTACCAGCTGATGACTCTCCATATTCCAAAAGCAATATATATATTTTAATTATGTGTTAAAACAGTCATGTATATGAGGATGAGTATAAGGAAGGCCAGGATTTTACAGATGCCATGGCAGAGGTAATAATAATATGACTGATTTTAAAATCTGTACATTCAAATCAATCTAATGAAATTTTTGTGAAGGCAGATAAAGAGTATGGAAAACAATGACCACATTAGCATAATAGGAATATGGTTCTGCTTAGGTGGCTAGAGGAATTTTTTTTTTTTTTTACCATTATTGCAAATACATCGTTTTTCATTTTCTATCATCAAATTATTTTAAACAATGAGCCTGGGCAGTAAACAGAGGGCTTTTAATTTTTTCAGAAAAGAACGTTTTACATTGCAACATTTGGCTCCTCCAATTCAGCAAAACATTTCAAATGAGCTCATATTTTGAGGTCTTAAGGACAAAATAGACATTTAACTTCAAATTTTCACTTTCTGTGGTATTATACTTGGATTTTGATATTTAAACAATGTAAAATATTATACCAGTTAACATATCTTGATGAAATAACCTAGAATTCTGTTAGGCAATCCAATAAAATTTATTTTTATATTTAAAATTTTAAAAACACAAGGGCTGTTTTTCAATTTAAAAACTCTACACCCTGAGATTATATAACTTCAAAATATCACCATATTCCACTCCAGGAAGAACCACATATATTTATTTTAATTTAAAAAATTCTAGTGAAATAATTTACAGTAACATAGCGGGGATACTAAATAAGAGGGCATCTGAATGAAGACAATTCACTAGGTTCAAAACATGGATACAAAACTTTGCAAAAAGTTACTTTGAAATATTTGGCTCCCAAAGTTTATTTTAATCCTTTATACTGAGTATAATGGATTGATTGCATTTTTAAACTTAATTTTATGAAGATTTTTCTGAAGCATGAGCATGACCGACCCCTTGTATATTTTCTAGACAACTTGGAAGTATATGTACAGATTTAAATTTCAGACTTTTTTTTTTGAAGATGTAGGAAATAGACTCAATCCACAGCACCGCCCCCCCCTTTTTAAAGTCCAAGTCCAATTCTGTGATCAAGCATATGATACTATTAAGAAAAATATTAATTAATACCTTTAAAGTAATGAAACGAAGGAAGGAACCACCACGTTCTTTCAGAATGGAGAAATTTGAACAGAAGGTAGAAATTTGAACATACGGTCACAGCTGACAACCACACCTCTCTTAACTTTTGACTTTCAATCCAGCTCTTGAAGTACCAAGGATGATCAGGAAAACAAAATGGCATTATTTCATCAACCATTTCCAGGAAGTCTTCAAAATGCTGTCCAGTTCAGGACAGAGGGACATCTTTTCTCACATAAAGAAAAATTGCCTTGGCAGAATTTGAGCTTAAACATTTTGCCCAACACAGTCATTTTTGGCATTTTTATAAACTACCACATTGTCACATTGCACATGCTTGTAATTAATTGTGTTTTAAATGTCTTGAAGCAGCTATGTTGGAAGAACAACCTATTTCAATATTTGGCCTAATTTTTCTCAAGTGGGAGGAAAAGCCTTTTTTGTGCTAGATTCTGCTCGCATTAAAATACTGTTTAAATATTTTTCTTTATTGCTTTGTTAAATGGTTTACTTGGTAAAATATATATTCAATTTAGAAAATAAAATAAACCAATTACTGCATGTAGACTCACCTATATAACTGGACGGTGTTAGATCACCCATTTAATTGCTCAGAGGTAAAGATCTTTTTCACTTTCATAATCTCATTCTCCTTTATACTCCTGAGGATGTTCACCATAAACATAGGCATTATGACAGGGGGGGAAAGCAAGAGAGATGCTAGCAAATTTTAAAATTATAAGAAACACAAACCTAAAATTGAGAAAATATTAATATTTTAATTGTTTATCTTGCCTATATTCCTCAATGCATTTTGAAAACTAATGAAGAACACTATTCAGGTGTCTGGCTGAAAATGTAAAAGGAGAATAAATTAAGTATCCTATATAATAAAAGCCTAATATGCAAATCAACTGAATGGCGGAATGACCAGTGGAACGACCAGTTGCTATGATGTGCATTGACCACTAGGGGGCAGATGCTCAATGAAGGAGCTGCCTCCAGCCCACAGGCCCCAGGCCAGCCAAGGCATGTACCAGCAGGGGCCCCCTGATCACCTTGCTGGTCATTCCACTGGTGGCAGCAGTGGGGATCGGTGCCAGGGAGAGGGTGGCACCAGGCCAGCCAAGGTGGGTGCTAGTGGGGGCCCCCTGATTGTCCCACCAGTCGCCCCACAGATAGGCCCTGATTGCCAGCTAGGCCTAGGGACCCTACCCATCCATGAATTTCGTGCACTGGGCCTCCAGTTTTCTATATATAAAAAGCCAGTGACCATAATGCCATAACGACCAGAATGACTGGTCGCTATGATGCCCACTGTGGCCAGCGAACCAGCAGATCAGAGGGTGGGGCCAGCTGGCCAGCCTCCCACAGCCCCTCCTCTCAGCTGGGCCCACACCTGATCAGCCTCTCCCACCCTGATTGAGGGCAGGGCAGCTGGCTAACCACCCTGCAGCCCTTCCCCCCAGCCGGCCCTGCCCCCGAATGGCCCACCCTAACCCAATCAGCCTGCAGCACCTTCCCCCAGCTGGCCCGACCCTGATTGCCCCCCCACCCCAATAGGGGGTGGGGCTGGCTGGCCAACCTCCTGCGGCCCCTCCCCCTGGCTGACCCTGCCCCCGATGGGCCCCCACCACCCCGATCAGCCTGTGGCCTCTTACTCCAGTCAGCTCCACCTCTGACTGGCCCCCCGACTCCAATCAGGGGCAGGGCTGCCAGCCAAACAACCCAGGCTGCCGGCCCCCGATCGGCCCCCCACCCCACATGGGGTGGGGCCAGCTGGCCCACCACCCACAGCCCCTCCCCACAGCCATCCCCATCTGGAATTGGCCCCCCACCCCAATTTGGGGCAGAGCCCGCTGGCCAATCACTCTCCTCCCCTCTCCCCAGCTGGCCCGGCCCTGATGGAGCCCCAATCGGGATAGCCTGGCTGGCCAACCTCCTGCAGTCTTCTCCTCCTGACAGGCCTGGCCCCGATCAGTCCCAATTGGGGCCGGGCCAGCCGGACCCCACCCATACATGAATTCATGCACTGGGCTTCTAGTTAATATATATTTATCTGTTACAAATACCTTTACTGACTACTTGTGTGCAAGGCATTAAATTTGTGACTGAATTTATAGCTATGAACAAGACAAAGGAACACTTTTTTGAGCTTCTAGTCTAGAAAAACATCCAGAAATGAAAATACTGATTACAATTAATTATTTTATTAAAATATCCATTAATGATGTTTGAGAAAATAGAAGTTGCCATGAGAGCATGTACCACACAGCATGTGACTAAAGTCCAGAGATTTGAATAAAACTTTCTCAGTGAGGTTGCACATGGACTTAACTCTAAAGGATCTGTGATTTCTAGGTAGGTGAGGAAAAGAGGGAAATGTCCATTCCAGGAAGAGAAGAAGGCATGGCAGAATATCCTTAGGAAGAAGGGAGCTCCAGTCGCTGAACAGTAAAAATGTCAGGAAGAATGTTGGGTGGATAATGGGCCAGGGGCAGTGTTGTAGATAATGTAAAATATACTAGTAAAATGCGTAAGGGTCAAATCATGCATATATTTCTAATTTGTGTTAAGATGATAGTCTTTACCCTATATCAAAGAAATTTTGAAATATTAAAAATTTAATTGTGTGTGTGTGTGTTTGTGTGTTTGAGACAGATTTTTATTGGTTGCATACTTGGCTGCAGTATCGAAAGTAAACTGAATGAGGGAAGAATGCATTTAGGGAAACAAGTAAAAAATGCATCTTTTTAGAGAGAGACTATGCAGAATAGTCTGTTGTTGTGAGTAGATGTGCAGAAAAGAAAGAGATTTAAATTATTAAAATAGGCAGTACTTGAAAATGCATACAACACAGGTTGTGATGAAAGAAAAGTGAAGGAATAATGACTTCAGGTTTATAGTTTGGAAAACTAGGTTTTTTGGAAGTACCATTCAATAAAATTAGGATAACGTTTTATTTTAAAAATTAATGTTAGAGAAGAAGTTTTAGTGTAAATTTTGGACAGTTTGAATTTGAAATGCCATTAGATACCCAGATGGAGATGAAAAAGTATGTAGGACAACATGCAGCATTTTATAAGCATTTAATACATATTAGCTTAAAAATGAATACATGAATGTATGAATAAAGATAACATTTAGCATGATATTTCTTTGCTTTCAAGAGAAGCAGAAAATATTTACTGGATGAAAGTGGAAAATGCACAGAAAATTGAGTTACTTGCCAAAAGTCATCCGGAAGCATAAAGGAAAGAATTAAAATAAAATGGAAAAAAGGAGCACAAGTTCGTATTAAATTATGCTGAGACCAGTAGCTATTTATTTTTAAAATTGGAACACTTTTCTCAGAACTTATAATACATTGAAATACATTAGAAATATTATTCATGCACATATCTAAGTCAAATATATAATCTACCAAATGGTTTTTTGCATACATTTTCCTGTCAGTATTTCTTCAGAGCATACTATGAAAATACAAGAGATAAATGGGATTTATAAAGACAGACTTAGTAATTTCAGATAAATAAATAAGAAGTGAAAATCTAATTTAAAACATAAACTATATTTTAATAGATCATACAAGATGAGAATGTTTCCTTTTTATGTTTCAATTACATTTGTTAACAATGCTGTCCATCACCCACTATTATTCTTATTAGTGTTTCTTACTTTTGTTCAATTTTTATTATTGGATTTGCTATAAAAGATTATGTTTGGTTACAAGCTTTTAAGAATAATAATATTATATTGGAATAAATGCATTTTTAAAATTCAAATGAAATCTTTTACCAAGTTTACAATCAACCATGTTCCTTCATAATTTAATTTATTGGAAATAGAGAACATTACTGGTAGTACATTACAGTGATTTAAAATCTTTATAACAGAGAAAAATGCATTTTAGCTTTGAAAAATATTATTTTTCATGAATAAAAGCAGACTTATATTCAAAGATCGTAAGGTAGTCATTCTGAGGTACATTTTTAGATTTACAACTATTTTTGAGTTAAAGATGAGGGACAATCTAAATCCCTGATTTCTGTGATGGAGTGAACATCAGAATAGCAATCTTTGATATCTTAAGGCAATTTAGGTGTGTTGAGGAAAAATAATTAAAAATCTCCTTCCAATCTTTAAAGCCTCTCCACAAATTTAGATGGCAAAGCAAATAACTTTATTATTGAGCACGTACTAAACTAGAATGAGGTGCACATCATAGGGCTTTTAGGAAAGAAGAAATTTCACCTTTTTGTATAACCAATCAGATACACCCCATTACATAAATGCTCTCCAGATAAACAATACCTCTCAAAAGCGATACCATTTGTTCCACCAAGTTCATCCTAGACTCATTTGGCATTATTATAAGAAAAATAAACTGCTCATATCTTAGAACAAGACCTACTCTTGCAACTTGGAGAGAGACACCTGCTAAAGTTAGGGTCCCTCCTTTTCTATAGAAACTAGGAAATAAGGATGCTATCTCTCTTTCTTGCTGATTCCTTCTCCAGGAGATGGTTGCCAGGTCCTTGAGAAAGACATTCCTGGGTCTTATAGCTAGTAGGAAGCTTAATTCGCTTTAAAACTATTTATTTTTTAAAATATATCTTTTATTGATTTCTGAGAGGAAGGGAGAGGGAGAGAGGGATAGAAACTTCAATGATGAGAAATAATCATTGGGTGCCACCTACAGGACCACACTGGGGATCGAGCCTGTAACCTGGGCATGTGCTCTGACCAGGAATCACACCGTGACCTCCTGGTTCATAGGTCAACTCTCAACCACTGAGCCACACTGGCCTGGCTTTAAAATAATTTACATGCATTTCAAAAGAGACAGAGAAAATTTCCAATTACAAGTTATCTCAAGCAAATACTGTAAAAAAAAAAAGATAGTGGTTGGGGGAAGTCTCTTCCCTTATTTTCAAAAGGGAGAACTATGCCTCTTATTTTCAACTAGAAATCCAGCTGCAAAATTGCACAGCCCTGCCCACCCGTGGGTGCAGCCCCCCTGCCCACCCGTGCACGCCTCCTGGTGAATCTAGTCTTGGTCTTTCTGCGTTACTGGGTGACGACCATAGGTTTAGTATGATATAGATTCTTATTTGCCTTTACAATCTCCTACCTGTGGTACTATAAAAGTAGTAACACTATAATTTTATGTTTATCTCCATTGCTATTTCTATCTTTCTCTGGGCAAATTGCAGCCATCTAAATATCCATCAAGTCCATAATAAAATACAAAAAAAGCAATTATTGGGATTATGATAGAACTAGTAGCCCATTTGCAGGAAGAATCCTGCAAGCGGCCACTGCGGCCGTGTGTGCTGCTGCTGCCGCCGCTGTTGCAGCCACCGCGCCTGCACCGGAAGGTCGCTACCGCCCACCCCGCCCCGCCCCTCTTCGCCCCGCCCCACCCCGCCCTGCCCGGGCTTTCCCTCTGGCAGCCACCTTGCTTTCCGCTTTTCCTCCCTCTTCCTTCTAAGTTGTCTTCAGTCTTCACTCCTCCCTCTCTCAGCGTATGCAAATTAATCGCCATCTTTGTTGGGTAATTTGCATACTCGCCCTGATTGGATGGTGGGCGTGGTTTTGGCTGGTGGGCGTGGTTTGGGAGTAGTGAAGGTGCAGTCAATTTGCATATTACTATTTTACTAGGTAGGATTACTTAATTTTTAAAAAGTCAATATGTTGCCCAGTTTGATTCCCTGTCAGGGCACATGCCCAGGATGAGGGCTCAATCCCCAGTAGGAGGTGTGCAGGAGGCAGACTATCCATGATTCTCTCTCATCATTGATGTTTTTATCTCTCTCTCCCTCTCCCTTCCTCTCTGACATCAATATATATTTTTTTTAATCAGTATGTTATGTGCTTTGTGGGAATAACCTTTGAATAATCAATCATACCAATGGTGAATGGTTAAATAAGATTCTTAGCAGTATACAATGATTTTTCTTAGTCATACATGAATTTTACAAATTGTGATATCCTTGTTGCTTGTGTTTTCAATGATAAAGTATCTAAATATTGTTTGGGGGATCCTTATTAAGTCTTTCCCCATCTAAGCTTAAAGGAATAGCTTAACTATAAATCCTGATAATCTAAATTTTTAATTATGAGGTTTTTTCAATAAGGCCCAATAAATGTGTTCTGAATTTTAGAGAATTAAAGTACTGTCACATTTATATAACACTCTAGGCCCTGTAATAATTGTTATATTTTTCAAATTATTTTTCCCCTATAAGAAATGCAATGATATCTTTGGCTGTCATTTAGTATACAAATCTTATTGTGAGGCACATGTTGAAAAGCACAAATTGAAATTTTAATGTTTAATGTATATGGCTTTAGTAGTTTTGGGTCTTCAGGACAAACCCAATCTACTGACTTTTTAAAAAAAATTATTTGGCATCAGCTCTATCAATAGTTATACTATTAGAACAGTTAAATCTCTGAATGACAGGCATTCACATTTATTCATCAACCCATCCTGGGACTGGAGAGAACTTGCATCCTGCAGTTAATGAAGGAAAATTAGACCTAATTTTGCAATCTCCATTTTACAATACCAGATTTTTGTTATTTTCTTAATAAGTATTTTTACAACATTCTTCCATTGAGTCCAGTTAAACCATTGTTTCTGATTTGGGGCTTGAGTAACGATGCTTATCAGTTACTCCTAGTTTGTTATTATAAAAAAATGACTAATGAAGATGGCTTCTCTTTGACTCTGTCATTAATCATATTGTTGGACTTATGAGGCCAGGCCCTGTTCACACTGGAAGGAAAATTTACAGCTGATCAGAAATGAGATTGTGAGAGCATTACTGGGAGGTCAGAAAGAAAGCATAATATAACAAATAATGTTTCTCTAGAAAAATGTGATTCTTAAATAATTTAAATCACCCCATGGTGGCTATGATAGCAACACAGTGTAAGAGAATGTAAAATGTTCTCTAGAAAACCTCTTTTTATTTGAGTTCAGTAACAATTTCAATTACTCTTGAAAACTTGAGTTTTCAAGTCTGTGTGGGAACCACAGTTAAAACCTGTGGGTCTGGCTTCACCTGGGAAGCATAAATTCCCCTGAGATTTTCTTCACTGTGATAGCTGAATGCATGATCCACCATGCTTGAAATGGTTCTTCCCAACAGGGTGACAGTCTATCTTCCTTATAGAATATCTATAAGTAGATAAAATTTCACAGTCTATGGGAAGATCCTTCCAGATCCTTCTGACTTTAAGTCTCATGATCTTAGGAAAGAGAGGGATCCTTCTAAATATTGATTATAGTTATAATTATGAGTGGATTAATTTAAATGCAGCTTATGACATGGTCTCCAACCAATATTCCCAGGGTCTTCCAAACAAATTCAAAGAAAGAGATTCTGTGCTTCTATGCAGGGTTCATACTAGCAAAGCTAACAATTAATTAATTGAATATCTATAATAATAAAAGCATAATATGCTAATTAGACCCGACGAACTTCCTGGACGAAGCCGGGGCTGCAAGGGAAGCCCAGGTCCTGGGTGCCAGAGGGAAGCTGGTGCTGGCAGCCGGGGGGTGGAGGAGCGGGGGAAGGAAAGCCTACTCTTCCCCTATAAGAAATGCAATGATATCTTTGGCTGTCATCTAGTATACAAATCTTATTGTGAGGCACATGTTGAAAAGCACAAATTGAAATTTTAATGTTTAATGTATATGGCTTTAGTAGTTTTGGGTCTTCAGGACAAACCCAATCTACTGACTTTTTAAAAAAAATTATTTGGCATCAGCTCTATCAATAATTTTATGCATGGGGCCTCTAGTTAAATAATAAATATTTTAAAAAGTGATTTAATTTCATATACAAGTCACTTGAATACATGATTGACACAAAAAGTTATATGTTGAAATAAAAAGACTTAAGAAAAATTTTCAAATGTGTAAACGTTTTGCAAATAGAATTGATAAAAATGTACCATTTATACAAAAAGAGTGATCTTGTTTTTTTGCTGGATATTTCCTCTACATGCTCCTATTATAAATGTTCTTCCTGTCCAATATAAAAGCATGAATGATGTTATACTTTAACAATAATCAAAATAAAGATTTCTGAAGTTAGGAAAGAAAAAAACAAATTTTTAAATATATCTTTATTGATTTCAGAGAGGAAGGGAGAGGGAAAGAGAGATAGAAACATCAATGATGAGAGAGAATCGTTGATTGGCTGCCTCCTGCACATCCCCTACTGGTGATCAAGCCCTCAACCCAGGCATGTGCCCTTGACTGGAATAGAATCCAGGACCCTTCAGTCCACAGGCTGACGTTCTATTCACTGAGCCAAACCAGCTAGGGCAGAAAAATGTTTAAAGAAATGATTAACACCATCAATGGGGTAGTGTTTTTCCATTTCTTGTAGTTTAGAAACAATTTATTCATTATCATTTATGGCTGAATTTGTAGCTATCCAAAATGAGTAAAACTTTACATTTAAAGCCATCAAAATTTAAAACATGGGTAGTAAAAAATGATAGTAAGGAAATAACCTTCTAATGCTGATAATGTTCCCTAAAGCAATGTGTGAAGCAAGTTGTGTTTGTTTTGCTTTGTTCATATTGGGGACAGAATGAGAGATTAGCAAAGCCTTCTCTGCACCTGAGAATCATACACATTCTTTTGTTTCACTGTGATTGACTTTGGGAGAAAGTGTAGGCATATAAAGTATGCTTAGTTATACAGGGCATCACTCTTTTCTAATCAAAATTTAATTTTAAAACAGAAAAATATATATACTCTAATTAGGTGTGAATACATGATTCACAGGAAAAAAAGACAATGATTTCCCTAAAGTTATAGCTCAAATTCAAGAGTCTCCTTTCACTCAATTAGTATAATCCTAAAGCTCTTTTGAGTCTTATTTGAATGAATTCTTAATATGCTGAAAACTGAAATTTCTAAGCATCCGAAGCATGGTTGCTTCTGATTTTTTCATTAGTGCCAAGATAAAGTGCTTCCCATCATGGCTCATGAGACTGTATCAGTACTAATCTACTATTTCTTTCCTGATGCTTCCAGACAACTGAAAGCTCCTAATTTGCAATAATTAACCTCCTGAGAGTAGCATTTCTTTTATGCCAGGGAGCATCCACATCTCTCTATTTCCGGCTTTGCAAACTCACGGTGTCTTTTTGGTCTGTATTTCAGGAATCAGGCAAATTATGCAGTAAGAAACACTGAGGGTTTTTGTAGTAAAATTCCAAATTATATGAACAGCGTATGTCATATGGAGAGGCAGTTCACTGTGGTCAAGAGCAGATGGCTTCGGTTTGTACCTGATTCTACTTGTGGGATGGTAAGGAAGTTATATAATCTCTCTTGCCTCAGTTTCTGTATGTGTAATATCCTCATAAGGTTGTTTTGAGGCCTGTTCACTGAAAGGTCACAGTTTTAATTCCAGTGATGGGCACCCACCTGGGTTGCAGGTTCAATCCCCAGCCTGGTTGGGAGGCAGCCAATGGATGTGTCTCTCTCACAGGGATAGCTCTCTGTCCCTTTCCCTCCACTTTCTCTCTTTAAAACAAAAAAATCAGTGGAAAAATATCCTTGGTGAGGAATAACAACAACAACAAAAATGGTGATAAATGAACAGAAAGCTAGAGGAACTGAAAGATAGATGGATGAAGAACATAGCAGTAAAAGGAAACCATAATTACTAAGGCCTTAAGCATGGCCTTGCTAGCTAGACAGGCCCAACATAATTCTTTATCCATGCCCCATTGCATCACATTGTACATTGTATGCTTCAGAAACACCAGATTTTATATTATCATTTGTATTCTTGTCTTTGTACCCTTTTTCAGAATGTTCTTCCTATCTGGAATGGTCTTCCTCGCAGTCCTTAAACTATTTTCTCCAAGAAGTCTTCTTAGAATTCAAATAAGAAAATAATATTTAAAATACCATTCAGTTCCTTAAGATTACAATTGTGTTTTATTCATTTTTACATCCATGGTGCACTGTAGTATCTTGTGTATACACCGCACATGGCACATAGTAGGGACTTAAAATGTATCACTAACGAAATGTGTGCTAAATCATGAGTTATCAAAAATGATATACTTTTAAATTAGCAAATTAAAACCTATTCATGCTAAGTGCAATTCTATGAGCTACTGAATACTTACTATAGTCTAATTTAATATTTTATATTCTTCACATGTATTTGCTTTTTTAAACCTCAAATCAAAATAAAAAATGGAAAAGAAAGAACAAATGATACCTGTTCTTCTAGAGCACAGTAAGAAAGAAATATGAAATGAAGAAATACAGCAATACCAAAGCTAAAACTTTAATCAACAAAACTCCTATCTTTAATCTAACTGCTCACAATTTTTAATCAGGAACTTATCTTAGTGCTTCATAAACATACTAAATTGGGAATGAGATGAATGTATAGCTGAAAACAAAATAATGTATCATTTTACTGTGAGAGTTTACACAGCTTCAAAGAGCAGATGTTTTGGTTCTACCAAACGGTGGTTGACAAATTTGCTAGCAGTGGCAGTAGAAAATTAGTTTTCATTTTTAGAAATTATTTGATAGCATTTACAGACCTTTGCTATTTATCACATTGATTAAAAGCTGTCATTTGCAGCATTTATAGTCTTCCAGTTATGTCAAAACAGTTTCTAGCCAATTCAAATGCTCTTCTGAAAAGGCATATTAAACCAAACCAGGCTATATATATATCCTCTTTTCTTAGGCAATACATCAACACTATGCAGTAAGGTGTATTCTTAATAGTATTGAGAATTCCAATGATTAAATTTGGAAGGATTCTTATCTATCACTTACAAACTTAGAAGATCTTTAGAGCCAAAGATAAATATGAATAGGTAAGAAATATTGCCTCCAAGTGTCATGATGAAATAGCTACAATTTCCATAAAAGCAACAATATCTCAAAGTCATTTATCCTATGAGAACAAATCTTCATTTCAGAAAAAAAGCAAGATCATTTATTAAAGCTTGTGAATTGGGAGCTGCATTTCCATGAGGATTTCTCATGATCACCAGGAGTTTCTTATACGGATGCCAGAAAGAACCAAGAAAGGCAAGGCTCCACTTCCCTTCAATCATTTAGTCTCAGGATTTGCCATGAGCTGACTCATGCATGAGCTTTTATTGAAAATCAAAACTTTTAAACACAATGTGTACTTTCAGTCTTTGGTTAATTAACAGCTCTTATTTTGAAGAAGGGGCTTGTATCTAGATACTTTTTGAAAAATTCCTAAATAATAATAGCTTTTAACTAGTTGTTAAGACATTTCAATTTCTTTAGTGTGATCAGTTTGCATTGTATATGTACAGCATTTTAATGTGCTATATGAACATATTACTATATATGCCATAAATTATTAAGAACTAAGAGCAAATTATAGTTTGTTTTTATGAAAATTAAAGGTATTTAATAAAAATTTGTTATGTGGGTTCATCAATGAAGAGTGTGTACTCAGTGAACATATTTTTATGTGTATTTTTTTTCCTCATTTTTTGTTGTTTTTATTGTTAACCCTCACCCGGGGATATCTTTTCCATTGATTTTTAAGGAGAATGGAAGGAAGGGAGGAGAAGAGAGAGAGAGCAAGGGAAACATCCATGTGAGAGCGATACAGTGATTGGTTGCCTCCAGCAAGTGCCCAGGGCCAGGGAACTAACTGGCAACCTAGGTACAAACCCTTGAGCCACACCGGCCAGGGCTATGTGTATTTTTTCTGTGTTAGCTAAATGAAGCTCAAAAGGAGAATATTAAAAGGATAATTATACACGATAGATTCTTACAGAAACATCATTTGAGAGACCAAAGTTCCAAAATGAGGGAGAAAGGGAAATGATGAAAGTTTTGAATGAGTTAGTCTTATATTGGGGTTCCTGATTTTTAAGTATTAACTTTTATATTGGATCAAATTTTTCTTTTATCTTTTTTTTTCTTGCTTAAAAAATAACTTCACATATATAAAAAAAATTATTCTTAAAAAATTTAATATCTTAAAAATTTTTAAATAATTTTGAAACACATCTTTCTTAAACTTTGGTCAATAAAACTAATAGGTTTCATCCCTGTTCTTTCTTTCTCATTGTTTTTCATTATAGAACATGTAGCTTTTGAAATATTTTATGATAAAGACAATTAATATCTATTTGTGTAAAATATTACTAAAAGTATATATTATATTCATATATGTAAACATCTAAAATATATTTTAAATCTATGTAGAAATATAATTGATATCGATATTATAACCAAAATTTATATCCATTCAGGGAATATTAAGGACAATACTTTTAGTGTGAAATGATGAATTACTATAAACTGTTCCTGACATATACAAATGTATACATTAGTATAGGATGTTTGTGTGTAAGAGTGTGTGTGTGTGTGTGTGTGTGTGTGTGTGCATAATCTTGTTACAAGGTTTGGGCCTATGTTAGGTGATTTGAGGAAGGTTTCAAAGCATAATAGCATAATGATTTTGGTTTGGTTTGAGGATTGTAAAAAAAGTGAGAGATATGATTGGATGTCAACTTTATTTGGAATATAATATAGTGAACAATATAGTATTATTTATCATTATCCTTCAGAATAATATTTTTGCTCAAGTATTTTTTTTTTAATACCTACCTATTTCAGAATCTGATTGTGATACTTGGACAACATTCACTCAAAGACAATGCTAGATGCTTTATACAGGCTGACTGAAAACAGTTTCTTCTTTGTTTAGTCAAAGAATTATTCTAATTGTTAGACTAAGCAAAAAAATGAATGCAGAGAGCCCAGTCTAGCATATCAATTAAGCTCTGACTCTGAGGAAATTCACATCCCTGAGTAATGCTGTGTCCAGGAGCACAGTCACGCCTGGAGATATCTTTAGAAGGGGTGTCCATATGCGAACTGCTGAAACCTGTGCTTGTGTGAGTTGTTTGCCTCTTCTCTGTAATTTTTCTACTTATTCATTCTTCCCAGGAGATAGGGAGAGCTCTCTTCTTCCCACCATGATTATTTTATGTCCTTATATATAAAGCTGTTTATTAATTGTCTCTTCACACCATTGTCCTGAAGAAGAGGAAAATTAAAAGTATGTATATGGCCATCAAGTGCACTTGTTCCCTTTAATGCTGTTGTCTTTCCGTTAGTAAGAGTCAATCTTGCAACTACTACAAACAAATACACAGAGAACCTGGACTCTTTCAGTATGTAATGGGGGAGTTTGTTATGTGAAAGCAAGAAAGAGCTGTTTATGTGGATGATAATAAACAGAATCACAAAGCCATCTTTGTGATGCCTGATGTTATAGCTATTCAGACTATAAGGTACTGCACAGCCCCATGTGGTATGTAAAATCAGATTCAAAAGCTTCCAGAATATACTCCTGCCCTCCAGACCAGCACCACTACTCTAATGAAATCGAAATTATTTAATCTACATTATCCAAGTGGGAGACAGATATAGACAGATGATGATGATGATGATAGATAGATAGATAGATAGATAGATAGATAGATATATAGAATATATATATACACACATATACACATATTTTATAGTATGTAAGATTTACTGATTAATTCATTTAACAAGTGTTAATTACTTATTTTATGTAAGGCACTCTTTTATTTTATTATTATTTTTAATTTCACACCAGAGAACATGCTACAAAGAGAGAGAGAGAGATAGAGAGATCTACATAAGAGACAAACATCAATCGGTTGCCTTCCGTACAAGTGTAAAGCACTGTTTTAGTCACTGGGTTTTCAGCAGTAGACAACAAAAGCTCTTACTCTTATAGAAAAATATGGGTAAGTGAAACAGACCAGTCAGAGAAAGATAAGTACCACTTGATCTCACTCATATGTGGAATCTAATGAACAAAATAGATCCAGAGACATAGAAGCATGGAACAGACTGATGGATCTCAGAGGGAAGGCAGGGGTAGGAGGTGGCTGGGGAGAGATTAACCAGGGAATTTATATGCATATATGCATAGCCCATGGACATAGACAATAGTGTGGTGAAAGCCTGGGAAGGATGGGTGCTGGGTGGAGGGGGTCAGTGGGAAAAGAAAAAAAAAAAGGATATCTGTAATACATTCAACAATAAAGATACATTTTTTAAAAAGAAAAGAAAAATATTGTGCTGAGAGGAAAAAAAATCTACCTGACTATTGATATAAACTAATCAGGAGAGATGACCATTTTAGTTAGGATGAGCATAACTATCTTGTAGGGCAGATAACATTTGCATATAGACCTGAAATACGTCAAAGAATAATACTTGCCATTTAGTAAATGAGAAGTATGATAGCTCCTCTCCTAGATATAGCCTCTAATGAGCCAAGTTTCCAGTGTGCATGACCTTGAACTGGCCCTAGGACTGCAACTGCATTAACCAACTGAACACAACAATGACAATAGTGACACTAGTTTTTTAAAACCTGGTAGCTTCCTTTTCTTCTCTCTTTGAATGCTTGTCTTTGGAAGGCCAGAGCTGCCATGTGAAAAGTCTTTTGATCTAGGTCTTTTGTAGAGGCCATGTGGAGAAGAGAAGCCCTGGACTACAGGAGAGGGAGAGAGCGAGGTTCAACTATCTTAGTGTAAGGTTCGAGGGGCAGGAAACGGGAGTCGGGAGACCAAGACATGTTAAACGAGGAAGTTTATTCCTCACTAACGAGCGAGATTCCTTACTGAGAAGGTAGAGAAATCAGGATTAGAGGAGGGGGAGGAGAAGAAGGAGGGACCCAACCAGGCTGACTCACAGGTGGAGAGAGAACAGCCTGGGAGAACAGCAACATGAGGAGCGGTGAAGATGCCTTTTAAGGGGAGGAACAGGAAGGGGTGGGCCCCAGGGCACTCGGCATGCGCTGATTGGTGGTTCAATATCTCAGGGATGTCCCAGCAGCAGATGCAAGTTATGTCACAACTCCACCCACCAGTTGTGGGGAGGGAGGATCTATCACTTAGCATCGCTGTCCAGCCTAAAGATGACCTGATGTGGACTCTTCAACATCCAGGACTGGTTTCATGGGCATTTGACCTGTTCACTCACAGAAGGGCCTGGGCTTAGATGAATACCTCATTTGGTTCACTTCTCTGCTTTTGTCATTAAATTCTTAATAATTTTTCAAGCCACATTTTAACTTCTGTATCTGGCTCTGCTAAAACTGCCCAAGATATTCAATGAGACCAGCTGAAGGACTGTAAAGCTGTATTCAGTCAACCCAAAATCTCTGAGAGACAAGATACATTTTATTTTAAAATATCAGGTTTAATACATTAGGGAAGATTGTAAGTACAGCAAAAAATGCGAAGATCTTTGTTTGGAAGAAATGAAATTTTGGAAACAGTGTTGAAGCAGGAATTTTAGGGGGATATAGGCAGGCTTAGGGATTTTTAGAACTGGGGTCCATGGAAAAGCACAGGGCTACAGACTGGGAGAAGGTACATTTCCATAACACAAGGAAGCCAGGTGCAGTTACATTTCCATAAGACAAGGAGGCAGCAACAGGTATATTTCCATAAGACAATGGAACTGGAAGTAGCCAAAAAAGGTCTATATTTACAAAATAAAGAGAAAGGAACCCTTCATTCAGAAGGAAAATAAGAAAGCCCAGAGGGAATAGGAAAACAATAAGGAAGGAGGGGGGAGAACCTCACATGCCCCATGTGAGGTTTCACCTTTGAGCCCAGGAGTTACTATAGTAACCAGTCTAAGGGAATAGTGACCCATCAGAGGGGATATCAAGGCACCATGATCTGCAGCCTTTATAAGCCATGGGGAAAAGGAACTCAGTGGGACCCTTTCCCCCTCCCCACGTGGGAGTCCATTCTGTGGGACTCTTCCCTCTCCCCACGTGGGAGTCTATACTTGTTCTTCAATAAATCTCCACCTTTGCTATTCCACTTTCTGTCCGTGGATTCATTCTTCGATTCCGGCGGACAAAGAATCGGGGTTCCAGGCCAAAAATTTGGTATCAGCGTCTTATTCTCAGCACTGGGCAGGCCATCCTGCAAGCCTATAGCCTGAACATGATAAAAAGTAAAGGGGTCTTTCCATCAAACATTAAATGATGGAACCCCTTCCAAAACTTTAGGATGGAGCTATAGAGACCTAAGGCCTCCATGTGATAATGTCAGAGTTAAGGCATCATAATCTAGGAACACCAGTAATTGAATTCACTCTCCAAGGTCTTTGCTGTTATAAATTTACTAAACATCTGTAGGGTGTTTTTTTGTTTTGTTTTGTTTGTTTTTGTTTTTTGTTGTTTGTTGTTTTTTTTTCCTAATGCAAAGATTGGCATAGAGTCAGAACTCATTAGTGTGGACTAAAGAAATTGTATTATTTAATTAATCTGGACTATTTCTGATTCCTTCATGAAGCAGGTACAGTTGATCACATTCTCAGGAACCAATCTAGCCCTAAATACCATAATCTTTCAAGAGGGGTTGAATGTTCCATGGTCACTTTTCTCTTTTTAATTAAGATTAATTAATTAATAATTAATTAATTAATTATTAATCGCTTCCTTTATACCCTTTTTTATTATCACCTGAAGTTGAATTAGTTGAAATAAAGTCAGATTTATTAGTCTTCCAAAAGAATTTGTTTCCTTTTACTCCACAGTCAAATCACTTCATCTTTGTCACCATTTTTGAAGGACATCTGGATTCTGTTTCTGCCAAGTAAACCTGTCCTCCTATAGAAACCATGTAAGAATATTTTATATCTTTTCTACAGTGCCATAGTATGAAATGAACTCTTTATGTTCAGTACAGTTTGATTAAACAAATGCTCAATTTATGGGTTGTAGTTTTTCAATTCCCAGATACACTGTACTATATGTTATCATACAAATGTCACCTCTCCTCTGTCCACTATAAGAAAGCATTTTATAAGCCATGAAATGTATTTTAATTACTAAGTTTAAAATGTATCCCTTTCTATTTTTAACATTGCAACATTAATTCATGATAGACTCTGAAACCTGTATACTAAAGAAATTACATTAATATGTTTGTTTTCTCAACTCTAAAATAAAGGTAAATATATATATACTAGCAGCCCATTTGCACGAAGATTCGTGCAATAGACCTTCATTCACCTGGCTGCCTGCACCAGTTTTCTGCCGGCACCAGGGACCCAGGCCTTGGCTGTGGCCACCGCCTTCTGCCTTCTTTCAGGGTCGGGGCTTGGCCCCGGGTGGTGGCCTTGGGCTCGGCCACACCCAACATCCCTGCTAAGGATCACAGGAGCCGACCCCCAGTGGTTTCCTGAGATCCGTGCAGGCTCCCCGCTGGTGTTTCCTGGTGGGCGTGGCTGGTGGGCGTGGCTGGTGGGTGTAGCAAAGGTACGGTCATTTTGCATATTACTCTGTTATTAGGTAGGATAATTTTCTAACTGGAAGGTATAAACAATTCATTCCTAGAGTTACCTTATAAAAGTTTGTCTTACTTTCAATGATAAAATAACTTCTAAACACACCCCAGATAAACACATACTCTTCACTCTGGGCTCTAGGGGCCCAAGAGTGACCTCATAAGCCTTCTTACCTCTTCTCGCACTGCCCTCCTCACTCACTGCACTCCAGTCAGACTGACTTGCTACAGTTGGGAAATATATTCTTGTTCTCACCCCAGCTGTCTCACACATGTTCTTCCATCCATTTAGAAGGCGCTTTCCCCAGTCCTTTCCATTGCCTTATTCTACTTACTCCTTTACTCTAGTCTTCATATTTCACTCTTCCAGAAAACTTGTCCCAACCACCTAGTCCACCATTTGGTAACATCTTACCCAGGTTTATTGCTTAATGACTCTCCCCTTCACTGGTAAGTAAGCACTGGGATTTTTGTCTTAATCACTGCTGAACTCACAGCAGTGAGAACTAAGGTTGAATACATATTGGACAAATGGGTAAATAAAATAGAGGGGTGAGAATATATAATACATTTGAATGGTTCTTCTAGGTTGATTGCTTTTGTGCCTTCAATTCTTCTCCACTCCCTATAGCCTCCCCCTTTGCCATCTATCTTGCAACTCCTTGTAGGATATTCTGCCTCGTTCCTTGACTCTGAGCTCAACCTGGTGCCTTTATTGACCAATAGAATATTAATAAATGTGAATAAGCAAAGGCAAGCTGACAGCAATAAGTTACAAATGTGTATTTTATTAGTGCAACTACTAAGAAAATTGTACTAAATAATATACTGAAAAAACACTATAAACAAATTAAGATAAAGTCTTTAAAAAATGTTCAAATATCTGCAGGAAGTCAAGCAAAAATAAACTGAGTAATGAGCAACAGAGAAAAATAAGAAAATAAATATTAAAAATAAATGTTTTCCTAATATCCCAGGACCATTTCATTTACAGCTGTTGTACTTTATGCATTTCTGTAATCCAGTCATTTTCATGTTATTTTGAAAACCTCTATTTCACTCAAAGTTATCAAGCTTCAGGAAATCAGAAGCCACTTTTTTTTTTAATCTCCTCATTGTAAATGCATGCCACATAATGCCATTTGATTTATGTGTCTAGCAAAGTGGCACTACCAATGGATGGCTCCGGGGGGAAAGATTTAGTCCTCTCACATCCCTATCATCCATCCACTCCCAAACCACTTAAATTAATCTAAGTTAAAATGTCGAGCATGATATTCAAATGGAGCTTCAAGAGAACTCCCCCAGCTTCTCTCTTACAATAGTATTAGTTTCTCAGCTCTTCACACAAAAACTCTTAACATGTCAATGAGAACATTTTCTTTCTGTTTACCAGAGAGTATGCTTTGGGATACTTTTGTCTTTTTATTATATTAAAAAAAAATCAATCCAATTTAAGATTTTTATGTGAGATTTACAATTCAAATGATAATCTTTTACATTATCTGTTGCAAATCAGAAGTACATATGCAATACACAAAGATTCCTAAGTATAATACTTGTTTGGTTTTTCACATTATTAGTCTATCAATAAATTTTTAAATGTTTCCATAAATTTAATAATGTAAATTTTATTAATTCATGGTGTTTTTTACTGAGGTTTTCATAGAGATGATTAGGTAAAATAAAAATGGACATTTTGAAAATTTTTCAAAAATGACCGAAGAAGCAGATGTTTGCATAAATTTTGGGTGATTGCTGTTAAATTACTTTGCTTGTTTAGTGGATTCTTTTATGGGATTGGAAATTGCTTTTTGGTATCCTCTATTAAATATTTAATAAGAATAGAATTATATATTGTTCTTTGTTACTATGTTGAAGACATTTCTTTCTTATTTTTCATAGCACCAGTGTTTGATTTTTTCTCTATTTGGTACTAATTTCTACATTTTGTTAGGTCTGTTACTGTTGATGTGTGGCTTAAATCTGCATTAGATTCCTCTTAAGCTAACATTACCATCATGGTTCAGTGCAGGGGTCCTCAAACTTTTTAAACAGGGGGCCAGTTCACTGTCCCTCATACCATTGGAGGGCCAGACTATAGTTTAAAAAAAAACTATGAACAAATTCCTATGCACACTGCTAAGTCGGCTGCTAAGCAGGACAGGCAGTGGCGGCAAAAACACCCGGCAGGCCGGATAAATGTCCTCGGCGGGCCGCATGTGGCCCGCGGGCCGTAGTTTGAGGACCCCTGGTTCAGTGTTTAAATATTTCAGATTAAGGTTTTTCTCTCTTCTTAAGATATCTGCAAATTACCTTTCCTTAAAGTCTGTATGTCTAAATCAAATCTGTCTGCTCAATTTTCATTTTCATGTTTCTTTTGTACATGTAAATAATTGCAAACTTTTCAAAATTCAAAAAAATTTAAATGTATTATATCAACAGAGTTGACGGTAGTAAAAACAAAGGTTGAGGTTAAAATATTTTTTTGCAAAATAAATAATGATAGAAACATTCAGTATTTTATGCTATTTCAAAAAACTTAAAATAGTACTAGAGGCCCGATGCACAAAGACTCGTGCAAGAATGGGCCTTCCTTCCCCTGGCTGCCAGCACCGCCTTCCTCCTGCTGGAGCCGCCTTTTCACTCCAGTCCGGAGCTACCTTTCTACCTTCCCATGCTGCCCAGAGGCCCTGAGCTGCTGGGTGCCTGCATATGCAAATTAACTGCCATCTTTATTGGGTTAATTTGCATACTCACTCCTGATTGGCTGGTGAGTGTCGTGAAGGTACAGTCAATTTGCATCTTACTCTTTTATTAGTGTAGATGGCTACGTGTGATATAAAGTTGTTAACAAAAAGCATCCAAAACTTTAATAGAAGGCCCTTTTAAGATTATCCCAAGGTGTTGTTTAATACTACAAGTCAGAGAAGGTTCTTGTATTTGCCTTTGTTATTGACTATTTTATTAGCGTCCAGGAATTGTGACAACAGACACAGCAAGTCCAGCTGTCACAGGACTCTAGCCACACTGCCTCTATTCTTTCCATCTTTGACTATGCCCAGCATGCTCTCAACTCAGTAGGGCCTTTGCACCTACTGTTCTCTCTTTTCTCAGATACCCAAATTATTCCTTTCCTTGTTTCTATTAGTTCTCTGGTCAAATGTCATCTCTTTATAGGTGCCTTCACTGATTACCTAATTTATGTATTTATTTGCTTATTTGTTTATTATTTAAATATTTTATGATTTTTTAAAATTAAATTTATTAGGGTGACATTGGTTGGTAGGATCATATAGTTTTAAGGTGTGGATTTCTATGTTACAAGATCTGTATATTGCACTGGGGCCAACCACCCAAAGTCAAATCATCTTCTGTCACCTTATATTAGGTCCCCTTCACCCTCCACCCCCTTCCCTCTGGCAACCACCACACTGCTGTTTATGTCCATGAGTTTCATTTTTACCTCCTGCATATGAGTGAAATTTCATGGTTCTTACCTTTCCTAACTTAATTAAACCATCAGTCTCTCTCTCTCTCTCTGTCTTATTCAATAGCCTTATCTAAACTATATTTCTGTATTATATTCCTCTCCCCTCCCCCAGTAAAATGTAAGTTCCCTGAGGTAAAAGATTGTCTGCTTAATTCATCCTGGCACATAAAAAGTAGTTGGCAGGCTTTTAATAAATAAATTGGTCTACTGTGCTATGCCTTTTGTAGTTGCAAGAATGCAAATCATTACTAAGTTCTCTCTGTTTTACCTACATCTTTTGTCATATTCTCTTCACGAGATTTGGTTAATCACTGTAGTTGCTAATGCATAATCAATTGTCCTTTCTAAAACATTTATTCTGGCTAAATTTGCTGCCATTTCTAAATTTCCCCTTCAGTGTAATAATTTCTACTAAATGACTTAAATGTTGCTCTAGTCACACAAATTGGTGTAGTTCATGAACGTGCCTACTTAATCTGGAATAAATGTGTTTACACAATCACTCATTCATACCTACACACATTCATCAATTATATATGAAATGTATACCAAGTGACAGTATTTGTACCCCTGCAATTATTTAAACTTGATTTTTTTCTCTTCTACTTAGCTGGCCCAATGACCATGAATAAAAGACATGATACATGTTCTATCATCTTCTACATAGAAGCCCTTAGTATAGAATTCTTGATTGTGTTCTTCATAACTAAAGGGGGCATTTTCCATTTGCTTACAATGTGTACACCCAAACAGTAAAAATGCTGCTGAACATCCCTTGGTTTCTCCACTTACCCCTCTGCAATCCCATGGCTCTTAATATAGACTTCATCATAAAATTTACCTCCACAGTATAGAAATATATACCTAGTTTCACCAATGTATGAATATCATATGAGTATGAATTTGGTCTTTCATATCTGATTCCTAGCAAAACGTATAGTCTGTATTTTTAAAATACTTGTGAGATGAATGAAAGATGTGTATGATCAAACTACCTTTGACCAAGAAATATATTTATTTTATATTTATTTTAAAAATGAATCATATACCTGGAAATGAAATATAAGTCTGTTATGTCCATACTTGGATTGAATGAAAGCATAAATAAGAAGGAAATCTCAGTTTTGTACTTGAAGCATCTTAACAATTCAAATCCAAATTCATTCTAAGTCTCCTAGCTCCTAAAAGTTACTATTGAAATCACTGTGGCAGTGATTTCTGTTCCCTTTCTCTTTTGTAGAGGTGCGCCAGGGAAGCTGTGTATTTCTCAGTAGTCTTGCATCTACATGTAGTCCTGAGACTGGCTCTGGCTATTGCAAAGTGAATGAAAGAGGTATGTGTGTCTCCCAGGCCAGGCCATTTGAAGAAATAGGGTTGCATCATCCACATTTTCTCTTTCTTGTCCTTTAATTTGGTTCCCCGGGAGATTGACAAGTTTGCATACCGGTAGTTTAACTCTGGAGAGTACTCAGGAACAACGCTTGTAGAAAAGTGAAGGGAGCAGCATGAAAGAGGGAGAGAAGTTGAACATTTTGCTCCACATTAGAGGGATGCATCAGGTAACCCCATGGTGAGTTACAAGGCTGGAAAAGAATTTCAGAGATAGCAACTCTTGAAGCAAAGAGATGATCCCTTGTAACTCTATATTGACCAGTCATTGGTTGTCGACAGACTCTGATGAGAAGAGTAACTTTGGAAAAGACACTTCTTTAGCCAAGGGGAACCCCTGGGAAGCACTCAGCTTGAGCCCTCAACAGCCAACATTCCTGTCAGTTGGAGAAATGAGTCCTCCAGTCCTAAGAAGGTAGCACCTCACAATATCCAGTATTCTTCCTCCACCCAGATACAGACTGTAGTGGGACTCAAATGAATAGTGGTGTCATGACACAGAAGGATCCTGAGGACCTGGATGGCTATGTGAAGGGAAGCTATCCATGGACATCCACCAAAGATGAGGAAAACAAGTCCAATTTATTTTAGGGGCTGAAAATCCACAGTCTAGTTCTTGATCTGATATATATGTTACTGATAAATTTTGTCAATTTTCTTCAGAGTAATCTCTTTCTAATATTGTCCTTTTTCCTGTTGCCTTTTAAGCTAAAGGAATGAGAACTACACAGAGCAATTATACAGATGGCATATTGTTTACTGGTGTTGCAGGGAAACTCCTGTGAGGGGCTATATTTCAGAAGCATAATATCTGAAGCTATTGATTTAAAATTATTCACCCCCGAGGGATCTTAAACTACACAGCATTCTCTAGCCCAACTGTTTTCATGTGAGGTATTAAAATCCAGTGATTCTGCATATGTATTCATTATTCGAGTAGTAAGCACTTGCGGAAAGAAATGTTTATTGCTATACCCAACTTTTGAAGTTTAAAAGGTAGAATTTAGTCTAAAATTGCTCTAACCCTCTAAGGGAGTCAATATAGACAGGTCTATATACAGGGTCCTTCTTGAGATATATAACCTTAAATTCTTATATTTTTTAGTTGGAGCTCTAGAATAAAAATCTAGAACTAAAGGATCAAACCTTGTTCACTACACAAATACAACTCAAGTATCTGAGAAAATCATTTTGCTCACATATAACTCTGTATAGAAAATGTTTCTTCATTGCAGGACCAGTTAATCAATGCAGATTTGAGTCTATCTAGCACATTGGAAGTTGTGTGTGCTGAGGTGCTACTAATATGTATGCCAACCCAGATTACCTTTCCAACATAAATGGCATGGTGTAGAGGTATAAAATGAACAGGAATACCTTATTTTACTTGTTGTTTTTTTTACAAATTGAAGGTTTGTGGTAACCCTGTGTTCAACAATTCTATCAGCACCATTTTTTCCAAAAGCATTTGCTCACTTTGTGCCTTTCTATCACATTTTGGTAATTCTTACAAGATTTCACTATTATTATACTAGAGGCACGATGCACAAAATTCATGCAAGGGGCTCAGCCCTCGCAGCCCTGGCTTTGTCTGGATGGTCATCCAGAAGGTTCTCTGGATGGTTGTTTTGCTGTTTGGTCTAATTAGCATATTATCTGTTTATTATATAGGATGTGTTATGGTGATCTGTCACCAGTGATCTTTGATCAGATGATTATTAGTGTTTCTCACAATAAAGTATTTTTAAATTAAGCTATGTACATTATTTTTAGACAATTTTATTGCACACTTACTAGGTTATAGGATCTTATAAATATATATGCATTGGAAACTAAAAATTTCGTGTGACTCTATTGCAATATTCAGTTTTCGTGGTGGTCTAGAAGCAAACCCACACCATGCCTGAGGTATACCAGTATCAATACAATAGAATATTTCGAGAAATTTAGAGATTTAGCTTAATCTTCCAAACCTAATTGAACCCCAACTGTAATATAGTCATAGGAAAGTGAAGACTGGTTAGTATTGGTGGTAAACATGCAACTTTTGAAATAAATGTGGTTCTGGACTAGAATCCTAAGTACAACTCTTGTTAGTTGTGCATGACTGTGGATTAGTCAGTGAGCCTTAAGCTCCTTATTAATAAAATGTAATAAATTATGTCTAGGTCCTGGTGGGTTTGTAAAGACAAAGTAATATACATGCAATACTTTTTTATATGGTGGATCCTGGTGAGCAAGCATTCAAAATGCAATTTGTGTTTTTACTTTTACTATAATTTTGATTTAAGCACATATGAAAGCAAAACTTCATTTGAGATAGCTGTTTAAAAGGTAGCATGAGTTTCTTTGACTTCACTGATTTCTGGATTCATTATAGTGTAGGACACATTATCAAACATGAAGTAGCTCAATGATTCAATCATCTAGCACAAAGGAATAAACAGTTGTTGACACTGGAAACACATTTTAAGTGATTAAAAATTGTTCGCTCAAATGCTATTACAAAAATAGCATTTAATTTGAAATGCATCTTAGTAATAAAGTAAGAGCCAAGTGATAGAGGGTATCAGATATTCATGAAAGGACTGACTAAAATCTCAGTAAACATCTATTAGTTTTATAATAACATGTGCATACTTTTGATTATTAAGTTATTCTTAAAATATTTGTTTCAACTTTTATAACCAGAGTCTTGTTATGTCAGGCAACCCACTACTTTATAATTAATCTGTTGCGAAGATAGAATACTTTCTTATTTTTCTTTAAGTAAAAAAAAAGCAAACATATATCTTACTTTTCTTTATATAGCATGTCTGGTCTTCGTATTTACATTTTAATAATGCTATTTTGTGTTATTTCTTAATTTTAGAAGTATGCACTAATTCTAGATTTGAATGAGTGTGGTTTAGCATATGACTTCTATTGTGTTGATTCTATTTAATTGATAGTGACAAAGGTAGACTACAGTCAGAGATATTATAAACCAAAAAAGACTCAATGCAATTTGAGAATAATGGTTATATAATTGTAACCCTATTATTGATGTGCTCTTTTAAACATTTATGTAAGTTTCTATCCTGGTTAAAAAACAATTGCTTCTCCTTTTCTGTTTATATTATATTATAAAATTTAATAAATTTAGCTTACAAAATCCATACTTTAAGTGAAATGGATGGTGAGGTAATAATTAATCTAAGTCAAGGTTCCTCAGCCTCAGCACTGATGATATTTTGGGCTGGAACATTGTTTATTGCTGGGGGAAGCTATTCTATGCATTGTTTGGCAGCATTCTGGGCTTCTACCCAATAGATGCCAGTCCCTTGCTTGTCTCCAGCCCAGTTGTGACAAACAAAAATATCTTCAGACAATACCAAATGTCCCCTTGGGAGCAAATCACTCCCAGTTGTGAATGACTGATCCAAGTAGACAGCAAACACAAGGAATCTGGTCAAAGTTATATTTCAGAAGAACTTAAATAAGTACTTGCTTATATAATATAATTTTCAGACATGCACATTGGAAATATTAGCATTGAAGCATTTTACTGAACTTCCAATGTGTATGAATTATTTATTTCTAACTCATATAAACAGGAACACACTCATTCCACTTAAAATGGACTTCAATTCATGCAACAGTGAATTTTGTTTCTATTACTCAGCTTTTCTTCAATTAAAAAAATGTCTGAAATTTACTAGTCTCCCTTAGAGTCAATACATCCCGTATAAAAGATGTTTTATTTTCAATTTTTTTTCCAAAGAAGTGCTAATAAAATTAGAAGTTTAATTACACAAAACTCTGATATCTGTGGAATTTATCAATTTGTTAGCTTGCATGTATTTAATTTAGTTTTACTACAGCAGACTGCAACCTATATTTCAGCGAGAAATGAGTTCTAGTTTCTCAGAGGTACTTTTCCCCCATTTGGTGTACAGATAAATGCAAGTCACATTCATCTTCTATTAAGGATAGAAGAATTTGCTTCCTACCTTATAAGCTAAGCTGTTAAAAAATTGCCGAAACTGGTTTGGCTCAGTGGATAGAGCGTCGGCCTGCAGACTGAGGGGTCCCAGGTTCGATTCCAGTCAAGGGCATGTACCTTGGTTGCGGGCACATCTCCAGTAGGGGTTGTGCAAGAGGCAGCTGATCGATGTTTCTAACTCTCTATCCCTCTCTCTTCCTCTTTGTAAAAAATCAATAAAATATATTAAAAAAATAAATAAATATATTTTGGCAGCTAGTTTCCTTTTTAAGAAGAATAAGAATATAGCCTACATGTTTAATGTATTTTAACTGAACTCAGAGATTGAATTAACTGACTGCATCTCTGATATACCCGTTGTCTACAGATCGTCTCATTTCATAATAAGTTTTGATTCAGTCAGAGCAGGACCTACCTCTGATCAGTGTTGAAATACTTGTGGAGAATTCTTAAGAATAGGAAAAGAATTGTAGAATTTTACTAGTGGAAGAGAATCTGAATCGTTTTATAGACTTCCTTCTCGCTTTTCAAATTTTAATATAAGGCTCACAGGGATTAAATAGCATACATAATGACCCCCCCAGCTAAATAAATTAAAGTTGGAATTTGTTCCCACTAACTCAAAACGGAGATTGGAGTAAAATTTATTGTAATATAATTTTAATGTCAGTGCTTACATGCTTAGGCAAATAACTGGAAACAAATTCCCAGGTCAATTTGAGTATCTTAAGAGATAAAGGTATCTAGAAGCTGCTGACATGACTTAGTATAATTAGTCACACTACATATACAAAGAGATCCACATAAATCAAGCATAAGAAATATATATGTATATGTGCATATACATAGCTACATATACAGAGAGATATACATACATGCATATACATATACACAGAACATATCGATAATTATGTCCAGTTCTATGACTATGTCTACATCTTATCCACATCTATCTATATATTCTGTTATGAATGTGGCAAGACATTGATTCTACCATCCAGGAGCTTACTTCAGATAGCAGAATTAGCTAGGAGAAAAACATGGAAATGCATCCTATAATTATTAAATCAAAGTCAAAATTGCAATCCACAATTTAAAGAAAACATAAATCATGCAAATAAATGTGTTAAAGTAATATTTTCATTTTACGTTGAATGTTGTCTTATTATATAATAAATAATTCAATATTACATATTATATATCATGTTATAATGAATGAAGTTAAAAATGGATGTGGAAAGTTGGAAACTGGATATCATTTTGTGTCATTCAAGTTATAGGATATGTATCTACAACTGCTTTTATAAACAATGCTATTTATAAAATTTTCCATACCACAGTAAATTCAATATAAAAATTTAAAACCATTTTATCTGCTATTAAGAAATCATATACTGGCTGGCATGTCTGTTTAGTAAAATCTGTTTGGAGAGTCATTAAAAACTCCCTACAGACTAGATGTCCCCTACTAAACATTCTGTAACAGTGCATGCTTCTGCTTTATAGCTATCATCAGAATGGAACTATTTGTTTTGTAATTTTTACTTATGTCTTATTTCCTTCACTAGCATATTAGCTTTATAAGGACAGAGTTTGGGTCTGCATGGAACTTAAGAGTACCTGAATTTAGTAGACCTACGTAATATAATGTAGAATAAATGAGTAAATAACCTGACCCATTTATAAGTGAAAATAAACTAAGCATTGAATTAGTAGAAAATACACTTAGAAGAAATTCTGAAAAATAGTTATGCTGCTTTTCCACAAGAACAGTCACAAGTTGATTCAGGATTTTGTTTTACATTTTTACAGTAGCAGAGATTTTTATGCTGACATAATTTCTGATTTTTTAAATTTAAATCCCCAGAGATCATTCTTTGAAGATTCCTACACTAAAAATTATTTCATCCCTTCATTCTTCAGACTGTGTTGTTCTTCTTTTTACATTCCCAATTACCTTTCATGTCTTATCTTTAATTATTCTTTTGTGTTGAATCATTTGTCTCCCAAATTCAAATATATATCAGTAGCCATTCTAACTGTACACCACCCTAATCTCTCTGCATTAATGGCTCAAGGCATAATTGATTCCATTAAGAGACTACATCTTTTTTTCTTTTCACAGTGTTTAACTGAATAATTATTATAAATATCACTGAATTGTGATAATCAATAGGATGTGAGAAGGAAAAAGTTAAATTGTACTCTGGTGTAAATTCATAGAGGGAAGACATATATTCTTTAAAGATTATAAAAATCTTTCCTCCATAATACTGAGGATTTAAGAAAAAAAAAGTCTTCCAACTCCTTAAGACTAATTAAATTCTGATATACGAGTTTACGTAATTTAATTTAGGTAAAGTTTTTTATCTGGAATAAAAGAAAAACAAAAAACACATTTAACTCCTTCATGCCTCAGTTTCTTCATAACAGTTGAATTACATTTATTATATGAATTCTTCCCATTCTATAATACTATGAAGATTTATATCTAAAAGTAATCTCTTTCAGTGCTAAAGTTCTGTAGTTATTACTTTTCAAATTTTATTCCAATTAACTTAATTTAATCTGATTAATATTTTATTGTCTAGCTTTATAGTGACAGGAAACTTTGAAACTCTGAGGATGTCTGGGTGTTTTCTCTTTTCTGTTAGCCTCTAATCAATCACTTGCAACTTTGTCACTATGCTATAAGAAAATAGGATTCCAGTCGGATTTGGAATAAAAACTTAAAACCTTCATCTTCATCTATGTGATTTTTTGGCCAATTTTCGAAACACCTGCCTTGTCACTTCTATCTCAATCAGTATTCTTCATTTACAATGGCTTCATTCAGTTCTACTGCACCAAGCCCCTTTTCTACTTCTAATGCATACTTGCTCTTCTATCTCATTATCACCTTTCAGGTCTTAATGTAAATGTCACCTACTCAGGGAGCATTTCCTATATCAACATACAATAATTAGTAAGAAAATGAGAAGTTTATTTTGGTTTGTGAACTATAAATTTCATGATTACTCTGTGAATGACTTTGCTTCTTCCATTGAATGTCAATGACTTTGATGACATTATCAACAATTGTGGACAATAAATTATAATACCCTGGGGGATTTTATGTAGTACCCCAAAGTGATCCAGTTGAGATCTTGAATTTACTTGAATGAAAGCTGTAGATTCAATAAATCATTATTACATGGATGAAATTTACTTTTAAATACTTCTAGTATCTATATATATAAAAGTCTAAGTGACCAGCTGACCAGCTGGCCGGCTGGTAAATATGATGCACACTGACCACCGGGGGGCAGACACTCAACGTAGAAGTGGAAACCACAGGCATGGAAACATGAAACAGACTGATAAATCTCAGAGAGGAGGGAAGAGGGGGGAGGGTGGGAAGAGATTAACCAAAGATCTCATATGCATACTAGAGGCCCAGTGCATGGATTCGTGCACTGGTGGGGTCCCTCGGCCTGGCCTGGGGGATTGGGCCAAAACCAGCTCTCCGACATCCCCTAAAGGGTCCCGGAATGTGAGAGGGTGCAGGCCAGGTCGAAGGACCCCACCAGTGCACAAATCTGTGCACCGGGCTTTTAGTCCTATATAACAAAAGCCTAATATGCAAATTGTCCTCTTGGGAGTTCGACCGCTCACTATGACATTGCTGACCACCAGCTATTGTTTTTTATGTTGTTTCAAGTAAATGATCATATTAATATTATTATACTTAAAACAACTCACTGTGCATTAGTGTTCACATTTGCAGAGCTTAAGAGATCACACAGACCACAAGATGGAGAACCAGAAACTAAAACCAATGCTCCTGATTACAAGATCATAGCTCATTTATTAGTGCAACACTGAATATTAAGAAATGAGACAACTGTTATTGGTTAGACTAGAAAGACTAAGTTTATTTCTAACATGGAATGTCACAAAGTTGGGGAGACAAAAGTGGAAAGCCCCATGGTAGAGATCTAAGCAGGTGTTTTATTAGAATTGGAGATAGTCAGACAAACTTGGCAACTCTTGGACCTTCCTGGGCACCCACTTAATGGCATCTTGTTCTCCTCCCATTGTTAGTCACCAGAGTTCCAGGCAATACAACTTGACTTTGTTTCGCTATGACCCCACAAAAAGTTCAAGAACGCTTCTTCTATATTAAAGTGTGAAAAGAAATATTTTAACCTAAAGTATATAGTTTGAATCTGCCAATTATAAATCTTTTGACTATCACTAGTTAGTTTGACATATACCTCTTTCATTTCTAAATCTGAACTTTATATTGGAATTCTTACATGTTCTTTATGTGGAAATAGACATAAAACTAATTCTTCTAGTGATCAACTTGATACATTGTTATGAAAATACCTATTTATGTTAACCTACAGGCATGGTTATGAATTGTTGCTATTTATTCCAAAATTTACCATTTTTCCTTGACAGATTGACCCTTTCAACTGGAGCACTAGGAGATAATATGCTAACACTGGTATGCTCAGGTACTTTTTCATTGACTTTATAATATGAAATGGAATGACTTCATAAATGTACTTGTTGCCTTAACCATGTTAAGTCTAACAAGGTTAATAAGTAAAATGTTTCTCCCCATTTAAACCAGATGATTTCTTTCTCTTTAATGTTGTCTGAATAATCCTCTTAAACTGAAGAAACCTTTATATATTACTTGAATCAAATCTTGAGTAGTTAGATTTTTACAGTTAGTATGCCCATGAGTTGTAGCCAAAATATGCTATATCTTTTCAATAAATTCAGAATCACTATGAGAAGATTTATCAAGATAAACTTGTAATCTACTTAAAGCAAATTTACAATAACAGCATTATAATGTTTGACAGTCACAAAAGGAGAAAAACATTGCAACGGGCTCTCAATAAACTCTTGCCTTTATACACATTCTATTTTGTCTTAAGTCATTGTCCCCCCAAAAATAATTTTACCAAAATACAGGCAAAATGAGCAGGAGCCACCAGGTTTATATAATGACAATTTAACATCAACAAAGAAACACTGAGGTTCAAAAGAAAAAATAAATGTTCATATGCTAAAATGAAAGAGAGAATTATCATTGAGAAGTAAAATAGAGCATGTTTTTCAGAAT
Source organism: Eptesicus fuscus (assembly GCF_027574615.1). Taxonomy (NCBI): domain Eukaryota; kingdom Metazoa; phylum Chordata; class Mammalia; order Chiroptera; family Vespertilionidae; genus Eptesicus; species Eptesicus fuscus. The sequence goes on from NC_072474.1 coordinate 97,162,860, forward strand.
AGCAACAAATTGATAAAATACAAGCTGATATGTGGATCTGTTGGGATATTGTACCACTTGATTTTATCCATTTCTTTACCCTAAGAAGCCCTAGATTTACTTTAAGGATCTTTATGAACTACGTGTGAGTTTAGCAAGCCCTCCACTGTCCGCTGTATACCCCCGCTTACATTATCCCATTTGTTCTCCTCTTTCAAAAGTGAAATTTGGCTTTTGTTCTTCTCTGATCTTCACCTGACAGATCAGATGGCTTTCCTTTGCCCAACTGAGTCCTCCTTAAAAGGAAGGGCAATGCTCACAATTGTTTTCCTGATATTACCCTTCCTTCATTTTGTTATTTATATCATAACCTTGAAATAAATTACATGTAATATGCATGAACCTTGACACAGTCATGCCTCTCCTATTTTCTATTGAATTTGAAATGTTGCATCAAGTTTGATATGTTACTGATAAAGCAATAAGTTCAGAGCAAATATGAGTATTTTTTCCCAAATGTATATTATACATCTTCAAAACTCAGTATCTATCTGCCATGCTTGGATTCCCAGGTTAATTTCTGAGGAGTAAGTGAGGTGAGGTGCTTTTAGTAATTTAGAGATATTTTAAAAAGGATGGATGTTATGTTATGGATTTTTTTTTTCTAATTAATGCACAATGGCACTCAGTAAATTATTGCAATTATATTAGCTAAAAGTGGCATCAAGAGTAAATGCCAAATGGGCCATAAGCCTTTCTTTTGTGCAGTACATTTTTTTCACATTTTCTGATCTGATAGTGTTACAAAACTAAAGGGCTCATTTGTGTGAGTGCATCAAAGTCCAATATTACATGAACAGAAGCTTACAGCAAAGAAAGTAGGGGTTTATTAGCTAATGAAATGGCCCATGCCCAGAGTCAAAGTTGTGCTAATGCTCAAAGACCTGGCTCCCAGTGGCTTTCAGAGGATGGGTTATATAGGGGAAAAATCATGAATTGTGATGACTAAGGGAGTTAGGGTCATGGTCTCTACAGATGGGTTAGTGCTAGGGTAGAGGTTTTTGATCATTGCATCTCTTCATGAAGTCAGCCATGGCATCGCCTCATCTGGTGTCATAACTTTTCTGGGTCTGGAGCAAAAACACAACTAAGGTCTCTATGGTTACTAGACCACATGCTCTGTCTTTCCCTGGACCTCACTGTCCTGGGGACTTGATTAAAGGAATGGATGTGCAAGGGAGGAACAGGCAGGTAAGTCAGGGTGCTGGAGGAGGCCAGTTTGAATCAAAAGGAGAAAAGGTCATGTTAAAGAAATAGTTTCTGCACAATAGTGATTTTTCTACTGAACCTAAGAAATTGTTTTTATAACTAAAAGAAACTGGTTGACAGGTCTCATGTACATCTTTGGCAAGTATATGTTCCCACCATGGGATATATTTCTGCTCTTGTTTTCTTACTAAAATCTTTATCCCCTTCTTTTTTTGATTCTTTGACAGCAATGATTCTTTTAAAGAGAGAAATAATGTCTTATTTATTTTCTTGAATGCTTTAAAAGAATTCTTCTTGAATGCTTTAAACGAATACTCTTGCAATCAAAACAGTAATACTCTGGTTGAGGAACTATAAATAAGATCAAAACAAATTAACAATTAGATAATTGTTTGGGTCCTAATGAGTATTTCCTTTTAAGAAAGGAAACATGAAGTCAAAAATATGAGGTTAACCTTTATATAAAGAATGGTATTCAAAGTGCTATTAAGTCATTAACTTTGGTAAATAGGCATTTAACCTTTGTCAAAATGCAACAGTGTTTACCCTTTGTGTTTAAAATAGTGCTTCTATTAGGTATGCTTCAGTTGCTGCAGATCAAATAGCAAGCAAGCTGCCTCTTGACCTCAAATGTAAACTAATCCTGATGTGACCTTTCCAGGAAGTTAAACCAAAGTTTGTTGAATTTTATTTTAAAACAGCAGCATTTTTTATTTTTTTTTTATTTTTTTAGTTTTGCAGACCTTTGCATATGTCCTATATCCTGCAGGGTGGAGTTAGTTCCAAAATACTGCACTGAAAAGCTGTTGCTGTTGAATTTGCAGTTTTTTGTTTGTTTGTTTTTGTTTCTGGAGGCTGGAAGCAAAGAACATTCTCTTGAAAAAGTATGTTTTAACAGTATGTCCTGCCAAATTTTGCAAACTCAGGAGTTCAGATGAGCATTTATACTTTTGCTGTGGAAAAGTACAATGCTAATGTCTTGCCACTTACTCACTGTTAATTTACAGTCATGGAGGAGAAAAGACATAATTTGATTTACGTGTTATGGGCATACCAATTGTGTAAAAAGCATAATTTCAATTCATAAAGAGCTATTTTCCTTCAGCCATTTGCATCAGTCACTCTTAGGGATCCACCAATACATTTCAAGTCATTTTCCTCTCTAATTAGTGCACAGGGCTCTGTCTTCTACAACAGATGTGATATTTGCAAGCATCTCAGGGGAGGGTATGTTTTTCTGAAAGATGCTTACCTGCACAACCAGAAGGCTTTCAGGAGCCTCTGAAAAGATAAACTAAAAAATACAACTTTTCCATAAATAGGCACAAGTAGCAGGTGAGTGAACTGGATCCTGCTATCCTCAATTGCCTTCTCTCCTCTGCAGATCTTCAAATAGACATTTGGAGCTGGTGTCAGGGAGCAAAATTTGCCACTCCAGACTATGTCTCTTTGGGAAATTGCTTATTTTAAGGGGGTCATTTTTAAGAAACAAAAGACTCAGGAAAAATCTTGGACCTTCCCCCTAACTGCCTAAAAGAATTTACATAGAGGGGGACCTGCTCCAGAAAGGGAGCTATCATCATAGATAACTACAGTTGAATATGAACTTGGTGTGATAGACAGAGAGGAACCTAGCAAGGCCCTTTTGATCCAAGTCATCTGTGCCGGGAGCCAATTCCAGCATGTCATAATTACAAGAGTTTTATCAAAAGGTTGATGAAACTTGGGGGCTCAACAAGGGCTGAGTCACATATGTAATTACCTGTTGGAGTGGCTGGAAGGCACTTCCCCCAAACCTGAATAGGATGATTGTTTACTGCCAGACAGCTCAGGGCATCTCAATCTATATGTTATTGCCTCCTGTTGGCCAAACACCTGAACAGCTGTAGGCTATTCCCCAATCTGACAATGCTTCTGTACCCTACCCTTTGAAGTATATTATCTCCACCTTGCCTTAGGACCAATTGTGTTAATAAAAAGCAAGGGATCCTGACACAGGGATATCTTTAGCTCCTTTAGCTGAAGCTCCTCTGACCCCCAATGCCATTCAAAATTATCTTTCATCTTTGGACTCCTACTTAATCTATGCACAGCCTTTCTCCAGATTGCTGAACCTTCATAATGCTGGGACAAGAACACCAACAATCTGGATTTCATTGTTAAAGTTGGCCCAGCAAAGATTTGTTCATCAAATATCTGTTTTTCCATCTCTATGTTGCTTTCCTCCCCTTTGAAGCCAAACTACTACCCACCTTTCTCCTTAGCTCAAGACGGCTTATACATAAGCCTCAACTGCTTGGTTTGTTCTGGATCCCATATTCTTATGGGGCTCCTGCATGTGAATATATAATTAAATTTGGTTAATTTCTCCTGTTATTCTTCCTGATGTTGATTTAATTCATTGGCCAGCCAGAAAAACTAAGAAGGCAAACAGGATGTTTTCTTCTCCCTCACTCTAGAGATAGTCTTCCAATGTAAAATCATGAAAAACAAATCGTATAGGAGAATACATTCACATTTTAAAGAAACATGTATCCCCCTTTCACAGTATGATTCTATAATATAGCCTTTAATGTTGCACTGAGAGCCATCACTTTACTTATACTTACATATTCTATAAATTGTAGATGTGAGAGTTTCCCAACCCCTCAATTTCCATTAGGAGATCATTTCATTTTTACAGGGAAATTGACCCAAAGCAATCTAACCCAGGTAATAAATAAGATATCTCAATGAAACTTGGACTTTTCTTGCTCTCACAGAAGGAAAGCGCTATACTTTACTTCGATGGCCAGAAATTTTCCTTTGAGGGACTATAAACATCAAAGACATTGCTCAAGAGTGTTTCTTCTGTTTAAAAAAGAGCCCTTCTGCCCTAGCCCATTTGGATCAGTTGATAGAGTGTCATCCTATGGACCAAAGGGTCTGGGATTTGATTCTGGTTAAGGGCAAGTACTTTGATTGCAGGCTCCTCCCTGCCCGAGCCCAGCCTGGGCCCTGGTCAGGCTCATGCAGCAGACAACCAATCAATGTGTTTCTCTCACATCGATGTTTCTCTCTGTTGTTCCCTCTCTCTTCTGCTCTCCTTAGAAATCAATGGGAAAATATCCTTGGGTGAGGATTAACAACAACGACACAAAAAAGCCCTTCTACCTGTAGGTGTGGCTCAGTGGTTGAGTGTCCACCTATGAACCAGGAAGTCATGGTTCAATTCCAGTCAGGGCACATGCCCGGTTGCAGGCTCAATCCTCAGTGTGGGGCATGCAGGCAGCCGATCAATGATTCGCTCTCATCATTGATGTTTCTATCTCTCTCTCCCTCTCCCTTCCTCTCTGAAATCAATAATATATGTATATATACACTAGAGGCCCAGTGCATGAAATTCATGCAAGGTTAGGCCTTCGCAGCCCCAGCTGCCTCCCAGCCCTGGCTGCTGGGGCCCTCGTGACCCCCGGCCCTGCCCCCTGCCTGCACCCACCTTGCCCTGGCACTGCCTGTGTCCATCGCCACACAACCTCGGTTCCCCGGTTCCATGGTGCCCCCTGATCAATCGCCCCGCAGAGGGTGGTCTGGGCCTCCCTCTTTGGGGCGATTGCAGAGCTCCCCACCATAGATGGCCCCCTGGCCAGTGGCCTCGGTCTCCCTCTGCGGGGTGATTGTGGTGCGATGGCGGACTCCCCCACCAATTGCATCGCACCCGCCTTGGCTGGCCTGGCACCAGTTTGTGTCATAGAGTGGTCATCCGGATGGTCATTCTGCTGTTTGGCTGTTTGGTCAATTTGCATATTACACTTTTATTATTATAGATTACTAGAGGCCCGGTGCACAAAATTTGTGCACAGGGGGTAGGTCCCCTCAGCCTGACCTGCACCCTCTCCAATCCGGGAGCCCTCTCACAATCCTAACCACTCACCTGTCTGCCTGCCCTAACCACTCTGCCTGCCGGCCTGATTCCCCTAACTGCCCTCCCCTGCCAACCTGATCACCCCTATTAACTTTTTTTTTTTAATCTTATCCCCTTCACACACAATTGTATTTGACTTCCTTATTGGCTTCTCCCTCTCACAGTTTTTCTCTCTTCTTTATGTGACACTTTTTCCTACTGACTCATCATTTATAAACTTTTCTTTCCTCCTTATTTCCTACTTCTGTTCCTTCATTCTTCTTCCCATCTTTCTCCTACCCTCCCTCCCTCCCCACATTCCTTCTTTCCTTTATCTTTATCCCTGCCTTCCCTCCACTTTTCCTTTCTTTCCACCTTAAGTTTGTTTCTTCACTTCCTCCCTCGGACCTGCTTTGCTCCCTCCCCATTTCTTCCTTCTTCCCATTCTCCTTTTAAGCTCTACTGGCTCCCCTTTAAAACTTTTCTTCCCTCCCTCTTTCTCTCTCATCCTACCTTTCCTATACATTCTTCTCTACTTACTTCCACTGTTTTAATATCTATCTATCTACCTGCCTAAGTATTCACTATCATTTATCTTTCTTTCTCTTCTGACTCCTACTTTTAAAATCTGTACCCAGTACACAACTATACTTGATTTTCATTATAGCTCCTACAGTTCATGCATACATCCTCTTTCCTTCTTTAACTCTGCTCTCTACTGACTCCTTTATAAAGTTCTTCCCTCCCTCTCTCCCTTCTTAAAGCTTCTGTTCAGGGGGGCATTAACCCCCAACCCAGGGCTCAGCCCCAGCCAGGTGTTCACAGCCCCCTTTCCCCAGCCTCCCCACTGACATCCTGCTCCCATTCCCTGCCTGGGACGCCTAGCCCAGCGAGGGTGGCTGAGGCCCACATGGCCCGGGCACTGCTGCTGCTGCCACAAAGGAGGAGCGCCTCCACCCAGAAGACCTTGGACCATCCACCAATCCGTCCCGGACCTGTGGGCACCTCCCCACCAACAGTCTGTGCCGGGGAGCACCGCCCTCCTCCCGTGTCTCAGTGGGGCTCCCGCCCCGCCCCTCGCCAGGTGAACCTGCAATTCCCCCCGCCCCCCGGTGGTTGTCACCCCTTCTGGCGTGCAGCCCCAAGTTTCCTTCCCTTTTCCATTCCTGAGTCTGTTTCTTGTTCCCTTTCTGTATTTCTGTTTCTCCTCTCAGCCTGTCTGCATGCAGGTCTGCCTTTCTCTCCCTCTTCTTTATTATCCCCTCCTATCATATCCTATCCTACCCAGGCCTTGCAGCTGCCTGAGCAGAGAGTGGGGATGCAGCCTGCTGATCTGGTCGTGACGTGACGCTGTAATGGATAATTTGTATATTTCTCTATTATTAGTATAGATTTAATTTAAAAAGAGCCCTTCTGTATATAAAGTTGGGAATTGATTTGTCCAAGCAATCTTTTTCAACTATGAGGAACCAGCAACAAAATAATACAATTATAAAAGAATTTAGAATAAGTAAAAATAAAATAAAAATATTTTTAAAACTATTAACCCAGTTACCTGGTATGCTCATACCAGAATAGGTTGTTATCTGGGTATGGATTCTCATCCCTGCTATGGATTTACTAAATTTATGCATCTCAGCTGTAAGGCATGGATATAAATAGGCCTCAAATTAATGAGGAGCATTGGAAAATCTTCTAAACTGAAACGTTTGCATTCCCTCCCTTAGAAATCTAATAGGAATGAAAATTGAACAAAAGTGACACATTATTAGTGAATATGTTAAAAACAGATATGGATAACAAAAGATATAGAAAAAATAATGAAACTTGATGATTATGATGGCAAAAAGTAGTCAAATAACACTGTTATTTTGGTATTTGGTATCTTAATTGAGACATATTATCATAGAATAAGTTGAACATATTTAAAGTATATAGTTTAAGCTTTGACATAAATATGTACCTGTGAAATCATTAACTCAGTCAAGTAATTGAATGTGTCTATCACCCACAAAAATTCTTTCTGCCCCTTAGTAATTCCTCCCCCTGCTCCTTTCTGCTCTCCTTTTGTTATCAGATGAATTGTGGGGTCCTCTTCCCCACTGGGTGCTGTTGGGGGTGGAGTTCTTATGAAACCCTGAGAAAAAGAATTGTCTGAGACTTACATGGGAGAATGAGTGATTTTTCACTTGCGTGGAGTTAAATCCCTGTTTCTAAAGGCTCATTTCCCTTAGTCCAGTCATAGAAGTGTAGCTGGGTTTTCAGTGAAGCTAGAAGCAGAGACAGGGTCCAGAGTATCCTTTCCATGTTGGAGACAGGTCTAGTACAGCATCAGGCGAGGTGTAGTCCATTGTGTGGGAGGATCCACATAGCTGTGGGCCACATGGGAGAATGTCAGGAAGCCAAGTGTGAGTCATGAGCCAAGCATGCCAATTTCTTTGTATGGGAGGCAAACAATTGATGTTTCTCTCTCACATAGATGTATCTCTCTGTTTCTCTCTCCCTCCCTTCTTCTCTGTCTGTAAAAAAATCAGCAATAACAACAACAACAACAAAATACATCCTCATATTCTCAAGTGAGGATTAAAAAAAAATTCATCTTTTATTTTTTATAAAATCCATATTATCAATTTGTTCTTTTAAAACTTGTGTTTTATCTTCAAATACTTTGCCTAACCCAATATCCCAAATTATTTTCCACTATGCTTTTTCATCTGTTTAGTTTTAAGATTTATATTTATGTCTTTAATCCATTTGGGAGTTAGCAATCAATTATAGTTCAAGGTAGAATCAAAGTTTGTTTATTTACTGTTTTGTTCTGTTTTGGTTTTGCATATGAATTTCCAATAAGACAATTCATTTAAAAGATTATTTATTCTCCACTAAATTATCTTTGTACCTTTCTTGAAAATCAATATATGTGGACCTATTTCTAAACTATATTCTGCTCCATTGATGTCTTTGCTTATCTTTATTCTAATGTCATACTATATTACTGAAGATTGACTAAATTTTAACTCAGGTAGTATGAAAACTTCTAATTTATATATTTTTTTAAAAATTGATTACTTTAGGTTATTTGTCTTTTCATATAACTTGTAGAATCAGCTTGCCAATATCTACATTTTATTATGTAGGTACTATTTTTACCAACATATTTTTTTCTGACATATAATACTTACTCAATGATTAAACATTAAATTGAGTCAGAAATATGACCATTTGTGTGTGTGTTTATTTCTATACCTCCAAATTAGTAATGGATTGGCATAGGAAAAAGAGCAAAAACTCTCTATATTCAAGGTGATTGCTATGACTGTCTTGAAAGAAAATTATTGCTGCTATATTGAGTCAGTTTAACTTCTTTAGTGGGAAGGATGGGCTGGGGCAGAATCACAAATATTTTCCAAAGCAAAGCATTATATATTGAATTTGTTTTCTAGATTCATAGAGATTTTATCAACAAAGTAAGATTCAAAAAAGTTTTTTGAATTTTAACTTTTCCATGATAGTTGGAAAGTTTTCAACATAGCTCCATAAACATATTCTTCTAAGTCTGATGGATCTTTAAACTAGACACAGAAATAAAACAGTGTCTTTGACACCCTTCTAGACTAAGGATTTAGGTTACAGGGACCATTTAAAGGCTAAATCTTTTATATCAAGTTACTTATCCTAAATAATTATTAGACCTCATATTTTTCTACTAATTATTGATCATTTAATAAAACCAATTGAAGATACAATAATTGTCTATTTCTGCTTAATTTTCCATGCATTTAGTCTACATGCAAGAATACAGATAGCATTTATCACAATACTTCATTAAGTTTAAGTCCAACATATGCTAGCAGAGCACACTGCAATGTGTGTGTAAAGTTGATGCTACCCCCTTAACTAAAAATATGTACTAAATGAAATTATAGCCCAACAAATGCATTTATTTTAACATTACATTGGAAGAAAACAACCCCACAGGTTTTCTTTGACTAAAAAGCCCAGACTTCATAATCAATGCATTATTTTGGTTTATGTTACTTTTTTCTTCAGTTATTAAAGTTCTGATGATCACATCACATAAAGATGATATTATGTTAAAGTTAAATATCTGATGTACTAACATAGCAGTTTATAAGGGGGAGAAAACACACTGTTGACTAGGTTTTGGAAAGGTTTGGCCATCTGGAGTATCAGCGTGAAATTTGGTCTCCTCATGTACATCAATGCAAAGGTCAGCCATGTTTTCTCTTTCTAAACTTCTCACAGGGAATTAGACATGCACTTTTTCTGTAATCTTTTTACCTCTCATTGTCTGCATACAGTGTAATAACATATGGGGGAAAACATGATAGTCAAAGCAATTATTTGTGGCTTCTGTCTTTATGGGCAATCAATCCATGGGAGAGTGAGAAACATTAAAGATCCACAGCATACATTTCTTTAGCTTCCTGCTTATTTTTAAAAGGTCATCTTGCTGATATACTGCTATGGGCTGAACACTTTGATTTTCAATTCATTAGAGCAATGCTTCTCAAAATATCTGTGGTAGAGAACCTTAGTAAAAATTCCCCCGGCTGGTGTGGCTCAGTGGTTGAGCAGCGACCCATGAACAAGGAGGTCATGTTTCAACTCCTGTGCACATGCCCAAGTTGCGGGCTGGATGGATCCCCAGTAGGGGATCTCTGTAGGCAGCCTATCAATGATTCTCTCTCATCATTGATGTTTCTCTCTATCTCTCCCTTTCTTTTCCTCTCTCTCTGAAAATCAATAAAGCATTTAAAAAAATCCCATCTCTCAGAAATAGATACATTAATGAATTACAATAACAATATATTATAACCAAATGGTGAAACTACAAAGACATAAAAAATACAAGCTCTATTTTGTAGGCACTGGATTCAAAAGACATGAAATTACTTTGTTAAAGTGCTCTATGTATTTTGAAATGCTTACCCTCAACTTGGGCCTTTATTTCAATCTGTTTGGTGTGCATCAGTATCTCCCTATGGTTTTATTTTGTGTTTTCTTGATAATTTATAGTGAACATATTTTTATGTGCTTATTGGCCATTTGTAAATTTCTTATGGTGAAGTGACTATTCAAGTTGTTCACATATTTTTAAAAAATCAATTGTCTTATTACTGAATTGTAAGAGTTATTTATATATTCTGCATACAAGTACAATGACAGATACTCATGTTGTAAATAAATTTTCCCTGTCTGTGGCTTGTCTTTTTACTTTCTTAATGGTGTCTTTCACACAGCAGAAGTTTAATGGTTTGTAAGGCCAATTTATGAAGATTTCATTTTAGGTTTTTAATTTTTGTGACCTATGATGGAAATTTTATATTTTCAGGATTTGTGTTTAGGATTAAAATTTACTTCAACTTAAATTTTGTGAGATAAAGGTTAAGATTCAGTTTTTTTTTTTTATACCTGTATCTAATTATTCTAGCACCACTTATAGAAGTAAGTAGCATTTCACCATATTATTATGTCAGCATTTTTGTCAAAATTTAGCTACCACATACACATGGGTCTATTTCTTACTCTTGTGTTCTATATCACTAATCTATAGATCTCTCCTTATGCTAACACTAGACTGTCTTAATTACTGTAGCTTTACACTGTCTTTAAATCAGGCAGTGTAAGTCTTCCAAATTTGTTTTTCTTATTCTGAATTGTTTTGATTATTCTATATTGTTTCCTTTGCTATATAAATTTTAGAATTATTTATCAAATTCTATAAAATGAAGTCCGCTGGAATTTTTATTGCTCTGAATTTGCAGATCATTTACGGTAGAACTGAAGACTTAATATTGAGTCTTCCAATCTATATACATGCATTTCTCCATTTAGTAGTAGTTTTTCAAAAGATGTATAGTTTCAGTGTAGAAATCTTATACATATTTTGCTAAATTAATGTTTACGTATTTCCTAATTTCAGGTGGTACTGTAAATTTTATTTTTAATTTTAGTTTGTAAGTGTTCATTGCTAGTATATAGTAACACACTTGATCATTATACATAAATCATGTATCCCCTGGCCTAGCTAAATTCATGTTTGTTATTTCTATTAATTTTAATAGGTTTTTTGGATGTTCTATACACTTAATTTCTGTGGCTACTGCGTATTTCTGCCTTATTAGGACTAAGTAAAGACATCCTGTCTAGATGCTGGCAATGATCTTGGTAGTCAATATGTGGTTATCGGTTCCTTCAGAGACTGCCTCAGCTGAAGGCGGCTGGTTCGCCGAAAGGTGAACCCCTTCCTGAAGCGGAATGTGTTGGCCATTCTATCTCCACAGACCCCACGGGATTATTTGAGGCTTTGCTGATTTTGTATCTCTGCATCACTTCCCCTTTTACCCAATTCTCTGTCCTCCCCTTCTCTTCTACACAGATTGATACCAGAAGTATTTCTAAATAAAATTCCTTTCTGTTAGCCTCCATCTCAGTCTGCTTCTTAGGGAACCCAAATAGCAACAATGATCTTGCTTTCTATGAATTCCAATTTTCCCCTTCCATTCTAAGCTGTATGCCTTGTATTTTTATTTTTTTTTCCTTGCTTATTGCACCTGCTAGGGCATTTAATGTTGAAACTGTGAGAGGGAATATACTTGACATGTTTCAAGTCTTATGGGAAAGGTGTTAAGTCATTTAATCTTACCTTATAATAGACAAATATGCAAATTGACCACACCTTCGCTATGCCCAAGCCACGCCCACCAACCACGCCCACCAGGAAACTATTGCAGGGACGTTGGGGTGTGGCGGAGCCCAAGGCCGGGAAAGCCTCGGGCGGAGGCTTTCCCAGCCTTGGGCACCAGCAGGGAGCCTGCATGGATCGCAGGCAATGACCAGGGGGTCGGCTCCTACGATCCGTAACAGGGACACTGGGTGCGGCCAAGCCCAAGGCCGGGAAAGCCGCCGGAGGCTTTCTGGGCCTTGGGCACCAGCAGGGAGCCTGCACGGATCACAGGAAACCACTGGGGGTCAGCTCCTGCGATCCCTAGCAGGGATGTTGGGTGTGGCCGAGCCCAAGGCCACCGCCCGGGGCCAACCCCCGACCCTGAAAAAAGGCAGAAGGCGGTGGCCACAGCCAAGGCCTGGGTCCCCGGTGCCAGCAGAAAACTGGTGCAGGCAGCCAGGTGAATGAAGGTCTATTGCACGAATCTTCGTGCAAACGGGCTACTAGTTATATATAATAACTTGAAGAATTTTAATAGTTTTCCTTTTATCAAGCTAATATAGTGCACTTGTATGGTTTATTTGCCAAGATATTTTACCATAAATGAGTTATTGGATATATGTTGTCTAATTTCTAAAGACTTGGGGCATTCTAGTTATCCTACATAATAAAACCCTAATATGCAAATCAACCTAACGGCAGAACCAGCAGTTGCTATGATGCACACTGACAACCAGGGGAGAGACGCTCAATGCAGGAGGTGCACCCTGGTGATCAGTGTGCTCCCACAGGGGGAGCGGTGCTCAGCCAGAGCCAGGCTCACAGCTGGAGAGCACAGTGGCAGTGGTGGGAGCCTCTCCTGCCTCTGTGACAGCACTAAGGATCCTTCGGAGGGGATGTCTGACTGTGAGAGGGCACAGGCTGGGCTGAGGGACACCCCCTCCCAGTGCACAAATGTCATGCATGGGGCCTCTAGTATTTTTGTAATTGACTAGAGGCCCAGTGCACGAAATTCATGCACTGGGGGGGGGGTCCCCTCAGCCCAGCCTGCGCCCTCTCCAATCTGGGACCCCTTGCGAGATGTCTGACTGCTGGTTTAGGCCCGATCCTGGGGATCCGGCCTAAACCAGTAGTTGGACATCCCTCTCACAATCCTGGACCACTGGCTCCTAATTGCTAGCCTGCCTCGTTTCCCCTAACTTCCACCCCCTGCTGGCCTGATCACCCCTAACTGCCCCCACTGCCAGCCTGGTCGCTCCTAACTACCCCCCCCCACCAGCCTGGTCACCCTTTACTGCCCCCCGGCTGGCCTGGTTGCCCCCAACTGCCCCCCTGCTGGCCTGGTCATCCCCAACTTCCCCCCTGCTGGCCTGGTCACCCCATGCAGTCTGCTTGTTTAGTCGTTTGGTCATCCCTCACTAACGCCCTTGCCGACCTGGTCATAAACAGCCATCTTGTGAGGGTGTGAGGGTCAATTTGCATATTACCTCTTTATTATATAGGATTGTAAATTGTAAATGTATGCTGTTAAATGTCTGGAAAATATTTTCTTTCTTTAAAGTGCTGACTTTTGCTTTGATAGCCAGTTGAGTTGCTTGTGGCTCAGCCTCAGCCTTTGAAAGCATTGTTTTTTGAGTTTTGTTTTAGTGGGGCCATAACTTCCCCTTGGGCTAGTTTAAACTCTGAAATTATAACCCTTCTACAGACTCTCCTGAATTCCCTTGATATTCAGCATATAGTTTTCCCCCATTCTGTTTAGTTCAAATGCAAAGGCTTATGCAATCCTGTGTATGAGATCTGGGCATTGTTCAGCTTATAACTCCTTTTAGTTTTTCATTCACTGGCCTTGTGGAAATTCTTCCTCTTAATTCACCATTTAATACTAAGCAAAAACTCAAGGTCATGTATATAGATCTGTACTTCATAATTTAGGAAATGGAGAGATTGTTGGGATTTCTATAGATATTCAAAATTAATTCTTAAGTTAATTCTTAATTCTATCAGTTTTTTCCCCAAAATTTGAATATTAATTTTATAACAGCTATTCTTATTGAAATGTGTTACATAGTAATTTGATTCCCAAAAGGAACAGTGAGAAGCAAAGAAGGAGAGAAGAAATATTTCACTTTTATCATTGATGTCGTTATTATTCTTAGCTAAAAGTCTTACCTTAGTCCTCCTTTAATTTTTCCTCACCCTTCTCATAACCCTCATAGAGCTTTCACACTCATTTTATTTTTAGCACCTTTGACAAACTCTAATTCTATGAAGAGAGATACAAGAGTTATGACCCTTAGTTCTGGAGACTAAAATATAGTCTACTTGAAAGAGAACATAAAATAACTGAAATGTTAGATTCTCCTTAAAAGCTGGCTTTGTTTGGTTTCCAGCTGAGTTCTTCAAGTGGATCAGAGAGCAGACAAATTAATTGGTGCTTCTCTGAACCAGATAGTAGTGCCTATGGTTAGTTGCCCTTCCCCGATCATTGTAGCATTGAGTCTTATGATGCTATTATGTGAGTGTTCTCTGGTGGTGGCGGTCCTGGGTCACAACCTGAGTTTGATAGCAACAATCACTGGTTCTTCAAAAGCCAAGTTTCAGACCTCATGCATTTTCTGACATTGATGTACTACTGAAAAAAAAAAAAATCAGAGAACAGTCATGAACAAATATTCATTTTTCATAGTTTCTTTAGAGGTTTGAGACTCAGAAATACATGAAAATAATAATTGCCAAACTGAGGCCATTGCCGTTAGAATACATTTTGAATATGTTTCATGAAAATAAACAGAAAAAAAAAGCGGGTGAATTCGATATAACACGCTACCCAAGTCTGAAGGTAAGGCTGAGATGATGTGGTCATCCGCTGAATGGTGTTTATATGGCTCTTCCATAACCAAACTTTCAGATATCCTACCCACCTCTCAGAAATGTGCTGCAGAGGCTCGGAAAGTGTTGTGAGTTTCTTGAGAATGAGGCAACAGGGGGAAGGGACAGCTGTGTTACATGTGCTCTGGGAACTGCATACTCCATTCCTCATGAGAATTGGCCTTTGTCCCAAATTCCAGTTTTTCCTTAGATAAGAATATCACAGACTCATAAAATACAGAAAAATTAAAACTAGGACATTCGGGAGTTTGAGTATAATTACACCATCATTTGGATCTATACTCTTTTTATATCTTTATATTTAACTGGTGGTACACACTGAATAAAACACATTGGAGAAGTACGCTAAGTTTATTCTCTAAAATTTTATGTGAAGTCATTACCTCCTGTGCTACCAAGAGAATTTTATCTTCACCCTCCTTTCAAAACCTCTACCTCTAAATGTGGGTGTCCTTATTCTTTTCCTTCTTCAGAATTCTCATGTTCCATTTTGGCAACTGATTTTCACTGTAGTAGACTTATTGCAACCAAAGTTCTCTGTTTGTTATTTCCCTTCTCCACTTCAATCCCAAATATGCTGTAACTTGGTAATACTTTATTTATGTAATCCCTATTCTTTGTCATAAACCAAAGTAAATCCAATAGTTTTCTTATGATCTTATGCATTCCAACCGAGTTTAAATGAATTGGTCAATTTCTGATCACTTCTGGCTTTTCTAAATAGGAAAATGTTGTGTCAAAAAGGGCTTTATCTACCACCTGTTGTGTGAAATCATATAGATAAATCATTAGGCATTTTTATAGTTCTTTATCCTGTCTGTATAACTCTAGTGTGTATTTTGGAGAAGGAAAAAAAATAGCCTCTTAATTGTTTCCCATATTGCATATTTTGAAAAATCATTTTGCTTTAATCTCTAAAATACCTTTAGCATTTTCATCCCACTTCTAGAACCCTAAAGCAGACTTTCTTTAATTAATTACTGAATTATAGAGAAATTTGGGGTTTACTATTGTCATATCTAAGTAAAGTGATATGATTAGGCCACGGAATAAGAATACCTAATCTCTGCCCTCTAAGGTGTAATTTTGTTTCCTGAGCAACTTGAAGAAATTCTATTGAGAAACAGCACAAAGCAGTGCAAAGAAATACTTTGTTACCCACAAGGCTCTGGATCCAAACACATCTAGAGCTTTGGTGAGGCTAGTTGAGTCACAGGAAGAAGCCCTTTCTTCTTAAACTGAAATGTCTAAAAGAACTAGAGTCAAAGCCAACAGAAATGTTCAATTTGCCCACTTTCAATTCACTCTCAAAGTTAATATGACATTCTACCAATTCAAGATAAACAAAGTATGAAAAGATGAGAGTGAAAACGAGGAGTCCCAGGGGAACTAGGAAGGTTGGTCCCAGTGCTTCAATATAATTGGTTTAGGACTCATACTCCAGGTATTTTTCAGGTGAGTGGCACAGCAACAATTGCACCAGACAAATTTAAACAGGGAAGGAAGACTTTGTTCAAAGTTATTGCCATCGGGGAGAACGAGATCAGAACATTGTCTGAGCTCAGCTCTGCTGAAACAAAGAATGGGAGAATTTTTAAGGGTAGGGGTCAGGGAAATCATAGACCATCTGCACTGGCTAATTGGCCTTTCCCAAAGAGAAAGTGAACTTTCTCCCATCTTCGGGCAGAAGATAATTTTACAACTTGGAGAAATCCTCACTGAAGTTAGGCTCCTGACCTCTCACCGAGACTGGGATACGGGCATCATCCTCCTTGATGATTAGATTTCAGAGGGATATTTCCCAGAACTGAGAAAGACCATTCTAGATTATAAAACTGGCTGGAGGCTTTATAAAAAAAAAATACAACTTAAATGGGCAAAGAAATAATTTACAATGAGATTAATGCATGAAGGTTTATAAAGTAAATGCTCTAAGAAAAAGAGGAGGACTAATGTGGTTAACCTATCTGGATACTGTAAGGACTAGTGACCCGGAGATCAGAGCCATAAAGGCAGGAAGTAACTCATTTAACATTTTGATAAACTGAGGGACACACTAAGGCCATCTTGGTCATAAGGAACAGCTACGTCGGAACTACCCCTGAAACTATCATCTTAGTTCATATAAGAGTGGGAAGAATATATTAAAAAAGTGATAATTAGATATGACATTAGCCTGAAATTCCAAAATAGAACTGTAGAGAGAGATAGACTGAATGAAATATATGAATTCTTGCCTGGTTTAGACTGAGGAAGCTAGAGGCAAGAGGCGTGACCTAAACTGGACAACAACAAAAGTTATCATCCCAGAGGCAAATATTTTTTGCTTCCCATTCCCATGTTTTCTCACTCCTGTTGGATTTAATACCTATCCTACATATAGATAAATCTTCATTTACCTTAATTAGAATATGTTGAATCCTGAAATATGCCAGGAGCTGCACTGGGTACTCGGAAATCAAAGAGATGTGAGCAGGGTAAAATTCAGTGTAAAGAATTTCATAGGCAAACAGGTAATTCTATATAATAAAAGGCTAATATGCAAATAGACCAAATGGTGGAACAACTGGAACAACTGAACAACCGGTTGCTATGACATGCGCTGACCACCAGGGGGCCTGTGTGGAACATGGTGGGTGTTGGCTGTGGTGGGATAGTGGAGCAGGTGAGTGGGGGCTCCAGACCAAGGCATGGCGCCAGTCCCTGTCATCGGGGTGAGCCTCTGGTGGTTACAGAACATTCTTTGCTCCTGCGTGTCATGGTGCTGCCCACCGCTTGCACCCACTGCCAGTGACAGCCCTGCCTGCACCTGCAGCTGGTGCCAGAGGCACTGCTAGCACTTGCTGCCATTGCCCGACGCCAGTCCTGATCACTCGACGCCATCAGCGGGTGCAAGTGGCGGCTGCCAGCCCTGATTGCCCCTGAGGGCTTCTCCACCTCCCCCTGCTCCCGAGGGGCAATTGGAGCAGCAGCCACTGCTCGCATCCGCTGCTCATATCTGCTGCTCGCATCCGCTGATGGCACTGGCCCCAATCGCTCCACACTGTCAGTGGGTGTGAGCGGGGCCAGCGCCATCAGTGTGTGGGAGCGGCAGCAGCGGCGGGAGTGGGGCTGCCAGCAGACAGGGGACCAGGAGTTGTGGCAGGAGGGGCCGGGCTGGGGCATGGAGGATGGGCCGAGACCCACCCTGTGCCTACCGCAGCCTCGTGGCCCACAGTTCCTTTCAAGGTGCACAAATTCGTGCACTGGGCCCCTAGTTATAGTATAATGAATAAATGTTATGATAGATATTGGCATATACTGTTAAAATGGTCATTTAACGTACCTTTACTTTGGGAGAAGGATAGATCAGAGAGGACACTCAATAGTAGATAACACAGAAAAACACCCTAATGTTATCACTCTACTCAAAAATCCATTAATATTACACCCTAAAGTGTGCAAACTCTTTAAGATGCCTTTGAGTCTGACATCAGCTTCCCTTCTCACACCCTGGAGGCAGCATAATTGGACTGCATAAAATAAACTCTATGGGCCTTAATAATTTCCCAGAACTCTAACTTCAATTATGACATTTCCTCCAACTAAAATATTCCACCTGCAGCTACATATATATCCAAATTCAACCTCTCCTTCAAAGCCCAAATTCACATCTTCCAGGAAATGGACTGAAGAGCAACCTTTAAATTAAACATTGTAAGAAGTCATTCTTCTTCTGGTGCTCTTTACTCATCATTGTACGGTGTCTCCCTTTGGTGAAAAGGCCCTATAATACATTCTTTGACTTTTTCAGAGTCTAAGTAGATTCCTCTCTTGTGACTTCAGTTGAAAAAGAAAACTCTTTTATATTAAAATCTGTATTAATTTTAATAGTATTATCAATAGTGTTAATTGGCCTTAGTATAAAACATGAATAAACAAATGGATACAAATTGCAGGTTACTTGAGGGCAAAGTTACTGTTTTATTCATTTCTAAATCCCAACATTTTGTCAAAGTATCTTCTATATTATAGCCTTCCAATGAACAGAATTAATGTTTTCTCTAGTCATATCCTGTTTCCCACAGATGTTTTAGCATTGCTGTATCAATAGGTTAAATACATGATTATTAAATACTTCAATCAATTCCATCCAGTTCTGAATTTCTTGAGTGTTATTTTAATAATAGATCTAACTTTTTTCTCACTTTTTCAGTACCCTGTTCTCAGCTTTGTCACTGCTTGGTTCTCTGATTTTCATAGTTAAATGATATTGTAATCCATTCTGTGTTATAAATATATCCTTAAGTATTTTGCTTCCTAACAGCAGTTCTAATACAAAGGTGGAACATTTAGATACTAGATCTGAAGAAAAAGAACCAAGGAAACAAATGTTTCTTCTGTACCTGCACTAGACAATGAGATGCACAAATTAACTTCCCATCCCCAACCCAATCTTACATCCATGCTCAGCAGCTGACCTAGTCTCCTTTCCTGAGGAAACAGGAACTTTCAGGTGTACAATTCTCTCCTAATGAGCTCTATGTTCCCCACAAATGTTTCTTTCATCATTTTTTTTTATTGACTCTGAGAAGAAAAATAAATTTATTTCTCCTCTAAAGACTTTTTCTTTGTACGTTTTTTTCAAAGATCTCTGTCTTAATATTTTCTTTCTGGTTAGTTACTTTTTTCTAGACTACATGCAGCTAAAAATAAAATAAAATAAAGCAAATGCTTTACAATTAGCCCTGCTATCACTTCTCCCCTTCCCTTCTTTTATTATTATATTATTATTATTATTATTATTGTTATTATTTTTTAATCCTCACCTGAGGATATTTTCTCCATTGATTTTCAGAGAGTAGAAGAGAGAGGGAAAGACAGAGAGAAACATCGATGTGAGAGAAACACATTGATCGGTTGTCTCCTGCATGAGCCTAACCAGAGCCCAGGCTGGAGCCTGCAATCCAGGCATGTGCCCTTGACCAGAATCAAACCTGCGACCTTTCGATCTGCAGGCTGATGCTCTATCCACTGAGCGAAACTGGCTCTTCCTTCCCTTCCCTTTGTATGACTATCTTAAATAAATACAGGGTTTTTCCCTATGTCCTTCTTTCCCCTTGTGTTTGCTAATCTAACTTTAATCTCTTTTCTAGTCAACATCAGTGCGACTGTTAAGAAAAGGCACCGATGATTTCTAGTTACCTGACCTTTGGAATCCTGCCCTTTTCAAAAACTGTATCATTTGACATTGTTGTTTCCCATCTATTCTTGGTAATACCTTTTTTTTTTTTTTTTAATGTTTTATGACAAACCTATATCTTTTTACTTTCCTCTGACCCTTCCATTCTATTATTTTAGCGTGTTGCTTACCCTTTCCTTTTACAGACAGGGTCTCTACAGGAAGAATTCTCTAACATGTATTTAAATTCCACCACTTCACAGGAAGTGGGGCCAAAGGAAACGGAGAAAGCTTTATGGATACCTACTGAAAGAAAACGAGAGCTCATGTACAGTGTTTCAGTTTTCCACTTTCCATATCCCTGGGAGGTAAAGAGATTTTTAAAAATATTAAATGCTTCACCCAAAATTAATCTCATAAGCAGCCCTCCTTCCCAGAAATTTTTGAAGATCTGTGCATTTGATGTGCTTGGGAAGAGTGAGAATAAGGCCAGGTTCACTTCCTGTTGTGGCTGTTCTTGTGGATGTCATGGACTGCCCAGATAGTGCCAGCCCGTCATGATGGCGGATCACTAGACAGGAGGAAAGGAAGGGAGGTTTCTGTTTGGTTTTCGTTTTGTTTGTCTGTTTGTACTCCTTAGTGACAAGGTTTGCCTTGGGCTTTTTTTTTCTGGGGAGAAGATATCCTTCGGGTCAGGACCAGCGGCCTGCCTCTGTCACAGCTGACAATGATCATTTCCTCTGCTGAGCGAGGTATCCCTGAACCCAGCACCTCACATCCCCCTCACCTCCCATACCTGTGCCCTAAGGATAGCGCAGCGCCATTAGTAAATTCCCTTAAGAGCAGTCGGTAAAATACAGAAAGAGGGAGAGGAAACGAGTTTCTTTTCAGAACCTTGGCTTTTATGGCACAATCTGAATATATTCCCACCAAATTGTGTTAATGTTATGTTGTTAGTTTGAATTTGTTTGGTTTTGCTTTCCTAACTATGGGGATGACACAGTTATTATGGTACCCTGCTTTTGCCATAGAGTTAATATTGAAAACCAAGGGTTCTTATGACTTTGATTAAATTTAGTTTGAACATCTTGCTCTAGAAATCATCTCTCTTACGGTGTCTCTGCTCATCCCAGTCCTGGTGTTTACCCCAATAGTCAGCAGAAGACAGCCTGCACCTGACCAATGGTCACGCAGGCTGGACCTCTGGCAGGCGACTGACAGCATCTTGACCTAAGTTATGTTTCAGCTCCTGAGCCCTATGGTGGGATGATATCCTGGCTACTTTCCCATGAGACCAGTCAGAAGAACACTGGACCAGACCTCAGAGCTGTCCTCAAGACCCAAACAAATAATGTATTACCCTTTCCCCACCTCCGACCAATCAGTCCAAGCACAACCAGCACCCTCTAACCAAGGTGTCTTATGATTCTGCCCTACAGAATTGGAATCTACACATACATCATCAGAGAATTCGGGTGTTTGAGCTTTGTTTCCCATTCTCCTGGATGGCTCTCTTCATAGTAAAATAGTCACTGTTTCTCCACTGCAATTCTTCTTGTCTAATGTTTGGCTCTGTTAGTGCTGGGTAGACAAACTCTTTCTATAATAATACTAAGATGCAGAAATGCAAAGATAAAATATAGTTGTTCAGAACTACAAATTATGAAAAGATATATAGGTCTTGCTAATTTATGCAAATGTATTGTTTTCACACACACAAAAAATTGTAGTCACATTCTCTTGGAAATAAAATTATATCTTAAACTAGGAACAGGACCTTCACCAGCAGTATCCTGGAAAAGACTTCTGGGAGTATTCATCAAAGTTTGGCTAAAAAATGATAAATTAATCTCAGCTAGTAAGAAAAAATAATACTGCAAGGCAAATTAAGCCTAGTTTAGCATTTGAAACAATAAAATAAAAGATCTGGCATCATGTTAAATTAAAGAGTAATAAAATAAAGGTTTGTAAAAGTGTATCCTTGTAACGCCCGGAACGCTGGCCGCACTTACAAAGCACCAAGAGTCGCCTCTTATGCAAAAAGCAAAGGGTTTATTGGTACAGGCATGCCCGGTCCCACAATATACTCTGAACACAGAGCAGAGGTTGTGGGTCCCGAAGCAGGGTTTGAGCACAGGTTGGGGGCCTTTATTAGCTGGGTGGCCGGGCGACCTGGCGACTGCTCTGCCATTCTCCATGCAGGGAGACCAGAGAGCAGCAGCGACCCTTTGTGTAGGTCCGCTTTTAAGCACATTAACCACATCCGGTTTTTGCAGAACAAGTAACCCAAGACAAAACAGTTTTTCCCAAGCAATGTCAGGATCATGCCAATGACGACCATGTTATTCACAGGGTCATCCTGTTCTCCAGAAAGCTGACAGTGTTCTGTGAAAGAAGGCTACGTGCTGGGAAGGGGCCATGAGACCATATCTCAAGGCCTGGCCTGGTGTCAGCACTGACAATTCTATCTGGGGCATAGTCCACGGCCTCTCTGGAAGCATACTCAAAAATTCCCACTCTCCAACATCCTAATATTGTTCTAATACTAGAGGCCTGGTGCATGAAAATTCATGTACTCTGAGTGGTCCCTCAGCCTGGTCTGCACCCTCTCCCAGTCCAGGACCCCTTGGGGATATTCATCTGCCGACTTAGTCTGGCCATCAGACATCCTTAGTGCTGCCGCGGAGGCAGGAGAGGCTCCCACTATGGCTACTGCGCTGGCCAGCCATGAGCCAGCTTCTGGCTGAGCAGTGCTCCCCCTGTGGAAGTGCGCTGACCACCAGGGGGCAGCTCCTATGTTGAGTGTCTGGCCCCTGGTGGTCAGTGAGTGTCATAGCAACCAGTTATTCCCAGTTGTTAGGCCTTGAGGTCAATTTGCATATTTCCCTTTTATTATATAGGATAACTCTGTAATTAACTGGGTAAACTTTTCCTGACTAATGTGAACTAGTCAGTAACTACCGAATACTATGATCCATGCAGACCCCACACGCAATATGCTGCAGCTGGGCACACCAGCTAAGCGGGCTGGACTCTGCTGTGCTTTATATGGAGCAGAGGCTCTGGGTAGTGGCTTTCATCCTAGCTCTGAAAATGAAATGGGGCTTTTTTCTTTGTGAGATGGAGGGAGATGGGACCTTGGAAACTCAGGGGTTTAATCTCACAGAAATAACACTTTCCACAATACCTCATCCTCCTAATGGGGCCTTCAGAAATTCTTATTCCAGTGGCACCCCAAGAAGCCTACTGTCACAGGCAACCAGTGGAACACAGAGGACACCCTCCCATCTCATCCTGTCATTATCACTGACCTCGCACCAAGGTGACAGAAAGAAGGATTTGAATTTAGATTTAAGGTTAAAGAAGAAAAAGAGGGGAAGGGAAAGGGAGGGAAAGAGTGAGGGAAGGAGGAAGGGAAGGAAGGAAGGAAAGGAAGGAAGGAAGGAAGGAAGGAAGGAAGGAAGGAAATATGAAAGAAAACTTGTAGGTTTGGAGAGTCTTAGAAATGTCTGTTTCCATGCTTTTTAAAAGATGCCAAAAGTAGCTGAATGAAACAACACATATTCACTAATCATATTCAAATAGGAAGAAAAAAATAATTTGCAATTCATTTGAATAAAGCAAATAATGTAAAATTCACATGGATCCTTCCATACAAACAAGATGTGATGGTCATTTCAAAATGTCACTGAATAGCTAAATAGGAAGGAAACTAAATAGCTAAATAGGAAGGAAACTAAATAGCTCTGATTTACCACAAGAGATGTTCATAAATGGGAACACCATGTGCCCAGCTGCCACGAGGAGAAAAGGAGTAGAGGTAAGTAGGGTAACTGCAAGCCTGTAGCTGAGACTGCGGCCAGTTTTCAGCACAATCGCAGAACTGCAGCCCTGGATGGATGACTAAAGCAGAGGCACACTTCTCATGTGCTTTACAAACCCGCCTGGTGGTAGGGATAAAAGAAGCATGTTGGCGCAAGATGAACACATTTTTCTTGAAACATTCTAGGTGCCTGAATTACAACAAAAAGACTAAATCTTACCAGCAGTTCTTGGCACAGTGATAATGCAATCTCTCTTCTAATCAACTCATACTAGTTCTTCGGTGGATTTTTATTCATTCATTCAGAGGCAGAACCAACATACAGAAAAACGTACAGGTTTTACCAGGCATAGCTTCCTCTAAAGTTAGAGGCATTTAGCTCTTTCAATTCCCCCAATGTTTTAAGCAATGAAGAAGCTTTGTATTCCAACCATGTTCTTCTGTTTTCACAGCTGACTCTTTAATAAACAAATATTAGCTACTTTTGTTTCCCTTATTTTTCTTTTTTTGTGTTGTTGTTCTTTGTTTTGAAGTAACCAGGTTGAGACAAATGGCGAGACATTTCTCATTAAAAGATGAGCCACAGATAAATCAGTCAAACAAACAAAACCCACCCACCTCACTTGTATGCTACTACATGAACATAGCATGCCTCTTTCTTTTATTTAGTTTGTACTATATGCAAGGCTCTGGGCTTAGTTTGATACCAGTACATCCTCCAGGATAGTCTAGGTTATGTTCTGTTAACAAACAACCAAATAATCTCAGTGGTTTAAAACAACTTAAGTCTATTGCTTACTCCAGCTGCATGTCCATCAAAACTAGCCAGAGGGGGACAACTCAGTGTAGCATTGCAGGAAAGCAGGCTGACAGAGCAGCCTTCATCATAAATGGTACCCATGGTGGTGCCAGAGGGAAGAGTGCTACACGGAGTCTCACATTGCCAATTAAGTGGTGTGTCACACATCACTGCCGCTCACGGGGCATTGGTTGTAATTAATCACATGGCCAGACACCACAGACGCAATATTACTGTGGGGCTGGGGAGCAGAAACTGGGACTATTTGGGTGAGAGCTCTCATGATGATCACAATAGGAGTGAACAAAATGCGTTTGATCTCTGTCTCTTGAAATTCACCATCTACTAGGGAATTCAGAAAATAAACATGTAGTCAACTAAGTCTACAATGCTAGATAATTGCAGGTACTGTTACCATTGTAACTAGTTCGTTATTAATGTTAATATGAGGAAGAAAGCAAAGGGAAGGCCAGACGTTATAAGCATGATCATATAACCAGGAAGTTGCCACCTTACACTCCTCAGGGAATCACTGGTCCATTCCCTGCAGGTCACTGGGGGAAGAGGTCCAACAAAGGGGAAGATGGAAGCTTATCAGTAAAGTGAGGGTGATGCAGGGAAAATGCTGGCTGGTCAGTCGGACCTGGGAACAAAGATCATTGGCAAGAGAAGGTGGAGACACTGCACGCCCGTGAAATCTCACAAGGTTAAAATCCGCAGACAAAGGGATTCTCGCTCTCTTGTTCCTCTTGCTTAGGTCCTGCTTCCTTGCACTCGCCTGTGCTCCCTCCATAGCCGTGTGGCCCTAGAAACAGCATGTGGCCCACGACTATGCGGACTCCACCAGCATGGACTGCAGCTGGGAACACACGCTGAGCTGGCCGGACTGTGCTGGCTTCAGCACGGAGCAGAGTCTCTGGGCAGTGGCTTCAATCCCAGCTCTGCTGAAGACGAACTGGGACTGTTTCTTTGGTGGGATGGAGGGGATTGGGACCTTGAAAAGTCAAGGGTTTAATTCCACCAAAATAAAAATGTCCATGATACCTCATCCTGCCATGGGGCCCCCAGAAATTCTTATTCCAGCGGCTCCCCAAGGAGCCCACTTCCACGGGTAACTGGTTTGGGACACGGAGGATACCCCATCGATAACAGTACTATGATGCTAAAGAAGAGAGTTTATTGTTAGGAAATAATGGCGAAGAGGCCACTTTAGCTAATTTCGCTAAGAAAATGACATTTAATCTGAAATCTAATACATATGAAGGAGGGTCGAGAGGATGTTGAATGTAAATAAGAGATAAGATTCATGTGTCATGGGGCAGTAATCCACAAGATATTAAACACAGCAGCAGCAGTGGAGATTTAAATACAATTTAAAGTATTTGAGATTTAAAATAAAATGACATGGGAGAATTTTAAACAGGTGTGTTAGGTGTGCAGATTACAGATAACAATATCCAAGAAAATTTCGCATAAAAAAGATTGTCAGTTAAGAATTCAGAAGCTTGCCCTAACCAGTTTGGCTCAGTGGATAGAGCGTCAGCCTGCAGACGGAAGGGTCCCTGGTTTGATTCCGGTCAAGGGCATGTACCTTGGTTGTGGGCACATCCCCAGTGGGGAGTGTGCAGGAGGCAGCTGATTGATGTTTCCCTCTTGTTGATGTTTCTAACTCTCTATCCCTCTCCCTTCCTCTCTGTAAAAAGAAATCAATAAAATATATTTTTAAAAAAAGACTTCAGAAGCTCAATCGATGTCAAGGTTTTGGACGGAGCGGTTTATATTTTTCCTGGATGCTGCCTTATCCTCAAGGCTGCACTGGACCATCCAGCATCTCCTATAGGACATATTCCTCCAGCAGGTCAGCTGTCTTCCCTCACTGGGCGTAGGGATCACTATCAGCTGAAAGAACTGCATTGCTTAAGGTTATAACCACCACCCCGCCTCCTCACCCCAGGGCCGCCTGTCTCAGATGCCATTTGGATTCCAATCCACCTCAATCAAGTGAGTTGTGCTCTTTTTGCTGGTGGAGGGTCTTGCCTTCAATCTGTAAAAAAAAAAAAAAAAAAAAAGCAACATCTGTGAAGCTCAATAAAGCAAGGGATGCCTGTACATGAGCAGGAAGTCCTGGCCTTTTCCTTAACTGGGGTAAGTATGCATGGTTGTCCTAGCTGCCTCGCTGGGACTGCAACACATCCAAATTCTCCACCTGACAGGTCACACTTCCCATGTGTCTGCCGCAAGTCCTGATGTAAAGAGGATTGTTCTAAATTTTATCTCCCCCAAAAAATCCCTTCAAGCATCTCTATCTCAGAGTCTGTTTTCCTAGGAACCTCAACATCAACATTTGCTTCCAGAATAAAAACTGTGAAGATTCTGTCATTTTTTTTTACCCCACATGCCAATCAACAGTTTAGTCTGCCAAAGTTGCATGTGTGTTGGCAGAAGACAAGACTATTCGGACACACAAAGGGATGTTTATTACTCAGAGCAATAACAGTAGCCAGATTAACATTTGTGCTCATTCCACAAGCTCCATTCCCACAAGGCTGCACAATGAGTGTCAGACTATGTACTGCCTTCACGGTGAAGTGCATTACAGGAAAGGAAACCCAAGTTTAGGGTACCCACACCTTATAATGGACAGTTAGCCTGCCCAAGCTTTGCCAGAGGAAGAAATTATCTTTATTGTACTGGACAGTAAATGAGCCTCCCCTTTGCTCCAGAGAGAGACACTATCTCTATCTTCCAAGGCTATTTTCTGTACAATAATACCAGAATATATAGTCCTAAACAAAGCCAGTCTTTGGAGAACTGTATCTGCACAACCAGGGGTCTCCAAAAGATGGTAAAAATTGATGTCCAGAACTGGATGGTCCTCCGGCTGGCTGGCTATGAAGACCACGGCACTGGGAATAGGAAACAGTGCAATTGTTAAAATAGTCATAGCCGTGAACTGAAATGCACACCTGTTAAAGGAACTAACTGTATTAGCAACGTGCAGTGTATTCAGTGTTATAAATATGTGGGTGAGAGAGTATTCATAAGGACAATGGAAGTAGATTTTTTTTGCTCAGTGCTTTGGATATATATAATGGAAGATGATGATAAATCAATCATTCTAGCTCTGGGTAGGAGGAGCAAATTGGCATCTGAAGATCTCCAGAAGGAATTACATACTTCTCCACTGCAGAGGAAATTTGGCATACAGCCAAATCTGCCAGAAAAAGAGTAAGGAAGCTTTTATTTATTTATTTATTTATTTATTTATTTATTTATTTATTTTTTATTTATTTATTTTTGTATTAGTATTATGATGACCACACTTGCCAAATAGCTCCAACAGTTCTCCCAAAAACTAAGTTGATACAGTAATTTAATATTAACTTTCATATTTCCTGAGTCTTTTACTCAAGAGTTCATATCCTGAAAGAAGCTATGCTACAGATCATGTACTCTATATGGTGACTGCTAAACTCAAATAACCAGGTCCAAATTCTAGCTCTTACTACACATGTGAAGTTGGTCAATTCCCTTATATATAATTTCCATTAGTTCCTCCACATACAAAATGTAATTTAAATAGTACCAGATATTCTCAGGCACATAACAAACACTAAGTATTATCCATATCTATATTTATATCAATGAAGTGTTTTATGATCTTAAGTATATCTTTACTGTTCACATATTAAATTAGATTTTGTTATGCATATTATAATGGAATGGACTAAACTCATCAAACTGTAATTAATATATATTGGGATAAAAAGCAATTTTTAGATGTTTTCCAATTTAAAGGAAAGTATGAATTTAAACTGATTTTCAGTAATCATCACTTAAGTTTGCATGGTGTTTAAAAGGTAGGTAAATATAACTTTCTGGGATTCAGTAAATACACATAAATAAACAATGCTTTCTAGTTAAAAGCTTTGTACTATAACACAACCCAATTTACCTCATCAATTTGTGGATTCTTTGAATAAGAGGAAATGTAAATCGATTTTTCCCCCTAAAATAAAAATGCTTAAATAAATGGAATGTGTGAAAAGTTTTGAGGTTTTAAATAGAACATTTTCACAGTAAAATCTAATATCATCATCACACATTTCGCACAACAGAAGGTAGTTAAAATATATCATGCTAATCATGCTTAAATTGGCGATTTTAGGGACTAATATCAGTATTTTTATAAATATTTTTTAGAATTATGGATTTTTTTCAGGGATGGTTGATTGTATTTGCTCAGTTTAAAGACATAAATTCCTGCAAAAGAAAAAGTGTAAAAATTTTAAATGAATCAATTGCAAAAGCTAATCTATATTTCCAAATTATGGTTTTAACTTACACTTCATGCTCTAAGTTTTCCATTTTTAAACAGGATTGAACTGGGTATGTGCCCTGACCAGAAATTAAAGCCATAACCCTTCAGTGCATGGGACGATGCTCCGACCAAATGAGCCACACTGCCCAGGGCAGGAGGTGTATTATTTACTATTCCAGAATATTGCAAAATATTACATTTTATTTTTAAAAATGAAGAAGTATAAGATTCCATAAATTTTAAATGCTATTGGAAAAATATGTTTGTCAATGAAATTTAGAATTGTTTTCAAACAGATATACATATGCCCCCAAGTAATTTTTATTAAACTTTTGAAGGTGCATTTGTATGTCAAATGATGAGAATTATGACAATTCATCTGATTATAAAAAGCTTTGAAGGCAAGCACAAACATATTTATTTACAAGGGCCTGTCTTATTTGTTTAAATAAAAATTGCTAAGAGGAGACCTGCATTATGATAAAATTATGCAGGTTATTATGATTCTGTAATGCTACTGCTTTATTTAGAAATTCTCTTTCAGTCCTATATAATTCAGTGAATTATGGTCTAGAAATTCACTTTTTAAATTACTTAGTTAAAAGAAAAAATCTTTGTCAGGAATTATATTCTTCAATCAATAAATATCCATAAAAGAGGATTTCCATTGAATTTTAAAGCTATAGATTAAACTAAAATAATTAATGGAATGATAAAACAACTGCTTAAAGCAATTCAAGTATTTGTCACATAGAAATTTATTGCAATACTAATTTGCTTAAAATATCATGTGAAAGAGGCAAAAATTCAGGCTGTCATGTAATTAAGGTCTTTGTTCATAGAAACGGTAAGGTTGATAACCTGAGAAGTAAAGCAGAAACATTTTAAAGGAAGGCTTGTTTCAAATAGTGAAACAGAATTCTTATTTACTACTAGAGGCCTGGTGCAAGAAATTCATGCACAGGAGGGGGGTCCCTCAGCCCAGCCTGCACCCTCTCACAATCTGGGACCCCTCGGAGGATGTCTGACTGCCAGTTTAGGCCCGATCCCACAGTCGGACATCCCTCTCACAATCTGGGACCACTGGCTCCTAACCACTGGCCTACCTGCCTGCCTAATCACCCCTAACCACTCTGTCTGCCTTCCTGAATGCCCCTAACCACTTGCCTGCCTGCCTGATTACCCCTAACCACCTCTGCCTCAGCCCCTACCATCACGGCTTCATCTGGAAGGATGTCCGGAATGACGTCCAGAAGGTCGTTCAGCTGTCCGGTCTAAGTAGCATATTACGCTTTTACTATTATACTGGTAGATTAGTTCTGATGAATAAAACCTTCTCTCAATAGAATTTGCATTTCTAATCTGGTACATAAGAAATTGTACTTTAGTATTTCCCTTTGTGTATCGTGATTCCATATTCTTTCTTTAATGGCCACATGTCAATAAAAAATAGATCTAAATTTACTATACCAGGTTTATGAATTACAACTAACCAATTAAAGCAGTTGTTTTGTCAATCTTAAACTTTATATGTGTGCCTTTGTATAGGTAATTAATCCAAAGATCTTTGTAATTATTTAGGTTTTATACTGCAGGTAAGAATTAAAACTTTGTAGGAATGTTTTTTGTTTGTTTTTCTATGTCTGCCTGTGTATTTTTTTTATTATTTCATTAAGTAGTGATTGTTTTGCTTGGACTTAGTCTAGGTAATAAATACTACCTTTATTCCCTTTGAAATCCATATTTTCTTTTATAACATTATACCATAACATTACATTACATAACATACATATCCTATATAATAAAAGGGTGATATGCAAATTGACCCTAACTGCAGAATGACCAGAACAGTGGTCGGCAAACTCATTAGTCAACAGAGTCAAATATCAACAGTACAACGATTGAAATTTCTTTTGAGAGACAAATTTTTTAAACTTAAACTTCTTCTAATGCCATTTCTTCAAAATAGACTCGCCCAGGTCATGGTATTTTGTGGAAGAGCCACACTCAAGGGGCCGAAGAGCCACATGTGGTTCGTGAGCCGTGGTTTGCCGACCACTGGACCAGAACAACCACTGGACCAGTCACTATGAGGGGCACTGACCACCTCTTGGTCCCTTTCCCCAGCCAGCAGACTCTGATCGCCTAATGGCCACCCGCTTCAGGGGCAGAGCTGGCAAGCGGGCAGGAACAGACATCAAGCACCAGTAACCCGATGGCGAATGGGGAGCTGGGGGTGGGTAGTAGCAAGAGGTGGGGTCAGCTGTGGGCAGCTGGGGAAGATGGCCCTGATTGCAGTACAGGCCTAGGGCCGTATCCACACATGAATTTCATGCACCAGGCCTCTAGTACATTATATAATACTAGAGGCCCAGTGCACGATTCATGTACTGGTGGGGGGATCGGCCTGCTGTGGGAGCACCACTCATCCCAATCAGTCGAATGGCTGTGGACTCGCCCTCTGAGTGGCTGCTGAATGAGGAAATTAGTCTGAACTGATATTTCAGGGTAATGTCTTGGGTACAGGGTGTTCTGTGTCCTGGAGGAACCTGGCGGAGAGCTTTGCACCCCAAAGCCACTCAGTGAATGTCCTGGATGTGTGATGTCAGGTTGGTGACATCATCAGGGATGTTCAAGGCAGCCCTGCTCCAGGATCCTCAGCCATCAGGACAGCCTCCACCTATGCCAGCTCCCTGTGCTCTTTCTAGAACACACCTTAGAGGGCCAGCATCAGCTGGTGGGGGCAGGCCAGAGTCTGGATTGTCTCAGGTATTTGATAGGTACAGAGAGTTGGCCTCACCCTGGGCCTGCTAGCGGCAGCTCCTGCTGTGGGAGCAGCTGCTCATCCTGCTCAGCCAAGTGGTGCTCCCACCGTGGGAGCACAGACCAGAGGGAAGCTCCTGCATTGAACATCTGCCTCCTGGTGGTCAGGGCGCATCATAGCAACTAGTCAACTCATAGTTCTGGTTGTTCCACCATTCGGTCGCTGGGCTTTTATATAGATAGATAATATGCATACACTATATAACACACATAGCTTACATTAAATTTCAGAACATTACACCATAACATTACTTCACTTACAAAACCAATAATTTTTTTTCCGTAAAAATTTTACATTTTAAAGATGTCTCTATCACCTAGCCCAGTCTCCTCCTAGAATTCTCTCTTTTATTCACATCTTAAAACCAGAATATCTTTTCTTGAACATTACCTCATGATCTATTTGTGTACATAAGTAAAAGTTGTGCTTATGAGAACATCTTCTTTGGTGAGCCTAAGATATATTTTTGAAGGAAGTAGCATGATTTCTTTTTCTGGACATTTAAAAAGTAAGTTAAATTGTTTGGTTTCTGAGTGACTGGTATATTTCTGCCCAAGGGCAAGAAAATGAACTCTATGCTTTTAAACTTCCTACAGTCCTAGCAATTCCAACTTTTGAGAAAATACAATCAACAGCA
Source organism: Eptesicus fuscus (assembly GCF_027574615.1). Lineage (NCBI taxonomy): Eukaryota > Metazoa > Chordata > Mammalia > Chiroptera > Vespertilionidae > Eptesicus > Eptesicus fuscus. The sequence goes on from NC_072474.1 coordinate 97,195,136, forward strand.
TTCATTAAATCAATAGCTATGCAATAGCCTGCAGCCCTCCATGATAATTACTCATATTAAAGGGCTTGCTCTCTGAAAGAAAGAGCAGATGTATTTTCACATTAGTTCAATTAATTGCTTTCATAATTTTCTCCCTTCTACTCTTTTCAACCCCCTTTCTTTCCTCCATCAATTTCTCCCTTTCTTCCTCCAGGCTTTTAGCCCACTTTTATTCCTTTTTATTTCTTTCTTTCTTAACTAACTTATGGCTCTATCCCATTTTAAATTAATTAGATTAAAAGTTTTATTAATTTAAAACATAACCTGAATATTTAAGAATGCTTTGAAAATATCTAAATGGAGTTTAAAAATATCTAGTTATAATTTTAAGGCTTCATTCACATTTAAATCTAGTTAAGGGAGAAAATTTTTTAAGTTTCAGGTATCTTTTGTCAATCTTCAATAGATGAGATTTCAAAAATTACTTTAAGGGCTATATATAAGAAATAAAGGTATGCATAGTTAGGATGGTAGAAAAAAATGTACATATATGCTTTGGATATATGGATTACCATCCAAAAGAACCTGAGATAAGGTCATTGTCACATAGGCTTATCTTACATGATATTTAAATAAAACTGTATTTATTCTCCTCTGATAATATATATATATATATATATATATATATATATATATATATATGATATATTTTATTGATTTTTTACAGAGAGGAAGGGAGAGGGAGAGAGAGTTAGGAACATTGATGAGAGAGAAACATCAATCAGCTGCCTCCTGCACACCCCCTACTGGGGATGTGCCTGCAACCAAGGTACATGCCATTGACCAGAATCGAACCTGGGACCCTTCAGTCTGCAGGCTGATGCTCTACCCACTGAGCCAAACTGGTTAGGGCTCTATGCTAATATTTTGTTTGGGATGTCAAATGCCCATTCCTGGATTTCTACAGATTCTTGTGTGCTTGCATTTTTTAAGGTCACTTTCTGGATAAAGTTGCTGTGTTTAATTTCATCCCAACATCAAAAATTATTTTAATCTCCCTTATTTTGATTTAGAAATGATAATCTATCAGCCTTTTTCTCACGGATTAACCTACTTCCCCCAAAAAGCGACTGTTGTGGTCACTGAAGAAGTGAGATGGACTCACCACCCATTCCTTTTTCTTCCTTTTTTTTTTTCTGTTGTTTTTGATGTTAATCCTCATCCAAGGATATTTTTTCCATTGATTTTTAGAGAGAGTGGTATGGAGGCATAGAGACAGAGAGAATCATCAATGTGAGAGAGACACATTGATTGATTGCCGCCTGCAAGTGTCCCAACCACAACTGAGTATTGGGGATTGAGCCTGCAACTGAGGTATGCTTCCTTGACCAGAATCTAACCCATGACCCACTGGCTTCAGGTCAATGCTCTAACCACTGAGCAACCAGCCAGGGCCATGCATATTTTTATATTATTAATGCCATTATTTATATATGTATTGAATGGAATTTGCTTTAATATTTAGAGTTGAAGTCACCATTTATTCTTCTTAAAAAATGCCAAATTACCTTGAAACATATCCTACCTTACAATAGAGAAACATGCAAATTGACCGCACCTCCGCTATGCCCATGATTGGGCTGGCAAGAGGCTGGGTGGCGGGACTCCGGGTGGCCTATCCGGCCATTGAGAAGATCAAGATGACAGCGCCCAATCCTCTTAGTTCCGGGGAGTCCCTGGGGAGATCGCCAACCTGGGGGGACGTGGCCGGGCCCAGCCAGCCGCTCCCAGGGGTCCCCGGGGCGATCGCCAACCTGGGGGGGCGTGGCCAGGCCATCCAGCCGCTCCCAGGGGTCCCTGGGGAGATCAGCACCCCGGGGAGGTGAGGCGGGACTCGCCCAGCCGCTCCCAGGTGCAGGCATGTGGTTGCTGAGACCCAGACCAGGCCTCTGGCCACAGATTCATAGCTTTGCGGAGACCTAGGGCAGGGATCTGCCTCATCTGCAGAGAGACAGAGGTTCTGCAGTGCCCCCAAGACGTGGGTGGGCCCAGCCAGGGATCAAGGGCCATGGAAGGACTCCTGGCAGAGGGGCAAGGACCCTCACCCCTAAGGCAGGGGTTGAGGGGTGGAGCCACCTCAGTGAAGGGGTGCTGCACTGCAGGGTACTGGACTGACTGACATGATTCAGAGAAGCTCCCAGTGCTAATGGGCCTACCTCAGGCGGCCTTCACACTTCAGAGGCAGTGACTACTGCTCTTGCCTTGACCCAAAAGCAAGATCGCTACACCCTGCCCCATGGCAGAGCATGCCTAGGCAGTGAGTGGGAATCCTTCCACCTGCTTCGGAGAAGGGGGGGGCAGTAAAGAATGGGGGGAGAGGAAAGAATGTGGAGCATCCGCAATGAAGAGGTGCTTGAGAAAGAGGCTGGGAAGCCTGACTGGAAGGTTTGTTCTGTTTGCTGGGCCACTGCCCCTTAGGAAGCACAAAGAGCATGGCTCTGAGGGCTTCCTGTGTGCTGAGTCAAGTTCCACAGCCAACTGGAATTGGCCTCAGTTTCCTGGTCTGTAAAATGGATGAAGCGTGTCCCAGTGCCTTCACTGAGCTTTGATGGCCAATTGAGATACTATATAAAGAAAATGAGGGAAGAAGTGAGAAAGAAAAGGAAGGACGAGCAACAAAAAAGAAAGACTGAAAGGAACCTGTAAACCCATTGTCACTTAAATAGGGAATATAGTCAATAGTGTTGTAATGATGGTATGATGCCAGGTGGGTACTAGAAATATCGGGGAACACTTTGTAAAGTATATGATTGTCTAATCACTATTCTGTAACTAATATAAAACCTGAAACCAATACAAAATAATGTTGAATGTAAATAAATGAAAATTGGAGTGAAATTTTTATAAATTTCTAAGTTTAAATAAAAGCTGTAAAGGAAGGAAGGGGAGAATAAAAAGTGTTTTTCATTATGCCACTTCATTAAAAAGACAGTTGTCTTTATATGGTGCTTTTATGCTTTTCTAAGTCATTATCTCATTTTAATTTCCAGGCAACTTAAAGACAAGATAAGTATTCCCTCCACTATTCAAAGAAAGGAAATCTTGGTGTCTGGTCCTAATGATTCAATCGTCAAGCCCTTATTGTAAAGCAGGGTTAGTAAAATTTTCTGTGCAGGGTCATATATATACTAATAAAAGCCTTGGGGGTGATCAGGCCAGCAGGGGAGGGTATTTGGGGGCAATCAGGCCCGCAGAGGAGCAGTTAGGGGGCAATCAGGCCAGCAAGGAAGCAGTTAGGGGGCAATCAGGCAGGTAGGTGAGCGGTTAGGAGCCAGTGGTCCCAGATTGTGAGAGGGATGTCCAACTGCAGGATTAGGCCCGATTCCACAGGAATCTGGCCTAAACCTGCAGTTGGACATCCCCCGAGGGGTCCCATATTAGAGAGGGTGCAAGCTGGGCTGAGGGACACCCTCCAATATGCACGAATTTCGTGCACCGGGCCTCTAGTATATATATATTTAAACAAGAGTCTGAAATTCTCATTACTCCCTCTTAAAACCTTAGCATAGGGAAACACTATTTTACTAATTATCAAATATAAAATTACCCATAAAACAGCAAAAACTATTGAATACAAAGCCAACTTTAAAAACAATGCAATTAATATATATATATATATATATATATATATATATATATATATATATATATTAGTTATATGTAAAACCTCATGTTGCTAACTTGACTTTTTTTTTCAGGTTTATATCCAGACTAAAACCTTAATTTCTACTCTCTAAGCGAAGGATAGATTTCTGACTAAAAGTATGAGAAAATAAATTGCTCCTGACATCCAACTCTCAGGATAGTAGTAGGAAACTTTCCTCTGAGAAAACAACTGGAATATTTTCTGCTACTTTTGCATGTAGGTATAGGGTTTAATTTTTATAACAAGTTCTCACATAGCAAATGTACTTTAATAATTATGTAAGATTGTGTCCTTGGATGCTATACTATGTGCCAATATTTATACATACTAGAGGCCTGGTGCACAAAATTAGTGCATGGGAGGTGGGGGTCCCTCAGCCCAGCCTGTACCCTCTCCAATTTGGGACACCTCAAGGTATGTCCAACTGCATCTCACAATCCGAGACCATTGGCTCCTAATTGTTTGCCTGCCTGCCTGCCTGATTGCCCCTAACTGCTCCCCTGCCAGCCTGATTGTCCCTAACCGCCTCTGCCTCGCCCTGCACCGGGGACCCAGGATTCCCTCCTCTGGCCGGTCGCAGGCACCCGGGACCTGGGCCAGCTTTGCCCAGGCCGGTTGCATCTGCATGAATCATGTGCAGATGGCTTAGGCCAGGGTGCAGCCACAGGCACCCGGGACTATGAGGCGGGCGACTTGTCTCTCTCCTGGGTCACAGCCCCAGCTGCTGGCACCCAGGACTGCGATGACTGTGGAGTGTGCAGATTGTCCCTCTCCTGGGCCACAGGAGCAGCCCCTGGGGCCTAGGACCATGGGGCGGGCAGCTTGTCCCTCTCTCAGGCCGCAGCCCCACTGCTGGTGCTGGGGACCACAGGGCAGGTGGCTTGTCCCTTTCCTGGGCCACAGCCTGGTTGGACCTCATTCCTCTCTCCCCGGTACTGAGTGTCTGAGCCATTACTGCGTGAGGGCATGGCAACCATTTGCATACTAGCTCTTTATTATATAGGATAGAATGTACTTAACATTCATTTAACTCACATAGCTAATATGTTTATGCTTAATTACAGATTCTACACTAATTCTAATGGAGTTTGGTAGTAAGTATGCTGAAAAGAAAAGAAAATGTCAGAATAAATTAAAACAGAAGATAAAAGACAATAGCTGGCTCTAGGCACCATGGAAAAGCAGTGACATACTGTAGTTCCAAGTACTGTGTTAGTTTATCAAGCTCTTATGAACTAAGAACCAACAAATTAAATTGCCAAGACAGGGAACAGAGCCAGGAGAGTAAGTAGTAAGTGGGTGTTTTTTGTTGTTGTTATTGTTATTTTCAGGAAGAAATACTATACTCACAGGAGGATGCATAAGTTCTAGAGACGGAGTCAGGAAGAGATAGGTATAATATCTGGACCCTGGATATAGGATGGGTATTTATTATTTTGTGGGTCCCGAAGGTACCTTCTATGAAGCAAAATAGTAAGATTTATGTGAACAGAAGTCTACAATAGTGCCAAGTTCCAAAGAGGCAAACTTTCACTAGGTAACACTCAAGACTGAGAGACTTTTAGACTTTCCTATGTTGTGTCTAAAGGCAGTATGAAGGTTATACAATAACATATGTATTTAGCAGAATGTTTTATTCTTCTTTAACGTAGTTATCATGTGAACCTACATTTTTTTTTAATTAACCAGAATCTCTTTGAATATAATATTCCTATGGAATTTTCTGCTACACTTGCGACACAGTTTTGAATATAAGCTCCGAGATGTGTGTTCCAGGTAGTAGGTACATGGCATTTTATGCCCTAGCCTCAGGATTCACATATAATTAATTTGGCCATATTTACTGGCTGTAACAATCATGGACAGACCTTCCTTTAAGTAAAAAGACCTGGTGCCTTCCTCCTTATGTGAGGACTTTCAACGTATTTGTGACCATAAGTGAAAACTACGGGTTTATCTTCCACCCTAAAGAGATACCAACATTACTGTCAGCTGTGGAATCAGGATTTGAACCCAGCTTGCTAATTGCTACACATGCATTTTTCTCATCTTCCTGTCATTATAATATTTTTGAAAAAGGATTAAAGGGTGAGAGTTATGTTTTACTGCTTCTCACATTTCATGTCATATGTAACATATATATATATATATATATATATATATATATATATATATATATATATATATCAATCAATAGGATAAATGACAAAGGAAACTCAAAAATTAGTTTTTTTTAAAAAAGAAAAAATATAACTTTTTCTGTCCAAGGCATTGCAAAGTCATTCAAATATGAGTAAGATTTGGAGCAATTGTTTAAAAAATTAAATTTTCTAATTTTATAAAAGGAACAAGCATGACTGCCCACCAATATCACCCATAAATTTCCTCCTTAGGTTCTTATGAAGTAGCCATCTATAAGGTTACTCTGGATTCAGAGGGGGAAAAAAAGAAAGAGAAAAAATGGAAAAAGAGTTTGGGGAAATGGATGGTAGCACAATCTTAAATTTAACTACTATGAAAAGTGATGATTCATTACTTAAAAAATGAGAATATAGTTCTAATTTCACTAGTTCATTAGTAATAAAACTAAGATTAAGTGCTTTTAAATATGGCATATTTAGAATGATCTTCTAGGGATGTTATATGAGGAAATGTTACGTGCTACTAGTTTTGTTCAGAAAAATAAAATTAGAGTAGGTGTATATTGGGTAATTGTAGTATCTACAGCTCTTTGTAGTCCCTTCTCCTTCTGATGTCCTTGGAAATGTTTTCTGACTCTCCTACTGACATTTGTTCCTCCATGCACTTCTTATTCCTGAGTAACTGTGCTGATTTCATGACCACCAGATACCTCTATGACACTAGCATATAGTACAGTAGTGTTTTCTAGTTTTCTCCCACAAACTTCAAATAACACAGCACCCTCCTCTGTTTCCATCTCCCCGTAAGGACATGGAATGAAAACTTTTAAAAGCTAAGAGCAACCACATATAACTGTAACCATCAAAAGCTATAGGGCATAATGATTGTGGGCAAGAAAACATAGTCAGAATGGACAAGTTTCACAATATAATGTGTCATGTAAGTACCCAATACTCACTGTACTAGAGTTCTCTACTTGATGGAGAAAAGTGATGGAAGGAAATCGAACAGCTTCACTTCATGTATGCCATCATAAATATAAAGACCTTCATTCCTGTTAAATAAGAAACCAATGATGGATACTGCTTACTGAAAACCATCTGTCCATGTTCATCTATGTCAACAAACTTGGGCCAATTTGAATTAGCACAAGCTGTTATTTCTGTCTTTGCCAATGTTTAACAATGACAGGTGATTTTACCTCTTCTCAGGCAGCACACAGAGTGGGGCAAAAGTAGTTTTACAGTCCTGAATATGAAAAACAGAGTTTATTCTTGTATTAGTATTCATTAATTATTGTATTATTTTCCATATGAGTAACCATAAAACTACTTTTGCCCCACCTTGTATTATATGAAATTCTCAATGACATGTCTGACTTTTGGGGGAGATAATATTCTTATTCTTTACATGGACAAAACTATATTACAAATTCTGTGCTCTTTGAAATATGTGCACTAAAATTGTTTCAATTTCATAGATTCAATTCATATATGAATAATTTTTATGAGGATAATCTAATAATATAAAATATGTATATTTCAATTAACATTTTACTTAATACTTCGCATTCCTTCCTCTTAATCAATCAAAAAGAACGCATTACCTGCCCAAAGGAGGCTTAGCTATGTATTATGCATTTGGAGCCTACATGGACGAATTCACTGAGCAATGAGTTTTAGGTGTTTAAAGGGGACATTAAAACATAAAACCAACTGAATATTCAAAATGAGAAATTTAAAATCCTTCAGTCTTAGATATTTCAGGATTGGCACTAGCAAACAGGAAGATGTTTGAATGAAAACTGTCTAAAAGGCTATCAGAGTGAAACTAAAATTAAAAAAAAAAATGTTCTCAGTAAAAACAACCACAATAAGACATTTTAAATAAGGTTGAAAACATGTAATCTTTTAAATCAGGGATTAAAACTGTAGAGCCAGCCCTGCCAGCATGGCTCAGTGGTTGAGCGTGGACCTACGAACCAGGAGGCCATGGCTCAATTATGGTCAGGAATGTAACTCCATCCAAATAAAGTCTTCTACCTCATCTCATTCTTACATGCAAATCTTAGATAATTCTTTTTCTGAAGCTATTGCAAGAGCCATCCCATGCCCACTAGTGACAGAGAAATGTGGCTAATTAATTCCTCCAGTAACATATCTTTTCAATTTTCAGTTTCAAAAGTTTTCTCTCTTTATTTGTCCCCGCTTAAGAAAAATCCATTCCAGTATAAAATAAACTAAAAAAAAGTTAGACTCAATGTTTATAAAATTTTCCTCTAGTTCTAACATTCTATAGTTCTTCTAGATATGATTTTTTTAAAATCTGAAAATTAATATTTTAACTAATGGCCTCAAAAGAATACATTTATTATTTTTAAAACTGCCCTCCAATAGAAAGGATTGTAATGTTTTGATTTTCAGCATGTAAAATCACTCTGGACATAGAACTAACCTTATAATTGGCAGATAACCTAACAGATTATTTAACCACTAATTTTCCGCTCCCATTTATAGCAATCTTTTATTTGAATCTGTAGGATAGAAGGTATGTTTTTATACTGAACGTGTCACAAAATAGGACAACAGTTTAAGTTAAAAGGGGCAAGAGTGCATAGTGATGCACAGTGTCTGAAACAAAGATTTTATGAAGCTTTGCCTTTGACTAATAAAAACACTTCTTCACTTCTGGTAGTGTCAAAATAGATAGGCATATTTTACACACATCCTGAGTCTGAGAATAAGAATAAATTACACCAAGTGAAAACATGGTAAATGCTTATTTAATTATATACTGTGAGAAGTCCCAAGCAAGAATCATTGCAGAGAAAGCCTTGGGGGAAAAAAACCTAGTATCAATATCACAATGAAACCTATGCTTTATCACTCCCAAGTCAGATCATGTAGCAGGACCTATGCCTGTTACAGTAATAATAATTCCTTGACCTTCTTGTATATTTTTTACATTGAAAAAAAATCAGTTCTCTTATACTTACAATTTGTTGACATAATTAAACTACACCAATGGCACATCTTTTTGATGGAAGCTTTTCCTTTTCCTATGCACTTAAGAATTTTCTCCTTTGTATTTGATAACCCAAACGACTTGATTTAGAATTCCTTACTTGATGTTGGAAAGACTTTACTTTGACATGAAATTTTTAAGACTTAAAATGTTCCAAATTGTCACCTCTAATTATGGTAACATGTAGTCAATGAGGCATAACAGGATTTCCAACTAAACTACGTATGACTTGTCAGTCCCCAAATACATCAGATACATAAAATACCTCCTTTTACTTTATGTTATAAAATATTTTATTTCACTTTCTTATAAGTTTTATCGTCTTTTCTTTCTCTGTTCAGCAATACACAAGAAATATGTTTTTTTAAGATTCCTGGCATAAAGTCTAAGGACTTGAAACAACTAACTAAAATAGGACAATCTATCCTTAAATGTAAAGATACATTTAAAGTTATTAATTAATACAACCTTTAAAAGATATTAATTAATACGACCTTTAAGGAGGGCTTGATTTACAAAGCATCTCCCAGTTATGGAGAGCTGCTACTTGCACCAGCCTAAATGTTGGACTTTTATTATCCACTAGAGGCCCGGTGCATGAATTCATGCACCAGTGGGGTCCCTTGACCTGGCCTGCAGGATCAGGCCAAAACCAGCTCTCCGACATCCCCCAAGGGGTCCTGGATTGCGAGAGGGCACAGGCCAGGACAAGGGACTCCACCGGTGCACGATTGGGGCTGGGAAGAGACGTGGGAGGTTGGCCAGCTGAGGAGGGACCGCAGGAGGGCTCCAGGGCATGTCCAGCCCATCTCACTCAGTCCTGATTGGCCAGACACCAGCAACAAGCTAATCTACCAGTTAGAGCGTCTGCCCCATGGTGGTCTGTGCATGTCATAGCGAGTGGTGAAGCAGCCTTAGCATATCATTAGCATATTATCCTATGATTGGTTGAATGGATGACTGGACAACCGGACACTTAGCATATTAGCCTTTTATTATATAGGGTGCTCTAGGAAGCCAGTCATAATATTATATTGAAATGATAAGATTAAAATACTTCATGTGTGAGATTGTGTTCATACGCCCTTTCCCTTCTCCACCAAGTCTCTGGTATAGACATTTTTATTTATGTTTTCCAGATTCCTTATATACCATTTGATCTATTACTATGCATTTACAAGTTTTCGTTGTAGTGGCTGAATGCTTACCTGGCACTCCTCCACAGAGATGATTCTGTAAAGTTCCCAAGTAAATGTCTTCATGATGTGTGCCTACATTCTGGTTTCAGGTTCTATCTGGCCCTTTTGATTTTGAGATTTGAGTCTAGCATTCATAGTCCTGAGAGACAAACATGATAGTTATGTTCTTTTAGATAAAGCAGCTAAGATCTAGTCCATAGAGACACTTGTAGAAAAGGCAGGCGTTGTATTTATTAGGCCTAATGTAAGAGTTTATTGACTGTGTTAAAGAATCATTAAAAACTTTGAAAAAATTCCAAGACATCCTGAAGGAACTTTTAGTGTTAGACTGGGGGCATTGCCTGATAAATGCACCCACAGAGAAATTATTATCTATATAAATTTTGCAATATGATATGTGAATTTCTCAATGTTACATGTGAATTTATAGATTTCTCTCTGAGAAAAGAACATGCTCTAAATTACTTTATTGTTCTGAAGGACATTAACTGGTTTTGTATTTTACCCAGCTATCTTGTTTGAACATTTCCCCCCAAAATGCAAATCCGCAAAATACCAATTGAACCAGTTTTACCTTCTTTTTGGTTTTCCCACTCATTGAGTGAAACACAGTCTTTAAAAGTGCTTATGTTTGTGGGAGAGTCATATTTTTAACTTTCTGTAAATAATACATGAATGATTATGCTAATTAGGATAACTGCAATAATCTGAAGCTTTAATATTGTTTCTTTATATATAAGTGTTGTGAGATGAGGTCTACTATTGTGAGAGAAAATGAAAATACATACAAAGTAATATTGAGTGCATAAAATATTGAGTATTCACAATATCTGAAATAAGACTAAGCATTTTGGTATGTTATTTAATTTTTTAAGTTTGAAGAAATTGAGACACAAAGAGTTAAAAGATTATTATATGAATGATAATTGACAAGAGCTTCAAGACAAATGCAAACAATGAAGAAAACACTTGACCTAAGTGATGAGTGAGGAAAACAAGATGACCTGGAGCTCCCTAAAGGTGGGATAGGTTTCCAGAAATGCAACAAATCTGAATGCACAGAGGGTAGCTTAATGCCCATATTTATACATAAGTAAATGTTTAGGAAATGGTTTCTTTTTTTTTTTTTTAAATATATTTTATTGATTTTTTACAGAGAGGAAGAGAGAGGGATAGAGTCAGAAACATCGATGAGAGAGAAACATCGATCAGCTGCCTCCTGCACACCTCCCACTGGGGATGTGCCCGCAACCAAGGCACATGCCCTTGACCGGAATCGAACCCGGGACCCTTGAGTCCGCAGGCCGACGCTCTATCCACTGAGCCAAACCGGTTTCGGCAGGAAATGGTTTCTTAAGTGTGTATTGTATTCACTGTCTACTATCTGTTTGAAGAAAAGAAAACAGAAAGAACATAAAATATAAGCTAGAGGATTAAAACATTTTAATAACCTAACAAATACCATAGCTATTTTTCTGAGAAAGATATGTGATGAATTTTCCTTTGAGAACTTCCTATTATTGACTAATGTCCTATTAAAGTAATAGAAAATTGTTAACCTTTGGTTCTGACTCAAATAACAAATACATTGAAATGATTATACCTGCAGCATTTTATTTTATTCTAGTAAAACTTTGTAACACATGTAGTTAATTTATTTCAAGAAATGTTGTGGAGTGGCTGTTGAGGTAGGTAAAGTGACAGGAGCTAGCCATAAAAATGCCTAATATCTGGTTACTTCATTCAAGGAGCTCCATAAAAGATAAAGATAAGAGATAAAATATGATAAATAATAAAGAAACATTTATAGATAGAATGTTTCATGTTAACTGTGTAATGCTATGGAAGCTGATGAAATGAAATGGCTTTATGGACAAAATGACTTTAAAAGAGAATATGATATTCTTACTAAAAATTAAGTAAACATTAAATTTATATTACAAATGATTTTGTGTAGCATTCCTCAATAACCACAATTCCTCCACTTTTTTTCTATTTTTAAAACATCTAGTTAATTTAGTTCAAGAAATAATTTAAAAAAAAAACAACAACCCTGCAATTTCTTTAACATTCTTGGCCAATGTCTCTCATTTAAAACAACAGCACTCAACAAACAGCTTTCTTTCTTTTTTTTTTTTTTTCTAGAGAAGGTATTATGCTAACTGAAATAAACTAGTCAGAGAAAAATAAATACCATAGCCCAGCTGGAGTGGCTCAGTGGTTGAGTGTAGACCCATGAACTAAGAGATTACTGGTTTGATTCCAGGTCTGGGCACATGCCCTGGGTTGTGGGCTCAGTCCCCAGTGGGGGAGCATGCAGGGGACAGCCAATTGATAATGATTCTCTTTCACTGATGTTTCTATCTCTCTATCCCTCTCTCTGAAATCAATAAAAACATATTTTAACAAAACATATGATTTTACTTCAAACAAAATAGAAACAGACTAATACAGAGAACAGATTGACAGCTGTCAGAGGGGAGGGGGATTAGGAGGACTGAGTGAAAAAGGTGAAGGGTTTAAGCAAAAATCCAAAAAAAATTGACAAACTCTTAGACATAGACAACAGTATAGTGATTACCAGAGGAAAATGGGGTGGGAGGGAGGTAGAAGATAATAGAAGGAGGTTTGACTTTGGGTGGTGAACACATAATGTAACATACAGATGACGTATTATAGAATTACTAGAGGCTCAGTGCAGGGATTAGTGCACTGGTAGGGTCCCTCAGCCTAGCCTGTGCCCTCTCACAATCTGGGACCACTTGGGGGATGTCGGATAGCCAGTTTTGGCCTGATCCCTGCAGGCCCAATCAAGACAGGAGGTAGCCTGATCCTATGCATTAAGTGTCTGTCCTCTGATGGTCAGTGAGCATTATAGTCACCAGTTAGCTGCTCATTCGGTTGCTCAGTCACTTAGGCTTTTATATATATACTAGAGGCCTGGTGCACAAAATTCGTGCATGGGTGCAGTCCCTAGGCCTGGCTGGTGATCAAAACGCAAGTGTCTGGTGTAGAAGGGCAGGTCCCAGCTGACCTCTAGGTCATGGGCAGCACCTGGGCCCCTGCGCACCCCCTTCTGCCTGGGTCATGGTGCCCGAGTCCCCATGCAAAGATGCGGTGAGCGTGGTTGGATGCCGTGGGCCGGGGCACAGCGTGGGCCTCTGGGCTGCCTACAGCATCACATGGAAGCCAGGTGGACAGCGTGCTCTCTCCTGGCCGGCTCCTGCATGAACTCACGGGGAGCCTGACTGGCCCTTGCAGTCCCACTGGGGCCGACACGCTACCACTGCTGCCTGCTGTCAGTGCCATGTCGCCCACAGCCACCATGTTCTGAGCCACCTCCTGGTGGTCAGCACACATCATAGCGAGCAGTCAAACTCCCTGACAGGGAGTCAAACCTTGACCTTCTGAGTCACAGGTGTACATTCAACCACTGAGCCAAGTGGATGTTCAACCACTTGTTCTCATTTTAAAGGAGAGAGAATTAATACTCCAGAGGTCGACTTGCCCAAAATAGCCAAGTTACGCAGTGGCAGAGTTGGGGGGAGGATGGGGGACTGGTTCTAAACATCCACTCATGAGGCCTCTGTGTTAAGCAGTTCAGCCAGGGGGGCAGGTGGACAGACACTGTCTCTGGCTCTTCAAGTAGCATTTCCATGAAGCCCTCAGATTCCTCGCATGACCCCCCACCCTCCCTACCTACCATTGGAGCTAAGGAGAGCAGAGGTTAGGAAGGGGCATCCGTGGTTCACCTGGGAGGGGACATGGGACGGGGAGGAAGGGGCAGAGCTGGGAACACCACAGATCTTGGGTGGGAGTTAGAGGCAGCAATCTGGATGCTGACTGCCTTGTCCCAGCATCTCAGGAGCATTTCTTTCTCCAGAAGCAACACAGCATTGCCTTAGGCCATGGACTTGGGGCTGGTCTCCGCCATTCTGTTCTGTGGTGTGAGATCCTCTCTGTTCCGGAAACTGGAGTTGGGGATTGGAGTTGGACCATCTGGGAAAGCCCTTTCCATTGGACCCTGAGCCTTTTTGTGTCATGTGTGACCCAGGTTCCGGGCACAGCTGATCTGTGTGTCCACAAGCGTGCTTTATTTTCCTAGTTTTCAATGTTTGCTTTCCATAATACTGTGCATTCTGTTTTGTTGTTTTTTGTACCAAAAATAAAACCATTTGCTTGTTTCAAATAAGTACTTATCACTGAAGAGAGCTTGTAGGTGGGGTGCAGTTTGGAGGGATTAGGGCAGCGAGATGGGAATGACCTGCCACCTGGACATCAGGGTAGGAGGCTGGTTGTGAACATTCCATGTCCCTTGTGTGGAGCTCAAACTAATGTCAGGGTTTTACAATCAGACCCTCAAAACAGATGGGATCTGACCCCAGGTCCCCCACCAACAGCTGCTGGAGACCCTGCTTTTCCAGGGGATGAGCCAAGCATGGGGCCTCTTCACTCCTCCCGCCCCACCCCCCGACATTGTTCCTCACACTCTGGATTTCCTCCATCACACCCCAAAGCTTGCCACCTCGGCTTCCATAGTTTTCACTGTTTCTGCATTGCCCTCAGGGAGAGTGCTGTCACCTCCTGCTGTCTCCCTGCTTCCTCTTCCCCCTCAGTCTGCTCCTGACACAGAAGCCAGAGGTTCTGTCCATACTGGGTAAGCCCAGCAGGTCCTCACCCACAGCCCCAGCACCTCCCCCTGCACTCAGGGGACACCAGGTTCTCACGGGCCCTCGATCCCTGCAGGATGTACCCTCCAACTCAGTCTTGACCCTCTTCCACTCGGCCTCTTGCTCATCCTGCTGCCCCTCTGTGCGCTGTCCCCTCTGCCCAATGCCATTTTCCAGGTGTCTACCTGCTCTCCTCCATCCGTCCACTTTCACTCAGTGAGCCTCCCTTTGCCTCACCCCTTGCAGAGCCCCTATGTGACTTCATTCCCACATTTTCATGGTGCCCATGCCCTCTAACAGCTGCACCTCATGTCTGTCTGAGGCTGTTTCCTCCCTGCACCCCCATCTTCTTCTGTCGGAACGCACACTCTGTAGAAAAGGGCGGCTGGCTCCCTGCTGCTCTGCGAGCACCCAGGCATTGTCTGGGACATGACAAGTGCTCAGTCAGTAATACGGTTTGAGTAAGATGCTCAGGCAGCGGCACTAGGCGTAAAGGCCATTGGAAGGCAGACTCACTCAGAGCAGAGGGCCAGTGAGCTCTCAGCACAGTGCTCAGGGCGGGACTTTGGGAGCCAGGTGTTTGTTTTCTTGCAAGAAGGCAGAATGAAGAGAATGAAAAAGGAGCAGTGTGTGTTTTCCAACTACTTAAAAGCTGATGATCTCATTCCATTCTTAAAGCTATGAATAGAAACCCTTAGATCAACCCTGTGAGGCAGGTTCTGGGATTATCTGAGATTGGGGGAGGATACGTGGCCTTTGCCCACCAGAAGGACAGTGCTTAGTAACCACCAGCTTTTAGTGCTGTGATTCCTGCACTGGTTGGGTCGTGGCCTGCAGGGATCAGTCAGCTGTGGGAGGAGCCACTCATCCCAGTCAATCGAGCGGCTGTGGACTCGCCCTCTGAGTGGCTGCTCCCCCTGTGGGAGAACCAATCATCCTGGTCAGCCGAGCGATGGTCCCACTGTGGGAGCATACTGACCACCAGGAGGCAGCTCCTGCTTTGAGCATCTGCCCCCAGTGGTCAGTGCATGTCATAGTGACTGGTTGACTGGTCGTTCTGGTCATTCCGCCATTTGGTCGCTGGGCTTTTATTATATAGGATATAGATATATTTGAAATATATAATTTTAATAACCAATGCAACCCCAATTAATTAAATAAAAAGAACAAATAGCTTTTGATATGCTACTGGTATGGGAGATACTGATATGGACACTGCCTTTAACAATCTCAAGTCTAACTGAATAGAAACAGACAAAAAGAAAAGCTTTATGAGTAAACAACCAACTCTCAACATTGCTGTACTTTCTAAAAGCCAGTTATGATTTTATAAGTGTGACATTCTTTATTTTGGTGTAAATATGGAAATTAGGTTACTAATACATTCCTTTAGAATCTTATTCTACTCATAAAAAATAACTGTATTAGAAATGTTTACCACATTAACGGCTTCACTTTTCTATTATGAATAATTTCAGATCCAAAATGTTTCTGAAATGAGATTTTGCATCTATCTCCTCATTGCATCTCATGCAGTTTGAAACAGAAATACCCTGTAAGAACAATGGATAAGCTAATGGATAGCAAGTTTACTATTTTGATTTTTAACACATAATGCTTTATCCTAACTCATCCAGATGAGAAGAGAATATTTAGAAATGGAAATGAGAAGTTTTCATTTTGTATTTAACTAGTTAAAAATAATTAACTGAGTCTATAAAAGTAAAAAGGTTTTTTTGCAGTATATAAGACCATGTAAATACTACAGATAAGTCTTAAACGTTTGTAGGCATAATTGTTTAGGAAGAGTTAAAATCTGTCAAAGTCAAAATTATGCCACTGTACAGCATCCAATATGATAGGTCTGATCAGATAATCAATGGTATAAATTGAAGCAAATCCAATATGAAACCCAAAGAAATGATGTCATGCTTAGAAGTATTGGTGAGTTTCAAAGACTTAGAGATTATAGAATTAGACAGAGGCTAAGGAGTAGTTTGAGAGGCAGGGGGCTCTCAAAAGAGTCATGAAATAACTGAATTACTTTCCAAAAGGAAAAGGTAAATCCCCAGAGATTTCCTTAACTACTTCACAAATGACTTTCTAAGGGAGCAGATAACTTTTCTTTCAACCTTATCTTGCAGTGACACATATAACTAATGGTGTTCATAAAGCCAACTTAAGTGGCAAGGTAAACATTAATGCTATGAAATTCATGGAATACTATCCAATGGCACAAAAACAAAAACAAAACAAAAATAAATAAATAAAACACCCAAACAAACAACATACAGCAAATGAAAGCCAGGTTGCTGATGTTGAGAATGAGCATGACTATGCAAAGGACAACTACGGCCTAAGATAGACCTCTTACTCAATCACTTTAGAGTGTTTTATTAAGCCACTACTATGTTCATGTACTGAACTAGGTGTTGGAGATAAAATGATAAAAAGCATAGGTATGGTCTTGGCAGTCAAACAGTTTACTCAAGTAAAATGTACTCAAGTAAATAAGCAACCCAACAAATAGCAATAATGTTTCAATGAGAAAGATATATATTAACTGTGGCAACATATTTAAGAGAAAATAATTTTCTATAAAAGATTTTGGGAGACATTTATTACATAAATAATTACTTATCATGTTAAATACATTTACTTATCTATACTAATAAAAGGGTAATATGCTAATTAGACCGGGAGATCTTCCAGGAGACCTTCTGGATGTCCTTTCGGACAAAGCCATGGTGGTGGGGCCGAGTCAGAGGTGATTAGGGGCGGTCAGGCCAGCAGGGGAGGGCAGTAGGGGGTGAGCAGGCTGGCAGGGGGGGACAGTTTGGGGTGATTAGGCTGGCAGGGGGTCAGGTGGGAGCGATCAGGTTGGCAGGGGGGTAGTTGTGGGTGAGCAGGCTGGTGGGGGACATTTGGGGGGATCAGGCCTGCAGGCAGAATGGTTAGGGGTAATCAGGCAGGCAGGCAGGCAGGTGAGCAGTTAGGAGCCAGCAGTCCCAGATTGTGAGAGGGATGTCCGACTGCCGGTTTAGGCCTGATTCCACAGGGATCGGGCGTAAACCAGCAGTTGGACATCCTCTGAGGGGTCCCATATTGGGGAGGGTACAGGCTGGGCTGAGGGACACCCCCCCCATGCACAAATTTTATAATTTATATTGTACATATTGTACATTTATAATAAGCTATGCAATCATAAACTTCAAATATTATACAAACTTATTTTATTTATTCTGTACAATATGAGTTTATCTTGCTATAGTATAGATTCCCATTGCTCTCATTATAAAAATAACAATAAAAATACATACATACTTATGCATATACATATTTATTTTTATATGATAATTTAGTCTCTACCAGTTTAAAAACAATTAATGTTACAAACAATTCCTTGTTCTCTCAAGTCAGCCAAAATTAATAGTCCCTGTTCAAAAATCATAAGTAGATTGAAAATTGTAAGCATACTTAGGATTTACTTTCATGAGTTTTTGTTTATGAAAATGAATATTGTATGACAAAAATCAAATGCTGCTTGGAAAATAATTTCAAGAAGAAAATTCATTGTGTAACACAGAAAATCAGCAGTTGTTTGAGACAAAGAGATTGTTATATGTGTGAATTAAATTTTTTAATTGTGTTTGGATCCTACATCAAAACTAATTTCCTCTTTTTTTTTCGGTTATCATTCGGGTGAGTCCCTTGAATGACAAAGGCATATTACACACATGCTTTACAGTGACCAAAGGAATTTCTAAATTGATGTAAATCTGATTACATTTCATAACATTATGAAGGATTCATACATGAGATCCTTATTAATTTTCCCAGGGCTCTTAATGTCAACTTAGGTAAAATTAATTAGAGCAACCATATTTTAGGAAAATTGAATCAATGAACAAAGAGTATGACATATTTACAGGAAGTGAAAGCAGATGAGAGCTGTCCCTAAGGAACAGAGTAAGGAGAGTGAGTCAGTGGGAGATGGGGGAGGAGGGAGAAATAAGATGAAATTGTCAAACTTGTAAAAGCAATTTTGGAAGAGTCATTTACACACCGTGGATGAACTGCAATGTATTCCTGAGGAGTGTTTGCTGCTGAGGTTGGGCTAATTATCGATTATAAATAGATTTACTTATTGATAAATCAGATATCTTTTGGGAATCTTACTCAGTTTGGATTGCTAAAAAAATATCCTACTTAGACAAGCAAAGTCCATTTGCTTCATGGCATTATATCAGCCTTAGGATATATGGAGGCCAGTTTCCCTTGGAATAAGGGCATCCTTAAAGTCAGATGTTTTTAGGGCACCACACCCAATGGATTAGATTGTATGTGTTACATCTATTGGTGTTAGATGCATTTATTTATATTTATTTATATTTATATTTTTTCAGATCTGAAAGGATCCTAGGAATATACCATTTTAATTAGCATTATCTTAATTCTTTCATTAATCTATCTAAATTGAAGTTCTTACCTTACCTCAAATAAAGTATCTTCTCTATCGCTTGTGTTTATTTATGCAATCTAGAGTTCTTGCCACCCCGTGTTGATAAAAAGATTCTGCAATAACCCGAACTCCATCCCCAAGTTTTATAGAGTTTTTTTTACCTGTTGAATAATCCTCAGGATCTGTGGGTACAGCATTTTCATGAAAATGAAGTTCTATCTAGAGGAAGTTCTATCCTCTTCATTTACAAAAGTTGGCATCTTTGGAAATAGCTTCTCCAATCAATGAAGAATAATCACAAAACCTAGAATCACAATATAAGATAATGATTACAAAGAATTTTATAATTTTTCAAATTTTCTGGACTTCTGTAATAAAATCAAATGCAAACTAAAAAGAAAAGTAATGGGCTTTAATTTATTTTTTTAAGCTGAGCTCATTTTAACTTGAGGGGAGAGTGGTGATAAAGGAAAGAAAATAAAATGAAGTAAAAGGCTGAAATGAAATTAAAATCAATAATAAATTATTAGAACTGGAAAGACTTTAGGGAACCTTTAGTGCAAGTCCCATTATATTGATACAAAAACAAATCAAAGCCCAAAAAGATTAATTGATTTGCCTAAGATCACAATATTATAGTAATTCAAAGACAGGCCAGTTTCTGAGACTGGTGCTTCTCCAACCACAGATCAATAAAAGAAAGTAAAAGAATAAAAAGTAGACCCTAGGTCTTCGTTTCACCTGGAGGCGTTGATTCAGTGTATTTGGGATGAGACCTTAAATATCTTACTTTCTTGACAAACAACAACAACACTATTTTAGTGTGAACTAAAATGGTAGAAAACAAAAGGAAAAACAAGAGAGGAGAACTTGTGATAGTTTTTCCTTACATGTATGTCTCTCAGCGACCACATGAGAAAGGACGGCTGGGTTTGTATCCCAGTTCAGTCTGTCTCCATTCTTTAGGCAAGCCTGTCTCAAAATATATTTATGAGACTATCACCTCAAAATCACGAGGCAGGTGAGCATACCTATCCTCAGATTGTCTCAATATAGCGATCAATATCTCTATGGATAGGGCCTGGATTTCTGCATATGTCATTTTATCACTTGTTTACTGCCTCCGTGAATACAGGGAGGCCACACTGCTTCACTTTGTATTTGAGATACTTTGTGCAGACTCTGGCGCTTAGGAGGGACTCAGTAATATGTGATGCAAATATGATTGGCTTTAATGCACAATATGAATAGTAAAACTTAATAATTTCAGTGTTTTAAAAATAATTTAGACATGTCAACTACTCGATCTGAATGATGGTTGTTCCCTACTTAACAAAGGGTTGGCTTTGGAATATTTCTAAAAATACTGCTCTGGACTCTTTAGAATCCGCAGGAAATCAATTTGGGCATAAAAAAATGGCCTATTTTAAGATTATAAAAAATACATGGTTAGCAACTTGTTTTTGTCTTTAAAATATATTAATCAAATTAGAAACCTCTGACAAAAGCATCTAAGCTATTTTAATAACAGAAATAAAACACTAGTGATAATATAAGCAAAGGTGTAATATACC
The DNA here is from genome assembly GCF_027574615.1 of Eptesicus fuscus. Taxonomy (NCBI): domain Eukaryota; kingdom Metazoa; phylum Chordata; class Mammalia; order Chiroptera; family Vespertilionidae; genus Eptesicus; species Eptesicus fuscus. The sequence continues at coordinate 97,215,892 of NC_072474.1, forward strand.
TGGAGGTTAAAATAAATTTGAAACAGTCCAGTGTCTACATACCTTTTGCTTCTATCAAGAACTAGTTTTGCAAAATAGTCACAGGCTGCAGAGATAACCCACATAGACGATGTTATTAATATGCAATCTTCCTTCCTGAAACAGTTTACATATGCAATATACAGCATCTGGACCTTGTAATTGAATTTTTGAAGTTCACTGTGGTTTGGGAGCTGCATATGGGTCAGTAATCACTATCCAGACACCATCATTCATAGTACACATATAATTAATCAACTCATTAATCATGGAACAAGAGTCTCAGGGAAGTCTAGCATACCTATTTCTTAAACAAATATTTCACCCCTGAGCTGCAAAAGCAGCATCTCCATTAGCCATTGCTTTAGATTACTGTTAGTGATTTATTTAGAGAACTTTTAGAATGAGGTCCCTAAGAAGAGTCCATATAAAAATCTTTCAAACACAGGACCCATTACACATAGCCAGAAAATTTAATCACTTTCTTGTTAAATCACTGCTTTGGATCTTTATCTTCCAAAGCTAATGTCAATAACACTTTATTTTTAATTTAACTAAATCCAGCCAACTGTAGGAAAAACAAATCACGCTCTTTTTTTATTATTAGTTTTAGTAGATGGTTGCCAGGGTAAAATTGGTAATTAGGGAAAGTACACTATTCCTCGGATTTTTTTTTTCCTGTTGCACATTAGCAAGCCCAGGTTGTTTAACAGAGATGCTTTATAGATGCATAAAGAAAAAAAAAAGTCTCTAAATATATTTTATCAAATTTTTGGCTCATTAGCGCACCCTACCTAACTCCCTTCTTTTCCCTCTTCATCAATCCCACATGTTGCTATGTTTTTCCCTACTCTTAGCAATTTATCTCCATATTGCACTGACGTACATTATGACATACAAAACTTCTTGTAGAGAGAGATACAGCATTAACATGAAAAAGAGCCTAATTGTGTCAGATAAATACCAATCCCCAAATGATAAAGAAATATAATCGGATATCAGCTCAAGGTAGAGACAGGAAGGACTGTTTAATAGAGTTGCTGTGAAATGAATGGGGAGCTTAAGGAAGATGAAGCGCTGTTTGCTATCTTCACTGAAGCTAGAAATAACTTAGGCTTAAAATGAGAGACATGAGGAAGAGATTTCTGTCTGCAGATTTCTAATGAGATTTCTAGTCAGGAACCATGCAATCCATAGAGTTTTATTTCTTGTTAGATGCAGAGAAATATGAGATAATTTAGGGACTATTCAATTTAGAGGTAGGAGGAATGATCAATCTATGTTTTAAGGGTTCCTCTTTTTCAAATATCACATTATCCTGATTTCTCAGAGTCCCTCTGCGTTACAATTATAAAATACCACACAGATCAAGGCTTAAACTTCCAGCTCTTTGGGCCAAGGTGCTATAGAGGACAATAAGCAAAGGCAAGACAAAGCTGAGTTCCTAAGGTTTTAGAACTGTCACTTATAGCTCACAATTGAATTCAGGTTTAAGTGCTTCGAGTGGAGAATTGGCCATGGAAGACACATTTGCTTCTTCCTTATTATCTAGACACTAAAACACTTTTTAAATATCAATCAGATACATTCCCAACTACCAAATGTGTCCCTGTCTCATGGTCAGTTAGGACTTGTTCTCTCTACTGTTAAGTAAATGAATGAAGGCATGTGATAGGTGGTGTGATGTCAAATGTAGGGGTTTGGGGTGTAAGAAAGCATACAGGCAAAGGAAATACGTCAAATAAAATCAACAAACTGTAGCCGTATTGTTTTAGATCAGTATAAGAAAACCACAGAAATCCTGTACGTTAAGCTAAAGAGTTTCATGGATTGTTTCAAACCCTTTTTAGCTATGGATGTCTTTTTGTAAAAGAAAGCTCTTGAAGAAGTTTAATACGGAAATGGGATAAACAGAGGTGCGCTTCCAGGTGGAGAAGCAATAGGGAATCTGGAGATTCTACCAGACCTCAGTGGAGGCCAAAATAGTTTCAGGAATTCACATAACCCTAGTTTTAAAACTATATCCACAATGCTAGAAGCAAGTTTTGAAGAAACAAAGGGGTACAATCAAATGTACATTCTCACCTTGATGTGGCAAGATGTGTTGTTCAGATTATATAAACACAGACCATCCCTGTCCCTGTTATGCCCCCTGCCTTCAACTAGCTACCGCCACAGCACCACAAGATGCCAGTAAGGCCAGGAGAAAAAGAAAGGAGGTGGTACTTTGGTTCCCTAATTAAGGTGGGGGGGGATGAGAGGGAGAGAAGGAAGTACCACTCATTCCCCACCCCCCGACCCCTGCCCTAGTATTTGCAGGGCTGAATTAAGCAGTATAAAATTGTTTAAGATGAGGGAGTAGTTAATAGCACCCTGTTACATCTTAAATCAAAGAAAATAAAACTTCAATTATTTTAGTTTTCATTATCCCTTTCTTCTTTTTAAAATGTATTTTATTTATTTCAGAGAGGAAGGGAGAGAGAGAGAGAGAGAGATAGAAACATCAATAATGAGAAAGAATCATTGATTAGCTGCCTCCTGCATGTCCCCTACAGGGGGATCGACCTTGCAACCCAGGCATGTGCCCTGACCAGGAATCGAACCATGACCTCCTGGTTCATAGGTCAATGCTCAACCACTGAGCAACACTGGCTGGGCTATCCTTTTCTTCTTGAAATATCCATCTCTGAAGATCCTTAAAAGTTTCTGCTTTTATTATTCAATCTTATTTTTTTTAAATTATCTTTATTGTTGAAAGTATTATAGATGTCTTCTTTTTCCCCCATTGATCTCCTCCACCCTGCACCTGCACCCGCCCCTCCCAGTCCTTCACCACACTATTGTCTGTGTCCATGGGTTACGCATATATGCATATAAATTCCCCAGTTAATCCCTTCTACTCCCTGACCCCAATCTTCTTAATTTAATGTATTTTTTTCCACTACTGTATTTTCTTCAAGATTTAACCTTTCATGAAAGACAGAATCACACATGACTGATATTTATATATCCATGTTAACTAACAGGCAACAACACAGTAAGGGTTAAAATACGAAGATAGTATATGAGTCTTTAATATCATATACAGCCCCTATCAGTCAAAGAAAGATGCATTTACAACTTACATTTCAACAGCTAATAGGCCACATCAATAAATACAGATTTGAAATGTGTTTTTAATAATTTTACTTTTGAATCATTAAAATTATAATCTTTCAGTTTTTATTTTATAAGAGTCTTTTTGTTTTATTTTGTTTTATCATTTTTACTCCATTAAAAAGCTCACAGATACTAGGGACTAAGTTTAAACTAGAACCAAGTTTAAAATTGTTCTCACCATTGTCCAAAATGCTTGCTGGTCTCCACTACAGCAGTTGGTGTTCTTCTGCCCAATCCCAGGTAGCAGACACTGACTCCCTGCGGGGAAGAACAGCTTCCCATTCCACAGCTGTCAGGCTGGAGCGTGTTACTTACGTGGTGCATTGATCTGCTCAGCTGCCATCACAAAACACCATAGACTGGGAAGCTGAAACAACAGAAACGTATTTTCTTACAGTTCCAGAGGCTAGAAGGTCAAGATCAAGGGGACAGCAGGTTTGGTTTCTGGTGAGACTTCTCCTGGCTTGTAGACAGACACCTTCTCCCCATGTCCTCTTCCAGCCTTTCTTCCCTGTGTGCATCTTTGTCTCTCCTGATAAAGACACCAGTCATAATGGATCAGAGCCCCCGCCCCCATTATCCTGAAATCTCTCCTTAAACCCATCTCCAAATACAATCACAATGGGAGTTAGGGCTTCGATATTTTGGCAGAACACAGTTTAGTCCATGGCACTTGAGCTAACGGGACATGGCTGAATGTAACATAGGAATCTGGAATCAAAGGTTAATAGCCATTTCATACTTCCACGATAGCTCTCTTCTCTCTGCCATTAGGCCAGCATGTACTCAGAAGGTCCTGCCTCTTCACGCTGGGCTCGGGATTAAAGAGGACATGGAACAAACATTGGCCTACTTATACTAACATATGAAGAGGAAAAGAATTAAACATTTCCCCCATTAACATCCTGATCTTTTGATACCACAGTTTTGCCTAGCAAAAGCTTATTAACAAAGACATCAGTACTCATTTTTCTAAATACATTATGTAAGTGCTGACTCAAAATCTAAAATTTTCTGGTATTTCTCTAATATTGTGTTTGTTGTTTGCTAATTCATTTATATTGACACCATAGGGGTGTTTCATTTTATTGTACTATGGAAGGTAGTTTTTTTTTAGTGCATGATGAACTATATTTATTTATTTACGAATTTTTAAAATTTATATTGTCGACAGTATTACAGATGTCCCCCATCCCCCTCCCTTAAATATGAAATATATTTAATACTGTACAATATTGCTTTCCTACATATCACATTGCTGTTACTTTGGTACCTATTGCATTAGTGTAACTGCTGAAGCTATACTTATGGGGCAATGTTAAGCAGTCTCTTCTACAATGTGGAGACTAATGGGAGTTCAAGAGTAAAAACCACAGTGCATCCCAGTTCCCTGTTACACTCAACTCATCTGAGAATCATTCTTCACTGACCTATTGAGTAGGTTGTTTATAGTTCGTGGCCTCTGTGGAAGAGGTGAGGAAAAGACTATTGTAATGAAGGCGTTTGTTGTGTAAGGTTCTGGGAGTTTGGGAAAGAAGAATTCCCAGCACTGAGCCAGTGGGAATGGACTTCAGTGATTGGGAGGTAGCACAGTGAGAAATAAGATATAATGAAGGAGACAAAGCCAACAAAAGTAGGGACATGGAACAAGCTGTGAACAATTGCGAGGAGAAAGCAAGCTAGCAAGTGTCCTGATAAGCCTATGCAATATTGTTGCAAAATTATAAAAGGTAAGCAGCTCCTTTAGCGATCACACAGGGACTTCAAGTGATATTTTATTACTAGTTTCAGATTGATCCAGGCACCCACTTTATAAGGCAGATTACTCTCATGCTTTCATTCAAGTGAAGAAATATTTATTAATAACCTATTAGATACATGTAAGAAATTACAGTAAATGAAAGAATAAATAAGACAGACTCTGACTTTCAGGGACTTGCATTCCAATTTGCAGGGATTAATTAAGGTTTGGGTCACTGAAAATAACACGTAAGCCAAATGCCACAATAGAAAACATTCAAGAGATCCAATGGAGGAAGTCAGTGTATCTAGTAGGAACCTGAAAGTTTATTTTGGAAGATATGGCATTTGCTACAGCCAATAAAAGAGGACAAAATATCGAAAAGTAGAAATGGTGTATACATATTCTATGAAAGGAAAGGTATTTAAACAAAGTTTCAGTAGTAGAAAAGCACAGAATATATTTATTTGAATTTGTCAAAAATATTAATCATATATATACATGTACATATATATACATATATATTTTGCCACTTTGTGTCATGTGTGTGTGTGTTTATGTGTTCCCCCCTTCAGTACGCTTTCCCACACTAATACAATATTCTCTACTTGCCTGAATACATAAAACAGGTTGATTAAAAAAGATCAGTCACTTGTTACAGTGATTGCACATTTATTTTTATTCATTAAACTAATCAAAAGGCATTGAGTACTTGCCATATAATAGGAAATACATATGCGTTGACATGAAAAAGATAAAGTCCCCACCCCCACTAAGCTTATTTTCTAATGAGGGAAGTAAAATAACTGGTGATTCAAAGAACAGAGCAACATAAGAAATGATAGTCTTTCTGAGAAAATAATATTTAATGGCAAACTTAAAAATGTAATGAATAACTATGGAAAAAGCCAAGGAAAGAATATCCCAGAAAGAGGGAAGAAATGCAAAGTTGCTACTGTGAGGCTATATTCTGTGGCAAGTCACAGGCAACAATAACCTTAGTAAGCTGATCATAAAAAGTGGTCATAATACTGCACCCTCTCTGTCTTTGTCTGTAGTCATATTATATTCCAACTTTTCCATCAAATGCTGGAGTCTATTTCCCCTCCACGTGAATCTGGATTGGCTTTGTGATTTTCATTGGCCAGAAGATCATGGTAGAAGTGACTCTGTGTTAGTTCTGAGTACAGCCTTGACATTACAACTCAGTTAATAGGACTCCTGTTAATACCATGAGACTGAGCCAGACCTAGCCTGTTGGAGGATAAGAAAATTTGTTGACTCATCTCATTTGTCACAGGTAAGAGCCAAGATCAGCCAAGCTGACTGCAGCTGACTTGTTAGATGACCATGGATGATTGATTGAACTTGCCAAGATCAACCAAGCCTAATCCAGATCAACAGAACCATAGAGCCAAACTATAGAATCTCAAGCAACAATAAATTATTATTAAAGCCATTAAATTTTAGGGTGATCTATTATTCAGCAAGAGATATTTAATACAATAGCTTAAGCAATAGAAGATATTTAATTTCATGTTATAAGAAATTTCAAATTGGTTCAGATGCTTACCATCATCATTAAGAACCCAGGTATTTTCTGCCAACCTCACATATTGGATTTTGTTGTTGTTAATCTGTTTTGCCTTCATGGTACTGTTACATTTCAAAACATCATCTATATATATAAAAGCCAAGTGACTGGAACTACTGGAACAACTGGAATAACCAGTCGCTATGACGTGCACTGCGCTGCCAACCAGCCTGATCCAGGCCCTGATCAGCTCCCCCAACCTCCTGCACTGCCCCCCGCACCCCCCCCCCCCGGCTGGGCCCCTCATCCCCAAGGTCTATTTTAAGTGAGAGAAAGTTATAGCAGCATTAAAAAAAAATGGAGAATTGATCTTAAGTGAATAAGTACAAAATACATTTAGCTTATTTTTAAACATTAATATTGTTAATATTATTAAAACATGTTTGATATCAATATACCAGACAAGATAAAACTCTCAGAATTTTTGAAGTCTAAGAATTTTCTTAGGATAATAATGTTTTGACTTTTTTCCCCTCTTGATGTATTCCTTTAGTGTTAACTTACCCTGTTACTGAGTCTGATCTTATTCTAACTCCACAATATTTATTTTATTCTATATTTCTTTTCTAATCTCATTTGAATTAAAGATCTCCACAAAACCACTGCTATTACCTTTTGGAACCACTCACTGTAGATCATCACCAATTTAAAGCCCTAAAATAGCTGGAACCACAAATGTGCAGTGCATCATCATATCTGCAATGCCCAATCACATGATAGTTGTTGAATGGATACCTGTTTAAATAAATGAACTAGCACACCAACATATGGTCTTACTTCCTGTCTTGGTTTTATTGCTCACTCACCACAAAACATCGTCCTTTACACTTTCAAATTGAGTTTTGTATGCATTAAACAAGAAAAAAAAAGGAGAGAGGATGCAAAACACATTGCAGAAAATTGATGAGAACCCAGTTGAGAGGTAGCAGTAAATGGGATCTTGCTGAAAAGACATGGAGTACTTTAGCATAAATTACAAAAACAGAAAAAAGTACATAAGACTAAATTAAGAGAAGCACTTTCTTAAATATGAAAAGTAATAGTTCCAGTTCATTCTACTCTGTCCTAAATGTTATCTGCAGCCTTAGGTTTAATTTTGGGCACCATGTTTGAAGAAAGGCTTTGACACATTACTGAATTGAATGGAGTTGGATATATTTGCACAGTTCCAATTGAGTTTGACAAGCGGGAAAGTGATGTTTGCAGAGCAGGAAAAGAATATTTGAAGTCCAGTGGAGTTGATTACACAGATGACCCCAAGAACCAAGATGAATGAGGCTGTATATATGAGATGCACCTTTCCTTTGAACTTTCAATACTGGAATATTGCTCTGATTGTTCTGACAAAGTACAATCATCCCCAAGGTCTTTAAAAATTCCTATTAGAATTCATAGGTCTAGGAGGCTGGAACGCAGTTATTGGCATCTTGTGATTGTTTTCCTGACAATTCTGCAACTGGTATTCACCTGACCAGCTATGTGTCCCCATTCAAATTCCCATACTTCTCTCCTACATAATCAGTTAATAACTTTTCTTCCTGCATCCAGCCCAATGTAAACTTCCTCACCTAATATTACTTATGACTCAGTGGCACAGAAATGCTAAAGTATTCACTCATTTACTAAAGATAAATTAAGAGAATTTTCATAATCTTATCAAGGGAAGTGTCAGTACTAATGAACACTCTGATAGTTGGGATAGAAATTTGAAGAGGCATATAAACAAGTTAGAATGTGTCTGGAGGGGTAAAAAGATGCTGAAGTTTCTGGAAGAGGACATAAAAAATGACTGATAGATTGGGAATACTGACCTTGAAAAAGCCACACTTAAGTGGTGTTAATAGCAGCCTTCAAATATTTGAATGGCTATCCTATAGATGGGTTAGTGAATTCATTCTATTACTTCTAGGTAACAATATACTAAGAATAATAGTTGAAAGTTATAAAAGAAGATAAGTTTGGCTCAGGATAAGAAAGGTGTTTTTAATAATTATTATTTTCCAAATGTAGAATATTTAGCTGTATGAAAGAGTTGACAAAAAGTTCAAAATTTTAGCCAATGACCAGATTATTATATATGCAAGATGATGAGGAACAGATTTTAAAAGGGTCATAAGAGAGAATTTTTAAGTATACTTTATTATATATTTTATTCTTATCACTCCATGAGGTAGGTGTTATTATTTTTATTTTATATAGAGGAAGTGAGACATAGAGAGTTGAAATAAATAGACAAGTCTATACTGGTTACAAGCACTAGAATTTGGTTTCCAGTTGTTTTCTGTGAGCATGAAGTCCTTCCTTTAAATCCATGTACACAGCACTGGAAAATCAAAAAGTACAGGAGGAAAATATAAAAAGCAGTTCTCTCTGGATAGTAACATTTATATATATACTGAGTAGCCAGATTATTATGACCACCCCATCAGTACTTCGTTGGGCCACCTTTTGCCTTCAATACTGCCGTGATTCTTCTTGGCATTGACTCCACGAGATGTTGGAAGGTGATGTGAGGAATCTGACACCATGCCTGATGAATAGCACTGTCCAGTTCTGTGAGAGTTGATGGTTGTGCAACCAGCTGCCTGATGGCTCTTTTAACTTCGTCCCACAAATGCTCAATTGGATTGAGATCTGGTGATTGTGGGGGCCACCTAAGCAAGGTAAAGTCTCCCTCAAGTTCTTGAAACCACTCCTGCACAATACGAGCACCGTGGCATGGCGCATTGTCTTGTTGGAAGAAGCCATCTCCATTGGGATACGCCATCAACATGATAAGACGAACTTGATCAGCAATGATACTTAGGTATGTTGTGCTATTCAGACGTTGTTCCACACGAATTAAAGGCCCAAATCATACCAGGAAAACATGCCCCAAACCATAACACTGCCCCCACCAGCTTGAAGGGTTGTATTCATGCATGTAGGGTGCATGCTTTCATGCTGTTTCCGCGAAATTCTCACTCTGCCATCTGCATGATGCTACTGGAAACGTGATTCATCGGACCACATGACTTTTTTTCCAATGCTCAACTGTCCAATCCTTGTGTTCCTGTGCGAATTGGAGATGTTTTATCTTGGTAACTGCAGACAGCAAAGGTGTTCAAACAGGCCTTTGGCTTCCATATCCCATATGATGCAGTGTACAGCTAATTTGCCTACAAAGGTCAGGTGGTCATAATAATCTGGCCACTCAGTGTATATATATCCTATCTAATAAAGAGGGAATATGCTAATTGACCCTCATGCCATCTCCAATAAGGAGGGAATATGCTAATTGACTGTCCCACCCTCAGAGATGGTGGCGCCCACAACCAATAAGGAGGGAATATGCTAATTGACTGCCACGTCATCAAAGATGGTGACACCCACAGCCAATTAAGAAGGATTATACTAGTTGACTGACATGCCCTCAAAGATGGTGGTGCCTACAGCCACAAGAAACGGCGCCCAGTCTCCTCAGCCCCACCAGGTTGACAGGTGCGCAGTAAGGGTGCCTGCCTCTGGAGTCCCCCAGTCCCTTCAGCCCCCCAGCCACCCAGGGCTGGCCAGAGGCACAGGCAAGCCTCGGATGGTGGCTGCCCAGCCGCCCAGGGCTGCCTGAGGCTCAGGTAACCAGGGCTGCCTGAGGCTCAGGTAACCAGGGCTGGCTGAGGCTTGCGCTGCCTGCAGTGGCAGCAGCAGAGGTGTGATGGGGCATCACCTTCCCCTGATTGCTGGGTCGCCTCCTGCCCCTGAGGGTTTGACTGTGAGAGGGGGAAGGCCGGGCTGAGGGATATATATATATCTCCTTACCTTTGTTTTTAAAACCTTTCCATACAAAATACTTATTAAGTTGAATGAAATTATGACTATTTCATGTTTTAAAGAAGAAATGAGAACATATTTTCAATTAACCTCTTCTAATCACACATCTTTTTTATTTCAGGAATCTGAAATTATTTTAAACATTTTGAAATAATTTAAAACTAGAGACAAATAGCAAGATTCAATAAAAGAAGCTGTATACCACGGGTTCCCTGTTATCATATTTATATTTTCTCTCTCTTTTGTGTGTGTGTGCATGCATGTGCATTTGTGTGTGTGTGTGTGTGTGTGTGTGTGTGTTTACCACTATCTCTCAAATTATGTCCCAATATCGCAGGATTCATTCTATTCTTCCATCTTTTTTTATATTTGCACTTTCTTTTCAACACTGTAAAATATGTCCCCTTTTTCTTCAAACTAAATGTTCACTCTATCATTCTGGACCAGACCAATATTTCAAACACAATTGCTGCTTTCATAGTCCTAGCCCATTGGCCATAACCATTCAGTTTCCACCTCAGTTAGGGCCCTGCCCAACATAACCCATAAACATGAGAGCAGTATCTGCCAAATTCTCAGCCCAGCCAAGGACTAAGAAAAGGTAAAGATGAAAGGATGGTTACTTCCTATATACATTAGAGTTTTTTATTTTCCATACTAGAGGCCTGGTGCACAGCATTTGTGCCTGAAAGGGAGGGGTTCCCTCAGCCTGGCCTGCACCTTCTTACAGTCGGGGATCCCTCAGGGGATGCCTGCCTGTCAGCTTAGGCTGGCTCCCTGCTCCTTAGTGCTGCCTCGGAGGCAGGAGAGGCTCCCGCCACCACCGCTGCACTCACCAGCTGTGAGCCTGGCTTCTGGCTGAGCAGAGCTCCCCCTGTCAGAGTGCACTGACCACCAGGGGGAAGCTCCTGCATTGAGCGTCTGCCCCCTTGTGGTCAGTGTGTGTCATAGCGACCGGTCGTTCTGCTGTTTGGTCGATTTGCATATTAGCCTTTTATTATATAGGATATTCTGTTCTTTTAAAAATCTTCTTTCAAGAATGTGTATTATTCAGATGTTGAATCTTTGCTATTTAGGCTTTAAGATTATCACCTCTTATGATTACTATCTCTGTGTACTTTTCTCTTGCAGTCTTATAGAACTTCTCAAATGTATGTTCACACTAATAATTTGATTTTCTGAAGTTTCAATTATGATTTTTATTGGATTCAGAATTGAATTTTAATCTTGCTATTACATTGTAGATACCTAGAGGAACTTCCCTTCATCAACTCTGGCTTCAAAGGGAATGAAGTTGATGTCATGGTATCTTATTGTATTCTTCTCCAATGATATTTTGTTTTTATCTTAATTGAAGTCATGGAATATACTATTCAGAGGTTTTCTTTTATCATTTGCAATTATAATCAGAAGTGTACTCTGTTTTGTTATTCTTTTTTTCTCATGTTTAGTAACTATTATTTATCTCATGTCCTATATATTTTTTGCTTATCATTTATTGAAGAGTTTTCCCTATAAGTGATTTTTTTAAGAGACAAGACCAGGATTGCCTATCTCTGTTTACATTGTACTTAGGAATTCTAACATTTTTCTCTTTCAAACACCCTGCTAGAGAGTAGAGCAGTTTGTAGAACTTCACTCCCAATTTCCAGTGCTGGGCAGGCATTCCTTTCATGAAGATCTACAATTTTGATAGTAGAAAAAACCCTTCATATACTTATATTGCCTGGAAATGACATTTAGCTCAGATGTAGTTAAGGAAAAGTCACATTTTCTTGCATACACTGCTTTTGCCGTCTCTCCGTCTCTGCTCCGGGCTATTGTCATAGCCTGCACTGGTGAAATGGTGACAGCTTACACAGGCTTTCAAGATCCCAGTTAGGCACCTCTTCCCAACTTCAAGTTCATGAATGACACACTGGTTGCTTGAAAGGGAACACTGTAGGAATATTTACAGTATGAAACTATGTAAACAATACAAAGGAGGGCTTATATTTCTGTAAATCCAATTGTTAAACATTCACCAATGCCTTTTTTTTAAACCTTCTATTAAGCCAAATGGATAATTATATATAAGAGAGTTTATCTGCTGAAATATGCAAGGACTAGTTCTCATTTAATCTCCATGAAAATAATAGCACTGAAAATTCCTCACAAATTCAACACATTGACTATGATCTTAGTTTATGTGCTATTATAATTGCAAAGACTTTATTTTCAAGAAAAAGCTGAGAGGGTAGAAAGTGAGGTTTAAAGACTGTTGTGTCCCCACTCTCACCCCCACGCCAGGATTTCTAGTCTAGCATCATTTTTTAATCTGGACATTTCAATTAAAAACAAATATTCTATTTTTTCTATACTTTATTTCCCAATAGGAAATTGTTTGATATAGTTATCCTTGGCCAAAATATATACTTTTAAAGTGTGACTCTGAAAAGTAAGCATCCATTTATAATTACAAACAAGTTGATCAACCCTGGCCAGGTAGCTCAGTTGGTTAGAGCACGATGTAGATATGCCAAGTTTGTGGGTTCCTTACCTGGTTAGAGCACAGACAAGAATCAACCAATGAATGATGCATAAGTAAGTGGAACAACAAACCAATCTTTCTCTTTCTCTCCCTGTCTCTTTTTTTTCCCCCTCTCTTTCTCCCTTTAAAAATATCAATACAATTTTTTATAAAGAAGTTGATAATTGTGAACATTATATTATTTATTTTCTGCCATTTATCCTTTAATAGTTACAAATTTCTGGATATTAAAGATAACTTAAAGCTCACTTTTCAGCTCTCAAGACATGATGAACACCCACAATCTTATTCTTCCTAAATAATACAAGATCCATTCATTATCAAATATTTATTGAATGTCTAATGTTATCCAGAGACTCATCTCAGTGATAGGATGGATATACAACCAACTATCTGGCGTTCATAGAATTATCATTCTTTTCAGGAGTTTTCAGTGCAGATCATTATTTACCTTGTTTCATTTTGAGCAAATGGCTTTACTTCACTTTTTTTTTATCTTACTTTCTCCAAAACCTGATTCTGCTGATAGCATTTTGTTATTGACAATATTTTTCAGCGTTTACATCCTACCTTGCTTTCGGCAAAGGCAATAAAAAAAGCATCAGCTGAATCATCTTAAAAATAAGAAGCATATTTTTCCCAAACTTTCTGCCATGGAACTTGCCTCTACATAAACATCTCTCTTTTAAAATAAATGCATCAGGCAACATGAGCACACATATCCATTTATTCGGTTTTGTTGGATATCAAAAAGGACAAGAATATTTGTAACGTATAAATATTTATCATTTTTCTTTGTATTTGACTATTTTGCAAGGGTCTTTGGTTGGTGCCACACACACGGCTTTGTGTCATTTTTCAAGGTTAGGTAATTTTTCATACAGGTATTCTGTATTTCTAGAGTAATTTGTTTGCAAGTGTGTGTGTGTGTGAGTGTGTGTGTGCTTCATGGCTGAGGAATAAAACCAGGAATAATGATATACACTCTTCTATAGCTATGCTGTATTCAAAGGATAGATAGATGTGTGTAAAATAAAACCACTTTCTAATGCCACTCCGATCTGAGCGTATATTGAAAACCTTTCCTTAGATTTTGAATTTTGTCAAATGATTTTTCTGCATTTTGTGAGATGATAATATTGTATTTATCCTTTTTCTGTTAATATAGTGTATTGTATTGAATGGTTTTCTAATATTAAACCTTTTATTTATGGAACAAAAGCAAAACAAAACAACAACAACAACAAAAAAAACAAAAAAAACACACCACACCTTTCTTATAAACATTAGAAAATCAACATTTGTGATCCTACAAAAATAATATACAAATGGAAAAGAAATACCTAGGAGTTATAAAAGAGGAGTGAACCAAACAAAGTATCTGTGAATTTATGGGCTGGCAATGCAGGGCCACTGGTCAGTGTGGGAGAGTTGAATGGTGTAAGATCCCAATCTAAGCTCTAAGGGAACGGATTAGGCTTTGTGACTGTAATGTGGGACCTTAAAAACATTGCACATTCAATTAAAAGAGAATCAGCAAAATTTTACTTATTGATTCAGGGAGTGGGCACAAACTTTGTCTTTTCCAAATTCTGCATTTATAATAATAAAAGCGTAATATGCTAATTAGACTGGACAGCCGAACGACCTTCCAGATGTCCTTCCAGATGACCTTCCAGATGAAGCCAGGGCTTTGAGGGCCTAGGCAAGCTGCCATGGCTGCGAGGGCCAAGCCCCTTGCACGAGTTTCGTGCATTGAGCCTCTAGTATATATAAAAATCTGAGAGAAACAAATACATAAAAACTTTTTTCCTAAGGTGGTTAAGTCTAAGTTGCAAACCATTTTTTAAAAATATTTTTATTGATTTCAGAGAGGAAGAAAGAGGGAGAGAGAGATAGAAACATCAATGATGAGAGAGAATCATTGATTGGCTGCCTCCTGCATGCCCCGACTATGGATCGGGACCACAACCCAGGCATGTGCTCTGACTGGAATCAAACTGTGACCTCCTGGTTCCTAGGTTGATATTCAACCACTGAGCCATGCCAGCTGGGCTAAGTTACAAACAATCCTGATGGATTAATCTACCTGGGGGAAAAATTAACATAAAATTCAACCAGACAATGACATTTTAAAGCATTTAGCTGAATAAAACAAAACAAAACAAAAAACACAACTAAATCTGTGAAAAAACATATCTGATCCTGAATTGCATTTTCCCCCCTTATGGATAAGAAATATCTGTCAAAACGAATTCACATCAGAAATTTTCAACCCAACATGAGCCAGAATCAGTAAAAGAAATAAATAGGAAAATTAGCACTGCAATTCTCAGAATCAAAAGGCAATGAAACAATGTAAAAATGTTTATAAAATATATATTGTATCTGACCTCTTCTTATAAGCATCACTACTACAATTCATTCTAAGCAGCTACCATTTCCTACTTTGATATTAGAAACAAAGCCTAAATCATGTTTTAGATTTGATTAGACATTGGACATCCACCAGTGTCCACATGAAGTGTTCTCACCACAGCAGGCAGTAAAAAAGGAGATCTTACTATTTGAGACAGCATGGAGAGACCTGAAGGAAATAAGCCAGATAGAGAAAGACAAATATCACATGATCTCACTTATATGTGGAATCTAATAAACTGAGGAACAAAATAAGTCCAGAGGTTTGGATGCATGGAACAGAACAACAGATAGGGGAATGGGGAGAGAGACTAAACAAAGATCATATTTGCATATATGTATAACCCATGAATATAGACAATAGCATGGAGAAGGCCTAAGGTAGGGTTGGGTGGGCTTCTGTGGAGGGGAGCAAAAAGGGAAAAAATGGGAGACATCTGTTATAAGATCAACAATAAAATAAAATAAAATATTAAAAAGGTGATATTTGCACCTGAAACCTATACAATTTTATTAACCAATGCCATCCCAATGAATGCAACTAAAATAATAAATAAATAAATAAATAAATAAATAAATAAATAAATAAATGCAGAAGAAGAAAAAAGAAGGTAGTATTTAAGCAGAGATAGAAAAAGAAAGCCATAAAAGAGTGAAATTAGAAATATATTCACATGCTTTTTTGGAAATGAGTATATGTGTAGGTCTACCCCCTCCCCCAATTTGTCCACATCATAATCCCTGTAATCAGTTAATATGTTCCTATAAATAGCAGAGGAAACTTTGCAGATATGATTAAGTTAAGGATCTTAAGATGGAGAAATTGCCCTTTATTGTCTGGTGGGCCCAATCCTATATAATAAAAGGCTAATATGCAAATAGATCGAATGGTGGAACAATAGAACAACCGGTTGCTATGATGTGCACTTACCACCAGGGGGCCATGCACAGAACATGGCAGGCATCGGCAGCACATGGCAGAGCGTGGAACATGGCAGGCATCAGCCAGGGCAGGATGGTGGAGCAGGTGAGCAGAGATGCCAAATCGCTGTCATTGGGGTGAGCCTCTGGTGGTTACTGAAAATTCTTTGTGCCCGTGCGCCGCAGTCCTGCCAGGCGCTTGCACCTGCTGCTGGCACTGGCCCCACTCACACCCGATGCCGGTGCTGGAGCTGCCATTCATACCCCCTGCCAGCACCCAGCACCGGCCACAAATGCTCAGAGCCATCAGCGGGTATGAGCGGTGGCTGCCAGCCCCAATCGCCCCTCAGGGCTTCTCCACTTCCCCCTGCTCCTGAGGGGCAATCAGGACCAGCAGCCACTTCTTGCACCTGCTGCCAGCAATGGCCCCACTTGCACCCACTGCCGGCTCCAGAGCCGCCGCTCGTACCCGCTGTCAATGCCCAGTGGGGGCCCTGATCGCTTAGCACCATCAGTGAATGCATGAAGCTGCCGGCCCTGGTCACCCCTGAGAGCTTCTCCACCTCCGCCTGCTCCTTAGGGAAAATCAGGAAGCAGCCACCACTTGCATCCACTGCTGGTGACAGCCCCAATTGCTCCGCACCGTCAGCAGGTACGAGCAAGGCCAGCGCCATCAGTGCGTGGAAGCAGCGGTGGTGGGAGCACTGCCTGTAGACAGGGGACAAGGGTAGGGGGAGCCACAGCAGGAGGGGCTGGGCCAGGCAGGGGTGTGGAGGATGGGCCAAGACCCGCCTCTGTGCCCACAGCAGCCTCGCGGCCCACAGTTCCTTTCAAGGTGCACGAATTCATGCACTGGGCACCTAGTATAATCATAAGAGTATTTCTAAGTGTTGTCTGGTGGGCCCAATATAAATCATAAGAGTCTTTCTAAGTGAAAGAGGGAGGCAGAGGAGGCAGAGGAGGAGATATGATAATGGAAAAAGAAGCATGAGTGATATAATTGCTGGAGATCCAAGCCAAGGAATGTGTGCAGCCTCTAGAATCTGGAAAAGGCAAGGAAACAAATCAATCAGAAAGCGCTGCTTCATATTTTCCTAAATGACTTAGTACTTAGTAATGTAACTGCAAATGGAGATATAGTATGATTTTTTAAAATCCTCACCCAAAGATATTTTCCCATTGATTTTTTTAGGGAGAGTGAAATAGAGAGGGAAAGACAGAGAGAAATATCAATGTGAGAGAAACATATCAATTGGTTGTCTCCTGCATGGCCCCAACCAGAGCCCAGACCAGGGAGGAGCCTGCAACCGAGGTAAGTGCCCTTGACTGGAATCGAACCCAGGACCCTTTGGTCTGCAGGCCGACACTCTATCCACTGAACCAAACTGGCTAGGGCGAGATACAGTACATTTTTAATAAAATTATTTTAGTTTTCAAATTATCATCTATTCCACTATAATAACAATGCCATTTCAGCAACACTGTTAATCACATACACACCCTTTTTTAAATGTTGAATTTATTTAATTAAATCCATAATTTGTTAAGAAATGAAAATTTTATTGCATAAGCCAGGCATAATGTTAGCTTATTCTGCTGAATGGAAGTATATTACAGTCATATCAATAAAATAAAATATTTGATGTAATGTAAAAAATTTAATCATAAGCATGATTTCAATATAAAGTGTTCCAATGGGAAATCCTGCAAAGCTTGCAAATTTTAAAAAAATAATGTACATACTTCATCTAGGGAGCAAGATCAAAATTAATTGAGTGGGAATATCCAAGTTTAGAACTGCAACAGAATCATGACTTAATTAAAACCAAAATCTCATTGTTTCCTTCAAGTGACATCATAAAGAAATATCAATAGAGAATAGTTTGAAATTAATTAAACATTACAGTGAGTACCAAGTCACAAATGCCTTTAGTAAAAGCTGCAGGTTAATTTAAACAAGAAGAAATCAATAATTTTGTTTACCTATGGATAAAACAGATATTTGATATTTGGGGTATATAGTAGGAATATTTTTAATGAAACACAAAATTGTTTGTTTTTAATTCATGCCTAATTATTTTACTAATGGATCTATATCTAATGGAAATTTTATATCCCAGCATTAGTCTTAATTATCCCCATATATACACTGAGGAATATTTGAAGCAAAATGAATAAGAGAGCCACACAAAATTATATTATAATTTTATTTCTGAGACCTGGTCCAACTCTAGGTTATATGACTAAATGTGATATCCTTCAAAATTTCCAACAGTAGATGCTAATTAGCATCTTAATAAATATTGAACCTTGTCAATATTGGCTATGCCACTTACCAGCTACATGAACTTTACCAAATTAGTTCATCTTTCTGTGTTTTTGTCTTCTTGGTACAGAATAATTCTGTTTACTAGAATTAATGAAACTATGAAATAAGAGAAATAATTTAACTATCTCATGTATTTCTCTAGTTGATAAATATCTTCCTCACATCTTTCTCTGTGAGATGGTTCTTTTCTATGAAAAGTGTAACTTTGGACAAGAATCTTCTCTCTCTCTCTCTCTCTCTCTCTCTCTCTCTCTCTCTCTCTCTCTCTCTCTCTCTTTCACAGCCCTTTCTATACACACACCTACAACACCATGACACAATATATTTGGGCATATTTGGATATATGTCATATCTAATTTTAATATAAGCCTAAAGATCTGCATTGCCACTTGTGTCTATATTGAACCAATGATTTAAAGAAGACATGTTTTTGGCCAAGTCTCTCTTGACATTCGAATGTCATCACTGAAGCTCCAAAAGAGTTTTTATCTTATTGGCTTGGCAATTTCTCAGAGGGAATCCTCTGTTTGATCCAGTCTTCTCTTTAGTCCTCAACCTGCCACTCTCAATTCCCACTGCACACTTCTTGTTTTTCACCCATCTCCACGCAAAATAATTCAAGTCTACCTTGCCTCAGGGTCCAGCTCAAATTCCATTTTGACTGACTGCTAGAACCTACTGATAGGAAGGATCATTTAGATATTTTCTGATGATATGTCCTCTTCCTCTAGGACTGAAGTATACATCCCCTGAAATTAGTCTAAGTTAGGGTCCTTTAGTCTCAAGTAACAAAAATTAAACTCTATCCAATTAAGGTTAAAAAAAAATGTTTCCTGGAAATATATTGGGGTGCATATAGGATTTATTGAATGGGTTTCTACTCAGAAACGGGTTGGAAAACAGAACATGTACTACCTGACTCCTTCGTGGTGTGAATGCACACTACTGCCTTGTTTTGTTTTATTTTGTTTTGTTTTGATCTGCCCTTCAATCTCTTGGTTACAGTCGGTGTTCTGTAGAGGGGGTGGGGGAAGATATGGGAATAGCTCGGTTAGCTGAACTTGGATTACATTCTCTTGATTGCTGTACCAAGATGATGAGAAGACATTTCTGGCCACTGCCGAAGGCTTCTGAAGGGTAGGAAGAGTCACTTCATTTACTGTTCCACCAAAACTGCATACAATGTTGGGGAGAAAATTCCCCCAAAAGAAATCCGTATGATGTTAGAAAAAGGAAAACCATGCCAAGTCCTTAAAGCAAAACAAAACACCTACAGAGACAAATTATTCTTGCTTCATGTATTGAGTGACTCATCTGTGGTATAATTTGTATTGGATATATTTCCACATTGTTATGGATGAATCCATTATTTACTATTAGGTGCACAGAAAGTGGTATGTTAAGGGAAGCTGGAAGAGATGTGTAAAAGCAGGCAGGGGTGCAAGCAACACTTCTCGGTGTTCTATCACATTACCTAAAGGAATTTTTACCTAATATTTATTACTTAATACTCAGCCAGTTTATTCTTAACAAGTATATAAATCCATTTATTTGGAAAGTGTTGATTAAAAAGCTTATAGTTGGTTCAGTTTACATCAACCTATGTTAGAGGCAGATCAGTAATCAGCAAGATCCTACTAATCTAAAATGATATGATTTCCACCCCAGTAATTTATCTACCACTACCAATTCCCATATAATCTGCCTTCTGTCCTACTACTTCTATTTAGTGTCAAACATTCCACTTGGGTACTACATGCCACAACTTCTAGTCAACTTCAGACATTACTCCACTAATTCATTCTCTCTCTCTCTCTCTCTCTCTCTCTCTCTCTCTCTCTCTCTCTCTCTCTCTCTCTTTTTCTTTATCCTCACCCGAGGATATTTTTCCATTGATTTTTAGAGAAAGTGGAAGAGAAAGGGAAAGATAGAGAGAAGCATTAATGTGAGAAAAACACATCTATTGATTACCCTCTTGCAGAGCCCCCACCAAGGCCTGGGCTGGGGAGGAGCCTGCAACCAAGGTACATGCCCTTGACCAGAATCGAACCTGGGACCCTTCAGTCTGCAGGCTGACCCTCTATCCACTGAGCCAAACAGGCTAGGGCATGCTCCCTTTTTTTCTTTACCAACAATTAATTCCCCTGCTGAATTATTTTTTATCAGAGTATGGGGAAGACTGAGGAATGGTCACACCAAGATAATGTTCAGCTCTTAATTCCTAAAAACTGTGAATATAGTAATTTAGATGTCAGGAGATTTTGTAGACATGATCTTGAAGTGGGGAAATATCTGGATTATTCAGAAAGGCCCAGTGTAATCACAGGAGCCTTCATCAGAGGAAGGCGAGAGAACAGAGGGAGAGAATGAGGTGTGGTGATGAAAGTAGAGAAGTATTTGAAGATGCTATGCTACTGATTTGAAGATGAAGAAACAGGCCATGAACCAAGTAATGTAAGGAATATAGCTGGAAAAGCAAACAAATGCATCCTCTCCTTCAGACTAGAGAAAGAACTGATTCTTCCAACACCTTAGTTTTAGCCCTGTAAGACTCATTTCTGACTTCTGACCTTCACACCTATAACAGAAGAGGTTTTTGTTGTTTTAGGCCACTAAATATGTAGTTATTTGTTATTGAAGCAATAGGAAAATAACATAGTGCACAACAGTATCATCACTATGTAGTTTAAAATAAGCACATAAACAGAATTGTTATGTAAACTAAATTTTTTCCGTTATCTACCACCCAATGTCTGTATTCTTCTTATTGGTTACAGCAAGAAAACCTCCTAAAAAGAATAATCTGTTTTTGCTGCCTTTAATTCCTCTATTCCCATATGCTTTTAAACACATTTTAATGAGGTTTTCACTCTCATTATTCTTGTTAAGGTCAGCATTGCTGTACAGATTGCTAAGTTCAATGGCACACATTTCATTACTCATCTTATACAATCTGTCCACAGAATTTGACAGTTAATTTTGATAATTTTTTCAAATGATTTTGAGGGGAAAAAATAATTTCTTCAAAATGTTCCTTGATATCTTGTGGGCTCTTTCCATTCATCACAACATCTTAATATTAAAGAACTAGTGCTCTATTATTTGGTACACTTCTCTGTATACTATGCCTCATTTGGTGATTATAAGGAGACTACAGGCTTCAAATACCATTTCCATGTCTATGACTCATAATTTTATGGCTCTCATCAGATCTCTCCTATAAATTCTTGTTTCATTTATACAATCTCCTACTTAGATATTGAGCAGTTACCTGAAATCAAATATGTACAAAATTCAACTGATCTTCCACTCCCTGACACCCTTAGGGGACCTTCTAATAGCCTTCCTGGTCTGTTGATAACAAATCTAACCAACCCCTTGCTCAGGCCAAAAACTTTAAATTACCTTTATGTTCTCTTTCTCTCATATCCTGCATCCAGTCTGATCGAATATCACTTCTCAATCCTTTATCACCTTTGTTCAACTCATCAAGTTTTCACTCCTATATTTTTTATAATAACTGGCCTTTCTACATCTACTCTTTTGTCCCTATAGTTTATTCTCAGCAGCACACAACCCTACGTCCCAGATTTTGCAGTGTCTCCCCACTACAATCACAGCAAAAGCGAGAATTGCCATAAAAAGGGGTCCCAAGTGTCCTTTGGCCCCTACATCCAAACTCAGAGAAGTAAGGAAGAGCTCATCTCCTAGTGTACCTCCACTTACTTATCTGAATTCTGCCCCATTAGCCTCCTTGAACTTTGTTGATCATAGAGCATGCTTCTGCCTTAGGGACTTTGTAGTAATGCCAGGTTTTCTTCCTGGAACAAATACCCTCACCCACAGACATTGACATTGCTAGATTTCTAACCTCTTTCAAGCCTTTGGTCCGATCTTATCTTGTCAATAAGATTTATCCTGGCCATGGTATTTTATACGGCCATGTGCCGTCTCAGTTTCCACCCAGGTAGTCTTCATTAAATATCTGTTGTATTAAAGAATGCCCATATCTAGAAACAAATCTTGCCATGGAAGCTTTTACTTTAGAGAAGAATTATAGTTTAATCAACTGGAACAGATACCCAGTATGTTAATGGTGGAAGGATGCAGAGGGACCCAACCTAGAAAACTCTTTACAACAACTCAAACAGATTCATAGGAGTAAGTTAACCCATTAATAATCTTCTCTACCCAGAAGGTGATGAGTTGTACATGCAATAAGGAGCAAGGGAAACAAGAGCATTTCCATGGTGGACATTACTCAGTTTAAGTAGGCAATAGAGAGTGAGGTTAAAAGTCAAAAAGCAGCTAGCAGGAAGGAAGACCAAATATTTCCATGTCTGTGTGACTTCAAAAGGACATCTAACTACAATTGATGGAATATACCATTATTAAAATAAAAATAGTTTATAATAATGTAGATTTTAGATATGCATATTATACACACACTCATTAAAAATAATATATTCTTTTCATAATTAGGGTTTGAATACTAAGAAGACATGAATAGTTCTACTATATACCAACTTTGAAAAATCCAGTAAAATGATAGCCATCTTAAATTGCCAGCAATTAGTCATTTACACAATAACTCATAATGAGTCTGGTAGAGTCTTTATGTGAGATAGAGTGGCAATGCTCAGTGTGTCAGATTAGGCATTTACATAAGAGTGTATAACAGCTCTGAATAATCCACCACGGGCTACCAACTAAATAAAGCAGAATCTGTAATCTACTATTTGCTAAAATCTGTCAACTATTGTATATATAGGTATTAAGCATCATTATCTTTTTTTCTTTTGATACTAAGTAAACTGTGCCAAAGTCCAGACTACAACCTTATTCCCAAATCTCTGCTCCCCCTTAAAAAGACATTCCCAAGACAGAAGTCTAAGCTCCTGAGACACTTTTTCCATATCTTCATTTCTATTACTTTTTAAAAAGCATTGCAGACATATATCTTTTTTTTTAAAGCATTGCAGACATATATCTTTATGCCCTCTTGTCCACTGAAATTTCTTTTGCCAATCCCAAGATTCATTCTCAATGCTAATCTTTTTAAAAACATTTTTAAAATGTATTTTTATTGATTTCAAAGAGAAAGGAAGAGGGAAAGAGAGAGAGAAACATCAATGATGAAAGAGAATCATTGATTGACTGCCTCCTGCACGCTCCCTACTGGGGATCAAGCCTGAAATCCAGGCATATACCCTTGACAGGGATCGGACCTAAGACGCTTCAGTCTGCTGGCCAATGCTCTATCCACTGAGCCAAATCAGCTAGGGCCTCAACATTAATCTTATTTGAACTTTCAGCAGTTAACACATTTGATTCCTTCTTGATTTAGTTTCATAATGGTCCTTTAAGATGACATATTCTCCTACTTCATTGACATCTCATCCAAATACCAGTTGCAGACTTGTCCTCTCACTTGGCAGTGTTCCACAGTACTGGCGTTAATTGTAAACTATTCTCTATCTTCAGTGACAAAAATATCTCATTAAATCCATTGGATTTAAATACTATTTATACTTTAGTAACCCAAATTCGTATGTCTGAGCTCCAGATGTATGTAACAACTGCTTACATGAACTCTGTGTGAATGCTTATTAGGGTGGTATAGGAATCAAGGATCATTTCTGCCACAAAGAAGCCCAACAATAGGAATCAGATATGCTTTGGGGAGCTATGTGAAGGTCCTATTTGTGAAAAATGGTGAGAATAGAAGGCATTTGGATTCCCTTTATTACACATTATGTTCACGTTAAGCCCAGCAACCCGTGACCTCTTGCAACCCTAGGCTTTCTCCTTTCTCATGACACTTCTCTCTGGCCCAAATGTTCCCTTTATGCTCATTTTGTTAACCAGGCTCCTAATGACTCATGTCCTTGAAGGTGAGAAAGGAGTGTGCAAAGACCTTTTCATGGCCTGGGAGTAATACTGCTCTAAATGCGCAGTAGGCAGAGGTGGCGTGTGTGGGACAACGACAGTAAGAAAACTCATTATTTTTCTCAATTTCATGTATATTTCTGTCTTTTATCTTTCTTTTTTATTTTTTGTAAAGTTAACTTAGTAATTAAATTCAATTAGATGCATTGTCTACACAATTTACTGACATACTTGAGGCATGGGGGATTGATATTTAGTATTCTGAAGGCCTGATTATGATTCCAAGTGAGAGCTGTTTAGATTAAATACAGAGCTAAAATGCCAAAAAAAAAAAAAAATTACACCTGGGAATTACATTTGCATATTCATAAATTAATCCAAGCTTTGATGTATTTGTGTTCTTTGGACTTTTTCTATTCTCACGTCTTTGTTAATTCTCAATAGATATTCATATGCAACCATATGGTTTTAAATACTTATTATTGAATTTCTGAATATATCTATACTTAGGAGATATGTCAAATAAATGTTCTACATATTCTTAGTCAGATGGTGTTGGTTTTCAAAATAGGTTAAAATGGATGCTCTATTAGGTTCAACATGCACAAACCACTAATGATTTAATTATATTTGCTTATTAATCACTAGAAAAAATGCAGATGTTTTTAAAGGTAATAAAATGTATGTTGAATTTAGCTAAAAATCAGTAAAGCAACTATATTTTGCTATAAGACATTTTTTCACACTGCTTTATTAAAGAAGTTACTGATAAAAGGTGTGAAATACAAATGTTTTCATTGTACCAAAATACTCCATTAAAAATATACTATCGTATCTCCCCAAGGATTTGATTATCTGAAATATCGAGGCTATTTTGCCTTTAACATGTATTGACATCACTGTTAAAATATTTGTACTATTGCCCTGGCTGATTTGGCTCAGTGGATAGAGCATCGGCCCGCAGACTGAAAGGTCCCAGGTTCAATTCCGGTCAAGGGCATATACCTTGGTTGCGGGCACATCTCCAGTGGGAGGTGTGCAGGAGGCAGCTGATCAATGCATCTCTCTCATCGATGTTTCTAACTCTCTGTCTCCCTTCCTCTCTGTAAAAAAATCAATAAAAATGTATTTTAAAAAATATTTGTACTGTTATTATGTCAATAATGTTCAGTAACAGTGACAATTATTTAAGATGAATTTATGGTTATGAGATAGTCAGTGCTTTCATGATACTGGCCAGAATAAAAAGGTTGGTTGAAAATGAGAAGAATCATATTCAATTGGCTGGTTGAGAGTTACTGAATCAAACCACAGTATCTCTGTTTTTCTTATTTTGTGTCATCGTGTATTAGTTTCATGAAATAGATTTATGGGTTATTCCCAACATTAAAACATAAATAAATACAATAGAATAGGGCAGAGTAGGATATTCTAGTGTATTGGGAAAGTTAGTGTTATTTTGTATATTTTTGTTTCCTCTGCATGTACATATCAATCTCTATAATTTGACCTTATCTAAATATTTTTCCTTGAATCAAATCAACATAGTTTGATAAATATATCCTCAGTTTGGATACAAAATAATAACAACAAAAAGAAGACATAATACAACTTAATAATACAATAATTAATAAATAAATAAACAACATAAGAATAAACTGTGTTTCATGTACTTACAAATTTAAACTACTTTTGCCCACTCCTGTGTGTATACAGATTTAAGTAGTCAATTATGTTTTACAGAGTTTAAATAAATGATTAAATGTATTTTCTCTCCACCCAAATAGTTTCCATTTCCAGAGGTCAGCCTAGCCTTATGTAGAGCCAGATTTCTATTTAGTATCACTTTCTTTCTTCTCAAAGAAATATTTTTAAATTTCCAGTAATATGTTTCCTGATAATAATTTTTTCAATTTTTGTTTATCTGAAAAAAAAACCAAAAAAAAAACAAAAAAAACCCTCATCCAGCATGTTAAATGTTTCATCCTCCTGGCTCTGGACTGAATAGTTTCTGAACTGAAGTGTTCTGTTATTCATAAATAACTTTATTCATCTGCACATTGTGCCTTTCTTTCTTTCTCTTTTTAGTTAGGCTGCATTTTAGATTTTTTATTTTTACTGTTCTTTCCCCTTGTATGTATGTATGTATTTATTTATTTATTTATTTATTTATTTATTTATTTATTTATTTATTTTGCAACAGGGTTATAATGTACCTGGAGATGACTTTCTTTTTTATTCTTCAACTTAAAGTTTATAAGATTTCAGAATTCATCCTATCTGATTTCAACACTTATTTTAAAGCTAAGTGAACAAGACATTTTGGTACTAGGAAAAAGTAAACACAGATCAATGGAAAAGAAAAGAAAGGCCAAAGGAGAACCACACATATATGGTGAATTTAATATCAAACAATATTGGAGGAAGCAAATGGAGCTGAAAAAATCTGGACAACCATATGCAGAATAGAGACCCTCAATTTATAACTCATATTAATTCAAATGGATCATAGGTCCAAGAAAAAATCTAAAACTCTGCAGATTTATGAAGGAAGCATATGAAAAATATCTTTCAACCTTGGACCTGTCAAATGTTTCTGTATTTTGACACCAAAAACATAAGCCATAAAAGAAAAAAGTTGACAAATTGGACATCATCAGGACTTTAAAAATTTCTGTTTTTCAAAAGTTACTATTAACATGATGAAAATAGAAGATATACACTAGAAGATAAAACATTACACAACAAAATCTAATAAAGGACACATATAAAATATATGTATACATATCTATATCCTACATAATAAAGAGGTAATATGTAAATAGACCCTCACACCCTCACAAGATGGCCACCCAATATCATCACAAGATGGCTGCCCCATGTCATCACAAGATGGCCACTACAAGATGGCCACCACAAGATGGCCACCCCCATGTCATTACAACATGGCCGCCTCCATGTTTTCAAAAGATGGCTGCCCCTTGTCATCACAAGATGGCCACCACAAGATTGCTGCCCCCACATCATCACAAGATGGCCGCCCTCATGCCACAAGATGGCTGGCAGGGGAGGAAAGTTGGGGGTGATCAGGCCAGCAGAGGAGCAGTTAGGCAACAATCAGGCCTGCAGGGAGCAGTTGGGGGGTGATCAGGCTGGCAGGCAGAAGCGGTTAGGGGCAATCAGGCAGGAGAATGGTTAGGAGCCAGCAGTCCCAGATCGGGCCTAAACCAGCAGTTGGACATCCCCCAAGGGGTCCCAGATTGGAGAGGGTGCAGGCTGGGCTGAGGGACAACCGCGCCCCCCCCCTCACTTCCCCCAGTGCATGAATTTCATGCACCAGGCCTCTAGTACTGAATAAAAAGCAAAGAAAAACTAAATAAAATACACAAAAGCTTTGAACAGATGCCTTTACAAAGACTATATACAGATGGAAAATAGGAACATAAAAACATACTCTCCTCTAAACTAAATGATTAGTCATTGGAGAAATAAAAATTCAAACCAAAATTAGATGCACACCTATTAGGTAATCAGAAGAATAAAAACATGAAGCCAAAAATAAAAAATATGTGAATCAACTGAAATTCTTAGACATCGTTGGAAGGAACACAAAATGGTCAATTACTCTGAAAAACAGTTTGGCAGTTTTTTATGAAGTTATACATACACTTTCCATACAGCCAATCCAATCTAGTCGTGGCATTTAGCCAAGATAAATGAAAAATTATGCACACATACAAACCTCTATACAAATGTTTACAGCCACATTATACATAATAACTAATATCTGGAAGCAACCCAAATGTCATTCATTTTTTGAATGATTAAACTAACTGCTCTTTATTCATAAAATGGAATACTTTTCAGCCATACAAGGAAAGAATGTACTGATGATATATGCAACAGCATGAATGCATGTCAAATGCGTTATACTGACAGAAGGCAGACTCAAAAAGACACATACTGTATGATGCTTACATGACATTCCAGAAAAGGCAAAATTATAGGGAGGAAACACAGATCGGAGGTTGTCAGGTGCTGATGATGATTGAAGAGAATTGAATAAAAGAGACACAAGTGAGCCCTAGCCAGTTTGGCTCAGTGGATAGAGCACCAGCCTGTGGACTGAAGGGTCTGGGGTTCTATTCCCCATTCAAGGGCACATGCCTTAGTTACAGGTTCCTCCTTGGCCCGGGCCCTGATTGGGGCTTGTGCAGAAGGCAACCAATCCATGTGCTTCTCTTGCATCAATAGTTCTCTCTGTCTTTCCCTCTCTCTTCCACTCTCCCTAAAGATCAATGGGAAAATTTCATCAGGTGAGGATAATAAAAGAGAGAGAGAGAAAAAGAGAGAGAGAGATAGAGAGAGAGAGAGAGACAAGTGAATATCTTGCAGGTGATGAATCTGTTCTGTATTTTGACTGTGATGGTGGTTACATGATTGTGTTAACTTGTACAAATATATATATCTATGCATATAAAAGGGCAATATGCTAATTGTCCTCTTCCATCCAGCTGGTCACTATGATGCACACTGACCACCAGGGGGCAGACGCTCATTGCAGGAGCTGCCATGACACACACTGGCCAGCAATGGAACTGGTGCCAACAAACTAACACTCAGCTTCCCCCAAGTGGGACACAGGCCCTGCCACCACCCCAGAGTGACACCCCACCAAATTGCAGCCAATGCTGCCAAGACCCCATGGCACAAAATGCAGCCCACAGCCCAGCCCAGCCTGAAAACAGTCGCTGTGGGGCTCCGGGTAATGATGTCACATAGCAATGCCCGGCTTCCTTTCCCTAGCGACTAGCCTCCTTGGAGTTTCTTCAGCCCAGGAACATGACTTGCTTTATAGCCAGGTACAAACATTTTACACTTTAACCAAATGTCTGTGAAGCGTTTTCCCCATGCCTCATCTCATTTGATCCTCACAGAAGTCCTGGAGTAGGTAGATAGAAGACTCCGTGGAATCCTATTTTCTTCTCATTTGCCCCAAAAATGGAGATTTAGAAAGCTTAGAAACTTAACCCGACTGAAAAGAAGTAAGAAATGGTGGACCTTGAAAATGACTTCAGGTTTTCTCACTGGGCAGAATATAGTCAAACACTGCTGCAGTTAAATATTTTACCCTTTGTTCTTCCTGCATGAACCACAATAATAATCAGCTTCATGTTGATAATTACTGCTGTGTTGCTGACAATTACCTGAAAGAGAAGTTGGGGTGCTTCACTGGGCTGGAAAAAGTTTAGCTAAATCCGTATGTCTAATTAATCAAGTTTATTCTATCCTACCTAATAAAATAGTAATATGAAAATTGACCACACCTTTGCTATGCCAAAGCCACACCCACCAGCCAATCAGGGCAAGTATGCAAATTACCAAACAAAGATGGCGGTTAAGTTGCATATGCTGAGGGAGGGAGGAGTGAATACTGAAGACAACTTAGAAGGAAGAGGGAGGAAAAGTGGAAAGCAAGGTGGCTGCCAGAGGGAAAGCCCGGGTGGTGCGCTGCGGGTCGGGCGGCAGCGGCCTGCGGGTGCAGGTGCGGTGGCTGCAATGGCGGCAGCAGCGGCAGCACACGCGGCCACAGCGGCCACTTGCAGGATTCTTCCTGCAAATGGGCTACTAGTATATATATAAAAGGCTAAATTGACTCGCACATGTGCAATACATATAAAACTCTTGCTGGTGCCAATCACACACGTGTGTTTCCATCTATCATTGTCAATTGTGAATTTGGTTGACACTTCTATTATAGAGAAAGGGTGAATAGAGATATTAAAATATTTTTTCTAATTAATTTCTTTTCAATGTGCACTGGGCCACTAATATATATATCTCCTAAAAATGGTGAATTTCACATGATACATACTATACCTCAGTAAACCTGACCAAAAATATGTAATAAACATTTGGTCATCTAGATGTTTTATTAAATGATAATAAGAAATATGGGTGATTTCAATTACAAAAGGAAATATTTACCAAAGTTCCTTTATTTGCAGAAATAACTATAAGGAACAAGTAGTGAGCCACTGTGTGGGTAGAGATGAGGAGCTCAAAGGGGTTGTGATGAGTGGAGCATCAGCAGGAGGGCACCAGATGTCTGGCTGAGGAAATCTAGCAAAAAGTAGTGATGCCACCATGGTTTCGGGGTCACACCACAAATTATTATGGCCCCAATAAAAATGTGTTCATAGTTCTATCCCTCACCTCTCTTCTCCACGTTTCTTTTGCTGGATGAGGCCTATGACTCTAAGCCTTGTTTCTAGTTAGCCTGCCTCCCTGAGTTACTGGGGATGATTGTCTGTTGTTCTATTTCTCAGCATCAGGATAAGGAGGTACCTGAATCAGTTGTTCTAGCCTGGAGTTTTTGAGAATGATAGATTGATGGATGTGCAAAGTGTTCTTTCTGGCTACATGTATCATGTACTCTATTCCATATATTGCATTGTTTCCAAACCTCCTCCCATCTTTCTCAATCTTTCTCCCCCTTTTGTTTTATTTCATAGATTGGAGGAACTATTTCTAGACAAAATGAGGTGGCCACCACTGCATATGTAAAACAACTCACATAGTATATGTGGAACAGTAGGCAGAAAGGCTATAATTCTACAAGTTAGTATGTGACCCTTTACTCTTTCCTCACTCTGACATTTTCCTGCTAGTGAGACTTTGGAGAGAAGCTAACCTGTGGTATTGGAGAATGTTGTCAAATCTCTGTGGCATGTATATGCTGAGCTGACTTCCTTTTGTATCTTTCAGATAGATAAACACTCTTTGACATAGCCATATATTATGTCTGCCTGGCTATTCTGAAAAATCTATATTTACTATTGGCATTTGTTAAGAATGGATGTGCAATTTTCTTCTGGAAATGATAAGACCTCCTAAATCTATTTCTCTCCACAATTATTGGAAATATTGAGGTGAACTTGGTTGGTAAGACAAAGGTCAGAGATTTTGCTGCCCAGGGTTTTTGAAGAATTGCCAATGAAATATGAAAGACACCTGTCACATTTACTCTTGCTAAATAAACCTTTTGATATTTTGAATAAACATTATGAATATCACAAAAAGCACAATACTGAGCCAAATGACTCTAGATTTGAATATCAGTTCCTCCAGTTACTAGTTTTATTATACTTTTTAAATTTGTGTGTTCTCTCTTCTAAATTAAAAATCTAATAATTATGCTCCCCTTAAATAATTAATTTGATTATTTAAAGGATTATTGATATAATATATGCAAAACATATAATGGAACTCCCAGCACTTGCTACATTCTTGACAAATATAATTTTCCTTATCTTTATAGTAAGCAATGTTGGTTTCAGTAAACAAACTGTTGTGGGAGGGGGACTTGAATTTGATTTCATCAGAATTTTAAAAATTTCTTTGGCACATACTACCTTATAATAAACTTTTAAAATTCACTTTTCATTCTGGCTATGTAGTTTTCATAGCTAATATTTTTATTAATATTATGTTTGTTAATTTAATTATCTCTTAACTTGTTTTGTAGCAGTCGGTGGAAAGAAACTTTCTTTTCTAAATGATTAGAAGGGGAAATGTCACAAGAATGCAAAAACAACAGTGACCTGGGCATCCACTGAAGGTATACATGGTATTAAATAGGATTTTATATTTCACAGACTTCTAAAGGTTGATCTCATTTTTCTTGAGAAGAACCCTACACAGTTGAGAAATGGTAGGTTTATGATACACACTCAAAACCATATTTTTTTTAAATCTCCCCATCTCTACCCTGGTAGAATCTGACATTTATTAAATTTGGAATAATGCATAGTCATCAGCTATATTATTTCCTATACATTTATTTTCTTCATTTGAATACATGGACATGCCCTGGCCAGTGGGGCTTGGTTGGTTGAAGCATCATCCCGTTCATGTAAAGGTGACAGGTTTGATATCCCATCAGAGCACATACCCACTTTCCCATTTGATCCCCAATTGGGTCAGGTACAGGAGGCAACTGATGATGTTTCATTCTGACATGATGTCTCTCTCTCTCTCTCTCTCTCTCTCTCAAATCAATAAGAAAAACTAAAAATAAAAATATTTAAAGACATGGGCACAAGAACAAATTCATTTACATTCAGCTGTTCTAAATGTGAAATACAAATGTTTACAAAAACATAGCTCATATTCCTTGATATTAGCTTGGAGAATCTACTTAATTGACTAACTACTGTACCCACATTTCTATTCAATACAATGATTTGAATTTGTTACACTATTTTAGCATTTATTTTCTAATTTTAATGACTTTTAAAAAATAATTTGGAGGCTGCAATAAATGTGGTGAGCCTTATTGTTACACATTTTGTGTCAACAAAGATAAAATTCACTTACATGATAAGACAGTGACTAATGAAATGCTGGTGAAACTAATAAGATTTATTAAGGCTATCTTGCATACACCAGGCCTCTATCCTATCTCATAAAAGAGTAATATGCAAATTGACTATCACTCCAACACACAAGATGGCTGCCCCTATGTGGTAAAAGATCCTGCTCCTGTGTAGACACAATATGGCCACCACAAGATGGCCAGCAGGGGAGGGCTGTTGGGAGGGACCAGGCTTGCAAGGGAGGGCAGTTGGGGGCGATCAAGCCTACAAGGGAGGGCAGTTAGGGGTGACCAGGCTGGGAGAGGAGGGAAGTTGGGGGAGACCCAGGCCTGCAGGGAAGGGCAGTTGGGGGAGACAAGGCCTGCAGGGGAGGGAAGTTAGGGGCAAACAGGCTGTCAGGGGAGCAGTTAGGCATCAATATGGCTGGCAGGGGAGTGGTTAGGAGGTGATCAGGCTGGCAGGCAGAAGCGGTTAGGGCCAATCAGGAAGGCAGGCAGGCGAGCAGTTGGGAGCCAGCAGTCCTGGGTTGTGAGAGGCATTTCCAACTGCCCGTTTAGGCCCGATCCAGGTAGGATCGTGCATGAGGTGGGTGTCCCTCAGCCCAGCCTGCACCCTCTCTAATCTGGGACCCCTCGAGGGATGTCTGACTGCCCGTAGAGGCCTGATCCAGGCCAGGTAGGTAAGATTGGGCCTAAACAGGCAGTCGGACATTCCTCAAGGGGTCCAAGATTGGAGAGGGTGCAGGCTGGGCTGAGGGACATCCCCCCCCCATGCACAAATTTCATGCACCGGGACTCTAGTTCTATATAAATGCAATCCATTGCTTTAGCACAAGTAATTTCCATAGAGACAGTGTCAAAGCAACCTTGATATGCTATTCGGAAATAAATTTCTTAAAATAAATTCTGTATTGCAGGGTTAAAAAAAGTGACTATGTCTATGGGAATATTAAGACATTAGCCCACCTATCCTATATAATAAAGAGCTAATATGCTAATTAGACCAGACAGTGGAATGACCTTCTGGAACAACCAGTGGGTGGGGGGCCACCCATCACAGTCCTGGTGCCCCTTTTTCCACAGAGGTGGTGGGAGAGTCACCGGTGTGGGCCTGGTCCTGTTCCCAGTGCCACCCCTATGGCAGAGGTGGCGGGAAAGGGGGCAGTGCAGTCCCGGAGCCTCCACAGAGGTGGGACAGGGCACAACCACAGTACCTCAACCTCTCCCATGGCCCCTCTCCCAGCTGGCCTGGCCCCCTATCAGCATCGCTCTACCAGTGGATGGGGGGCAGGGCCAGCACTAAGGAGCAGTGAGCCCAGCTTCTGGTTGAGCTGGCAAGCGCAGCAGTGGTGGGAGCCTCTCCCACTTCTGCAGCATGTGGGTGGTAAGGAACGAGGCATCCTGGACTGCGAGAGCCATGGACTGTGAGAGAGATGTCTGTGTGCCAGCTTAGACCCAATCCCTGGGGGAATCCAGCCTAAGCTGGCAGGCACACATCCCCCAAGGGGTCCTGGACTGCGAGAGGGCACAGGCCGGGCTGAGCCCTCCCCCTGCCAAGTGCATGGATTTCATGCACCAGGCCTCTAGTAAACATATAAAATGTTAAGACAGATTTACTCTTAAAATGATTGCATTTCTTATGGTCTGTAGAGTTAAAATTTTAAAATAGTATATATTCAAGTCTTCTACATCTGATAAAAGATGTGTGAATAATAATATAACCTCAAAGCAAATTCTTTAAAAGTTTTAAAATATAATACTATGAATAGTACTGAAAGCTAAAATGATCTCCCAATGTTTACACCACTAACTTGTTAAAAGTGTGGCATTTTTCACTGACCTTTACTTTAAAGAAGTTACTGAGTAACTCATATGGTATGTGGATTGAATTGAAAAGACAAGCAAAGTCACAAAATAGGCGGCCAAGAGTAGGGTTTTCCATGGCGACAGTGGACATCTCCACCGCCACTTGTCCTGGAAACCATCTGGAAAAGGGGAAGCATCCACAGGAATCAACCATCAAGGTGGAGGGAAGGGAGGAAGCAGAGGTTTCTTTGGGAATGTACTAGTAAAAGCTGGCCGGCTCAGGCACTGCTGCCAGTTGGGGGCTCTACAGACAGTTCTACCGTGCAGTGTGGGGGTGTGCTGAATGAGAAACCTGGAGGCATCTACAGTGACACTGAGTAGACCTCTGGACCTGTGCAAACATATCAGTGCTCGTAAACCATTTTTGAGCTGTTAGTTCCTTTCATTATCTCAGAACACTCTTTTAAAGTTGTAC
The DNA here is from genome assembly GCF_027574615.1 of Eptesicus fuscus. Lineage (NCBI taxonomy): Eukaryota > Metazoa > Chordata > Mammalia > Chiroptera > Vespertilionidae > Eptesicus > Eptesicus fuscus. The sequence continues at coordinate 97,250,956 of NC_072474.1, forward strand.
CAAGGGGAATTGAGGCCTAAACCCTGCCCAACCTGTTTCTGGGAGTGGTAGTGGGGGAGACGCAGTACTCCTTATTTGAGTCTAGAGTAGAAGTCATAGCCTGGGCAGACTGGTGGAGATGATGTGTTCAGAGGAGTAATGCTCTCCTGAAGGGGCAGGGAGCAGAAAACCTCCCATCTGTAGCAGAAGCCCCGAGAACCTGTCCTCAGACCCTGAAAAAGCACCCTGAGCAGAAAACTGGGTTATTTGAAAGGGAGTCTTGCTTACTTCAATTATGGCAAAAAAACAAACAAACAAACAAACAAAAAACACACACCTTATTGTGTACAGATGGATTGCATTCTATTGACTATAGTGCATATGAATAGAAATTTGATTTTTTTGAAGTTTATATAACAGGCTTCATCTTAGGATCCTGAAACTCTACAAACTTGTCACATTTAAAGTGTTCCCAATTTGGACACAGTGCAACTCTTAATTCTTCCCAAGCCTATTAGTAAAATTTGTAGATTTTTCTTTCAAAGCATGGGTAGCAAAAAATGTAATAAAAAGAGAGAGAACTCATGAACATGGACAAGAGTGTGGTGATTGGGGGTCGAGGTAGTGGGGTGAAAGGTGGAAGAGGCAGAGAGGAGATAAATGGTGATGGGGAAAATAAAATTAAAAATAAATAAAAAAAGATATTTTTAAAAGAAAAAAAAAGATTTCACCTTAATAATTTCAGGTTCTGGGTTTTCTCACTCCAGTTCATTTGCATGAGAAAGATCCAGATCCCACATACTTTTTTTCTTTTTATTCATTTTCACATCATGCAAATTAAGCTCAAAATAGTCCTAAATGTCTGTAGGATTATATTATCTATCAGAATTAGCATGGGTTACTTTCTTTGCCTACAATAATAGAAGAACGGTATACAGAAAAAGATGGTTTATGGTAATTTCTTCTATTCACTAGAATGACATTTAAATATTGCACTTCATTGTGAGGACTATTCTGTGAAGGCTATATAAGTAAAATAACATATTCAAAAGGAATTGACAAGATTTGTAAGAGAACTTAAAATTTTCCCATATGAGGAATAAATGAAGGGATAGGATAGTTTACTGAAGAAAATGGTATTCCTGAGGAGTCATAGAAAATGCACCAAATAATGTAAAAGTGTACTTATTTATCTGCCTTTCCCTGATGGTTCCAATGTAACTATATTAGCCTCTAGCAGTTTGCACATAAAATTTAACTATTGGATTTCTAATTTTTTTGTTTGTGTGTTGTGTGTGTGTGTGTGTGTGTGTGCGCACAAACCATTGAATTATGAATTATGACCTTGTGGAGATTGGGAACCTCGTCTTGCAAATATATGTGACTCAGTGCTAAGACTGATTCAGCATCGTCCTCACCCTGGTTCTCTACACCATCATCATCATCATCATCATCATCATCATCATCATCAACGGCAACAACAACAACACTAACAACACACTCTTTGCGTGTTGGATATTGATGGTCCTTTACATAGAATTCCTCTAGTGCTTACACAATACTGTGAGGAAATGCCATTATGCCTATTTTTCCAATAAGGTAATTGAGCACAGGTGTGTTTATGCAGGTTCCCTAAAGCTACATAACCATCGCTTTGTGTCTAAGGCAGTGACAGTGCACAGTGTAAGTATTCCAACCCAAATTGGGTCTACAACATAGATATCATGAATAGACATTGAGGGTAGTTTATTTTTAAAAATTGAGTGAAAGACTTCATACATTAAAAAAGTCATGCATATAGCTTCAATTGTATGCCTTACCCAATGACACTTTCATTCAATGATAATATTAACTACTATTTTCTTCTTTGTGATTTTTCTCCAAAATGTTTGTTGATTTTGTTACCCTCGTGTGGATCTGTATACTGTGCATTGCACCTCTGAATGTATTGTCGTTGGTAATATATTCCCCCTTTTTATGCCATCTGAATATAAATAAATTGAATAAATGCAGAACCCAAAAAATTATTGATGTAATACTTTCAAACTATTAGCATTAACTTGCACTTCCTTGAAAGACCAGGAGGAGTAAATATGCAAGTTTAGAGGTCAGGCATAACAAACAGAGCACCTTCCCCTGGATCCACGGATATTTTATGTCCCACCTTTCTTCTTTGTCTTTTCGTCTTCATATCAGAGTCAAATTTGTGCTGAAATGATTAATTTGTGTAATTACAAATTACATATCTTCATCTCTCTCCTTTACTTCCTCTCAGTACCTGGAGAAATGAGAGAGTTAATATACCTTGACTAAAATAAGTCAGGTGGGTTACTGAGCTTCAAACCCTCTTGTCAAAGATCCTCAAGGCCATGTTCTTTTCTTTACATTATATATAGTATGTGCTGAGAACTTACAAAAAGGCTATGAAAATTGACCATATCATGGTTCATATCTCTGACAGGAAAATGTTTTGTTTAGTTGTAAAATTCTATTAATTTTTATTGAGTTATTGGTCAAGTTCTCAAGTATATGTGCTGAAATATTACTGAGAATCAACCAGGGCTTCCTTTAAAATAGCTTTGTGGGTACGCACTAGATCATTTCTTAGCCTCTTAAGCCAACATAGCCTCCAGGATCTGAAATCGAGGGTGTTTTCTTTTTTAGCATATTATCAATATCAGTAAGAGAAAGTGCTTGTCTCTCTATGTCTCTGTTCTTCAATTCTGTCACTCTTTCTCCTCGTAAGACATTCCTTGAAAATGTGTATTATACAAATAAATTTAAGAAATTTCTTTCTTATTGTATACAGTTAAGATAAAGTTCAAAGTCCCAGGTTTGGCCCTAGCCGATTTGGCTCAGTGGATAGAGCATCAGCCTGTGGACCAAAGGGTCCCGGGTTCTATTCTGGTCAAGGGCATGTACCTTGGTTGCAGGCTCCTCCCAGCCCGGGCCCTGGGCAGGGCTCATGCAGGCGGTAATCAATCAATGTGCTTTTGTCACATTGATGTTTCTCTCTGTCTTTCCCTCTTTCTCCCACTCTCCTTAAAAATCAATGGTAAGATATCCTTGGATGAGGATTAACAACAATAAAAAAAAAGTTCCAGGTGTCTGTAATACAATGAGGTTATAATAAAAAATGATGCCAGGCATCTGGTTCATATTTGCAGTTATAAATCATTGCTTCTATTTTAATTTGGGATTTGGCTCTTTTAAATAACAGATCCAACTTTTCACCCCCTCTGCAGACAACAAAACAACAACGTTTATGTTTTTATTTCCTTGGAGAGATATAATGAAAAGTCAAAAAATATGTTCTTATTTGAACAGTGAGTGCACGCCACTCCAGCTGGGACCATCTGCAAGGAGACAAAGTGGGTCAGCACATTGTCTCATCAGCGCTTCTGTTCTCCAGCAAACCCACCTGGCTCACAGAGAAAACAGACACCATGGGTCTTTGGTTAAAAATTTGATTACTAGGAAGACAAAACTGTTCAATTTTGTGGCTTATGAAAGTTTTACTTTCAAATTTAATATTACCACCTTCAGCAAACTTCTTTTAGAGGACCCTATCATTGATGAGATGTGTTACCAGAAGGTTGTCTTGTATAGTTGGAAGGAAATGGGGTTTAGAATCAGGCAAGTCTAGTTGTGAATGGTGGGCAAATGGCATTCCTTGTATAAATGTGTTACATGCCCTATATCATTTATGCCACATCCATAATGTAATAAAAGCTTCAGTATCTCTTATTTTACATTAAAAAGCAAACAAAACAAACAAACAAACAAACAAAAAAAACTGAGAGTGGTTGAATTGATAGTCCAAAATCCCATCTCTATCAAAGAGTGAAGGAGGGATTTTAGTTCTGATGTTCTAACTCCAGGTCCCTCTTTAATGGAAATAATATTAGTGGTGGTCCAGAATAATTCACCCCAAGATGTGCCTTTATGGTATGCAAATTGTTTTGAGGTAAAGGCAATTTTAGCCTCTGGCTCAAAATAAACTTCTGCCCCTCTCTTTCCCTAAAAGGACTTGAATTACGTTCCTTGCCCATAGAGATTATCAGCAATAGCCTTTCTGAAACACCTATATAGCTAGGGCATACCTTTATTTACTAAATGTCTGTTCTTACCATCCTGCAATGAACCTTTGAAGGCCCCAAGGCACATTACCTCATCGCTAATCAGGACGTCTTATATACCCCAATTTCCCTTCTCTCTCTGAACCTCTGGTGCATGTGGGATCTCTGACTCTCTCATGTATGAGGGGTCCCCATACATAAGTGAGTATTAAATTTGGTTATTTTCCCTTGTTCATCTGTCTCATGTCTATTTGATTATTAGACCAGCTGGAAGAACCTTGAGGTTAAAGGAAAGTTTGTTTCCTCCCACATTAGCATATATACAAACTTCTCTAGTTTCACTAACAAAAGCAGAAATGGAAACGGAATGATAGCCATATAGATTGATAGAAGATTTAAGTATTTAAAAAAATTTTTCCTTAAGATAATTTAGAACAGATTACCAAATCCATGATTTTGTTATTATCTACATTGAAACAACCTTATTATCCTGTGACTTTCATGATAGCAGTAGTTTGTTTCAGCACAATTCCTTCAATTTTTCAGTATTACAAATAAAGACATATATTAATCAAGTATAAAAGAATATTTGGAAAACATTTTTTCAAGGCACATCTATTTTCCACTTTTAGATGAAAATTTTAAAAGGATAATATATGAAACCAATCAAAATTATAAGTTTCCAATAATTAACATAACAATGAAATATTCATAAGAATGAAAGATAAATGTTCAATAGAAATATCAAATTCAAAACTTGCTTTTCTGGACTACACTATTAGATTGGCCTTTACGTATAGTCCATGATGTGAAGAAGGCTAATTTCAAGTTCTCTGTTTCATGAAATTCATTAACATATTCACATTTCAGAAAGTTATACCAGGAATTATGTTAGTCTTTCATAATTTTATGAGACCACTTACTGGTATTATTGCTTCTTAGAAAATCAGTTTTCCATTGAAATAATATCCCGCTTAAATTTTCATAAACAAATTTGGATCCATTGAAATAGTCCCAGCCTTTAAGAAAAGTTATGATTTTTACTTGCAGTTGGATTTGTATTTTGAAAATGCATGCTGATTGATATCATTGAAATTCATCATTCCAGAACTCTTTTCAAAATAAGTATGTTTCTCTCTGTCTTTCCCTCTCTCTTTTACTCTCCCTAAAAAATCAATGGAAAGATATCCTCGGGTGAGGATTAACAAAAACAAAACAAAAACTTTGTTCTTCTGACTTTTTATGTATATAATTAATTGCATAATTATTTGTCTTTATAAAATATCTTCTCATTTTTAAACTTGATATGAACTACAACTCATGAATTATGTTTTAAAGCATAAGTGCTACTTAAATCCCCAATAGCAGGAACTTCACTTTCTACATACCTTTATTGTGAGTTATGTAACTTTTTCTTAAGTTCTCATGACTAATGAATTACTTTTTATTAACTTGTTTATTTAAGAAATGGTTATAGTTTACATGTTAGAGAGAGATTTACATGATAGTAATCCCATTTACAAATAATACTAGCTACTATCTTACCTTATAATAGACAAATATGCAAATTGACCGCACCTTCGCTACGCCCAAGCCACGCCCACCAACCAAGCCATGCCCATCAACCACGCCCACCAGAAAACCGTTGAGGGACCCTGGGGTGCGGCCGCCTGGAGCTTTCCAGGCCTTGGGCGCCAGCTGGGTGCCTGCTCCTATCACAGGGACCCGGCTGGCGAGCGGCGGAGCCCAAGGCCCAGAAAGCCGCCCGGGGCTTTCCGGGCCTTGGGCGCCAGCTGGGTGCCTGCTCCAATCGCAGGAGCGAGCCGACCTGGGGGTTCGGCTCGCTCCTGCGATTGGGTCGCAGGGACCCGGCTGGGGTGCGGCGGAGCCCAAGGCCCGGAACCTTGGGCGCCAGCCGGGTGCCTGCTCCGATCTCAAGGACCCGGCTGGCGTGCGGCGGAGCCCAAGGCCCGAAAAGCCGCCCGGGGCTTTCCGGGCCTTGGGCGCCAGCCGGGTGCCTGCTCAGATCCCGCCCAGGGCCAAGCCGGGACCCTGAAAGAAGGTAGAAGGCGGTGGCCACAGCCAAGGCCTGGGTCCCCGGTGCCGGCAGAAAACTGGTGCAGGCAGCCAGGTGAATGAAGGTCTATTGCACGAATCTTCGTGCAAACGGGCTACTAGTAATCTATATAATAAAAGCCTAAGCAACCATTACAGTGAAACAACCGGAATGACCGGTTGCTATGAGGTGCACTGACCACCAGGGGGCAGACGCTCAACGCAGGAGCTGCCCCTTGATGGGCAGTACACTTCCACAGGGGGAGTGCCGCTCAGCCAGAGCCTGGCTCACGGATGGTGAGTGCAGCAGTGGTGACAGAAGCCTCTCCCGCTGCCTCCGCAGCAATTCAAGGAACAGTGAGCAGGTTGGCGGTAAGGAGCAAGGGCCCCGGCCTGCGAGAGACTGCAGGCTGGGCTGAGGGACCCCCCTCCAGTGCACGAATTTCATGCACCAGGCCTAGTAATATAATTATATGATCCTGAACTTATTTAAAGTCTCCACTTCTCTAGTAATTTTGTGATGGAATTTTTTTTTTTTTTTAAAGGTGAGTAGCAACTAATCTAAACAGCAATTGTTCTTGGCAAGTATTGTCTCTTGGTACCTTTTCATCACAATTTTAGTTGCCACAACTAAGTAAAAATAATGAGTCTCTAACTCTAGTAGGTGTGCAATATTAAGATCACCATCTCCAAACTCCCACCTTAGTTCTTATAAGACATCATTGTTAGTTCTGTCTTCTTAAATCTGTTTGTCCTCAGCTCTTCCCTTGCTCAAAGTCTTTAATTCAATAGATTTTCATTCCCATGGCACTGGATTTCTTGTAAGGTCAGAGAGATCCTAGCATGTGACTTGGTTATGAGTCTAAAGACCAACACACACCTTGTGCTTCAGTTCTCATAGCTGCTATTAAGTTGCTAAACCTGTTGCTAAACTCAACTAAGGCCACCCCATAAACAATATGGAGTCATAATCATCCTGGAGTCATAAATATCCTGGAATAACAATTGCTACATGGATACATTTGGACTTTACTTTCTTCTAGTTTTCCCCACCCTCATTTGCATATTGGAATTAACCAATCCCCATTAATATAGCCAGGATCCTTCATTTGCCTGAAAGAATTATACTTCGTGGTTTCTGCATTTATGAATGCTCCCCAGAGTGCAGTTTTATGTGTCATCGAAATCTGTGTCTCTGGGGTTGCAATCCTTTTGTTCAAATAGACGCCTTCTGTTCTTTATTATAGCCTGAACCTCTCCTCTGTATTGGTCAACAGTTGAATGAGAGTTAATGGTAGAATGAGTGAATATGTCATTTAAATGCTGTTGCAGTAGAAACACAGAGAATAATAATATACTGCCCATATAATTCAATAGCATAATCTATGGTAGAAGATAGAAAGTAAATTTGTATTTACAATAAAATTCTAGGAGGGCAATGATAGGGATATAAACATGGCTCTAAGGAAACTTGCTCCACACAGCTAGATGACTTCATACAGTATTACATTTCCTAATCTTACCAATAATCTCAAGGAGTAAAGCGTGCACCACTTTTCCTTAAGAATTCAAACTGATAAAAGTTTTATTTGTATTTTTTAAATGGCCAAATCTAAATTTATTTATATTTTATTTTATCTAATTTTATTTTATTATTTTATTTTATTATTTTATTTTTTCCATCACCATTTATCCCCTCTATGCCCTCTTCCACCTCCAACCACTACACTCCCCTCTCACAATTGGCACACAAGTCCAAATTTAATTTACTAAAAATTCATATTTAGTTTTCTCTATATGTAGCCTGCTAGAGTCCTTTGATGGATGGATTCTCACTTGCATTCTGAGTCACTTCATGATGAAGGCCAGCCAGAAAAGTGACAGCCTACTCAAATGATGTGAACTACTTTGTAAAGGACCGACTACAGTTCTATGGTACTTTGTATTTTTATTAGTCTTCATCTGAGATACCAGAATCATGAACAACTAACAATGTGGTAGAAGAAAGAACAGAACAAAATAGATTTGTTTCACTATCAAAGGCTGACCAGTCCCACCTATTTAGATTCTTAAATCTCAGTTACCCACCATAATTTTAAGGGCAAAATATGAAAAAGATATAGTGTCTCTTTAGTGTTTTTAAGTGCATTAATAGAATTGACTGTGTAAGTATTAAATAATATTTTACTGCAATAGTGGTATAAAATCATGCCATTTGCATAAATAATGAAATTGTAATAATGAAGCCAATAAAATCATTTATCATGCCCTTAATTTACTTCAGTGAGTGAATGACAGCCTTTTCCCCTTAGGACAACTCAAGTAGCAAATTGATGGTGTTCAATGCATTTCATGGATCAAGAGATAATAGGAGTCATATGAGCTCTACTGTCACAGAACCTCCCCTGGAGAGTTAATTTATATTCACTGCACCAATGTTCATACTGCTTTGAGTTGGCAAGTAGACTCTTACATTCTTCCTCTAATATATTCCACCACCATGAATTCTAAGTTTGAAACTGATTTCTAACTATGCATAGATATTTTCCCGTGAAAAGTTACACTTAGAAAAGACAAAGGTAGTAGGCAATATAAAATTTAATATTAAAATATTAATTCAATATTAGAAATTATACCACTTCAAGGCAGTAATATTTTACAAGACTATTAAATTTTACAAAAAGGACTCTCTTAAATGGATCTCTCTCTTAAAAATGACTGATAATACAAATTCAAGTAACTTTTGAAAGTTTGTAAATTACTCCTAGGAAAGAAAATACATGCTTTTCGGGGAAAACACTAATTCTTAAAGCTCTTTATTATGCTGCAAAAGATGTTTGCTAACCTGAATACTAATTATAATGTTTGTACAAGAACCTGGTAACATCAATAATCATCTCTCATATTTACAAGAACTTGATAGTTTATGCCTATAATACTTCAGTTACTGTATTTTCTGGCGTATAAGATGACTTTTTAACCCAGGAAAATCTTCTATACTCCCAGTCATCTTATACGCCGGAAAATACTGTAATCTTAATTGAAACATTAGTTATGGATACATTTTTAACATCTATTTCAACACAAATTAAAGTCTAGAGAAAACTAGTGGTATGTTTGTTCTCTGAGCTTGAAAACTATCTCATTGTTGGTTCCTGTTGGTTTCAGGAGTTGGAAATAATATATTTATTTTATTTCCCAATACAAAAAATGATAAAAATAATAATATAAATATTAATAATAACAAAAATGACTTTTTTGTTCTAGGTAAAATGCTGAGAACTATACAAGAATTTGCACATTTCGTGTACATTAAAAATGCATGCAATGAACTAGTAACTATTATTTACCTAATTAGTGAATGCAGATTCTTAAACTAGGAGACCACAAATAATTTGTTAAAAATCTCAAAGCTAATAAAAAAAGAAATGCAATTGGAAACCCAGGAGATTATTAAGTTATTACCTTCTAATCTGTAAATCACTAAAAATGAAAAAAAGACAGAAACAAAATAAATCAACAATCAAAATATGCTGAAACTCTAAAATGTACCCTTTTTATTGTTGTCTGTATTACAGATGTCCCTCATTTTACCCCCTTTGCCTCCCTCCACCCTATGCCCACCTTACCTAGGCCTTCACCACCTTATTGTCTGTGTCCATGTGTTATGCATATCCTATATGAAAGGCTAATTGTCCACTTGGGAGGTCGACCACCCACTATAACATGCACTGACCACCAGGGGGCGGCACAGAATGAAGGAAGGCCCCAGTAGACAGCCGGCAGCAGGGGGAAGGAAGGCTCTGTTTGGCCCTGATCGCTGGCCAGGCCTAGGGACCCTACCTGTGCATGAGTTTCATGCACTGGGCCTCTATTATGTATATATTCTTTGGTTGATCTCTTCCATCTCCTGCACCCTTTTAAAAGGCATTTTCTTTTTTAAAATATATTTTATTCATTTTTTTACAGAGAGGAAGAGAGAGGGATAGAGAGTTAGAAACATCGATCAGCTGCCTCTTGCACACCCCCTACTGGGGATGTGCCCGCAACCAAGGTACATGCCCTTGACCAGAATCGAACCTGGGACCTTTCAGTCTGCAGGCTGACGCTCTATCCACTGAGCCAAACCGGTTTCGGCTAAAAGGCATTTTCTTTGAAATTTCTAATGAGCACATTAGGCTTTCCCTTACATTAGCACTCAAAATATATATAAAGCTAAATCATCATTCTCACTAAGCAGTTCTTTTGACTTCTGCATAGTTTTGAAATGGCTTTAATGGGTTCATTGTGACTGTGTTACAATTTTAATGGTGTTAGAGTTCAGCCAGAGCTTTCCATGCAAGTTTAGTCTGAGTTTAATTATTCATAAAGTCTTTTGAGGAAAAACACAAAGTTTAAATAACTTCAAAAAACAAATATTTTATGAAAAGTTTTATTTCTTGTTTTATAGCAATTTATCAGAATATCAGATAGGAGAGATCTTCTTATGCAATTAATGGTTTAGTTCACCAATAAACAGATTGCTTTTCTTTAGGGCAAAGCAACTAAAAGCCCATGAGACTGGCATGGCACATTGGTGGAATGAATAACACAATAGTAAAAGGTGCAACAACCCAGCCAGCATGGCTCAGTGGTTGAGAGTTGACCTATGAACCAGTGAGTCACGGTTTGATTCCCGGTTAGGGGATATGACTAGGTAAGTACTAATATAAACTTGAAAGTAGATTATATTGTCTTATAATTTGAACAGAGTGGCTGATTGAATAGGACGCGCTAACAATCTTGGAGTTTAATTACCAGGTGCTTTTCATAAATTGTGAAAGGTTATAGCAAAGAAAAAGAAAGGCCTTTTTCTTGACCTCACACTCTCAAGTATATGTCTCCATTTAGCACCACTGTGATGGTAATCTAACCAGTCCCATATAATTAAGAAAATCTTAATGTGGTCCCTACTTCAGAACGTTCTTTATAAATTCCAGACTGTTATATCTTATTGAATCAACTTACCCGCTTGGTTATCTTACAGTCATTGTGAACTTCATGTGTTCCAAACTCACTTTCTGATCATCTGTTCAGAAACCTCTCCTGCTTTCTCATCTTCCTGTCTTTCTCATCTTAGTTAATAACTACTTCTTCTAGTTGCTCAGGTCCAGAACCTTAGAGTCATCCCTGACTCTTCTTTTACCTTTCACACTGAATATCTAATTTATCTCAAAATTACGTTGGCTTTAACTTCAAAATATAATCCATAATCCAACCACTTTTTGTCACCTTCCCTATTAACATCCTGGTCCAAGCCTCTACCAAGATGATTCTAACAGCTCCCTGAGTGATATTTTGGTATTGACCTGTTTTCTCAGCAGCCAAAGTGATTCTTATAAAACAGAAGAAAACATTCTATTGCACAAAATGTTACAATGACTCATAACAATGCTATGAGTGCTATAAATTCTGATTCTCTTTAACCTCGCTTCCTTCTCTCCTGTGACTCATACTCTTAATATTGTGTTAAAGCCAAATGGACATCTTTTCTCTATCCATGTGAAGAGCATGAGACTTTTAGCTAAAAAAGAGTAAATATCTAACGTGTTCTCTTTCCTTTATTCTTCTGGTTACCTGAGCCTCAGGAGGCCCTGGTTGCCTGCTAAATTATCCTGACTAATTCTTTCATGGAACATATAATACTCTATAATTACTGTGCTCATTCATTCATTTGTTTGTTTATAATTTTCTCTTTACCTTATACTAATCTATATATCCATATATCTATATCTATATCTATATCTATATCTATATCTATATCTATATCTATGTATAACTGTATAAGGCAAAGGGAGGACAGTTGACTCAGAGACTTCCCTAACACCCATGATTCAACTCAAAGATGTATCTCCAGATCTTGGAATCTAGGCACACATGAATACCAATGGATAAGTTAAGATAGTATGAACTTACGGCTATATATTAATTTTCAAGGTCTATAGATGCTGGGGATACTATATGTGTGTTGAGGTTCAATTTTATTTATTTATACAAAATATGAAACTAGATTTATACCTAGCATCTCCATAGAGTGTTTTCCAGTACTCCCTCCACCATGGACTGTGTTACATCATCTTCCCTTATCATGTCATTTGGGAAACCATTTATAAACACACAGACTTTTCCCATGATGACTTGCTGAATCATGATAAGTTTAATTAGACCTACCTGATTTTAAACTGTGCTTATACTTTTTGATCAGAGGCTTGTTTTTCTTATATTTATTTCACTAATATTTACTCATTTATAAAGTACTGTAAGACCTACTTTGATGGAAGGTTTTCTACCCTGTATCCCTAATTAAAATGTAAGCCAAAATGACACCGATTTTGTCCATACAGTTCACAGCTGTATTCCCAGTACAAAATACTCATTAATTTCATTTGCTCAATAAATATTTAGTGAATGTCTACTCTGTGCCAAGAACTGTCCTAGGTTTAGGGCATACAACCATCAATAAAACATAAAAAAATAGTCTAGCATCACAGAACTTAAGTTCTATTGGGGGAGATAAAAAACAAGCAAAACAAAGAAAGACACAGCATCCTATCTAATAAAGAGGGAATATGCTAATTGACCATCACACCCTCACAAAAGATGGCGGTGCCCACAGCCAATAAGGAGAGAATATGCTAATGACCGCCACACCGTCAAAGATGGTGGTGCCCATAGCCACAAGGTGGCAGCGCCCAGTCCCCTCAGCACCCCAGTCGTCCAGGGCCATCCCAAGGCACAGGCAAGCCTTGGATGGCAGCTATCCAGCTGCCCAGGGCTGGCCAGAGGTGCAGGCAAGCCTCAGATGGCATCTGCCCAGCCTCCTAGGGCTGGCCCGAGGAGCAGGTAACCAGGACTGGCTGAGACTTGTGCTGCTGGCAGTGGCAGCAGCAGAGGTGTGATGGGGGCATCACCTTCGCCAGGTCGCCTCCCACTCCTAAGGGCTTCTGGACTGTGAGAGGGGGCAGGCCGGGCTGAGGGACACCCCCCTCCAGTGCATAAATTTTCATGCACTGGGCCTCTAGTCCTATCTAATAATAGACAAATATGCAAATTGACCATACCTCCAACATACCCACAAGCCACGCCCACAAGCCACACCCACCATCCAATCAGAGCGAGTATGCAAATTAACCCAAACAAGATGGCTATATCCACAGAGAGCAAGGTTTCCTAGGTAACAGAGGAAGCCAAACTTTCTGCCAGCCTTTGCAGGCCTAAGACTCCTCTCAAGCTACAAAGTTTCAATTATAGAAGGTAAACAAATTCAAACAAATGGCGGCAGAATGGAGCTTGAGAGAGCAGTCCAGGGTTGCCACTGGCAACAGGGGAAGCAAAGCTTTCTGCACACCCTGGCCGGGCCCACCCGCTTAAGGCAACAAAGTTTCAATTATAACCCCAACACAAATGGCTGCGGGCCTCGGAGGGAGCCCCAGGCTTGGCTCTGCTCCAGGCTACAAAGTTTCAATTGTAGAAGGAAAATAAATTCCAGATACCAGGACCTCCGCTTGCGTTGCCAGGGGATGTGGCCGGCCTGCAAACCACCACAGGCCCCTCGCTCAGTCCGCCCCACACCCCAAGGGAACTCCACCCTGATCAGGGACACCCTTCAGGGCAAACCAGCTGGCCCCCACCCCTGTACCAGGCCTCTATCCTATCTAATAAAAGAGTACTATGCAGATTGATCATCACTGCAACACACAATATAGCTGCCCCCATGTGGTCAAAGATCCTGCCCCCATATGGACACAAAATGGCCACCACAAGATGGCCAGCAGGAGAGGGCAGTTGGGAGGCACCTGGCCTACAAGGGAGGGCAGTTGAGAAGGACCAGGCCTGCAAGGGAGGGCAGTTGGAGGTGATCAACCCTGCAGGAGAAGGCAGTTAGGGGTAACCAGGCCGGCAGAGGAGGGAAGTTGGGGGCAAACAGGCTGGCAGCAGAGTGGTTAGGGGGTGATCAGGCTGGCAGGCAGAAGCAGTTAGGGGCAATCAGGAAGGCAGGCAGGCAAGCAGTTCGGAGCCAGCAGTCCTGGATTGTGAGAGGGATGTCCGACTGCCCGTTTAGGCCCGATCCCTGGGCCTAAAGCAGTAGCAGGAAAGAGCATAAGAAATGTTGAGGGGGTTCGATTTAAAATAGGGTCATAAGTAAAGGTCTCCATAAAAGTTAAACAGGGGAATGAGCAAGCCAGGAAGACATTTTTGGGTGGGGAGTATTCTAGAAACAAGCAGTACAGCACGTGTGTGCAGTCAATGGCTATGGGGAGTGTGTAAGACTGGGAGGGGTAATGTAGATTAACAGTGAGGACAAGGAGGCTGGGACAGAGTTAGCAAGAGGAGAGCAGTAGGAGATGTCTCATTTTCAAAATTTTGTTTTTTACTCTAGAAGTGATGGGAAACCCTTGGAGGGATTTGAGCAAGGGAGACATGACTACTAACAGGATTACATATACTTTCATTGATAGATAAATAAGTTGAATTAATTAATTTGAAGCTCATAATAGATAAAGTACTAGTTAACCCTGTTAAAAAACAAAATTCAGCGGAGAAAACTTAAGATTGAAATAACTTTATTAAGTGATTAATGAATTCAAAGCACTTCATTCAGAACCAGAAGGGCAAGGGCCCTCTAAGAAGTTGTACAAAATGGATGGTTTTTATAAGAAAAAGGGTGGGTCAAGGGAGCTATTAACAAAAGTGAAGAAAAAATTATCTTTAGACCATGACATGGGAGGGAGGGGGTTAGGATGGGGAGAGGCAACAGAGTGGGTTCTTATCATGTGGATTGTTTCTTCTTTTATAGAGGAGGGGGTAGAGCTGGACAACATGACAGATTACCTCATTGTTGTGGATCAGAAAATTCCAGCAGACTGGTTGATTAATATTACATTTCTGGGAAAGGTTGAAGCAGCAATAGCTCATGTGTTAAATCTAGGTTTGGTATCATGGGCTTTAGCACAAGTGATGCCATTTTGGGTCTGTGTGTTGTTGTTTTTTTCTGCATCAAGGATAATGAATTAATAGCAACACAGTACTAGAATCTAAATCTGGTTCTTATTGTTATCCTTATGCCAAATTGACGTATTTTATTTTTCCTCCTCTAATACACACCACAACCCCAAATCTCCAAGGACAAAACAAATTAATTCATATTTTATTGTGTAAATGCTTTCAAAGAAAGTGTATTTACAGAGATTTTATCTTTTAAAAACTTCCAATGCCTTCTTCAAATAAAATGTTCCTCCTGAATATTGCTATTTTCCTTTTAAAAATAGTTACTTTTATGTAAGAAAGATTTCAGTAATAACTATATATAGTATGATAAAAAGAAAGTGCCACAGAATTCAATATAAGGACAATCCTTTGGCCAGAAAATCCCAGTGCCATATCAGGCTAGAAAACTAGGCAATGGAGATTAGGAGTTATTGACCCTTATTTCTGAAAAGAAGCATTTAATTGAACTCCTCTTACTAACTTTATTTCCTGGAATGAACAAAGGCCTCTGTCCTCAGCTCTAAGTGAATATTATCAAAATGAAGTGTTATTACTTAGGCACCTCTTGCAAGCATTTTGTTTGCCTGTATTGGTCATGTAGCTCATATCTATATCTTTTTAATCTGTCATTTTCGTTTCTTGGACAGGGTCATCTAATGTGTATGTTCTTACTCTACAAGCAGCAGAAGCAAGTTTAGCAAGCAGTAAAACTGTATTTGCCGAGGAAGATTTTGGATGAGAATGCATTCCAGGACACATAGTTGAGAAGATGAAAGTGAATTCTATTGTACCTTACTCATTAAATCCACATGTTTGTCACAGGACAAAATGCACTGAAAACACTCAGGTCATTGCAAATAGGAGGATTCCTGTAACTGTAATTCTACTTTTTGAACAATAGAATCATAGATTTTAGCATCACTTTAAATGGATTTTTAAGCCTAAGATGTTTCAGTCTAGGCTTGTTTCTTTCCTGATCACCAATCACTGCATGTTTGACCTGCATTTTTGTGTTCCCCCCAAATTAATATGTTTAAAATTCCTAATGTGATGGTATTTGGAGGTGGGGTCTTTGGGAGGTCACTGGGTCATGAGGATGGACACCTCATGATGTGAGGATGGACACCTCATGATGAGATCAGCGCCCTTATAAAGAGACTCCAGAATGTCCCTGCCCCTCCTGCCTTTGGAGTACACAAAGAGAAGATGGCAGTTTGTGAACCACGAAGTGGGGGCTCACCAGTCACCGAATCAGCTGAAGCCATGGTCTTAGATTTCCCAGCTTCCTCAGTCATGAGAACAAAATGCCTGTTGTTTATAAGCCACACAGTGTATGGAATTTTGTTATAGCAGCCCAAACAGAATAAGACATCCAACTGTCAACTTTTGGTTCATGTTTTCAATCATTCATTCATTCATTCATTCATTCATTCAAACATGTTTATGGAGTGTGAAGAATTTAAAGGCCATTGTTAGGATATGTGGGATCCCTTGTCACGTCCTGCGTGATTCAGGGTTCCGGTTCAGGTCCGGTTTCTGGAGAAGGCCGCAATCAAAATGCAGAGAAGCTAGAAAAGAATCAATTTGGGAAAATGGGGGCCAGGCAGGAGTCCACCTCTAGGGGGAGGACTGCTCACTGCTCTGGCCTTTGCCATCCCTTTTATTGGGGTTCTGAGATACACCCATATCCTTTAGGCAGGAAATTCCAATAATAGACAATCAGCAAAAATTAACATATGTTTAACAGGTGAGAGTTGATTTAACTACC
Organism: Eptesicus fuscus; assembly: GCF_027574615.1. Classification (NCBI taxonomy): domain Eukaryota; kingdom Metazoa; phylum Chordata; class Mammalia; order Chiroptera; family Vespertilionidae; genus Eptesicus; species Eptesicus fuscus. Next base: position 97,267,864 of record NC_072474.1, read on the forward strand.
AATGTCTCAACTAAACAATGAGTGACTAGCTCTGACCATTCAGAGTGATTAAGGTTGACCAAAGCATTCTGGATTCCCTTTTCACATTTAACTTCCAATGTCTCAATGTTCGGTTTCCGGCAAGGATATAGATTTGATCATTTATATACTTCCTTCATTTTGTTAATATGCAAATTGCTTGGGTGTTTAGACTTGAAACCAAACTTGCATGTTATCTTTTGGCTTTTTTTGACCCTCTCTATTCGCATGTGCACCTTCTGTTTTATAACTACTCTATGGTGCCTTATCTTATTGCTTTAATGTAGTTCTTTCTTTGATTTGCTAATTTTAAAGGGTTTTTAAATCTATTTTTCTTAATGATTTATGTTTTTTTTTTCTTGCTAGATTTCCTCCTTCCCCACCAAAAAAATGATTATAGCCCTGACCGGTTTGGCTCAGTGGATAGAGCGTGGGGCCATGGACTGAAAGGTCCCGGGTTTGATTCCCTTCGAGGGCATATACCTTAGTTGCAGGCTCAATCCCCAGTAGGGGGCATGCAGGAGGCAGCTGATCGATGTTTCTCTCTCATTGATGTTTCTAACTCTCTATCCCTCTCCCTTCCTCTCTGTAAAAAGTCAATAAAAATATATTTTAAAAAATTATTATAGTAGTCTCCTGAAATGAAATGCAGTATATATGTTTTCTTGTCTCTAAAATGTTTATGTAATATTAGATTTTTTTTATCTTTGGATGCTTGGTAGAATTTATTCATAAAGTCATTTTGGCTTGGATTTTTCTTCTTGTGATGTTTTTAATTAAAGATAAAACTGCTCCATTATCTCTATGCATGTTAAAATTGAATGCTACTATTTATGCCAGATTTAGTAAATAGAGCTTGTCCATTTTATTTAAAGATTTAAAATTTACTGGCATAAGATTTTAAAAATAATACCTCTTTATCTTCTTTTTAACATCTAAAGCCTCTTATATGGTATCTTTTATTGTCATGTCAGGTAACAGTTTTAATAAATGTTGCATCACTGAAGATGATGGCTTTCTATCTCTATGGCTTATAATATATTTCCTGGCTATCTTCTCTATTATGAAGTCAATACCACATATTTTTAAGTGATTTTTATAGCCTCATCTCACCTATATCTGTATTAGTTGAAAGTAACATCAGAGCAGTAAGACATAAGCCCTGTAATTTCTGACTTAAGTCAGTAGAAGTCTAATTTTTTCTCACATAAAGATCAAAAGTATGTTTCTGGTCAGCAGGTTGCTCTTTTCTGAGCAGAGATTCAGGATTTCCTATTAAGGCACTACCATTTCATAGGTATGGTCTTTTTAGTAGAAGGGCAAGTGAGAGGAAATGATACATGGGAGGTAACATACATGGGTGGTATTAGATGTGGCACACACCACTTCTATTCACATTCCATTGGCCAGAACTTGGTAATATGGCCATTCAGCCACAGGGCTATATTTAAAGACAAAGGAGGCTGAGAAGTATTGATCTGTTGATTGTGCAAGGTAAAGATAAGAAGGGTTTAGTCAATCACTAGCTGGTCTCTTCCACAATAAATTGGTAAGTTCTAGATATTTATTTGAAATGTGTAAGTGGTAATATCATCTAGAATGTGATTTCAGTAAAGGCAGAAACCACACCTGACTTTTATATTATTACTAGAGGCCCAGCGCATGAAATAGAGCACATGTAGCTCACCACCAGTTGCCACTGCTCACCGCCCTGCCTGCCACCCACCACTGTAAGCTGTGAGCTGCCACTCATGAGCCGGGGGTGAAGGACTGAGAGGTGATCAATGCACCTCATGGCGACTGGTCGAGCAGTCGTTCCAGTCATTATGCTTATGGTCCCTGGCCTTTTATTATATAGGATGACTCAGTGGTTAGAGTGTCAGTCTGTGCATGGAAGCATTTCGGGGTTCAATTCCTAGCCAAGGACACCTACATATCTGGGTTGCAGGTTTGAGCCCCAACCCGGTCTGGGCAAGGGTGGGAGGCAACCAATCGATGTGCCTCACATTTATGTTTCTGATGTTTCTCTCTTCTTTCCTCCCTCCCTTCTACTCTGTAAATAAATAAATAAATAAAAAATCAATGGAAAAAATACATATTTGGGTGAGGATGAACAATACCCCTCCCAAAAAGCAACTGTATGTAAACCCTTTTAATGGCTATTTTTAGATTTCTGTATATAGTGTGTACTCAATTAACACCTTAGATTGAGCAAAAATTCAAAAATATATCTTTAAAATGGAAAAAAAGTAAATATACAAAGATTGAATTCACATTTTATTAGCATATCACTTAAAGAATGCATTTCCTTTTAAATATTTAAAAAATGCATTATGCAATAATTACCTTGACATTTTTCTATACTCCAAAGTTCAGAAAATGTCTCATTGAAATGTACGACTACCTGGACAAGGTGCACACTACAGCATTGCAATGAACAAAGATGTTGTAATGCATAGATTGAGAATGAGCCCCTTTTTAGTGAAAAAGAAATAAATAATTTAATAGCTTTGGGAATGTTTATTGCATGGAAAGTCTATCATTACATTTTTGGCATATATATATTAGGGCATCTTGGCAGCAAAAACATCGTTTTATATAGTAAATTCTTTAGAAGACTTCAACTGAGGTGAAATGAAAAATGTACCTGAAGTCCACAGTGTCTGCCATGTAATTAGTTCCCTTGCTGCTGGCATAGGAGAATGTGAAATTATGGCTCTGATATCTGCTGATTCAGCCTTTCTAGTCCAATCTTAGTATTATTACTACTAATTATTTTCTCTTTCCTTTGCTGTTCACAGTCCCGTGAGGCTTCTCAATCAAGAGCTCAATAAAAGACTAAGCAACAACATATGGCTGTGCGGTGGTGGACGTAGACAGGGTTATTGGTAACAACATCCAGGGAGAAGAGGACTAACACATTATATGCCTTCAAAAGCTATAGTTTCAGGTGATAATTAGAGCAGCTACAACAGAGAGTTTGTTTCTAGAAATATAAAGTATCCTGTGTTTGAAGTTTCCCCTAAAATAGAGACTAAATAGCATCCAGGTTTGGGGGGAAAGGAAAAAACAACACATACCCCATAAATCATCTTGACTGTATTTGCATCTTAATCTCAAAATCTTGCCAAAAACCAAAATCAAGTTCTTAATATGGATGTTTCAAAAATCAAAACCAAAAAAATGTTCAAGTAGTTTTTGTAAAAGTTTTATGGTAATCTGGCCCGTGAAAAGTTTATGGCTGTGAAATCAAACAGCTGTGGGTTTGCATTTTGTCACCTACTTGTATGTGAACCTGAACAAAACACTTGCTATTTATATCTTTACTTTCCTCACTTGTAAAACAGAAGTGTAATAAATAATGTGCAGTATTTTAAACAATTAAAATATGTAATGTGATATTTGTAAAACTTTAACATGTACTACTCAGCATACTGTAGTTGTTCAACTATTACAACCAAATTTTTTTTGGGTATTTTAAAATTCAAATAAGACTGGAAATTATTCAATAAACCCTAGAGGCTAGGAAACAATTTCTTGTCATTAATGGATGGGTTTGGTTATTGTCAGCTCCTTTGCACCTAAGAACATTTAATTTTGAATCTTTTATCGCCTGCATTGGATGTTTGTATTTTGGTTCACAAATTTGAATTAAGGACCTATTTGATATAGACCCAATTCCTTCAACCTTAGGACAAAAATAAAAGTTTGAATTTTAAATTCTCTAATCCTGGTTATTGTTATTTGGAAAGGAAAGTGTTTGAAGAAACTTAGAAACCTGTCTAAGAAAAAGTAAAATAAGAAAAGAGGTAAATGTGAAACCAGCTATGATGAAACACACTCACACACACACACACACACATACACACACACACACACAAGCAAAAAAGAAAACAGTAAATATGTATATGCAACATGTCTCAACTCATGAATAAGCTAGAACAGAGTCTTTAACGCCCTAAGTCATGCCCTGCCAGAGTGACTCGGGTGAGTGTTGTCCTGTGCACACAAGCGGGTGCCTATGGAAGGCTTCTCTATCACGTCAATGTTTCATTCTTTTTCTCTAAGCATATCTTAGGGTGAAGATTAAAGAAAACAAAACAGTAACAACAAAAAACAACATAAGTCAGTAACTTGGAGCTACATCTATTCTTTCTTGGTATGTGAACCTGCCTGTTTTCTTTATTCTTCTGACCAAGGTTTTCGTAAAAATATATGTTATGGGGTTGTTGTGTTTTTGGGTTTTTTTTTGCAGCTTATTTGAGTATCTGTTCAAATTTGTCTTTCTAATTTACTAATGGGACCACCTTATTCTCATTTGTACTTGAGTCATAGATTGTGCTTTAAAGATCACAAAGAAGACTACTAATATAATTTGCAGACTCCCATGCTTTTGATAAGCTAAAATATTTTATGTAATGTTTTAAAAATTTGCATATTACTATGATTTTCCCTATGGCTCTAAGTTGGATGTTGATATCATAAATTCAATTTCATAATAAAAAAAAGTTGGCTTTAAATAAATATAAGCCAAATATGTAGACATCTATATATACAAAAGCCTAAGTGACCATTATGACCGAATGACTGGAACGACCAGTCAACCAGTCGCTTTGACGTGCACTGACCACTGGGGGGCAGAAGCTCAACTCAGGAGCTGTCCCCTGGTGGTCAGTGTACTACCACAACCCCTCCCAGCCCATAGGCCTCAATCGCTGGTGAGACTGAGGGACCCCACCCATGTACAAATTTATAATATCAGCAGATAGGAAGAAAGTACATGGTAAGACAGTCTTGCAAGGAGAAACTGTTTTTGATCCAAAACATCAGAACCTGATTGTATTTATGATGTTAAGTTGCATTGAGAACTCTTAAGTGTGGTTTCTCTCAATGAGATGTTTGTATTTTGGTTCACAAATCATCAAGAGAAAAAAAGATGGAAATTGAAAACACCCCCATCATAAATTCTAGTTTGTAAGTCATTACCAGCTTTTTTTTTAAAGTTTAATTTTAAAGAAATTGAGGAAGATGCGCTAGGAGATTAAAATGGATGGTAGCCATGCTTGCATTTCTCTGTCCTCACCAAACAAAGTATTTTCCCTTTAGGTTATAGAATGTTAAATAATATGTGAAAACATCATCCCTTTGTCTAATTTATCTTTAGAAATGTGATTTTCTTTTGCTTAAATGATAATGCGTTCAAGATGGACAGAATTCTCTTCCTTCTTCCTATTTCACTTCAAGTCTTCTTCCTGAATATTATTCTATACCTCCTGTAGACTACTGATAAACATCAAGCTTCTAAAACTCATTTAAAAACCTGTTGAAATAAGCAAAAATAGCTTGAAAGAATTAGTCTTATCTTACAATGGAGAGATTAGGGAAAGATTTTTTGTGTGTGTTTTAAGAAGGGGGAGAATCTTACAAATTGGGGAATTGGTTGAACAATGTGCGAGTTTATGACATTAACAGTTTTGGGTTAGTCGATTCAGTGAAGATTGAAATGGACTGTCATGACCAAGTTGTTAGTATTGAGAATAAGTCTATTTTAGTTGCTTCAGTTTCTTACCTTCTAGATGCAAGTATTTTCTGGAAAGAGTAGTTAAGTTGTTTTTCCCCTGGTCTCAGAATTGTTCAGCACTTAAAAAGGAAAGTGCATTTGATCTTTGACTTAGTTTTTTTGATTGCTATTACAAAATATCATACATTGGGCAGCTCATAAACAACAAATATTTACTTTTTACAGTTCTGGAGGCTGCAAAGTCCAACATCCTAGCTACTGAAGATCTGGTGTCTAGATTCATAGATGGGTTTTCAAATATTTCATTGGTTGAATAATTGAGAACCGGGGAATTAGAATAACTTTTCAGTCAAAATATTTTATAAACTAGATCTTAGGGAAAACATTCTTGAGTTGTTTTGTTTTACCTCTATACACCTAGCTTATTATGATGGTTAACTTTCTGTGCCAACTTGACTATAAGGGTATTTATGGAAGAGATTAGCACTTGAATTGATAGGCTGAGTAAAGCAGATTACTCTCCCCAGTGTGAATGGGCTCATCCTCTGGGAGGTTAAGGGGAGGCAGGCAGGCTTTGTGTCTTTGTTTCTCTGAATTACTGATCACACAGGCTGCTCTCCTGTGCTATGTTCTTGCCCAGGTCGCTCAGCTCAGCTGCAGGTAGTGCTGCTCTTGCTCCTCCTGGCTGAAGGGTGTCTCAGCCACAACTGGATTCCTCCCCGCTCTGGCAGAGACCCAAAGTGAGTTCCTAGCTGCCAGGCTGCATCCTCAGCTCTTATCACCCCCTCCGTTTTTTGCCTTCCTCTTTAGGGCACTTCCTCTTTAGGGCACTTTAGATAATTCAGTGCATGGACCTCTCAGGCTTCTTTGTGCACTGAGCAGGGAATTCTTTGTTGAGTTATAGCTGATCAAATTGTTGAAACTTCAGAGAGAGAGACCAAGGGGATCTCTCATGCATCCCTTCTTCAGATGTCCTTGATCTATTTTAATAGTGATAGTGACTTGGATTACTTCTAATTTTTTGTTCTAATAATAATTGATGTGAACTTTTTTGTACTTGTATTTCATTGCGGAAGGGCATGGATTTTTGTGGGCATAGTTATGTGAGTGAAATTGATGAGTCATGGGCCATGCTTATGTTAAGTTTTAATGTTTTCTAAAGTGGTTATATTAATTTTACTTTTAAGAAGTTTTTATAAAAAATTTTGATGTGTTATATCCTTTCCAAAACTTGGTATTAAAAAAATAGCAATTTTGTGTGTATGTATAGGCACTTAATTTTCATTATACTGATTACTAGAGAGACTGGTCATGATTTTATAATGTTATTGATTTGGTTAAATTCTCCTGTAAAATGCTTGCTCAAGTCTCTTAGTGATCTTTCTAATGAATTATCTCCCTATATTTATATCTACCTATCATATACATATAATTTATATATATTTCTCTATCAATTTATCAATCCATTGTCTTTATACATCTTTATGTATATTGTATCTCTGTCTGTATAATTTTTACTTGTATGCAAATATACTTGTATTTTATTTTTCTTATATGTACACTAGCGTTCCCATTGCAGGAAGAATCCTGAAATAGGGTTTCCTGCTGCACTCTACCCCACCCTGCCTGGTCTCCTCCCTTCTCCCCCGCCCCACCTTCTCCGCCAGCCCACCTGCTTTTCTCCCTTCTCCACCAGCCTGCCAGCTCTCCTTCCTTCTCCCCCGACCCCGCCTTTGCTCCTCCCTTCTCTGCCAGCCCGCCCGCTCTCCTCCCTTCTACTCCCCACCCCTGGCTTGCTTGCTTATCCACAGCTTTGCTCCCTTCTGCAGCTCTTGGCTTCTTTCTATGCTGTCTTGATATGCAAATTAGCTGCCATCTTGGTTGGGATAATTTGCATACTCGTCCTTATTGGTTGATGGGTGTGTCTTGGCTTGTGGGCGTGGCTTGGGCATAGCGAAGGTGCAGTCAATTTGCATATTTATCTATTATTAGGTAGGATTTACACTGTATCTTTAAATACACTTGTACTTTACTATCCTATATAATTCTATATAATAAAGAGGTAATATGCAAATTGACCCTCATGCCCTCGCACAAGATGGCCGCCCCATGTGATCAAAGAAGGCTGCCCCCATGTGTTCAAATATGGCTGCCACAAGATGGCCAGCAGGGGAAGGTAGTTGGTGGTGACCAGGCCAGCAGAGGAGAGCAGTTAGGGGCGATCAGGCTGGCATGGGAGGGCAGTTGGGAGTTACTGGGCTGGCAGGAGAGAGCTGTTGGGGGCAATTGGGCTGGCAGAGGAGCAGTTAGGTGTTGATCAGTAAGGCAGGGTAGTGGTTAGGGGGTGATCAGGCTGGCAGACAGGCGAGCAGTTGGGAGCCAGCAGTCCCGTTGTGAGAGGGATGTCCAACTGTGGTTTAGGGATCAGGTCTAAACTGTCAGTTGGGCATCCCCCAAGGGGTCCCAGATTGGAGAGGATGCAGACTGGGCTGAGGGACACCCCTTCTCCCAGTGCATGAATTTTGTGCACCAGGCCTCTAGTCTAAAATAAGTTGTACGATGAGTAGAAATTTGTTTTTGTAAAGTATCCTTTATTCAACTCCCCCTTTGTTGGAAGCAAAGAATGACTGCAGCCTCTCTAACTCTAGCCAAGACAATAAAAAGTTTTATAGGTAAGGGAAGTTGAAGCAGAACGATGTAACAATCTTAACCTATTGTCATGAGAATGGCTTAATTGGAAAATATTACAAAATGATATGACTGGGTAAATTATTACTGGTGCCCCTCCCATTTCTTGGAATGGGTGTATGTAAGTGAAGGGCTGAAGTTTATGCTGATATAGCTCATGGCCAATCTGCCTCTTCTTCTATACAATTAATTAATATGTTTTGTTACTGTCTGTCTTCCTTACCAGAATATAAACTCCAGATGATAAGGAATATTTACTTTTTCTCAGCATTGTAGCCCCACAGCCTAGAATAATATCTGGTACAGAAGAGGTCCTTAGAAATTTTGGTTGGAAGAATAAGTGAATGTAACAAACAATAAAAATATGTATCAAAACCAGAAAAAAACCAATGGATGCAGAGATTAATATCAGGAAGGATTTCATATTCAAGATTGATTATAAAAATCTTGATATACTTTAATGTCTTTTGATAATTTTATTTCACTTATTAAGCTATTTATTTCACTATTTTTCTCCTTAGTAAAAATGAGAGAATTTCGCTGAAAGCTCTCTTTTAAAACTGCATTTTATTTCTAAATTCCTTGAAACTCTGATTCTCCATTCTTCTTGTGGTAAAATATTTTAAGGGACCCTGAAGTGTTTTATAGGGCATTGCAATGGAAATGAAAAGAAATGCATATATATATAAGCATATCAAAAAAAGTAGCTATAAGTGCCTGGTACATGTTGAGTCTTCAATAACTGGTATTTAATTGGAAGTGTTATTGGACAAAGGAGACAGGTACATTCAAGTGATGATTGATGCTCAAATCAAAATGAAGTTTAAAGTCAATGATGGAGATTGAAGCCCTGCCAGCTGAAGTAGTATTGCAGCAGGTTTTCCTTAAGGATATTAAGGGAAGAAGAGGAAGAAGCTAAGTTTCCTTCAGGCTTGATCATTCATTTCCTGAAGCAGCTAGAAATAAAATACCACAAGTTAATTTAATACACTTTCTGATCTATTTTTAGACAGGTAGAGTCATAAGAAAGTGAGGCAAAAAAAAAAAGAGAGAGAGAGAGAGAGAGAGAAAATTTGTCTTCCTGCCTGAGAAATTGAGTTTAAGAAAACCAGCTGAGTATACATTTTTTTATACATAACTAGAGGCTCAGTGCATGAAATTCATGCACGGGGGGTTGGGTGGTCCCTCAGCCCGGCCTGCACCCTGTCACAATCCTACAGGGATCCTTGTGTTATTGGGCCTAAACTGGCAATTGGACATCCCTCTCACAACCCGGGACCACTGGCTCCTAACTGCTTGCCTGCCTGCCTGATCACCCCTAACCTACCTCGGCCCCTGCTGCGGTAGCTTCATCCAGAATGACGTCTGGAAGGTCGTTTGGCTGTCCAGTCTAATTAGCATATTACACTTTTATTATTATAGACTTGAGGCCCAGTGCACAAAAATTTGTGCATGGGGGTCCTTCAGTGCAGCCTGTCCCCTCTCACAGTCTGGGAGCCCTCAGCGGATGTCCTACTGATGGCTCAGGCCCACTCCCTGTGGCCAATCAGGGGAAGGCACCGAACCATCACCCCCCTCGCTACTGCTACCTCTGGTCTCCCTCTGCAGGAGGCAACCTAGTGATCAGGGAAAGGCAATGCCCCAAGAATGCCTCTGTTGCTGCCACTGCCAGCCATGTCGCTGCCTGAGTCTCGGCCCTTGCAGCTACTACAGTTTGCCTGAGCCTCGGCCTGGCCCTCGTTGCCTGAGCCTCAGGCCCTGGGCAGCAGCAGCTGCCATTGGTGGCTTGCCTGAGTCTCGAGTCGGTTCGCCACCATTGGCTTGCCTGAGCCTCATGCTGGCCCTGAGCAGTGGCAGCCACTGCCCGTGGCTTGCCTGAGTCTCAGGCAGCTGCTGCAACTTTGTCTGGAAGGATGTAGTGTCAAGTCCCCACTCACCCGCGCATGCCTCCCCAAGCACGCAGCCCCGCCCACCCACGTGTGCCTGCCACGCACGCAGCCTCTTGCTGATTGGTCTTTATGGTGTGATGACCATTACCATATTAGCTCTTTATTATATAGGATACTTTGGAAAAGGAACAGAAATGGGGGAAAGGTGGATATTATTTAATGGGGTTTTACTGTAATATATTAGCCCTGATTACAAATTAAGTACTGTTTAGAAGTGTCATATTGCCCTATTGATCCAGAAGTGGAGAAAAAAGAATTGTATGCTTCATGAGGACATAAATTCTGGATCAAAGCCATCAGTCATGAGTATCATTTGGGCATGCAGTTTTAAAATGGACTAGACATGTTCTTTTTCAGAGAATAAACATTTCTCTAATAAATGCAATGGTTTTATTTACTTAATTTAAATAACTATGATTTACTTTAACCTTTTGCACTCGGATGTCGAGTGTGACTCGACACAGTTAGCATTAGAATAAAGGAATCGAGAAAAAAGCAAGTGAGTGCAAAGGGTTAAAAACACTCCTGAATAAAACTGAGAAACTCTTTCCTATTAGGATGATATTTTTTACTTCTATTGTATGAATTGTCAATAATTTTATTTTAGACTGCATAAAGATACTATCAATAGGCAGGATATTGACATAAAATAGGAGAATACATAAGACTATATTTGTTATATAAATTGTTCTACAGCAAGTATAAAGCAGAGTATTAAAACATTCTGAGTATGATAGCATTTTGTTTGATCACAAGATTTTTTGTGATTAAAGTAGTGCATCATATGTCTTTGAATCACTTATTAGTAAAGTAACATAAACATTTAACAAATATTTGTTAATTGGAAATTCACTGTATATGTTTTCTACTTCATTTATTCATTTAACATAATTTAAAAATTATTTTTCAATTAGAGGTGATATACAATATTATATTAGTGTCAGGTGTAACAATAGTGATGAGACATTTATATACCTATCAACAAAATGAAAAAAAACAAACACAAAAACCTACTGAATGGAAAAGATATTTTCCAATGATACATAAAAGAAGGGGTTAATATCCAAAACATATAAGGAAATCAAAAACAACAACAACAACAAAAATCCGATTAAAAAATGAGCAGGGGACCTGAATAGACATATTTCCAAAGAGAGAACACAGATGGCTGACAGACATGTGAAAAGATGCTTAAAATCACTAATCATCAGGGAAATGCAAATTAAGACCACAATGAGATACCACCTCACACCTGTCAAAATGGCTATCATCAATAAATCAACAAACAACAAGTGTTGGCAGGGATGTGGAGAAAAAGGAACACTGGGAATTGAAAATTGGTGTAGCTACTATGGAAAACAGTATGGTGGTTCCTCAAAAATTTTAAATATAACTACCATATGACCCAGAAATTCCACTTCTGGGTATATATCCAAAACACTAACTCACAAAGATATGTGCACCCCTATGTTCATTGAAGCATTATTAACAATATCCAAGATATAAAAGCAAGCTAGGTATCCATCAATAGACAAATGGATAAAAAAGAGGTGGACATATATGCAATGGAATATTACTCATCAATGAAACAGAATAAAATCTTACCATTTGTGACAACATGGATGAACCTATAGGGTATTATGCTAAGTGAAATGTCAGACAGAGAAAGACAAATAACCTAATTTTTGAATGTCTACTATTTGCATATTTTGATCTAGGAGCCCGCATGTATGTATGTAACACTTTGTTCTGTCTTCTATGTCACTCTTGGGTTTTTTTTGCTCTTCTTTATTGTTAGTTACAAAATCTCATTTTTGACTGGACTCAGACTTAGAGGTAGAAGCTTTCAGAGACGATAGTCTATGTCTCTTGTCAATCTGTTCTCAGCGTTTTTCTTTGGTCTCCTTCATTCTCAGTCAAAAGTTTAGCATATTCTGCAGCCACATCCTTATTTTTCTTGGTACGTTGTTTCTTCAGAGCAATATGCCTGAGTCTGTGTTGCAGGACACGTGCATAACAAGACACTGAATCTTGGGTGTTTTAGTCCTAAGTTTCTTACCTTCTCTCATTAGAGGCTTTCTCACAACACATTTGTGGACATCATCTTTTTAGAGAGATTGCAAAGTTTGCGGATTCTGCCAGCTCTTTTGGGCCCCAGGCAATGAGGCACAGGGGAATCAGTGAGACCAGGAATATCTTTCTCCCCCTTTTTTCACAATGACCAAGTTGAGAATACTGAGATCGGCATCCACAATGCAACCCGAACAGATTTGCGTTTTCTCTCTCCAGTTCTCCTTGGTCTATAACAGCGTGCCCCTTACCCAGCAACAGGCGGACTTGGCCATGGGTCAAGACACCCTGCTTCATGGGGAAACCTTGTTTGTCGAACCACATAACCCTTCCATTCTTTACCCAGAGCATCAGCAGCAAAGTCTGTGGCCATATGCTTCTCATAAAAGGTACAAAGTTTGCGTTCATCATCCACTTCAATGAGTTTCTGGCAGCCAGTGGCTGGGAAAGAGATGCTGAGCTTCATCCTGGAGCAGCCGATATCCTCCAAGGTGCCACAAAAAAGACTTCTATGTCTCTTAATCTTACTCTCCAGCATATTCTTTTGCCTCTCCTTTCTTAATTTTACCTTCTTATATTTTTACTAATAATTGAACTCATGTTTCAGCTATGTTTAAGCTTCAGATAAAAACCTAAGCACTGAGATTGTAATAAAATGTTTTATTGCATTTGACAACATTTCTACTTTGTACTTTCTGTGTTATGAGTTTTTTCAAGCTATTCTCAAATCTTATTTATTATTTTCCCCAATTAATTGAAATTTTTAAAAAATATATTTTATTGATTTTTTTACAGAGAGGAAGGGAGAGGAATAGAAAGCTAGAAACATCGATGAGAGAGAAACATCAACCAGCTGCCTCCTGCACACCCCCTACCGGGGATGTGCCCGCAACCAAGGTACATGCCCTTGACCAGAATCGAACCTAGGACCTTTCAGTCTGCAGGCCGACGCTCTATCCACTGAGCCAAACCGTTTTTGGCAATTAACTGAAATTTTAAAAAATTATAGCCTGGTATTAGACAGTTGGAAGAACAGAAGCCAAGTATATACTTTGAAGTACATTTCTCATGTGTTCTAGGCTTCTACAGCTATACAGAACACAACAGAATTTGAAATCTCAATGTATTCATCTTTTGTTGGTGAACAATGGAAGTTGAATTAAAAAGTGACCTCTGTTCCAGTGTCTATATCACTATTCCCTCTCCTAGCCATGGAGAAGGCATGTGTCCAACTGACCAAGTCTTTATTTTGAGCCAGTTTTCCACCAACACAATAATTTCCACATGAAAGCTCTTAGGCCTGTATGAATGAGAGTCTCTCAAGAATATCTAAGAGCTGTATACATGGAAAATAATTTCACTTATTTTTTACAACAGAAGGTTCACTCGGAAACTTTCCTTCATTCAAAAATAATTTAATGAAACCCAGAATATTAAGCCTAGGAGTAAATGATATATATATTTTTAAATCTGGAGAAGTATTTAGTTGTCATTAAATAATTTGGAGTGTAACTATCTTTGGCTTAATATCAACTAAATAAAGACCAATTCTTGTTCATTCTACTGAGCTCATCCTTGATCCAAAAATTCAGGGAAATCAGGAACTCCATTAGTAGGAAGCAGCTACCATTATTGTTATCATTCCCTGCCATAAACTTTTTTTTTTTGCTTCTCTTCTAGGATCCTGAATATTTGTTGCAGAAAAAGAAAAGAAAAAAAAAATCCTGAGTATAATTTATTTTGGGAGCAGAGTTGGCTCTAATTCTTTTTCTTGCTTTGATTTTCCAAGTCTTCCTCTAAGTTATTTTAGGGGTTCCTCTACAGTTATGGTAATATGAAATCCAGAAAGTTTAAAAAGACAAACTTGTCTTCATTTCAGTCGCCTCTGTTATGCTCCATGTCCAAACTTCATAGCCCTTGCAGAAAATGGTTCTGTGCACATATCTAGTGTGGACAGAAGTATTTTTGTCTTTGATAAAAGATACTGTTCCTAGTTTTCAACTCTCACCAAGGGACCATGGATCCCTACTCTTCACAGGCCTGCAGAAGTCTAATCTTTTCCCCGGGGTTTTCAGAAGCAACCAAAACATATCCTCCGGCATGTCTGCTATTAACAACACTGCATTCCTCCTACCTAAAAGCCACCGGCTGCATATCTGTCACGTTTCCTTTCCAGCATCCTTCCCCTAACGTAGCCTAGAATTCACTACCTCCATCTAGTAACACTGCTCTGAGGCAAGGGAACACGTGTGTGATGATAGAGAAAAAGCTACCCTTCATCCTATCTGACTCCAGAGTATCAGGGATATAAATATGATCTTTGAACAGGTTGTTTTTTTTTTTTTTTCATTTTCTTAATATATTGGATTGCTACAAAAAAAGGTTTATGTAATTCATCTCAGGTCTATGCCCTCACCACTCTCACAGTTACCATTTAAATGCTCATCACTACCATTAACAGAATGCTTGTTCCATGCTTCCCACGTTACCAAGAACTTTTTATTATTTATTTTCATCTTCAGAACAAGTCCGTGAAATAAATATGACAGTTACTCCTATTAAGTGAGAGAAACTGAGGACAAGGGATTGTTGGTAGTTTATCTAAGACTGTGCAAGAAATAAATGCTGAGGATGGGAGCCTGTGCACTTACTCATTGCACTAACTTACATTATTTCACCCTAATTTTTTATCAAGTCACCAGTAGAGATTTGAACTGAATGCTGAATCAAAGGACAAGACAACTACATTCATTACTTTGAACCCTTGAATAAATATACCTATTCCCTTTGTTACCGAACCACGATTAAAGCAACCACGGAAACAGTTTCAGCCAGGCTAAGTTTATAGAGCTGGAATCATGCACATCAAATCAAAGCAACTCTATTTGGTCTGCTTCTTTGTCCCTAGGTCCTAAGAGAAAGATCATTCTCTGCTGTATTCAGAGGAAAGCAATGACCTAGGAGCTTGCCAGGTTTAATGCTGGGAGTCCGGGAGAATCACTAAGGAAGGCCCTCCCCGTCCTTAACCCTGGGGCACACCTCATTGCCCTCTGCAAGTTATAACCAGAAACACAAGCTCATGAACACCCCACATTGTTTTTGTTTCTTTATACATGAATATTTATTAAAAGTTTGAAGAACTTAACACACCAACTCAGGCGGCTTTCATGTAAATGTTCTATTATTAAGCGTCCCCAGCTGCATATTAAAATGATTGTGGTCCACAGAGGTATGTCTGCGCTCCAGCTGCACCCTGTAACAACAGTGGCACATTTTGAGGCTTAATTAAAGCATACTTATCATAGTTGCGTGGCCCGGGAATGTGGGATGACAAAACCCTGGTGTTGTGAAATTAATTACATCACCATAGTGGACTCCGTGCATGTGGAAAACTTGAACCCAAAGAAACAGCTCATTAATCTTCGCCAGCTCTCCTAAGGTAGAGAAGTGATTTCTGGGTGTGTGTTCACAACAAGTCTTCAAGAGGTAGGCTCCTAGGGATTTTTTTTCCCTTGTTGTAACAATTGTTTATGTTGCAGAAATAAATTAAACCTAAGAAACACTAAATGTTAACAGATGCAAACAATTTTGGTAAGCCCCATCTTTAAAATCCCTATAAAAATACCTTTCAGAAAAACCTGAGTTACAGTTCTTAGCATCTATTTATTTGATGCTTACTATGAACCATGCACACATTGAAAGCCTCATCTTTTTTAAAAAAAAATCCTTATTGTTGAAAGTATTATATATGTCCCTCTTTTTCCCCCATTGACCTCTTCTAACCTGCTTCCACTCCCTGCCCCAGGACTTCACCACCCTATTGTCTGTGTCCATGCGTTATGCATGTATGCATACAAGTTCTTTGACTGATCTCTTCCCACCCACTCTACCTCCGCCGCCTTTCCTCTGGGATGCCGTGGTTTGTTCCATGCTTCTTTGACTCTGGATCTGTCTTGTTCACCAGTTTATTTTGTTCATTAGAGCCCACACGTGAGTGGCAAGACATTTCTAATTTTTGAGGCCACTATTCCTATTTTGTCGATGGAGAAACTGAAGCACATAGTGATCCAGCAACATCTTGAGTTGATAAGGGTAGAGTCATATTGTAATCCCAAACTCGATTTATTACAACCCACTCTCGATGTTATCAGGAAAAACCAATAAGCAAACGAACTAGCAAAGTTTCCAGGGGAGAGATGATGCAAGAGAAACTCGATGAGGTATTAATGATAGGTTGTTTAATGTGCCTGTGTTTCAGATGATTGACTTGTAGCTGAAATTATTTAATATTTTATTCCATTGGAAACCTCTCAATAATGTTTAAATCAGATTGTAAATAATAAAATCTATTCATTGAGAGTTATCCTATATAATAAAGAAGTAATATGCAAAATGACCATCAATCCAACAAACAAGATGGCCGCCCCCATGTGGTCAAAGATGGCTGCCACAAGATGGCCGGCAGGGGAAAGCAGTTGGGGGCAACCAGGCCTGCAGGGGAGGACAGTTGAGGAGTACCCAGGCCTGCAGAGGAGGGCAGCTGGGGGGGCCAGGCCTGCCGGGGAGGGAAGTTGGGAGGGACAAGGCCTGCAGGGGAGAGCAGTTAGGGGCAATTGGGCTGGCAGACAGGCAAGCAGTTGGGAGCTAGCAGTCCTGGATTGTAAGAGGGATCCCAAATTGGAGAGGGTACAGGCTGGGCTGAGGGACACACACCCCCATGCATGAATTTTGTGCACCACGCCTCTAGTGTATGGATAAAGTATAATTCAATTTTTATAATTATGATTAATAACATCTCTGGAAAACTAATGACTAATGACTACTGAAGAAGAGGTGAAATGGTGAGCCACTTCGTTTTGGCATAAGTTATGCTTTTTACCTGAGTAATGAGTTACAGGAATTTAAACACAATGGAATTCTGTTTCACACAAAATTGAAGATACTGTTATTTGGTACAGTCAATAGTTATTTTGCACAGTTGATGGATATTTGCCTATCGTCTTCTTTGTACTTAGCACTGCCTTTGGTTACATTACACAGAATAGTTACTGGGCTCACCAGGGCTTGACTCAGGTCTTAATCATTCTGGCAAAAAGTTATTATGGTAGCTCATGGCTCACATTCAGGGTTGACCTGTGTCAGGTTTACCCAAGGATGTCCTTAGTGGTTGTCTACAGGTCCATTCTCATTGCTATTTGCCTGAATTCTTCCTGATATTAAATATCCACACTTGCCCTAACTGGTTTGGCTCAGTGGATAGAGCATCAGCCTGCAGACTGAAGGGTCCCAGGTTCGATTCTGGCCAGGGGCATGTACCTTGGTTGCAGGCACATCCCCAGTGGGGAGTGTGCAGGAGGCAGCTAATTGATGTTTCTCTCTCATCGATCTTTCTAACTCTCTATCCCTCTCCCTTCCTCTCTGTAAAAAAATCAATAAAATCATATTTAAAATATAAATAAATAAATAAATAAATAAATACCCACACTCATACCACTGCTTTTAATTACAATAATTTAGAAAATATGATGCATACAATAAAGACTCTTGATGATAGTAGCACCTCTCTAAACCTCTATCATGGTATTTAACATATTGCTAGAAATTTTGTATCTACTTTCCCCCTCCCCATTATATGTAAAAAGTCTCAGGTAAACTGGTGGAAAAAAAGAAAGTATAAAATAGAGTGCTAACTTGAAGAAAAAGGAGAAGTTGATAAGTATTTTGAGCTTTAGATCCCAAAATTTACCCAATTCTTCCCAACTTCATATTATGATATAATTAGCCTATCTAATAAAGAGGGAATATGCTAATTGACCCTCACACCATTGCAAAGATGGCAGAACCCACAGCCAATAAGGAGGGAATATGCTAATTAATTGCCATGCCCTCAAAGATGGCAGTGCCCACAGCCACAAGATGGCGGTGCCCAGTCCCCTCAGCCCCCCAGCTGCCCAGGGCCAGCCCGAGGCAGAGGCAAGCCTCGGTTGGTGGCTACCCAGTCACCCAGGGCCGGCCCGAGGCACAGGCAAGCCTTAGAGGGTGGCTACTCAGTTGTCCGGGGCCGCCCAAGGCTCAGGTAACCAGGGCCGGCTAAGGCTTGTGCTGCTGGCAGTGGCAGCAGCAGAGGTTTGATGGGGGCGTCGCCTTCCCCTGATCACCGGGTCACCTCCCACCCTGAGGGCTCCCGGACTGTGAGAGGGGGCAGGCCAGGCTGAGGGATTCTTCCGCCAAGTGCATGAGTTTTCATGCACTGGGCCTCTAGTAGTTCATAAAGATTAAGTGATTTTTTCAGGTCATACAACCTGCATAATGATAGGTTGATAGTAAACTTGTTTCTTCCATTTTATCTCTGTGCTTTTTCTATTACACTATGTTGTACAGGCCTACAATAGCACTATGGTGACAAGTATTTATTTTCATTACAATACTTTCTATGGCCTTGGAATAATAGAGAGTGTATTCTTGGTTCATCAGATAAGCATCTATAATCCAACTCTAGATCTTCCAAAATTAAACAATAGTTTAGCTCCATTTTATTCTGCAATGGTCAAGGTTATCCTGTCCTTCTGCATCGCTTTACCTAGTGAACAGATGTAACTTTTTATGTTCCCCTATTTGAATTGCTACTTTTAGTGGGTCCTCAGTATTCCCACTGGAGGCCAGACGTGAGGGAGGAATCTACTTGTCATGATTTATGTAAATCCAGATGCCAAAGTATGTAAAATTTCAATGTAAAATGGGTGAGAGGCATGGGAATCAAAGATAAAACATAGAGAAAGGTGATTTTTCATGGTCTTTCAAGTGCAGTTCCCTTCACCTCAGCTCAATCAGGGTGGTCACAGTAGAAGGGGATTACAATTTGGAGAGGAAATGTGGCTTCTAAAATCTTTGTGAAACTTTCCCTCTAACTCTACCTGGGCTTTCGCTTGATTCATACCACACAGGGAAGGTCATGTAGCCATAAAACTCCCCACCCTTCTGCCTTTGAAAGTTATTCTCATTATTTACACTATCCCTGGGGTCATAGAAGCACATGTGTCTGGTTCCCAGAATATATACAGCACTGGGTTGAAAAACTTTGGAGTCGCTTTCTCTCTCCATCTACAAACTCTTATGAAGAAATGAGAGCACAGGGAAACAGGTCTGAAAAGAGGGGTATAATTATATAACATAAGTTTTGCTCATTTTTAGCTGTGTACTCTAGCACTGGTCAAAATGAGTCATCTGAGCAATTGAAACAAAGTGGTCAACCAGCCAGTGGATCATGTATTTAAGATACAATTAATTTTATTTCAAGGTAAAGGATTTTTAGTATAGGTCTTTAATGCCCTTTAAGATTTGCACATATGTTTTTGAGAAACTGAGTTATATAAATAAATATTTAAATGTGCATTACTAAAAATAACTGGGTAGTTTTGCCAGAGAACTTCATTGTGAAATTTTATAACTTAGAATTGTATTTCATTCCATTAGCCTGTATTCTTCTAAATTACAGATTCATTCTACATTGATGAGAGTCCTCATAACTTATCTGTTTGAATAAGGAACAGCACTGCAAGAATATAGACATTAGTAATCAGTGATGCATCTGTAACTTTTAATATTTCTTTTTTTTAATTTTGCTATATAACTGCAATTTTCAATCATTTTCATCTCATGGCACACATAAACTAATTACTAAAATTCTGCAGCACACCAAAAACTATATATTTTGCTGATCTGACAACAACAAAAAACAGGTATAATTTTGATTCACACCAAAAGGTTATTGTTGTGTTGGTTGTTGTCATTTTTTTATTTGACAATCTAAGGGAAAAGAGGTCAGTGCCCCTGACTAAATAGCCAGGTATTGCATGTCTTAAAAATACTTACTGCACACAGGCTGAACATTGCTGGACTAGAGAAGGGCAATCTGCATTTTTAATGGTTTTCTTATTAAAGACAAATATCTTATTTCTTCAAGGAAATATAAAACAAAAAATCTGGTAACTTGAAAGAACTACAAGACTGCTCTTCTCTTCTTTTTTTAAAAATATATTTTATTGATTTTTTTACAGAGAGGAAGAGAGAGGGACAGAGAGTCAGAAACATTGATGAGAGAGAAACATCGATCAGCTGCCTCTTGCACACCCCGACTGGGAATGTGCCCGCAACCAAGGCACATGCCCTTGATTGGAATCGAACCTGGGACCCTTGAGTCCAAAGGCTGACACTCTATCCACTGAGCCAAACCGGTTTCGGCTACAAGACTGCTCTTCTAAACTCACTGAAATTGGCTTCAACTCTTTTCTCTATTCTAGAAAAAAGAAGATCGTTTTCTATGATGTGGTAAAATAGCCCATAAGGCATTGTTCAAGAAATGGGGGGAAAAAAAAAACATTTCATTTCAGTTGATGTTAATATTGAACTGTGCAGGAAATGTTAATAAATTTAATGTAAGTGAAAGGAAACAAAATGCAAATTATAATGAGTCCAATTTTGTAAAAACTGAAAAAATAAATATTAAAAAAATTAAAAGAATACATACTAAAAAGTTAGCATTTGTTTTCTCTGGATATTGAGATTATTGGTGATGTTTGCTTTGTAATGTTTATAGATTTTTTAATTGCTTACAATGTTTGGCTGATGTTAGCACTAAATATAAACAAGAATGTTCTGAACATTCCTATGCATGGCTTTTGTCGTATAAACACATGCAGTTTCTAAGGCAGTGGTTCTTAACAAGGGAGATTTCCCACCACCTACCAGGAACATTTGGGAATGTCTATTTATATTTATATAGGAGGAAACTGGAGAGGGTGGTTGCAACTGACCTATAGTGGGAAGAAGATAGGGATCTGAAAAACATTCTCTAAGTCACAAGGAAGCCTCCCAAAACAAAAATTATTCAACCCAAAAATAAGATTGTTGTTAGAGTATTAAATTTGACAGTAAAAGAGTAGTCAAGTTTTTAGGCTAATTTAAATTGGTTAATTGAAATAAGTGAATATTCTAGAAAAATTAATTGTACTGGACAAAAAGTTGTTCTTAAAGTGTTAACAAAAATTTTTATTGGTAGTTCATCTCATGGTAAAATTGCGTAACATGTAATGAACCTAAAGCAGTCATATTTTAGTGCAAAAAATTAAAATTTAAAAGCTATCAAGAGTACATCATAAAAGTTCCAAAAGCCTCCTAATATTTAAATCAAAAAAGGGGGGATAATAGAAGAATATCATGTAAGGAAAAGTATCCTGTAAGTAAATTACATCTAGAAATTTTTTACTTTAGAAAATTAACTTTCATTTGTAATGCTAACAGCAAGACACCCATGTAAAACATACATGGTGTCAAAACAAGCCAAAGGAAAATTGTTTGGGCAAAAAATGAAAAAGGATAGCAAGTCAAATTTATAGAAAAGATGCCTTTATTAAGTTTCGGTCGAGAATATGTTTGTATATTTTCAAAAAACAACTCCGAGACCATGTGGATTCCTGCAACAGAGAGGAATTGACAGGACTAACTACTCCATCCATGAAGACAGAAGAGAAACAGTCCAGAGATGGAAGACACCGACGACTCCTTGCCACACTAGCAGTCAGCAGCTGTGTGTCACTGCAGGTTGCCCAGGACCAAACCAGAGAGGGTTGGACCTGCAATACCACCATCTGTCCACCATCCAGAACTGAAATATCATTGCTGACATGTACACATAAGGAACTGTTTGACATAGAAATTGGGACTCAAAAGAACTGTTGGCCCAGAAAGAAACTCACTACAAACTGTTTCATTTGCCTGTCAGCATAATCATTATTGCTTGTCTCATTTTCGGTTCTTATAAGTGTATTTCTAGTAGCACATAATCTCACTCATCTAGGGGAAATGATGAACAACATAGACTGATGAACAAGAACAGACCCGGAGTCAAGGAAGCATAGATCAGACTGTTGGACCTCAGAGGGAAGGTAGGGGAGGGTAGGGATAAGGGAGGGGGATCAACCAAAGGACTTTTGTGCATGCATATGAGCCTAACCAGTGGTCACAGACAACAGGAGGATGAGGGCATGAGTGGGTTTGGGATGGGAATGGGGGGATGAGGACAAATATATGATACCTTAATTAATAAAGAAATTAAAAAAAATTATTCAACCCAAAATGCCAATCATGTGATGGTTAAATAATCTGCTTCAGGGTGCATACTTAGAAAGTCTTGAGATCTATCAGACTAAGTTCTCATACTTTATTCTTTCAGTTTATCCTGGTCCTATTATACTTTGCATTTTTAGAAAAGAATAAATCAAAAGTGATTTTTATTTAAAAATTGCTGGACTTATTATCAGTATTATATTGAGCCCATAGTTCAGTTTGTGAAAAATTAACATCTTTAAAATTGACTTCTCTAATCTATGATTATAAGTGTCCAATTAAGGTTTTAAAAAAATTCTCTCAATATTGTTTAAATATGTTCTATGTAGAGGTGGGGCATATTTATGGTTAAATTCATACCTAAACATTTAATGTTTTTGTGATATTGTGAAGGTAACTAATTTAACTTATTGGCTTTTTTACTTATTGATGTTTTCTTTTATTGACCATGCAATTAATGTCTCTTAAGGTGTATGTAGTAATTCTAATACCTTACTTATCGGTTCTTGTGTGTGTATGTGTTTTAATATATTTTGCTGATTTCAGAGAGGAAAGAGAGGGAGAGAGAGAGATTGGGACATCAATGATGAGAGAGAATTATTGATTGGCTGCCTCCTGCATGCCCTCTACTGGGGATCCGGCCTGCAACCCAGGCATGTGCCCTTGACCAGAATCAAACCTGGGACCTTTCAGTTCACAGGCCAACACTCTCCCCACCGAGCCAAACCAGCTGAGGGCTCTTTTGTGTTTTCTATGGATGTTCCTATATCATCTGAAAATGACAGCTTTATAACTTCTTTATCAATCCTCATTTTTATTCTTATTATATTGACTATAAGGCCCAGAAAAATGTTGAATAAAGTAGTTTTCAGAGACATACTTCTTTTATTCTTAAGTATGATAACTTTTTTTTTTGACTCTATATTATAGTATTTTAATCCTCCTCCCTCCCCCATTATTCAATTTGAATATTTTCTTCCTACCTATGCCTGGCTAGTTTCTATTGGGTGACAGTCACTGTAAATTTAAAATCATAGAGACAATTGGAGGTTCTGTATGATGTTATCTTTCTCAGAAGTTTAATTAAATTTGCTTTGCCAGCCTGTTAGCCTGAGGGCCATAATCACTCTAATCAAGTAAAGGATTAAGTAACTGGAATTGGAGGGTTAGTCCCTGTGAACACTGATCTGTTTCCAGTTCTCCCTTATTCCCAGCATCTTGTACTCATGGGACCAATTTAAAATTTTAGGGACGTTTATCCATAACTGTTTGTTCTCCCAGCCCCATCGGTAAGGAAGATTTTTTTTTTAATATCCACATATTATAAATACTTAATAAAGGCAGCTCTTATTATGGCTTGTCTTAATATTAGTACCAGGCACTCCACACGTACTCGTAGCTTACTCCTACCTAATTAAATAAATGCTATGACTTTGGCTGCAAGTCTATTTATTTCTAGGCCCTACTGACGTGAGACTGTGCTTATATTTTTAAAAATATATATATTTTCATTGATTTCAGAGAAAGGAAAGGAGAGGGAGAGAGAAATAGAAACATCAATGAGGAGAGAGAATCATTGATAGGCTGCCTCCTGCACGTTCCACACCTGGGATGGAGCCCACAAGCTGGGCATGAGCCCTGCCTGGGAATCAAACCCTGACCTCCTGGTTCATAGGTCAGTGTTCAACCACTGAGCCATGTAGTCAAGGCTGTTCCTTTAAGTAGACCACCTCAATAATTGGTAGGACTGAATCTGCATTTGATAGGCATCACAGATTTCAACTTTGAAAGACTTAGGGAAGCAGGATTTGACAAATGGATGTAGTGGAAGTTGGCTTTCTAAATGTTCATAGTTATGTAAATGCACATAGTTATGTGTTAAAAAGCAACATTTTCTCTATTGAGTTCTCAGTGTTCAGAATAGAAACCAGAGCAAATTAAAATTATATAATGAAGCAAAGATGTTTTTCTCAGCCAGGAAATCATTTGCCTTGTTTTCTTCCCCCATGATGATTCACATCAGAAGAAAAGATGTAAAACTGTTAATATAAAATTAGCCAATTAGAAACAGAATGTTGGAACCCATCAGTTTATATGTGTTGCTTCCAGTTGCCTTCCTGCTTGTTTTAAAAAATATTTTGGCCTAGAAAAAGCTGTCATTTCCTTCCACTTGATTCAATCTTATGTTACTTCTCAGAAAAATAGATGAAGCTAAAAGTCCCATCCTAGCTGTACCCAAAAAAGGAATCTAGTGGTAAAGCCTTATTTTTATGCAAGTGATGATATATCTCCTTTCCACATTCCCCATCTGCCATCTTAAGCAAATTTGTTTTCCTTATGATTTTTATAATCGTAGGTAGTCAAAACTTTTTAGTTATTCACAATTATATGCTTAAATGAAATAATTTATATCTTAAAATTTCAAATTTAAACATCTACAGATCTTTAAGGTCTATAATGTTTATGTTGGAGGCATCTGCCCATTTGGTATCATATATTCATCATGTTAGTATAGTTTTGCTTCATTTTCTCTATACTTTCTCTAAGATGTCCCTTAAGTATTTATCAGCTTCTATTCCTCCTATTAGATACCCTTACATTTCAGGGTTAGGTCTGCTTTTCTGTAAGATATTCAGCCTAATTCAAGTTGGAGAAAGCTTATCTTCAAACTAATGAACTAATGGTGCGATACTTTCACAAAGGAGATTTATATGGAATCTTGACCCAAACATTGCATGTCAATTGTAGTCCACTATTTTGGGCTATGAGTGTGTACTCATCTCTTTCTCTAATATATTCTTCAAGAATTAACCATAGTATACTTCACCTAACATTCATCTTTGGGGTATTCTCTAATCTATATAAGTGTTGTCTCACATATACCCTACCTTCAGTTTCACATTGCTAGCTGCTTTCTCTACTTATCCATTTGGATGAGCGAATAATTGCTCCCTAAGATCACATAACTTACATCAAAGTCATCATATTCCCTACCACCAACAAGCACAATCCAACTTTAAACTCTTTGGTTTCTAGCAATTCTACCAATATTACATTAAAGTAAATACACCTTATTTATTGAGCATAGCTATGTGTAAGGCACAAACCATTCTCCCAGGGAATGTATTATCTATGTCATAATGCAGCATACAATTTTAAGTCATAGGGTTACATTTTTTTTGTCTAATTGATGGACCTAGAAAATGGAGGCATGCAAATTTCATTCTCCAGAGAATTTCTGAAATGTAGAATCTCAGAGATTTATCTTGTTACTGGGCACATGGTCCTTGAAAAATCTAATTATTTTCAGAGTGTTTACAGTACACATGAAAATGTCCCAGGTCCTTAAGAAGCAATTATATAATTATCCATGAGCACTGGCAATTTTAATATGTGGGCAAGAGCAATCTATTGGACAAAGATTCTCCATGATCTTTACTCACCAGTGGTTATAATAGCATAGAAGAGCTACTGTGTGCTCTGAGAAACATCCTGGATTTTCCTCTTTTTGTTCAGTTAGAATGTAGTGGTTGATACAAGTATTGCTTCATTCATCGACTGATCAAGATTTAATAGAATTTCCAGTGTCATGTATTTTATAATTGTTCATCTTCACTATGGCCTCACTTTCTGTATCCACATGGAAATTACCTATGAGTTTGTACTCCTACAATAAACTTTATTTTTTTACATATACTAAACAATATGAAGTGAAATCTTACTATACCCAATGCTTCTGCCTCCAAGTAAATTTTTTTTCTCAATTAACATGTCTAATAGTAAATGCTAAACAAAAAGAAAATAAAAATGATTAACTTAGAGATGATTTAGAAGCCATTGTGAAGAGATGTTATAAACTGGATTTCAAATTTAGTCTATTTTGAGAATGTAAATCTAATCATAAAAATGTGAAATGAGAACCACTTTTCCTCTTTGAGAGTTTAAAACAGTGTGTTTTTCTGTTAAAAAAAAAAATGCCTGGAAGAGGTAATGGCTAAATGTATGTACTAAAGGGAATTTCACAGTTTATTTTTCTGAGTTTCAAATACTTCAATTTTCTTTTTTTTGTCACCTCTAGTGATCACAATCAGTGAAAAGTGTCAATAATAATAGAGGCATTTGCACCGCTGCAGATTTTAAGTGGAAACTCTTGCCAACAAACCCAGCTGCACTGTGATCTTTTGCTGCTGTCTCATTTCACTATTCAACAGCTTCTTTCTCCCTTTCTAGCCTAGCTTAGAAATATATAGTGAGAATTTCAGTTCTCAATACATATTTTAGAGTGTTTTAAAAATCGCACACAGTTGCCATGATAAGGAGATTTTATATAGGCAACAAAGAGAAGAAAGAAAAGAAAAAAGGCTGTGTGGCATCTTCCACATTCGAAGCACAAGCAGGAGTCCTATTTGCATCAAATCTGTTAGAACAATGATCCCTTCTGCCAGACTTTATCCAATGATTGTGCAAGCTAAGCAATTCCATCAGATGTCGCTGCAGAACGAAGGCCTCAGAGCACTGATGAAGAGACCAAAGACAACTTAAGAATTTTGACAAATTTTTAAAAATCAAGCTTTTTGAGAGTCCTGAAAAGCTATAATTGACTTTAAAGCCTTTACTATAAAAACAGAACAACTAGCTTCCTTCTACTGATTCCTTATTTGGTTTTCCAGGTAATATTTAGACATTTATTTTACAATGAACAGGGCAAAATTTATGTTTGCTTATTATGAAAAAAAATTATTTGTTAATTCACTATTTGTGAATTATTTTTATTTCTTCTTACATAATAAAACCAACAATGTTAACGCAGCAAAGCAAGAAAAAAAGTCTCGTGTATGCAGGCAGCTTTACAATTTAGAATTATATTTATCTGTATTAATCCCTGTAAAGTTGGAGAGTTATTGTGGAATCAATCCCACTTTATCAATTAGAATTTGTTCCCAAATGTACACAGAAAATGGCAAAAGTTAGATATTAATTCTAGCCATTAATCTTTCCATAAAACACTCTCAGTGGCACACTGAAGTCACTGAGTAAATCTCTTTGTAAGTCTTCTCATGAATTCAGAGACATCGCTAGTGACCCTTTCCTAAATATGCCTGTATGAGTCTCTCACTGTTTGACACGTTGCTGACTTTCTGTTAAGTTACAGAATATGTCTTTTCACTGTCCCATTTCAGGCTGCAGCAAACATACTTCAGGAAATTTCATAAAGAAGTTTTCATTGTTTCTCTTCTACTAACCTAGTTAAGGTTGTTTTATATCAACTCTACTCATCAGAATTCTAGTTTGCAAAACAAAGGAGTTGTCTCTGATTAACGTAAAAGGAACTTATGGAAAGGGCATCAGGAAGATCACAGGAAGGGGAAGAATCTGGCTTAGGTGGAAAAGGCCACAAAAAAGGCAACCAGAGCAATAGCTTCTCAGGACACAGCCACTGACTGACCCTGGCTCATCGATACCACCTTTTATTGCCATCCCTGGACGCCCTCTGCCATTCCTT
Organism: Eptesicus fuscus; assembly: GCF_027574615.1. Lineage (NCBI taxonomy): Eukaryota > Metazoa > Chordata > Mammalia > Chiroptera > Vespertilionidae > Eptesicus > Eptesicus fuscus. The sequence continues at coordinate 97,295,738 of NC_072474.1, forward strand.
AGGACTCTGAGCACTGTAGTCATCCCAAATAATCTCTCAAGGATCCCTGCCTTCCCAGTAATCTCTGAAAAGGCATGCCTTAGTGGGAACCTACCCTTGGCTATGCGTAGGTAACATCAGAGACTGAATGTAAAAGCCAACTCTTACTTTTCCATAGGTGATCAGGAATGAGCCTGAACTCTGTCTCTATGATACATGTCCCAAAACCCCCTCCTGATAAGAGATAATAAGGAAAAGATGGCAACATGAATAAGGGATTACTTACTATAAGAGGACAAATAAATGAAATATGAATTTTTTAAAATATATTTTTATTGATTTCAGAGAGGAAGGGAGAAGGAGAGAGAAATAGAAACATCAATGATGAGAGAGAATAATTGATTGGCTGCCTCCTGCACGCCCACTACTGAGGATTGAGCCCACAACCCGGGTGTGTGTCCTGATGGAATAGAACCTTGACCTCCTGGTTCATAGGTACACACTTAACCACTGAGCCAGGCTGGCAGGGCTGAAATCGGAATTTTTGACAACTCTGTGGCTCTCAGACTAAATCTCCTGTTAAGACATCTACCTGAAGAGAGACTCTTGAGCAACTGGGGATGCTGAATAAACACTAAGACTTAAGAATTTGTTATAGGTTTTAGTCTTCCATAGCAAGCGTCTGTTATGGTCTAAACATAAAAGGCCACACTGGGATTAATAAAGGTTAAAAAGGACCCGTGTTTCCCCTCTTAGGCTTCTGAGGGCTGCTTCAAGTTTTCACGCCCTGAATCTGTGTGATGGTGTAATGGTGTTCAAACTCCAGCTTCTGGGAGGGAGTGTGTAAGGAATATCATTCCCTTTGGGAAATGTCTGGATTGGCCTCAAACTACTCCCTGGAAGAGGCACAGAATCATAATACTCAAGTGGGCTGGGAATATAAATTCAAGACTTACATTTTATCTCCTTAAACTCTGGTATTTAATAAACCTTAATCATTTAACTTAAAAGCTTTTATGGACTTTATACAGAATGCAACAACATATTTGTTTGTAGATAATTATTTACAAGTATTTTCACGTTGTTAGGATATATAAGTAATCCTTCTACCTGTTAAAATTGGCTACATTCTTATTGCTGTTTTAACCATGGTCACCTGTCCTTCCATGATTTGGACAAGAAGTTAAAATGATTTCAAGTGATTTGTTCAGTCACTAATTTTCTCACTGGAAGAAGAGAAAAAATAAAACCTTTGAAGTTGTTTCATTTCTAAGATGCTGCTATATATATCATCATGGAAGGAGAGAAAAATCGATAATCATCTCCCGTTAAAAAGTGGCAACACAAAGATTCATTATGTATTATACCTTGTTTTGTCTTTTACTTAAAAGTCCTAAAATTAATAGTTGATCTGTGATTATACAGATCTCCCTCCCCTGACAAAAGGGTGGTGTATTTCCCTTCTTTTAAAAAATTAGAGGGAATAACAGTGTTACATTGTTTTCTTTAAATATAAGATCCATATTTTTTATAAAACTATGTTTGAGTCATTTTAAAATACTGCTAGCTTTTCAAAATAGAAAAAGTTAACCTTTCCTTATTCAGGATATTCACATCATACATCTCTATTTCTACTACATACCTCATTCTTGCCACCCAATAGGAGCCTTGTAAGTTTGCCTTCTTAATATTTCCACAGAAAGTTGATATCACGTATTAAGAAAAAAAAAAGTTGTCTTCTAATTGGAGGGGAGAACAGAAAAACGAGCAAATGTTTGAGTTGAAATTATTAGTGCATGAAGCACAGAGGTGATGCTGACCGGCTGACAGCCCTCCAATTTCACGCCGCTCCAGTGCACTCTTTGGTAAATTTAATGGAAGAAAGAACCAACCAACCAGAAGCAATCTAACACCGTCCAACAACCGTCTGCTTAATGGATGCTGGTTTCTTAGAAAATGCTAATCACAACGCCACGTGTGAAGTTTCTGCAGACTCAGGAGCTAACATGATCATGCTCCTGTGGGTCACCACATGTTGTCCTTGCCATCATCATTGTTTCCTGCAGAAATAAAATGCCTAAGGGTTACCACAGGCTGATAGACACCGCATGCCAAATTACACGCTGCATCACACCATCTGCCAAACCAGATTAGGATGCCGTGGCACGGCAGAAAAAAAGAAAAAAGAAAGAAAAGAAAAGAAGAAAAGAAAAGAAAAAAAAAATCCCCTGATTCTGAGTACGTTAGAGAAGACAGGTTTATCTGATCTCCTATCTGGAATTATTTTTATGGATCTGATGATCAAGTACGCAGGCCAGGGTGTGAGTTCCAAGGAAATCCTAATTAGGAGAAAACTCCAAAAGCCCAGCCCGAAGAGCTCAGTAAATTGAACGGAAGAGAGTCTGAATTCAGCTAGTGGCATTTGTTCTATTCTCATTTTTAATTAGCATCAAGGAGTTTAATTAGAAGGATAGCATATGAGTATCACCAGGAATGCAACCGCTAGAAGGGACTATAGATTTCTCTGGCACAGCTGCTTCATTTTTCCCAATAAGTCAAGGAAGCTGTGGGAAGAGGATGAGACTCTCAGGGCCTCGCAAATGCAGAGTCCAAATGAAAGCAGGCGTGTTTGGAGGCTTGCGGGAACATGCACACACTCACACAGAGAGCATCCCTTGAATGTGTGTTTCTTTTACTCAATGAGTGTCCTCTTCCTGCGGATTTTGATGTCAACACTAAGCAAGAAAATCACACGAACCACAAAGATCTTTATCTGTGTGCTATGTTTCTGTTTTTCGGGACCTCTCTGTGACATAGGATGCAACAAAGCCAACTGACCCTCATCATTTAAATCGTTTACTTATTCAATAAATATTTTTGAGCAACATCTGTGCACCAGACACTTATACTAGATAGAAAATAATGTGTGCAGTGGGGGTGAGGGGGGGGGGGAGGGAGACTGGGAATCTTCTACATCATAAAAAGAACTTTTAAACTTAGAGAATGTCTAGGTACCTTATCACATGTTCTACTTTAAGTAATGCACCAATGAAATGCAATTCTACATCATGAAATCAAGTTCTGCCCAGTAACTGCTGACTTGGGAGTATTGATTAGTCAGTATACTCTTAAGCAAAGAGCACTAATCTAAAAGTCTGGAGTTCTAGTATTCTAGTTCTGCTAGAACATTAGCTGAGTGTAAAAGGTCAAATCTATTAATATAAGTTAATTTGTCTACAAAAATTTTAAAAATCGAATTATACAATATTAAGAACTTGTATATCTCTAGTATTTATTGTTTTTATTACTTTGATGTATTTATACCTAAATAAAGTGGGGCAGCCAAAGTGATATGGAAATGTGAGGGCTTTAAGGAAAGACTCCTTGACATAACTTGTTAGAATTTTCAGGTTTAAATTCTTTGATTAACTAGTTTATTTGCCCATATTTCTTTTTTTTTTCTTTTACTTTGAGAGCTTATGATGAATAGTATGCTCAGGAATATGTTGAGTTCATTTCTGATTTTGGAATTTATTTTATTAAGTCAAGTGATGTCTTGGATGAGAAGGTACCTAATAGAATTGCTTTCACATAATTTTTTTTCAAATGAAAAATTAAATGTATCTCCAGATGATCTTTAAACTAGGTAGAAAGAAGCCAAACTTGAAAACAATTTCTCATATATTTCTAACATTTCTAACTAATAAAGTAAAACCAGAGATGAAACTGTCTTCTGTAATAAAAGGTAAGGATTCAATTTAACAAAATTTATTGACAACCTGCCATGTACTTGGCACTCTACTCACCATTGTGGTAGAGACAATTATTGTTGCTATCTATATGCATTTACTACAGTCCAGGCACTGTGCTAAATTAACTACATGTATTAACTTATTTAAACTTTTCAATCTAATGAACCTATGATGCTTTCAGTAGATATATATGAAGAAGCATGGAGTCATGAAAGAATATCCATTTAACCATCAGATGATTTAGGAAATTCTACTTAATATATTTGGTTCCAGTGTAAACAATTCTCTGAAAATGGGGTGAATGAGCTTTGAGAGTTATTTAGAAAAAATAGAATCAATGAATTAAATGAAGGAATTAAAGACATAAACTGCAAATACTGAATGACTTATGTTGTGTTCTATCTTTTACAGCTTCAGAAGCTGTTATGTTAATCTAATTCTATGTTTTTGGTTTAAGAGCAAATAATGGTAATAAAAGAAAAAGAAATAATCACACTGATGAAAAAGTGTTGTAGCCATTCTTGTTTTTGTAAAAATGTATTAGATTATGACAACAAAGAAAGGGAGAATAAGAAAGAAACTAATGTTTGTTACTATTAGAAGATTTCTACTTTAATGAATATAAAAGATTATTAGAAGCATGAAAATAATTCATGAAAACAGTAATGAATAAAAGATAATGATAGAGACATTGAAAAACCATTATGCTTAAATTAATGTTGAATTATCTATTTTTAATACAACCTTAAGCTTGTGCATAACTTAAACTGTCTGAATTTAATTTAAAATCTTATAGAAAAATCAACTAGAATTCATTAAAAGATAAATTAACATTACAAAATTTGTGGAAGAGATGATGGAAGAATCTGTAACTTGAAAATTACAAAGAAAATAAAGGAATAAAGAGTTTCCTCCATTAATAGACTAATGTAACATGATAATATAAATACAACAACAATAAAAAAAAGGCAAATAAAGAGTAGTAGGAAACAAAAGTAAAGAAATTAAAAAATAAGGATATTTTAGCTAGAAACAAAGTAAAATATATCAAATTCTAAATTATGTAAAAAATTTAAAAGTTTTTAAATACTGAAACTCATTCTTAACATTTCTAAAATTTTTATGAACACAATAGAGATGTAAATATATTATATAAACAACCAAAAAGTAAATAAATTTGTCACCAGAGTCTTGGCTTACCAATTTTTTTCTGAGCCTACAAAAACATAGCCATGATTGTCATTAAAATAATCCAGTAAAATAAAAATGTGTTAAAACTATTAAATATTGAGAACACATATGTATTAGTCAGTGCAATCTGCCATAACACAGTACCATAGACTGGGAGGCTTAAACATCAGAAATTGATTTCTCACAGCTCTGAATATTGGAAAGTCCAAGATCAAGGAGCTGACAAATTTGGTTTCTGGTGAGAGCTCTCCCTGTCTTATAGAAAGCTGACTTCTCACTGTGTCCTCACAAAGAGAGCTCTAATGTCTGTACCTATTGAATTAGGGGCTCATCCTTTTGACCTCATTTAATCTTTATTATCTTCTCACAGATATTTTCTATTTCCAAATACGGTCACATTGAGAGTTAAGGGTTCAACAATAAGAATGTTAGAGGGACACAATTCAGTCCAAAGCAACATAGAAATGTGGACTTGCATCACATCACTTGATAACATGTGCCTCATGACTCTTTTTTTCTATTTTTGCTATTTATCTTTTGATAAATATGAAAATCAGGAGTTATTAATCTTACTTGAAAAATGAGTTATCAGCCCTAACCAGTTTGGCTCAGTGGATAGAGTGTCGGCCCGTGGACTGAAGGATCCTGGGTTTGATTCTGGTCAAGGGCATGTGCCTTGGTAGTGGGCTCATTCCCTAGTAAGGGGCGTGCAAGAGGCAGCTGATCAGTGTTTCTCTCTCATAGACGTTTCTAACTCTATCCTTCTCCCTTCCTCTCTGTATAAAATCAATAAATATATATATATATAAGCCTAAGCGATCGTATGATCCAATGACCAGAACTACTGGTCAGCCAGTCGCTATGATGCGCACTGACCAACAGGGGGTAGATGCTTAACGCAGGAGCTGCCCCCTGGTGGTCAGTGCACTTCCCCAAGGGGAGCACCACTCAGCCAGAAGCCAGGCTCACAGCTGGTGAGCACAGCTGTGGCAGCACTGCTCCCAACTCTGCAGCAGTGCTACCAAGCTGTGGCAGCAGGCACAGCGGGCCTGGATGAGTGCAAGCAGCATGGTGCCTGGCCCCAGCTCAGGCTCCTCCCTGGCCGCCTGCCACTTGGCGCACTGCTTCATCCCTTGGGGGATGTCCGAATGCCGATTTAGGTCTGGCCTGTGGGGATTGGGCCTAAACTGACAGTCAGACATCTCCCAAGGGGTCCCGGATTGCAATAAGGTTCAGGCCAGGCTGAGGGGACCCCCCCCCTGCACAAATCTGTGCACTGGGCCTCTAGTATATATATATATAAAGAAAACTGAGTTATCAGAAGAAAGTATATATAGCCAAAACCAAGCTTGACAGTCAGAGTGATCTTTTCTCAATGTTATTTTAAAATCTGACACTATTTTTTTAAGTACAAAAAAATAACATTGCATAAACACATTATTTTTCTATTTTATTCTAAGGTGAATGCTAAATGATGAAATAAAGAGTAAGCTATAATGTGGCCCAGAAGAAAGTAATGAGCCCAGGACCGAGGAGGACATACTTACTTGAATATACAAAAGAGAAATTAAAGTTACCCACCAATTCCAACCATGTTATCACCCAGCACATCTACCCTGGGTTAATTTAAGTGTCAAATATATCCCAGTTTCTATTCTTGCCCTCTTAAAACCACTAGTCAAAAAAGCTATCAGAGTCATCTATTAAAAATGTAAATCATGTCACATGCCTATATGCTTTAACCTTTCCAATAACTTTTCATAAAATGCAAACTGTTGAATCTGATTTATAAAGTCCTACATGAACTGGTGTCTGCCTGCCTTCATTAGTCCTCTTTCTTACCCACTATACTCACAAGCCCACACTGGCCTTCTAAATGTCCTTGAATTCATCATACTCATTTATATCACACTCTTGCTCAAGGACATTGATAATAAATTCCTCCTCCCCTTTAAATGATCTTCTTTCTGTCTTTAACTGATGATTTTTTATCAGGCAGATTTCAGCTTAAATGTCACCTTTCAGAGAGATATTTCCTGAAAAACAAATCTAAAGTATCATTCATTTACATTTTATAACAGTTTAGCATTCTAATTGTCTGCATAAAGGACAACACTCTTTGAAGGTGCACTTATCTGTACTTGTCAGCTTTGGTGTGGTAACAAACAGCCCCAAGTCACTATAGCTGTAACAACAAAGGGTTATTTCTTCATCATATTACATGTATGCTACTGGAGGCTACAGTCTTGCTCCAGGCTAAGGCTCTATGCAAGTCTGTGGCTTGGCTATAGCTTTGTTTCACAAGTTACTTCATCCCAGGCCTCAACTTGAAACCATCCTACTTATGCAGATATAAGTATTCTTATAATAGGAGAAATTTGTGACATTTAAAACTGCTTGAACATGCTATTTCCACATCCACACACATGCCAAAACTAAAATCAGTGCAATTCCTTTCACGGGGGAGATGGGTAAGTCACATGGCAATAAGTGGGAATGTATAATACTCTTAAAAGAAGAGAAAAATGAAACAGTGCAAACAATACAATTAACACATAATGTTTTAGACACTTGAAGCAAGTATTTTTTCCCTCTTGGTCATTGCTCTAACTCTTGGACCCAGCAGTATCTGACATACGTATTTGTTTAATAAATGCACATATGAGAAATAAATAATGAATAAATGCATAAATGTTACTGTGTTTCCATCATCCTATAGTCCATCAACCCATCATCCCATTGTCAATTAGCTGAGGATATATAAAGGTTTAATGTTGAGCCTGTTGATAGAGAATTTTTTTTTGTTTGTTTCTACTGGAGGCTGATACAATATTTAAAATTTTTTATTTTTCAACAATTTTTATTCACAGATGTTTATAATCAAATTTGGATAAAATTATTCTAAAAATGTTAGCATAGATGTTTTAAAACTAATTTAAGTTGTTTCAAAAGTGGGCTTTATCTATATATACATGGAAAAATATGAAGAAAAAGAAAAGAGAAACACATTTTGAGCCCTTGTTACATGCTGGGCACTTATGCATAACCTACATCATTAATCTTCAAAAATCCTCATGGGTAGGTATTTTTAGCTTTATTTTTTCAGATGAGAAAAATGAGGCTCAGAGAAATAATGTTATGGGAATACAATAACACTAGTCTAATCAAGTCTCCACATTTCCTGTTGACAAGCATTTTGACGGCCTTAGGAGAAATGAGTTGGTAACTGTTTTTAGCCCTTGCTCCAAATGATCTGTGCCATAGCAACACAGCTCACTGGAAGGTATACATTGATAGCAAAATCGTGTCTTTTTCATGTTGCAAAGAAAATAAATTATCCAATCTCTCTAGATTGCTGCAAAGATATATTAGCCTCCTTTCACCAAGGAAATATGGCTCATAAAATAAGTATGACAAAGACAAAAATGGGTAAATAAACGTGATCTCAGAGTATTCAAATCAATTGGAAATATTTTTGACAAGTTTTTGAGAAGCTGTAACAGTGGTAACAGAAATGTTCATTAGCTTTTCAGAGCATTTCCTTGTTATGTCAATCTTTACAGACGATAAAGTAAGAAAGTGAGTAGACTAGGAAGAATAAGGGCGAGTAGTACTTTTATCATTGCTGAAGTGAAGTTATAATGATGAGATTCTATAAGGCTTGGAGCAGAATAAGATATTGAGCAAGACCTTTAAGTCATGTTATGCCAAAATTTTTAACGTGGCATGTAACAAACAGAATGCCACACCACTGGCATGTAAATATGCTATGTACAGAAGCAAGAAACAGAACTTCTGTAATGCTTATTACTTGTGTAAAGAGAATCTTTTCAATCATGAGACCTAGAGGTAGAGTAAATGTGGAAACTACAAATGACTCCATTTTTCCATGCCTTCCAAATAATAGACGGTACTATAAAAATCCCATTAAAACTTGGATTTGGGGTTGTTAGCACAGGGTTATCCCTACCATATTAACATCAATTTTTGCAATGTAACTGTAACTAGGCTTAGCAAACTATCTTGTGTGATATTGCCTACACAGTGAGGCTAACATGCTCCTCTTTTGTTCTAGGAATGTTTTTGAAAGTTTAAAGACACATAATTGAAAATATGTAACTTATTTTTCAATTTCTTAGTTCATTTCCCTCTTTCTTCAATTTTATGTAGTTTTATTTCCACTAAAGTTCATTTAAAAAACAACAACATTTTCATTCATTCATTAAACACTTGCTACCTATAACAAGAGATAAAAAATAAATAATTAGTAAATAAGGTTATGTGTTATAACTACATTTGAGAGGTAGAACTCATGTGTTCTCTGAGTATAGGAAGAAAGATCTTTGCCAAAGTGAGTGACTAGCAATGGCATGGGCAAGAAATTGGTGTTTAGAATAAACTATAAAGGAGGTAAAATATGTAATGACAATGGTAACATTAAAAAAAACAACTTACAGTGAGAGTCTTCTAAGCACAAGCTCATAAAAAATGTATGGAAAACATACATATCAACCAATCATTGGGCTTGAGGTGAAATAAGGGAATAGTGAAAAGCAATCAGATAAGTAAGAATTGCAGATTGTGAAAGGCTTAAATCTCAGTTATATTTCTAAGACAGTTGTTTTAATCATATAGAATGTGAAGCATCTATATATGTAAAAGCCTAAGCGACCATTACGACCAGTCAACTGAACGACCGGTCGACCTACCTCTATGATGTGCACTGACCACCAGCGGGCAGACGCTCAATGCAGGAGCTGCCCCCTGGTGGTCAGTGCACTTCCACAGCCAACCTCCTGCACCTGGCCAACCTCCCGCGGTCCCTTCCCTGGCCAGCCGGCCCCAATCAGCCCCAATAGGGACTGGGCGAGACGGCCCTGATCGGCCCCAATTGCTGGCCAGGCTGAGGAACCCCACACATGCATGGATTTATGCACCGGGCCTCTAGTGAACAAATAAAAACCTATTTCTAGATTTTTGTAAGGTCTTTGAATGCAGAAGTTGATTGATTAGTCCTTTCATTTAGCAACAACAATAAAATCATAGGTTTTTATATGGGCCAGGTATTGAGAGGATCACAAGAAAGACATGGTTCCTGACAACAGGAGTAGGTTCCTGACAACAAGGGGACCTTGGGAGGAGAGAGATAAACAGTTGTAATGACTAGAGAGTGCTTCCTAGAAACAGTGCTTTGGAACTTAGCGTGACATGACAAGCTGTGAATACAAAGCACAATGGAGTCAAGTGGACAGAGGAGCAAGGTAGGAGACCCATTATAAATGTAAGTAATAAAATCCTATATTCAGGCCAATTCAAAGAAGAGAAAATAAAGATATTTCAGAAAAAAAATCTATGAGAAGTCAATTATTAGATTATAGCAAAGCTAAGGTGTCAGAAGTGATTCTGAAACTTTCCAAACTAGGTTGTGTGACTATACTTAGGATTTGGCTTCAATCATCTCTATTAGCACCTAACAACAGTCAGCCTGTCCTTTAGAGCCAGAAATTGACTTCTTTGCTTTAGTTATGGAAGTCCTAGATGGCCTCTTCTTCCAATATGACTGTTTTATCTACGTTGAAAATCTGTAGCTGCCTTCATTAATTACTTTAGCTAGATCTTCCAGATAATTTGCTGAGGCTTCTCTATCAGCATTCCCTGACTTCACATTGCACTTGTTAGTTCTGGAAACAGCTTCTTTTTTTAAAACTTGATGAACCAGCCTCTGCTGACTTTAAAATTTTCTTCTACAGCTTCCTCACCACTCAGCCTGCATAGAGTTGAAGAGAGTTAGGTCCTTGCTCTGGATTAGGATTTGGCTGATGGGAATATTGTAGCTGGTTTGATCTTCAATCCAGGCCATTAAAACATTCTCCATATCAGCAATGAGGCTTTTCCACTTTCTTATCATTCCTGTGTTCACTGGAGTAACACTTTTAATTTCCCTCAAAAACTTTTCCTTTGCATTTACAAGTTGGCTAGCTTTTGACTTATCATGACTTTCGACATGCCTTCCTCACTAAACTTAATCATTTCTACTGTTTTTACTTAAAACTAGAGGCCCTGTACACGAATTCATGCATGGGTGGGGTCCCTTGGCCTGGCTGGTGATTGAGGCTGATGGGGAGGCTGGCTGAGGGGAGGGACTGTGGGAGGTTGGCTGAATAAGGGGAGGGACCGCGGGAGGTTGGCCAGCTGTGGGAGGTTGGCTGTAGGAGCTCACTGACCACAAGGGGGTAGCTACTGCATTGAGCATCTGCCCCCTGGTGGTCAGTGCACATCATAGTAACCGGTATACCACTCTTTCAGTAATTCAGTCACTTAGGCTTTTATATAATAGACTAGTAGGCCTGCGCACGAATCCATGCACCAGCAGCTCTCTGTGGGGCCTGGCCATTCCGTGCCTGCTGCCCAGAGGCTCTCCGTGGCCCAGAGGCCCATCCACAGCTGGGCCCAGAATGCTTGCCTTGTTGCTGGGGCAATGACACAAGTGTTCCATGCCCTGGCCTGGCCAGAGGCCCATCCGCAGCTGGGCATGTAACACTTGCCTCATCACCGGGACGACGACACAAGTGTTCCCCCCCTCGCCCTGTGGCCACTCCATGCCCACTGCCCAGAGGCCCTCCGTGGCCAGGGTGGAACAGTTGCCTCATTGCTGTGGCAACGAAGCAAGCATTCAGCCAGGCCACTCACTCTGCCTGCTCTCAGCAGCTGCCTCCCCACCCCTGGGACTGGGGCACTCTGGTGGGGATGAAAGGACTGGGTGCCACCATCTTGTGGCTATGGGCACTGCCATCTTTGTGACAGGGTGATGGTTAATTTGCATATTACCCCTTTATTAGATAGGACTAGAGGCCTGGTGCATGAAATTCATGCACGGGGGTGGGGGGTCCTCTCAGCCCAGCCTGCACCCTCTCCAATCCGGGACCCCTGGGGGGATGTTTTATTGCCAGTTTAGGCCCGATACCACAGGGATCAGGCCTAAACTGGCAGTTGGACATCCCTCTCACAATCCGGGACCACTGCTTCCTAACTAATCACTTGACTCCCTGCCTGATCACCCCTAACTGCCCCCAGCTGGCCTGGTCACCCCCAACTACCCCGCCCCCCCCCAGCCTGGTCACCTCTAACTCCCTCCCTGCCGACCTGGTCACTCCTCACTGCCCCCCCCCCCTCTTGCCGGCCTGGTCACCCCCTGCAGCCTACTATTCGGTCATTTGGCTGCTCCTCACTAACCCCCTTACCCCCTTGCCAGCCTGGTTGCCCCATGCAGCCTGCTACTCAGTCATTTGGTCATCCCTCACTAAACCCCCTGCCAGCCTGGTCACCCCACACAGCCTGTTCAGTCGTTCATTCGGTTGTTTCAGTTGAGATGGTCGCTTAAGCTTTTATATATATAGAATAGTGACCCGGTGCACAAAATTCGTGCACGGGGGAAGGAGGTTGTTCCTCAGTTCTTCCTGCACCCTCTCTAATCTGGGACCCCTTGGGGGATATCCGACTGCCAGTTTAGGCCCGATACACAGGGATCAGGCCTAAACTGGCAGTCGGACATTCCTCTCACAATCTGGGACTGCTGGCTCCTAACCACTCACCTGCCTGCCAGCCTGATTGCGCCCTAACCACTCCCCTGCTGGCCTGATTGATGCCTAACTGCTCTCCTGCCAGCTCAATCACCCCCAACTGCCCTCCCCTGCCAGCCTGATTGCCCACAACTGCCCTCCCCTGCCAGCTATCTTGTGGTGACCATCTTGTTCTGGCTATCGTGTGGCGGCCATATTGTGATGATGTGGGTTTGGCCATCTTGGGATGATGTGGGGTGTGGCCATCTTGTGATGATGTTGTGGCAGCCATCTTGTGACGACGTCTCGTGACTCCACCTAGGCTTTTATTATATAGGATAAAAGACTTGCAAGTCATCCTGTCACTGAACACTTAGAGACCATTGTAGGGTTATTAACTGGCCTAATTTTAATATTGTTGTGTCTAAGGGAATAGGGAGGCCCAAGAAGAGGGAGAGAAATAAGGGAAAAGCTGGTTGGTGGAGTATTCAGAACATTCACACCATTTACCCATTAAATTTGCCATTGTATATGGGCACAGTTTATGGGGCCCCAAAACAGTTACATTAAATAACATCAAAGATCACTGATCATAGATGGACATAATAAACATGATAATGAAAAATCTAGAGATATTGCAACAATCACCAAAAGGTGACACTGAGACACAAAATAAAGAAATGCTGTAAGAAAAATGGTGTGGACACACCTGCTTAATGCTGGGTTGCAATAAACCATCAATTTGTAAAATTGCAATATCGGCAAACTACAGTAAAGTGAAGTGCAATAAAAAAGGTATGCCTGTAAAATATAAAACAAAATTGCTCATTACCCAGTTTATCTTAGCCTTGTTATTCATCTCAGTAAAAAGTAATATTGTCATTTACACTGCTTGTAAAGATCAAAAGAGATCATGTACATAAAGCATGAGTGCATACTAAGTATTCAATACTTGTTATTATTTAATATGGAATAAACTGCTTTACTACAGGGAGGAAAATCAGTTCATGAAATATTCTCTTTCTGAATTTGCTGTTCTAGGAGTTTCAGCAGCTGTCCCAGAATTGCTTCTGTGACTTGTATGGAGACTATTATTAATCAGGAGAAGTATGAAAGTTTTTGCCCCCCTCTCATTCTCCTTTTCTCTGACTTAAGAGAGAATACTGCTTCTATTACATTATGTTTAAAAGGAGATAATGGAGATCATTTATTTTTATAACCCAGTTGTTTTTTAGCCTGACTACCTTTTAGAGTCAAATAGAAAATTGTTTTAAATGCCTAAAACTGGGCCCCATCCCAAACCTTAGAGTCTTGGAGGGTGTGACCTAGGCATCAGCATTTAAAAAAAAACATCCTGATAATTTCCAATGTCTAGCAAAGACTGAGAATGATCAAGTAGCACTTTATGTTTGGAACTTTGCTATAGCACTTCATTAAGTGAATACTCAGATATGCCTTTGAAATTAGAAATTTATTCCTGTGAAAGAAGTATAGGTATGTACTATAATATACTAGAGGCCCTGTGCATGAAATTTGTGCACGGAGGGGGGTTGTCCCTCAGCCCAGCCTGTACCCTCTCCAATATGGGACCCCTCGAGGGATGTCCGATTGCCCATTTAGGCCCGATCCCGGTGGGCAGTCAGATCCCTAAACGGGCAGTCAGACATCCCTCTCACAATCCAGGACTGCTGGCTCCCAACTGCTTGCCTGCCTGCCTTCCTGATTGCCCCTAACCGCTTCTGCCTGCCAGCCTGATCATCCCTAACCACTCTGCTGCCAGCCTGTTTGCCCCCAACTTCCCTCCTCTGCCGGCCTGGTCACCCCTAACTTCCCTCTCCTGCAGGGTTGATCACCTCCAACTTCCCTCCCTTCTAGGCTTGGTCCCTCTCAACTGCCCTCCCTTGCAGGCAGGGTGCCTCTCAACTGCCCTCTCTTGCTGGCCATCTTGTGGTGGCCATCTTGTGTCCACATAGGGGCAGGATCTTTGACCACATGGAGGCAGCTATATTGTGTGTTGCAGTGATGATCAATCTGCATATTACTCTTTTATTAGATAGGATAGAGGCCTGGTACAGGAGTGGGGGCCAGCTGGTTTGCCCTGAAGGGCATCCCGGATCAGGTGTGGGTTCCCTTGGGGCTGTGGGCGTCCTGAGCGAGGGGCCTGTGGTGGTTTACAGGCGGGCCACACCCCCTGGCAATGCAAGCGGAGGCCCTGGTATCTGGAATTTATTTTCCTTCTACAATTGAAACTTTGTAGCCTGGAGTGGAGCCAAGCCTGGGGCTCTCTCCGAGGCTGGCAGCCATTTTTGTTGGGGTTATAATTGAAACTTTGTTGCCTTAAGCAGGTGGGCCCGGCCAGGGTGTGCGGAAAGCTTTGCTTCCCCTGTTGCTGCTGGCAACCCTGGCCTGCTCTCTCAAGCTCCATTCTGCCACCATTTGTTTGAATTTGTTTACCTTCTATAATTGCAACTTTGTAGCTTGAGTGGAGGCTTAGGCCTGGCAAGGGCAGGCAGAAAGCTTGGCTTCCTCTGTTACCTAGGAAACCTTGTTCTCTGTGGCTGTAGCCATCTTGGTTTGGGTTAATTTGCATACTCGCTCTGATTGGATGGTGGGCATGGCTTATGGGTGTGGCTTGTGGGTGTGTCGGAGGTATGGTCAATTTGCATATTTGTCTATTATTAGATAGGATAAACTTTATACTATAATATCTATATATTGTAAAAAAACTTAAAGTCAAATAATAAGGTAGACTATTTTCACAACTTTTTGAATCATTGATTTTCTGATATGTTTTTGTTGTTGCTGTTAATCCTCACCCAAGAATATTTTTCCATTGATTTTTAGGGAGAGTGGAATAGAGGGAAAGACAGAGAGAAACATCAATATGACAGAAACACATTGATTGGTTGTTACCTGCAAGTGCCCTGACCAGGGCCTGGGCCTGGGAGGAGCCTGCAACCAAGGTTCATGCCCTTGACCAGAATCAAACCCAGACCCTTTGGTCAGCAGGTCGATGCTCCACTCACTGAGCCAAACCGGCTAGGGCATGACATGTTTTTTAAAAATATATTTTTATTAATCTCAGAGAGGAAGATAGAGGGAGAGAGATAGAAACATCAATGATGAGAGAGAATCATTGATTGGCTGCCTCCTGCACTCCCCATACTGGGGATTGAGCCTGCAAGCCTGGCATGTACCTGGACTGGGAATTGAACCATGACCTTCTGGTCCATAGATTGATGCTCAACCACTGTGCGACACGGGCCAAGCTCCTGACATGTTCTTCTTTCACTTTTGAATCTGTAAGTTATCTGTGTTATGTTACAAAAAGTTAGAAACAGACTTAGAATATCTGATCACTTTTTTACTGTGCCTTTAAATCATTTATTAAATTTATTAAACTGTGCTTACTGTGAGTACATCAAACGTCAAACTAAAATTAAATCAAGAGGAGTCAAACCTGGGGACTGGTAGCAGATGCTAACCATTCCACTTAATTGTCTAACAACATATGCAGAGAGACAATCTCCAAGGCAACTGAGCCATAAAATTACACAAAGATTTGATTGTGTTGATTGAAGCCCCAATGAAGAAATCACACAATAAAGAATAAAAGACAAAGGGAAAAGGAAGTCAGCAATTTTCTGTAATATCTTTCACTTTATCATTGTCTTGGTAGTGTGATGCATCCCTTAATTTCTTAATACCATGATGAGATACACACTGACCAATTCAAGCATTATATCTGTTTATGCTGGGTAAAAAAATCACTCAAAAACCTCCTTCCTTGAAATTAACAACCATTTATTGAGCTCTTAAATCTAAGAGTTAATTTGGATTGCATTCTGTTAGGTAATTCTCTCGCCTCATTTATTCATCTGTGGTCAGCTTCTGGTCAGATTGTCAGATCTGTTTCAGGAGGTTGACTGGATGACAGCTGGGTAACAGGGGCTGCTTGGTCACATGCCCTTTCTCATACAGCAGTCTAACTTGGTCTCATTTATATGATGGTAAAATGTCCCAAAAGTAGGCGGTACAAATGTTCTTCAAGTTGACACATGCTTCACAATTGCCAAATTCCCATTGGCTAAGGCCAATCACATGGGCAGTGCATATTCAAGAGGTAGAGATGGAAGGAGAAAATTGTGAACATTTTTTTTGCAATCTCTCACAGTTCTTCTGGCAATAATCATTCATATTCCTTCCACAAGCAAATTATATTAATCCTATCCGAAGACTGAAAGTTCTCATCCAAGCTTGGAGTGCAGGATGAAATGATGTTCATCAAGTTCTGATATAGCTCTCTTCATCCAGGAAAATCCACTTGTTTCCCAATCTGAATAAATTAGCAGCTCTCCCAGCCCAGATTCTTCTATGCTTTTGTTCATTGGCCACTGTGCAATTTTATAATTTGAGTGCCTACTTTCATTCTAGCATGAAAACAAGGACAGTCAGTATTTCTTATATTTCTGGATATGCAACCCTGTTTTATATTTGTATGGTTATGTTCTATATATTTTTCAAATTTTTGAATGAAGAAATAGTTGAATAAGTTAATGATAAAAGTTGAGAGCTTGATGATGCAAGGAGTATTTCTTTATATAATCTGAAGTAGGGTATTTCTGAAAGTATAACATCCAAAATTCAGCTTTTATAGAATCACAAAGAAGTGAGAGCTTAATATGGCAATATTTGAATGAAGAATCTCTACTTAGTGTATGTCATGCTATTTTCAAGTTTGATTGGCACTGCATGATTCAGAAATTATTCATAAACTCATAGACATGAGAGGAAATAATTGATCGATTCAGAAAATATCAGAGGTCCTAACCTATAACTTCTGATTTTGAAAGATTCTCTATTATCTTGATGTTATCATTTGAATAATGTTGGCCATTTGCTTTTATATAAAGTCTAAAAACATGCAAATGGGTAGCACAGTAAGGTTATTTTATGATCTTTATACTCTTGTCATTTTAAACCAAAAGAGTCAGGCAAACTGTTTAATACTAGAACCACCACTAACTATATATGTGACTTGGGGCAAATTATGTCTTCAATTTGAACAATGACTGTACTAATATCTACTGACTCAAGTGTGTGACAATAACATAAAATCATGTAAGAATCTCTACTTTTAAAAAAATTAAATTTATTAGGGTGACATTGGTTAATAAAGTTATATTATTTTCAAGTGTATAATTCTCTGATACATCATCTGTAACTCCACTTCTTTTTAAGAAACAGTGTAAGAGAAAGACTGTAGATAAATGTGAGTATCACTTTGACCATATTGTGTGTACCAATTGAACAGCATCCATTTTTGTATTGTACAATTACAATTTAGTTTTGTATTACACCAATTTCTTGTATTGTGCCATTTATTTTTGTTTGTATATAATACACACTAAAGTTTATTATGGAATATCTAGTAGAGATATGGTATTTTACCTATAGTCACCTTCAAATTAATTAAATGAAAATAGGAATAATTAAAAATCAGAAACTATTTTCCATATACCATTAATATCTTAATCATAGTATAAATTTTAGGATCTGGTTGACTTTCTTATTCTATTAAAAATCTAAAACTGGACACTGAAAAATAATCCATCAGTTCATGGTTTTCTGCTGTTGTAATTCTTCTCTGCATCAATTTAAAAACTAAATTATTCCTTTTTTCACTTCAAATAGTAGCAAAGTGCTAAAAAATTATATCTCATATGTTCTATTAAATAGCTCTTCTTATCTATTGACACCTTGAAATATGCTCCTTCTAAGAGACTCCATCACTAATTTTTAAATAAATATTTTAGAGCAGTTTTATATTTTAGCAAAATTCAGAGGAGGGTACGGAATATATCACATATCTCCTGCCCACACATGCATAACCTCCCCCATTTTCAAGTCTCCCCTCCAGAATGGTACATTTGTTACCATTGGTAACCTGCATGATCAGATCACTATTTTTTTTTCTTTTTTCATTCTTAAGTTTGGGACCTCTTCACACTTAGCTAAGTAAGGCCTTCCTTTTGCTTCACTTATTTGACAATATATACTAACTCCACTAAGGTAAGCATTTACATCAATTAATTGGCAGTAAATATTTCTTAAACCTCACTAAGAATTCTATGCTTCAAAAATAGCTAATTAGTATATATATATATATATATGATTTATTGCTAAGATGTAAGCATATTGGATTACTTCAAAATTGCTAGCACAACTTGACCTTGATCTTCTTCCTGATATTTTTAGAAAGCATTTGAGCAAATACAGTCTAAGTATTTTTTTTTTTTTTCATTAATATATGCTCCCCCTTTTCATGTTCCAATTTATTTATTAAACTAGATTGTTTTAAAGCAGTTCATTTGCACATCAAAAAGCATGACCTAACTCTCCTGGGTTGTTTACCTACCCTGTCTTTTTTTCATCTCCCTTAATGTACACAACTGGCTTTTATTTAGCAGAGTAAGCAACATTTCTAATGCTCTAAAGAGAAAAGAAAAGAACAAATAACATTAAAATAATATTTTTTAACTTAGGTATCACATTACGTATTTTGTCTAATGGTTATAAAAAGTTCCTCTAAATAAAGAATGCATATTAAAAACACACTATTCTATTTCATTTTAAGGAATGCCATTAGGTAAAAAAAATATATATATATAGTGTGTGTGTGTTTTTTCATATACTTAATCCTTTCTAAGCACTGTGAAATTTTTCCAGGTTGACATAGGTTGAACTTTTATAAGTTCCTCAGCCCCTGTACTAGTGGAAAAAGTGAGGCAAGAGGACATCATTAATACTATGTACAGTGAGTCTTGTTTGTGTTTGGGGACAAAACAGGAGTCTGCTTCTGTAAAAATAATTTTTAAATGTGTTTTAAAAAAATCATTGCCAAACAAATATTCATTTCTTATACTAGTAATAGTCATTAAAATAAACTTGAATTGATTAATTAGATTGCACTTGGTTATATACAAATCTTAGAAATGTTGAAAAAATATAAATAATAATACAGGGGGCTTTCTCTCTCTCTTTTTTTAAATAACTTGACCTCTATTGAAACTAGTCATGTAGTTCTGTCCTAACTTGAGAATTTTCCTTAATGTGGTAGTTACCAATTATGTTTTCCATCATGCCATTTACTTACCCAGAGCCCATTAAAACACTTAATTTATTAGCAATTTTCAGCCATGAAGATACCAACCCAAGCGTCACTTAAAAGAATCTCCACATATTTTGGGTTATTGTGTATCAAACACCTTCCCTCATATGTACCCTTGACACAATTTCAACTATAAATATAACTCAATGTGTTTGGTAGACTCCTAAAATGTTCCTAACATTTCTGAACACAATCCTGGAGACTGGATATGATGGTATATCACTTCCATAATTATGTTATACTAGAGGCCCGGTTCATGACATTCGTGCACTGGGGAGGGGGTGTCCTTCAGCCCAGCCTGAGCCTTCTCACAGTCCGGGACCCCTCGGGGGATGTCTGCATGGTGGAGCAGGCCTAAGTTGGCAGGCGGACATCCCCTGAGGGGTGCTTAGTGCTGCCACAGAGGCTGGAAAGGCTCCCGCCACCGCTGCTGCTCTTGCCAGCCTTGAGCCCAGCTTCTGGCTGAGCTGCGCCCTCCCTGTGAGAGTGCACTGACCACCAGGGGGCAGCTCCTGTGTTGAGCGCTTGCCCACTGGTGGTCAGTGTGCGTCATAGCGACTGGTCATTCTGCTGTTTGGCTGATTTGCATATTAGCCTTTTATTATATAGGATGGTACTATTGACGTTAAAATTGGGAGATAATTGAGGTGAGCCTAATTTAACCAACAAGCCCTTTAAGACTAGAGAGTTTTCTCTGGTTGGTAGAAGAAGTCAGAGATTCCAAGTATGGGAGGGGTTTGATTCACCCTTGATGGCTTTGAAAGAAGCCTTGGGATAAAAAATGCTAGCAGCTTGAAGAAGCTGACAGCAGCCCCAGCTAAGAGCCAGCAAAAAAAGAAAGGACTTGAGTCCCCCTTCCCCCGTTCTTTTTCAGACACAAGGCTACTGAAGTGGACCAGCAACCTAAAAACCTAAGTGAGTATGAAAGCAGATTTATCTGAAGAATTTATGGTTAAGAACCCAGCCTGGCTGAAACCTTGATTTCAAACATAAGCAGATAACTCAGTTGAGCCCATCTAATCTTTTGACCTACACAAATGTGAATTAATACATGGGTGCTAATTTAAGTTGTTAGCTTTTGCTAATTTGTTGCCTAGCAATAGAAAACTAATATAGTCTAATATAGTCTATTTTCAAAATTTGAGGGACAGATCCTATTTTTCAAATGAAATATTGTAGAAAGTCAGTAATTACAACTTGTATAAACAGAGTTACTTGGATTGGTCAGCTCTACAAATCTACACAGAAACCTCACTTTATCCCACAAGGCCCATCCCTGAACCTGAGGAATCTTCAGAAGCCAGTAGAATCCATCCTTGAGCATTAGTATTATTTGAGTCTTAAATACAAAGCCCAATACTAAGACCTTTCAATTTAAAAGTTTATTTAATCTACTCCTTGTATAGGACATAGAAACAATCAGCTATTTGGACTTACCAAAGTCTAGACACAGTTTTTAACTATATATATGTTAATAATAATATATATATTATTTTAGAGAGAAGAAGGGAGAGGGAGAGAGAGATAGAAACCTCATTGATTGGCTGCCTCCTGCACACCCCACACCGGGGATCGAGCCTGCAACCTGGGCACGTGCCCTGACCAGGAATTGAATCATGACATCCTGGTTCATAGGTTGACGCTCAACCACTGAGCTATGCCAGGCTGGGCTGGGCTTATATTTT
This sequence comes from Eptesicus fuscus, assembly GCF_027574615.1. Taxonomy (NCBI): domain Eukaryota; kingdom Metazoa; phylum Chordata; class Mammalia; order Chiroptera; family Vespertilionidae; genus Eptesicus; species Eptesicus fuscus. Next base: position 97,317,075 of record NC_072474.1, read on the forward strand.
AATAGTTTCTACATCCTAAATCTGGCAACAGCTCTTTATACTTTACAGCCTAAGTAGAAAATAGCCTCTAAACTCCCTTTTGACTCAAATTGAAGGAAAACATAAGAGAAAGCATGTGATGGCATGTATCCCACATTGTAGTGATTTCTTGCCAAGCTTCAGAGCATGCAAAACTACAATCTTCCCACACACTTCTCAAAGCCATGAACCTTTTCATGAGTGAATTTTATCATTCAAACAACAACAACAAACCAACCTAGCTATATTGCAACAGATGATCCAACTGTTTGAACAATGGATTCACACGAAAACAAATACATCTCTCTAGAAAGTACGTAAGTGTTAAACTTAAACTCTATTCAGTTTAAAAACTGAACATGCCTTTAGATGATATTCAGAGAAATATCTGAGTAGAATGATTTATTTTTGCAATGGTTATTGGTTCAGTTGCACGCATTTGACATTTATTGGCAAATACTTTCTAAGCTAAATGTGTACACGTAGAATTTCTCTTTCCATGCACAGCACATTTCTCTATTTTCTTTCCACTGCTGGGTGTTTGTTGAGCTTCTCAAACAGAATTTCCAGGGAATATATAATCAACTGAATACATTTTGGGAGACATCTTCCCTGTATGATAGAGCATTCCTGCATAGCTAAACTACACAGGGCTTACTTGGGCAGAAGGATGCCTAGCACCTCTTTGTGAATGCTTTGTTTGCAAGCATTCCCAGTAAAGCTTCAAGGAGCTATTACTCAGTTGTTGGATGGTTTTAATCATCATTACACTTTCCCTGTGAGTAATGCTTCCAAATATGTGATATTTCTGTGTCATCTTAATAATGTTTGAAGTATATTGATTAAATATCATATTCCTATTTTGTTTGTTCAGTAAAATTTATGAAAAAAATGTTTAAATGAGCAAAACAGACTGTCCTGTCTAGTGCATCCATCTGGGTTAGTTGATCCATGTATCTGATTTTGTCTTTGATGTCTACAACTCTGTAAATTGTAGGGAAAAACACTGACAGCAATGTCAGTGATACTCATCCATAGAAATGAAAATGGGTTTTATCCAGTGAATATAATTGATTACAGCCCTGTAGATATTGACCAGTTTTGCATCTATTAGCAAACACTTTTTAGCATTCCTGATCACTATGTACACGTTATTTGAATTCTCATTTGAATCAGTTATAGCATCTCATTGGTGTGCCCCCCCATTAATTAATTAATGTGTGTATTGGTTTTCTTAAAAAAAATACACACACACACACACACACACACACACACACACACACACTAGGGGCTCAATGCACGAATTTGTGCACCTTGAAAGAAACTGTGGGCTGCTAGGCTGCGGTGGGCACAGGGATGGGTCTCAGCCCATCCTCCACACCCCTGCCCAGCCCCTCCCGCCACAGCCCCTGGTTGGTCCCCTGTCTGCCAGCAGCCCTGCTCCTGCCGCTGCTGCTCCCACGTGCTGATGGTGCTGGCCCCACTTGCACCCACTGATGGCATGGAGCGATTGGCGCCAGTGCCAGTAGTGGGTGCGAGTGGTGGCTGCTGCCTCAATAGCCCCTGAGGAGCAGGGGGAGGTGGAGAAGCCCTCAGGGGTGATTGGGGCCAGCAGCCACCACTCGTACCTGCTGATGGTGCCAAGAGATCAGGACCAGCACCGGCAGCAGATGCGAGCACTTGGCAGGACTGCTGTGTGCAGGAGCAAAGAATTTTCAGTAACCAACAGAAACTTGCTCCCAGGACAGTGACTGCCGTCCCACCTTGGTCTAGCACCCCCGCTCACCTGCTCCATCATCCCGCCATGGCCAATGCCCGCCATGTTCCGTGCTCTGCTGCCTGCTACCAACGCTCACCATGTTCCGTGAGCACCCCCTGTTGGTCAGTGCACGTCATAACAACCGGTGGTTCGGTTGTTCCACCTTTTGGCTATTTGCATATTAGGATTATACATATATATATATGTGTGTGTGTGTATGTGTATATTGATTTCAGAGAGGAAGGGAGAGGAAGAGAGAGATAGAAACATCAATGATGATAGAGAAACATTGATTGGCTGCCTTCTGCATGCCCCACATTGAGGATCAAGCCTGCAGCAACCCGGGCATATGCCCTGACTGGAAATTGAACCGTGACATCCTGGTTCATAGGTTGATGCTCAATTACTGAGTCAGGCCAGGCTGGGTTGCATTGGTTTTCCATTGCTGCATAACAATTACCTTACCGCAAACATAGCACAAAACCCACACATGAGCTATTTCATAGTTTCTGTGTGTTAGTAGTCTGGGCAATGCTTAGCTAGGTCCTATGTTCAGGTAATTAAGGTATAGACTCTGGCTGTGATCTCATCTGAGGGCTGGGGCATTTTTTGAAGCTCACAGGGTGTTGGCAGAATTCCCTTTCTTTTGACTGTAGGACTCAGACCCTCAGCTCCTAGGTCTCCTGCTGTCCCCTGTCATGTGGCTCCCCCCGTAACATGGCAGTGTGCTTCTTCAAGGCCCACAGGGAAGTGTCTTTGCTGCTTCTACTCCCTCTGACTTTCTCCATCTCCGAACTTGAGACCTGCTTTTAAAGAGCTCACCCAATTAGGATGTGGAAGTTAGAGTGAGGAGCTACAACAGACCCCTAATCGGATTTTCAGAAAGAGAAATAACAGGAAAGACACTATGTTATGAGGTAATGGCTAAAACTTCTCCAGAATTGTTGAATGCACCAAAGCTCATATCTAGAAAATCCAGTGAATTACAAGTGAGATAAAAGGAAAAACACATTATTTTTACATAACTTCTTATTATGGTGAAATTTCAGAACACCAAAGAATATGATTTCAAATGTAACCGAGAAATGGCAAATGGATTTAAAATAACTTATCTGTGTAGAAAATGGAAGTTAGAAAACAGTGGAACTATATCTCTACAGAGTCAAAAGAGAATTTCTGTGAAACTAACTTTATACCAAATGCATTAGCCCTTAAAAATGAGAGTTAAATATACTTTTTTCAGGCAACAAAGGTTAACCTCAATAAATAAATGGTCACTAATAGAAATTTTAAATAATGTATTTCAAGCAGAAGGAAAACATTTCCCTGATGTGGACTGAATGACAAAAAGTAGGGATAGATAAAAAATAATGCCAAATAATTGAGCAAATCTATACCAATTGGCAATATAATCATTTTAAATGTCTAATTTGGAGAAGTTGGGTAAAAATAAGCTAGAATTAATATATTGAACAGCCAAAGAATATAAGCAGAAAAGGTCTTTGTAGAACTTAAGCTTATTTCAAGATCCTTTTATTTTGAGAAAAGGCAGAAGAGATAATAAATATCTTTAAAATATAAGTACTTCTTAAAGTAGCAAGAGTAATAACACCCGAGATAGACACAGTACATATAGCTTTCCAACAAGTATAGGGGGAAAATAGAAAAAGAAAGAAAGTTAAAAACATCAATTCAGTCCATGAGATGTCATGAGAAGAAAGGAAAGAAGGAAGGAAGGAAGGAAGGAAGGAAGGAAGGAAGGAAGGAAGGAAGGAAGGAAGGAAGGAAAAGAAAGAAAGAAAGAAAGAAAGAAAGAAAGAAAGAAAGAAAGAAAGAAAGAAAGAAAAGAAAGAAAGAAAGAAAGAGAGAAAAGAAGAGAGAAAGGAAAGAGGGGTCAGAGATAGAGCTGGGTGTGAGCCCAAGTGAAGTTTTTGGAAGCAGAAAGGACGAAAAGTGGGCACAGATATTCCATAATTGTGACAATAAAATTCTAATAACAAAAATATACAGGAAATGTTGGGTATGGAGAATGAGAATGTATTCAATTGTCTACTTGAATGAAGAACAATTAAGGATGCAGCTGTTTGATGTGGAAAATTCCATGGTCTAGTGGGCCAGAGTCTAGACTGGGCTCTACTCCCAGTTCAGCGATGAATAAGGCAGACTTTAAACAGATTGCAGGGGCCTAGGAATTTAAAGGCATTAACTTCTTTCCTCCATAGCCCTTGGTCTTTTACTGCATCTTGGAAAAAAACTAGAAGTCTGTTCTCAAATGTTATTAACCGCCTTTGAAAAAGCACTGTGACATATGGAGTATCCATAAATATTATATAGAAAAATAGCAGACATGTAGTAAGGAGGAAGGCTTATCAGCAAGTGGATATTTATCAGTTTATAATTGTGGCTACTAAATTTTCTGCTAAATTTGTTAAGATGTAATGATAGGTTGTGCATGATTGTGTGCCCTCATCCTACTGGTATAGCATCAATCTCTTATTTTCAGATGCACAAGAAAAATGATGATATTTTTTGCATGAGTAATTTTGTGCCTCATTGCCCTTAATTGCATGCTTAAACCTCACTCTTTGAAATCCTACATCTTAGAAATAAAGGAAGCTAGCTAAAATGTGAGACCTTGCAGAAAAAAAAAAAGAAAAAAAAAACTGAAGAAAAGAAAAAATCTGCTGCTTGAAGGAGTAACTCATTTAAAAACACAAGTTCATGCACTGAAATTAAGTACAAGCATAGCCTATAGGCGATTCAAAAGAATTTCATTACACAAAAGAGTAGTTCAAATAAGTAACAAACTGCCAAAGTCAATAACAAAAGTTAAGTGGTATAAATCAACTCAAGAGGGAACTGAATCAATTTTTCGAAAAGAAAGAAACCAGGGCTACTGCCTTGATTCTTATGTCAGGAAAAATAGCTAAATCAACTTCTTTAGGTGATCATTGAATTTGAAAAACTCCTTACTAGAGGTAATGTGATTTATAATCATATAGGAATTGAATTTATTACATTTGCTAAATAAAACTATAGTTTTCTTTTTACTCAACCTAAGTTGTCTGAAGAAAGAGACTCCGGGAAATTTTTCATTGTTTTATTCCCATACCCAGGAAAATGCCCAGCAAAGAGTAGACCTTCAGTTATTAGTTATTAAATAAATTAATGAAGAAATGGAAAAAAAAAAAACCACAACACTCTCTGATGACATGTGAGATATTTGACCACAATATTGCCTGATTAAGGCTACTTGCACCATCTCTAACTCACAACAGCAAGGACCATATATTACTGTTCCAACAGTATCACACCCAGAGCACTATGGCCCCAGGTGTCCTCAGGAACATGATCTCTTTTATTTCTGGTGTGTCAGTCTTGTTTACCTCCACCCTCCATGCTTCTACAATAGTCACTCACTTGTTCTTTTCCTTTCTAAAAGAATCGGGGCTAGAAATTTTTGGTTTTCATCAAAACTTGCTGCCATATGCCCTAGCTGGTTTGGCTCAGTGGATAGAGCATTGGCCCTTGGACTGAAGGGTCTCATGTTCAATTCCATTCAAAAGCATGTACCTCCTTCACAGGCTTGATCCCTGCCCTGGTCAGGACCCATCTGGGAGGCAACCAATCAATGATGTCTCTCTCTCACATCCATGTTTCTCTCTCTCTCTCTCTGTCTTTCCCTCTTCCTTATACTCTTTCTAAAAACAATGGAAAACATCGATCAGACCATCAAACCTGGGAGGGAAGGTAGGGGAGGGTGGGGGTAAGGGGGAGAGATCAACCAAAGAACTTGTATGCATGCATATAAGCCTAACCAATGGACACAGACACCAGGGGGGTGAGGGCATGAATGAGGGTGGGGGTTGGGGGAGGTAATGGGGGAATAAGGACACATATGTAACACCTTAATCAATAAAGAAATTTATAAAATAAATAAATAAATAAATAAATAAATAAATAAATAAATAAATAAAACAATGGAAAAATATCCTCGGGTGAGGATTAACAAAAACAAACACACACAAAAAAAAATGTGCTGCCATATTTTTTAGTGAGTACACAGGTAGGCACTGGATACCACACTTTCATTGAAAGCATTTATTATTCTTTGTGATACTCTCATTGCTTGCCAGACTTCATGATCTCTCATGAGCTCCTCATTTGCTACTTACTTGAGTGCTAGGGTAAAGAGTCCTGAAAATACTAGGGCTTTTTTAAAAATCAAGGCATAATGAAGATCTATAAATGTGTATGTTCCCTGACTTCCTCCTATACAATTCATTTTAAAAGTGATTTCAAAATGAGATTGGTTTTATTTCACACTAAGTGGGATTAGAAGACTTGGTTTGGGGGAATTTTGATAGGTACAAACAAACTTGGGGATTTGTTCCTAAAATATTTTTGAAATCCACTTCCAGTGAAAGTTCTTCTTTCACTCTCTCAGGAAACTAACATTTCTTGTTATAAAAATGAATTAATTAAGCTGGGCAATTGCTTCAAGGAAATGCTTATTTTCCTAAAGATGATCCTCCCACTATCTGTCACTGTCTTTGGATGCAAACTCCAGACTGAGAAATGCAGTCTCAACAGGAGGAGATAAGCTATCTATATATATAAAAGCCTAAGTGACCATTATGACTGAATGACCAGAATGACTGGAACAACCGGTCGGCCAATCGCTATGATGAGCACTGACCACCAGGGAGCAGATGCTCAATGCAGCACCGCTCAGCCAGAAGCCGGGCTCTAGGCTGGCCTTCGGGGTTTGGGCCAAAATCTGGCAGTCCGACATCCCCTTAGGGGTCCTGGATTGTGAGAGGGCCCAGGCCAGGGTGAGGACCACCTGTGCACAAATCCATGCATGGGGCCTCAGTACACAAAATACAATTGAAAGTTTTACAACCTCTATGGGTATTAAATCTAACAGGGCCAAATTTGTTGTTTTGAAAAAGTGGTTTTAAACAAGTGTTTTGCATTTGGTATGTTGGCCCAAGCACTGGAGAATGTACTTAAGAGTTTGATTCCTTAGCATATTGAAGTGTAAGGGAAACAATGACCTACAGTAATGAAACAAAGATGCTAGACTTCTTGATGTACTATACCGGAAGGAGTTCAAAGGTTTAGTGAGGTGGGCATGTTGGAACTGATCTGAGTGTCCAAAAATGTTAAGAAATATGTTTTCATGGAGAATAGCAGAATCCATGAAGAAATCTGTAATGGGTGTCCTCTATAAAGTGGATATGACAATAGGTAATAATATCATGGAAGTGGGCTCCCTGATTTCAATGGGAACAATGGCATCTCTGGATGGTGGAGGCCATTTGGCAGAGATCTGGTGGGAATAATTACCATAATGAGCCTCATGGAGCTAATTTTAATCAGGTTTTCTGAATCTAGTGGGTTCCACAAAGGAGCCCAACTGACCACAAGGCCCTTAAGAATGAAATAAATAAGCAATTTACTCATGTGCTATTTAACATTAATAAGTGGGAAACTTATGTCTGGTGGGCAGAAACCTGACTTAGGTTCTAAAGGAAGAATTTGAAGCTTTTCACACACTATTAAAACCTAAGCCACTTCATAGACGTGAAATATATTGAAGAAGGGGAAGAGGTTCCTCTTAAGAAACTCCTGAAAACTTAGCCACAGATATATACATTGAAATTTTCTCCAAACATTCTCTAGAAGTACTTGTGGCCATTTATAGAGTGACTAGGCACTTTGAAATTGGACAGACAAAGGTCTTCTTAGATTATTTGATATGGGCTATGAATAGATGTTGGGATCTGCCATTCAAAATGGAACTGACAGAAGTCAGTGACCCTTCCTGTGGTCAGAGCTTGGATTCTTAAATGTGTAGTTAAAAGAGACACATTGAACAACCAGTAAGATCCCTGTAATTGTTCCCTGACCCTTGTTTTAGGAAAAAACAAACAAACAAACAAAAATAGAAGCCATCAGAACATTCCCCATTTATAACCTCTCTTTACTAAAATAATAAGTCAAAATAAAATGTATCCCACTTTCAAAAGGAAAATGCAGAGGATACCGTCATTAAAACAAAAAACAAAAAACATGAATGGTCAAGTATGGTTGGTATTCTTTTTCCTTTGGCCAGTGAAAAATGTTTGATTTCTTTTGGAGAGTAACTGTGCATTACCATAAACTTGATAAGATAATAGTACACATTACTGAAGCCCAAGATGCTTACACCTTTGTTGCAAAAAAAATAAAAAATAAAAAAAAATTTAAAAAAGCACATTCCCTGGTAGTTGGCATAAAGCAACTTATCTTGGAAATTCTTTTTATTTACTTATTTATTTATTTTATTTTCCAAACTGTTTAGTAAGAAATATTAAAAATAGATCTCCTTCCCTGGCCATGATGGTTTTACTCCTTTATTCAAAGCTATGGTGAGTCTATTGCTCTTTATCAGAATGTAATCTGCAGAGACCTCATTTCCTTGATACCCCTATAGGCAGGAGAAGCAAAGTATCCTAGATATCTTAATAAGGCACATGAATTATTCAGAATGGAAAATTAATTCATAAAGCTTTAGATGCGAGCATTATTGTTAAATTTTAAAGGAACCCAGTGGTCTCCCAGCTTTTTCATTCTAAAGTAAAAGACAGCCTGGCTGTGAAAGCTCATTGGTTGAGCCTCTACCCATGACCCAGGAGGTCAGGGTTCGATTCCTTGTTAGGGCATTTGCCTGGGTTTCGGTTTGATCCTGGATCATGTAAGGGGCAGCTGATCAATGATTCTCTCTCATCACTGATGTTTCTTTCTCTCTCTCTCTCTCTCTCCTCTCCCTTCCTCTCTGAAATCAATAAAAATATATTTAAGTAAAAGAAAAATGGCTGCACTTTGCTCCACCCATCACAAATAAAGAGGCTTGGTGGGCATCTTCGGGTTTTATATGTAACATATAGCCCGTTTGAATGAGGTTCTCTGACTTTTCCACCAGGTACTTCATGCAGATGTCAGTTTTGCAAAAAGATTGGGGAAGGAAAGCCTCTGAGGCTGGTCCAGTCCGTGACACAAGCTGTTTTGCCCTTGTATTCAATAGCAGACAAATGGTACTTAAAGAATCTATGGCAGATAAGGCTGCTGTATGGAGCCTTTCTGAAGCCCCACTGGGGAAATCACAGTACATATTTGTAGGATTTGGGAGCAAAGCCATGTCCTTTTCTGCCAATTACTATCTTTATCTAGAAGTAGCCCAGCACTTATAGTTGTGCTGTGACAGAAATTCAATGCTTAATGTAGGACACACACAAAGTACCGTCCGTCACAAACTGGGTGGTATCTAATGCATAAAATCATTCATTGGGCTTATGCTACAGCATTCCATTAGTAAAAAGACACAGTCTATGTGACACCAGGCTCAAGCAGGTCAAAATGAACAATGAAGATCCCTAAGTCTGCACCTCAGACTACAATAGTAATTAGTCCTGACATATTGCAATCTCCTTCTAAACTGACACTACAGTTTCTTTCTTTTCACATAAAAGGAAACAAATGAATAACCATGGAGTTACCGATGCATCTGCGTTGTGTACTGCCAGCAGTGAAGAGTAATTTTCCCTGAAGGTAAAACTTAAACACAGGACATCTTGTTTTTCACTGTGATTGAGAGAAAAGATGGTCTGAGGAATGGATATATATATTGCCTAATGGGTAATGGTTAAACAGATGCATAGCCATTCAGTGACTCATTTAAAATATGCCTACCGGATTGGTAACAATGAGGTCTGGAAAAGAGATATGCAGACGGACTACTGGGAATAGTCAACCATCGAGCTTTTCCACTTTTAATAATCAGTTAGACAAGATGAGCAATCCTCTGCACTCCAGTCTTTTTTACCCATCTACCCCGGAGCTTGATTAAGGAACTTGTTTACAAAGTGGCCAAAGGGACGGGGTTAGAGGATAAGTGTGATTTCAGCAAGATTGTATTTCAATTAACCAAGTCTGGTCTGACTACTTCCTGTCCTTGTTGAGTGGCCAACTTGCAAATGACAGAGGCAATATAGAGTTCTTCATTTTGCACCATGGCCCAGTTAGACCTGTTAACTTGGCAAAGGATGATTATATTGTATGCTTCCTTCTGTAAAGGCACCCATTCATCCTCTTGCTAATAACTCATTTGAATATATATATTTTTTTCTTTCCATGTCTTAAATAATTCCCCTAGTATTAACCACTTATACGCTTACACATTGTTTTATTCATTACCAGGTTAACGCTATTCCACATTGCCTTTGATAAGGGAACTCATTTTACCAGGATATTATTGAGGAAACGGGCCCATCCTCATGCAATCAGTCTTACCATGCACCCCACACGCAGAAGCAGTCAACGTGAGAGAAGGGTGGGATGACCTATTGAAAGCTCAGTGATGATATTCCCCAGGAAATGTCATTTTGAGAGGATGGGGTGCTACTTAATAGAATATGGTATAGATTTTAAGCTAGCAACCAATCTATGGCACTTTTTCCTTAAACAGTATTGAGGAAAATGGGTAGTAAGAAAGGAATGTAGAAGTGGCCCCAATTATACATAATAACCTATTCATGTTCTTGATTTTTTGCTGTTGTTTTTCCTTGCTCTCCATAACCTAGTGAATTTGGAGGTTCTACTTCCCAAAGAAGAAAGGCTTCCATTAGGAAATACAGCCATCATTTCATTAAAGTGCCTCCTGGATACATTGAGTTTCTCATGAATCAAAGATGCAAATAAGGGAGTTACTTTTCTGGCCAGAGTGATTAATTTATGTCTTAATCAGTGTGGGCTGCAGTAACAGAACTCCAGAAAGTAGATGGCTTACATAACAAACATTTAGTTCTCACTTCTGAAGGCTAGGGATTCTGAGATCAGGGTCCCAGCCATGTTTTTGGTGCGGGCATGTCTTCCTTGTTTATAGATAGCCTCCTCTTGCTGGAACCTCACATGGCAGAGAGAGCTCCAGTTCCTTCATCCATTTACATGGGCCCCAAACACTCAGTGCATAACAGTCTTGATTATGGAAGGGAAATTAGATTGCTACTATATATTGGGGACAAGGAGAAGTGACTCAATAAAGATAGGACAAGTACCAAGTAGATATAATGGAAATTAAGACTTGTTATCCTGAGTAACCTAAAATGCTGCCAGAAGATAGGGCAAAACATATTAGGATTGCTAGGTACTTCCTGGCATATACAATGTATACTTTGAATATTAAAATGTTAATCTCTTTATTAAAATTCTATACTGCATATATTGCTAAGAATCAGGGTTGTGCATCAGTGTTAAATTTGTATTAATGCACATTGTGAGCCTAAGCAAATGGAAAAAAAAAATCAGTAAATACCAGTAGCATACGAAGAACTCTATAAGGTAAGATTATGCAATATTTACATTATACCAACAACTCTGTGTGGGAGGAAATTTAGGCTAAAATGTAACTAAATGCTTAGGAAACATAAAATGGATTATACATTTTTAAAACGGGTTTTGAATTCTAAGTCTATTCAGTGGGAAATCATGAGGCATGTGTCAGATATTGCATCCTTGTGAATCCTAAGCAGAGGGCCCAGCTAAGCAGAGTCCAGATTCCTCACTCACAGAAACTATGAACTAAAAAAAGTATGGTCTTTTAAGCTGCTAAGATTGTAATAATTCATTAGGCAGCAATAAACAAATAATATAAGTGGGTAAGTGAAAAGGGACATTTTCAAGCTTGTCAATCACACACACACACACACACACACACACACACTCAGATGTGTGTGTGTGTGTGTGTGTGTGTGTGTGTGTGTGTGTTAGCATCAATATTTAGGAAATGAACCTAACAGTTCTAAGATTTCTTTGTTTCTAAATCTGGCTGAGTAATTTAAATACAAGGAGAGGGATGAGCTTTGTGGATGTGTAGGAAAGAATTGTTGTATGCATTAGAATGCTGCATCCTGTGAGGATGTTTGTTTAGGCTAGTGAATAAAAGGGTTAAATATAGAGCTAGATGGGAAAGGGTTGGATATATCAAGGGACAGATAGAACTATTGATAGATTGAAAGAAATTAGACAGATAGATAGAGGATTAGCTGGATAAGTGAAGAAGTAGATGGATGGATAAAGAGAGGGATGGGTAGGAATAGATTGATAAAGATAGATAGATAGATAGATAGATAGATAGATAGATAGATAGATAGATGATAGATAGATAGATAGATAGATAGATAGATGACAGATAGATAGATATAATTGATAAAATAAATTGTCTGAGTTTTATTTTTCCTACCCTCCCCTTCCTTGAATCCTAAAAAAAATGTCAAATGTTCTGTCTTGGAATTAAAATACTAGAAGTGATGAAAACTGCTTTGCTAAAGGCATCAGAAGTACAGTATGCACCATAAGCAGGAGGGAGTGGCAGTCCCTTTATCAATCAATCCCATTCCTCTCAAGGGCTGATATATTTCTTTTCTAGACCAATTTGTTTGTTGGATGGTGAGTGAATTACAAGCATCACACGTTGGAATGCTTACTCTATCAAAACAGAAGTCAGCTGCTTTCTTTAGCAATGGCTGTGCCAGCTGGCTGAGGAATGGCATTGGCTCCAGCTGTGTTTTGAAGCTACACATTTCATGTTTTCCAGTCCAATCAGATGCGCTGGCGCTGAATGAAATGATTCTAGAAAATACAAGAGAAGTTGAAATGAATACAAAAGAGGATAATGCTATGTAGTAAAATAAATTCTAGTCAGGATTCGACTTAATCCATCACATTATGTACACATAGTCACAGTTAATAGTGTGGAAGCATTATTTCAGTTTCTATAAGGCCTTTTATATGTAGATTTCAGTATATGTATATATATATATATATATATTTCTTTCCATGAACAAGTAATGCAAGTTAGGAGAAAAAAAGAGGAAAATATGTTCTTTTTAGATTTGTCTCAGTGGAATTTTAGCAAATCAATCCTGTATTTCTTTATTTAGCATTTAAGTAATGTGTTCAAATAACAATATAAAGTATATATAGCCACAACATCTCAACTCTCTTAATTCCCTAATGTTTTCATTCATCTATTCAAATTCTGAGCACCTACAATATGAGAGGAACTGTGGATACTATGATGAACATGTTATAAAGAAAGTTACAAGCTGAAAAGAGGCACAGGAACACATATTAACGATTTGTGGTAGGTGCTGGAATAGATGTTTTCACTATTTGGGAAAGGCTCAAAGCAAAGAAATGATCAATTCTCTCTGATGGGACTGGCAGAAGTTGTTTAAAGACAAATTTTGTCATGCCTTCCAGCATGAGCAGGAAGCCCAAGGAGAGAAAAGAAGAGTGGCAGGAATCCCTCAGGCTAAGGATGCAGAATGATTACAGGGTCTGGTCTTGTGGAGAAAGGGTGAGTCCAATATTATGTCTCCTTTCCCAGGAAAACCTTTTGATGCAGATCTAAATGAAATAGGGAGGTGGAATATGAATGGAAAGGAGGAAGAAAATGGAGAAAAAAAAGATGGAATGAAAGAAAGAGGAAAAGTAAGTAGACTGATGGGAGTGTGAGCAAGTGGAAATGAAAGGAACTAAGATAGGAGGGGAGAAGAGCCAGGTGTGCAGACATGAGAAAAAATCATTTATCACTTTCATGAGATGTTTTTAGCAATCAATATGAAACAGCTATGTGATTATGCCTCATGTTTATTTTAATGTTTCTTATTATTAAAGATAAATCATTAGGAAAAACAACACCTAGTAATGTAATTTCCAGGCTTAATTGGATGGTATCTCCTACTCATATTCCAGGATTTTCAAGGACACTTCTAATAGTGCTATTAATTATTACTTACATTAATTCACCCATTTATTGACTCATCTATTATATAGTTGGTCCATTCAAAATTCAGAAATGTTTTACAAGCCCCCTGTGAACTTAGGAATAATGCCAGATGCTAGGGATAGGTCAGTGAACAAAATGGTCCAAGTCCTTGCCTACTAAATAAAACTGCTCTTTGTAACTAAAATATCAACCTTGATAAGAAGATCAAATTAAAAGCACAAAGTTTCAGATCTCTGAGCTTGCCATTTAGAATTGTCATCCCCTCTTGTCGTCTCTACTTCCATGAGCATGGCTCTTACATTGCCTCTGAAGAGCTCTGATTTGGCCCAAATGACCACAATCCATCTTTCTGGAAGCAAATTCAGATATTTGTACAAGAGGCCTTTGTGTATTGATTCTCTTTGAGGTTTAATTTAGGCCAACTTTCCAAAGGCTTTAATTGAATAAAATTGTATCCCTACATTTATCTAGTTATAATAATCAGTAACCTTAATTTTTATGCCAGCTTTTTCTCCATCAGCGGCCACAAGAGGGTAGTGGTAATTGAAAAGCCTACAAAGAGGTGGGGATAATTATTGTGACCTGCTTGTCATCAGAACAAATGTTATTAATCCTCAGAGAAAGTCCCGCCAATCCAGAAACCTTCCTTCCCCACTGCGAGGGTGAAGTTCCTCATCCCTTTTTCCTGCCTCTAAATTGCTGCCCCACATTTCCTGTGGCAACTGCATTATTGGCCAGTGACCTGATGTTTTTCTCCTGCCTGCCAAATGGTTAGAAAACCACAAGCAAGCTGTTTCCTTTTCTGGAGGCAAAATTACCATACACAAACATCCGCATCAGGGTAAGTCAATTACCTTGGTCAATTGATTTACAATTTATCTGGGGCAAGGTTTTGATAGAGATATGAAAAGGGAAGTAAGATTTATAACACTGACAGACAGCCCCGCATTCACTGCTTCTGCCAAGAGCAGACACTTTGTACACTCCACCAGGCAGGTTAACTCAGCCTTTTGGCTTACTGGATTTTTCCATTTCCGACAATTTCACTTATGCGTTCGAATTTAAATATTCTTCTGCTTGAGGCCCCATGCCTCCAATAGAGCAGAGCCTTGTGTGTGTGATAGCAGTCACTCTAAGCCAGTGATGGCGAACCTATGACACGCGTGTCAGCACTGACACGCGTAGCCATTTCTGATGACACGCAACCGCTGAGGCGGCCGCATGCCGAGGATGAAACATTTGCTGCTCCTGAGGATGAAACATTTGCGAAATAATGTTTTTTCCTCAAAGTGACACACTACCCGAGTTATGCTCAGTTTTTTGGCGAAGTTTGACACACCAAGCTCAAAAGGTTGTCCATCACTGCTCTAAGCTGTCTGAAGTCTCCTGGGTGTGTGCTCTGCAATCATCTTGCCCCATCCTTTCCTTTGATATCTTCTCTCTCCAGTAGGTGGTAGACAAGCAGTACTGTGACTCCTCGTTTAAGCTGCTGAAGATGTAGGAACAGACACCAGAACATGTTTGTTTACCAGGCCAGGAATGGATCAGGATGCATTAGGATGTTGCTGCTTTCTTCCAAACTCTTGTTCTGGCCATCAAATTCCCTTGTAAAAGTAATATATCAAGTCACACTAAAGGATGGTCCACTAGTATTATTCTAATAATAATAATGATGATGATGATGATGATGATGATGATGATGATAATTTCCAATAGTAAAAGGAGGAAATGCTTGTTGGGCAGATTATTTTTGGTTGTGGGAAAGGTAGATACTTTGAGAAAATCAAGTAAAGGGATATAATACTACACATTGAACTGAAAACTGATGGAGACCAGTCCTTTTTCTCACAGTTTATCTTTATTCAGCAGTTGTTAACAATGCATGACAGATGGAAGATGCTTAGTACATTTATGTTCAACTAGAGGCCCGGTGCATGAAATTTGTGCACAGGGGGTGTGTGTCCCTCAGCCCAGCCTGTACCCTCTCCAATATGGGACTCCTCCAGGGATGTCTGACTGCCCATTTAGGCCCGATCCCGGTAGGGCAGTCGGACATCCCTCTCACAATCCAGGACTGCTGGCTCCCAACTGCTCGCCTGCCTGCCTTCCTGATTGCCCCTAACCACTTCTGCCTGCCAGCCTGATCACCCCATAACCACTTCCCTGCCAGCCTGATTGATGCCTAACTGCTCCCCTGCCAGCCTGTTTGCCCTTAACTGCCCTCCCCTGCAGGCCTGGTCACCCCTAACTGCCCTCCCCTGCAGACTTGATCACCCCCAACTTCCCTCCCTTGCAGGCCTGGTCCCTCCCAACTGCTGTCTCCTGCTGGCCATCTTGTGGCAGCCATCTTGTGTCCACATGGGGGCAGCCATCTTTGACCACACGGGGGCAGCCATCTTATGTGTTGGAGTGATGGTCAATTTTCATATTACTCTTTTATTAGATAGAGGACATTAGGACATGACATACTTGGGAATGTGATCATGGATTATCCTTACTTTCTAAGCTTTAGTGTTACATGGATCAGAGAACTGTCAACAGATCATTTTCTCATGGGAAACTAATAGGGTCGTCCTCTTCTTATTAAGAGGGTCAAACAAATCAAACCACAACCTTTTTAGCAACACATTGCATTCAAATAATCTTGCTTGATACTGTATTAAGTCAGGCGACTTTTAATTACTTGAGAATCTAAGAAATGTGTCTATAAAATAAAAAGTAAATAATTAAACAATATGCAAAAATGGAAGTTTGATAATCATACATATTCCCCTCCATTGTGCTGTCTTTCTCTGTAATTGAGGTTAAATGAAAAACATGACTCCCTCTGTAAAGAGTAATTATTATTCAAACTCAAAAAGAAAACACCAAAAGTTGGCTTGGTCATGGTCATTCTTGGACTGCACTGTGCAGAGATGTGCCATGTGTTCTGAATCTTCAGCTATCCATGGCCCTGACAGTGATTCCTATCTACTTTTCTGTATCCAAAGAATATTCTTCAGAGGCTAAATAAGCTGGTTGAAAACAGGCCACATTCTCTACTCCCTTGGATGGGCTTTGCACACACTCAGATGACCTCTTGGTTTCTCCTTAGTCATTTGCCAAAAATTTAGTCCATATACTTCATAAGATTATACAAAATGACAAATGAACTCTTATATGTTTCTTTCACATTTATTGGTAGGTAAATAAACTGTTCCACATACCGGCAAAATGTTCCCGGTATAAATGTAATGGTAGAGAAAGGACAAGGGTCTGCTCTTTTATAAACCAGAGAATTTTGTCTTTTGTATTTAAGCCTAAAACATAGCTAGAATTCTAGAATTGAAGCTATAAGCTCTCTATTTTTCTCCGTATGTGTATATATGTATGTATATGCATATGTAGTATTTTCCTATATCTGTGATATTACCAAATTAGATTGTATATGCCCTTGAAAGAGATATTAAACACTTATCTATAATAATAAAAGCATAATTTGCTAATTAGACTGGACAGCCAATGACCTTCTGCACGTCATTCTGGATGTCCTTCTGGACAAAGCCACGGTGGTGGGGGCCGAGGCAGAGGTGGTTAGGAGCAATCAGGCAGGCAGGTGAATGGTTAGGGGTGATCAGGCAGGCAGGCGAGCATTTAGGAGCCAGTGGTCTCAGAGTGCAAGAGGGATGTCCAACTGCCGGACATCCCAGAGGGGTCCCAGATTGCGAGAGGGTGTTGGCCGGGCTGAGGGACCCCCTCCATGCATGAATTTTGTGCACTGGGCCTCTAGCATGTTATAATATTCTTAAATTTCCCAGAAAGTAATGAAATTGAACTTACTGTGAAAAAAACAAAAAAACTTACTTCAACAGTAATTCTTTTTTTAGTAAATTAAATTACAGATAGTTTCCAAGAGTTTAGTAATTTAAAACCTTAGACTTATGCTAAATTAAGTATACACAGTATACAGGATATGTTTTAGTTAAGAATAAAAAAAGAGTATATTTTTTCGTAAGGTAAAATAATTATTTATTCTAGAATAAAAAAAATGAAAGTGTAGGGAAGTATCTGAACTAATATGGAGAGTGATAGAGAGTTTGCAGAAAGCAAATTTTATTTGCCCAAGTCAAAGCTGGCTAAGGTTGATGGATTTATTACTAAGATTTTAAAATGAGATTTAATAATAAATATTATATTCATAAGAAATAAGAGTTTGGTTTTCTTTTTGTTAAAATGACAAACATTTCTTGGATTAGGGATATTCTCTGTATAAGATTTTTGTAAAAATTTCTGAGGCCTCCGCCCTGAAGGCAAAGATTCTATGTCTTATAAAAACAGTTTCCTGTGCTTTATGTTGACTTTATCTTGTCCTTGATTATTTAGAAGAACAAATTCTTTGCACTTTTAAAAAGCAGCTAAAGGTTTATTTTTCTTTATGTGTGTGGTGTTTTCTATAATTATGTTACCACTTTCAAAAAAGTCTTTAATATTTTCTATTGTCACTTTGGTGATTCTATTTAAAAACTTTTGTCATTTTGCATTTTCAAAATCAAATAGTAAATGATTTTTTTGTACCTATTATTGTCTTTAATATTAATTAGAGCAGGGGTCCTCAAACTTTTTAAACAGGGGGGCAGTTCACTGTCCCTCAGACCATTGGAGGGCCGGACTATAGTTTAAAAAAAAACAAAAAACTATGAACAAATTCCTATGCACACTGCACACATCTTACTTTGAAGTAAAAAAACAAAACAGCAAAAACACCCGCATGTGGCCCGCGGGCCGTAGTTTGAGGACGCCTGAATTAGAGGGTCCCTGGAAAATTATACAGGATTTGTTCTTTCACTTTCTAAAAGAAATATGTTGTCCGGCTGGTGGCTCAGTGGTTGAGTGTCGACCTATGAACCAGAAGGTCAAGGTTAAGCTCGTGGTCAGGGCACATGCCCATGTTGTGGGCTCGGCCCTCAGAGTGAGGCGTGCAGGTGGCAGCCCATCAGTGATTCTTTCTCATCTTTGGTGTTTCTCTCTCTCTCTCTCCTCCCTTCTTCTCTGAAATCAATAAATATATATTTTTTAAAAGAGGAAGGTGCTGAAAATAATTAGGTTTATTGGCTATGTTATTAGATGCATGGGAAGTGTCATATTAAAAGAGATGCTTAACTTTCCCTAGGTTAAATTTGTATGGGTAAAATATTATTAATATAAATATTTCAGAAATTGTACGAGATTCCTATAGATCTGAAAAAGGACTGTTTCCCATGATTTATTTATTTTTTAATCAGAGTCCTGATATTGTTTTGTTTTGTTTAAAATATTTTATTGATTTTTAACAGAGAGAAAGGGAGAGGGATGGAGAGTTAGAAACATCGATGAGAGAGAAACATCGATCAGCTGCCTCCTGCACACTCCCTACCGGGGATGTGCCTGCAACCAAGGTACATGCCCTTGACCGGAATCAAACCTGGGACCCTTGAGTCCACAGGCCGACCCTCTATCCACTAAGCCAAACTGGTTAGGGCGAGTCCTGATATTGTTTTGCCTGATATTAGACAACAGTATAGTGTTTTCAGTCATAAATTCAGTTATTTTCTAAATGTTACATGCCACGGAAACAATCAAATTTCCTTGTCAGTTGCCTTATTTATCCTTCTTTTTGTAAATGGCTCAAATGATTTTGTAGAAACAATGTCACCCAGAATCCTCAGGAGACTGTTTCTTAGACTGGGCCCCACTTGGGAAACCTACGATTCCTCTGAGTTTTCAGCAATGAAGGCATATCATTAGTCTTGGAAAAAAAGGAGGGACTGACAATAGTGGAGTTTATCCAAGCCTTGTGATTCTGCAAAACAGGAAAAGTTAATGAAATCCCCCTACTGTGTTGTGTTTGGAAAAGGCTTATTGCAAATAAACACTCTTTCATTATGACTTAGGTCAGGCTCAAGAATACTCCCCTGTTTAAATATGATAAGGCCAAACACACTCCTACACTTCTCATTCTTTGCTTCATAAATGAATAGCTGAACAATTTTGTCCTCACTGATCAATAATAACAAAACTAGGAGGCCCAGTGCACTAATTCGTGCACCTTGAAAGGAACTGTGGGCTGCGAGGCTGCAATGGGCACAGGGGTGGGTCTTGGCCCATCTTCTGTGGCGCCATGAAGCCCCTCCTGCCATGGCCCCAGGTCCTCTGTCTGCCAGCAGCCTCGTTCCCGCTGCCACCGCTCACACCAGCTGACAGCACGGAGAGATTGGGGCCAGCACTGGCAGTGGGTTTGAGCAGTGGCTCTAGCGCCAGCAGAGGATGTGAGTGGGGTCGTTGTGGCAGAGGGTGCAAGAGATGGCTGCCAGCCCCAATTGCCCCTCAGGAGCAGGGGGAGGTGGAGAAGCCCTGAGGGACAATCAGGGCTGGCAGTCACCGCTTGCACCCGCTGACAGGACTGAGTGATTGGGGCCGGTGCTGGGCACCAGCAGTGGGTGCAAGCAGCAGGCAGGACCACGGTGTGCAGGAGCAAAGAAATTTCAGTAACCACCAGAGGCTCACCCCAATGACAGCGACCGGCACCCTGCCTTGGCCTGGCGCCCCCGCTCACCTTCTCCACCATCCTGTGCTGCTGATGCCTGCCATGTCCAGGTGTGCCCCCTGGTGGTCAGTGCACATCATAGCGACTGGTTGTTTGGTTGTTCGGTTGTTCTGCCATTCAGTCTATTTGCATATTAGGATATTAGGGATATATATATATATATATATATATATATATATATATATATATACACACACACACACACATATATATGTATATACATATGTGTGTGTGTGTGTGTGTGTGTGTATATATATATGCATTTTAGGGTTTTATACATAGAGATACTTATAAATCAAACTTTAGTTAAGCTTCTTTCCTCTTCTAGACCCCTGAATTTTGACTCACCTTCAGTCTAAACCAGCATACAATCCCTCCTAAATTCCATTCCCAAAAAATAGGCTGTCCTCAAGTAAATCATTCTTTGGTTTACTATCTCATCATGCCACCGTTGCTCATCCCACTTTCCCAAACCTGTTTGTTTTTTTTTTTTTTTTAGACTTGATTGCTTCTTCTTATAAAATAAAATCCCTTTTTTTTCTTAATCACTGAGAAGTTTTCAGGTCTCATAGAGCATTTTCCTTATTATCCTTTTCTGCCTCTTGCAATCATCCTTTTGAATATAATCTCTACTTACCTAAGTCTACAGTTTGTTTATTATTTGACAACAAATAAGCATTACCAGTAATTCTTAGGACTGTATATTACTTCAAATTTGGCCTGGTCCAATGGCTTCTGATGTTTCAACCACAAAATTCTTTGAAAAAAACAGTGAATCTATAACTTCATTATAGAGAACTGCAATAGAGTCTGATCATATGTGAATTTTAGATATGATCAAATCAGCAATAAAAGGTGGATTTTGAATAATCAAAATTATGCTAAAAATTTCTTACAAAGCTCTGTTTTTCAGATGAACACATAATTTCTTAATAAGCAGCAGAGCCAAATTTTCCTACATCATTGAATAATTGGCATTTCTTTGGTTGTGAGCTAGTAGTTGCCTTCAATTGAAGGGCTGGGTTAAAAATGTACTTCTTCAGGCCTGGACAGGTGGCTCAGTTTGTTGAAACATCTTTCCATACACCAAAATGTTGTGGGTTCATTTCCCATCAGGGCACATACCTAGGTTATGGGTTGGATTCCTAGTCAAGTGCATACAGGAGACAACTAATCAATGATTCTCTCTCACATTGATGTTCTCTATCTCTTCCTCCCTCTCTCTCTAAAACCAATTGTATCTAGCAAAACATTTAGTCTATTTTTACATGTATTGATTGGGTTGTAGTCAAGCATATAGTCTTCCATAGAGTAAGGAATAAAATCTCAGGAACAAGAATATTTGTCCACGGGTCTTTCCAATACACAGTTAAATATCTTGTTTCTGAAATCTTGTTTGCACCTCAAACCCTATAGTTCATTTTTAAATCTAAAACTGATTAATTTTTAAGAAAATTCAAAATTCTTGTAAAATCAATTAATGGAAGTTAAAATAAAAAAATGCAAAATAACCATACCTCCACCTTTCTCACTAGTAAAATGATCCTTTATGAGCCACAATAAAACTTCAAAAGCTCTTGTCAGTCTTTTTGCAAAGTGCCTCTCTGTTTTAAAATTTTTACCAATTATATTTTATATTCAAAGTTTATTATGTAATTTTAAAATGTGCATTTGTTTGGATTGGCTTCATTAGTACATATGGAGGATATTTTGCTAATTTAGTGAAGTATAAATTAATTTACATTGCTAAAAGTTAATAGCCCATTTAAACTTATGTTGCTTTATACTGTATGATTCATTGCAAGAATTAAAAAGAGCCCCAACTGGTCTGGCTCAGTGGATAGTGCGTCGGCCTGCGGACTGAAAGGTTCCGGGTTGATTCCGGTCAAGGGCATGTACCTTGGTTGCAGGCACATCCCCAGTGGGAGGTGTGCAGGAGGCAGCTGATCGATGTTTCTCTCTCATCGATGTTTCTAACTCTCTATCCCTCTCTTTCCTCTCTGTAAAAAAATTCAATAAAATATATTTAAAAATAATTAAAAAGAAATATTTACTATTGCTAACTTGAATACAGATATGTCAATTATTCTAAAGCATCAACATTGCTATAAAATTTTCAAAATATTTTGTGCTAAGAAAATAGCAAATTCTACAACATGGAACTGGAGGAAATAATGTAGTCTATAATATGCCTCACAAACACTGCTTATTTCTAAATAAACGTTATGAAACAAATTAATGAACATTTTAACAATTCTAATGCAATGATATTTGATCTGTGAGCATAAGAACACAAACACATACAACTTCAGTGCTTGATAAGGCAAATATTTCTTGGGAGACGATATATTTTTCTTCTATTTGCATTACTTATTATCAGATAAGTAAGATAAGTATGCTTTGAAGGAGCTCATAATAAAGTGTCAGGGCACTAGGTAACAAATCAATGGCTGTTTAAATAATTGTTTTTCCTTGAGGGAAAATATATTTTGGTTTGGAGAGCTAACTTCATTATGCTTCAATACATACTGAGTAAAAAACACCATTTCCGTCATTAATGTGTTTATAAAAGCTTTTTGTTGCCTCCCCTGAAAAGTCGTTTGGTTAAACATTTTTCATGTGATATATTGTCTGACAGTAAAAGCTAATGTACTCAGTAGCATTTGTAGAATTTCAAATTTTAACTAAATTTTTAAAGAGGAATGTGTCTAACTATATTATTAAATATCATGAATTATTATCATATACCAATCAGAAATTGGTATGAACACAAGTTTTTAAACTAAGAACACCAATATCTTCTCATACATATTTCACACTGTTCCAGGAGATATTTCAATGATTTAATTTCACTATAATGATCACTGCTATTTGAGCTTTTCAAGCTCTGCTGAGTTTTCCTGTCATTTTATTTCTATAAGTTTATTTCTAGAAGGAGTTGCAGAACAACTATTATTTGAGCTATTATTGATAACGTATTTGATCCTGCAATAAATAAACTCTTAAAATTTTTTAGTTAATCCATGTTGATTTTTTATAAACACTAGAGGCCCGGTGCACGAAATTCATGCACGGAGGAAGGTTGTCCCTCAGCCCAGCCTGTACCCTCTCCAATATGGGACCCCTCAAGGGATGTCCCACTACCCGTTTAGGCCCGATCCCACATCCTGCCATGGCCAATGCCCGCCATGTTTCGCATGTGCCCCTTGGTGGTGAGCGCACATCATAGCTACCTGTTGTTTGGTTGTTCGGTTGTTCCACTGTTCAGTCTATTTGCATATTAGCCTTTTATTATATAAGATAAGGGATCATATAAAGTATATTGATTTGCATAATTCTTGGTTAAGATGTTCTCTTTCAGACTAGTCTAGATTATATTTAAATCATATTCTCATATTAATAGTTATTTCAATAAATACTAGTGATATTATGACAACTAGACAAGTTATTATTTTGTTTATGATATATAAAGACTCTCAGGGAGCTCACACTTGTAAAATTGGGAATCAGTAGATTAGCAACAACATATAGTATTAACTGCAACTTTTCTAAAATATAGTTAATGCTCAGTAAATAATAGCTGTCTTTACTATTACCAAGTTATGTTATTTACTTATCTGGTATATTTACACATTTTACTCTTACACCCTACTTATGGTTACTGTCTGATTTTTATCCAAAATTTAGAGAGGGAGTTCTTTGTAACACAAGTCGCATAAACTAAGAGTTAATAATTAATAATGTGTTAAAATAATTGCATTGGTTTTCTACTACTGCTGTAATAAGTTGCTACAAACTTTATGCTTTAACACAAATATTCTATGATCCTGCAAATCATAAGTTCAACATGGGTCACATTACTCTAAAATCAAGATGTCGGCAGTGTCACATTCTTTTCTGGAATCTCCAGGTGACAACTCCCCACCCTTTTTTTTAGAGTTCATAGTCTGCATTTCTTGGCTGTGACCCTCTTCCATCTTCAAAGCCAGCGACAATGAATGAACTGAGTTCTCTTCCACTCTCAATCTCTCCTCCTTCTTACTTCTCACCTCTCAAACTCAGCTGGGAAAAAGACTTGACTTTTGAAAACTCATGTAATAAGATTGGGTCCATCAAGATAACTCATGAACTAGTTCTCCCTATGTGTATATTACTATGAATAGAAATAACAGAAAGTAGAACCAAATAAAAACAATTGCTTTATAAACTTACTGATGAAAGCACAGTTGCAAAGTGTTTGCTCTTAACAGAAACTCTAGCTATACTACCTATTTGCTAGTAGCTTGGTCAAGTGTATTCATTTCATGAGCCCCAGGCATGAGCTTAGCGATATCTTAAGGATAAAATGAAATACGCATTTAAAAAATTTAGCACAGTGAGGAATCATAGCACATAATAAGCATCCAATAATATGGAGGATGCTCTGATGACTCCCCAAACTATTCTCAAAATGGAGTAACAGTCCTCCTAACCACGGGCTCACATAAATGGTCCGCTTTCTCCAGACTGTTTTGAAAAGAGATGCCTGACCCACATCATACCCCCTCTCCACAAAGTCCTCTGACTACTTGACACAGGGATATAAAGGCTTATTTTTTTGGTCCCATGAGGCAACATGGTGAAGCATCATATCAGCTTCAGAATTCTACGTAGACTCAGCTGTGGTCTTTGTGGAGACTACGTTGCATCCCAGTTTCATTTTCACTCCAACCTCACCTTCTTCCCTTTTCTGATAGGTTTTTATCCTGACAGCATTCACCAAGTAATTTCCTACACAATAATCTCTAGCTTAGAATCTGCTGACCTAGGAACTGAACTCCAGTGCATATTATAACTTTCACTTTCAAGTTTTAAGATTGTGTATATTAAAATAATTAAAACTGTTTAAAGACATTTTTTACATTTGATACTTTTTAAACATCATGTCTTTAAGACATAAAATACTATACTTATTTCTTCATCTGATAGTCTCATTTCATGACTTGAATTCTTTGGAATATGTGATTCTTTCTACACTTATTCTTTTAGGTCCATAAAGCAAGACTACTAGTACCAACTAGCCCCAAGGCTCCTTTTAAGACTGAATTGGGAAAATCAATTAGGTATTTATTGCCTTCAGAATATCCTACTCTATTCATTTAGAATTCAGTATTTCAGATAAATCCTTTTCTTCTGCTTCCTTTTTATAAATCCATGTATTATTTTCACAAATATTTTGAAATTAATATCTTCTTCTCATGCACATTTGCTCATGTCATTTTCTGATTCTAATCTATATATATAAAAAGCCTAAGCAACTGTTACGACCAGTAGACTGAACGAATGGTCAACTGGTCACTATGCCATGCAGAACACCAGGGGGAAGATGCTCAATGCAGGAGCTGCCCCCTGGTGGTCAGTGTGCTCCCACAGCCAACCTCCCGTGGTCCTTCCCCCCTGGCTGCCTGGCCCCGATTGGCCCTGATCGGGACTGGGCGAGATGGCCACAATCGGCCCCATTTGCCAGCCAGGCCAAGGGACCCCACCTGTGCACAATTTCGTGGACTAGGCCTCTAGTTAGAAACAAACATCTAGACTTCTAGTATCAGCATGGAAATGTACAAATTTTATTCAAATACAATGTTTTCAATAAAATGCAACAAAATTAGTAGAATAATTCAATCACATTAAGTTTATTCTAGGATCCAGACAATAACACAAGCAATATTTCTAGACTTTCAAATAAGGAACTTGATTAAAGTCATTAGTTCAACTTGTTAAGCCAGCTCTATTTAACTTCAAACTTTGCCAGCTTGCCAACTTAAAAAAAAAAACAAAAAACAAAAAAAAAAACATTTTAGTGAAAATTTTGATCTTTATATTCTCTAACAATAAACTGTATTCAGTCTTTAAAAATTGTTCCTAAATTGTTAGCATTCTCACAACATAAAGATTTTTTTTAAAACTCAAACTGGAATCTAAATATTCTGCATGTCTTGTGCTTCGTGAGTCTTATTTTTAAAAATATATATTTTATTGATTTCAGATAGGAAGGGAGAGACAGAAATATCAATGATGAGAGAGATTCATTGATCAGCTGCCTCCAGCACACCCCATACTGGGGATAGACCCCACAACCCAGGCATGTGCCCTGACTGGTTATCAAACCAGTACCTCCAAGTTTTAAGATTGTGTATATTAAAATAATTAAAACTGTTTAAAGACAATTTTTACATTACAGGCATACTTCTGCCAGAACAATGTAAAGAAATATAATCAACCCTTAATTGCATATATTTATTATTTAAAAGTATATACTTGTTCACTGTAGAATCGATTAAAATTTCAAAGAAATTCAGTTCAAATGGTCAATATATACAATATTTCCTTTAATCTATTTGTATGTTTTATAACTATTTATAGATACTGTGTGACTCTGTGTGTGTGTGTGTGTGTGTGTGTGTGTGTGTGTGTGTGTGTGTTGGTAAATAATTAAGTTCTTTGCTCTATTAAAAAGATAATGCTGACAGACAGCATGCTAATTTAGTTGATATAATCCTTTCAAGTGCACTGTAACATAAAAATCCCTTTAATCACTATTGACAAGGATATTCAATTACTTATTTATAATCTTTGTTCATAAATTTCCATTTATACTCTACCTGCTAGATTTTGTGTCAACTATTAACAGAATGAGTTTGAGAAGAAAAATAAATATGTTTTTATGTTAATTTTAAAATTCTGAATTATTTCCTCTAAAATTTTAGCAATTAGCTCTTACATTTACATGACCAAATGAGACTGATAATTAGAGACAGAATAAAACATAGATTACTTCTTGGGAGTGTGTTTTAACTGATAAAAAAAGCACACACACAAAAAAACACACACATAAAGACTTTAAGAAATATATGTCACACTAGATATTCAGAATAAGACTTCCAAATAACTTTTTTAAAAATGCTGACATTTTGCAAGCAGAGTTGGCACACATGTGGGTTTGTAGTCCAAAAAGCCTGATATAAAGTATTTTAAATGGACCTAAATAGGTGTTGCTCCCAGATGTGAGGAAGATGTAATCTCAATTAATCTCTTTAGGCTTTATACATTGCCCAGAGCTGAAACTTCATGGAGTATTAGCTTCTTACATCTTTAAAGAATGCACAGGAGTCTGTGCCTCAGGGGTGAAACAGCAGAATTAAGAAACAGCAGAAATCAATTCTACATTTACTAGTAAAAAACTGTATCATGTCCAGAATATAAGGTAACTATGCTTAACACATTTAAATTGTGAAAGTTCAGTTGAAAAAGAAAAATTAAATATGAAAAAAAAACCACATATAAATAACCTGAAAAAAATGGCTTAGCTCACTAATGCACTGCTCAGTTTTTGTCCTTGTTCTTTTTATGTTTCAAGACAACTAACTAATTTACCCTCCTGGGTTTATTCACTTTAAAGTATAGTTAAGTATTCCAGATAGACCCTGCATTTTGGAGCGAAACTCCCCTTGTGTGCTTCACATTTTGAAATTCTACCAGCCAGGAGAAGTTTAAGTGTATGTTTATTTTTTCAAGAATAAAATGCAGCAATAATTAATATGATTACATGGCATACTGAATTTCACATTTTACTGTTTGTTTTGATTCTACAAATTCTGTAGGGACATTTCTATACTACTCAAGTTGTGGTATATATATATGTTTTTATTGATTTTAGAGAGGGAGGAAGTGAGATAGGGGAGAGAAAGAGAGAGAGAGAGAAATATTGATTGGTTGCCTCCCACATCCACCCTGACACTGGGATCCAACCCCCAACCAGGTATGTGACTTGACCAGGAATTGAACTGGTGACCTTTTTGGTGCATGGGTCTATGCTCAGCCAACTGAGCCACACAGGTCAAGGCTATTTTGGTTTTTATGTGATTTTTTTTTCTTATTTAAATTTTCTTGGTTTTCAAGCTGAATTTTTAAAATTTAAATGGATTGAGCATATCTAATTATTTTATAATCTGGATATTTATAATTGGATATATCCAGATTATAAATACATACCAATTCACCAACATATAAACTGTAGATTAACATACTATATGGTATGTTTGCTACACTTCAATTAGAAAGTGTGTGTGTTTTTTTTAAACTTATTTTAAACTGAGCACAATTTTCTTGCCCAAGTTTATATAACATTTTATTATAAGAATAAAATGCAGCAAATATTTCCGAGAGGCTATTTTTAAAATGCACTTACCTTTGAAAGTACTTAACTGTGTACCTAAAGGAATAATACAGAGTTAATATTCAAATGTAAATAAATAAGAAAGTAGATTGGCAGTATATTCAAATTAAAAGAAAAACAACAACAAAAACCCATGATAGCTGGCTAAGTAGCTGAGTGATGATTTGAATCCAGGTTGTGGGACTCCCCAGCCTACAACTTCAACTACTAAGTTGTATTAAATACACATGTAATATCTAATTGACTGTAAATATTTTACCTAGTCAACCTTTTGGAAAAGTTGGCTTTCCAGTGTAATGGACATAAGTGACAGGCCCAATTTAGTAGAAGGCTAAGAAACATGAGATCTTATATTCAATGAACAAAACCTGAAAAGGAAGCTTGCTATTTCTCAAGGTTTCATAATCCTCAGAAGAGACGGTTACGGAGAGGAGCGATGACTGCCCTTAAATAATTGAAGGTTCTCTAAATGCCAAGCCAGGACATATCCTATCCCAGGCCACAGTGGTAGATCACAGAACGGGATTGCTCCTCTGACACATATTCTCAGGAAGAGGCAACCTTTTGATCTACTAAGTGTCTTTTGTGCTGAGTCTGAAATTGAAGAAATACATTTTCCCTTAGAGGCATCCTTTATAATCTATTAAAAAGTTTAGACTCTGCCCTATCTGGTTTGGCTCAGTGGATACAGCCTCGGTTTGCAGACTGAAGGATCCCAGGTTCCATTCCGGCAAGGGCACATACCCGAGTTGTGGGCTTGATCCCCAGTGTGGGGTGTGCAGGAGGCAGCCAATCAATGATTTTCTCTCATCATTGATGTTTCTATCTCTTTCTCCCTCTCCCTTCCTCTCTGAAATCAATTCTGTACAAATATACTGGTATTAAAAAAAAAAAAAAAGGTTAGACTCAGTGAGGGTTGATTAGTGGGATGGTTCATTTTATGTGTCAAATTGACTGGCCACGGAGTTTCTAATTAAACATTATTCCAGGGTATGCCGGAGATTAGCTTTGGAATTGGTGAACTCAGTAGGTAGATTGCCCTCCCAAGTGGTTGGGCATCATCCAATTCTTTGAGGGCCTGAATAGAAATAGAGGTGGAGAAAGGAGGTTATGCCCCTTAGTTTTCCGCTTCCCTGATTGAGCTGGGACACCTCATTCCATCTTCCCTGGCCCTGGAAAAGGGATGCACACCATTGGCTCCTCTGGTTCTCAGGCCTTCAGACTGAATTACACCGAGTTGCCTGGGTCTACAGCTTGCATATAGATGGCAGATCATGAGACTTCTCAGCCTCATAAAAAAATTATTATCATATCCTATATAATAAAAGGTTAATATACAAATTGACCAAACACTGGAAAGACTGGTCGCTATGATGCGCACTGACTGCCAGGGGGCAGATGCTCAATGCAGGAGCTGCCCCCTGGTGCTCAGTGCACTCCCACAGGGGGAGCGCCGCTCAGCCAGAAGCCTTTGTGGCAGCGCTAAGGACCCCTCAGGGGATGACTGACTGCTGGCTTAAGCCACTCCCCTAAGAAACCTTGGTTGGAAGGAGTCTATGTAAGAATATAAGGTTCAAATATGAAGCAGACTGAAATGTAGAATGACCATGATTTTGAGGAATGGAAGTGGGGGCAAGAAAAGAGTTCATCAACCTTGAATCTGGAAACATTTTCTTGATTCTGGGGAGCGGGCCTAAGCTGGCAGTTGGATACCCCCAAGGGTCCCAGACTGCAAAAGGGCACAGGCCGGGCTGAGGGACTCCCCCCCACCCAGTGCACGAATGTCGTGCACTGGGGCTCAAGTAGTTATATAAATCTTATTGTCCTGTTTCTCTGGAGAACCATGACTAATTAAATTAGATATCCTCAGACTTAGATCCCAGTTCCTATTCAGACAGGCTGACCATTGCCTGCCAGAGGCCAGTCTTCTTCAATTTCATACATCCAGGATTTAAGGATCTTGAAGCCAAACTTGCTCCTGATGAAAAGCTCTACCCAGGGTCTCACCAGTGATGAGAAAATTACATCCCACATTTCATACATCCTGCAAGGCTCCTCATTCTGACAGTTTTGGAATAAAGGCCTGACTGTTCACTGCTTCTTCTCAGCTTCACCCACCATCCTATCAAGTGGCCTGTGGAACCATCTAGGTCCTCGACAGCAGAGGAAGCTACCTATGCACAGGTCCTATTTTCTAGACCAGTGGTTGGCAGCCTCTAGGAGTGGCACCTTGACTCTTCTTTCACCCCCAGTGTTGAGGAGATAGGGGCTGAAGATAAGATAGGTTGAATTCTGGTTTCCCTTCTCAACTTCCACTAGAGGGAGCCGCAGAGTGAGGTGGCATCGATTCTTCACAAGGCAGGGTCGCAGGCTGACCCCAATGAACCCTCATTCCCTACAAGTGTGATCTCTGGAGCAAAGGGAGGGATTATGGTAGTGACAGCCTCATCTGTACCATTTGTGAGCCTTGGACAAGAATACAAACAGAGGTCCACATATCTTCTTATCATTTTAACCAGTAATTAAATTTTTATGAATAAAGAATATGAAATTGCAGAATTTCATCAGACCTATCTGATAAAAATTTTAATCCACTCATCAATAAATTATCAATAAAACAACAAAAACATAGACTAAGCAATCCATTCAAGCACCCCATAATTAAATAAAGAAAAAACTCCCATGCACAACTTCAATCATAGAAAATATAAAATAAGCATGGCCCACCACAATTTTGATATTCCTAAACTAAGAATTTATCATGCCTTTACTTCGTTATTAGCAACATTGTGGTTTTGCTGAATTCTCTTTCTTCATTTGATAGGAATAAACACATTTTGGTTATCTATTGTTTTGACAACAAACAGAGAAAAGTATATGAGTACCAACTGAAGATTTAAAATTAGCCTTTTATTTTATTTTTTATTAAGATAATAGTGGCTGGTGCACAAAATTCGTGCATGGAGGGTGTCCCTCAGCCCAGCCTGCACCCTCTCCAATCTGGGACCCCCTTAGGGGATGTCTGACTGCCAGTTTAGGCCCAATCGATCCCGCAGGGATTGGGCCTAAACTGGCAGTCGGACATCCCTCTCACAATCCAGGACCGCTGGCTCCTAACTCAGAGTGCCAGCGGGTCTTTCTTTATTTTTATTTATTTAATTTTTTTTTTTTAGGGCAAAAGTCTATGATTTTTAATTAAAACTGAAAAACTGTCAGGGACAGGAATGACAGAGGACCCATCCTAGGTGGATGGGATCCTGGGGGTGGGGAGTGGGGAACATTGTTGACACAGTTGTCAGAATTCAAATGGAGTCTGTGGATTGAACCTTAATACCATTTGAATGGAGATTTCCTCACATGGTTGGGTGGAGAATTGTTATGTAGGAGTGTCTGCTTTTGGGAAATACACAGGGGAGTATCTGGGCATCCTGTCATGTGTAGAGCATGCTCTCAAACAGCTCAGAAAAAGACTGGGGCATATATGTGTACAAATGCACACACTCACACACAGTCTAACCTTGCTATTTTCAACTCTACTTGCTAAGATCCATAACTCCAGAATCAAGGTTTGCAGAGCTTCCTGGCCATTGGGCCACAACCAGGGTTCAGGAACCCTGCAGACAGACCTGCAGCATAGTCCCAGCTGAGGTCCAACAGGTGCCACTGTTTTCTTGTTTCCGTTCCAGTATGTGAACTGGGGTCTGTTTCTCGACAGGTTCCTTTGGGACTTTGGCATTTCTGTGCTTCCTGGTAGCATCTGGCTGTGTGGGATGGCCAACCTGGCGCTCTAGGGGCTGTCAGTTTCCTGAGCCCGATAAGACTGTGCGGTAAAATACGGAGAAAAGATGGCGTTGTAAGCAAGTTCAGGCTGCCCCATTTCAACATTAAGGAATCCACAGCACCCATCACATACGGTGTCCTTTCAATGGAAACACAGAGAGCACTGCCCTGAGCATGCACGGTGCCAGCTCACTGGGGCCCACAGACCAGCAGCGATGGCCACTTATGGGTGATGTTGTGAAGTTGTGATGCTGAGGCGACGCCGGGGGTGAGTCTGGCTTCCAAAGCCATGTCCTGGCCCATGTCCAGGCCTATGCCCCACAGTGAAGCCTGCAATCGGGCACCAACGGGTGGCTCAGGCAACTGACATAGCCAGGTTGGTACCGCCACAGTTTCTCTATACACGTTTAAGCCCTCCGTGTTCTTTCAGAAAGAAGGGCTTTTTCTCCCACCCTGGACGGCCAATTTCTCCCGGCGGCGCCTGAAGACATGGGGCCTACCTGGCACCCCAGCCTCGCTGATCCCTCAGGCCACTGCCCTGACAGCTCCGTACCTCTGCGGCCCTCCGCACAGCCTGCCGGTGCCATCCAGCATGGTCTGTCCATCTGCACAGCCCCCAAGACTGCCTGGCCACGTGCACTTGGGACACTCCCACCCTGACTCCACTTTCCCTGTGCCTGGTGGTGGGCCTAGTGTGCCTGCACGGAGCTCCCGCATCCTGCATGGACTCCGCTTTCTCATGTCTGGCAGTGGGCCCAGTCCGCCTGCACAGAGCTCCCACCTGGACCAGTCATCCATCTGGTCATGACGGCCCTAGTCTATTATTAGTATAGATATTTTTATTGATTTTAGAGAGGAAGGGAGAGGGAGAGAGAGATAGAAACATCAATGATGAGAGTCATTGATTGGCTGCCTCTTGCACGCCCCCTACTGGGGATTGAGCTTGGCATTGGGGCATGTGCCCTGACCAATGGAATCTTGACTTCCTGGTTCATAGGTTGACACTCAATCACTGAGCAACATTTGCCAGGCTACCCTTTTCCTTTTTTTTAAAGAAAAACAAAATATCCACTGAAAGAAAATAGATGAAAGTGGTCTTGGGAGTGGAATTTAGGCTTTCAGCACTTAACAAGAGGCCTGGTGCATGACTTTCATGCACTGGGGTGGGGGGGGGGGAGGGTCCCTCAGCCTGGCATGCACACTTTAGCAGTCCAGGACCCCTGAAGGGTCCTTAGCACTGCACAGAGGCGGGAGAAGCTCCCACAACCACCGCTACACTTGCCAGCCGTGAGCCCAGCTTCTGGGTGAGCAGTGCTCCCGCTTTCAGAGTGCACTGACCACCAGGGGGCAGCTCCTGTGTTGAGCGTCTGCCCCCTCGTAGTCAGTGCACGTCATAGCAACCGGTGGTTCTGCTGTTTGGTCGATTTGCATATTAGCCTTTTATTATATAGGATGGGGATACTGTTTAGAATGCCTTTTGCAGGAAACCTTCACAGATTTTCAAGGCTGAATTAAGAGTTATACATATGTGCTCTCAGTGTGTGTCTTTACTTAGCAGAGTTTCTTTTTTTTGTTTGCTTTGTTTTGTTTTTTCTGTCTACCAGAAAGTTTTGGTTCACATTTACCTTCTAGAACATAATAGATGCTAAATAATTATTTGTTGTATATCTAGATGTTGTATGTTTTAGAAGAATCAATGCCTTAGGTTAAAAAGCTATGGTAGATTCCAAAGTTGAATGACATAGATTTTTCATCCTATATTGTCAAAGAAAAATTCCCAGCTTTTGTATGCACTGATGTGTTTCATTGTTCCTTTTAGTACACATTGTAAAAATAGTAAAAAATATTGAAGGAAACTTGGAAGAAATTTTCTTCCTGTGTTTCTCCTTTTTTAATTCTAAAGTATTTTAAACTAATATTTTTCCTTGGGGAATAATTTAATGGTAACATTATTTATATGGAATTTAATAGATATCATTATATAAAGAATCATGATTGTGGGAATGTGAGTGTGAAATTGAATATAAAATTATCATAAGTGATCTCTATTTTATTGGTTAGAGTGGTACATGCTGTTCAACTAAATAAAGGGTGTAACACACGGAAATTTTCAGCTGGTATTAGGAACTAAGGAACATCAACACTGCTGTTCATAAACAGTATACTACTACTGAATTATAACTTAAGTATAATATTTATTATAATAATATTTTATTGCAATTTAATAAGCATTATATATTCTTTTTTCCCCATTTTTAATTTATTTTTATTTTAATTTTTTTTCTTTATTGATTAAGGTATTACATATGTGTCCTTATCCTCCCATTGCTTCCTCCATCCATCACCTCCACTCATACCCTCACCCCCCTGGTGTCTGTGTCCATTGGTTAGGCTTATATGCATGCAAAGAAGTCCTTCGGTTGATCTCTCCCCTTTACCGCCACCCTCCCCTACCTTCCTTCTGAGATTTGACAGTCTGATTGATGCATCTCTGTCTCTGGATCTGTTTTTGTTCATCAGTGTATGTTGTTCATTATATTTCACAAATGAATGAGATCATGTGATATTTATCTTTCTCTGACTGGCTTATTTCACTTAGCATAATGCTCTCCAGTTCCATCCATGCTGTTGCAAATGGTAAGAATTCCTTCTTTTTTACCGCAGTGTAGTATTCTATTGTGTAGATGTAGCACAGTTATTTAATCCACTCATCTCTGATGAGCACTTACGCTGTTTCCACATCTTAGCTATGATAAATTGTGCCACTATGAACATAGGGGTGCAGATATCCTTTCTGATTGGTGTTTCTAGTTTCCTGGGATATATTCCTAGAAGTGGGATCACTGTGTCAAATAGGAGTTCCATGTTTAGTTTTTTGAGGAAACGCCATACTGTTTTCCAGAGTGACTGCACCAGTCTGCATTCCCACCAGCAGTGCATGAAGGTTCCTTTCTCTCCACATCCTCACCAGCACTTGTCATTTGTTGATTTTTGATGATAGCCATTCTGACAGGTGTGAGATGGTACCATATTGTTGTTTTGATTTGCATCTCTCAGATGATTAGTGACTTTGAGCATGCATTATATATTCTTAAACAAGAGGGTACAATGTTGAAATAGAATTTGGTCCTAACTATAAAGTTGGAGAAATTGGAGTAGGTTTACATTATAAAATTTTAAACACACTAGAGATCTGCTTGTTGAAAAATTTTAAAATATGGATAATTTTCTTATATGATATATGTGTATGTGTACAGATTACATAGTACATATAAGATAATACTAACAGAAATAAAAATAGCCAGCATTCATTGAGAAGTTACTATATCAGGCATATATTTCTTAGCATGTAATAAATATGTTACTTCATATAATCCTCAAAACATCCATTGGTAGACACAATTTCTATATTTATTTTATCTGAGAAAAACAAAAATAAGGAGGTTGGGCCAAATTTCCCAGGTCACACAAGTAAGTGGCCACGCCACCATTTGGATACCAAATTTCAGACTCAAGGTACCTAGGTAATCATTCCCAGAATGTTTTTAAACATTAAAATCTGGCCATTAATATAGGCTTTTCAGGCATGGATGTTGATGCAATTATGTACAGAAGTTATCATCACCACTATTAAGAATAAATATTTATGAACATTTCGTAGGCAGAATTAGGGATATAGAGAGATTTAAAACTATTCTGGCTTGTAAGAGGTTTATGCTTTTTTTGAGAAATTGCAATTTAAAAAACTTTCTTTCAAGGTAAAGTACATGTGTGTTAAAAATGTATTTAAAATTATAACTTTGTCAGTAATGTTTGGTCATCTAGAAGCTGGATATAAATGCATAATTTCAGAGATCCCACCCCAGACCAAGTATAACAGAATCTGCATTTTATCACAATGCTCAATTGCTTCCTTTCTATATTGCAATTTGAGAAGAGATGAAGTAAACCTTGCATTGTATCATTATATTCCATAAATATAATGATACAGTTACTCTACTCTCTAACAATCCTATCTAATAAAAGGGTAATATGCAAATTAACTGTCACTCCATCACAAATATGGCAGCGCCCATAGCCACAAGATGGCGACTCCTAGTCCTCTCAACCCCGCCGAAGTCCCCCAGTCCCAGGGGGGCAGCCACTGAGAGCGGGCAGCATAAGTGGCCTGGTGGAATGCTTGCTTCGTTGCTGCAGTGATGAGGCAAGCATTCCGCACCCGGCTGTGGATGGGCCTCTGGCCAGGCCAGGGCATGGAACACTTGCGTTGTCACCCCAGCAATGAAACAAGCATCCCATGCCCAGCTGCAGATGGGTCTCTGGGCTGCGGAGAGCCTCTGGGCAGCAGGCTCGGAGTGGC
Source organism: Eptesicus fuscus (assembly GCF_027574615.1). Taxonomy (NCBI): domain Eukaryota; kingdom Metazoa; phylum Chordata; class Mammalia; order Chiroptera; family Vespertilionidae; genus Eptesicus; species Eptesicus fuscus. Next base: position 97,353,605 of record NC_072474.1, read on the forward strand.
CAGGCCCCACAGAGAGCTACTGGTGCACAGATTCATGCACAGGGCTACTAGTAATAAATATTTTTTAAAAGAGCAAAAGAGACATGGACAATAAGATATTATTTCTACCTCTTCAGAAAAGACCAGCCAAATAATTGAGATATTTAAGTGATTGATCTCTATGGATCTGAATGATAGCACTTCATTAATTTAGCTCATGTTAAAGTATAGAATCTGAACTCCTCAGAACAGTAGCTATTCTATATCTCATAGCAAGTGTGTTCTACTTCTTTAAAGTATGGAAACCTTTCCGTCATCTCTCTGTCAAGTTTTAAGAAAAGAATGCTTTCAAGTATAGACCATTCTACCACAGATAGTCTCATTCAAAAGGTCACTGTACCCCTTGTATACAGTAAGTAATTGGATAAAGCATTTCAGTGAATGGACAGTACTTAATCATCATCATTTGGTCTCACAATATGTCTGTCAATTTATCTTGCTCATTCAATTTCACTTTGACAAGAGATAGTATGATTGCCCAGGAGCATGCCTTCTGCCATATTTCAGTAATGTAACAGCCAACAGGGATGATGGATTGGTTTTCTGATACTGTTCTTACATGTCAGTTCCCTGGGTTCTAATTTAGTCCCTCTTCTCTTCTCACTAGATACATTCTCCCTGCACACTCTCATCTATTCTCCTGATTTCAGTCATATTTTATATGCAGATAATCCCCAAATCTAAATATCCAACCAATATTGCACACTTCAGATTATATCTGTAGTGTTAATTTCTTATTGTATATATTTTTTTTCCTGGATGTCCAACAGTTATATAAACTTCTCTAGCATCACGATCTTTTTCTTTGGCTCTGGTAATCATCACATCTTCCTTATTACCTGCTTCAACAAATGTTACCACTGTGTTCTCAAACTTTAACCTTAGAGTTGCTACTTATTTTTTCTTTTTTCTTCTCCCCACTCTTAACAAATAATCTATTCTATCAATTATACATCCACATATCTCTTGACTCTTTCCATTTTACCTTACTCCCACTCCTGCTCCAAGTACCATCATTACTCATCACCATTACTATAATGGCTAATTAGTTCTTCTTCTTCTTTTAAACTCTGCTCACCAGAAATCATTCTCCTTTCTAAAACTATGAGATAATCCTCAAAATCTAGAGCCAAACATTTAGTTCCTTTTCTAAACCCTGTTGATAATCCTCGTTGCTTTAAAAATAATTTGGAAATGACTTTACATAATGTACTTTACCCTGTAAGTTTAGCCACTGCTGACCTCTCTATTGTCTTTGACATACATCCCTCAGGACACACACACACACACACACACACACACACACACACACACACACCTTTTCTTACCCTCATCCATACACAAAGTTCTAGGACTCTGGAGCTTTAGTGAAGGAATCACACTATCAATAACATCCAAAGCAACATATTTACATACACAGAATATTGTTAACTAAATATACAAAGTATAAATTGGATATGTGATGTCCTGCACCATACAGTTATCCCCTCTGCACCATCACTAAATGTAAGGCAGAAGAGAATTTAACTTTTTTAAAAATAAAAATATATATATATATCTTTATTGTTGAAAGTATTACAGATGTCCACTCTTTTCCTCAATGATTCCTTCTAGCCTGCACTACACCATCCTCTCACTCTTCTCCACCCCCCCCCCCACCACCCACCCCAGGCCATCATCACACAACTTTAAAGTGAATGTTAGCCTGGTCCTCTTACTCAAGACATTTCCTATTTTTGATAATGATATTATCTAGTTACTTTCTCATATGTTTTTCCAGATATGCTGAAAACTATAATCTCTGGACATTTCTAACAAGTTGAGTAGCAAATTAGATTAGTCATTAGAAGGGCTAATTCCAAACTTCCCAGCCAAGAACAGGCTACTAAATTATGCTGTACAGTTAAAGAACATAAATGCAAACTCTAATGCATATTGTCAATTTTAAATCTTTATCTCCTTGGAAGTAAGATTATATGTTAAAATATTTTAATGTATATTAAACCGCATTATTAGGATGATTTTTTTAAGGAAATAAAATGACTTATCTCCCACATGTAATAAATGTGTGTACATATAGACAGGTGAATAATGTAAACATACTTAGTGATGGTATCTATGTTTTTATACATGTTAGTTCATACATTAATCCATCATGAAATAAAGTAAAGATATATTTGGTGCAGAAATTTATCATCTGACACGCTTTGTGTTGTTACCAATGAAAACCCTAAAGTTAGTCTGTAGTTAGCAAAAAAAAAATAAAAATAATAATACATATTTATTTAAAAGCATGCCTTAAGAAAGAATTCACACTGGTAATTAACTCTTACTTAGGAAAATGGGGTACATCTGTAATAGTGTCAATAATAAAAGAACTTAGTTAAATATGAATAAAATGAAATAAAATAAGTTGTTGATAAAATTGCATGAAGGCCTAGAAATACAGGTTCTGTGAACTGGTTTGGTCCATTTTAATCAATCTCCTTGCCTACACTTAAAATTCTGCAGCACACCTTTGAACATGACTTTCAGTGATATGATTTGGTTCCTCAATGAACATTATGCATTGTTCACTTTAAGAGATAAAGGGAAGGCGTGATTCTATAAAAGACAAAATGAAGAGATTTCAATGCAAATGTCAAGTTGCCTGTGTCTAGGGTACAAAGAGCTTGTAGCTTTGGATTTTCCTTTCCTTTCACAAATCCATTAATTAAAGATTATGTTTAATCTGTTACAAAAGGCACATCTGACTTTTTGAACAATCCCATCAGTGGCACCTACAAGCCACATTAACATTAAATAGGAAGATAGGATCATTGATTACAAGGTCTTGGCAAGAAGCCCATCTGCAAACCCAGAAATGATTTTACAAAAACAGCTGTAATAGGCTGGACACTGCCAGAGTCAGGGGACAGTAGAAAAGTAGAGGAAATGCTGTAAATTGTGATGGGTGGGTTTATTAGGAAACCATTGTATTTGCCCTCTTGTTTTAGGAAAGTTTCATAACCACCAGGTAACAGGCAAAATTTCCATCCACCTGTATTTTTCTTCAGATGGTATTAACAAAATAGATGTTTCCAATATTCAGATGCCTGTTGTAAGCATAGAAAATGTAGGATATTTAGCCAAATTTCACTTTCAAAAATTTTAGAGAAAATATTCATGCAATGTTGTATCCGTGACAGAGAGCTTCCACATTTATATATACCATTAGAGGTGCAGCGCACAAAATTCATGCACGGGTATGGTCCCTAGGCCTGGCCTGAGATCAGGGCCCATTTCGCCAGCTGCCCGCAGCCAGCCCTTCCCCCTGCCACCACCCACCCCTGGTGCCCTGTTCGCCATCGGGGGATCGGAGCCTGCTGGCTGGGGGGAGGAACCAAGAAGTCGGCCATTCCTGACGACTAGCCAGCCCCACCCCTGCCGTGGGTCACCCTCAGTATGTGGGGCGACTGGCAGGGTGGGGACCTTGGCCTGGCACCACCTGCATCCACCACCACCCACCACCCGGTTCCCCATTTGCAATCAGGCAATTGGAGCCTGCTGGCTGGGGAAAGGGACCTAGAGGTGGTCAGTGTGCCTCATAGTGACTGGTCAAGTGCTCGTTCTGGGAATTCCACTTTTAGGGTCAATTTGCCTATTACCCTTTTATTATATAGGATCGAGGCCTGGTGCATGGGTGGGGGCCGGCCAGCCTGGCCTGATGGGGGCCCCGGATCAGGGTAGAGGCCCCTGCTGGGGGGAGGGGGAGAGTCTGTGGGCGGTTTGCAGGCCACCCTGCCTCTGATCGGGATGGGGGTCCCTGCTGGGGGGCAAGGCCGGCCGGGACGAGGGACTATGGTTGCTCTGGTCTCTGGTCGTTCTTGTCATTCTGCTGTTTTGATTGCTGGGCTTTTATTATATAGGATTGTTTCTCCTGCTATCTTTACTAGAAACACCAATATTCAAAACAACTATGCTTATTATGACAGAAAGGAGAAATCAATATTTGAAATAACATTAAAATCTCCACCCCAAAATGTTATTCCTGCAATATATTAACTTGATGTTTATGTCATTCACATTAATACATTTATATCAGGCTTTATTCTCTCTTTTAGAGCAGCAAAGGTGTTTTATCACAGCATCATCTATGAATACCTACCCTTTTTTGAGAAACTGGATACCCTAAACATGGTGTTAACCTCCTTAATCTCATGGCTCACTTCATTCCTTCCCCTCTCCTCTTCTCTTTTCTCTGTGTCCTTCTCTCTCAACAGAAGTTTAGCAAAATTAAAAGCTTTCCTTTTCCATCTGACTTATTTCAGTTAGCATAATATTCTGATTTCACTCATATGTGGGATATTAAACTGAAAGCAACAAATGAACACATAAGAAAAAGAAGCAACCAAAAACTGATCGACACAGAAAATAGCATGGTGATTACCAGAGGAGAGGGTGAGCGGAGCAGTAAAGAGAAAAGGGGGTCAAATATATGGTGATGGAAGGAGATGTGACTTTGGTTAGTACACACACAATGCAATATACAGGTGATGTATATAGAGTTGTACACTTGAAACCTGTATACTTTTTTTTAATATATTTTATTGATTTTTTACAGAGAGGAAGAGAGAGGGATAGAGAGTTGGAAACATTGATCAGCTGCCTCCTGCACACCCCCCACTGGGGACGTGCCTGCAACCAAGGTACATGCCCTTGACCGGAATCGAACCTGGGACCCTTGAGTTCGCAGGCCGACGCTCCATCCACTGAACCAAACCGATTTCAGCGAAACCTGTATACTTTTATTAACCAATGTCATCTTTTAAAAAAATTCAATGTTTTTAAAAGAGCTTGCACAGACCATACAATTCTAAATGGTAAAGATCGAAATCTAGACATGTCAAAGTATTGAGGGAGCATTGTAGTTTTCTTTCTAAGCATTTCATTCACCCCACTTCTCTTATGTACCATGTACCTGTCACATAGTTTGAGTTAGACTGACACATGCAAACTCCAGGAGTGAATTTGATAACTTAGTGTGACAAGGCAGTGAGTCTGGAAAAGTTGGTATGGGGCCACATATTTCTGTCATGGAAACTGGGCTTACTTTTATCCCCCGTGTGTGTTTTGGGGTGTGTGTGTGTGGGGAGGGCACTTGTAAAACATTTTAACCAGAGGAAGGCCATAGACAGACACTTACCTCAGTGAAAAGGGCCTGGGAGTGGCGAGATGGATACCAAGGTGATCAGACCAAAAGTTGGACATAGACTGTGGTAGAAGTGCAGTCCAAGGATGATGCTAGTTTAATAAAACCTGAGGAATGAAGGAAATAGAGTCAACAAATATTTAGGAGGAAAACAATAGACATTGGTGATGGGATGCAGTGACTTGGGTAAGAAATAATGATCTTGCAATTATTGATATTTATGATCTCAACTTTTGTAACTTATTTACTCTCTTTCATTGGACAAGAAATGAATCTTCAAATGTTCTACAGGAAGTCTTTGAATGGCATTCATGATGTTACTAGAATGGAGAATATCAAATTTCAAAATTGATATGTGCTCCTTGATTCAGTCTTTTAGCAGTCTTTAATTTATAGGTGGTCTCCCTCCCTTAATACAATGAAAGGGATGAAATTTACTATGTCAAACAGAATCAGGTCTATTTCATAGTGCCTACTCTGTTTGACAGGTAAAGAGATGAGGTTTACAGAATAAGGGAAGAGAAGTTCAGGGGCATTGTATCCCAAGCTGACCTCTTCAGCCCAGGGGAACAATATCATATAACTTTATTTCTGTACCTAATAAAATAGAGCTATCCCCTGGGGTATTTTGCATGATATTATGATTGTAATTTCTCTCATAGAAGTCATTAGTTATCAGTACTCTTTGCTTTCTTCCATGGCAATCAACCTTTCGCTCTACCCACTCACTTCTATCTATTTTTCCCTAATATCTAGGCTGCTTAATCCCATTGTTCATCAGTTTGTCCTTTAAGAACCAATTACTAATTTAGTCTGAGCAGTGACTGTGACCTTTAACTTTTAAAAATTCCTAATAAACTCAGACTGTTATCCTAGACACATTAATTGTAATGTCCCTGACTATAATTACCTGTTCACTTAGTGGCACTATCAGAAAATTGGAAAAAGGCAAAAGGTGTTGCTGAGTGTTTTGTCAGTGAAGTCCTGGACTTGACTTCATCTTGTCAAGGCTATTTTACAACTCTGTAGGGCACGTAATGTGTAGATTTGGGGCTAGTATGTACACAAATAATTTTGGTTCAGTAAACAAGATAACCACAGAGATTAATCTCTTCTTTACCTGTTGGATAATAAGTGTTGTGACTTACTCTGAGAAAATAGCCTAGCTTCTCAAATGCTTTTTGAATTGGTTTCAGCTGTTTCTAAGACTCTTGTTAATAAATAGATGAATAAAATATTATAACTGGTGTCCATGTTATATTTGCATGAGAGTCGTAATTGTACCTTTCAAAATTACATTTTAACATTACTCATTAAACTATAAATTCCATGAGAATATATGTTATAAAATTATTGTCTCCACAATATCTACAGCATTTATCACAAAGATGCATACTAATTAGTTGCTATATGTACCTTTAGTAGGTAAATGAATAAATACATTAAGTATAATGTAAAATTAGAAACCTATGATTATCAGCATAGTATAGACTGTAAACTGTGTAGTCCCAAACATATTACATATTTATGATCAACACACCCAATCAAAAATAAGCAGTTTATGTGTGTGTGTGTGTGTGTGTGTGTGTGTGTGTGTGTTTGAGTGTGTATGTATCAGAAATGCTATATACTTGGTTTTCTGATTCTGAGCATTGTGATCTTAATTTAGAGGGTGGTTCTTGGGTGATGTACCCCAGAATAGGGCTACCTCCTCTCTGGTTCTGGATGGGTCACCTGAGAACCACAGAGGCCAAGTCACTGCAGCTTGGCAACTCCTGTGTTGAGTGTCTTCCCCTGGTGATCAGTGCGTGTCATAGCTACCAGTCAGAGAATCTTCCCCCTGGTGGTCATTGGGCGTCATAGCTACCGGTCAGACGGTCGGACGGTCGGATGGTCGCTTAAGATTGTATATATATATAGATTCTATAAAAAGTTTGGTAGCTGTCAAAGTCCAATTAATTCATAGGTCAAAACTTGTTGGGAATTTTTTTTTGGTGGGGGAGGGTGGGACAATGTAATGTCCTTCCTGTGTATCCTTTCTTTTTGCTCATTGATATGTGGGCATGATTCTACAGGGAAATGTGGAGTTATATATAAAAACTAGAGGCCCCTCAGCCTGGCCTGTGCCTTCTCACCATCCAGGACCCCTCGGGGGATGTAGGAGAGCCAGTTTCGACCCAATCCCCACAGGCCAGACCGAGGGACCCCACCAGTGCACGAATCTGTGCACCTGGCCTCTAGTATGCATATAACATCTTTAATTAATCTCTTCCTGCCATCACCCCTCCCCCACTTCCCTCTGAGATTCATCAGTCTGTTCCATGTTTCCATGCCTGTGGTTTCCGCTCCTGCATTGAGCATCTGTCCCCTGGTGGTCAGTGTGTGTCATAGCTACCAGACGGCTGGTCGTTTAGCCTTATATATATAGAGAGTAGATACCCTATCACTTTAAAATACATATATTGTCTCTGTGCAAAAGATACCAGAATAACTTTGGAATCAGATAAGCAGCCTGCTAAAAGGCAAATACTTCCTGTTAATTAGGAGCAGATTAAGAGTCCCCTGACTATGCCTTCATGGCATATTTTCCAGAAAAGGATTTGTGAGCCAGTTGCCTCACATATTTAGAAAAAAATATATCATTCTGGTTCTTACCCTTCCTTCTTTTTGAAGGAACAGGGAACAGGTTGTGGTAACAGGATTGTGGATAATTAATGAGTTGGTCATTGAGCTTCATTGTCATCTATCTATAGTCAAATTTGGGAGAAGGCTGTCATGTTTTCACGAGTCACATAATGCATGAAATGGGACTGAGTTCCATCTGGGTGAACAGCCAGCTTATAACAATCTTGGAAAAGCTTGCAGCTTTCTCCAAAAAGCCTCACGTACTTTTTTTGCAAAACCCAGGGCTTTTCTAAGATTTGTTTGCTCAGATTAGTTTGTCTCAGAAACTGTTTTTCTGTAGCCTGTTACATGCTTTACGGTGTGTCAAAGAATCAGAATTACATGTTTTTTGGTCAGGTAACTTAGAAAACATAATGTCAACTAATAGATATTTATTTCAGTGTATCAATATATACTTTCATAAAATTATAGGAAGATTTTAAAATTTTTACATACATAATAATTGTATTTCTTAAAATATGAATTTTTTGGAATTCATTTTCAATGAATAACAGATGGGAAATAATTTGCTGGGTAAATCTCATTTTATAATTAACATTGGTATATTCTGTGAATATATTGAGAAATATATAATGGAAAAATAATAGTTTCTATCTGTAATAGAAACTAGATGCAATAATGTAAAAAATAAATTACATATTTAATGGTAAGTGTAATAATTATCCAATTAACACAAAATTAATTAAAATACATAAAATTATAATATGTTCTTAATAATATTAGGGCAAAAGTTACCTACATTTTTGTTAATCTCAAATAGTATTATCTACTTGGAAGATGCAGTTTTTAGTTTTTGAGATTCACAGATCATTTACCAAAATCATATTAACACTTTTACTTTTAGGAACATAATTAAATCTACATTTTCAACTTTCTCCAGTACCACAGATACACACACACACACACACACACACACACACACACACACACTATAATATGTGAGTTAGCAGAAAAGATAAAAAATATGAGTCTAGAATCCAGGTTCAATGTCTTTGGACATCTTACCAAAATTGCATTATTCAAAAGTACTTCTTTTTTCACCTGCATTTCATTAAATAAATTTCAATCCATATAAAATTTTCCAAAATCTGAAAATACTGAACATACTGCAAAAAGGAGCCCTTTATCTAGGGAGCAATCGAGTGCCTTTGCATTTATATACTCAATGATTTATGATTAATAAATTTATAATGTGTTGAGAATTTGGCAACTTATTTCTTTAATTCCACTTTCTTCTTCTAAGACAGATTTTTCCTTTTCAATGCTAGAGTTCTATAAATTACTTTTTAAAAAAATTGGAGTAGATATTTTATAGTCACTCTTCTGGTGAATTAGAGGTTATTCAAGATGTGAGAGGTGAGGCCATGCTCTCCTCAATAAATCAGTATGAGAAAAGAATTTAAAGAGCTGAGTTAAGGTATATTAAATAGAAATTTCATATAGAAAGTCCTAACTCTGCCTATACTGAATAACGTAGAAAGAGGAAAGGGAGGAGGAGAGAAAAAACATTGGGAAAGAACCAGTAGCTATGATCATCTCAGTGGGAAGTTGATCATACATTTTACAGATATCTGCATTATAGACTATCTAGTCAAATACAACAACTTTCTTTATTTTGTAAATTCTAATAAGATTGATGAGATCTTGAGTACATTTAGACTTACAATGTTAATATTTTAACATGTAAATAAATGTGGTTATATATTTTTTTATTTCAAATGTTAATGATAATTGCCTTCTGGATTCTCAGAGTAGATCATAACCAGATATAATCCTACACATGGATGGTTAAAAACTTTATATTTTACTAGGTAATGCACAATATGAAATATGTTTTCTTTAACACTATCTTAATACTACTTGGTGTAACTCTTATCTAATTAGTCTAGGTTGTCTTAGCTCACTTCAACAAAGTTAAAAGGAAAAGACCTAGAATCCTCAAGATAAAGAAGTCTGAGATGAGAATATTCTGATGACAGTCCACCAAATGGAATGTCCACACACAATATAATATTGAGTTTAAAATCCTTTAGAAGGTCATATTTCAGAAATACCTAAAATAAATATTTCTTTAATTTATCTCTATGATAATTCATAGAAAAAATTAGTATTTTCCCTTTCCATCCCTGGCTCAGGTAAGAAGACATAACATAGTAGAGAAAATTGAGACTACATATTTTTAAACTATACTAGTAGCCCTGCTCATGAATCCATGTGCCAGTAGCTCTCTGCGAGGACTGGCCACTCTGTGCCCACTGCCCAAAGGCTCTCCGTGGCCCAGAGGCCCATCCACACGGGCGCGGAATGCTTGCCTCGTCGGGGCAATGACGTAAGTGTTCCACGCCCTGGACTGGCCAGAGGCCCATTCGCGGCCACCATCTTTGAGGGTGGTGCAGTCAATTAGCATATTCCCTCCTTACTGGCTGTGGGCGCCGCCATCTTTGCAACGGTGTGAAGTCCAATTAGCACATTATCTCTTTATTAGATAGGATTACAGCACCCCTTTTTCATATACAATATTCAATAATACCTTTATGTCACACTTTGTTTAAATAAATATTTAATTCAATTTAGTACATATAATGAGATAGCATAAAACAAAAGTGGTCAATAAAATAGTGTAAAAGTGGTATAAAATGATTTTAGAAATGAGGACAGTTTTGAATACTCCAATGACCTTTAACTTCACACTTTATTCTTTATATAAACAAACTAGGGGCCCGGTGCACAAATTCATGCACCAGTGGTGTCCCTCCGTCTGGCCTGTGGAATCAGGCTGAAACCGGCTCCCCAACATCCCCTGAGGAGTCCTGGATTGCTAGAGGGCACAGGCCAGGCTGAGGGACCCCACAGGTGCATAATCAGGGCTGGGACACAAGAGGTTGGCCAGCCGGGGAGGGACCAGAGAAGGGTTCCAGAGCGTGTCCAGCCCGTATTGCTCAGTCATGATTGGCCGGACCCCAGCAGCAAGCTAACCTGCCAGTTGGAATGTCTGCCCCCTGGTGGTCAGTGCAAGTCATAGCAAGTGGTTGAGTGGCATTAGCATATCATTAGCATATTACCCTTTGATTGGTTGAACGGATGACCAGATGACCGGACACTTAGCATGTTAGGCTTTTATTATATAGGATGTATTGCTGTATGTAGATGATTATGTTATTATTGTGAGGAAACATTTAAGAAAGAATAGAATAGATGTTTTTCAGGTGGAGAAGTGATAAGAGCACTTCAGATAAAATGAATTTTACTTGGATCAAATGTAGGTGAATGGAATGGAGTAGATTTTCAAAGGATGAGAATAAAGAGGTACATTAGAACTGGGTTAGAAAGGCTTCATGTACCTGGGAAAATAAATTAACATTGTTATGGGCTCCATTTTACCTCCCCCAAATTTATATGATGAGTTCCTAACTCCTAGTATCTACGAATGTGACTGTACTTGAAATTAGAGCCTTTAAAGAGGTAATTAAGGTAACATGAAGTCATCTGGACGGACTCTAATCCAATATGACTGGCGTCCCTATAAGAAGGGGAGATTACAAAGCAAACAGCATATAGACTGAGGGACAACCATGTTAGGACACAATGAGAAGAGGCTTCAGAAGAAACCAAACATGCTGACACCTTGATTTTGTACTTGTAGCTTCCAGAGCTGTGAGAAAATAAGTTTCTGTGGTTTCAGCGCCCCAGTGCCTGGTATTTTGTTATGGAAGCACTAGGAAACTAATACAATTTCCAAGGTAATGGGGATGTCAGCAGACATCGTTTATGAAGATTAATTACAGAGGCAAGATGGAATATGGGCTAAAGAGAAATTGAGTAGTATGCTTAGGTATAGGGTAAAAATAAAGTCCTCACCTAAACTCATTGCCAACGATAATGGCAAGGATAAATCAGATTTCAGATATATTTTTAAAATGTAATTAATTGCCTGAAAAGTTCGATAGCAATGGGTTTAAGTAACAAGCATTACACCAGAGATTATAAATTTCAATACTGACTTAAAGTATTAACCAAGATCAGAAATACTTAAATGTAAATGTTATATATATATATATCATATATAAAATATATATATATATATTTTAAATTTGGAAGTAGATTTAGTTTTGAATATATGTGTCTGCGTCACAGGGAATGTGGTGATGATATCCTTTATAAATATACTGAACTTATGCAGCCTTACAGACATTTTCTTGTATTTCTTCAATTAAATATAAAATAAGCATCTTGATTTGGGAAAAAATGAGTTATTTAACATTCTAATCAAGAAAATGCGTGCTTGAATGCAAGATGGGCAATCCATAAATCTGGAGCTGGCCCTATGTGGTTATTGGAAGAAACCCACCAATGCCTCTCTCCTCACAGCTTACTATGATCATGTATCATCTTCTTCAATTTGACTTTTCTCCGAGCTTGACAATCTTACTCCATGCTCCAAAAATAACAAAAGATGGCACCCTTATCTCCCCCAAAGCCACTATTAAAATGTATGAGTCGTTTATGAATAGATTATGAATAGACTGCTAACTAACTCTCAAAATCATATTGCATGATCAGTTCAGCTAGTTTAAAGCTTATAATGTAGGAAAGGATCATAGTGAGCAATGGGGTTCTGAGTTTGTGTATAGAAAACAAACAAACAAAAATCTTCCACATTAAACCTTGACTGGCTTACATCAAAAGCACCGAGAAATGCTTTGCTTGACATGAAGGAAGCACTCAGTGGAGGCTTATTGAATTAAGCAGCATTCTCTTGACCTTGGACTCAAAGCACTTAGGCAAAAGAAAATGGGTGCTTACATGAATATAAAATCTTATAAATCTCTAAGAAAGAAAAATCAGTTATGCAAACATAATTATGTTCCATCCCTGATAGAAGTACCATAGCATCAGAAATGCATTCCTCTTAAAGTCCACTTACAGATATTAGTGGCCATAATGCAAAGGCTGTACAAAGGTCCCAAAGGAGGTGTTTGTGGAGTCAAATGGTTTTCCAGACTTCTTTTCCTAAAATCAGTGTTAACACTACTGCCAGGAAAAAATATATTTGAAGGGAACTCTGAGATGTCCCTCAAAATAATGTTTTATTTTTTTCCTGTGTATTCAGAAAGAAAAATTTACTCTTCATAAATAAAAATAAAAATATGTAATTGTTGCATAATAAAGTTTAGAAATAACACACACACACACACACACACACACACACACACGTGTGTGCACACACACACACACACACAGGAAATCTCACTGATGAATGTGCAGAGTCAAAGGACGAAAGGTAATTTTATTTTATAAATCTGACAGGAACAAGAGCAATTGGAATTGTTCCAAGAAAGTAAAGAACAGAGAAAATACAATTAAATCTGAAGATTCAATGAGATGTGGTGGAACTTATAAAGTTTTAAAACTCTTGTTTTTTTAAATGTTGAATTTTATGTACGTTCTCATGAAAAACAATTTTTAAAATGTGGACCTTCTATGATAAGCATGCCAATCCCATGTGGGCAGAGGAGTTAACATGAGCTAAAATTTTCTTTGTTTTGTCAGTATTCATACATTTATTAAAGAATTTGAAGGAATCAGCTCAGAGAATGAAGACTATCTGAAGGAATTAGCATCTACTCCTTGCTGCTTCGTTCTGCTACCGGACTTGTTGATGATGAGTGAAACCAGGAAAGACAGCTGTGGAAAGGCACACCGCTGCAAGAGCCGGGCTCCTGAGAGGAAATCAAGGGGCCTAATGAGAGGAAAGCAGCAGGCCTAATGAGAAACGTAATATCGTTCTTGTGCACTCATTTCTGTTCTGGTTTTAGTTTAATGGGAATCCGTGGGAAAGTCTAAACCTATTTATGGGAGGCAGACACTTTTGTTTGAGGAGTCTAATGAAATCAAGACAAGGGAGAGAGGATGGGGAAAGATTTGAAATGAGTGACATTAGGACATTCATTTGGATGCACAGACTTCGAAGACCTAGGAGTTCAGGGAAATGATTTGCAAGATTGAACGAAAACGTTTAAATTATAGTTATATTATGATCTTGACTTAATTTTTTCCTGAGAAAATGAACATTTATATGATTTAGAACATTATAATTTTTACATAGAAACTGTGTAAGTACTTTCTTCAAATGACACTGCCAATGCCTTTCGCAAAGCAATGCCAGAATTATGGCTAAATAGTATACATGTGAACAATACTTCTAAGTATAGATTATCCCAATGAAGCCATCGGAATCTTGCCGTAAAGCATTGATCAGCCTTTGAAAACTGCTTCAAAATGTGACAGGGCTTTAAACATTACTTTAAAATATGAACACTTTTAATTTAATTTAATTTAATTTTTTGTTAATCCTCACCTGAGTGTATTTTTCCATTGATTTTTAGAGTGAGTGGAAGGGAGGGAGAGAGACAGAGAGAGAGATAAAAATTGATGTAAGAGAGACACATCGATGGGTTTCCTCCTGCACATGCCCCAACCAAGGTACATGCCTTGACCAGAATCCAACCCAGGACCTTTCAGTCTGCAGGCTGATGCTCTATCCACTGAGCCAAACCAGCTCAGGCTGGACATCTTGTGATATATTTAAATTGATATCAAATATATCATCTGTAAAAATTATAGTAACAATAATTATTTTAAAACAATCTGCATATCATAACCTATTGAATTTCATAGTATTGTGTCTAACTATAATGGTCATTTTATCAAATTCAAGAATAAAATGCTCTCATTTAGTACAAGGGTTAAAAGATAAAATTTTCAACTTGCTATTTCACTACATAAGAAAAAATATTCAAAGTATTTTTTCAAAATGTTCAAAAAATTGTTTTTTAAATAAATGGGAGATGGCGATGTAACCTGAGGACTGCCTGTACTTGTGGTTTGGTTATTTTACACACTCACTTAAAATTGTATCCTCTATAATGCAAGTCAAAATATATTAACTCTACCATTGGAACTTTGGAAGAATAGCTAGATCAGGGTATAACCATAATTTTTTTAGGAACTCTAAATTGGTACAGGTTAACAGAGTAAAAAGAGCAAAGATAATACAGCTTCACCAAAACAGGTTAGTGTTCGAGTAGAGTATCTGGGGTGTTATCCAAGGCGTCCCTTGAGATAAACTTAACCATGCAGGTGTTCGGACATTAAGTAGTTGCTAGCGAAGAGACTACTCTAAGCAAGCAGGACCGAGGGTAGGCATTATCATCTGACCTTATAGTAATATAGTTAAGACTGCCAGAGGAATTACGCCACACAAAAATATGCAATTGCAAATCACACAGCACACTTTACTACTCACAAGGTTCCTGGTGCAGCAGCTCAGGCTTAACGGGGTCCCTGGGGAAGAGTGGCGTCCTCTGCAGGCGGCATCAGATCCATCTTTGGGTGGCTGGCTGTCTGCTTGGGTCGAGTCAGCAGGAGGAGGGCAACCGAAGTCTCATGATCAGAGGTTCGGCCCTTTTTCTGCAGTCTGGTGTGGAGCAAGGCAGCGTGGAGCGCGGGTCAAGAGGATAATTGATGTCTGAAGTCGGGGACCCGTTTTTAAGCCTGTTCTGGCCCACAGCAGTCCAGGTGGCTATCAGTAGCATATGTCATCACACAAGTGTTAATCGAAGTACAAGCTGGTTTTCAGTCACAGTGCGTTAATCAGAAGGTGTCTATCAGGTTTACATACGTCATTCCTCAGGGTAGCATTCAGCTATGGTCTTACCTATATGGTGCAGCTAGGGCGTGGCCAGAGTGGTCATTCCCTGTGCTCCTTAATATTACTCTTTAATATTTCACACAAAATAATTTTTCTATAAATTAATTTGTTACTAAGACAGTTAGAAATATGGGAAAGGTTGTCCTAACTTAGCTTGTAAACATTCAAACCACATAAAACATTCAAGGGGCAGATAAAACTTGTATTTGTGCCAAAAGAGACCCAGAGGTGATAATAGAAGGCAGTTATATACAAGCTTGCAATGCCCGTAAGTAGAGAAACAAGCAAGCTATTTTGTTATCTCTAGAAGTAGAAATCACATTCAAGAACATGGATGTCATAATTCTTCCTCTATCTCAACTAGCAAAAAAAAAATAATAATAATTCTCAAACATTCGGTGTGCTTTTAATTTAAAAACATGGTAAAATATTTATAGTAGATTCTAATAAGGCAACAGAAGTTATTAGGTACAGTGACAAAGCATTTATAATAGAATATAGAGATTATATTCAATCAGGGTAGGTTGCAATCATTTTATAAATTTGATGTTTGGAACACAATTTGGAGGAAATAAATATAATACAATAAAGAATAAGTTTACATGGAGCAAACTTAAAAAGAACAGAACATACAGAATAAAATAAAACAGGTAATTAGAATTTGCCAAAGGATGTAGAATAAAGTTTCAATATAATTTTAGAGAAGGTTTATTAACTTCCATTTTTTTATAATTGCACAGTAGAAAGGTCCATTTTTTTCTTCACTAAATGTGATATCTTAGAGTTCTCATTTGTTGAGAGTCCCACAAAGAAGACTAGAATTTCTAATTATGCTAAAGTCATCCAAAAAGGTGGTTTTGAAGATTAGATTTTTTCCCTGTTTCCTTAGGAGGTCAGAAGGAAATTTATTCTTACTTCTGCTTTATCACACATTTTAATCTTCTACCAAATGACAAAGTCCATGCTTTTGAAAACTCCCATTAATGAAGGTTGGTTGTAGAAGTAGAGGTTTTTCTATATAGAATGACAAAGTATACTGGGTAGGATCAGACACTCCATGATAAGTGATTAATGATTAAGAATCAAAAACCCTAACACTATTCATGCTTCTCAAAATTATAATACTTAAAAGTTTTATCCACTGGCATTTTATACAGTAAGGAAATATAGACAGATTAAAAAGGTATAGATACAGGTTTCCCCTGGATTACAGAGTAAGACTATGAAAAGAGAGGTAGACTCCCATAGCAAATGCAGCTTCCACAAACTTCCATTCAAGGACAGTTCAGAGTCAGAATAACATGTCACTCTAGAGTTATACATTTTAGACGCAGCGTCAAAACCAGAGTATAGCTCCACATTACGATTACACAAAAATCACCCAGTTTCCAGGGGGAAAAGAGTGAAAGAGACACTGAGATCTAAGAGTATTTAAAGATGACCTGGATCACTGCTGTGGCTTTTCTGGGCTTTGCGTACATACCAAGTTTAAGAGTTCCCTGAAGTTACCCCCCGAAAAGCTGCAAAGCCTGGAAATGCTGCTGTTCAGGTGCACATTCCCTGGAATCAAAGACAGAGGGAGGTTAGACCATTCCTGCCTCGGTCCTTCATCAATCCTTTATCATCATCCTTATTCTCCTGGTCTATGTACCCTTCCATTTGTAAAAGGACATGAATATATTTTAATTTATAATAGTATTTTACTGCCTGTTTATCACTTTAAACTAATTTCAAAAATAAAATAATGTACATAGTGTAAAGTAACATGATTTTTTATTTATAATGTTCTGTGTATACTTAATCTGATTGATGGTATGAAGCTCAAGAAAGGAAATACATGTATCTGCTCTAAGTTATGATTTATTCAGTTAATGATAGATATTTTCCATTCTCATTCTTAACAATAGTGTTAGAAATATTTTTAGATTTTTTTTCCTGGTTGCTTATATGTTTCTTTGTAAAAGGGTTTTCTTGTAACCAAAGTATGCATACATGCTTTTTAAAGCTCGGATTATAAATAATGGGAACATGTTTGGAACATGTGTATTACAGAGTCAGAACTCAGAACTCAGGAGAACTGCGTAAACAGACCTGTAATTGAACTTCTGAAGCTGACTTTGGAATGAGATAGGACAAACTCTCAGTAACCAATTTATTGATGGGAAGCACTAGGGCAAAAATCATTTTTTACTCCTCTCAAGAACTCATTTTGGTAAAAATTATGTTGTCAAGAGCCAATTGTGAGTTCTTTAAGATCAGAGATGAAGTTATATTCTCTTTTGAAAGCCCTAACATCAAAAGCCAAACCTTATGCCCGATATATGGTAGGGACTTCTACATTAACTTAATTATTTTGTGAGAGTTGGGAAACAGAAATTGATTAAATGTTTTGTAGCTTTAACTGCATGTTTCAAAGTGAGCCTTATATTACTGCCTAATTAAAAAAGTCAAACTAATTATAAAACTTTTTGCTTTTTGACATTATATTAGAACTAGAGGCCTGCCTGATGCAAGAAATTCGTGCAAGGGCCTTGGTCCTGGCCCCGGCCCCCCGCCTGCCACCACCATGGCCTGGGTCCTCTACCACTCCACCACTTCCCCCACCCGCTGTGGCTTTGTCCAGAAGAAAGGATGTCTAATTAGCATATTACCCTTTTATTATTATAGATACACATACTTGCCAAATAGGGATCTGTTAAATAATTTGATAATGAAACTGGCATATCTCAACATTCAAAGCCAAGTAGATATATTTATACTCTCTTAATTTCTTAAGTAAGTATTTTGTTTTTACTAAGAATATTTATTGAATGCTGTAGGTAGAAAACATCTCATTAGACACTCGGACTAGTTACAAATATGTAGAAACTACAGGCCCGGTGCACAAAATTTGTGTACTTGGGTAGGGGGGAGGGGGCGGAGGTCCCCAGCCTGGCCTGTGCCCTATTACAGTGTGGGAGCCCCATGATTGATCTCCCCAAAGAGGTAGGCCCCACCCACCCATCCAGGGCTCCTCGATGGATTGCCCCAAAGAGGTAGGCTGGAGCTGGGGATCCTGCCCCCAGTGTTGCCGCACAGAGCCTCTGGGACTGACCCCCGTGCCGCACTGAGCTGCGGGACCCCCGGGGTCACACACACCACACACACAGCATCAAGTCCTCACCCACGCAGCCCTGCCCATCCGCACACGCCCGTTGCGCATGCAGCCTCCTGGTGATGAATTGTTACGGTGTGAGGGCATCATGGCGTGAGGTCCATATAGGCTTTTATTAGTATAGACTAGAGGCCCGGTGCATGAAATTTGTGCATAGGGAGAGGGGGGGGGTCCCCTCAGCCCAGCCTGGACCCTCTCCAATCTGGGACTCCTTGGGGGATGTCCGACTGCTGGTTTCGGCCCAATTCCAGGGATCGGGCTGAAACCGGCAGTCGGACATCCCTCTCACAATCCAGGACTGCTCGCTCCTAACTGCTCACCTGCCTGCCTGCCTGATTGCCCCTAACTGCCCCCCCCCCGCCAGCCTGATCACCCTAATTGCCTCTGCCTGCCAGTCTGATCGCCCCTAACAGCCCCCCCTGCCAGCCTAGTCACCCCCAACTGCCCCCCTCCGCTGGTCTGGTCACCCCCAACTGCCACCCCGGCAGGCCTGGTCACTCCCAACTGACCCCCTGTTGGCCTGGTTGTCCCTCACTATCCACTTCTGCCTGCCTGGTTGCCCCTCACTCCCCCCCCTGCTGGCCTTGTCACCCCAAGCAGCCTGCTGTTCGGTTGTTACTGTGAGATCGTTGTGACCAATGTGTATATTACCCTTTTATTAGTATAGACTAGAGGCCCAGTGCATGAAATTCATGCACAAGGGGGGATGCCCCACAGCCCAGCCTGCTCCCTCTCTAATCTGGGACCCTTTGGGGGATATCTGACTGCCAGCAGTCGGACATCCCTCCACAATCAGGGACTGCTGGCTCCTAACTGCTCGCCTACCTGCCTGACTGATTGACCCTAACCGCTCCCCTGCCAGCCTGATTGATGCCTGTTCCCCTGCCAGCCCTATTGCCCCCAATTGCCCTCCCCTGCTGGCCTGATCGTACCCAACTGCCTTACCTTGCAGTCCTGGATGCCCCCAACTGCCCTGCCCTGCTGGCCATCTTGTGATGACCATCTTGTGGTGGCCATTTAGTGGTGGCCATCTTGTGGTGGCCATATTGTGACAGCCCCCTTGTGATGATGTCACACGTTATGCCACCTAGACTTTTATTATATAGGATGATTATGTAATGCGGACTATAGATGGTGCTGTTCAAAGCCTATGAGTTGTCTTTGTTCTGATGATCTGAAATAGCTTACACCAGATTAATTTATTTTTATTGTTAGACGACTTTTTTTTTCATTGACAATACTAAGTTAATGTGTAATTAAAGACTATCTTTTTTCATCTCATTAGTACAACCCAAGACATGTAGTAGTTAGTTACTTTTCTTTTTTTCAACCTAAATTGAAAGATAATTTATACCTAAATATAATTGTTAACAAATGAAAAATATGCTCGGATCAAAAGAAAAATATGAGGCCTTGGAGCTGGTTTAACGCCGTGACATTCTGCAGTTTTGCAAGTTGTTGTCTGATAAGAGTTCGTGGTGACACATATCCAGTTCCCGCTCTACTTATTGGGCTCATATGGAGGCTTTATTTCAGAAGAGATGCATTTTTGTAATTCATGCAGGATGTGGGTAGTCTGACATGGCCCTGAGATTCTGAAGACCCAGAAAATGTGTTTTTAAGGGAAAACTCAGTTCTTTAATGAATGATGTCTGCTTCTACCCTATTCTCCTTTCTATGTCATTTTTTTTTCCCCAGGAAAAGGTTTTATCCCAGTTTTAATTCAGGTAATATGGTAAAATTATGTTTCCTTCAAACCACCTTACATATTTACAAGGAGAGAAAAATCTAAGTGTGTCCTTCAAAAATCTATCTCAGAGATTGCATGGAAGGCTTGTTTTCAGATAGATAGGGTAACTAAGCATAAAGCAATGGTTTCTTTGATTGGTTTAAAGTGCATGACTCCGGAATTTCCATCTGTCTCTGTTAAAAATTACATGAATGGGTAAATCAGTGAATGAACCATGCTCATTTTTCAATATTCTGTGTAAAACTTCCAACACCAAAATAAACTTCTTTTCTTCCTATATTAAGTAGTCTTAGAAGAGGAAATCTTACAGGGTATTTAAAGCACTCAAAACTTTGCTACTTCTCTGATTTCTTCTCACATCTCTATGACATTTGCCCGTAAATGAAAATGCCCAGTACTGCACTTGGACTTCTAAAGGTAGATGAAAATAGATCAACCTGATATTTTGTTCAGTTTCTCTCCAGTTCACATTTTGTGGAGAACCAGTTTACTGATCATGGTTTCTTATTGTTTATGTGAAAAGTCAAAGCATGTTGTATTACATTGCTTTTCCTTCAACCTATTCAAAGCAAGTAAAAAAGGCTCCTCTTTAATAACCTTTGCTTCCAGCAAAGATACGCAGTGAAATGTAGAAGCACTTCAACTTCAATGTAGATAATTGAGTAAAATAAATAATACACTATTCTGAATACTGACTTAGCATGACATAGTCATAACGACAAGGAAGTGAGTGCATATTGTGAACAGGAAGTTAACTGAAACATGCAACTGCAATAAAGTAGCTAAGAAGAGAGTAAAAGAGTTGTTTAATCCATAATGCAGCATCTATGATTTAATTGGCATAAATTGCTACAGACTGCAAAATGAATCTCTTTATTCACACATTTTGAAAGTGGTTATTTTGTGATTCACATGCTAAAAATATGACAACAGTTGTTATATGCAAGCCATTCTTATGATGATGTTCATATAGGCAGAGTAATTCAACATAGTATCTTGACTTAAAAAATACTTATTTCTCAAAATCCCAACATATTTTCCCTTGAGGTCCCTATGACTGGACCATAAAAATATGCTTACAAATAGCACATGATTTAAAATGTTCAGAATCAAATATATTCTAGGTAATGTGGTCAGATACATGCTGAGTATTATCTTTTTATGAAGATTAAAAGCAAGTCAGGAACACGATTTTGTTCTCTACTGCTATTTTGGGGTGACTTGAGAGGACGATGTTTATACTCCGTTATCTATGTGTCCCTCATTGGGCTCTTATTTCAACAGCTTGCATTGGCAGTCAAATCACCCAAGTGGCCACAATGGTCCAAGAATTAATATTAACGATTATTGTGTTAATGGCGTGGTAGTAAAATACAGAGAAATGATTTTCTGAGTCAGGGAAAACTAGAATGAATATCTTGCCCAGCACACAAAATTCACACGTGGGTATGGTCCTTAGGCCTGGCCCTCGATTAGGGCCATCTTCCCCAGCTTCTCACAGCTGGTTCCACCCCCCACCGCCACCCAGCTCTAGTTTCCCATTTGCCATCTGGTGATCGGTGCCTGATGGCTGGGGGAAGGGACCAAGAGGGTGGCTGGCCATCAGGCAATTGGAGCCTGCCAGCCAGAGAAAAGGGACCAAGAGGTGGTCAGGGTGCCTCATAGTGACTGATCCAGTGGTTGTTCTGGTTGTTCTGCTGTTAGGGTCAATTTGCAAATTATCCTTTTATTATATAGGATAGAGGCCTGATGCACAGGTAGGGGCCGGCTGGTATGCCCTGAAGGGGGCCCCAGATCATGGTGGGAGGTCCCTGCTGAAGGGCGGGGCCAGGCGGGGTGAGGGGTGAGGGGCCGCGGGGTGTGCAGGCTGGCCACACCCCCGGCTTTGTCAGGAAGGACATCCGGAATGATGTCTGGAAGACGTCTAGTTTATCCAGTCTAATTAGCATATTACCCTTTTATTAGTATAGATATATACTAGAGGCCCAGGGCATGAAATTCATGCATGGTGGGGGAAGGTCCACAGCCTGGCCTGTACCCTCTCCAATCCGGGACATCCCTCTCACAATCCAGGACCACTGGCTCCTAACTGCTTGACTACCTACCTGCCTGATCACTCCTAACACCTCTGCCTGCCTGTCTGATTGCCCCTAACCCCTCTGCCTGCCTGCCTGATGCTCCTAACCACCTCTGCCTGCCTGCCTGATGCCCCTAACCCCTCTGGTTGCCTGTCTGATTGTCCCTAACTGCTCCCCTGCCAGCCTGATCACCCCTAACCACCTTTGCCTGCCTGCCTGATCACCCCCTAACTGCTTCCCTACCTGGGGGATCTCCCTAACCGCCTCTGCCTCAGCCTCTGCCACTGGGCTTTGTCCAGAAGGACATCCAGAATGATTTGGCTGTCCTGTCTAATTAGCATATTACACTTTTATTTACACACACACACACACACACACACACACACACACTGAGTGGCCAGATTATTGTGATCTCTGAACGTATAATAATCTGGCCACTCAAATGTATATCCTATATAATAAAAGGCTAATATGCAAATTGTCCCCTCGACCAGGATTTTGACCAGCAGGCAGGCCAGCCAACCACCCATGTCCCCTCCCCCTGGCCAGGCTGGCCGGACCCCACCCATGCACGAATTCATGCACCGGGCCTCTAATATATATATCTCCACACACTGAGTGGCCAGATTATTATGTCCACCTGATGTTTGTAGGCAAATTAGCCGTACACTGCATCGTATGGTATATGGAAGCCAAAGGCCTGTTCGAACACCTTTGCTCTCTGCAGTTACCAAGATAAAACGTTTCCAATTTGCACAGGAACACAAAGATTGGACAGTCGAGCATTGGAAAAAAAGTCATGTGGTCCGATGAATCATGTTTCCAGTTGCATCATGCAGATGGCAGAGTGAGAATTTTGTGGAAACAGCATGAAAGCATACACTCCACAGGCATGAGTACAACCCTTCAAGCTGGTGGGGGCAGTGTTATGGTTTGAGGCATGTTTTCCTGGCATGATTTGGGCCCTTTAATTCATGTGGAACAACGTCTGAATAGCACAACATACCTAAGTATTGTTGCTGATCAAGTTCATCCTATCATGTTGATGGCATATCCCAATGGAGATGGCTTCTTCCGACAAGACAATGTGCCATGCCACGGTGCTTGTATTGTGCAGGAGTGGTTTCAAGAACATGATGGAGACTTTACCTTGCTTAGGTGGTCCCCACAATCACCAGATCTCAATCCAATTGTGGGATGAAGTTAAAAGAGCCATCAGGCAGCTGGTTCAACAACCATCAAATCTCAGAACTGGACAGTGCTATTCATCAGGCATGGTGTCAGATTCCTCGCATCACCTTTCAACATCTTGTGGAGTCAATGCCAAGAAGAATCACTGCAGTATTGAAGGCAAAAGCTGGTCCAACGAAGTACTGATGGGGTGGTCATAATAATCTGGCCACTCAGTGTGTGTGTGTGTGTGTGTGTGTGTGTGTGTGTGTGTGTGTGTGTGTGTATAATAAGCTTTGCTATCTTTTGATAATAAATTAAATTAATAATGATGAGCCTCAATTTCTTGAAACAAATACTAGTACTTGCTCTAAGCTTACAGTGTGAAAACTCAATAACTTTCTACAAGGACAACAGACAAACATGCAGCTGATGTTTCCATCTGTATTAAGTTTATTGATTATCAAGGCATTGGCCTCTAGCAGGTGTAAGATCAAGAACAGCTCTTTTTGCTTTGTGTTCTAAATCTCCATGGTCCTTTTAAGCCACAGCAGTTACATCATCCTTCTTGGCTTTGACCAATGCTTGAGCTGATCCACAGCTTTTCCAGACACTTTCAAATATTAACATACTGTTTCTGTTTTTCAGGTATTGCTAACTAAAGACAATGTTGTGTTCTGTTTTATTTCAAAGATACTGAGTGCTCAGGCTTTTCCCCCATCTCCAGTCATGGTAACACCAAATCCTCATTGTCATTCTCTCTAAAACTGAGATAAAAGTCACCTCACTTCTGTTTTCCCCCTCAATTCAGCTAACCTCACTCCAGGGAAAACAGAGGCTACATTCCTCACTTGGATTGACCCTGACCATTATGCAAGAGGGGATCATAAAGGAAAGTTTCAGAACTTTTAATTCCTTTACAAAATTTCTTTTCTCTGGAGGGTAGCAAACCTCATTACCTAGATCATAAACACATAAATGTATTTGCACTCTAGTTGCAATTCCATGACTAAAGTCAGGTGTCCTAAACTTAGTTATTTTTATACTTGGCATAGTAAATTATTTCTTATACTAAACTATTTCATCTTATTTCCTTAGTCATCAGCACCCCCAATTTTCCATATGAATGATATAACTGACACTTTATGTAAATATATGATTCAAAGGAAAGTGTTGTTCATTGTAAATGAAAACACATTGTTGTCCATCTTCCACCAGAACATTTGAGCCTTTTACAGGACTAAATGCTGCCTCTTTCCTTTTTTTGGCTGCATGTGCTCACATTTTATTCCTGTTGACTAACTCCTCTTTGTCCGAAGGGAAATATTGAGTATTTGTTAGAAACTGGAAGCATGGGTTTAGACTGCCCTGATTAGACTCCTGCTACTACTTCTAAACCAGCTGGGTAAATTTGTGCACATTAGTTTTCTTTTCTGTGCCACAGTTTCACTGTTCAAGTTAGCAAGTTAAATGAGAATGGAAAAGGAATCACCATCTTTCCTCACCATGTCATTAATTTCTTCTGTTCTTATGCCATTCTAGAGCAGCGATTTTCCAACCGGTGTGCTGTGGCACACTGGTGTGCCCCAAGAATTTTTAAAACATGCACTACCTGGCTATTTAGTCAGGAAAAATGAGCTTTTTTCCCTTAGATTGTCAAATAAAAGGAATGATAACAGCCAACATAACAACAGCCATCCAGTATGACTGAATCAAAATTATACCTATTCTTTTGTCAGATCAGCCAAAACTATATTTTTGGTGTGCCGCATAATTTTAATAATTAGCTTATGTGTACCTTGAGATGAAAAATGTTGAAAATCACTATTCTACAAGATAGACAGAACAGAATTCTTCAAAGAAGCTCACTGTTCCAGGTCAATACATTTGAATGCCTTGGAGAACGCATTTCCTCTGGGCCCTTTCAGGGGTTATGGTTAGCAGGTGCCTGATTAAGTTCCTCAAAGTGAATTAATTCTAACATTTTCATGGCTTGAGCCTTGAAACTCCTTTATAGTATATAAGAGAAATTTCAACAGTTTAACTTTATTGACTATATGTCACTATTGAGTCCAGGCTTCAATTAGTTAACCTAATAGACTATTAACAGCACTCCCAGTGGATCAAAACAACATATAAAATCCCCAAACCTGGATAAGTACACCCATGCTACTGACTTTGTCCAAACTGAGCCTAATATTTCACTTACCTTTTGTCTATCTCCCACTCCCTCCCATGCCCTTCAAGACCTGGCTGACGTGAATTGAAATGTTCCGTTAGACATTTTTAGTGTCAAACCCTTGTCTGCTTATATTTTTCTCTCAGGCTTACCTAAGTCTTGTGGCAGGACAGGTGGTAGAGGTGCTTATAAGATCACCATTTCCCTTTTGTACATTTCTTATTTCAAAACAGGATGGTTTCCTAAAGAGTGGCATGGAGTTGCCCACAGGCAATTGTAGTTCCGGATTCTGGAGGCTGGCTTTCTCAGACTCATCTGCATTTGCTCAAAGACTCCATCCCATATTGCAGGGTCCCACACATTCTCCACAAATGCCATCCTCATGGCACCAAGGTTCATAAACCTGTTCTTTAAAGAGCAAGAAATATTTTTTGTATTGTGGGCCATATGGTCTCTGTTGAAACAACTCAACCCTGTTAACTCGACCATCACTATCATGTAAACCAATGTTGTGACTATTCCAAAACCACTTTATTTTTAAAAGGAGGTGGTAACCAGAGATCTATAGTTTGCCAACACCTACCTTAGCATACAGGATTTAGTAGGATTTAGCCTTTAATAGGAAGTGCAACTTTTCTACCTTTACAATTAGATGCAGGCTGGTCTTTAGCTATATCTGCCTGGTGATTACAGGTGAAAAGAAACACCTTCAAGTTGTGCAGGTCTTCTGGCTCTAGACACGGGTTGCAATGTGTATCTTCGTCACTTTTCAGTGTTCTTTTCTCCTCTATGTGCTGTCTGGGAATGTCAGAAGAAGCCAGCTGCCTATCCAAGCTTGTTTTTATCTTCTTACCCATGGCACCTAATTGTCACAGCCATTTGGATTCTTACCACCTTGTACCTCTCCTGTATTTCATTATATCAGGAATGATCGGGACAATTATGGTGTCACATTACCCCAATAGTGAGATCATCCCAGTACTGTTTGAATATTTGAGAAAAACCAAACTAGTCTCCTGTTTTCATAGTTGCATGGGGCCCCTTCTGGTGCCAATTATTGAATCAGTGATAACATAACAATCCATCCCAGCAGATAACAAATGATATAAACAAATTAAAATCATTTGAGGATGTTTAACGAAGGTGCAATTTACAAAGGTGTGGGCAGTGTGTAAAAAGACATTATGCTCTTTGGCAGATGTTTTATCTAAGATAAATTGATTTGTATTCAATTGAATTTCAGGTTGTTTTTTCATGATACCTGTTTGAAATATTGGAGCTATATTATGATACCTTCTTATGCAGTAATTACAGACTGCTTAATGTGCTGGTAGAAATAGCTGTCAAATTACAAACATTGGAATCAATCTTTCATGGAATTTACCCCTAATAGCATTATATAAAATAGAAATAAATTGGGATAAATTTTGCAGATATTGGTTTTGCTCGAAACACCATTAAAATCCACAATTTTGGGGAGGGAGGAGTGAGAGAGGGAGGAGAGTATATAGCTTAGACAAACCACTATTTTTTAGTACTAAAATTAAGAGAAATATACAGTATAGAAAAACTTGGAAATATATATGTATATTCTCAATTACATATAAAAATTTAACTAGCTAAAGGTGTTCTAGTTAAAAATATTAAGAATTGAAAACTTGCTTAAAACCACACATATATTAAACGGTAGATCCTAGGTGAGCAAGACAATCCAATCCACAGCCCCTAAACCACAAGGTCCACAGACCACAATTGATCCATAATCTTAGGGAACTATCAATAATTACTTAGAATGGTTATTACTAACATGTCCTCCAATCTTATATGAAAAGCATATAAGGTACTACAAAAATTGCTTAATCTAAAGTTATGAAACTATTCTTCCTGCAATAATTTATTTTGGTGTTTTATTGCTAATTTCCCACCTATTAAAATCTAGTTTTATGGCCTGGGTGGAATGGCCCAGTGGTTGAGCATCAACCTATACACCAAGAGGTCTCTAGTTCCATTCCTAGTCAGGGACATGCCTGGTTGCAGGCTCGATCCCCAGTAGGAAGCCTACAGGAGACAGCCCATTGATGTTGATGTTTCTCTCTCATTGATGTTTCTCTCTCTCTTCCTCTCTCCCTTCCTCTGTCTCTAAAATCAATAAAAACATATTTTTAAAAATATATAGTTTTATGTTAACCTTAAATTGGCCTTTTACAGTTTAATTTTTGCCAAACCTAACTGCTGAAATGCAAAAAAAGATTTGATGTATACTGGTATAATACCTTCATATTTAGAATTATTTTTCTTATATTCAATCAGAAATTTTCATGTTTTGTTTGTTTGTTTTGTTTTGGCCTGGCCATCAATAAAAATGTTAAAGGTATTTGTCCATTTCCCTATATTATTTAATATCAATAATTCCTAATTCTAGTTGTTGTTTTTCTCAAAATAAAAAGAAATAAAAATGTCCAGGAAAGAAGCTATACATTATGCAACTCAGATACTATTGAGATAAGTATGAATAGAAAACAAGGTGGTAACCACTAAAAGGTAGAAGTTTAAAATTAGGGAAACTCACACCTTTGATTATAAAATGCATTTGCTTGAGGAATGTGTAAGGACCTATAGGATTTAGGTGATATTCATTCTCCATGTGTTTAATATTTAAACAGTACACCAATATTACACTCCAAAGGAATAATATTCAAAATTCAAATATTAATCATCTTCTTTAAACTTAGTGGCATGTAGAAATGCATTTTTATGGCTATACATTTTTATCTTTTAAGATAACTTTGCTATTTCCTTTGCTCATGATAGCCTTTTCTCTCACATGAGTATTTGGTTCATATTTCATTTTACTGCCATAGAAACAGTTGTGTAATGCTCACATTTCTATTCTCTACAACTAAAGTTACTTCTATGCAACACCCATTACCCTTTTAGAAGCACCCTGATTTTTACTATATATCTAATAATATAAAGCTATCTCAATGAGTCTCATTCTTAGGGTCAACTCAGTTCATGCTTTTTATGAAAAACCATCAGTGGCAACTCATAGCTTCTTCTCCTGGGAGATATACTATGCAG
This sequence comes from Eptesicus fuscus, assembly GCF_027574615.1. Classification (NCBI taxonomy): domain Eukaryota; kingdom Metazoa; phylum Chordata; class Mammalia; order Chiroptera; family Vespertilionidae; genus Eptesicus; species Eptesicus fuscus. The sequence goes on from NC_072474.1 coordinate 97,382,643, forward strand.
TCACACATATCAAGTATTTCTTTTCAGCTGGGCTTGAATAAATAAAGCTATCATGTAGAATGCCCAATGGCTATAAACAGTCTTCAACAAGATGTTATGTTTTTCGTACATTAAAAACATATATTTGCATTGATTTCAGAGAGGAAGGGAGAGGGAGAAATAGAAATATCAATGGTGAAAGAGAATCATTAATCAGCTGCCTCTTCAAGACCCCTACTGGGGATCAAGCCTACAACACAGGCATGTGCCCTTGACCGGAATCAAAGCATGGACCCTTCAGTCTGCAGGCCGATGCTCTATCCACTGAGCCAAACCGGCTAGGACAAGACATTGTTTTCCTTACACACCATTCTGTAAAAATTGGGATGTGAAAGATCACATATGTAAAATAACACTTCTCAGAATTGTATTACTGCCTTCTCTCAGATTCACAAACTAAGAAAAAAAAAATTCCCTCCTCATTAGCTTTTCTGGCATCCCATATATCTTTATGTTTATATAATTTCAGTAAGACTTTGATTTTGAGTCTAAATGAACACGAATATAAAATTTCGTAAAGCAAGCAAATAACACTAACAAAAATTCATACTGTATACTTAAATTAAATATTTAAATATACTTGGACTGAGAAGTGATAATATATGTGTAAATAGAATGCTAACCTAGTATACAAGAATGAAAATATCACAGAATTTTTCTTGGAAAGCCTTGATTGATTCTGAGGAATTCATAGAATGAAGAAGAAATAAGCATTCTAGACAGAGCACCATGAGTCCCAATGAAACACCATGATACATTCAGAAAGCAATCATTTTATAAACGTTACCCCTGTAATAGCATGGAGGGGGCTGGAGAGCATTGTGCTAAGTGAAATAAACCAATCAGAGAAAGACAAGTATCATATGATTTCATTCATATGTGGACTCTAATGAGTAAAATGAACTAACAAGCAAAACAAAGACAGACTTAGAAATAGAGATTAGGCTGACAGCTGTCAGGAGGTGGGTTTGGGGGATTTGGTGGGAGGTAAAGGGATTGAGCAAAAAAGAAAAAAAACAACTAATGCACATGGACAGCAATGTGGTGATTACAGGTTTGGATGAGTGGGGGTAGGTGGAGGAGGGTATAGTGAGGATAAAGGGTGATGAAAGGAGACTTGACTTGGGGTGATGAATACACAATACAGTGTCAAAAAAGAAAAAGTAAATGTAAAAAGAAATCTGATGATGTAATCTAAATGTGTCTAGACCCCAGTGTTTTAAATAATTGGTATCAAGATGGGAAATGAAAGGGAAGGACACATTTTGAGAAACAGTAATGAGTTCAGCTTCTGGGATTTTGTAAGTGAGTATCGGTGGGACATTCAAGAAGACCTATACAGCTCTTCCTGATTCAAGAAGAAAAATCTGATAGCTAGTCTTGAAATCTTTGTATGCAAAGATATCAATAGAGTGACTAGAAATCTGACATTTAAAAAAGTCAACTCATACTTTACCTTCCTCTACATAGCAAAGAAACCGTAAAAGATAGTTTAAATAAATAAATTAGTTAAGGAATAAAATGAACACCCTCCTATCTTACTAACAAAGGTGCACTTATAGTTTATATTCCCACGCCTCAATTCAGAGGAATTAAAGGAAATAATTACTGTAATTTAGACATGTGAAATATCGAAGTACTTTTTCTGCCTTGCGTGTAGTTCTGTCCTGTATATAAATTGACCCCTAAAAGAAATAAAACGTGCCCTCTATGATGTCATTATTAATAAACCCTTTATAACCTTCAAAAACTGTGTGGAAGAATCTGAAAAAGAATATTAAATATGGAAAGAATCCTGTGATCGCATAGATTAATCTAATAATAAACTTTTAAGATAATGACTCTTAGAGTACAATTTAATAATTTAGTAAATGACTCAATTCCTATTCCTATAGACCTTTTGAGATATAAATTTCAATTTAGTATTTATCTGGCACACTAAAAGTAAAATACATATGCAAGTCAATGTCTTATTTAAAAAGACTTTGAAATAGACCAATTCATTAACCTTTTTCTTCTCTGCCATTTATTTCAGTTGAATAAATACATTTCTTTCCTGTTTTGATTGAATAAGTGAGACAGAATATGCCTTTGTAATCCTTGTACTCATTAATAGAGTGTTCTTAGAATAGACAAAAGAGAATTAATGCATTCATATCTATATTAACAGGCATTTATTCTGTGATTTTTTTTTAAAATGAGGATGAGGACTGATTAGTTGTATAATAATTATTCCTAAAATATAAGTGTTCTAACTAATTATTTAAATTTGTGTATAAAATTATGTTTAAAATGCAAAATTTTATAACTTCCAACTTCTTTCATGATTATAAAATATTCTATGTAAAAATTCTCTATATATTATTTTTATATATCTATAAAATAACATATCATGAAGGCACTAAAATTATAATATGATAGCATACATAATTTCAGGAAAACATGTTCACTATTATTAATATACATAAAAAGTACATATGAAACAAAATATCAGAATCAAATTTTGCACAAAAATATATAGTACTAAATACAGATGAACTCAAAATATAAGTGTTTTGTAATACAATGTTAAATTATGTTCAGTTTTTATTAACTAATTTTTGATAGCTGTACTTTGTTCCATGAAGATATGTCATTTTATTAATTATAGAAACTAAAGAAACGAAGAAACTAAAATGACCACAATACATTTTTGAAACATACACCAAGAAACAAAAGAAAACTGCTCAAAGTTCTGCTTCCATAAAATTTCAGAAGGATATTTACTCAGATATAATCTATTTGACAGCCAACACCAGGATAAAAAGATACAACTTGTATTATTTAAGACAAATAGTGAAACCTTTAGCAGTAATACATTTAAAATTAATAATTGGTAAATTTCAACATAGTCAGTTGATTTCTTATATGGTCAGAGGTGTTCTCATGTAAGCCAACACACTGACTATACTTAACTTCCACAAAATGACAATTTCATATCTTCATTGAAGGAATTTGTGCTTTAATGATGGAAGTCTCTTTCATACAAGTCCAATTGTGTTTTGCAGATTTTTTATTTTCTTATTTGTTTGTTTGGAATGGGCATGGAATTGAAAGCTGGTGGGAAATGACAGTTTGCAATTACTTCTGTACTTAAGATCTGTTTTAGTTATCTGTCGCTGCATTACAAAGCACCCAGAATTTAGCTGCTTAAAACAGGAGTGCATTTTTAGCTTTCATGGCTGGTTAATTGCTAAACATAGTTGAGCGCATTTTGCTTGGGGTTTTTCAAGCAATCGCAATCAGTTGTTAGATGGGACTGCTGTCATGGAAAGCCTGAACTTGCTGGATGCCCCAGGAGGCTCACTCACTAGCCTGGAAGTTGGTTTTGACTATCTTCTGGCTGCTCAGCGGGGCTTGTCCCTGGGAGTTCCTGCACATAATTTCTCAGTGTGGCCTGAGCTTCCAAATAATCCAGACAGAGCCCCATGGGTTCTGTGGTGTAGCCTCAGAGTTGCTGCATCATTGTCTGCACTGCATTCTCTTGGTTACATAGACCTTCCCAGATTTAAAGTGAGAGGAGCTGTAGGAGGAGGAGAAAACCCGGAGTGGATCATTGGGGAGGGTGTGTGGGGGAAAGTGACATTTTTTAAAGGTAGCACTCTCAATCAGAAAACTTACAAGCCATTTGAAATCATTATTTGACTCTTTAAAAAATACTACACTCACTGAAAATAATGCTCAAAACTAAATGGATCTACAAAAAAATGATTATCACTATAAAATATTTTCAGCCCCATTTATATACTCCAATAGCATTGCTTCCTGATTTTGACCTATTTCTCACTGTCTTTACTTTTAATTAGTTGATTTTTTTAAGTCAGGAAAACTAAAGCATCTAACACTGTACCCTAAACATGAGTTTGGTTTTTAAGTGAAGTGAATACCACTATAATTATAGTCAATTGTAAAATAACCATGTACTGGGTGAGTGTGAGAGAAGGTTCAATATGAAGTAGACATTTGAAAAATAAAGGATATTACATTTACACACTCAAATTATCCTACTACAATCCTCTCTTCTCTGTAAACCTACTATTTTATTGTCTCCATTATTTACTAAGCTTGATCAACTTCCTTCTTGATTCTGTCCCTGTTTTGTTGTTGTTTTTTTAAAAATATATTTCTTCATTGATTTCAGAGAGGAAGGGAGAGGGAGAGATAGAAACATCAATGATGAGAGAGAATCATTGATCGGCTGCCTCTTGCACACCCCCTACTGGGGATCGAGCTCACAACCCAGGCATATGCCCTTAGCTGGAATCGAACCGGGGACCCTTCAGTCCACAGGCCGACGCTCTATCCACTGAGCAAAACCGGCTAGGGCTGTCCTTGCTTTGTTGTTGTTAATCCTCACCCAAGTATATTTTTCCATTGATTTTTAGAGAGAGTGGAGGGGCGGGGAAGAGACACAGAGAGAGAAATTTCTATGTGAGAAAGACACATCCATTGGTTGCTTCCTGAAATATGTCTATTTACACACATTTCTAAAGTTTTATTTTATTATAATCATTACTTAAAATAATTTTACATAATATTTCAAATGAAATGATCCATGTTACATGTCCTAAATAACAGTACAGTGGCATGCCAACACACACACCCACACACTCCCACACACTCATTGCATATCTTTCTTGTTGGATTGAAATGATCAATACCTGCTGATTCCTTTAGTTGAATCAGGAACAAGGTAATTTACAGTTTGCAATAATTCTTCCTTTAGCATTTTTTAAAAGATAGTAACTATAAAAGGCATAAAAGAAAGATATAAGACCCCAAAGTGAGAACCTAATTGTAGCTGAGAGAATTGTAGTGATCTTGGAATGTACTAAGCATATAAATGCAACCACTTTAAATGGTGCTGTAAGGCCAAAGCCCATGAGGCTTTTAGAAATATTATTTTATTCATTTTTTTGTTTGTTTTGCAACCTTACCTCAGAGACTAGTATGTTTATATAGCTTCTACAACAATACTGGATTTATAAAAACAGTTTTCTTAAAATCTTAATAATAAATACCTTTACTGACACTATGGGGGCTATCAGGTTGTTCATGTTTAAACAATTGATTATTTTTTTGACATACAAAAATGGATCACAGACCCAGAGCAACTTAACTTTAATAATTCAAATAACATCCTTGATCACAGAGATTTCTAGAAATATTATGAGTTTATAGTGAATCAAAATTAAAGCTATATTTTTACTTGGATTATTTTTGCTAGGTTTTTTTATTACACAGAATAGCAACACATCAAAAAAAAAGAGAGAGAGAATCTCTCTGTCTTTCTGATTTAATGTAAAATGCTATATGAATCAGAGATGAGATACAAAGACTACATTAACTTGCAACAAACATATAACTTACTCTAATTTATTTAAAAAAAAACATAAAATGAAGCCTCATTTTTGTAAATATAGTCTATCTTTCAGTAACATGATTCATCAAGATTTATTTACCAGCTTTTTTTGTTATTTGAATATAAACAGCCATCCCGAGTGTTTCATGCTTTCAGAATTATAAACTCTATTCATCTAAGGTTTCAATGTATGTTTCTGAGTAAAGAAAAATACATAAACATTCTTTCAGTGTAATGCACATTGAGTAAATATTTCTATTCAAATTATAAATGAAACGGGCTACTTCTTAAGCATTAAGTTGCTGGTAAACTTTGAAAAAAGAGTGATGATGTGGAAACATTATGCAAAGTTTAGATGTAAGGAATGAGGTAGGAACATGTGCAAAATTCCATATCCTGTTGTTTTCCAAAATGCCTAGGAAAAAATGTACTGTATAAAAGGTCTTGCCAACATCTGCTGAATCTCCTTGGCTGCCATTAACAACGATAATAATAGATAATTACAAAGCATTACTAAATTAGGCACTTGTCTAAGCACTTTACATATAATAATTCACTCCATCTTGGCAACAACCTCATGTAATATTATGTCCAAAGTACAGATAAGGAAACTGGACATACCGAATTAGGTAATGAACCAAATTAGAATGAAGATCATGATTGTAAACAAACAAACAAAAAACAAATTGAGCTTTAAATCTTCATAAATATAGGAATGAGTTTGAAATCTTCATAAATATAGGAATGAGTTTGAAATCTTCATAAATATAGGAATGAGTTTGATCCGTGGACAAGTAGGAGGAATTTTTCCCTTGTGGTCAATAGAAAACGCTGATGGAGTCATTTCCTAAAATAAGATTAAAAAAAAAAAAAAAAAGCTGCCTCTATCTGGTTTTGTTATTAGGATGATGCTGGCTTCATAGAATGAGCTTGGAAGTGTTCCTTCCTCTTGAATTTTTTGGAATAGTCTGAGGAGGATAGGTTTTAGTTCTTCCTTGAATGTTTGGAAAAACTCCCCTGTGAAGCCCTCTGGCCCCGGGCTTTTGTTTGCTGGAAGCTTTTTGATGACTGCTTTAATTTCTTCCATAGTTATCAGCCTATTGAGATTTTTAGAATCTTTCTGATTGAGTTTTGGAAGGTTGTATTTTTCTAGGAATATGTCCATTTCCTCCAGGTTGTCTAGTAGAGTTGTCCATAGTATTTTTTTTAACAATTATTTGTATTTCTGTGGGGTCTGTTGTTATTTCGTCTCTATCATTTCTGATTTTGTTTATTTGGGTCCTCTCTCTTTGCTTCTTGGTGAGCCTGGCTAGAGGCTCATCAATTTTGTTTATCCTTTCAAAGAACCAGCTCTTGGTTTCATTGATCTTTTGTATTTTTTATTATTATTATTATTTTTTTTTTGTCTCTATGTCATTCATTTCTGCTCTGATCTTTATTATCTCATTCCTTCTGCTCACTCTGGGCTTTTCTTGTTTTTCTAATTCTTTGAGTTGTAGAGTTAAATGATTTATTACCATTTTTTCTTGTAAAGACAACACAATGAAAGAGAATTACAGGCCAATATCCCTCATGAACATAGATGCCAAAATCCTCAAAAAAATTCTAGCTAATCAGATCCAGCATTACATCAGAAATATCATATACCATGACCAAGTAGGATTTATCCCAGGGATGCAAGGATGGTACAATATCCACAAATCAATAAACGTGATACATCACATAGACAAATTGACAGATAAAAATCACATAGTTATACAAACTGGCACAGAAAAAGCATTTGACAAAATCCAACACCCGTTCTTGATAAAAACTCTCAGCAAGGTGGGAATAGAAGGATCATACCTCAACATAATAAAAGCCCTATATGACAAACCCACAGCCAACATCATACTCAATTGGCAAAAACTAAAACCATTTCCCCTAAGAACAAGAACAAGACAGGGATGCCTACTCTCACCACTGCTGTTCAATATAGTACTGGAAGTACTATGTTACGATCAGACAACAAGAAGAAATAAAAGGCATCCAAATTGAAAAAGAAGAAGTAAAACTGTCTTTATTCACAGATGACATGATACTCTACATAGAAAATCTTAAAGAATCCATCAAAAAATTATTAGTCTTAATAAATAAATTCGGCAATGTAGCAAGATACAAAATTAACGTCAAGAAATTTAAGGCATTTCTATATACCAATAGTTAACTTACAGAAAGAGAGACTAAAAAAGCAATCCCATTTACCATCGCACCAAAAAAATTAATATACCTAGGAATAAACTTAAATAAGGAGGTAAAAGACCTATACGCATAAAACTACAGTACACTGAAAAAAGAGATGGAGGAAGTCGTAAACAGATGGAAGAACATACCATGTTCATGGATTGGTAGAATCAGCATCATCAAAATGTCCATACTACCCAAAACAATCTATAGATTCAATGCATTCTCCATTAAAATACCAATGGCATATTTCACAGACCTAGAACGAACTTTCTAAAAATTCATCTGGAATAAAAAAAGACCCTAAATAATGCAGCAATCCTGAGAAAGAACAAAGTAGGTGGGATCTCAATACTAGATATCAAGCTGTATTACAAAGCCACTGTTCTCAAAACAGCCTGGTACTGGCACAAGAACAGACATATAGACCAATGAAATAGAAAAAGAATCCAGAAATCGACCCAAACCACATACAATGGAGTCAAGACAACCTCTTCAATAAAAGGTGTTGGAAAAATTGGACAGATACATGCAAAAAATGAAACTAGATCACCAACTTACATCATACACAAAAATAAATGCAAAATGAATACAGGACTTAAACATAAGATGGGAAATCATGAAAATACTAGAGGAATCCACAGGCAACAAAATCTCAGACATATGCCGAAGCAATTTCTTCACTAATACTGCTCCTAGAGCAATGGAAACTAAAGAGAAAATAAACAAATGGGACTACATCAAAATACAAAGCTTTTGCACAGCAAAAGAAACCATCAACAAAACAACAAGAAAACCCACTGCACAGGAGAACATATTTGCCAATGTTATCATCGATAAGGGTTTAATCTCCAACATTTACAGGGAACTCATACAACTTAACAAAAGGAAGATAAACAACCCAATCAAAAAATGGGCAATGGGACTAAATTGTTGGAGACCGGGTGTAAGCTGACATGGTCCTTGCACCTGAAGGGGCTAGCAAGGCTGGCTCCCTACCCACACAGTTTTCCCAGGCTTGTTTGGATGGCGACTATCAGTAGAATGAGAGCAAAACTTTCATGGCTTGCCAAGAAGTCTGTAACTATTTACTGAGAATCTGCCTGATTTACTGTACCGAGAATTTGTCCTTCTACTCTATCTCTCCCTTAGAGATTAAGAGGAACAAAGAGTACATTCCTCTTCACAGACCTCCTATTCAGTGATTTGTGTATAAAAGGCATTACAGAGTTAATAAACGCGCTACAGCCTCTCGAAGACTCGTAGACCTCCCAATCCCGCTGTCCTGTCTTTCTTTTCTCAAATCCCACCTCCCTACCTCAGCCCAGTTCAACCTGTCAGGCTGGCCCTGACACTAAATAGATACTTTTTGAAAGAAGCAGAAGGGAGGCCAAGAAACATAAGAAAACATGCTCAAAGTCACTAATCATCCAAGAGATACAAATCAAAATTACAATGCAGTATCATCTCACACCTGTCAGAATGGCTATCATCAACAAATCAACAAATGACAAGTGCTGGCACGGATGCAGAGAAAAGGAACCCTTGTGCACTGCTGGTGGGAATGCAGACTGGTGCAGCCACTGTGGAGAACAGTATGGAGTTTCCTCGAAAAACTAAAAATGGAACTCCCATTTGACCCAGTGATCCCATTTCTAGGAATATATCCCAAGAAACTAGAAACACCAATCAGAAAGGATATATGCACCCCTACGTTCATAGCAGCACAATTCACCATAGCTAAGATTGGGAAACAGCCTAATGCCCATCAGCAGATGAGTGGATTAAAAAACTATGGTATATCTACACAATGGAATCCTAAACTGCGGTAAAAAAGAAGTTCTTACCATTTGCAACAGCATGGATGGAACTGGAGAGCATTATGCCAAGTGAAATAAGCCAGTCAGAGAAAGATATATATCACATGATCTCACTAATTTATGAAATATAATGAACAACAAAAACTGATGAACAAAAACAGATCCAGAGACAGAGATGCATCAGTCAGACCGTCGAAGGTAGGGGAGGGTGGGGATAAGAGGGAGAGATCAAACAAAGGACTTGTATCCATAACCAATGGACACAGACAAAAGGAGGGGGAAGGCATGAGTGGGGGGGGTGTAATGGGGGGATAAGGACACATATGTAGTAACTTAATCAATAAAGAACTTTAAAAAAAAAGCTGCCTCACATCCTTCTGAGTTTATCTTCACATTCACTACAGCCTGCTTAGAACTGTTCTAGTGTAAAGCTTGAGGTAAACTAATTCTACTAGGCCCATGTTGCTGTTACATGACTCATCACAAAATGTAAGCACTTGAGTTCTCCAGCCTCCATTATATTCTAAACTTATTACTGCTTCAAACTTCTTTTCCCTGGGTCAGTCTACTCTCTGCTTCCCAACTTTCCCAAACCATCCACCTCACATCCACAAGGTCATCACATGTTGAAAACAAAAATTGCCGTGCATCTTGCAAGTGCTCAGGTAGCACCATGTAAGAGAAGACTTTGCAATGGAAAAAAAAAAAGGCAAAGAGGACTTTATTCAAGACTACTAAAATAAGGCTGAGGAGCTAGAATTGGAACTCAACTTCACTGGAACAAAAGATGGGAGGATTTCTGAGGTTTGGCATGAACTAGTAGAAAGCTACTGAGGGATAGTATGGTAATTGGAAGTTTGGTCAAAAAGATGTGTCAAACATATTGTGTTATTCCTGAGTTTGTAAATGTTTTAATCTGTGATTAGATCATCTGTACTTGCTAATTCCTACCCTCACCCTGAGACTGAAAAAGAGTGATGCTGTCCTTAGTGAGTACATTTTAAAAGGTTGGCTCTCAGGTTTTTGTAAAGATTTACATCTCAAAGGGGCACAGGAGTAATTTACAATAGCACGTTTCCTAAAGTAAATACTCTAAGAAAGAGTGGTCAAGGGCCTATAGTCAAAACATCTTCAAGTTTCCACTGAAATATTAAGTCAGTCTTGATCAATACTTAATGCCTTGGGCTCCATTGTCTTAAATGCAACCAGAGTTTTCTCTGAAGACAGTTTACTTTTCTTGGGTATAGGAAAGAACTTAGTAACAGAAAGTGTGGCGGTATTTCTCGTGTGCATGCACTGATTCATTCTCAGTTGTATACTCGTTGTGGGTTCTCTACAAATCTCTCTAGTTCTCTTTCTGTACAGCTCTCTCTTCCACAGTATTTAAAAAAAAAAAAAAAACTTATCATGCTGGTTGCTCTGGACTCTCAGCTCATCTCCTCAATCAGAGATCCGCAAAGCTCTCATTAATTACCTTTTCCATGAACTACATCCTAAAAACTGTTAAGGGATGATCTTGGAGTTTTGCTAATGTTTGTTTATTTGCTTGTTTAAGTTAAATTTACATTTTTTACCATCTTTTACCTTCTTTAGAGGAGCTAAATTATATCCAACAGGACAATTATGACCTCTTGCATCTGTATCAAAAATTGTGCCCACCCCAGATATCAACATCTTCATCATAACTAAGAGACACCTGAAACTAGAAATTAGTATATGATAAAACAATTGTACTAAGGCCAGACCCTGCTGCTCTAGACAAAATATGATGCCATCTCTATTGCAATGTTTGACATGGTGTAGTTTGCATGATTTGGCATTTGCAGGCTTCAGGCTTCATTGCCTACCTTGACTTCCTGGGCAGTTAATGAAGAAATGTAATATGTAGATAGAGTGTTGTTACTCAATAACTCAACTTCTATTTGGACTTGAACTTACAGTTTGTTACCTTTATAAAGAATTTATTTTAATTGATCTCAGAGAGAAGAAGGGAGAGAGAAACATTGTTCCGTTGTTTCCTGCACTCACTGGACTGGGTATTGAATCTGCAACTTGGGCATGTGCCCTGACTGGCAATCAATCCACCACTTTCTGGTGTATGGGACAATGCTATGCTGGTACCCTGACCCCAAATTCAAGTCTCTAGAACTGTGAGAAAAACATATTTCTGTTGTTTAAGTCACACAAATTTATTATATTTTACTATTGCTGTCTGAGCTAAGCTATACTAATAAAAGGGTAATATGCTAATTAGACCAAGGTCAACAGGACATCTTCTGGTCATCCTTCTGGACAAAGCCATGGTGGTGGGGGCTGAGGCAGAGGTGGTTAGGGGTGATCAGGCAGGCAGGGGAGTGGTTAGGAGCCAGTGGTCCCGGATTGTGAGAGGGATGTCTGACTGCTAGTTTAGGCCCTATGGGACTGGACCTAAACTGGCAGTCAGATATCCCCCAAGGGGTCCCAGATTGGAAAGCGTGCAGGCTGGGCTGAGGGACACACCCCTCCAATGCACAAATTTAGTGCACCAGGCCTTTCTTGAAGAGATAATGAAATTCAGCCTTTATAAACCTTAGCAAAAAAGAGCTTGGTGGGTTAACCCCTTGGGACCTCCTCCCTATGTGGGAGTCTGTGTGGAAAGCCATCTACTGCCCATACTATTATGAGAGTGCCCCAAGGAATGTGGAAGGCTGATGGACCTTGGGTGTTAGCAGGGCTGATGCTAAGCACCTCATCAGTTGAGATAGTAGTGGCTCAAGGCAATTCCCTAACCTGATAATCCTCTTAACTATTTACCAAACTTTACGTTTGATATGTCTGTATGCATTGCTAGAGGGCTAGATGTGTATCTAAAACTGAATAAAAAACAGAGGGGACCCAGTCTCTGGGGTGCCTCTTCAAGAAAGAGGTTTCCACCTGGCCCCCCATGCTTTCTAAATTCATATTTCTTGTATAGCATTTTTATTTGTGCATCAACCCCTACTTCATATCCTGAACCCCACCATGAAGGTTGCAGCGAATCTGTACTTGCTTCCAATAAATTTCCACCCTTTTCATCTACCACCTTTTGTTTCTGGCTTCATTCTTGGAATCCATGTAGACAAGAACCTGGGGAAGAAATCACCCTTGCATCCTGCTCAGGAAAATCCACCCAACTCACTAGTTATCCCCATTCATGTCGACAAACCCAAATTTGAGAATTTCGAGTCTTCTTACAAATAGATCAACAATATGTATTCAGTCCCCAAACTGAATATCCATCATATTTCAAATTTCAAATTTTACTCAAATTTCAAGTCATATACAGAGCACTAGTATGCAATGTGTAATTGCCAAGTCTTTTTCCCATGCACTTACATGGACTCTTTCTTTAATTTTTCACTCTAAGAGTCCAGCAATGATTTGCTATGTAAGTGGATTTACGTCTTGCAATTTCTATCTTTCTCTACCTTCTATTTATTTTTTATCATGCTCCCCCAAGTTTCTGCACATTTAATATGGAATAGAAAATTTTATCTCCTGCAAAAAGAGTGAGAGGTATGAGAAAAACTTTCAGGTAATAACAAAAAAAGGCCTTTTTTAGCCATTCTAATATAATCAGAAGCTAGATATGTAGCCGTTGTTCTAACTCACATCTAGTTTTTATGTCGCACTCGCTTGTAAATTAGAGATTTAAAACGCACTTTGAAAGAACAAGGGGCATATAAGTGCCATTTATTGAATTGTAATTAAGATGTTACTGCATGCTACAAAAACAGAAAGGAAATGAAAAACAACAAAGACTACATTAGCTAAGAATGCTGTATATGCCAGAGAATATTATGCTCCAATCTTAGTGTTGGTGTTTTTTTTTGTGTGTGTGTGTGTGTGTGTGTGTTTTTTTTTTTTTTGTCCTTTGCATGTCTATTAGTGTTCTCTTTCTAAGTGCCTGTATTGGTCAGGAAGTAGAAAGTAGTTTAATCAGTATTTTTCACTATTAATAAATGATTTTGTTAAGACCTACTTTCTGACTCCATGCCCTTGCTCCCTGAGAAGTACAATGCTATGAAAATGTAACTGATCAGTTTTTTATTAGAGTGCCTTCAGCAGGTTATGATGTCTCAGCATATGAATTTCTTTCTTAATGAATGAGTCTTTTCATCTAAAGGGAGGATGCTAATTCACACCATATTTCTCCCTAATCCCAAGCGGCATGTGTTAGGACTAAAGTGCTTATTGATTTAAATTTCATTACCTGTTTACTGCGAAATAGAAAATAGTCTTGGCATTTTTTTTGAAATATTGATGAAAGAAAGAATAATGTAAGAATGAAAAAAGTAACTTTATTGAAGCTCTGTAATAAAATGTAATGTGTCCTTAATGAAAAAGATGAATTAGAAAGTATGACCATATGGCATCTACACACCTGTGTTCATCAGCATATGCATGCAAGGAGAAATGCCAATATTTCATAAAATTGATTTTATACTAAGCATGGGAAAAGTTCAGCACATTAAATCAGGGACAATGCTATTATTTAAAGTGTCTTCTGTTTAGGAGGAAATAAATGTCTCTTTGCAACAGTCTTTTCTCTGGAAAAACAATTCTGGGTTTAGGAAGCAATTCTTCTTTGCAAAAGCCACATGTTAAGCGATTTTAATACCTATTATATAGAAAAAATAATGTTCAGATGTCTTAAGGCTTTGTAATTATAAATAACTAGAGGCCTGGTACATGAAAATTTATGCACTGGAGTGGGGGTCCCTCAGCCCGGCCTGTCCCCTCTTACAGTCCCAGAGCCCTCAGGGGCAGGAGGCAACCCAGTGCTCATGGGAAAGTGATGCCCCTATTACACCTCTGCTCGTGCCACTGCCGGCAGCACAAACCTCGGCCAGCCCTGGTTACCTGAGCCTCGGGTGGCCCTTGGTGGCTGGGCAGCTGACATCTGAGGCTTGCCTGCACCTCGGGCTGGCCCTGGGTGGCTGGGGGTCTGAGGGGACTGGGGGACTCCGGAGGCAGGTGTGCAGAGCAGCCAGACCTGCCTGGGGGTGGGCCGGGCCGTGTTGTGTGCCTGCCGCCCCAGTGGGGCTGAGGGGACTGGGTGCCACCATCTTGTGGCTGTGGGCACCGACATCTTTGAGGGCATGGCAGTCAATTAGCATATTCCCTCCTTATTGGCTGTGGGCACCGCCATCTTTGTGAGGGCATTATGGTCAATTAGCATATTCCCTCTTTATTAGATAGGATTCCACATATGTGAGGCACAAATATTGGTTCTAGAATAATTTCAGGTTGTAGGTCTCACTGTGGCTTCATTTGCTCACCACTTAACACCAACGTGATCGCCACTCATAATGTCTGGATGTCGCTTTCTACTGCCTTTCTTAACACTTCCACTTCCTTTTATTTTACTCTTACTATCATGTTATTGATATTATTATTTTAATTGAGGAACTTGACCAGAATTCAATCTCCATTATAATTTGGAGGACCCAGTAAATCAATCCTAGTGTCTGATTCCAAGTCACCAGCTAAGTGTGGCAGTTCTCTTTTCCAAACCTTGGGTACTCCACATGAGAGCAATCAAATGTGTCAGTTGGAAATCTCACCTCACAGCTATTGAACAGATGGGTTTTAAGTGTCCATCCCCTTGAAGCATCCTGACAAGACAATCTGGTTTGGTTGTTAAGAACAATGTCCATGTCTGAGCATGTCTATATGCTCTTTCCCAAGAACCCAATGAGGTTGAAATGAACTCTGAAAATGCCTGAAAAATTCATAATATTAAGAATCCTCTTTCATGTAATGTATTATTTTTCCTTTGCTAAATAGCAAATTACTACACACTTAGTAGTACAGAGAACACAGATTTATTATCTTATCATTTCTGTAGTCAAGAATTGAACACATTTAATCTGGATCTCCTCTGCTTGTGGTCTCACCAGGCTGAAATGAAGGTGTCAGTTGAACAAATCTCAACTAAAAGCTCATCTAGGAACAGACCCACTGCCGGGCTCCATCAGGGGACTGGTAGAATTAATTTCCTTGTGGCCATAGGAAGTACTGGTCTTTTGCTAAGTGCTGACCAGGGATCACTCTTAGCTTCTACATGCTGTTCTCAGGTCTTGGTCATGTGGTTTCTTCTATCTCAGCAACAGAGAACCTCCCTCTCACATTTCATATCTCTCTGACTCTCCTTCTGTGACCATATCTTTCTTCTTTTGCCCTTCTGTTCTAATCAGAATTGGATTATGACCACCCACTGTGGGGAGGGCAATCTATTTTAATAAATCCATGGATTCAAATGCTAACTTCAATCAAAACACCCTCACAGAAACACCTAGAAATAATATATAATCTGGGCACTTCTTGGCTCAGTTAAGTTGACTTAAAAAATTAATCATTACAAGCTCCCTATCCTAAAGTCAACTATGCCATATGGTATAATCATGGGAGTAAAAGCCATCAGACACTTAATCTCAGGGATTACATAAGGCAGGTACACCAGAGGTATACATATTGGAATTCCACCTAGAATAGGTGTGGATCAATTATCTATATGAAGAGTTTAGTTTTATTCCATTTATATTAGTTCACCCCATAAAAGAGCAAATCAAAAGAAACAAGCACCAAAATATTATCTATGAAACTGACAGAGTAAACTGTAACATCAGTGCACTATATGCACACACACATCTTGAAGGAAGATATTAACAACATTTTTTAAGTTACTGGAGTCCAGTTTTATAGTTATTTGGATTCTCCATATACATCAACATAGCAATGTAAAAAAATAGAAAATGAAATATATTCAACATTTATCTATTATTGTTATTGAAATTATTCATTCAATTTTTGTCATATGAGAAATTACTTTTTCTCTTTAACAGAATAATATCCCATAGTATTAAAAATGTTGGCTATAGATTTCAGATTTTGCATAGCTCAATTTCAACCAGACTATGACCTAGGCCAAGTTTAATATTTTATCCAAGTATGGCTTTATTAATCTATAAATCTGGGATGATAAATTTAAATTGAGATATCAGTAAAATGTGTGTAAATCACTTAACATACTTACATGGCGGACAGAATACAAAGATGGTCCTTATGAATGCTGCCTATTGTGTGTGATTCCTGCCTTTTAGTGTGGGGGACCTGTTGATATTACAATATATCACTGCCCTGATTATGTTAAATTGCAAGGCAAAGAAATTTCCTGATATAATTGAGGCACATGAAGTTTTGATTTATATACCTGAATTCATGTACCTAGGATTCAAACTAATTTAATCAGTTGGCTTAATACACAATGAGAATCTCTGGCCTGAGCTTGACCAGATCACGTGGGGACTTAAAATCTGGAAAGCCTTTCAAGAGTTTAGAGATATTTAATGTGCAAAGGGGTCCATGGAGGAGGCCAGGTGGCAGGGAGTTTATTTGTCTCTAATTGCTGAGAATGGGCCCAGTTCTCAAGCCAGCAAGTGAACAGTGGTCTCAATCCAATAACATCAATAAATGTGTTCTACCAATAATGATGTGAGCTTGAAAGAGGACTCCAAGCTGCAAAAAGACATATAACCTTGCTAATAAGTGCAACACATCCCTTTAAGGACAGTCATCACAGAATCTAGTCACACATGCCTGAACTTTTGATCTAAAGAACTGCCAGTTATTATACTGGTGTTTTTAAGCCACTAAGTTTTAGTAATTTGTTACATGACAATATAAACTTAATACTGTTTAGCTCATGAAATCCTATATAATAAAAGGCTAATATGAAAATTGACTGAATGGTGGAATGACCAGTCATTATGACATGCACTGACCACCAGGGGGCAGACACTCACTGCAGAGATGCACTCCCACAGGGGGCGTGCTGCTCAGCCAGAAGCTCTGAGCCAGGCTGATGGCTGGTGAGAGCAACGGCAGTGGCAGGAGCCTCTCCCACCTCCACGGCAGCACTAAGGATGTTTGACTGCCAGCTTAGGCCTGTTTCTGGGGAGCAGGCCTAAGCTGTCAGTTGGACATCCCCTAAGAGCTCCTGAACTGTGAGAGGGCACAGGCCAGGCTGTGGGGACCCCCCCCCCCAAGTGCACGAATTCCGTGCACTGGGCCTCTAGTTTATATATAAATATAAATGATGGACATATTTATTATTACTGTTATCTTCCAAATTAAAAATGGTGCTCAAATTTTTTTTTAGAAAAATGAAGTAGCTGCACAGCCAGCATGGTTCAGTGATTGAGCATCAACCTATGAATCAAGAGGTCACAGTTAGATTCCCAGTCAGGGTACATGCCTGGGTTGCGGGCAAGATCCCTAGTGTGGGGCATGCAGGAGGCTGCGGATCAATGATTCTCTCTCATCATTGATGTTTTCTATTTCTCTCCCTCTCATTTCCTCTATGAAATAAATAAAAATATATATTTAAAAACACAAGAGAAAAAAACATGAAGTAGCCAAAAACTTTTAGAAATAGTTGAAACAATTTTAAAGTGGTCAAAAAATTTTAGAAACATAAACATTACATTTTATGTATCTCAGTCAAAATCATCCCCAAGATTACCTGCCACATATTTTGTATTTTATACACAAAGTGAGCATAACAATGATTGAAATTCATAAAACATAAAATCTGCTAATTAATAGAATAGTGTTTTTTTTTTTCCATTTTAATAAGCTTAAAAAATTTGAGACCTTAAGTTCCAGTTATTTTGAAAGTATGTTATGAAATTATTAAAGAAGAAAGACAAAAAGAAGGAGACAGGATGAAGGTAGTAGGTAAAGGAAGAGGAGAAGGAGGGAAAAGGAGAAGGAGAAGCTATCACCATTGACAGAGCCATGGCTCCTCAGGAAAAGAAGTGATAAACCAAGGTCTAGAGTACATTGAAAAAGTGCAGAGTAGAGGAAAGAATTGGAATTCCATAGCTTGAGGAGTGACTTTAGAATATGATCTTTGGGAATCTCCTTCAAAGTCTGAAGTAATTTATAGGACATGGAAAAATGACAAAAAAGACCAGGAAAGGCACCACATGTCACCATACAATGGCATATTTGAGGTACAAGTTATATATGGCTCTGTGATATTAATAAAATGATATGACCATAAGAAATAACAAGTACCCAAAATTACTAACACCTAATATACCTATACAAACTTTATAGCATACCATGGTAGAATGTTAGTGTAAAAAATAACCAGAACTCTGAAATAGGAGGCAGATATCTGGGTTTTGCCCCTAAGCCAGGCTCTGTTGCTTTGAGCCTCAGTGTCAAATGAGATAATAGCTACTGGATTTTGGTGATATTTCCAGCCAGAAAATTGTGTGACTCTCAAAATTTCTACATCTAGATACCTTCTAGTGTCTCTTGGGCATTTTATACAAGTAGCATATCCACATAGGATATTTTTTTTTTCCTTTCAATTTCTGTTAGGTCAATATCTTCTGTTAAGTCAGTATCTCCATTTTAGCAGGTCTCATTCTTCTTAATTTATCAATCTTGACAACCAAATTTCCTCTTTAGATGAACTAATAACCCTTATTTCTCTGGGGACAGCAGTGTCTTTGCTAGTAATACAGTTCCACTCTGGAACAACCCCTCACACTTTTCTCTCTGAATGCAAGACTTGATCTTCTGAAAGCCAGTCAAGCAAGAGATTAAATAGACCGATGTAGATAGCTCTGGAGCCACCTCGATTTTCCATTAGGAAGGCATTAAGAACTTCGCTTAGGATATCGTACTCTAGTAAAACCTACCCATAGATCTTACTAGGTTAACTTTTTTTTTTATTTTCTATTTTCAATATGTAGGCTTCCAAAATTCAAAATAGATAGAAATAGAGATAAATAAATAACTGTGTAGTAACTATTTAAAACTTCAGAAAATTTGTCCATAAACCATTTTAGTGAATAGAGCCAGTTCTAGCCGGTTTTTCTCAGTGGATAGAGCGTTGGCCTGCGGATTGAAGGGTCCCTGGTTTGATTCCAGTCAAGGGCACATGTCAAGGTTGCAGGCTCAATCCTCAGTAGGCAACCTGAAGAAGGCAGCCAATTAATGACTCTTTCTCATCATAGAAGTTTCCATCTTTCTCATTCTCCCTTCCTCTCTGAAATCAATAAAAATATTAAAAGAATAGAGTCAATTCTCAGAGATGCAGTAGGTCTTTAATTGTTAGTTGATAATTAATTAATCAATGAACACAATTAGCTGTAACGAGGACTTTTTTATATTTACTGGAACATATTCAATAAAATAGCAATCATTTGTCAATCTACATACTTACATGAGATTGTTTAGTTTAGTGCTCTGTACAAA
The DNA here is from genome assembly GCF_027574615.1 of Eptesicus fuscus. Classification (NCBI taxonomy): domain Eukaryota; kingdom Metazoa; phylum Chordata; class Mammalia; order Chiroptera; family Vespertilionidae; genus Eptesicus; species Eptesicus fuscus. Next base: position 97,402,422 of record NC_072474.1, read on the forward strand.
ATAAGTGCTCAAGTAATGTTAGTTAATGGTGAATTACATCTCAAAACCACCAGCATGATGAACACACCTAGTTACTATGGGATGTATAAGCACTTACAACTGTGCTTGAAAATCTACTATTCCAGCAGATGATTAGTTTGTGCCTAATTCACCAATTTTGAAAGAGCGATGAGTTGCTCTGAGCTATTACATTCACTGAGATTTATTTACATGGAAAAAGGTTTTATTTGTTATTAACACAGTCTATCAAAATAAGGCTTTGTAAACAAACCACTATGTTTATTGTTTTAGTTCATGATATATTTATTCCACTAACCCCAGAGATGGTATAATGAAATCTATTTAGCTATTCAGAAACAGAATAATGCAGTAATCTCTTAGGTCAAGCTTTGACCATTCAATGATAATGAAATTTTGTTTCCATGTCTATTCAGTCTTTGTACCAATTCTTACATTGATCCTTCACAATAGATTAGCAAAACAATAATAATTTCTATAATTACAGTTATTTCCACCTCAAAAGCCTACAATCACAAATTTTAGAACTGGCAGGGACTTAAACACACACACTCACATTAGGAGAGTGTCTTGGCTAGTGTGGCTCAGTTCATTGGGAGTCGTCCCATGCACCCGTAAGTTGCCAGGTTTGATTCTAGATCCATGTTTTACTCTCACATTGATATATCTCCCTCTCCCTCCCTTTCTCTTTCCCTAAAAATCAATAAACATGTATGAAAAATGTTAGGAGAGTTATACAGTTTATGTGTTTTAGTAGACAGTCACTGCTATGATTTAGTCACCAAAGAGTTAGTATTAATATTAAAAAAAAAAATACTTGGGTCTTTTACTGTAGTGATTAGGAGTTCAAAGTGAAGAAAGAGCAACTGAAAATTAGATAAATAATCAATTTAGACAACATTGCCAGAGCTCATCTTCTATATTATAGTTGAGTATATAGGTGTAATATTTTGCTAAGACGGTAATAACAGAAGTATAATACAGTGGGTGGATAAAATAACAGAAATTTGTTTTTGCAAAATTCTGCAGTCTGGAAGTCCAAGATCACGGTATTGGCAGGGTTGGTTGTGCTGAGAGCTGTTCCCTTGACTCGCAGATGAATGATGCCTTCTCACTGTGTCCTCACATGGTCTTTCCTCTGTACATGTGCCCATCCCCACCTTCTGTCCTGCTTCTATAAGGACACCTCATATTAGCAGGATGAGGGTCCCAGCTACTTTTAATCTAGTCATTTTAGCGTAATCATTCTGACATAATCACCTCTTTAAAGTGCTTATCTCTAAATATGGTTACATTCTGAGGTATTGGGGACTTTAGCATATGAATCTGTGGGGACACAATTTAGCCCATAACCTAAGTATACTTAAGCATCTTGAAATTTTTTTTGGTTAACATTCTAAATCTTTTATTTCCCATATACTGTAGTATGCTGAAGTGGAACAGACCAGGCTTATGTAAAAGAAGGCATGTCTTGCCCTGGTCAGTTTGCATCAGTGAACAGAGTTTCAGCCTGCAGACTGGAGGGTCCTGAGTTTGATTCCAGTCAAGGGAACGTACCTCAGTTGCAGGCTGGATCATCAGCTGTCTCTCTTACATTGATGTTTCTCTCCCCCTCCCTTCCACTCTCTCTAAAAATCAATGGAGAAAATATCCTCCAGTGAGTATTACCAAAAAAAAAAAAAAAAAAAGACATCTATTTTAAACCTTATTGGCTTTGAGACAGAGCACTTAATACCTCAGGCCTCCAAAATTATTCTAGATAAACTTAACATAATATCAAATATGTAAATATTGTTCAATATAATTAAGTAGCAAACAAGATCTTTTCTCTAAATTTTTTGAAGGTTATAAACTGTATATAAATGGAATCATTATTGTTATCTTCTCATGGTGGGAGAAATTATTTTGGTCCTCAACATTTATTTATTTATTTATTTTATAGTACATTTTGGTTGAAATCAACTTTATGTTCAGCCTTTTCTTAATCATCAGGTTAATACTAATATACTAGAGGCCTGGTGCATGAAATTCATGCATGGGTGCAGTCCCTAGGCCTGGCCAGCGATCGAAGCGCGAGCATCTGGTGTGGAAGGGCAGGTCCCAGCTGACCTCTGGGCCCTGGGCAGCACATGAGCTTCCGGGCCTCCATGCTCCTGAGTCACAGTGCCCGAGTCCCCATGAAGAGATGCGATGAGCGCAGCCATATGCTGCAGGCCAGGGTGCAGCGTGGGCCTCTGGGACATCCAGCAGCACCACATGGAAGCCGGGTGGGCAGTGCACACTCTCTCAGCCAGCCTTGCAGACCGGCTCCTGCACAAACCCACTGGGAGCCTGACTGGCCCCTGTGGTCCCAGAGGCTGTGGCCTGGCTCACCCGGAAGAGGCCACGCTGGTGTGGGACAGGCGCCTGGCACCTGAGTGCGAGGGTTTCCCCAGCACGCGAGCCCTGGTCTCCTGGCATTCTCACTGCACCACCGTCCCCATCACCCCTTCCCCCAGGTAGCCAGCTAGAGGTCACAACCCTCCATCCAGGCACTGCAGGAGGTTGGTCGCCACCACCCACCCACAGTTCCTCATCCCAGCCTGGGGCATGGCTCCAATCAGGTGATCAAGGCCTGCCAGCCACTGGTTGCCGTCTGCTGAGTGATCGGTCAGGGCTGGGCCCCCTGCCTGGCTCCCTCAGTGCCTGGGAGCTGGGCAGTGGTCCTGCCCCCCACTGCTGCCACTGGTCACCTTTTGCGGGGTGATTGCAGGCGATCAGGCCTCTGCTCTCACTCGCCTTGGCCTGGCGCTGCCCCACTCACCTGCTCCACCATCCCGCTGTAGCCCGTCTCTCATCCGAGCACATTGGGGCCAGCAGGGCCTTCACTGCCACCCACTGCCAGCACCGCGTTGCTGATGCCCACCATGTTCCGCTATGGCTGCCCCCTGGTGGTCAGCGCACGTCATAGTGAGCAGTTGAACTTCCAGTTGAACTTCAGGTTGAACAATTTGCATATTAGGCTTTTATTATTTAGGATGATAATTGTCAGATTAAGGACATTGTTTCTTTGCTTAAGTGTGCTGACTTCCATATTTTATGTAGTTACACTGAATAATTTAACCTCATAGAAACTCATCACCCTGATTTTGCCTTATTTGACATAGTCGTGAATCAAATTCTGTGGAAATTAGCCTCTTCCGCAAGAGTTTAACCATGAGATTGAAAACTATCTTTAAAACTGCTATTTTTCCCAAGTATTTCAAATTATAAGCAGTTTATGCTGTTGTTGGATCATAAACCAATGTGTATGTGTCTTTTTTCTCTTTTAAATAAATTTTATTTTTAGAATACTTTTAGTTTCACAACAAAATGACGTGGAAAGTACAGAGAGCTCCCAGTTACCCTTTACCCTCAACACACACACTGCCTCCCCATTACCAATGTTCCACACCAGATGGGTTGGTATATTTGTTACAGTTGATGACCTACATTGTCACATCATGATCACACAAAGTTCCTGATATACATCACTCTTGGTGCTGTTCAGTATATAGGTGTAGACAAGTGTATAATGACATAAACCCACCATTATATTATTTTACAAAATAATTTAACTACCTTGGAAATCTGAGCTTCACTTGTTTACCTCTCTCTCCCTTGCTATAGTCTGGCAACTGCTGATCTTTTTACTGAGTCCTTAGTTTTATATTATGCAGAATGTCATTTGTTTTTACGACATTGATATGAAAACATTTTTCTACTCTTCTAATATGGCCATGAATTTATATTAGCCCAACAGAGACCTGTTATAGGTATATATTTCATGAAGCAGAACATAAGTACTCTAGAATTCTGAGTTTCTCATTTATCCATGGCTTCCTTACAAACAAAACAAGATGCAAAGTCACTTACTTGTTCATCATCTATAGCATGTGTTATTATAAAGCAGTGTTGAAGACCATTTTGTGTATAGACATAAAATTCTATAGACTTTATAAAATGCAATGTAATTATGTCATTATTTAGAGAAAAATCTCTGAATTCACCTTTATTCCGATGTTACTGTGAAAGGATGACAGGCCTTATCATATTTTGAGGTAATTAAAACATTCAAAGTTTAAAAATGTACTTTATAAGTAATTTGTATCACTACTATTGTAATAATTATTAAATATAAATGTGATCTTCACTTTTAGATTTAATAGCATACATTATTTTAAAATTTAGTGTTTGTTTTTGATACATTAAAATAAATATTTTTATAATGAATAAACATCATTTCATTTTTTCCTGGGACTTTTAAGCTTTCAACCCAATTTATAAGAACAATTATAGAAAAATTTAGAATTGAAGTTTCTTCTATTGAAGTTTATTCTTCTAGCCAGTACTTTGCTGAGTTCATTCAATGAAACCAGTGTTCATTGAGAACTTAATAATGCTTTGTACTGTGCTTTTCTCATATGAATGAAACATAAGCTGAGGTCCCTGACCTCAAAGAGCTTATAAAACTCATTGGAAAAATGTGATTTATACACTGGAAACAATTACCTGGAAATAGGAGACAGGCTATGACTAGACAGAAAAGTAAGTGCTACTGAAGATGAGATGGTGCTTTTCATTTGTGACTTTTTATCTGGACATTTACAATCATCTTTTCTTTTGTCTAGCCAATTCCAATTAGAATCCATTCCAGATATTGCCACCATTCAAAACAATCTTTCTTAAATGCAGAAATCTTCTGTTCAGATATTTTCAGCTTATTGCAAATTTTTCAGAATAAACAAAAAAATCTCACTGCTTGCCCATTGTATTATACCCAGATCTTCAACACTAACACAGACCCATCTTTCCACCTTCATCTCCCTGAAATCCACACACAGAGAAGCTCTGGTGTAAATGTTTTTCCACTACTTTGTCACCATGGAAAAAATAAGCTAATATCTCAAAGAGCTTCAAGAGTACTCAACTTGCCCACTCAATGATTAAAATGAAGAAAAAATAAAAAATAAATTTAAAAAATGGCTTACCATAGCAGGCACTGGCAAGGGTGTGAAGTGTCTAGAACTCTCATACACTGCAAGTAGGAAAATGACTTTGGAGTCCTCTTTGACATGATTTACTTGAGTTGAACTTAATGTTGCTATAAATTAACCATATAACCTAAGGATATAACCAGCAGAAATGTACACATATATTCACCAAAAGCCACTTAGATACATATGCAATAAAAATTAGTACACACGTTCACATCCTAGACAATAAGCTGATTGAAAACACATTAAAAAAACAACAACAAAAATATGAAAACTACTCAAGTATATGTCAATCAAAAGTAGAAGAAATAAGTGTATGATTGAATATTAACACAAGGGAACAATGTACAGGAAAGGAAAAGAACCATGAGAATACCCAACAGCATGGATACATTTTACAAATAAGGTGGTGAGCAAAAGAAAGATACAAAATATATATTCTCTGACTATATTTATACAAATGTTCAAAATGGGCCAATAAATCAATGGAGATAGAACTCAAAATAATGTTTACTTTGGGGGCGTTGATAAGGGAAATGGAGATTAAGAAATTTCTGGATGTTGTTAATGCAATATATCTAGAAGTGGGAGGTGATTAACTTTAAAAACATTCTTTCTTAAGATTAGTACATTTTAATATATTTATTAAAGTATATTATATAATTTAAGCATATGTAGTTTATTTATCATATCATATTTATATTTTAAGCAATGTGTAGCAGGTGGAACAATATAAGTTTTTAAAGCATTGTGTAGTACATAGAATCAAAAGAAACTTATGTTACTAAGAATCTACACTAATAATAGACAAATATGTAAATTGACCTTACCTCCGTGATGCCCCTCAGCCAATCAGGAGCTAGTATGCAAATTAACCTGACAAAGATGGCAGGCCTGTGGGCGTTGAAGAGGTATGCAGGCACCAAGTGGCTGGGGGCAGGGTGGGCATCGCCAGGACCCTGCCCACTTCGAGCCTGTGGCCAGTACATGCGTGCGCGCGCACTGGCGCTGAGCAGCCAGGGTCCTGGGGACACCACTGGAGTGGCTGGTCCTGTCAGCCTGGCCTGGGGTGGCTGGAGTTCACAGTCCTTTTTGTTTGTGCAGCCCCTGGACCGAAAACAGGAACCAAGAACGCGGGAAGCATCACGAATTCTGGGAATCATAGTTCTGGTGGCAGCCCCTGGACTGGAAGCAGAAGCCCAGAGTGCGAGGAGCACCAGGAATGCTAGGAATCGTAGTTCTGGTGGCAGAAGTGTTGCGGGATCTCCTAGACACTAGAGCAAAGTGAGCCTGGAGCAAGTTACTGTTGTGGGTGGGGGATGGAGGGAAAGCAAAGGTGAGAGACATAAGTAAAGTCACAGTGTCGAGGAAAAATTAAAGGGAAGATATCCTGCAGCTTCTAGGAATTCTCCACCAATGGTGAAAAGAAAAAAAAAAAAACAGACCTCTATTATTCTGTGAGCACCAAACCAAACTGGGTTGGGGTCTCAGATAAGTCACTCATATGACTGCAAAGACAGACAGAAATTCCCAGATTGGAGAGGGCTCCCCTGAGGGCTCCCATATTGGAGAGAGTGCAGGTCAGGCTGAGGGACCCACCCCTTGTGCATGAATCTTCATGCACCAGGCCCCTAGTAGTAAATAATATTATATGGCTTCCTCCCAAAAATAATAGTGAAGCATGCCACATACACACACAAAAAAAACACTATCATACACATACATTTGAATATCATTCTTACAAATCTTGAAGACAGTATTAATCATGGTGATGGGGAGCTCCAAAATTTATAATCAGATATGAGGAACTCTTTTGCTCTAGATCACTGGTTTAAATGTTCCTGATACACTAATAAAAAAAGTTCATTAACTTCCAATAGCTGTTTGGTGTTTTATGTAAAATGAGATGATGGCCTCAGCTGACACCATTAAAAGTCATGTCTATAATTTAAATTACAAGAATAACTTTCCAGCCTATCTCCTCTGAGGCCAAAGATGAAAAGGGCATTGAGGTAGTAGAACTCTTTGGCCCAAATTTAGACTTCTACATCTGTTGGGTTTATATAACATAGCAAATGGTGCTGAAAACCTAGTGATTATTTAGATAATTGTTTAGTACCATTTTTTTTATCCCACCATTTTTTTTTTTTTTTTTCAAGCACAAGGTAATCTTTTCTTTCTCTCAGGCTCATTTTACTCATGTAAAACAGTATTTATTCAATGGGTGGATGTGGCTCAGCAACTTCTGTGCCCACACTTTATGACCTGGCAGCTGGCAGAGAATATACAATTTGGCTCTGTCTGTCTGGATTGTGGAAAGTTTGGCATGATAGGCTTTATCTTTGTTAGGAAGGTTGAGAAAAGAAATTTAATCAAAGGCAAATAAATAATCCCATTTGGCTGACCCTTTAAGGCATATTCTCCTTATCTATATATATAAAAGCCTAAATGACCGAACAACCATTCAACCGGTAGCTATGATGTACACTAGCCAGCAGGGGGCAGACACTCAATGCACAGGCATAGAAACATGGAATAGACTGATGAATCTCAGAGGGAAGAAAGGAAGGGGGAGGGCGGGAAGAGATTAACCAAAGATCTTATATGTATACTGGAGGCCAGGATTTGTGCACCACTTAGGTCCCTTGGCCTGGCCTGTGGGGATCACGACAAAACTGGCTCAGTGCATGAATCAAGATGGGCTGGAAACACCCTGGAGCCCTTCCTCAGTCCATCAAGGCTGATTGGTACTGGGTGAGACGGGCTGGCCCCTGTGAGGATTGGGCCAAACCCAGCAGTCCAACATCCCCTGAGGGGTCCTGGATTGCAAGAGGGTGCAGGCCCGGGTGAGGGACCCCACCAGTGTATAAATCCATGCACTGGGCCTCTAGTTTAGATATAAAAGAAATAGGGATATTCAAGGAAAGGATGAAGACCCAGAGCTGACAACCCAGGATTAGAAGTGAGAAAAGTTATTGAAGAATATTTTTTCCTCATTCACAATGATCTGACCACTGGTATCTCTCTAAACAACAACAAACCTTCTAGGCTAAATCTGTTTTGCTGAAAAGATGGGATTGTATCTTAGTTAACTACCTGGGTAACATAATTCAATGTGTCTGTCTAGCTATAAGATTAAACTCAGGGTAGGAGTTGGAGTGGCATGGAAAGCCTAAAAACAAGCCTGCTCTAGGTTTGGTGGAGTTGTGGCTATGGAGGATACGGTATATTAATGGTATTAATGTCCCAATTCTTTGCTTAACCCTCCAATGTCTTGTAATCTTACCATGACTTCACATTCTAGCTTGGTCATGTGACTTGATTTGGCCAATGCGATGTTGCCAAATTTTATGCAGAAATTTAAAAAGTACATTCATGTTTCTATTTATCCTCTTGCTTCTCTACATTTACTACTTGATAAAAACATGGCCCAATCAACTCCATTGCCCCAGAAGATAGTCATTTAGCTGCCAGACATGTGAGTGTGTCCAGCTGGGATCAGAAGAATTCCTCAGTCAAGCCAAGCCTAAATCACCCATCCACACTAAAACTCATAGAATTGGGGTAATTTGTTAAGTAGCATCTATATATATATATATATATATACCAGCCTAAGTGACTGGCTGACTGGCTGAACAGCTGACGGGCTGACCCGCTGACCAGCCAACTGGCCAACTAGCTGGTAGCTGTGACATGCAATGACCAACAGGGGCAGACACTCTGATTGGTAGCTATGATGCATACTGACCACCACAGGGCAGATGCTCAATGCAGGAACTGCCGAACTGTGGTAACTTGGCAGCTGTGGTTCTCGGGTGACACATCTGGAACCATAGAGGAGGGAGCCTGATTCTGGGGTGCATCACCCAAGAACTGTCCTCTTGCAATCCAGGACCCTTCTGGGGATATCTAAGAGCCAGTTTCACCCCAGTTCTCACAGGCCAGGCTGAGGGAACCCACCAGTGCACGAATCTGTGCACTGGGACTCTAGTTGCTATATAAAAGGTAACCGATATAGTGTACATTAAGGAAGTACCAGTGATATGTATTCTAGTGGAGGCCCAGTGTACAGATTCATGCACATTGAAAGGAAATTAATTAAAAGAAATATTTGAATATCACTATTTGCCCTTTCTCTATAATAGAAGTGTCAACCAAATTCACAATAAAAAATGACAGATCAAAACACAAAAGTGTGACTGGTGCCAGCGAGAGCTTTATATGTATCGTGTATGTAAGAGTCAACTTAGCCTTTTATATATATAGAATAAACTTGATTAATTAGACCTGCTTTCCGAATTATCTAAACGTTTTCCAGCCAAGTGAAGCACCCCAACTTCTCTTTCAGGTAATTGTCAGCAACACGGCAGTAAATATCAACACAAAGCAGATTATTATTGTAGATCATGCAGGAAGAACAAAGGGTAAAATATTTAACTGCAGCAGTGTTTGACTATATTCTGTGCAATGAGAAAACCTGAAGTCATTTTCAAGTTTCACCATTTCTTTCTTCTTTTCAGTCAGGTCAAGTTTCTAAACTTTCTAAAACTCTGTTTTCTGGCTAATGAAAAGAAAATAGGATTCTACTGAGTCCTCTATCTTCCTACGTTAGGACTTCTGTGAGGATCAAATGAGATGAGGCACATGAAAACACTTCACAAATATTTGGTTAAAGTGTAAAATGTTTACACTTGGCTATAAAGCAAGTCATATTTCTGGACTGAAGAAACTCCAAGGAGGCTAGTTTCTAGGAAGAAGAAGCTGGGCATTGCTATGTGATGTCATTACCCGGAGCCCACAGCGACGACCATTTCTGGGCTGGGCTGGACTGGGCTGTGGGATGTAGGCTGCATTTTGCACCATGGGATCTTGGGAGCATCAGCTGCGATTTGGTGGGGTGTTGCTCCGGGGTCGTAGTGGGGCCTATGTCCCTCTTGTGGGAAGCCAAGTGTTGCGTTGTGGGTGCCAGGTCCATGTTGCTGGCCAGTGCACATCACGGTAGCTCCTGTGTTGAGCATCTGCCTCGTGGTGATCAGTCCACATTACAGTGACCTGTCCAATGGTCAGAAACTTAGCATATTAGCCTTTTATATATAGACTAGAGGCCCGTTGCATGAAATTTGTGCACAGGGGGTCGGTTCCCTCAGTCCGGCCTGCACCCTCTAGCAATCCGGGACCCCTCGGGGGATGTCCAATGCAGGAATTGGGCCTAAACCGGCAGTCAGACATCCCTATCACAATCCAGAACTGCTGGCTCCTAACTGCTCGCCTGCCTGCCTGCCTGCCTGATCACCCCTAACAACTTGTGTGATTGCCCCTAATCACTTTGCCTGCCTACCTGATCATCGCTAATCCCTCTGCCTGCCTGCCTGATTGCCCCTAACTGCCTCTATTTTGGCCCCCACTACCACGGTTTCATTTGGAAGGACATCCGGAAGGTCATTTGGCTTTCTGGTCTAATTAGCTTTTATTATCTATCTAATAATAGAGGAATATGCAAATTAGCCAGGACACTGTAATATCATGACCATTCAGCAGGCTGGGCAGGGCTGTGGGGCCAAAGTGTAGTACTCTGGGTCTGGCACTATTTTGTCCTGCCCAAACAGATGCCCCCGCAATCCCGCAGCCAAATCCCGATGCGGACCTGGGGTTTACTAAACTTTACTGGAGCTGCTCCCCACACCCTCACCCCCTGCCCCAGGACTGAGCTATCCGCAGTAGGGCACCCTGGAAGCCTTCTGACAGGTGGGCGGCTGGGGAGAGCTGAGTGGGGTGGGGGCAGCAGGGAGCCATGGAGAGGCAGGCATCTGGAGCCAAGCTCCCGGGGGTCTGAGGAGAGTACCTGATAGGAGCCCAGACTGCAAAGAAGGAAGAGGAAGCAGCCATGGGGAGCTCTTCCAATCCCCCTGCACGGACACCATACCCCAGTCCCCACACTCCTGGAGGGCCTGGAAGGCTGACTGGACGGGGAGAAGACCCAGCCTCAGGGTAGCTGCAGACCGCACCTCCAACTCCTGATCTCTTCCCTCACCACCACCGCCAGGGGCTCCCACAACAATAGCACACCAGCGACGACCCATCATCACCTCTGAGGCACCCTGGGCCCGCTGCCCGCTGCAGCCAGGCCCCTTCTGCTGGGGCCGGGTGTAGGAAGCAGTTATAGGGTTAAGCCTAGGACTGACCTGCTGGCAAAGTCACAAACAAGTCCCAAGCTTGGAAGGGCACAGTCCTCTAAGCAAAATTAAGCTTGATCCTATAACTGATCCCTAGATCTTTCCTGGGTAGCTAGTGGGCTGTGGGAGGGGCAGCAAGTGCTGCCAAAACAAGTGAAACTTACAAGAACATTGTCAATTGCAGGGAGGTTTGACAGTTACTACCCCTTCGGCCTCACTACACACTAATGCCCCCCTAGCACCACCCCGGCCAGTGCCTCCAGGGACAGCAACCACTACAGGGCTGCTGGCCAGAGCCTGCCCCTCTGAACCTTGCAGAACCCTCTGCAAAGCTTTGATAGCTACAGTCCCAGGAAATAATCATGCCCTCCTCCCCTAATCAGCACCTCCTACCTGCAAGGGTACTTGTGGGCTTAAAAATAACAATCCCTTCCCATTTAGACATCATTTACTTGATGAAACATTTCTAGGTTTATTAGCTCACAACCTGCTCATGACAACCCAGTGAGGTAGGCGGAGAAGAGATTACAATTCCCATGGTATATGCATATGTATTCAGAAATGAAGCTCAGAGAGGAAAAGTGTCAAGCCCAGTGGTTCCCAACGTGCAGCACACTCCTCACAGGTGGGCAATTTGATTTTAAGTGGGGGCAATTTGAGAATGAGTTAACAGTGAATTTTTTGCATTTCTTAAGGTTCTAGGGGGCCTCATCTACAGTGTATCCTATATAATAAAAGGCTAATATGCAAATGACCAAATGGTGGAATGACCAGTCCCTATGATGCACACTGACCATCAGGGGGCAGACATTCAGTGCAGGAGCTGCCCCGTGGTGGTCAGTGTGCTCCCACAGGGGGAGCGCTGCTCAGCCAGAAGCTGGGCTCAAGGCTGGCGAACACAGCGGCAGTGGTGGGAGCCTCTCTTGTCTCCTTGGCAATGCTAAGGATGTCCAACTGATGGCTTAGTGGGTCTAAGCCATCAGTCAGACATCCCCCCAGGTTTCCTGGACTGTGAGAGGGCGCAGGCCAGGTCAAGGGACCCCCACTCAAGTGCATGGATTTTGTGCACTGGGCCTCTAGTTATAGATAATAGATTAAGAATTACCAACCATTGATCATTACTAGAATCACCTACAAAGCTTTTAAAAATATCCAGATCCCTCTCTAATCTATCAAATTCCTTGTACTGGGAACATGGGACTCAGCTTGCATTAAATATTGAGACCCACTGATTTAAGCATATTGTTTTAAGAAGTGGGAGGGAATATTTCTAGAATGTTGCACATTTTCTTACTATTTTAATCTGCCAATAAAGAGAACCAATTAAGTTTTATGTTACACCTTAATTATCCTTACAGCCATAATTTTTTTTCCTAATCTATATTCTGGTCTTGTGGACCATGAATTAAAAATTCACATAAGCAATGGGGACTTAAAATCATATATATATTTACAAAATGCCCCCGGCAACAAGATGAGTAGTCATATTCATCTTCTTGATAAAGGTGAAAAGAAGATGTGGATGCAAATAATCTGGTCTCTAAAATGAACACAAGTTCCCTTTTTTAAAACAAAAACAAAACAAATAAGCTAGTGAGGCAAAGCTCAAACAGCCTCTCCCAAGACCAGAAAAGTGTCAGCTTCACTGCCAATTATTTTATTCCTCAACTATGATAAAACCTCAGGATTTTTACTCCACTGTTCATTTGCCAGGGAATCTTCTCATGGCTGGCTCCTTCCAATCATACTGAACTCAGAGTGGCCTTCCCTCACTTTGCTATAAACATATTCTTGCCCATCCTCTCTCCACCTCCACTATACATCTTTCTCCATTCAATTCTTATTTCCTTCAGAGCAATTAGCATTGAAAGGATAACTGAATTGGTGGTATATCTATAGCACTAGTTGGATACTGGAGATCCTGTTTCCTGGATACTGGAGAAAAGGTCATTTCATTTATTAATTAACAGTCTTACTTTTGGTCAGATGAGAAGAAACTAGAGTACCCATAGAAAACTCACCACTGAAATTCATGCTTTCCTTGTGTTGCATATTCTTAATTTTTGATTGTACACAATAGTCTTAATCATTACAAGCTCACTATCCTAAGGTCAACTATGGCATGCTATATAATAGAAGGCTAATATGCAAATTGTTCCCTGGACCAGGAGTTTGACCAGGGGTCGGGGCTGGCCAGCTAACTGCCCAGGGCCCCTCCCCCAAGCCAGCCACACCCCATATCAGGCCCCCACCTCAAACGCAGGTGGGGCCGGCCGGACACCACCTGTGCACAAATTCGTGCACAGGCCTCTAGTATGATATAATCATGGAAGTAAAATCCATCAAACACTTAATCTCAGGGATTACATAAGGCATATATACCAGAGGTGTACATATTAGAATTCTACCTAGAATAGATGTTGATCAATTATCTCTATGAAGAGTTTAGTTTTATTCCATATAATTTGAGTTGAAACTTACTGTAAATTTCTAGAGGTAGGTGTCTTTCTTTTTTTTTTTTTTTTTATAGCTTTGTCCTTTTGAAGATGCTCAATCATTCTTATTGTAACCACTAGAAATAAAGAATAAACACTTGGAATTTTGAAGAACTATACAAGTACAAGTTCAATTATCAATATGCTGCATTTCTAAATTGATAATAATTCCCAAGATTGAAATAGTTATTTAGAGGATTTATATCAGATTCAATTTTCAACACTTAAATGCATCACTTTTAAAACTGAGGAAAATATTATCTGAAGCATTATTTCAGAATTTTCTTAAATGTATCCTGTTGATTTATATGTAAATACTATTACTTTGTTAGTGTGGGCATGGTGCAAAATTTGCTTTCTTCTTATGAATAAATGGAACATTATTTTGGCAGCTTTGAAGTAAAATACACAAGTGATTATAAGATGTTATTCCAGATAAAGTACTTGTTTTCCACATTTTCCATGTCTAGTCAAAAAATGTAATTATTTTGGAAGCCTTCTAAAGTCAACATGCTAAATGGCTCTCTTTGTTCTTTCATTTAAATTCTAGCCAAAAATTCTCTTCAGCAAACTTGCTATAACTGCAATTTTAGGTGTAAAATATTGATGCAACTGAAAATGAAACACACATTGTTTATTAATAAATCTACATGCATGGGCAACATTTGCATAAAATTATTTAAAATCAAGTACTGTCAGCTAATTAGTATTTTTAATGAACAATAAAAACAAGTCCAGCCTTAGCCGGTTTTACTCAGTGGATAGAGCATCAGCCTGCGGACTGAAGGGTCCCAGGTTCGATTCTAGCCAAGTGCACATGCCTGGGTTTCGGGCTTGATCTCAAGGGTGTGGGGGGGGTGGGCGGTGTGTGTGCAGGTGGCAACCGATCAATGACTCTCTCTCATCATTGATGTTTCTATCTGTCTATCCTCCCTTCCTCTCTAAAATAAATACTTTTAAAAAAAATAATAACAAGTCCAGGAGTAATAAAAGGGGTGTATGTGGAAGGCCAAAAGGGCTGGCTATAAAAGCTAAGTAAAAGTAGGTATGAACTCTTAAGATTCTTCAAAAAGGCAATTTGACTTTTTGATGTTTTAGGGGGTGAGGGCTGCATATCTAATTTGTGGATATTACCCATAAATAAGTTTGTAGTTTGTGTATGAATGTGTGGTATATGTCAGTCAGCATGTGCCCTAACCTTGTTTCTTCCCCAACACCCCCCCCCCTTATTTTTTTATTTTTTATTTTTTGCAATATTACTCTTCATTTCTGCAAAAGCTTGATATTTTGAGGATGGTAGTAAATTGATTTGAAAATTATGAGTGTTGAAACCAGAGAGAAGGGACTATCATAACACAGTCTCTGAGAACAGAGTGAGATTGTGTTCACCTCCTTGGCAATAAACCCTGATAATTGGGGAGATAAAGAAAAGGTGAGAAGGTGAGAGGTGTTGTGTATGCTTCAACCACATGGATAATCTATCAGGTTATGCTTCCAGATCAGACAGATCAAGAGTTTCTTCTGGGTGATAACATTAAAATAAGACAGTTAATTCTCTTAAGTTTTTAATGAATAGCAAGTACTTTTTATATAGGATATCATTCCACCATTACAACAACATTGTTATGGAATTGTTTTCTCCTAAAATTCACTAGTTGAAGCTCTAACCCATTGTGACTAAGAAGGGAATTAAAGTTAAATAGGGTCATAAGGGTGGAACTCTAATCCCAACAGGATTTATAAGAAGAGTCAGAGTCTCCCGGAGTTCAGGATCACAGAGGAAAGCCGATGTGAGGACACAATAAGAAGGTGGCCATCTGCAATTCAGGAAGACAAAACTCAGAAGAAACTCATCAGTCAGATCTTGATCTTGGACTTCCAACCTCTGGATTGTGAGAAAATAAATTTCTGTGTTTAAGCCACCAGGTCTATGACATTCTCTGATGACAGCCTGAACAGATGAATAAAAATGCCATCAAAAGAATGCTATTATTTCCATATTTTACAATTTATAGGAATGAGCCTCTGAGAAATGAAGTAATTTTGTTGAGTGATTCAGGAAATGGCAAGGCACGTCTTGAACCCAGGTAGTTTTACTCTTGAGATTATGATTTCATTTGCTTTATAAGTCTGCCTCTCTGATATAGTTAGACATGTATATTTTTACTTTGTTTATTCATTATACTATACTAGAGGCCCGGTGCACGAAATTCATGCATGGAGGCCGGGGGTGTCCCTCAGCCCAGCTTGCACCCTCTCCAATCTGGGACCCCTTGAGGGATGTCTAATTGCCCGTTTAGGCCCGATCCCACTGGACATCCCTCTGACAATCCAGGACTGCTGGCTCCCAACTGCTCGCCTGCCTGCCTTCCTGATTGCCCCTAACCACTTCTGCCTGCCAGCCTGATCACCCCTAACCACTTCCATGCCAGCCTGATTGATGTCTAACTGCTCCCCTGCCAGCCTGTTTGCCCCAACTTCCCTCCTCTGCTGGCCTGGTCACCGCTAACTGCCCTCCTCTGCAGGGTTGATCGTTTCCAACTGCCCTCCCTTGCAGACCTGGTCCCTCTCAACTGCCTTCCCTTGCAGGCATGGTTCCTCCCAACTGCCCTCCCCTGCTGGTTATCTTGTGGTGGCCATCTTGTGTCCACATGGGAGCAGGATCTTTGACCACATGGGGGCAGCTATCTTGATCTTGTGTGTTGGAGTGATGATCAATCTGCATATTACTCTTTTATTAGATAGGATAGAGGCCTGGTGCACAGGTGGAGACCAGCTGGTTTGCCCTGAAGGGTGTCCTGGATCAGGGTGGGGTTCCCTTGGGGCGTGGAGAGGCCTGGGCAAGGGGCCTGTGGAGGTTTGCAGGCCAGCCGTGCCCCTGGCGACCCAAGCAGAGGCCCTGGTATCTGGAATTTATTTACCTTCTACAGTTGAAACTATATCCTGGAGCGGAGCCAAGCCTCCTGCTCGATCTGTGGCTGCCGCCATTTCTGTTTGGATTTGTTTACCTTCTATAATTGAAACTTTGTATCCTTGAGTGGAGGCCTGGGCCCACCAGAGTGTGTGGAAAGCTTGGCTTCCTCTGTTGCCAGGGAAACCCAAGCCTCCCTTCTGGTAGCCATCTTGGTTGGGGTTAATTTGCATACTTGCCCTGATTGGCTGGTGGTTGAGGCTTGGCTGGTGGGAGTGGCTTTTGTAGCGGAGTGATGGTTAATTTGCATATCACTCTTTTATTAGAGAGGATAATAAGTTGTTTTATTGATCCCAAATTAAGTTTCCCATTATTATATGAAAATCAAGCAAGTAGCAAGTAACTATTTTCTTTGGTAACCCTACATATAGTCAGCTTTGTGTAGTCACCTGTGTAATAGTGTAACTTGGCCCATACAGAGATTTTCCGTGAATCAGCTGTTTAATATTGGTAATGATTTACAAATAGAGGGTCCTAGATTCATACTTGCTAAGTGCTTATAGTAAACACTTTTTAATCTTAATATTCTATTCAGCTAATCATTGGAAATATTTGAGTTTCAATGAGTGGTATTTTTTTTTCCATTTATATTCTGCATGTGCTCATATTAGACAAGAGCTAATTGGGTATTTCTGTGGATGTAGAAAGATAAGCCTTTAGGAAAACTGTGCTAAATGAAAGTGCCTTGCAGCAATTATATCTTCTTATTTGCACAATTCACGATTAATAAAATAGAGTAGTTTATCAATGAGGTAATTTATCAATAATGTGAAATCATTAAGTGAGAGGCATGGACATACATACTATGAAAGACTTTGTTTAGATATTTGTTTTCTATTCGGAAGGTTTTCTTTTTTTTTATTCTTTATTGTGTAAAGTACTACATGAGTCTCCTCTTTTCCCCCCATTGACCTCTCCCCCACCACCCCTCCACCAAGCACAAGCCCTCACCCCCCTACTGTCTGTGTCCATTGGTTCTGCCCATATGCATGCATACAAGTCCTTTGGTTGATCCCTAACCCCTCACCCCCACCTTCCCTCACAGGTTGTACAGTCCGTTTGATGCTTCTATGTCTCTGGTTCTACTCCTGTTCATCAGTTTATGTTGTTCATTATATTCTACAAATGAGTGAGATTATGTGATATTTATCTTTCTCTGACTGGCTTATTTCGCTTATAAAACTAGAAAACAGGTTAGATTTGGAAATGTCTAACAATATATAAAAATCATTTCATTATTTTACTAACAACTGCTTGTAGACAGTAATTTTATAATTCTTCTAATTGACAGATAATCAGTAGTGATGCCAGACAGTGCTTTCCACACATCATGCACCTTCACAGAGGCAAGTGCCAGGCAACCCCACAGATACCTTGATGCTAAAGTCCCCGTGCCCTCAAGATATTTTACACTCCTGTTCCTTGAAACCATTGAATTAATACTGTCTTTTCTTTTTCAGAATGACCAAACTCACTGTACTTTTTTTTTTTTTGGGGGGGGAGGTTTCTTGCCTCAGAATATACAGGCAAATAATTGTTCCCATCCCCTCCTCTTTTTTCTTATTTCCTTCTTAGAAGCTTGATATTCCATCTAATGGAGACTCAGTAATGACAGGCATATAATAAACACTGTGAGAATTAAAAATGATTCCTAAACTCTCATAAAGTTGTTGAATGAATAAATCCTAATTTGTGTTGCTGACTTATTTTTTTATATGACAAGGAAGCCCAATGCCCACTCACTTCTGTTTTTCATTTTTTTAAATATATTTTTATTTATTTCAGAGAGGAAGAGAGAGGGAGAAAGAAACATCAATGGTGAGAGAGAATCATTGATTGGCTGCCTCCTGCACGCTCCCCTCTGGGGATGGAGCCCTCAACCCAGGCACGTGCTCCTGACCAGAATTGAACCCGGGACCCTCAGTCCACAGGCCAATGCTATATCCACTGAGCCAAGCCAGCTAGGGCTGTTTTTCATTTTTAAGACTGTATGTACTTCACATCTCTGCATCTACATTTACTCTTAGGTATTATCAAGCAGTAGCATTAGAATCACTCTTTTGTTTCTCTAAAAAGCTACAATTAAAAATAGTTTACCTTATATCTTAAAAGGTCTTTTAAAGGGTTAAATCAGTTTTCAGAATCTAGTGAGGAGCTAAGAGAAGGGAAAATATCATAGCTTTAGTCATCACTCTATCAATATATGCGATTCAGACATGTCTCTATATGTCTAGCAGCCTGCTGCAGACTCTTGTAATAATCCCCTGAGAAGCATCCTGGGAGAGAGCTCATCATAAAGGAAGTCAGGCAGTCAAGCTTGGCTCAGTAAAAAGCTTTCATTATCAGCCAAGAGAAGAAATTTCTGAGTACAGCATGATGTTCATCACTCATATTTTTCTTTAAGCCTAACCACCCATGAACTTCTATCTGAATTGTATTAAGAAAAGAGAGACACACGTAAAAAATGGAATGGCTGTTTTTTCAATTAATACTGTGACATCAACTACTTCGATACATATCTATAAATGGCACAATAAAGATCTGTCTCCTCTTGTGTAGATAACACAATGTGGATTCAGTGCTGAAAGTGCTCAGGAGAACCCATGACTTGGGACCACCTCAAAGACTGATCCATCAATAGTAATAGAATCTACTGGGAGATAGTATTATTTCAAAGCAATGGTTTATCCACGTGAACCATAGGCAGCCTGCTTCTCCAGAAAGTGTAGTGTGTTAGGGGATGATGATAGTGGTTAACCCTGTATGCAATAGCCTATAGGATTTGCTTTGCATATAAACATGACACATCTTAGGGATCTGCAAAATAATCATTCATTGGAGAAAGGCCCCATGATGGTTAATTTTATGTATCAACTTGGCTAAACCACAGTACACAGATATTGGGTCCAACATTATTCTAAATGTTCCTATGAAGGTATGTTGTTGTTGTTGTTGTTTTTATGAGATTAACATAGAAATTGGTGGAATTTAAGTAAAGCAGATCACCCTCCTTAATGTGGGTGGGTCTTATTTAATCAGTTGAAGGTCTTAAAAGAGCAACCGCCTTGAACAAGAAGGAATTATGCCAGCAGACTGCCTTTGGGCTTGAACTATAACTCATGTCTAGATTTCCAGCCTCCTAGTCTATCCTGCAGATTTAGGCTCAACAAGCCTCCATAATCACAGGATCCAAATTCTTAATATAAATCAATATCCCTCAATTTCTCTTTCTGTTTTATCCTGTTTGTCTGTTTCTGTATCTACCTATCATCCATCTATCTATCTATCTATCTATCTATCTATCTATCTATCTATCTATCTATCTATCATCTATCTATCATCTATCTATATTTCTATCTTTCTATCTATCTACTAGTATCTATCATCATCTCTATCTGCGCGTGCGCACACACACACACACACACACACACACACACACACACACACACACACGCGCGCATTCTATTGAGTCTATTTTTTTTTGAGACCCCGAACTAAATACATGTGCTTTGTTACATATGAAGCAGAATAATGGCTTATTAAAGATATGCATGATTTAATTTCTGGAACCTATGAATATGACAAAAGAGACTATGCAGATATGCTTAAGTATACTGAGATGAGAAAATTATTCTGTATTACCAAGGAGGGCCTAATGGAATCATGGAGAAACATTGAAGTGGACTATGTGAATTAGCAAATGTTCTGGGGCGAAGTAACCCTGCAGAGTGACTGAAATGGGTTATCAAAGCTTTCTACTTTCTATTGGCTTTTCCATTTTCCCTGTGTACTTTGCTGTAGTAGCAAGTTTATCCCTATTCACTTGTCAATTTTTAAAGGCTATTCAGAGTTATATGCAAAGATGAAAGTCAATACATTTAATAGTATCCTTGGCCTTTATGATTTTAAGTTGGTAGGACATCACTAGCATGGAGTTTGTGGAGTAACTGAATTTATTAAGGCTAAATTGAACATTCAAGCAGAAAGTATCATTTTACTCCACATTATAGCTAACTTAATTATTTTTGAAATTTTTTAGTCAAATTATAACTTTACAACCTTCTTTCCTCTATCTGTTGTTTCTTTCTTTCCTTCTTTACCTCTTTCAAGTTATAATAAAATATTAAACAAAGTATTGTCCCATTTAGATTTAATATAAATTCTGAAAAGCTTATCACTTACATAAATATAGGCGCATTTCAGGGATTTATTTTGAGAGAATGAGCTTGTAAAACCACAGGGAAAAGTCATTCTCCCTTGGGTTTTATTTTGAAATGTTGAACACCATGGCAATATTTTAAGGAAACTTAAGAAGCAAGTAAACTTTACCTTTGCATACTTTCTCAGTTTTGCTTCAGTAACCATGGAAGCAATCTAATGAACTGTTACATCGGTATTCCTTTTTTCAACTACTGGAAAATTAATCTGATATCTTTGCCATCTGCTGCACTGTTCAATATTTGTTTACCCCCACACTCCCAGTAGGACCTGGCTGTAACCTACACTTTCTTAAAGATTTGCATCACATATCACTTGCTCTGTGATTTTAGTTTTCCCCCCAAATGATATCACTCTTCTGCATCCCACAGTAATTTGTATTGCCAACTAAAATATATGCTTTGGTATTTTTTATAGTTCATTAGTCATATGTAGACATTCTACATATACATGTAACATATAACATAAATCACCCACACCCTCATACATACACTGTCTCAGTTAGGAATTTGTGCTACATGTAATAATAAACCCAAGTAATAGTGGCTACGTAAACATAGAGGGTGTATTATTTTTTCACCATGTAATAAGAGATTTGGATGTTTGAAGTTCTGAGTAGATGCACCAGCTCTAACATGTCAGTATCAAGGTACCGAAGTTTCCCTTGTAAATTTATTTATTTATTTACTTATTTATTTATTTATTTATCTATCTATCTATCTATCTATCTATCTATTTATTTATTTATTTATTTATTTATTTTACTGTCCATTTTGAGAGGGCTACTGGAGCAAGGTCAGTGAAGGGAAAGCAAAAATTTCTAAGATACACAAGGTTTCTCCTTACATTTCTTTCTACTTAATTGAACGAGTACAAGACAATCCAATACTTGTTTCCTAGTAAATAAGATGTTGATAATATCTTTCACATTCAACATGGATGCAATTGTCAGTCAATTCTCAGCTTTTAAGTCAATGTCCACTTGATCAGCTAAACTTTAGCCAATTTTCTGATAACTAGGTGTCAGTCAGTATTATTGTAATAATATATATTATGATGTTGCCTATTCAGATATAATTCAAAATTGATTTAGTTTACTGTATGACAGATATGACAATGCACTAGGAAAAGAGAAATAACACGACTCTATTTTATATACAACATTATCCTCTTTTAATATTACAGAATTTTTTCATATATATATTAGTAGGAGATAACCGAGATTGATTAGCTTGGATTACATAGAATCTGTTACTATTGTCATAAATAAACTTTTAGCATAATTGAAAGTCTCAAATTTAAAAAATTAAAAAGATGCTTATAAACAATTCAGTTATCTTAACCTTTTCAAACATCTATGAAATATATCACTTGTTTTTTTTCTCTAGCCAGATTTAGTTTCCAACTATAATTAACCAAAATAAAAAAAAAATTAAAAAGCATGATGAAAGAGATTTATACTAGAAAAGGTAAATGGCTCACATGAATGTGACATGTCAGCATTTCAGTGACAAGCCCACATGTTAGGACTGATACTATTAAGTGCAAATTGTAATGACTGATCTATTAATCTTAATATATATACTCTCACAAACACAGTTGTATGTATAAAAATGCATACTTATATACACATGTGTCAGTGAATATAGCGCTGTTTCCTGTTCATATCTTCATTTGACAATTATTTAAAGCCTATGTGATACAAACTGTACAGGTTGTTAGAAAAACAGATGAATAGACATTGCTTTTCCAAGGTCATGATAAGAAATAAAAAAAAAAAATAAATGACAATATAGTATAATAAAATGTAAAAATATGCACATAATGCGATAGTATGATGGAGACAAACATTGGCTGTGCTTTGAGAAATAAGGGGTTTCACAGACTAAACAAGTGACATCAAATTTTGAGAATAAATTTGAAAGTTGAAATATATTTGGTAGGAAAAAGTAAAGGAGAGGCAAGCTGATAATTTACTTATTCTATAGCCCAAAATAATAAATTCTTACAATTTTCCCTCTTAAAAAAATGTTCTCTATGTTTTGACTGCTCATTTTTGTTGTTTAAAAATGCAAATATTGATTGTTTCTACTTGTGTCTCTACAATAACACAGTAATAATTTTAAAATGAAAACATTTGTAAGTGAAATGGATTTTGTGTTGACGTGATTCCAAAGAAGGGGCAGAATGGTTTTGGTTTGCACTGAATTAATGAGTTGTATTAAAATTTGCTAGACATGGGTATAAGTCAAACAATATGTCTGAAATATTATTTAGTTTAACCACATTTCTTTTCTCTCTTTTTTAAAAAAAATATTTTTTATTGATTTCAGAGAGGAAGGGAGAGAGATAGAAACATCAATAATGAGAGAGAATCATCAATCAGCTGCCTCCTGTACACCCCACACTGGGGATCAAGCCCGAAGTCTGGGCATATTCCCTGACTGGGAATGGAACCTTGACCTCCTGGTTCATAGGTCAATGCTCAACCACTGAGCAACACTCCTTTCTCTTTATGTGTGAAGACTTTGAGGGCTGATCAAGAAAAAATATAAGGCCATGAGGTGGCAGTAGTTTGCAAAGCTTTATTGGGCCATCTTTGTTTACAGCAAGTCTGTATAGCAGCTGCAGTGTGGGATCACTGCTCAGAAGAGGAGTTGAGCCAGAAACTCCCAGGGAGAGAGGTTAAATCAGAGAGGGGCTTACATGTGTAGGGATGTCCCTCAGCTGCAGGTGGGTGGTCTCTGGGTCAGACCTGTCAGAAGAGTTGTACATGCTTGGGATCTTTATGACCTGTGGCTTATTTGATCTATTGCTGTCAGATGTTCAGTGAGGTTTCATGAAATATGCAAAACAGGCAGACTCTTAGTGGCTGAAATCTGCTTGTTTGGGGTATTTTGAAAATAATTTTATATGTAAAAATTGGAGTTTGGCACCAACAGGCCTTCTTACTAATAAATCTCAGCCTGCAGTGAAGAAATAAATAACCTAAAGCTCAAATCAGAGACCATATTTGGTACATTTACATAATAATTTGCAAAAATAAATAACATTGAAATGACTGAAAATGTTAATTAAGATTGACTAAATAGAGGGTCATATCAGCACTATTTTACTTTTAGGGTAAATCTCATGGATTAACAGCCTCTGATAATATATTTGACTCACCACAGTTTTGAAAGCTCTATTAAGATATAATAAATTATTAATTAAGATCATAATCTTAATTTAATGACTTAATGGTTCCTTATAGACATGCCAGAATATGTTTGCCATACCTTTGTATACAAAGAAAACATCTGACTTTAATGGCCTTACCAATAATTTATACTTGTTTCTCTTATCTTAACCTATAAATATAGAGCATATTAATTCTGTCAGAATAGTTATTAATGCAAAATAACTCATCAGCTAGATGTGAAAAATTATGTGTTGTGATGACACAAGTTAAAGAGCATGGGCACACCTTTAAGGCATCAAGGTCAAGTGAAAATGTTTTATTAATCCATGCATTACATTTTTAAAAACATAAATTGAGATGTCTTTCTTCTATGTCTTCACACCATCATTTGCATGTATCTAACTTGAGTATTCTTTCTCACATTACTGTCAATGAATGTGAATGTGTGTGTGAAGCAGGGTGACTGAAATCATTCAGAACCACAGTTATTTCCTTATTTTACTTTAATTTTTTCCCATCATCATTTATCCCCTTTATGTCCTCTTCTACTTCTACCCCACCCCTGCAATCACCACATTGCTGTCCATACCCATGAGTTTTCTCTCTTTTTTTATTTCTTTTTGCTCAAGTAGGAAAAATGAGAGGAGAATGAGAGAAACTTCCAATCTTAAATCATACTGTAATTCTTTCTTTCCTTTTTAGTAAGTGGGGATCCATTTGAAAACAAGGAGCTACTGAATTCCGTTTCCTGTGATGACAAATAATGCTTCTCATTATATTTGCATCACATCATTCTGTTTTTTCAAAACAAAGTAAATCTGTGTCTGTACTCCTGTTGCCATGAGAAAACATTTTCATGAAAAAAAGTTATTTGTTGTGCTTCTTTCCCAATCACGCACTGGTTGTCTGAACATTTCAGGGATTGTAGATTTCTATACTCTTGAGTCCTGTCCAAGACTGCTTCATCCCCTGAACATAGGCAAGCATAGCTGCTTCTTTGCATGGGTGACCATTTGGCCTTTTGCTGGGAAAATTAATCAGTAGGTGATAGAAAATCACAAACATCTGTCCTCTAACCATTTTTAGTTAGCTCTGGATGCTTCAGTCTTTTCACATTCCACGTCAAAAAATAACCACTGTCCCTGATCGTGTACATAACACATTCAGCTTTGGAAAATAATCTTATGTGTGATTTGGAGATAAGGGAAATCTCAGATCTGTAGAGCTTCTGAAGTCCTATCCAGATGGAGGTTGGAGAAAATAAAATAAAATGCTCTATTTCTGAAATTTCCAAAGTTAAAATAGGGATTAATTTTCTAATAAAATTGCTGGCTACATTTATGTTATTTGGTTTTGAGCTGCAAACCTGTTTTCCTGTGCTTATAAAGAAAGTAAAATAGGTCTCTTGTTGATATTCAGGAACTGATCTTGTTTATTTTTCTGCAAAATACATAAAGGTACTGATTTTCATATTTTGTAAAAGGATTTGTATAAATTTATATGGCATGTTTATGTATATATTGAATGGAGTTGAGGAACTCATTGAGGGAAATGAAGTAAGTATATGTCGGATATCATCTTATTCATCTTGCCTCTATTCTATTATATTTTGCTTATTCTCTTATATTTTGCTCTAATCAGACAAAAGTTCTGCAAAATAAGCTATAGGAAGGTTAAAGTGGATATTTCTTTTATGCACTAGATCAGAGAGAGAGTCATATTAATTTATGTAAGGTAGTTTTGGAAAGCTACCAAGATGCAAAGATAAGAAGACTGCAAAAATCAAATGAAACAAAAAAACCACCACCACAAATACCACAACACAAAACATTTGGCAAATGATGAAAAACAAAAACGTTAACTGTATCTCCCTGTTTTGATTTGAAATCATGTCTTTTGCCTGACCTCTGAAAAATGCAGTGTGCCATTGAAGTATTTTGGCATATGCTTAATCACACATCGACTCTGCATTATCAGAGTCGTTCTCTCTTCTACATCTAACAGATGCCATCTTCCCCAAACACTCTTTTAACATTACAATTTTTAAAAGACATATTGCCAATCCTCCCTATCCCTAATTTTTATTTTTCTAATAAACAAAATTTGTGAAAGAGTTTCAGAATCTATGTCAGGGCCCTGCTGCCAGGGGGAACTCAGTCTGACCAGATCCTTCTTCTGGTTTCTGTAAACCCTGCCCTTTTCCTTCTCAACCTGAGCTCTAGTGGTTATGTTCCACTGATTGCACCCTTGATCCCGGTGAGGTAGGACCTGAGTGGGCCTCCTGGGAAGCAACCAACAATGTTAGAAGAGGTGGGCTCTGTCTACCACTGGAGCAACTGTGGGACCAGGGATACCCTCTTGGTGTGGCTCTTTGTCAGCTTGGAGAAGGGACTATGCAGACTGAGTGTAGGCAGTCTTCTTCCCCTTTTAATGTGGATATTCCCAGTGTCTGTGGATATTTAAATTAATGTATTACCCATGGAGAGTTGCTGATTGGTCTTCTTGAGAGGGAACTAAAGTTGAAAATAACCTATGTTGCCTTCTTGATGATGTCAATCTCCCCAATGTTTTTCATTTTAATGAAGGTCCACTTTTCAATTATTTCTTTTGTGCATCATGCCTTGGTGTTGTATCTAAAAAAGTCTTTGCCATAAACGTGATAATCTAGGTTTCCTCCTATGTTATCTTTAAGAGTTTTATAGTTTGGCATTTATATTCAGGCCTTTTGTCCATTCTGAGTTAATTTTTGTGAATTTTGTCTGTCTACATTCATTTTTTTTTTTATTGTGGATGTCACCTTGATCCATCACCATTTATTGAAGAGACTATTGTTTTCTTTCCTGTATTGTCTTTGCTCCCTTACCTAAGATCAGGTGATTATACTTGTATGAGACTATTTCTGGGCTATATACTCTATTCTACATATTTGTCTATTATTTTACCAATACCAGACTCTGTTGTCTACTGTAGCTTTATAGTAAGTCATGATGTTGGGAGGGTATGTCTTCCCATTTTGTTCTTTTCTTTCAATATTATACTGGTGATTCTAGGCTTTTTGCCTCTCCATATAAACTTAGAATCAGTTCGTGGATATCTTTCAAGGAGTTTGCTTGAAATTGCATTTAATTTATAGATTGATTTGGGAAGAAATGGCATCTACACAATATTGAGCCTTCCTATGCATTGACATGAAACATCTCTTCACTTATTTACTCCTTCTTTGATTTTTTTAAATCAGAGTTTGTAGTTTTCTTCATAGAAATCTTATATATGTTTTGTTTGATTTATATCTAAATAATTCTTTTTTTGAGTGATTATGTAAATGGTTTGTGTTTTTAATTTTAAATTCAGTTTGTTAACTAGTCACATGTGAGTTGCTCTTTTGGTCCCATTTATTCTTTATCATTTTTACCTATTATAATCTACTCCCATATATTATACTAGAGGCTCAGTGCAGTAAATTCCTGCACTGGGGGAGAGGGGTCTTTAAGCCCGGCCTGCACCCTCTTGTAGTCCAGGAGCCCTTGGGGGATGTCTGACTGACAGCTTAGGCCTGCTTCCCATGGGAAGCGGGCCTGTGCCATCAGTCAGACATCCTTAGTGCTGCCGCAGAGGCCCGCCACCGCTGCTGCACTCACCAGCCACGAGACTGGCTCAGGGCTTCTGGCTGAGCGGCCCTCCCCCTGTGGGAGCACAATGACCACAAGGGGGCAGCTCCTGCATTGAGCTTCTGCCCCGTTGTGGTCAGTGTGTGTCATAGTGACGAGTTGTTCTGCTATTTGGTCGATTCGCATATTAGCCTTTTATTATATAGGATGCCATTTGAAGACTTTATGTTTCCATTTCTTCCCACCTATTCTGTGTTATTGATGTCATTCATTTTATTTTTGTGCAAATAACCAACTTAAGATATTGTTAAACATTTTCCTTTAGACAACAAGAAAATGACTTATATTTAGCCTTATTTTACCATTTGTGTCCTTTATTTATTTATGTGTTTTCCATGAAGAACTATCTTTAATATTTCTTATGGTGAGTATCACTGGGAATACATTCTGTTAAGCTCAAGTAGCTAAATAAATTATTTAATTTTACTTTTGAAAAAGGATATTTCACTAGGTTTAGAATACTAGGGTTAAATATTATATATATATCAGAATTGAAAGATGTGGTTCCATTATCTTCAGTCTTGTCCAGTTTCTGATAAAAATGTGCTGGTTTTGTTTTTAGTATGCAATGCTCCTCATCTTCCCTTTTGAAAGTCCTAAGTTTCTCCTTTTAGCTGTATTAATGTGATGTGTCTAGATATTTATATTTTTGATTGTTTGTTTTTTTTTTTATCTGGCTTTTTTCTTTTTTAATGTCCATTGGGTTTGCTGAGCTTCCTGGTTATGTGGTTGTTGGAAATCAGTTCCTCCATCCTGCTCCAGTATACCAACTGTCAGTCTGAGCCCCTCTGTCAGGGACTGGACCTCCTGGGATACCGAGTAATCGATGGAAAAGCCATGAGAAGTTGTGGGTATAAGAGAGTCTTTCTTGTAGAAGCCAGTGGCCAAGTAGTCATTGCTAACAAGGAGCCACTAGACAAAAGAGTTCTTCAAAGCAAAGTCCCATAAAGTAGCTGTACACCAGCTGGTTAAGAATACATCTTTCCCACACAGCAGCAGTAGCCTCTGTCTTACAACAGCCTCACATAACAGTAGCATGTTGGTCAGTAACATATTTTTACACCAACTCAGACAAAAGAGGCTTCTTTCCAAATAGTGACATCAATATTTTGGGTTATAGAAGGGCATGCTTGTGCAGTGTATGTAGTAAGATAGCTGTGCCCTTGCTTCTTGCATCTGTGTATAGTATCTCAGCCTTGAACATTCTGATTACGATTGCCATGCTCAGAGTGGCCTTGAACATCCAGCATACTCTGAACAGGGCCTCCACACTCTAGTTGGCCTTGAGCATCTGGCGTACTCTGACAGGATCCCCACAGTGTTCTATTAATTGTTGAAAATCATTCGTCATTATCTCTTTAAATATTGTTTCTACCCTATTTTATCTCTTTTCTCGATCAGAGACTTCCAATTACATATATGTTATATTATTGGTATTTGTTTATATCCTAAACTAGTGGCCTGGTGCATGAAATTCATGCACTTGAGGGTGGGGGGATCCTCCAGCCTGGCCTGTGCCCTGTCAGAGTGTGGGAGCCCTGTGATCCATCACCCCAAAGAGGTAGGCCCTGCTCACCCATCCAGGGCTCCTCAATGGATTGCCCCAAAGAGGTAGGCCAGAGCCAGAGGGGACCTGCAGATCCTGGGCCAGGCCAAGGTGGAGGCCTGCGGATGCCCAGGGGCAGGCTCGCAGTGGAGGCCTCCCTCTGCACATGCCTGCCTAACACCCAACGCAGGTGCAGGAAGACAGAGGCCTCTGCCACCACCCCACCCCGGGCCGGGCCTGTGGAGGAGACCTTCCTCTGCACAAGCCTCTGTTGCGGCCCCGCCCTCGTCCTCAATGCTGCAAGGCCCCACCCACCTGCACCTGCTGTGGATGCTGCCTGATGAGCAGTTGTGATGTTATGGCATCACGGACAATTTGCATATTCCTCTATTATTATATAAGATATCTGTACATTTTCAATCTTTTTTCTTTTAATGTTTCTGTTTGTAAAATTTCTATTTATTTATCTATAAATTTGCTGATATTTCATGTTCTATTTAGCTTGCTGATATATTTTCTGTAGGAATTCTATATTTCTGATATTACTTTTTATTTATTTTTTTATATTTTCATTTATTTCTTTTTCACATCTGAATGAGAAGGGAAATATTGAGTAACTCAGTAAATCATTATTTAAATTGATTCTTGTTTCATAAACAATAGAAACCAGAAACCTTCTGGAAATCCAGTTAGTGCAAACTAATATACGGTCTTGTCAGAGAGTTATTTTCAGAATGAATCAGCTTCTACTCTTTTTATCTTGAGATATTCTCCTTAGTGTTCAGGTTCCAGAGAAATAGATTTAGATTGGCTTAGCCTGAGTCATGTTCTCACCTTTGCTCTTCCACACATTTTTGAAATGCTAGATGAAATGCAAAATTGAGAAAGATGATTTAGAAATATAGGCTCTTTACTTACTGGGGTAACTTTCCAGGCACATTATTGTCTCTTATTTATTATGGGTAAAATCCTCCTTATTTTATAGACTATTTTGACCACTAAAATTTCTATTGTATCTTTCCATATTTATATAATCAAAGTTATTAATTTATATTCCTGCTTTCTAGGAAGGCCCTGGCAGAAAAGTATTATAATTATATTATTATTTAAAATATAATATCAAAACTATATGGGATTCTCTTGTTAGGAAGAAATAAACCAAAAGTTTTATCTGCTAATTGAGCATTATTTAAAGGGAAAAGTTATTGCCTATTTTTCATGGCAGAAATGATTGGCCCAATTGTAATCTCATTGCCTCACTGTAGTAAAGCAGAGTCAATGAGCAGGTTTCTCTCTTTCAACAAGTGAAAAAAACAACAATATCCATAAATTTGACTTGGATATTGTTGTTTTTGGTTGTTTTTTTCACTTGTTGAAAGAGAGAAACCTGCTCATTGACTCTGCTTTACTGCAGTGAGGCAATGAGATTACAATTGGGCCAATCATTTCCAAGTCAAATTTATAGAAAATATTCCTTTATTAACTTTTGGTCGAGAATATGTTTGTATATTTTCAGAAAACAACTCCAAGACATGGTGGATTCCTGCAACAGAGAGGAATCGACAGAACTACTCCAGCCATGAAGACAGAAGAGAAGCAGTCCAGAGATGGAAGACGCTGATATGGCCTTCCCATACTAGCAGTTAGCAGCTGTGCATCACTGCAGGTTGCCCAGGACCAAACCAGAGAGTCAGACCTACATTACCACCATTTGTCCACCATCCAGAACTGTAATTTCAGTGCTGACATGTACACATAAGGAACTGTTGGACATTGAAATTGGGTCTCAAAAGAACTGTTGGCCCAGAAAGACACTCACTACAGACTGATTCATTTGCCTGTCACCATAACCATTATTGCTTGTCTCATTTTCGGTTCTTATAAGTGTATTTCTAATAGCACATGATCTCACTCATCTAGGGGAAATGATGAACAACATAGACTGAGGAACAAGAACAGACCCAGAAACAAGGAGGCATGGATCAGACTGTCGGGCCTCAGAGGGAGGGTAAGGAAGGGTGGGGGAAAAGGGGAGAGATCAATCAAAGGACTTGTGTGCAAGCATATGAGCCTAACCAGAGGTTAAGGACAACAGAGGGGTGGGGGCATGTGTGGGGAGGGGTGTGGGATGGGAATGGGGGGATGAGGACAAATATGTGATACCTTAATCAATAAAGAAATTAAAAAAAAACAAAAAAAACAACAATATCCAAGGAGTACAATATTTCCAAAAGTATTTCCCATTATAGGCATTATATATTTTAGTCACTGCAATAATTTGAAAGTTCTTTTTTTTCAGAAGGTTGCATCCAACTAGTGTTTTTGTTTTATTGAAAACAACAGTTACAAATCACAATTTGTTATTTTCACTTTTTAGCAATACTATGAGGAAGAATCATGCAATCATGCTTAGTGTTAAGTGTGTTTTTAAACTTGTAAAGAATATTTTGATAAACAATCTCATGTACAAAAACATATTCGAGGATATATAGGAATGATACCAACACTTAGCAGACATATTATTTTATAGGGCATCGATGTTATTTAATTATGTTAAAAGTAACATGTGAAACACATTAGAGATGATGCATATAAACTACTCTCCAAGTTTAAGAGAAGTAACATATGATTTCTTATTGTTTTAATCAGGGAAGACTTCAGGAGTTGGCTTATTTTAGTAGTTTTTTGAAATATAAAGCTACTCATAGTTAATAAAATGGAGAGGGTAAATTCATGGATACAGAAAAGCATGAAAACTGGAAAAAAGCAAATATTTCAATAAATCACATGAATAGTTTTATTGGGGAAATAGTGGGAAATAATCCTTAGAAAAAAAAGAGCCAGATCATAGGCATATTTTATGGAGCAATGTAAAGCAAGGGTGGGAAGTATGAAATACAGAATGTGGGTTAGCTTGTTCAGTGAAGAACTCCAAAAAACCTGGTAATGGCAGGGAGGAAGAAGAGATCTTCATGCAGACAGAGGAGTAAGTGAAAAGTTCTGTTGTGCTTAAAAACCAGCAGACAGGGCATTGTGGTTGAGATTGAAATAACGTTGGAGGTGGGGAGCATAGTAAAATATTCTGTGGTCTAGTTAATTAGAGAGTATATTTTGAAGAGCTTTGCAGGCTACTACAAGAATATATTGCCTTTCCATTTGAGATAAATTAGGAGTCCCTGGAGTATTTGGGGTAGAGAAATGATGTGATATGGCAAACCTTTAACAGGGTTATTCAGGTTGCTGTGTTTTAAACAGGCTGACTGGAAAGCAAGGGTGGCCAAAGAATGGACATAAGCTATGAAGTGGTTATAATCACCTAAGCAAGAGAAGATAGTGGCTTGAGTGATGGTGCTAGTGAAGGAAGAGAAAAGAAACATTGGGATTTTGGATTATTTAAAGTGAGAGGCAGTAGGGTATGATGAGATATAGGATGTATGGCATGAGATAAAGAGAAGAATGAGATATACGAGGTTTATGCCTTCCCAACTGGAAAGATAGTTATTTTTTATAGAGATGATACTTCCTTAGTTCCATTACTAAAATCTTTATTTACTTTCCCTTAAAATAAATTTGTTGGTATCTCCAGTCTTCTGATTGTCTCTGTTCTCTTATTGATTATTATTTTGAGCCTATTTATTTTCACATTCATTTTATTATAGTCTCAGAGAGAGAGGAACAGTAGCATAAATACAGTTTACATTTTTACTGGAAGGTCCACAAATTGTTTTTCAGAATTTGATAAATTGATATGAAGACAATATTTATTACAGTAAATAAAAATACCCTCAAATAATTAACTATTTTCCAAAGTAAATTTAATGTTAAAAGCAATGCTATATGTATACACTGAGAGACAGTATCCCCTAGCAGAAAATAGTACATTTTTTATGTTGGGCATACCTAGATTTAAATATTATTTTCTCTCTAAGAATTGTAGAATCCTAACCAAGTATTATAATTTTCAAAACACGTTTTCTTATATGTGGAGGGATAATTATTTGTATCTATGACATAGGTTTTAAAGAATTAAATCAAAGATTACATGTATAGACCTGGCTGGTTTGCCTCCATAGGGGGGATCATGGTCCCATACACTGAAGGATTGGGGGTTCAACTCCTGGTCAGGGCACATACCTAGGTTGCAGGTTCCATCCACAGTCAGGGCGTATACAGGGGGCAACTGATTGATGCCACCTTGATGTTTCTCTATATTTCCTTTCCTCTCTCTCTAAAATCAATAAACATATCCTCAGGTGAGGATTTAAAAAGTTATACGTACAGTACCTAGTACAATACTTGACAGGGCTTCATATATGAGGACTCAGCATGTTTAAATAATGCTATTATTTAACCCTGATTAAGAACTAATGAATATCACCTGGGAACTAATATACATATATGGACACAGACAATAGAGTGGAGAAGGCCTGGGAGGGGGCAGGTACAGGGTGGAGGGGGTCAATGGGAAAAAAACAAACCAACAAAGGGGACATCTATAATGCTTTCAACAATAAAGAAAAAAGAAAGTACATAAAAGCAAGACAAAACCAAAGGAGTCAATGAGAGAAGACCCTATATACAACACTTTGTTCAGATGAGCTGTGTTTTGTTTTACGTTAGGGTTAAGTAAGGAGTTAAATCTCTTCTATATAAAGAAACAAAAAACAGCAATGAAGAACTAATGAATTTCATTACTACAACACTGTTATTCTAAACCAAATATTGTTATTGTAAACCAAAATACTATTCCTCTCTATCTTTCCAAATAATAGAAGACAGAGCAATTATATTTTTACTTCAGTTTGTTTTAAATTAATACATGATGGAACTTAGACACATATAGGAACTCATAGTTTGAGTGGCTTCATCTCACAATGACTTTTGTAACTTTCACCCTGAAAATGTTGTGACTGTTTCTCCAGGCATTCATTAATGCCTGGGTATTGTCTGAATGATGTGTGAAATGATGCCTGATAGAGCAAAAATATTCAATGAACCCCACTATGTGGCAAATCACTGGTAATTTACAAATTAATAGAATTACTTTTCTTTATTTTTTTTTTAATGTATTTGGGTGACATTGAAGAATCTGTTATATAAGAAGCCTGTGGTCGTCATGCCATCATGCCGTAATGACCAATGAGCAGGAGGCTGCGTGTGCAGGGTGGGCGGGGCTGCATGCATGGTGAGGCACATGCGGGTGGGTGGGGACTTGACTCTGGAGGATTTGATCGGAGGTGCGGGTGTGTTTCTGGGTCCCACGGGGCGGTGGGTGGGTTTCTGGGTCCCGCCTCCTGTGGTGGTGATGGCGGAGGCAGCCACGACTCTTTCTGGATCCTGCCAAGCCGTGGAACTCTGGGTCATGGGTCTCCCATGATTTTGTGTGCTGGGCCCCTAGTTACTTATAAAAACCCTTTGTCGTGATGCCTGTAGCTCTCTCCTGATGAGAGGCTTACCTTAAAGGTTCTTCAAATATCCTCTCTACATATATATATAGGTTAAAATAACCATTGCTATGCTTATGCCCTGTGTTCAGAGGGTGTTGATTGTGTGATATGTTTCAGATTTTGGCTATGGGCACTTACATATATTCAAAGTATTTGACAATTGGTTTTAGCATGGACCTCAACAAATGAAGGAAAAGGTGCCTGTATGTAACCTGTGTGCATAGCAGTGCAGGAACTAATAGCACTCAGATCTTCTCTCATTTGATCTTCACAGAGGGCAGATATAAGTGGCCTTCCCATCTTACTGATCAAAATATACAGAGAGTAAGAAACTTATTCAACAGCAGATAATTAAAAAGCATAAAAATTGAAATTTGAACCCAACTCTATCCAACAACAAATTGTCCATTGCTTTATTTTTGGTCATTTAATCATTGTCGCTTTGCAAATGGCCTATATTCAAATTTACTAAAATTGGTTTATCCAATGCAGACTTTTAATATTTACATAAATCAATACTGCTTAGCTATGATAAAGTGGAGAACAGAGTGAAGTATCATGAAAATTTCATCTAATGAATCTGAGATTCTGAGTGTTCCCTCAGCATGATTTGGTAATGCTAATCATTCTTAGCCTCAGTGCATTCTATTGGTCTGATAGACCTTGTCTCATTTCCAAAGATATGTAATAAGTTAGTTAATCAAAGATTATGAATAGATCAATAAGGAATTATGGTGCTCTAAATTATTTCATAAAGGAAGAATTTCTTCATATCAAGACCCTGCCTGCAAATATTGCATAAAAGTAATGATGGCTCTGTCTTTCAGGAAAATTTATAGATGGAGAAGGTGACTTAACATCATTTAAAGCTGCAGGATATAAATGCATGCTGCAAAACTTTGAAGATACATCACTTTTGGTCAAAAACATTAGCACTATACTTCAAAAATCCATCACAAAGCACCCGATTTTATTGCAAAGCCTGAGGACCTGTACTAGAGAATTGTGCAATTTGAAATTCTATGTAAGCAGATGAAATTCAGGTTCATGCTTTTCATAGAGATAGACCCCTATTCCTTTCATGTAGCTCTCCTTGGACAGCACTCACATTCTGGGGGTACATATTGTCTAGCATGAAACATTTGACACTGCTCTTAGAGGTTTCTTGGGTACCCAATGGCCCCAGTTGGTGTGTAGGATGTATACATAGTTCAAATAGTTCTCTTGACTTCTGGCAACTTCTGACAAACTGGAAATCCCAGCAGGAACTAAAATGACATTGACAGCTGTGGGATGGTCTGCACTGTATTTCACCTTCCAGCATTTTTACTCTTTCAATAAAGTATATCATCGAGAGGGATGGGAGGCCTGCCAGGTCACAACTACAACACAAATGAAAAATGACAGAAGTTTTGCTCATTGTATAAATAGGGTCTTATGTGGAGCTTAGTTAAAGTCATTCAGACTCTTACAAAATGTTGAGAAATATAGTAAATGAATTATGATGATTCAAAAATCTATTTGCCACCCAGTTGGATTTGAGGAATGAATGAAGCCATCACATTATGAAACATCGTAATACATTTAATAAGATCTTATGTCACAGATCCTTGACATCCATGGAACCCACCAGCTACCTATCTTGGCCTCATTTCTAGGAACTGATCTCTTCACACATATGTTGTTGGGCACCTCTGTAAAGTCATCTCATTGAAATATTAATATCCATGAAGAAGTACTCTTGAGGGGTAGGGGGAAGGTGATTATGACCTACGATGTGCCAATCAGTCCCTTTCTCAGGGATTTAGAATTAGGAATAAAAATAGTAGATCATTCTTTCCTGGGTGATTGAAACAATGAAATTAAAACTTGGGAAATGAATATTGAACAAATCCCATTTGTAACTTGAGAAAGCAAGCAATAGAAATAGTCATTTATTAAAGAGACAAAGGGCAAAACAGGAATGCAGAAAAGAGCAGGGAGGAAGGGAAAATGTATTGGCTCTTTATGCCTAGCTTCAATCCATTTTTGAGACCCATTTGTTTCCTGAAATAGCCCTTCTTTGTCTCTGTAACAAGTTTCTTCCCTTTTTCCTAAGCTAGTATAAGATGTTGATAGAATCAAAAAAGTTCTCACCAATAGTCTCTACTAATGGAAATAAAGTGTTTCTCGTCATGCCCCTTTTGTCAGAAAGCATATATTAAACACGTATCTTATGATAATGGAGAATACCAATTATCATAGAAAACACCTAAAGTTTTATGTCAGATAATTATATGAAGGAAGATTTAGATGTGAGTTAAAGAGTTTGTATTAGTCATTTAAAAACCCTCAAACTTGCTTACTATTGCAACCACATCTCTTTATAATTATACAGTCAAGTCTCATAACTGTATGCAAACCCTGCTATTAATGGTGTAAAAGTGACATTATTTTTTTAACTTTGGAGTTCACTTTTAATTTTAATGTTCACACATACAGCAAAAGATTTTAGGGTTACTTATGTCTATGTCAATGTACAGGTGATGGACGGGTATAGCATGAAATCATTGTGAGACTGTTGACTGCCTACTATTTCTTAGGTGAGAAAACCAAGGAGCAAAGATAATGAATTGCTAGTTTATGATTATACAGTAACTAATAGGGCCACATCTAGATAATAAAGATACACTTCTACCTAAACTCAGCAGCTGCTTCTCAAATCAAACTAATGCCTGTTATTGTTTAGAATCTGAAAAGTCAATGTATACTTGCTTGTCTATAATTTACATCTGTCTCTAACAAATTAAATCATCACTTTTCATAATTCATAGTTTATGTAAATTTGAAATTGGAAGGAAACTTAGAACCTCATTAATGACACCACTAAAGATTAATTTGTTTACTTGAGGGCAAGATTCTTGAAATCAAGCCACTTAACTCACTACTAAGCTAATATTTTATGTCCCTTTGCATTTTATAAATATGTTAATTAGAAATTCTGAAAACTTTGAGCTATGAATATCATAAATCATTTCAGTGGTCTTTATAAAAGTGGACTATGAGGGAAGCCTACTACATATTGGAAATCCTATTTGATATCATTGTTTTTGAGCCAAATATATGATTAATATTCATTGGCTTTGTCTGAAATTGAAGGAGTATGATGTTTATCAACATATAATGGTGTTTGTTCATTACATTAATTTTTATTATGAGTTTTCACAATTTGAAATAATAACCACAAAAGCAATCCAAATGGATTTCTGATTGTTCATTGTTTATAGCATCTGTAGAAAATATGTTGGCATGACATTCACAACTGACATGCTTTATTTAAAATTAAGGGGGAAATAGTGCTAATTATAAACATTGTCTATAATGGAGTTTTGTAGTTTACATAATTACGTTTTGTAAAAGAAAGGAGGCAAGCTTGGTCTGACTTCATTTTTCCATTAGAAAGGATCTGACTGTCTTCCTCCCATGGCACCAGCTGCACAGCTCTTTGCCTGAGATCAGTGCACTTCATTTCAATAGCTGCAGAGTGAGTGTACTTTCCAAGAGCTTCCTCTTGCAAATGTGCCTGGGGAGAGATAATTTTGCTCTTTATAATAACAGAGGGCTAGTCCTGCCCAGAAACTTTGCTTCAAACACTATGTGTAGACCATCCCTGACCCCAAAAATTTCAGTCTCAAATGAAAAGGAATTTTTTTTTTTATTTTGGCCAGGTTCTTCTCAAGTAGTATTTCCCAAATTGAATAAATGTATAAGTAAATTTTAAAAAGTGAATAAGCAAGTAAAGAATTTTCTCGTGATTTCCAATCTTAGGCTTCCCTCTAATTTTTTTTTTTTCATGCAAGAAAATATTACATTAAAACTGACAAAATGCCTGGCCAGCATGGCTCAGTGGTTGAGCATGGACCTATGAACCAGGAGATAACTGTTTGATACGGTCAGGGCATATGTAGGGGCTGAGGGCTCGATCCCCAGTATGGGGCATGCAGGAGGCAGTCAATCAACAATTCTCTCTCATCATTGATGTTTCTATTTCTTTTCTTCTTCTTCCTTCCTCTCTATGCAATCAATATATATATTAGTGAAAATTGACAAATGAACTCACAGTGATGTAAAAATTAAAATGACCTGGTTTAAATATATTCCATTTAAAACTTAAAAGTAGTGAATAAGAAGACCTAAAATAAATATTTCAAATAATTAAAGGCTATGTGTTTTCCTCAAAATATTATAAATCAGCATACTGAAAACAGGACTTTTAAAAATGTTTAATGAAATATTTTTATATAGTAAAAGGAAATTGATGGAGTTTACCATTGGTAACACAAGATGCATGTAAGGTCCTTCTGGTGATCTTCCCATACTCTAGATTCCATCTCTGCTTTTCAGGCACAATGACCTTCAAGCCTTGAATACTATGCATCTGTATATACTTAGCACCTAGAGCAGTGCATTGCATAAAATGGGTCATTTTAATTATGATAGTTTTATATCATGTTAAATTCAGTGAAATAGACAAATTATAGGCACTGTTTTGATGTACTTATTTTGTGATCTTGGATAAGGTATTCACACCTTGGCTCTTCTATTTCCACATCTCTAAAGTGAGGTGAGGGATAATAAATACCTACAGGTAAGTTAGCCACAGTCCAACATAATCTATATAGTAAAAGCCTAAGCGACCATTACAACAGAAGAACCAGAACGACCGGTCACTATGATGCACACTGACTACCAGGGGGCAGATGATCAATGCAGGAACTGTCCCCTGGTGGTCAGTGTGCTCCCACAGGGGGAGCGCCGCTCAACCAGAAGCCAAGTTCACGGCTGGCAAGTGCAGTGGTGGTGGTGGGAGCCTTTCTTGCTTCTGAGG
Source organism: Eptesicus fuscus (assembly GCF_027574615.1). Taxonomy (NCBI): domain Eukaryota; kingdom Metazoa; phylum Chordata; class Mammalia; order Chiroptera; family Vespertilionidae; genus Eptesicus; species Eptesicus fuscus. Next base: position 97,442,021 of record NC_072474.1, read on the forward strand.
CAGTGCTAAGGAGCAGTGAGCCAAGTGGTAAGGAGCAGAGAGCAGGCAGGTGGTAAGGAGCACGGGGTCCCAGGCCAGGCTGAGGGACTCCCCCACCTAGTGCATGAATTTTGTGCACCAGGCCTCTGGTAGCTAATAAAAATATCTGATGGCATTTATTGGTAAATATTATTAATGAATTATAGATGAAAAGCCAATGATAGAAAATAAAGGCAAGGGCAAATGGAGATCATTATAAGTCATCACAATATATGATATAATTCAGACTTGTTTTGTGTAGCACTTGTTAGAGCAATAAAATGATAAGGATGTAAAAGCAAAATGATACCCATAGCCTTTAAAGCTAGCCAGACCTTAGAAGAGAAGAATGCTGAAATTACAAAGCTATTTAGAAACATAATGCTAATCCTTTCTTTGGGGATTAGAAAAAGAAACTAATAAGGCAAAAATATAACTACTCCTTAGTGAAAAATTTTAATCATTTATAATGTAACTTGCTCTAGTGAACATTTAATTATTATTAAATGTTAACAACACATATGTGCTGGTGATGTTTTCCAACTGCTAAGAATCATCATCTTTTAATGTGCCTGAAAATATTTTTGGAATCTAAATGCCTTTGGAAGTTACCCTGTTTTTAAAGTCTCTTGAATGGTTACAGGCTGAAAAAAGAAGCTTGTATAAAAGATGACTATTATTTTGATATTATTTTAAAAAATAAAAGACAAATCTTAGAGACCAGAAAAATGATTAGAATTTACTAATACTAAATTAAATTGAAACATAAATGGATCACTGGTTCGTATTTTGAAAAACAAGGAAAGCTAGGTTGTATTTGTATGATTGATAACAAAGGATTCATAACATTTGTATGTATGATTGAAAAACAAGGAAGACTAAGTTGTATTTGTATGATTGATAACAAAGGAAAAACTGAAAGGTAACGTAAATCAAATAATTTACATTATCTAGATCCAAGAAATAAAAGGCATAGTATAACTATTGTGTGCAAGATTGAACAGAATTTAAGGCATCACTACAAAAACAGCTTATAAATCTTAATACTCTATTACATTCGGTTCTGATATTGTTGTATTTAACTCACTTATTAATTAACTAGAAAAGAACAAAGGGATGGCCAAGTATTATAGGCATGCCAGTGAGGACTGGGTGACATAGGGAAGATGATTGTCAGTCACACCTGGGAGCAGGTCATTGGAAATAATAGGCTTGGCTACTGCAAGGGCATGGAATCTGAGATACATAAACTGAACAAAGGCGTTCCCTCTCTTGCCTCTTGCTCTCCTGCTGCTCCCCCCCTGGCTTTTGACTTGCTGGGCTCTCATGCTCTGCACTCACCCACATGGCCCACAGTCTTGTGGACCCAACACACAATGGACCGATAGACTGGAACTAGCCTGATGCTGTGCCAGACTCAACTCCACCATGGAGTGGAAACTCCGGACACTGGCTTTGGTTTTAGCTCTGCTGAACCCCCAGCTTCCACGACTAGTTTAAGAGAAATGGAACTTTTGAAACCCAGAGATGTAATTCCATGCAAATAAAGCTTTCTACCACATCTCATCCTCCTGTGGGGGCTTCCAGAAATTCTTATTATAGTGGGACCCCAAGACCTCCACTCTCACTAGCAAAGGAGAAAGGCAATCCATGCACTTCTCCAATAACAGTTCTATTTACTGAGTGTGCCACGTCTTCTAGTAGATGCTGATGTTTCAAAGTCATTATTAAGCCATAACCAGATTTCACAGTCTAAAGGGAAAGACATTACTCATAAATACCTAATGTCACTGGTGGTGGTGAAAGGCACATCTATGCTGTTCATTCTCACCAGCATTCTGTTTCTTCTATAAAATGTGCCTAGCTCTCATCTGCTACTGTGATCGAGTTAGAATTTGTCATCTTCCATGCTCAGGCTATCTGGATTCATTAATTTAGCCAGGATCAACTGAAGGTGAGTTAAACACATACTCCAGCTCATTGAAGAGCCAGACCATTAATTCCAGAATGGGCCAATTGCCACCCTCCACTGAGATTCTTGCTACTTCCTGGTGGCAGATGTGTACCTAGTTACTGTAAGTACCCTTATTTACAAATATGTAGAGAAAGCTGGAATGGAATATTTTATTAAGATATTGAAGTATTGCTGCTATTTTTGTCCTGAGGCCTAGTTTTGTCCCTGCATTTCCCATAGTTTTACTATTTGAAAGAATAGTTATTTTTGCATAAGAGTCAGGTTAAGTTGCATTTCTGACATTTAGTACCAAGATGGTCATTGATCATTTATTGTTTTCCAGGTGTGATTTCCAAAAATAATTAATACCTATGATACACAATAAAATAAAAGATTTCTAAAAGTGTTATATCAGTTAGGTTCTGCACTTATTCTGGGAATTTAAGGAACACTCTCTTATTACAGAAATAATGAGGAACTATATTAACAATAAACTTATAATAGCCTTGGGGATATTTTCTCTTTAAAAAGCATTTTGAAAAGAAATAATAATTCAGTTAAGAACAATGTTAGGTGTTTTAGATGAGCTTTTATGCCCATTAGTAAGGTCCTCTAATAGTCGAAGAATAAATGCAAACATTTCTACGAAGGAAGTTCATTCCCTCCAGTGAAGTGCAATTCCAACAAGATTTCTATGATTAGGGAGATTGATAACAGTCACCAAGTATCTGTGAATAAAGATTTGAAGGCCCTCTGTGGTACAACATAATCTCCCAGGCCACTTTAAAAGACTGTAGGAAGCAAAATGCTTGGGGTAAGGCTGACTGCCAGCTTTAGAGCTAGGAAGAGATTCAGAGAAAGCCTGAGAAGTTTATGCTCTCAAAAAAAAGATGCGGACTTGATTCAAGACTCTGTATGAGACAATGATCACCTAACGTCAATAACACATTTGGAAAAAGCTAAGTTACTAGCAAAGTAGATTATTTTTTTACTCAAATGTGAATATTTTTTCTTAATTTAATTGTAGCATTCACTGGTGCCAGACTCAACTCCACCATGTTTTCTCCTTGATAAAATGGTATATTGTATTATTATATGAGTTTAATTTGTCCTCCTACTTAACTATTCTCAGAATAGCATGTAACTTGTTCAGCAAGATGATTTCAAAATATTTCTGATTTAATTTTTTATTAAAAACTTATCAGTGGCAATATTATGGATGAATCTATTATTCCTTCAATGCAGAAAATTATGTCAGCAACAACCCACTGGTAATATAAAACTAAGTTAACTTAAGTTGAATCTCTTGGTCTACTTTTTGCATAAATATTTTATTTTGCATTACATTATGGAAACATCGGTATCACAACAGAACACAATATTGGTATTACAATGAAATGCCTTCTCTGAATTAAATAATTAAGTAATGATGTGTAAAAAGTTTATAGAACTCTGGTTCTGTATATTTGTGTTATAAGATCAAAATTTGGGTTCTTGTCTGGCTGGTGTGGCTTAGTGGTTGAGCGTTGACCCATGAACCAGGAGGTTATGGTTCAATTCCCAGTCAGAGCACATGCCCAGGTTGTGGGCTCAACCCCCAGTAAGGATCATGCAAGAGGAAGCCAATCTATGATTCTCTCTCATTAATGATAATCTCTCTCTCTCTCTCTCTCTCTCTCTCTCTCTCTCTCTCTCTCTCTCCCTCTCCTCCCTCTCTCTCTCTCTCTCTCTTTCTCTGAAATCAATAAAAAAAAATCCTATCTAATAATAGACTAATATGCAAATTGACCGTACCTTCGCTACGGCTAAGCCACGCCCACCAGCCAAGCCACACCCAGCCCCCAACCAGGAGCAAATATGCAAATAAACCCAACCAAGATGGCTACAGCCACGGAGAGCAGGAGGGAGGCTTGGGTTTCTTCGGTAACAAAAGAAGCCATCCTGTTGCCAGCCTAAGCCTCCACTCAAGGCTACAAAGTTTCAATTACAGAAGGTGAATTAACTCCAACAGAAATTGCTGCTGGCCAGGGAATGAGCAGCAGGTTTGGCTTTGCTCCAGGCTACAAAGTTTCAATTGTAGAAGGTAAATAAATTCCAGATACCAGGGCCTCCTCTTGGGTTGCCAGGGGGCGTGGCCTGCCTGCAAACCACCACAGGCCCCTCGCTCAGACTGCCCCATACCCCAAGGGAACCCCCACCCTTCAGGGCAAACCAGTCAGCCCCCACCCATGCACCAGGCCTCTATCCTATCTAATAAAAGAGTAATATGCAGATTGACCATCACTCCAACACACTATATAGCTGCCCCCATGTGGTCAAAGATCCTGCCCCCATGTGGACACAAGATGGCCACCACAAGATAACCAGCAGGGGAGGGCAGTTGGGAGGCACCAGGTCTGCAAGGGAGGGCAGTTGGAGGCGATCAACCCTGCAGGGGAGGGCAGTTAGGGGTGACCAGGCCGGCAAGGAGGGAAGTTGGGGGCAAACAGGCTGGCAGGGGAGCAATTAGGCATCAATCAGGCTGGCAACAGAGTGGTTAGGGTGTGATCAGGCTGGCAGGCAGAAGCGGTTAGGGGCAATCGGAAGACAGCAGGTGATCAGTTGGGAGCCAGCAGTCCTGGATTGTGAGAGGGATGTCTGACTGCCCGTTTAGGCTGGGATCAGGCCTAAATGGGCAGTCGGACATCCCTCGAGGGGTCCCAGATTGGAGAGGGTTCAGGCTGGGCTGAGGGACACGCCCCCCTCCATGCACGAATTTTGTGCACCGGGCCTCTAGTATTTTAATAAAATTTGGTTCTTAAATCTATTTTAACATTTCAAAAGATGTGGAATAAAATTTATTTAGAAATACAGTTTAATGGGTTAAAATGAAAATTTGGAAATTACCTCCTAAACTTGTACTACTTGGCAATTTCAATTTTATGAAAACCTCAGGTTAAAATTGACTTTGCAATCTCTCTAAATACATTTATGTATTTTATAGATATATTATAGACTAGTAATAATATGGTTCTTCACTGGATTTAATAATATATACAGGGCGCCCCTCCAAAAAAACATCTATAGCTTTAATTTGAAATTAAAATATATTTTAATAAATACTGCCTTTATACCTTTTGGGGGGGGCGTTTCTGGTTACCTCCCAATTTCTTTTTAATTTTTAATTTTTTAATTATTTTTTTTTCATATGTGTCCTTATCCCCCCATTACCCCCGTGCCTTTATAATTATTTGAAGTGTGTATACATTTTTGGGACTACTTTCCCTTTGAAGTCTCAGCCCCCTATCACCTAGTCTGGAACGGCATATAAGAATCAGTTGCCAAATTGTCCTCAATTCCCATATTCTCAGGAAACCCTCATATGTACATACATAATTAAATTGTTATTTTCTCCTGCTAATGTACCTCATGTTAATTTGATTATTAGACCAGGCAGAAGAACTGAGGGGGAAAAGAGGGAACATTTTCCCTTCCCCACAGCAGCAGTGCTATTTTTCAAAGTACTTAGGTAGTTGTTACCATGCTGCACCATTTAAAAACTAGTGAAAATTATATAAAATATGAATGTGCAGCTTTTAATGAAAACCAAATAGGATAAACTTCTGCAAAACTGTCAAATAAAATTAAAATGTTAAAATAAAATGGACTTATGGTGCCCTTTAATATTATCATACCATACTTTAGCAGAAAGCATATCCCAAGTGAATATCTAAATATCTTCAATGACTGCATTTTTTGGGGAAAATATATTATTATAAATTGAAATAAAAAAGGTCAAACTGTTTTGTCCACATTTGTGTCAGATATTTTTGTTATAAAATTAGTTGGGGACTTCTAGCTGGTTTCCTCAGTGGTTAGAGCATCAGACTGCAGACTGAAGGGTCCTGGGTTCCATTCTGGACAAGGGCACATACCTTGGTTGCAGGCTGATCCCCTGCCCTGGTCAGGGTGCATGTGGGAGACAACCAATTGATGTGTCTCTCTCACATTGATGTTTCTCTCTGTGTGTCTCTCCCCCTCCCTTCCACTCTCTCTAAAAATCAATGGGAAAACGTACTCAGTGAAGATTAACAACAACAAAAAATTAATTGGGGAATTTGGGACATCCTGTTTGAATTCAGAACACATACTCATAAACAGAATACATAAAAACACAGACCATTCAGAACAGAAGTCAAGGGGGAACAATTGTTAAGGCCACATTAGGGCATTCCAGTTGAATGATCAGTCCTCCTCATAAGTTAAATATAAACATGTTTCCTGTAAAAGCCATCATGCAAATATTCCTCTTACATTTTAATTAGCCACGTTCATAGTTTGCTGACACTTAAACTGTCTGGTGTTAACATTTTCAAGGCTTTAATTAACAAGTACAACAGGATTTGCTTAATGCTCTAATATGAGAGAACATAATTTTATGTATCTATTTTTACAAGCAAATATTATCTGAGAGCCAAAGACTTATATAAACTTTAAATATCTGTTCCAGTCAAATAATATCACATTGACCTCATTAGCATTCATGAAGTTTCACAGCTGGAATATAAACGGCGCTTTGTTTATTACAACATAAATTTCTTAGTTGTTACAATTGTATCTATCATTCCATTTCTCTGATATTTTAGAGAAATAGGCACAAATACACATTTCTAAGTAGATGCATTTCCAAGGCCATGTCAAGAGGAAATGATCTTATGTAAAATTCCAGAAAAAGTAATTGGACATTTATTTTGGGTCAAGTACTTTACCTGGTTTATCCCATTTAATCTTCACAACCACCACATGCAGTAATGGTAATATTATCTTTGATTTAGAGAGGAAAAAAGTAGATAAAGAGAATGATATAATTAATCAAAGGAAGTGCTGGCGAGGATGGGGAGAAAAAGGAACCCTTGTGCACTGCTGGTGGAAATGCAGACTGTGGTGCAGCCACTGTGGAGAACAGTATGGAGTTTCCTCAAAAACCTAAAAATGGAACTCCCATTTGACCCAGTGATCCCACTTCTAGGAATATATCCCAAGAAACTAGAAACACCAATCAGAAAGGACATATGCACCCCTATGTACATTATGGCACAATTTACAATAGCTAAGATTTGGAAACAGCCTAAGTGCCCATCAGCAGATGAGTGGATTAAAAACTGTGGTACATCTACACAATGGAATACTACGCTGATATATAAAAGAAGGAATTCTTACCATTTACAATTGCATGGATGGAACTGGAGAGCATTGTGCTAAGCGAAATAAGCCAGTCAGAGAAAGATAAATATCACATGACTTCACTCATTTGTGGAACACACTTTGAACAACATAAACTGATGAACAAAAACAGATCCAAAGACAGAGAAGCATTGATCAGATTGTCAAACCTCAGAGGGAAGGTATGGGAGGGTGGGGGTAAAGGGGAGAGATCAACCAAATGACTTATATGCATGCATATAAGCCTAACCAATGGACACAGACACCAGGGGGGGAGAGGGAATGATTGGGGGGGGGGGGGGGCAATGGAGGGATAAGGACACATATGTAATACTTTAATCAATAATATTTATAATACTTTAAACAATAAAATTAAAAAAAAGAAAGTTGCTAAGAGTAAATCTTTAATATGTTTGCCATAAAAAACGAAAAGGTAATTATGTGATGTGGTAGAGATGTTAGTTAATGCTATGGTAGTAATCATTTTGCAATATATAAGTATATCAAATTAACATGTTGTACATCTTAAACTTATTCAATGTCATATGTCAATTATATCTCAATAAAGTTGGGGGTAAAGTCCTTACCTCTGAGGAATGAAGATTAGCAAGTACCATTTTTCTTTACCTCTTCTTGTCCTACTGAATTAAATAAAATTTAACTAAATGATTGCATTTGTATAATCTTATTTTTAACCATTTTTTATCCTTCCAGGTATTCTCTCTATATTTATTAATAAGAAGATACTTGGAATGAAAAAAAAAGTTAATTATAGTTTTATTCTGTAGGTTAAGAAAATTTTAATTTTTCTTTGTATTCTGGATGAAATTTCATTTATTTTTATAATTTTACTTTGGTATTGAGCATGTATAATTATTTAAAAATTAAGGTCATTAAAAGAAGACAGATAAAATTTGAAAAAAAAAAAAGAGAAAGAAAGAAAGATGCAATGTCTGAAGTCCAGGCGGTCTCTTTCCTAAACCTGTGCTTTCAACTTATATATCTTACTGCTTTGCAAATGCGTCCTCATTTATTAGTTTTAACCTGAACTTGGGTGTTACTTCATTTGCTTCAGTCTGACTACTCACATTTCGATGGCTATTATCATTGCTTAATAAATGCTGTAATAATTGTATTTAAATATTTAATATCTGATGGTCACCAATAATAATGTTTTTTTTTCTTTCTTCCAGTATTCTATCACTGAGTCTGTAAGTAAGTTCTCCCCTTTGTGACATTCTGCTTTATCTTGGGGTAAGCCAACGGTGAAGAACCACAAGTCAGGTGATTTCTAATGGATAGGTAATCAATGCCTGTTATGATTAGTGTCCTACCTGGCTGAGAAGTTAGAAGTAGAATGTAATGTACACTCTTGGTTGCCTACCCAACATGTGTTTTTCCCTTAGTCTTTCTTAACATTTCAGACAAGCATACACCCGTTTTCCACTTCTCCATGTGCCTTTGAGAAAGTTCATTCCTCAATCTGGCCCCAACACTAACCTTTACTGTTCTGCATATATTGCCTCAATTGAACAGTCATATGCTGTTATTCAGTTGGTATTGATGAAGCCCAGGCAATCTAAATCTAGAATCCACACTCTTTACCGAAGAGAAGCTATGCTATATTGCTTCTCTCTCATATGAGCCTGCATATGCACCATATCATAGGAGAAGAAACTTGTAAGATACTAGAAATGATTACATATCCATATTTCTTTTAGCACAGCAAAAACTATTTCAAGTCTATCTTCTGAGGTAAGTGTGCTCAGCGCTTAGTAGACAATAACGATAGCATATTTTATTATGATAGTAGTCATAGATATATCTATTATGGGCTCTTGCCATTTTCAGAGCCAACTCTAAGAAAAATGATAAAATAAATGAAGTAGTTTCATTGCATTCCCTTCTCCTCTTCTTTCCAAGGATCACTTCCCCAGTAGCCTCCCCGGGCAATAAGAGCCCTCATTCTGCCTTTCAGCAGCTCAGACCTCTACAGCTGAAATGCCCCCAAGCAAGCCCCTTGCCAAACCTTCTCTCTACTACAACAAATCTATTGTATGTTTCCTGTATCAGATCCTATTAGCAGCTTAATAACAATAATCTTGCAACTCAGGGGCCCTTAGTTTGTTAATGTGCTGCTTCATTCCTTATACATTAATCAGAAAATGTTTGTTTAAAAATCCCATCTGCAAAAGACTGTAGGGAAGATATAGAATGGGTGCCATCCCTCAGAAAACTCTGACTTCCTAAGCATATGGAACACCTGTGAAAATAAATAATTCACACTAACAGAACTGGTAAAGGGGTCACTGAACTGGTAGAGCTAAACTTCTGTGGAAGTTAGAAAAGAGACTACTTTGTTAATTCTTGGATAGAGACTAGAAATGAGAGACTACTTTGCTAATTCAGGGGTTTTTAGAAGATATAAGGTTACAACTCTGAATTTTAATCCATACGGCATTTCTTGGATTTATTTCTATTATTACTTTGAGGTTTTTCATATTTAATGATGTCAGCTATAAGGTCATCTTCATGCTAGACATCAGGATGGAGAGAACCCACTCAGTGCTTTGAAGGATAAAAGAGATGGCATTTCTCTAACTGCTGTCTGTGGTGTTGCTGGCCAATGACACATTTCCCCAGTGAGGAGTATGGATATCAGACTGGGGATAGAAGCAGAAACTCAAGCCATCTGCTCATCTAAACTATGTGTAAAACAACAGATTTTGTCTCATCATAAGACCTTAATATCCCCTTAACAGTTTTACTTTTTTTTTTTTTTCCTCTCTAGTAAAAATATATGGGATTTTAAGACAACTCTTCTGGGTGTAAGTATCTTTGAGATTCTGAACATATCTGATCCTAATTAGTATCTTCTGTAAAATAAATAAAGTTTATCTGTTCGACACTTTCAAAAGAAGGACTCTGGCAGCAGCAGTTTTAAATGACTCAAAAAACTTGAGATTTTGCATCACTACTTTGTTAACTGATGTTTTCCCGGAGCTTATTCTGTTATCATAGATTCGTATTCATATTATTTCTTCCTTATTGAAGAAAATACTTGACCTAAAAAAAATAAACAGGAAGGTTGTTTGGAATAAGTTTAAACTATTTTCTGTGAAATATATTTGTCCTCAAATTATATTGATTTTGACAGTTAGAATGCAATTCACACAAAAAGCTTCGAAATAATTGTGAATCAAAACAAAACAAAACAAAACAACAACCTGGCTTTTATCTAGTAGTCTTAATCTTCAGCTGACGAAAACCTCTAAACTATCCATTTTTCAAGCAAGATTATAGTACAAAGAATCTTAATCCCCTAACCACTTCCAGATTCTCATGAATTAATTCATCAGTTCATAAATAAATTACATCCTCAAACCTCTGCCTAAACTAGTGTGCAGCCATTCATTTTTATCCCTTTGGGTGTCTGAGTGTTAGTTCAGATTTCTTTAGTTACTAATCATCAACATCAATGAGAAACACAGTGTGTTCTATTCACAAGTAGATGGGATAAGGGGAACCTCTAAGAGCTACATAAACATTTGCCCTATTATATCTTGGCCTCTTTAAAAAAATTAATCTTTTACAAAAAAATATTTAGCCAAGTTAAAGATGAACAACCTAGCCAAAAAAAAAAAAATAATGTCAGAGAACTCTAAGATATTTGAGTGTTTGCCTGTTGTTATACTTTTGATATTTTGGTCTGTATGGATTGGATAGTCTTTGTTATCAGTATTGCGAACACATAGGCAGCACAGTTATAGCTTAAAATATTCAAATATTGATTCCCAAGGATATTCAGGATTCTCAGCATAAATCTAAAAATCTAAGCCTAAAAAGAGGTAAATTTCTAAGAACTGGGCTGCACACTGCTGTATCAGGGGAATACAAATCTACAATATATCCCCAAAGCTGATTTTTCTATTTGGTTCTACAAACCAAGGATTTATTTATCTTATCTATCTATCTATCTATCTATCTATTTATCTATCATCTACTTATGTATTATTTATTTACATTTTATAGTCATGTTTATTATTTGCTACAATAATAACTCCTTAGATGGCACTACATATTTCTAGGACAATAATATACTAGTCTTGCCATTTGTGAGGATTTTCACTTTGGTAAATCAAATCATTGTACTCCTTTCAACAATGCTAAGATTACAGTTCCATTATTTTAAAGGATTTCTGTTATAAAGTGTAACTCAGACTTCTAGAAGACCAATACTATGTCCTTTCATTATGTCTTCAGTGACTAGCATTGTTTCTGGAATAGTCAATAAAATCTGTGTTCAGTGAATGACGGTTGAATGAATTATTGTCTGTGTGTATCTATACAATTTGAATATATATGTATATGTATACATATACACATATATGTACATATATATGTTTTAAATATATTTCGTCATATAGTCTATTTTTTATGTTGAATGTCTCTGGGGGTGTATCTGTCTTAGTTCGTTCAGGCTGCTATGATAAAATAGCACAGATTGGATAGCTTATAAACAAAAGTTTATTTCCTACAGTTCCAGAAGCTGGTTCATATCCAATACCATTTCGCTATGTTCTCATATGATGGAAGAGGCAAGGGATCTCTATGGGGTCTTTTTGATAAGGCACTACCCTCATTTATAAAGGTTCCACCTTTATGTTTTAAGTACCTCTTAATACCATTGTTTATGGGGTTAAGGTTTAAATATATAAATTTTGGGGGCAGACAAACATTCAGACCATTGCAGTGTTATTATTCATTTGGCATCATTATTTTAATACAGTTTATAAATAAATAAAAACTAAAAGGAAAATCATGCTGAGATAAGAAAAGGAATGCTCTAGATTTTATTTTCAGTTAATCATGTTTGATGGAAATCAAATGACCTATATATTACCCCCCACTGTTCACTTGCGACAGCACATAGAATGGCAGACACATGGCACTTAGGCTAAAAGTTCTCAAAGTTAGTGTGCATAAATGCCACCAGGGGAGCTTGTTAACATGCCAGTTTTTCATATTCAACCCTTTAAAAACCTGACAAACTGGTTCTGGAATAACAACATAGGCAGGAATCCACATTAAGGGAAAAACCTGGTCTTGCATGAGTGTAATAAGGTGGGCCACATCTATCTACTGTGTGACTCTAAGGCCATAGGAACATAACTGTCATTTCACCAGTAGTTTATATTTGTGTGAGTTTTAAATGAACAAGTACTTAACTGATTTTTTAAGTGGATTTTGCAAGGAAGAAACTGGGACTTCCTGAAAGAGTTAGTTTGTGTGTATTCATAGAGTGCAAGCAACTAGCAGTTCCTACTCCCCGGGCCAAGTTACTCAGACACACACAAGTTCTTTAACTTGTTTTTGCTAGGCAGCCACATTCTGCCAAATGTTTGAATAATGGACTAGATGTCGGCATTGCAAACGCATGATACTTGCACATGTCTGTGGAAACTTCCAGTGTCAAGGGCATGCACCTTTAGCTCTCAGACCAAAACATTTCTCATCCTCTGCTCCTCCGAGAGGTCTTTCCTAAACAGTGAATGTAACAGAACCTGTCTGCCCACCCACCTTTAATTTCCATCCAGCAGTTATCTTTTGCATTTCTTTCATAATCTGAGATTATCTTGTTTATGTATTGCTTCCTCATTTAATATCTGTTTCTCCTCACTAGGATGTGTGCTTCCTGAAGGCAGAGAGCACACATGTTTCTTAATGCACTGATGAGTAGAATAATCCTGGTGACTAAACCTGCTCTGGGCTTTATATACTACCCAGGATCTATAGGTATGTATTGTATGAGGAATGAATGAGGGAATAAATGTTTAAATGAATTTTCTAGGCTAATGTGGCTACATATTTCATTTAAATAGGTTTTCAAGAATTTTTGAGACTAGATTAAGTAATAAAAGAGAATATTTGGGGGTTAATATAAGAGGTATTTTGTTTTTGCTTTTTTATAATTTGTTTATGTCAGAATATCAAGATTTGAAAATACCATTTACCAGACTTCTGACATTCTGTAATCATCTTACATACCAAAGAATCTGAGAAGTACTAAAGAAACTTTTCTTAGCTTCATTTAATCAGCTTACCTAAGGTATTTCTGACAACTAACCCCCCCCCCAACAAATATACTAAAGATGTTTGCTGTCAAGAATTTATTTGAGTTGTTATCTCAATCATCTTTTCTCTCTATTTTGTGAGATCTTTATTATGATTGTGATGGGTAAATAAAAATGAGTTATGATTATTAATTGTTTTTGTACTCAGCTTTTCTGAATCATTTTTCATAGCAGGAAATTGGTATATGATTGGAGAGCAGAGATCAGTCTGGGAGGAGGAAATTTGCATGCATTTACACGTTTAATCTCCTGACTACTGTGGAACTGGGTAAAGGAACTGCTTTTATATCCTATGAGCAAAAAGAGATGTCGCCGTCTTTGAAAATTTGCTTTCATAAAAATCAACTATATTATTTTCCTTCACCTCTGGTTATTTTAACAGTCATCTCTTATAATTGGAACCTTCAAAACATGACCTCTTGGCATTGATATACTTGTGAAATTTACTTTTCTGTCTTTAAAAATCACATTTGTAAAAGTGAGTTAATAAGAGGCAGCCTATGTTTTAGCAAGAATTTTTGTTGTTATTTTGTGGAAAGACAATGTTGTTTATGTTAAACAATTTCTATTTACCTTAGGACATTAAAACAATTAACCAGCTTAAATATTGTGTTGTATATTATTGTAATTGAAAGAGAATTTGTGACAATACTTTTCCTTCCAGTGCTAGTACATAATAGGGGGGAAACCCTGCTCTTTAGTGTTTCTCTCTATAATTTAACACATTTGTCATTTCTTATTAGCTCTTCAGAGTTCTATTATTTACAACCACTTTGAGACACAATAAAAAAGTTTTCAGACAAAGCTCATTATTTCTAATTAATACCATAACAAGACTTCATGGCTGTGCTATGAAGTGAGTTTTTTAAGACAATAGTGTCTTATTATCCATTTCATTTTCTAAATTGTACTTTTGAGGTATCAGGACAATTTGTGTAATATACATTTTCTGTTGCTTAATATGCATCCAGACTACCAAACGAAAAATGTGATAAATTATTCACATCTGTGAGATTCTAACTTTTGCCTTTGAATTATAAATAAGATATTCCAATTAACAGTTTGGAAATAATGCCTTTTGGCTAAATATACAAAACACAAAAATAAATTTAATCTTTATTATAAACTGATACTATCTGAAACTGGTAACATCTGAAATTGAATATATATTGTGAGGCCATAGATTCTCCTGGAAATATACTATATTATTAAAGTAAAAGAAATGATCCTACTTATTATCAATTAGAATTTAGCTTTAAGAGAAGCATTAATCATTGGCAATTACATCTTTCAACCTGCATTCATAGTCATTGATAATGTTTTTGTTTTATCCTTCCCTCTTGATGCTTTGTGAGATTTGCTAAAAATTAGAAATTTAAACAATTTCAAGTAATCAATGGAAGAGAATAATCAGAAAATATATGTGTGTACCATAAGGTAAGACTACTAGAGGCCTGGTGCATGTAATTCATGCATAGGCGGGGGGTCCCTCAGCCTGGCCTGCACCTTCTCACAATCTAGGATCCCTCGGGGGATGACCAACTGCCGGTTTAGGCCTGATGGGGGATCAGGCCTAAATTGGTAGTCAGACATTCCTTTTGCAATCTGGGACGACTGGTTCCTAACCTCTCACCTGCCTGCCTGCTTGATCACCCCAACCCCTCTGCCTGCCTGCCTGCCTGATCACTCCTACATTGCCCCCCTGCTGGCCTGATCACTGTGACCTTGCCCCCTGCAAGCCTGATCGCCCTGACTTTGCCCACCTGCCTGACTGATTGCCCCTAACCTCTCTGCCTGCCTGCCTGATCACCCTTAACTGCCCTCCCTTGCTGGCCTGATCTTGCCCCTAATTGCCCTCTCCTGCTGGCTTGATCACCCCTACCACCATGGCTTTGTCTGGAAGGAAGTCAGACATCTGGAAGATGGCAGGTCGACCCAGTCTAATTAGAATATTATCCTTTTATTAGTATAGATAGATTATATAGGATAGGATTGCTTAAATGGGGTGGGGAGCCTTTTCAGCAGGAGGAGATGCTCTTGTCAGACAAAAACACATAAACCCTATATCTGGACTGATAGCCAGCCATATGCACTATACTAGCAAACCAGTCATTAAAAAATTGAATCACTTTCTTACAACTTACACCAAATAGCTGTTTCCCTTAAAATCCCTCCTCAGCACCCACCTTAGGTTCTGCCTTCGAAGTTCACCCAGATTTGCTTCTGATTGGTCGGTTTCTATGCCAGTGAGCATCAAAAGCTCTGCCTTCTAGGCAGCAATTGGCTTCTTGCAATTCACCCAGATTGGGTTCTTATTGGTCCGTTTCTATGCAGTCAGCATCTCTGGGCCTATCTTCAGGCCTGATCATAGAGGTGGGGCTGATCAGCAGCTGCCCCAGGCTGCTGGCGAGCAGGCTGAACTGCTGACCTCTGGGAGAGAGAGAGAGGTTTGGCTGCTTGTGAGTCGGGGAGAGAGAAGCAGGGTCTGATCACCAGCCATTGCCATTGCTGATCAGCTGTGCCTCTCTCTCTCTCCCAGAGGTCAGCAGTTCAGCCTGCTCACCTGCTGTATGTGCAGCCTGGTAAATGGTTGAGCCTCTGGTCATTGTGGATGTGATGACCCTGGCTCTTTATATATACAGATTGTTTAATATCAATGATTTTTTTTAAAAAAACAAACTTATGCTGGGGGTGGATGGGATCACATTTAAATATTTTAAGACTTAATCAAAACAATGTATATCATATAGAAAAAAACAAATCTGCAGGAGCTTGACTTGATTTTTTAAAAAGAAAACTGAAGTAACTAACATTTACAAATGCATACCATAGTGATCAGATTAATAACAACATTTAAGGTATAAGAAAAGGAAGTTGTCAGAATCACTGCTACTGCTTTGACTAAAACCTATTTTCCTGTGTACAAATGGGGACAGATTCACTTACTTCAAAAGGTGGTTGGGGTGATTAAGTAAAGGCACTTTATATTCCTGATTTTGTTTCTTCATTCCCTATAAGAAAACCTTTTGGGTTTACATAGGGTACATATATTCATTTACCCTGTACCCTAAATCATGAAATCATGAATAAGAGTCACTATGACCCAGTGAAAATATCTTCTGATTTCTAGAAGTAACATTTTAATTATTTCAAAAATTTATTTGTTGTCCTGATTTCTGAAAACTTTGCCAATCTGTGATCTCCTATAAACCCCTTGCCATTGAAGATGATTTAATAAATGGTAAGGAGGTCTAGAGACAATATTGCAGCTCTTTAGCCCATCACAGGACATACCATCCCTATTCTTAAAAATTATTCCTGGTTTAACTAAAAGGATAATGAGACCATGATAAACTTTTTTTGCATATAAATGTTTGATATGTGATGTTTCCCATCCATTTCTTGGGAAACATTTTACCAATCATCGCCATCACAACCAGGAATGATGTATAACGATAAGGATGCTCTCTTTGTCTACCTCTAGTCAGGCTCCTCTAAGCACTCTTCTCAACGAGACCTTAACCTGGAGTTTCAGTATTGCACTTGTGTGATATAACAGTATATCTGTCTCCAGTTGCTGTCACAGAGTTCCTAAAGCCCTTGTACTTTCCTAAGTGATAAAAACACTAAGGTTATCTCTTGTTCTAATATACTAGAGGCCCAGTACATGAAATTTGTGCACGATAGGGTCCCTAGGATTGGCCAGTGATCAGGGCAGATCTGGGCTTCTGGCTGCTGGCCAGGGCCTTCCTTCGTTCTGGGCTGCCCCCTGGTGGTCAGCGTACATCATAACGAGTGATCAAATTCCTGTTCTTTTGGTCGAACTCCCGAGGGGACACTTTGCATATTAGCCTTTTATATATATAGATGTTCTTTGATTAGGTTCTTGACGCAGCACTTCTGAAACCCTTGGGGTTTTCTGGGTGACAAGAGCATTTTTTATTCTAATGATCTGATTTTGGGTGGGCTCCTGGATAGTTCCTGCATGAGACCTGGTGACCAGAAAGAACGAACTATGATTAGAAGCTTGGAATTTTCAGCCCCACGCCCCATTCTTTTGAGAAGGGAGAAGGGCTGAAAATGAAGTTGAAGATTTGGTCATGTCTACATGAGAAAGCCTTGATTAAATAAAAATCCCAAAAGTATATGATTAGGAGAGCTTCCAACCCCCAACTCTATACGGAGAGAAACTCTTGTGGTCAGGACCCTCCCAAACTTTGCCCTGGCTGTTCTTCTGCACCCTTTAGCTCTTCGTTTAAGAAAGTAGTATATGTAAGTAAGTGTTTCCCTGAGTTCTGTAAGCTGTTCTAGGAAATTAACCAGACCTGAGGAGGGTATCATGGAAACCACGGATTTTTAGTCAAATCACAAAAGTTGTTGTTAACCTGGGGACCTACTACTTGTGTTTAGCATCTAAAGTGGGGTGGGAGAAGTCTGATGGAACTGTGTTCTTAGCCTGTGGGATTTGACACTGTCTCCAGGTAGATAATGTCAGAATTGAATTAAATTGTAGGACGCCCAACTGGTATGGCTTATTGTGGGGGAAAAACTTCCACACATTTGGTGACCAGAAGTACTAGAAATGAAGTGTTCTAAGTGAGTGTGGTAACAGGAAAGGAGACACAGGAAAACAGACATAGAAAGGAAGAACTAGGTTTTTCTATACTATAATTCAGCCTACATTGCCCAGTTTTAGCAATAATCCCGCTAAGTCACTTTAAAGACATTACTTGATCCTTGATATCTGATCACCCTCAATATCTGGTCAAATTCCTCATCCCCCACGTGATATCTGATCACCCTCACCTACCCTCAACAAGAATCCTTTTAGGTAAATTTACTAAGAATTCCCATTTCCTTGCCTAGCTGGCGTGACTCAGTGGTTGAGTGTAGACATGGTTCAATTCCCATTCAGGGCACATGCTTGGATTGCAAGCTCTATCCCCAGTAGCGGGTGTGCAGAAGGCAGTGATTCTCATCCTTGATGTTTCTATCTCTCCCTCTCTGAAATCAATAAAAATATATTTTTTAAAAAAGATTCCTGCTTCCCTTGATGTCTCCTCTTTGTTGTAATCTTCTATCCACTGGACCCCTCTCTCAAAACCTTCTCCTTGGTTATAAATCCCTACTTGGTTTTCTTGTATTCAAAATTGAGCCCAGCTTTATACTGAGGTCTCTTTTCACCTATTGTAATAGTTCCTGAATAAACCATTGGTTTTACTGCTTAATTTCTGTCCAGCTCTAGTTTTCTTTTAACAATAGACAGATAAAAACTAGGTGTGATTAATTAAAATATAAAAAATATACTTAGTTTCAGTTATCTTTAATGATGTAGGTAGAAAAATATCACCAATGATTTAGAATGGCAATTTTTAACTTGTGTGTCACAAGAATTTTTAAAACGTGCAATTCCTGACTAGTTAGTAAGGGGCACTGACCTATTTTATCTTACATTGTCAAATTAAAAACTGACAACAGCCAACACAATAGCCATTTGGTTTGAATGAATCACAATTATACTATTTTTTGTTATATTGGCAAAAATATAAAATTTTTGTGTGCCAAAAAATTTTAGTAATTAGTTTATGTATGCCATGAGATTAAATAGGTTGAAAATCACTGATCTAGAATGTGTTATGATTTTAATTCTCAGTATAAGTTTTGGTTGAAATTGGCTTATGTCACGTTCTGAAAACATATGTATATATTTTCTTAGCCTCACAAAACACAGTTATGATAAAAAATAAAATATATCTCTCTTATAATAAATCTGACCCTGTTGGGAAATTTAAATGATATTACAGTCACAATAATGAAAGGCATAATGAAACTTGTTGCTATGTAATATCCTTATCATCTCCAGGTTACTTGTTAATTGCCCTAATGTGACCATAGTCATGCTATGCTAGACAGTGTTAGGATGAAATTTAAATGGACCCTTTCTTTGCATTTAAGCACCATATATATTAAAAACTAGAGGCCCATTGCACAAAGATTTGTGCAATAGGCTTTCCTTCCCCTGGCTGCTGGCACCGGTTTTCCTCTGGCATCCAGGACCCAGGCCTTCGCTCCAGCCACAGCGGAGAAGCCAAGCCTCTTCAGTCTTCAGTCTTCAGTCTTCAGTCTTTCCTTGGGCCAGAGCCTTCCATCTTCGTTCTGCCTGCATATGCAAATTAACCCACCATCTTTGTTGGGTTAATTTGCATACTCACTCCTGATTGGCTGGTGGGTGTCACAGAGGTGTGGTCAATTTGCATCTTTCTCTTTTATTAGTGTAGGTACCACTATTATCTCATTGCTAAAAAAGAAAGTAATCACACATATGTACTAACACCAATGAAATTCCTTCAAAACTAAGTTATGATTTGGTATTTACTATTTCATGGCTCTTTATAATTCCTCTTCCTAATGTTCATCACAGCCTGGAAATACACATGGATAGATTTCATTATTGGTTTACTAAGTGTGCTCTATTCCATGTCACAAAGATGTAAACTTGGAAAGGGTTTACATTCATTCTTATTTACTGCAGGCACACTTCTAACACCTAGCATTATGTCTAGCACACAGTAGGCATTTGATCAATATTTTTTAAAGAGATAAATCCGCTTGATATTAAACTTTATAATGGTAAGAATTTTATTTAATTTATTCAATAAACTATGCCCAGTAACTGGCATTATACCTGGAATACAGCTGAATGAAAGAAAAAGGAAGAAAAAAAGAAAGGGAGAAAGGAAGAAAATATCATGGAATAAAAATTTGGTTCAAATCTTAGAATTTATATATTTTTTAAGTGTCATGGGGAATTTATGAATCATCCTGAAAATATATATAATATCTACATTTTTCATATAGAATATGAGGTACTAAGAATTAGCTCTAAATTGATAAAATTCAATAATGTTAAGGTATAAAATTTTGTAACTGTCAAATATTTACTCTTAATAGATAAACCTATGTGCAAGAAAAAAGATGCTAAATATACTTAGACTAGAAGCCAGGTGCACGAAATTCATGCTCTGGGGTCAGGGGAAGGTTCCTTAGCCTGGCCTGCGCCCTCGCAGTCCGGGTTCCCACTCCCAGTCTAAGCCATCAGTCTGACATCCTTAGCACTTCCTTGGAGGTGGAGGAGGGAGAGGCTCCTGCCACCCCCACTGTGCTCCCGACTCAGGGTTTCTGGCTAAGTGACACTCCTCCTGTGGGAGCACTCTGACCACCAGGGGGCAGCTCCTGCATTGAACTGGCCCCCTGATGGTCAGTGTGCATCATAGCAAACGGTCATTTCGCTGTTCAGTGGATTTGTATATTACCCTTTCATTACATAGGATTATTATATAGGACTAGAGGCCCATTGCACAAAGATTCATGCAATAGGCCTTACTTCCCCTGGCTGCCAGCACCGGTTTTCCTCCAGCACCCAGGACCCAGGCCTTCACTCTGGTTGCCGCCTTCCTTCTTTGCTCTGGCTGGAGCGCCACTCCTGTAGCTCCCTCCACCCCCTGCCCTCCCCCTCATAGCAGGTGTCCCACCCTGCCTGGCCGCTCCACACCAGTGTATGCAAATTAACCCGGCATCTTTGTTGGGTTAATTTGCATACTCACTCCTGATTGGCTGGTTGGCTTAGCAGAGGTACGGTCAATTTCCATATTTCTCTTTTATTAGTGTAGATGATATTTCCAGAAGCACTAATTCTATTAAGTGGTGAGCCAGGACTAAAAGTCATGTCCGTTAGACAATACATTATTTTTTTTCTAACCAAGAATTCCTAATCAGCCTGTATAACACATTTAATTATATTCAGCTAGGAAGAACCAAATATAAAATACTATGTTAGAGGTAAGATCTCTACAGATGAGACTATTATCATATTTCACATGAACTCGAGGCTTAAAATTTTATGTTAATTAATCATTCTATTCAGCACATACTTTTGTACCAGGCAACATTATATCAGCTAAAAATCACAGTGAACAGAGCAGACAAAAATCCCAGTGATTATTGAATACCAATTCTACCAGGGGATTAAATGCATTATCAAATATTACAAATGTTTAACAAGCATCCAATGTAAAGAGTGGATAAACAAACACATCTCCCTCTATCTTTATTTTGCTAAATATATATCAGAATCTATCATTTATCTGTCATGTATCTATCTATCTATCTATCTATCTATCTATCTATCTATCTATCATCTATCTATCTATTATCTATCTATTATTATCTATCTACCATCTTATCTCTGTCCTGTGTGTACACCAGCACATGCACATATATCGACACTCAAGTTAACAATTCCCTCTACACCTTCGTTATTTTCCACCTCTTGGTATTCAGAGGTAATCAATATTAAAAGCTGGATGCAGATCTGTACATACATTTTTGTGTTTATAGAAACCTCAAGTTATATGCAAGCATATTATCTGCTTTTCTTAAAATAAATATCATAATCATTTTTGAGAAGGCAAATATGCCATATGGCCTTCTTATTATTTAGGAAATTTTAGCATTTTATGGTTAAGTTATATTTACATTCAATAAAATTCACCCTTTTTAGTGTACTGTTTTACAAATCTTGAAAATGTATATGTTGGACCCACCACCACAATCAAGACCCCAATTACCCATCATGACCCTTAGTAGCAAACCTTCCCCCAAACCTCTGGCAATAACTGATCTATTTTTTCTCTATGTTTGCCTTTACAAACATGTCATAGAAATTAAATTATGCACCTCTAATTATAATGTGAGTATTTAATAAAGTTTAGTTATTATTGGCATATGCCATATGTCACTGGATTTAAAAAGGCAATGATAATATTATGGGAGATTTTCTTCAGGTTAATGCTAATGAAGAAAATTTTAAACATTACATCTTAACATAATGCTTTCTTGCTAATCATAAGATAAATGCCTATGATGCTAAACTGTAAAGCAAAATAATGTAAAATTGAATCAGTGAAATCTTGTATTATTGTTGCTTATTCCCACAATGCTGGGTTCATCCTATATACACACACAACATTATCAGCAGTTGAATTTTCACAACATGATATTTTCTTCTAGTCAAAATATATGGATTTGACTGAATATCTTAATTGATATTCATCAATTCACTCAAGTATAAATAGACTTTACTCAACCACTTCTATGCTAATATTCAAATTGTTTGAAATTTTATGCTATAATCCATGCTGCAATCAAAATATTTTTGTAACTTAGTTCCTTTATTTCTTTAGAAATTATTACCAAAAGAGAATTTGTAGTGCAAAGTTATGTGTATCTTAAATTTCCCCCAAAAAATTTAGTTTATTTGTCACAATGCTTTAACAATTCACACACTCAACTACAATGTAGAAAACAAGCTGCTTTCCTTCAATTCTCATTGGATATAGTCCCTTTTCTAAAACTGTTGTGAAAAATGGCATTTTATGTCATCTTTAATATTATTATAGCTACTAGTATATTGCAATTTGATACTGATTCTAATGTAAGAGCTTAAAAGCAAGTAAGCAATTGATTATTGAGATTGTGCATGGCAACCGCAGGAGTAAGAAAAATAAGAAATAGAGAAAATATTAAGAATTTAATATTAAAGAGGAAAAAATCTGTGTCTCACTAAAATTTTTTAATTGAGATATAGTAATTCAAATTCCTTTATGAGTGCGTGAGGAGGAAACTACATCTATGCAAGCAGGATCCCATAGGTTCAGATAACTGGAATTAGATGTTTCTTAATGAAGCTATATTTACGGACAAGAGCTTTTAATTTATTTTATTTAAACATATTTTTATTGATTTCAAAGAGGAAGGGGGAAGAGAGAGAGAGAGTGAGAGAGAGAGAGAAAGAGACAGAGAGACAGAGAAACATCAATGATGAGAGAGAATCATTGATTGGCTGCCTCCTGCACGTCCCTCCTACCACCACTGGGAATCCAGTGCACAACCCAGGCATGTGCCCTAACCGGGAATTGAATCATGACCTCCTGCTTCATAGGTTGAAACTCAAACAGTGATTCATGCTGGTCCAGACAAAAGCTTTTAAAAACTGTTTTCTTAAATTTATATATATTTTTCCTAATAGGGAAAAATCTGCCACATATTTGTAATGGAAACAAATGCATATTTTATTGTTGTTTTACCCCTCGCCCTCCCTTCTTAGTTTTCTTTCCTAATTGCAACTTTGCATCTTGGATCAGTCAAATTGCTATTATCTTATCATACTATTGTTTTTACACATTGAGCATTTAAAAATTACTTCTAAAATAATTGTAAAGGTATATGATTCATAATTTTATGTGTCCTGAAAATAAGGTTAACCAGTTATTCTCTTATCTGTGCATATCAATATTTTATATGCAGGTATGTATGTAGGGAATGTATGAAAGTGCATTTAAAAAATGATTTATTGATCTTTTTTTTTTTTTTTTTTTTAGAAAGAGAGAGAAGCATCTCTAGCCTACCTAGTAACCTGGGCATGTGCCCTGACCAGGAATGGAACCAGCAACCCTTCAATGCATGGGGTAAGGATGCTCAACTAACTGAGCCACACTTGCCAGTGCTTCATTTTTTTTGTTTTGTTTGTTTTTTATTGCAGCACAGGCACACTTCACCAATCCAATAAAAATGTATGCCTGTTGAATCTGATCATTTTTGTGTCCATCACTTCATCCTGACTTAAAGTAAAATTAATTCACCAGCATCTAAATTAGTCTAAGCAATTTATATAAGGATCCTTCATGTGAGTATTGATTTATTGTACCAATTCACTTAGTTCTAGCAAATTATATCTGGTTTATTTAGAAGGTTAAAAATATAAGTTTTAACATTAATGACCATTCTGAATATCTCATATTTGGTTAACCCTTAGCTGAGAAAAATGTTGAAGACTTATATATACTAATTTTCACTTATAGAGACAGAGCTTCTTTCCATAGAATATTCATGTAAAATAAGTATTAGATTATTGTTATCTTTTTCTACAGAATGACTAATACTATCTCTTGAGTTCAAGGATGTTCATGGAAGTTTGACCCCTTTCCTTATATCACATCCTCTCATTCTGTCCTGTAGAAACAACTTTACTTCAGTCCCTATTAGTCATTTTTAGTGGTGTCTATGTATGTACATGAGATGGTACATAAAATTATCCAAGGCCTTAGAGAAATTAACGCCTACCTCTAGGCATTTTGTGCAAAAAGAAAAATTTAAGAAAATGACCTGAGGTTTACAATTTACTGTATTATATTAAACTAGAGGGTCCAGTGCACGACATTTGTGCACTGGGGAGGTGGGATCCCTCAGCCTGGCCTGTGCCCTCTCACAGTTTGGGACCCCTCAGGGGATGTCCGTCTGCCTAAGCTGGCAGTCGGACATCCCCCCATGGGTCCTTAGCACTGCTGTGGAGGCTGGAGAGACTCCCACCACCACCATTGTGCTCACCAGCCTTGAGCCTGCCTTCTGGCTGAGCAGCGCTTTCACAGGGAGAGCACACTGAGCACCAGGGGATAGTTCCTGCATTAAGCATGTGCCCCTGGTGGTCAGTGTGCGTCATAGCAACCAGTTGTTCTGCCATTTGGTCGATTTGCATATTAGCTTTTTATTATATTGGATAAGATCTCTTTTATTATGTTTTTCCTATCGGGGATAGGAAAATTATGGTGCAGAGTGAAACAACATAAAACTAAGTATAACTAAATAAGTAAATTAATACTTTTAGTGGAATACTAGTATGAGAATTATGTTTTTTTATGCCCTCTTTGGCTTTCATGCTTCTCTCCACAAGCCACTACCTCTAAACATGTAGTGGTTCTCAGCTTGCTACCATTAAGAATATACAGCAATTCATGGGGAAAAAAAATATAGCAGAACAAAAAGTTAATATAGAACTGTTTTCTAATAGCATGTAGCCTATTTATTCTAGCACAAAAGTAAGATGGAAGAAAGGAAAAAAGGCAGTAAGAGAGGGATGGATAGTAGGAAGGAAGGGAATAAAAAAGAGAAATATTCTTGCATAATAACAAGAAAATTCACATATATATTTCTTCAGATCAAAAGTTATTATAATTAATATTTTAATGACAGATGCTATATGAAAAGTAGCATAGAAATCAGCATTTGGTACATGTCTCATTAACAGAATATCAGTGAATATAAAGTCAAAATATGCTGTTAGATAAGGAAATTTACTATAGATTCTCGTGTTTTGTAGATGTTGTATAACTGTCAACACTACAAAGAGTGTGTTGATATTTAATTTTTATTTGGGACTCTCTTATGCTGATGTGGCTAAGTAATCTGTGAAGAAGTGTTACAATTATGAGGTACATATGTATAAACTTGTTTTATAGAGGTAACAAAAAAAGAGAAAAAATATTTTATATAATTTTATTTTTGCATAGATGCTCACTAGACCAATGTAGGAAATTATGGTTAAAAAAAAGTCATTGTTATTTTTTTTAATTTTTAATTTTTGTATCAAGTGAAGATCTGATATAGCCTCCATTTGGTGAGTGTCTTTATGCACACACTTCTGTTTTTCAACATTAATTATTACATACTATTCTTACTATGTGTCAGTAATTTAACTTTTCATTTTTCAATAGGATCATAATATTTTAAGAAATGAGAATGGACAACTGATGGTCATTGGTGCCCATTAAACATCAACAGAAATCCCCAATTTGGGGTGCGGTGAGGAAGGAAACTTTGTTCCCTTCAAACAGACTAATTGTGATACAGCACGACTGTGAAAATGACTTGGCCGTGAAACAGCTCAATAGTGTTACAGCTCAATTATGAAACAGCATCGCTGCGAAACAGCACTGCTTGAGGCCGCCCTGGGGCGACCCCTCTCTGGCTAGACTGCTGTGCTCTGCTCTGTTCTGCTCCACCTGCTCCAGTCTGGTGGGCTTCGCTCTGTGCCAATCCACTCCATTCTGCTCAGGTAAAATGTCTTTGGTGTTTCAGCTCCAACCAGGAAAAGCAGCTTCAGTTTTCCATGGAAAGGGCAAGTGCCCTCTTTAAGTCAGCATGGAGCTGACTTCTTTAGACAGAAATCCCCACCCTAGCCCCTGATTGGTCTGTCCTCATGCAAATGAGGACTCCAAATACTCACAGTTTGATTGATCATTTGTCACTGTCCTGCTTGGTCAGAATGGAGGACTCTGGTTGGTGCAGATGCTGATGGGGATATAGCTGCAGGCTCCCAGTGGACAGGGAAAGCCTAGTGCTTTAGGGTTCCAGAACTCCTTTATGCGGGTTGGCGCAGATGGCAGCATCACACTGCAGGACTGCAGTTCAGTGTGGAGGGCAGGCAGCTTAGGGCAGGCTTCTCCCTGAAGTGTGATTAACATGGGAGGCCTCTGTGTAGAAATGGCTGCTGGGCTCTGTTTTCTTAAATTTGGGCCCAGTTAGCTGCCAAGAGCCCTTCTTAGTAGGTATATTCCTTCTCACAGTTCAAAGAATGAATACTCATTTATATCTGGATAAAATATTTTCTTTTTAAGCGTAATTTTTTCCCCCTGAATTTTCAGGTGTTCAAAAGATGTTTGGAACTGGTTTGTATAGTTTAAGGATATTTGTTTTGTACTAATATTTGCGAAATTTCTGCATTTTTGGCAAAAATATAAGGTTCAGTCAGTTTCTTATTTTCTTCATATCGATATTATATGTCTTATTTACAGTGATTTCTCTGGCATGTTTTTGTTGTTTTAGGTTGTGATTCTAAGTTGGATTCTTTATTATTATTATACTAGAGGCCCGGTGCACGAAATTCATGCACTAGGGGGCGTGGATGACCTCAGCCCAGCCTGTGCCCTCTCGCAGTCCGAGAGCCTTTGGGGGATGTCCGACTAACAGCTTAGGCCCGCTGTTGGATATCCTTAGCGTTGCCACAGCGGCGGGAGCCCAGCTTGTGGCTGAGTGGCTCTCCCCCTGTGGGAGTGCACTGACCACCAGGGAGCAGCTCCTGCATTGAACGTCTGCCCCCTGGTGGTCAGTGTGCATCATAGCAACCGGTCATTCCGCCATTTGGTCGATTTGCATATTAGCCTTTTATTATATAGGATTTCTAAAAGGTAATTGCATAAGATTTACTAATTTTTAATATTCAACAATTCGCTAAGTACTATTAGTATTACAAATAACCTGTATGAGTTATCTATAAAATATGTTTTCAATAATTGCCTTAGAAAATATACAAAACTTTTAGAACAAGATGTATAATCTATTTTTTGAAAATTACTATAAACCCACATGATTCTTCATGTTTTCTGATTCCAGATTAATGGAAATATTTAATTTTTATAAGAGAACGTTATTTATTTTTTTATATTTTCAAATTGACAATATTTTAAAAATGTATATATAAATTTATATACATGTGTATATAAATTTATATATTTATTTATTTATTTCATGTTTTAAAATGTTTCCTATATCTCTTCTCCTTTTTTTTTTTTGTTAATTTCTAGATACATGACCTTTTCCTTTATATCATTTTAAAGATATAATTAATTTTATTTTTATCATCGGTTTAAGGATTTGTTTTCATTTTAATATTGCTTGCTCTCTGTTTTATTATATATAACACAAGTTATATCAGTATTTTTAGTTCCTGGGTAACAGTGGGTGCATTCTTGCTTAATCTC
Organism: Eptesicus fuscus; assembly: GCF_027574615.1. NCBI lineage: Eukaryota > Metazoa > Chordata > Mammalia > Chiroptera > Vespertilionidae > Eptesicus > Eptesicus fuscus. The sequence goes on from NC_072474.1 coordinate 97,469,983, forward strand.
TAGATCATAAGTGCTTTACCCAATTACACACAATGAGCCAACATTAACAAACATTTAGTAGAACTGCTAGTGATTTGAACTCCTTTAACTGGTACAAGGAAAAGCTGAGTTTTCATTTTTGAGACTTTTGTTGTAAAAGTGTCATTTAGCTATGTTTACTGATTATTACTTTCACCTACATTATATCTCTATGGAATTGATGCTTTAGAGCTTTATACCGTCCTTATACTGAAGTGGGAGGACGGTGCACTATGAATACAGAAGATGCAGGTTCTAGATAGTTTAATCATTGACTTACTGTTTGCTCAACTGCAAAACATATAAGGTGGTGCATGTGTACATTCTTTGAAGAAAATAAAGAGCTCTAGAGTTAAGCATGTTTTTTCTCATTGAAAAATGAAATTGACAGATATAGAGATAAATTTATCATTGCCAAGACAGTGATATATTCAGATAGACAAATAAGTGTTAAAATGTTCCCTGTTTAATTTTATCATGAGTAACTAAATTTGAAGTTCACTAAGTGAAAGAAGCAAATGAATTGAAATATTTAAAAAGTTCTTACTTGATATTCATCATATCTTAAGAATTTAAATATAGTTGTAAGATAAAATCTCACACATGCCTGTTTTCTTTTTCCAAATAATACTGTGAACTGCAGTTCAAAATGAAGTGAGTTGTGAGTAGGGAGATTGGCAAGTGACATTTTTCTCCATTAATTCTGCATTCCTCATTTCATTCTGTGTTACCCCCTCAGGCTGGAGTCCCAATATGAGCCTTGTCACAATCTGTAGCTGTCACCTCAAGTGAGTGAACAACTTTCCAATATGTCCCTGACAGCAGGATTTCAACCATGTGGGAGGATTTGGGAACAGCCCCTTGATTGACACTTCAAATATCCCTCATCAGCTCCATGGTGGTTTTGCTTTTGCTGAAGAGTTCAGGTGTTCGGAGATGGGTATTGTTAACTATTTCTGGACTGATTTATTTTTATCTTGGAAAAAAAATTCTAAAGCATATAATGTAACTTTGGAATATATAAAATAGGTTTCATTCCAATCCTATTTTATAATTTACTAGAGGCCCAGTGCATGATTAAATCATGCACGTGTAGGGTCCCCTAGGCCTAACCTGCCATCCAGGCCATATCCACTGCCCTGCAAAGCCTAGCACGCTCTGCGGACACTGCTAGCAGCCTGCTCCCCGCTTTTGATGGCAGAGGGTCCGCACCTCCCCGCTTTCGATCGCGGGGGAGCTGGCTGGCTGTCTGCTGGTGCACCAGGCTTTCTGAAAGCCTCCTGCGCAGCAGAGGCTTTCGAAAGGCCTGGTGCTGGAGCGGACAGACAGCCAGCTCCCCTGCTTTGGCTTTCGATCATGGGGGAGCTGGTTGTCTGTTCGCTGGTACACCAGGCCTTTTGAAAGCCTCTGGCGCAGCGGAGGCTTTTGAAAGGCCTGGTGCCTGAGTGGACAGACAGCCAGCTCCCCCTCTTTCGCTCCCCGCTTTTGATGGTCCACAGCAGGACGTGGGCTCGCTGCCAAGAGGCCCCTTCTGTGCCGCAGCACAGCCATGGCGCAGACTCTGAGCTCCCGCTGCCACTGGCGATGCGAGCTCAGCGTCCCACCAGCCCAATTGGCCACCCAGGCCACCCCGAGTCCCGCCCCCTGCGTTTCCCGTTGGCCCAATCGTGGGCGTAGCAGAGTGATGATAATTTACATATTACCCTTTTATTAGGTAGGATTAATTACTTTTTTATAGATATGCTTTATATAATATTCACAGGCAAAAATATGTTTTTATAGATAAATGACACAAATCTGTTGGCTTACACATATTTATTAAATAGGTTTGTAATTTGTATAATTTAAAAAACAAATTTAAAGCAGAGATCAGATTTTTCACAAGATTCAGCTATATTTATTTTCTCTTATTGCTCTAAATATTAATAACTATGTCTATAGGCAAGTTTTCATCACCTAAGCACTTCAAAAAAAAAACACAAAACTGAGGATGCATAGTATAAGATAGAAATTAAAATATCTCACTTCTGTGATAAGCACATAACTAAAAAAACAAATCACTTCATTGATTTATGTTAACTAATTTTGTATTAACATATTATTAAAGATGAGGAAACACAATAGTATGTATATGCTAGTAGTTAGGTCCTATAATGGTTGTAAATAATATCATGATAAAAATGTTGGTGGGTATTGATTGGTCTTGAAACATTCACAGCATTTTGATTTATTTTAGAATGTACAATTTACTTAAGGCTAACTTTTAAGTGCATCATATAGTTTTATGCTTTCTATAAATTCACCCTCAGGATTGGGCCTAAACTGGCAGCCAGATATTCCTCTCACAATCCAGGACCACTGGCTCCTAACCGCTCACCTCCCTGCCTGCCTGGGAAGAAAAAAAAAAGGAAACATATGTACTACAATTTGTAATACTTTAAACAATAAAAGAAAAGAAAAAAAATGACAATGTGTATCATATCAGTTAAATTCAATGATAGTAATCAGAGCAAATAATCATTTCAACTGAGATCTTTCAGACATTTTTATTTTTTATAGTCATGGTTAGACTATAAAAATATTATTTGACTGGACAATGTATGAGGTTCATAACAGCCATACAGAATGTATTAGGTTCCTATAGATGTAATAAACGGTTACAATTCGTAGTGACTGAAAAGTATACAATTTATTATCTTATATTTCTGGAAGATAAATGCCAAAAAATGGGTCTCACTGGCTAAAGTCACGGTATTGGCGAGGCTGTATTTCTCCCAGAGGCTCTGAGGAAGAATCTATTTCCTTGTCTTTTCCATTTTCCAGAGGCTGCCTGGATTCCTGGACTCATGGCCCCCTTCTACTTCAAGCCAGTAGTCTATTAATTCCTTATCACTTTGTATCATTCTGACCATTCTTTCTACTCTCTTCCAATGTAAGTTCTTAATTACATTGGGCCCTCCTGAATAATCTATAGGTTTTAAGATTCACTGATTAACAATCTCATTTCGTATGAACCTTAATTCTCCCTTGTCATATAAGGTAACATTCACTGTTACCAGGGCTGAGGGTGAGGCTTTGGGGAGGGTCATCATTCTGCCTACTACTACACAGAATAAGAATATTAAAAATTAAATTAGAATATTGTTTTACAGTTGGAAATTATGAAGATGGGGGAGAAAAATGTGAATCTTTATACACAGTGCTTACAGGTTGGTTACTCTGATATTTTGATGGCTACCTTAGGCTACTTCAACTTTCTTTACCCTTGGGATCTGTAGCTAACTTAACTTAATTTTTCACTTGTGAAAAATTAAATTAATTACATTCAATTTTCCTTTGAGAATACATTTTTTAGTCATAGTGATGCATAGTTATTATGCTTCAGGAAGGAAGGTTTATAAATGCTTATTAACAGTCACAATTGTAGATATTCTTCCAAATTTATCTCTGAAGAATACAATTTAAAAACACATGAAATATCTTCTAATAAGATGCAGTTGAGGGAGGGGAAGAGGAAAGAGGGGAAAGAAAGGGAGAAAAAGAAAAGATGCTTTTGCTTAAAATAAGTGAGGAATTTCATATTTTACCCTCTGGTCCTGATGTAAAAAGAAAAGGAGGCAAAAAAATCTAAAGTAGATATAGATGGATAGATCATAGATGACAGATAGATAGATAGTAGATGATAGACAGTCACAGGAGAGAGGAAAAAAAGAAATAAAAAGAAGGAAAGTAAGAAGGAAGGAAAGTATTAGTATTATGCTATCTCTGTAATCTACTATTTTCAGCTCAATTTTCAGATATAAGAAATGTGACCTTTTAAATAGTCAAAATTCTTTCATTCAGAAGTTACAAATGACTATTATTTAGTGGTGTTCCCCCTCCCCCACCTTTTTTTGAATTATTTTTGCTACATTTTTCATTTGTACTATGAGGGGTCTTGAGGCCATGGTTAATAGGATGTGCTGAATGTATTTCTATATATATTAATTTCCATGGGTAAGTGTATCACTCACAATGATACTCTTTTTACCACTATTTTTAAAATTATAGATTTTTTTTCTACTCTTTGCTGCTGTCTGCCCCTCTTGCCAACTATGTTGCTTTTCCCACTTCTGATTGTGACTGTGGCTGCTGCTGTTGTTCCTTCATTCTAGTTTTGTTTTGCTTCTTCTTTTTATCCTATATTTACTCCATATTGTCCTGCCTAATACCTGGTCAGGACCGATTACTGTGATCATACTTCCATTTGTTGACTAAACATTTTACTTATAGTACTTATAATACTTATAGTACATAGTACATTTTACTTATGGTACATACTAGTAGTACTTATAATATTTAAATAGATAATTCATAAATTTATAAATGCTATCCACTCACTTATCCATTCACCAAATATTAATGGAATGTTTAAACTTTCCTATGAACAGTAGTATTATTATTGATTGAGAAAACAATAAAAATAAAAAATACATAGTTGCTATCTACAAAGAGTTTATACTTTAGTTGTAGAGAAGACACACAAAATAACTGCAATTTAAAATCTACAGGTAATGAATATAAGAATAAAACTAAGTACTGTAAAATGCCCAAACAAATCATCATTGTATTATAAACTATTAGAAACTAGTTCATGAAAGTAATTCTATTTTGGCCTAAGTTTCAAATATTATCATTGTTAAAGATGACAAATCATAGTTCTTGAATGTATAGTAAGTAGTAGAATGTTTTAATTCTTAAATGATAGTTTGATACAACAAATGGAATCTAGACTCAAAATTCTTCCCTTTTTTTTTTTTTATTTATCCTTGTACCTTTTACTTATTTTCAGTCTTATCTGTGCTCTAATCCAAATATCCTGGAAAGTGTCCACACTTCCATAACAAGGAACACCTCAACATACCAGACTAGAGGGCTTATCAGAGCTTCCTACATGAGGTATTGTCACTGTACAGACAAAGTGAAATGATTTTCTTTCCAATCACCATTTTAGGAAACCATCATGGGATGTCAGACTGATATTTGCTTAAACATAAGAAAACTTTATCCCTGGGAATTGCTCTTAGAACTTTACTAGAGGCCTGGTGCATGAAATTCGTGCACGGGGACGGGGTGCTCCTCAGCCCGACCTATACCCTCTCCAATCTGGGACCCCTCGAAGGATGCCCTACTGCTGGTTTACAGGGATCGGGCCTAAACTGGCAGTCGGAAATCCCTCTCACAATCTGGGACTGCTGGCTCCTAATCGCTCACCTGCCTGCCAGCTTACCTGGTGGTCCCTAACCACTCTGCTTGCTGGCCTGCTCACCCCCAACTGCCCCCCATGACAGTGTGCTCACCCCCAACTGCTTCCCCTGCTGTCCTGCTCACCCCCACCTTCCCTTCCCACTGGCCTGCTTGCCCCCAACTGTCCCCCTGCTGGCCTGCTCACTCCAAACTGCCCCTCCCCCTGCTGTCCTGATCACCCCCAACTGACCCCCACTGACAACCTGCATGCCCCCAACTGGCCCCCTTGCTGGTCTGCTCACCCCCAACTGCACCCCTGCCAGCTTGATCACCCCCAACACCCCCTACCTGCCTGATCATCCACAACTGCCCTCCCATCTTGGCCTCTAACTGCCTCTACCTTTACCCTGCCACCATGGCTTTGTCCAGAAGAACATCCGGAAGGTCTCCTTGAAGGTCTCCCAGTGTAATTGGTATATAACCCTTTTATTAGTATAGATAGAGGCCTGGTGCATGGGTGGGGACCAGCTGGTTTGCCCTGAAGGGTGTCCCAGATCAGAGTGGGGGTTCTCTTGGGACATGGGGCAGCCTGGGTGAGGGGCCTGTGGTGGTTTACAGGCCGGCCATGCCCCCATGGGGTGATGGTCCCCGCTGGGGGGGCGTGGCCAGCCTAGGTGAAGGGCTGAGGGCAGTTTTCAGGCTGGCCACACCCCCCTCAGGGTGGGGGTCCCCACTGGGGTGCCTGGCAAGCCGAGGTGAGGGGCTGATGGCTGTTTGCAGGCTGGCCACATCCCCCAGCGGGGACCCTCACCCCTGGGGGTGTGGCCAGCCTGGGTAAGGGGCTTTTTTTCTTTCTTTTTTTTCAGCGCCTACTTGAGCGGAGGCCAGGGATGGCTAAAAGCAGGTATCTGGGATTTATTTATCTTCTCTAATTGAAACTTTGTAGCCTTGAGTGGAGGCCAGGGCTGTCCAGGGCGGGTGGAAAGCTTGGCTTCCTCCATCATCAGGGGCAACCCAAGACTCCAGCTCACTCCAGCTCCATGGCCGCTGCCATCTTTGTTGGGATAATTTGCATACTTGCTCCTGATTGGCTGGTGGGTGTAGGGGAATGATGGTTAATTTGCATGTTTCTCTTTTATTAGTGTAGATAAGAACATGTGCTTTTAACATGCAAACTTTAGATGCTTATGATAGAAGCCAAATACCCATATATATGCAAAGATGTATTTGGGTACATATTTTTCTGTAAGTTGGGTACATATTTTTCTGAGACAATAAGCTAACAAAATGGGATCTGACTCAATGAACTAATACAACAGTGATATTTCCACAACTCAAAATAGTAGGATTTTATATCTTTCCATGGCAAGGAACATTTGAAAGGAATATTGCTTACCTCCTGCCCCATTTACTCCCCCTCCCCCCATAATATCCTACATTTCTATGGTACTGAAAATGTATAACAAATTACACATGAAAGAAGTAGAGGTTTAAATAAATAATACAGCACGCAACATGTTTGGACAAGTAGTGACTAGGGAATACTGACCCATTAGAGTTAACTTTGTAAATTATACATTTTAGTTATTCTCTTAAGGCCTATAACTATGACAACATTTTTAAAATGTTATAAAATGAATGGGAAATTGTACCTCCATAAACCACCTGTTTATGCTGTTAGATTACTGATGTTTTAGCCATGCTACTCATATATTTTGTTTCTTAAAAATCTCATAGAAAACCACCCTTCTTAAAACTAAACAAGTTGTTAAGTTTAAAACACACACACACACACACACACACACACACACACACAGAACCCTAACCATATATTACTTTAACCTATGTCCTTCCAAAATATGTATTTTCGTGATTTATAATTCATAGTTTACATTTGTACATAGATGGTAATGCTCAGTAGAACATTCTAATTTTACGGAAACTATTTGTATATTCAGAATGAATAATTATGTATAGGAAATAAAAAAAGTTGGGTTTCTTTATAAGGTTACAATATTTCAAATTATAAAGACCACATTCTTCATAAGTAAAGATTACCATCTTAGAATCATGATGTAATACGTGTCTATTTAAAGGTAGTCAGCCCTACCTGGTTTGGCTCAGTGGATAGAGCATTGGCCTGTAGATTGAAGGGTCCTGGGTTCTATTTCAGTCAAGGGCACATGTCCAGGTTGCAGACTTGATCCCCAGATGGGGGCATGCAGGAGGCAGCAAATCAATGATTCTCTCTCATCATTGATATTTCTCTCTCTCTCTCTCTCTCTCTCTCTCTCTCTCTCTCTCTCTCTCTCTCCCTCTCCCTTCCTCTCTGAAATCAATTTAAAAATAAAGCTAATCATACTTTATATTCAGCTGAATAATATAAATTAGAATCAATTCATTCCATTTATCATATCTAAATATTAATATTCTCCATTAAAACAAATAACTCAGAATTTTTTTTCAGTAGCTTCACTGCTTCCACAACAAAACTAATTATTTTTAGTTACTTTTTTTTTAAAACCTTACCCAAGAAATGAGGATATTTTCCCCATTGCTTTTTAGAGAAGGGGAGAGAGAGAGCGAAACATTAATGTGAGAGAAGACACATTGATTGTGTGCCTCCTGCTCTCACCCTGACAGGGGTTGGGGATCAAACCTGCAACCCATGTATGTGCCCTTGACCTGTAATTGAACCCGTAACCCTCTGGTGTGCCAATGTTCTAACCACTGAGCCAAGCCAACAAGGGCAATTATTATTTAAAGGAGTGATTAGGAGTTTAATTTGTTAACTGATGTGCTGGGCTAGCTGGATATTTTTGTACTGCCTGCCTTATATTAGATTTTGAAGCTCCTGGGAAAAACCCTTGATATGTGACCTCCTATAAAGAGTGACTAGTTCAGACTAAGATGCCTGAATAGAGGACCTTTCAGGGGTAGCTATCTTAGTCCTCACAAAAGAACCTGAGCAGAATCAGTTCTTTTCCTGCGTGGCATACACTTCTTTGTTAAGGGCAGCAATTACATTCCAAAGGCAAGCTCACAGACACAAAATACAAAAAGAAGAAGAAGAAGAAGAAAAAGAAGAAGAAGAAGAAGAAGAAGAAGGAAGGAGGAGGAGGAGGAGGAGGAGGAGGAGGAGGAGGAGGAGGAGAAGAAGGAAATGAGTTCACACAAAGTTGTCCAAGAAGAGAGATCTGTAATCTCCCAGCCAAACACCTGATATGACCTGAGTGATCCTAAACATCACATGTAGCTAAGAAAGATGTTTTTAGCAGGCACATCTATGATTTGCTTCTGGTGGTTTGGAGGCAGGGAAAGCACTTTGAGACAGAAGTGATTTTGTGAAGGCAGGGAAGGGCGAGTGCGAGGCAAAAGGCAGCCTTGCTCTGCACATATTATGGGAAGGGCCACATTAAAAAATAATCCACTCCTACAGAGAGGAGGAAGAACAAATGAGTGCTGGTCCATTACTTTGCTTCAACTTGACCCTCATTACACTCAAATAAATATTCATGAAGCCCCCTCAACTATTGGGTCATAGGTAAGATAAGAAAGGTATCTGGAATAATAAATGGCAATGCTTGAGCTTACAACAAAAGGGGAGTTCTGTTAATTTGGAATCTGTATTTATACTCAAATAATGTATTTTTTATAAGAAAATTATAAAATAGAAGCATTTATTGAAAACCTGAATTTATTATTTTTAATAGTTATTTTTTTAATAACAGACAAAGGTCAGTAATTGCCATTAGGTTCCATTTTAATATACTGAATATTTAGCAGAAAAACAGAATATTGGAACAGCATTTATTTGTTAACATAGGAAAATAACTTGAAATAGATATTTCTGATTGCTTTAATGAATTCAGGCTCACAACCCCTAAGTAAACAAAACCATCATATTACTTGTCTGTGTTGTCAACAGTTTCCTCTCAGCTTGGCCACACAACAGAATGAAAATAATGTGGGTTTTGTATTCCAGGTACATATGCTGCATTTAACAGTTTTTAAATAAAAAGTAAGATAATTACACATTTTAATCTTACCTAATAAAACAGTAATATGCAAATTGACCACACCTTCACTACACCCATAAGCCACGCCCACCAGCCAATCAGAAGCAAATATACACATTAAACCAGCAAAGATGGGGGGGGGAGAGGGCAGCACCCATGCCAGTGAGATCCAAGCCATGATGGTGGACTGGGGCAGGCGGTTAGCGCTGGCAGCCGGCTGACCAGGTCTGCCATCACCTATCGCAGACTGGGGCAGGCAGCGTGGGTTGAAGCCCGAAGCCGGCTGCCCCGGTCCACCATCACCAATCGCGGATCGGGGACCGGGGCAGTCGCCTGCACAGGTCCGCCATCATTGATCGCAGCCTGCAGCCGCCTGCCCAGGTCCGCCATCACCGATTGCAGACCGGGGCAGGCGGCGTGGGTTGAAGCCCGCAGCCGCCTGCCCGGGTCCGCCATCACCAGGTCCGCCATCACCAATCGCGGACCCGGGCAGGCGGCGTGGGTTGAAGCCCGCAGCCGGCTGCCCCGGTCCGCCATCACCAGGTCCGCCATCATCAATCGCGGACCAGGGCAGGTGGTGTGGGTTAAGGCCTGCAGCGGCCTGCCCAGGTCCACGATCAGGGATCACGGACCAGGGCAGCTGCCTGCCCAGGTCCATCACCGATCATGGACCAGGGCAGGCAGCGTGGGTTAATGCCCGCAGCCGGCTGCCCAGGTCCGCCATCACCGATCTCGGACCAGGGCAGGCGGTGTGGGTTAGCGCCCGCAGCAGCCTGACCAGGTCCCGGATGAGGGCTTCAAGTCAGCCATCGCCAGTGGCAGCTGACTCAAAGCCCCTATCAGGGATCATGGACCAGGGCAGGCAGCGTGGGTTAATGCCTGCAGCAGGCTGCCCAGGTCCCCGATCACGGATCCAGGTGGCGTGGGTTAGCACCCACAGTCATCTGACCAGGTCCACGATCACGGATCACAGACCAGGGCAGGCGGCATGGGTTAGCACCCGCAGCCGCCTGCCCAGGTCCCCTATCGCGGATCCAGGTGGCGTGGGTTAGCACCCACAGCCATCTGACCAGGTCCCCGATAGGGACTTGGAGTCTAGCATAACGAAAAGAATAGTCAGCAAAAGCAGGAGACAAGGTTTCATAAGTTCTCCCCCAGGTCACCACTGTTCTCTTATACATTTTAATTATCCCAGACTTTGCATGATGGGATTTGATTTGAATTATGCCTGATAGAGATTACATGGCATGAATTGTAGGCTCATTCTTTCTTTTTGTGGTTGCCTGACTGAGAAAGGCCTTGGAATGAGAGAAGGCACTTTTATTCTCCTTTTTCATTCTTTAGAGGCTGAGGAATTACAGTTATATGAAGAACTTAGTGAGAGAATGAAAGTCTCATGCTGTATTTTTCTGTAAGTTTTATCATGTGGACTATCAAAAACTTGGTGGGATCCTTTTCAAGAGGTGTTACAAAAATTATGTTGGAATTAACATTCAAGAGTAAAAGGAGAGAAGTGAGTGGTGGGTAAAGGAAAGAACTTTGTCCTAGAAACCAAATAGAAGCCACATAAACCTTCAGATTCTTATTCATTGTGCTTTGGAGGTATTAAAGGATAATTTTTAAAAAAGTTAAAATCATGACTTATAATCTGTATAGATAAAAGGCTAAGTGACCGACATTTGTCCATCCGTCCGACCAACTGGTACATATGACGCACTGGAAATATAAAAATAAACTTTGACTCGCACACGTGCCATACATATAAAGCTCTCGCTGGCGCTAATTTGAATGTTGCATTTGGTGGGAAAGTTCTTTTCAGAGGGGATTTTTGTGTTGCCATGCTATACGATTGGCCATAGTACAAATAAGTTTTAAAGTACTGTAGTGTTTGGGGATGTTTCAGACAGTTGTCTCTTAAAACAAATATGAGATCAGAGGATTCTGCTTATAGTGAATGGTTAGTAAAACTTGGAGATGGCAAACTTGATAGCAATTTTCATTTAGGAATGGATATTATTGAAATTCCCCATGAAATGATTTTTAATGGATCTATTATTTAAGCCATCTTTGGAAATAGTATATCTATAGATAATATTAAAAATATATCTAAACATGCAATTCTTTGTTCAAAAAATGAGCACGTTCAAAAATTAAATGAAGAAATTTTGGATATACTTGATGGAGATTTTCACGCCTATTTGAGTGGTGATTCCATTGACTCAACAGATGATGCTGAAAAGGAAAATTTTCCTATTGAATTTCTTAATAGTATTACTCCTTCTGGAATGCCGTGTCATAAATTAAAATTGAAAGTGGGTGCAATCATCATGCTATTGAGAAATCTTAATAGTAAATGGGGTCTTTGTAATGGTACCAGATTTATTATCAAACGATTGTGACCTAACATTATCAAAGCTGAAATATTAACAGGATCTGCAGAGGGAGAGATTGTTCTGATTCCAAGAATTGATTTGTCCCCATTTGACACTGGCCACCCATTTAAATTAATTCGAAGATATTTTCCTGTTATGCCAGCATTTGTGATGACTATTAATAAATCACAAGGACAAACTCTAGACAGAGTAGGGATATTCCTACCTGAACCCATTTTTGGACATGGTCAGTTATATGTTGCTTTCTCTCTCGCTTTTTTTAAAGCATTTTTAAAAAATATTTTATTGATTTTTTTTTTTTACAGAGAAGAAGAGAGAGGGATAGATAGTTAGGAACATCGATGAGAGAGAAATATCGATCAGCTGCCTCCTGCACACCTCCTACGGGGGATGTGCCCGCAACCAAGGTACATGCCCTTGACCGGAATCGAATCTGGAATCTTTCAGTCCACAGGGCAATGCTCTATCCACTGAGCCAAACCAGTTAAGGCTGTTGCTTTCTCTTGAGTTCAAAGAGCATGTTACGTTAAAGTTAAAACTGTAAATACTTTATCTCAAGGGAAATTAGTCAAGCACTCTGAAAGTGTTTTTACTCTTAATGTGGTATACAGGAAGATATTAGAATAAGTTTAATCACTTTATCAATCATTATTTGCATCAATGTTGTTTTTATATTACGAGTTTGTTATTGTTATATCAGTTTGTTATTGTTTACTTATTAATAAATTTATGTATTATTTTCATATACATTGTACTCATTTCCTTTTATCTCTCACACTTTTATTATAGAGAAAGGGCAAATAGCAATATTAAAATATTTCATCTAATTAATTCCCTTTCAATGTGCACGAATTTCGTGCACCGGGCTACTAGTTATAAATATAATATAGTAATTATGATGTGATAAAGTAAAAGTTCTTATGCCAATGTGAGTGTGAACATCCATTCATATATATATATATATATATATATATATATATATATGAAACTTTGATGATGATATAAATTTCTCTGAAATGTTGAATTTATTTCCATCTATAATATTTCAGATAAAAACACAAAATCATTTTGACTTTGTTGTTTTTATTTATAGATTAAATAAACCCATACAATTATTTTACCAATGTATTTACTCAATAATACATAATCTATGTTTAAAACTTTATTTTATTTTTTCCATTATCATTTATCACCTCTAGTCCCTCTTCCAACTCCCACTCCCCTCCACAATCATCACACTGTTGTCCATGTCCATGTCCATGAGCTCTCTTTCTCTCTCTCTCTCTTTCTTTCTTTCTTTTTTTTGCTCAATCCTTCTGTAATCAGGGCAATTGAGTTATCCTTTTCCTCATTGGGTGCTGGGGATGGTGTTCATCTGATATCTTGAGAAAAAGAATATTCTGAGACTTGCATGGGAGAATGAGTGATTCTTATTTTCATGGAATTACATCCCTTGGGTTTCTAAAGTCCTATATCCCTTAGTCCAGTCATAGAAGAAGTATAATTGGGGTTCCAGTAGAGCTAGAAGCGAACACAGTGTTCCATATTGTAGCCAGGTCTGGTTTAGTGTTAGGCTAGTTGCAGTTCATTAGTCCATTGTACTCTATTCAACTATGAATTATAAATATAAAATCGAATATCAGTGCTTAATCTGAGACTGTCTATGATAATTTTGCACTAAGAATATTTGACTTTTATAATAAGAGTTCAAAAAGAATAATTAAGTAAATAAAAATAAATATCTTATCTGCCAGATGTTTATCCTGACAGACAAAATGTGAATTCTCAAACTTTGAGGAATAAGTTTAGATTAGGTCATAGGGATATAAATTTGATGCATCTATGAATAAAAAATGACAGAAATAGTAATAATTTTGAATAAAATTTGATAAAGTTGGCCAAATACAAAGTATTAATTAATTAATTAATTAATGATTAGCACACAACATTTATTGAGATAATAACTTAAAAGTGTGGATTTCAAAGTCTTGGGGTGCAGAGCCTGTGCTTTGGTAGTGGGTGTGCCTTTGCAAGCATCTTCACCTCTTCATTTCTTAGTTGCTATATGTTTGAGGAAAATTAGGATACTAGAAATTTTCTCAGAAGTGTGTGGATTTAATTTTTTTTTTTTAAAGAGCTTAGACGTATGCTATTATATAAATGTTTAATAAATACGATTTCAATTAATGTTTACACATTCTATGTTCTTACCTTTCTTTATGTTTCTTATCAGTTCTTACCATGTAACCTATGATAGATTTATTTATTTGTTTCTTGTCCATCTCACCCAGGATAATATAAAATCCCAAAGGGAAGGCATTTGCAATTTTAATTATTTCAGACACTATGCAATGTTTGCAGTTCCAAATACATGAATCTTCAGTGTCTTTTACACATTTTTAAAAGAAATGGGGTCTTAATGTTTTACACATAAATTTTAAAATTTACATTTAGAAACTTTAACTTTTAGTAGCAGAGTGTTGAAAATGCTTTTCCCATTTTTCTTTTAGCATTATTTTTAATTCTAATTCCTGCCTTAATTTTTGAGCTCTTTTAAGTTTACAGAAGAATTCAAGAAGCTCTACAGAGTTCTCATGGCATATTTTATACAGAAGTTTTATACTTTTTGGTATGGCATTAATTAATACATTCATTAATTTAATGTGTATTAAGACATTATGCTAGGCCACATATTAATTAAATCATTGCTGATAGATGACTTGTTCAGAAAAGGTGAGACACTTGGTTCCTTAGAGGACAAACAATAAATAAATTAACAGATAGTAAAAAAATATGTCTGATAGCGGTGATAGCTATGGATAATAAACAGAATAGTGCAATAGCCGCTTGGAATGTGTGTTGAGGGTACAGGTTACTTTATGCAGGATACTTTATCTGAGGAGTTAATATTTTAAGGATGCTGGGAAGAGCCAGGCAGAAGGGAATGCAAGAGCAAAAGGTTTTGAGTGAGAATCAGTTTGGCAAGTGCAAGAAATTCCATGGAAGGCTGCTATTATTGAAGACTTCTGAATCAGAGGATGGGAGTCCTATATAATAAAAGCCTAATATGCAAATTGACTGAACAGCAGAACAACCAGAGGAATGACCGGTTGCTATGATGTGCACTGACTACTAGTGGGCAGATGCTCAATGCAGGGGCTGCCCCTAGCTTGCAGGCCTCAGGCCAGCCAAGGCAGGTTCCAGTGGGGACCCCCTGATCACCCTGCCAGTCACCCCGCAGAGGGAGGTGACCTGGGGGGGTGGAGCCAGAGAGTGGGCGATGCCAGACCGGCCAAGACACGTGCGAGTGGGGGGGCCCCAATCACCCCACCAGTTGTCCCACAGATTGGCTCTGATAGCTGGCCAGGCCTAGGGACCCTACCCATGCACGAATTCTGTGTACTAGGCCTCTAGTCATATAAATAAGCTAGAAAGGAGGCATGCAGTCAGATCAGGTAGTGCTTCATATGTCATGGGAGGGGGTTATTCTCTTTAATTCTAGATACATTTCAATACTGTCTCACAAGACAGTGCAGAGTATAGGTCAGAGTGAAAGATCTGACTGTGATTGCTTGGGTATAAATTCTGCCTTGACTCCCTCCCATTGTTCAACCTTGTTAAATTAATGCGTGTTTTTTAAAAAGTAATACAGTATTTAATATTTTAGAGTCTTTATTTAAAAACAACTATCATAATGGTATATACTTAGGCTACATATGAACATTAATGTGTTATTAGAGCCAAAGACACAGATAATAAATGGCTCACAATAAATGTTCAAAAATGGTTAGCAAATCTACATTTGCTGCTGAGAGACTAATGAAGTAAGCTTTTGAATAACTAAAAAAAAAAAAACAAAAAAAAAAAAACATTTAGGAAACTGATATAGTAGTTCAGCTGTGACCTGTTTTGTGGTGGAAGGAAAGATGTAGAAAAATTGATAGATAAGAAATATTTGTTGTTGGATTTATTAGTGAATGGGAATGTGGGGATGAGGAAATGAGATCATGTTTTCCTATATTATCTCTCCCTTTGCATATTTCTATTAAAGTCTTCTTCCATCCAGAATCCAATGAATAGTTAATTATACTTCCTGATTTTAGATTTCATAAAGTAATTTTATTTTTTGTATATTGCCTGGTATATAAATCTTTTTTTAATAATCATTTGCCAAGCACTGTTTTTTAAATATTTCATTTTCTTATATTATTTGTTTAGTTTTTTCATCATATATTAAATGATTTTAGTTTTAGGCTCCCATTTTAGGATATAAATTAGGCTTTCTATTATGGAATCAAGACCATCATTTACTAGTTATTGAAAACTTAATATAAGTCTTAATTTCTGCTAAGACAATTCCTTTTTATGACATTCTTATCCTCCAAAAATTTTTAGTTATTTTTACCTATTTAAATTTTTTAAAAAATTAACATTTGAATGTCATTGTATTAAATAAGCATATATTTATTTTGGGAGAAATTGATATCTTTATAACATCCAATACCCAGAAACAATTGCAGAATTATCCCTATATTTTCTCAGGATATCTTTTATATTTCTCAAGAAAAGGTACTTATCTATCTATTAACTATCTATCTGAAATATTGGGCAGGTACTGTAGCAATATCCTACATATTACCTGTAAGGCATTTTGCATTTTTATTGACTATAGAAATAATATTTTACCTACTTAATTTTTAAAAATTATTAGTGTTATATCTTCATTTCTTCTCCCAACACTTTAGATTTTTAAACAATCATATCTTAATTAGGGAATTTTCAACATTCTTTGTATAAGTGTAACTTTGTTATGGCTGTTGTTGTTAATGCATTGATCTTGTATCCTGAAAAATTTTAAAGAATATTAGTAATATTGTTCATGAGCACTTCTATTCAATCACCATTTAACCTTATACTGGATAACACTTGAAATGGATCATCTTCAACATACCAAGGAAGTATGTTTCTCTTTCTGCCTTATAACACATCAGTTACATGAAAGATACTTGAAAAGTATAAAACTTTCATTTTTTTCCAGATGCTATAACTGTTACCGTCCTCCAAAGGGATATACACAGCTCTAGCAAAATGGTGTTTAGAAAGACAGGCTTACAGATGAGTTGTAAAACTGACCAAATGTCAATCAACTGAACGACAAATGGAGATGTGTCCTGGTGAGACCTAGAATGTTGGTCTTGGACATTTTGCTTTTATTTGATGTTGAACACTTCTTTCAATATTATATTATTAGAGGCCTGATGCACAAAATTTGTGCAAGGGGCTCGGCCCTCGCAGCCCGGGTTTAGCCAGGAAGGTCGTCCAGAAGGACATCCAGAAGATCGTTAGGCTGTCTGGTCTAATTAGCATATTATTAAATTTTATTATTATAGATGTTACTGTGAATGACTTTGGATATACAGGCTGTCCCAAAAAAATGTATACACATTTTAACAGCCGATAGTTCAATTTTAAAGTGAAATGCATTCTAATATATACTGCCTTTCTAATGATTCAAAGTGTGTCTGTACATTTTTGGGACACCCTATATTTGGAGTTAACTAAGTAATGGCTTTTTGAGCATTAAAAATGAAAACAAAGTCATTCCTCAATAATGTCTCAGAAAACTATATTGCTGTTCTATTAAAGTCTGATTTAATTTTACTAGTTGTCAAGTTGGATTGATTAGTTAAATGTATTTCTGTTCAATGCTTATAAATAATGCGATTTTTTAAAATGGTGTCTCTGTTTCTTTTTATTTTGGAAAAAAAAAAACCCAAACAACTAGGGTTGCTATAATCAGAATTGTGACCCTTCAAAATTCATATGTTGAAGTCCTCCTCCCCAATACCTCAAAACGTGACTGTATTTGGAGAGAGAATCTTAAAGAGGTAATTAAGTTAAAACAAAGCCCTTCAGATGGGCCCTTATTCAATCTGACTGGTGTCCCCATACGAAGAGGAGATGAAGACACTGGAAAGACATTGGGGCCTGCACACTCAGAGGAAAGGCCATGTGAGGACAGAGTGGGAGGGTGGCCATCTGAAAGCCAAGGAGAGAAGTCTTAGAAGAAACCAAACGCAGCTGGCACCCTGATCTTAGACATCCAGCTTGTAACAAGATTAATTTCTGCTGTTAGCCACACAGTCTGTGATATCTAGTCATGGCATCCCTAGCAGACTAACGCAAGAGCCTAAAGACTTACATAGTTCATCTGAGACCACACAGCAATGGGGGCGTTTTGGATTCAAATGAAAAACATCTCATGCTCTTTTGGCTTCAATGCAGTATATCACTTGGCATACTAAAATTAATTTCATACCATAACATTAGTTTCTCTTTTCTGTGTTTAAAAAAAATATGCAATATTTTCAGAAAAATATTGATTCAGAATCGAATATCCATAGATGCAATTTTAAAGCAACTATTAGAAATCCTAATTTTGCATAAGTAAAAATGTAATATTTATCTCAGAAGTGCTGACCTTTTTAATCCTAAAAAAGTTTTTTCTCAGTAACAAAACAGATTTTTTTTCTGGAAAAAAACATGCTCCTTTGATCTCATGAAATATTCAACACTATAACGAAGCATGTTTTGCTTTCTTGTAAACCTGTTAAAGAATTATTTTTTTCTGTGGTTTACTATGGTAAAACCTTTATCACACAACATGAAATGTGTTATTTTGATACATCAACACCATATCAAAACTTATCTTTACACATTCAACTTTGTGACAAAGAATATTTCATATAAATTTTACAGGAAATTTCCATGGGATTTTAAAAACTTTTAGTTTCAGATGCTGAATGCTTTTACACTGTTAACTGGCTGATGAATATATTGATGATGTATCAACACTATATTATAACCTAAAGGCACATCTGTTATATAATTTCTGATAAATGGATATTCACATAAACTGGAATAAAAAGTTTTTGAAATAAGTAATTAGGAATCTTACTTTCCAAATCCATTTACAGAACTCTCACTAATGTCAATGTGGGCACATTCTTTTAATTGTGTAGGAATGGAGTTTTAAAAATCTATTCCCATGATCAAAACACCAAGAGTACAATCTTTCTGTCTTTCTTCAGTTCTTTAATTCTTAGATATGTATATGTATATGTATATGTATATGTATATGTATATGTATATGTATATATAATGAAATTTCTTCTTTGGTAATATAATATTTGTAATCTAATAGAGAAAAAGAGCAAGGAAGATCTTTCCATGCAATAAATAAAATAACAATTATTAATAGCACATAATAATTTGGAGTGATACCTTTCCTATATCTGTGATCAAACATACAATCAAATTCCAAGTTCTATCTTTTTTTTGTTTTTCAAGAGAAGCAGTATTCATTGTAATGACATTTTAAAACTTAACTCTTTAAAACTTAACTACCTTTCAAATCAGTCCATATTTGTCATTACCCACTGTTTCTACCTTAGGTCAAGTTACCTTATATTTTGAACTGAAAATTGAATCAACATCCACAGTGATCTTCTTGTGGTTGTTGTTGTTGTTCTTCTTATCTTTTTCTTCTTCAAAAATGAAATATGTATCAATCTTTAATAAAATCTTTTTACTACAAAATCAAGGTCTGAAGGGGAGGGTGAGGCTGGGAGGCTGTACAGGCAGGGTGCAGCTCTGGCTCACGGCTTCTTCCTCTTGTCCCTGGGGGCATGTCATTCTTCTTGCCTAGAATCTTCAGAATGTCCTTGGACTTGTAGTAGGGACAGTCCTAGGAGCTATTGTTCTGATCCAGGTCTTCCAAGAAACAGAGGAAGAGTGTGTCCACACACATGCCAAAGATGCCCCAAGAAGCTGCTGGCAATGACTTAGGCCCCTAGGATGGAGGTATGGATGACACAGGCCTGTTAGGATTTCTTCGGGGAATTAAGAGGAGTGGCAGAGAGGGAGAGTCACTCACCATGATGGGCAGCCAGCCAGTTTTCATTTTAACCTCCTTCCCATACTCCCTATAAACAGCAGTCTCAATGGTTATTTGGGAATTAAGATGGGATCATGCCACTCCCCAATTTAAAATATTTCAATTTTTCCTATTAACTCTTATGATGAAAAACTCGTATTTGATTTACTGAATTCTTTTGTTGTTGTTATTAAAATTTCAGCTCCATTCTCTCTTACTCTTGGTTATACTATCTCTGTTTCCTATGTATTGGATTCACTATTTTCACATACATGTAGGTTCATATTTCTGCTATCAAATATTTTCCTATATCTATGCTGTTGTTTGTTTGTTTCTTCCATGAAGGGAGAATTGTTAATGCCAAATGATATCAGTAAGTTATTTTTAGTAATTTTTAAAGATTTGACTCAAATATTACCTCCTTAAAGAAGAATTACCTAAAAGTTTATGACTCCCCAAGAAAAATTAAGTACTTATTTCTCTGAAGATCCATAAAACTTTATATCTCCAAAATAATGCATCATATTCTTCCTGATTTTATACTACATGTATATGTGTGTTAAAAAAAGTAATCAAGAGAAGTGTGTTATAGTTATGTTTTTATAGCCTCTTAGAATTAAGCTTAGTGGCTGTTGTAGTTCAACAATGGAGATTTTTATAACTTGAATGAACATTAATTTATAGAGTAATTTCACCACATGCACATACACACTTCTATACCATATATTATTTCTCCTGGACCAAAATCCCCTTTTGATAAATGTAAAATATCTACACACACACACACACACACACACACACACACACACACACACACACACTAGATATAAGGTATCTGAATATTTAATACATTCTTCTTTTTGTTTCATAATATTCAGACCGTCTAAAATATAACTGTACTAATTCAATGCCAATTAGATGGCCGAGTTTTTAGTACAAAAGCCTATTATACAATATCAGGACTTTGCCATATCTCACAAATATGTTTTTGAGGAATTAAGAACATAAAGCCCTAGCCAGTTTGGCTCATTGGATAGAGCATCGGCCTGTGGACTGAAGGGTCCCGAGTTGGATTCCAGTCAGGGGCACATGCCTGGGTTGTGGGCTTGATCCCAGGTGGGGGGCATGCAGGAGGCAACCAATCAATGATTCTCTCTCATCATTGATGTTTCTATTTCTATCTCTCTCCCTCACCCTTCCTCTCTGAAAACAATATATATATATATGAACATATATATGTATATGTATATATATATATATACTAGAGGCCCGGTGCACGAAATTCGTGCACTGGGGGTGGGGGTGGGGGGGTGTGCCCCTCAGCCCAATCTGCACCCTCTTCAATCTGGGACCCCTCAGGGGATGTCCAACTTCCAGCAGTCGGACATCCCTCTCACAATCCGGAACCGCTGGCTCCTAACCACTCACCTGCCTGCCTGCGTGATTGTCCCTAACCCCACTGCCTGCCTGCCTGCTCGCCCCTACCTTGATCTCCTGCCAGCCTGATTGCCCCTACCTTGTCCTCCCCTATCAGCCTGATCACCCCAAACTGCCTGAGCCTTGGCCCCCAGTCTGGCCTCCCTCTGGAGGCACCACCCCCATAACCCCAATGCTGCTGCCACTGCAGCTGGTTATGGCTGCCTGAGCCTTGGCCTTTGTAGCCACTGCGGCTTTGTCTGGAAAGATGTCCGGAAGACAACCACTCTAATTAGCATATTATCCTTTTATTAGTATAGATTTGGGGACCATTAAAACCACGCAGAACTTGAAGAAAACACATGGCCCTGGTCAGTTTGGCTTAATGGAGAGAGCATCGGCCTGTGGACTGAAGAGTCCAGGTTTAATTCTGATCAGGGGCACACATGCCTGGGTTTTGGGCTCAATCCCCAGTAGGGGGCCTGTGGGCGGCAGCTGATCAGTGATTCTTTTTTTTTTTTTTTTTAATATATTTTATTGATTTTTCACAGAGAGGAAGGGAGAGGGATAGAGAGCTAGAAACATCGATGAGAGAGAAACATCGACCAGCTGCTTCCTGCACACCCCCCACCAGGATATGTGCCAGCAACCAATGTACATGCCCTTAACCGGAATCGAACCTGGGACCTTCCAGTCCGCAGACCGACGCTCTATCCACTGAGCCAAACCGGTTTCGGCTGATCAGTGATTCTTATCATTGATGTTTCTATCTCTCTCTCCCTCTCCCTTTCTGACATTTTAAAAATATATATTTTTTAAAGAAAACACATGAGCTTCACTTTGGGCTTTGTCATCTTACAATATCCTTTGTGCAGTGTTTTAACTTCCCTCAACTTTCCTTTACCCACCTTTAAAGTGCAATCTATTTTGGGGAAGATGATCAGGAAAGTGATTCCAATGGGTAGAAGTTTTTTTTGGAGGGGATGGGTCATGAAGATATTTAAAAATTGAGCATGGTGATGGTTGTACCACTCTGAATTTACTTTAAAAAACCAGTTCATTGTACACTTTAGGTGACATGTACAGTATATGGATATTTCTCAACAAAGCTGTTCTTTTATTTCTTTTTAAATAAAGACCAGTCTTATAATCAATTGCAGATGTTTACAGAGGCCCCTCAAGATTTGCTCACCATGTCCCAAATCACGGCTGTGATTCCCAGTTGCCTCCAGTCCTGGTGGATCTGGATGGTGTGGTTTGCAAAGGAGAAGGTGGCAAGAGGCTTATGGAATTTCGGCAACCCCATTCCCCCGGTCTCCTCATAGGGCACCAGGGCCATTCCCACTGTGCCAGCTCTGCTCCCTTTAACCTGTTGGGCAAAAGAATCCTGCGTGCTCTGGCCAGAAAGTGCATTCTTTCTTAGGTGGCCCGGATGCTTTTTTTAAGGTCGTTTTATGGATTCAAAAGAATAAACAGAGATGTGGAAAGCTTTTGTCAAAATCCTTTTACATGGTTCTTCCAGTGTCATGGGAAATGAGATGTGGCTCTGAATTCATCCCAAAGTGTGTCTTTGGGCAAAAGCACCCAGAACGGCACAACTCCTGCAGAATGCCCCACACACTTTGCTGTCAGGACTCAGGGGGGCTTGAGGGTGAGCGAGGCGGCGGTGCCAGCACAGGACCTGGGAGAAGGTAGCGCTTTCTACACTGCCCAGGCCACGTGGACTACAGCAGTACCCGCCCACGTGGGCAGGGTGTTTCTGCTGTTTTGTTTTGGTCTGGCCTCCACCCCGTCAGCCACAGACCTGTGCCTGCACTGAGACTGAATGCTTTGATGGCCCTACTTTTTGGTGGACAGTGGATGCACTCCCAGAGACTGGCAGTTAGACTCTGGCGGCTTCTGAGTCCCTTGTGGGGAGAGTCCGGCCCTAGGTCAAGAACAGACTCAGGCGTCCTCGGCCAGGAGGCCTCCTTGGGCTAGGGGCCGCCACAGTTTGAAGGCTGGCCATGACCCCAATCCTGGCAGGGGTCTCCTCTGGGGTGCTGGCAGGCCTGGGCTAGGGCTGCGGGAGGTTTAGAGGCTGGTCACGCCCCCGATCCTGGTGGGGATCTCCTCTGGGGGGCTGGCAGGCCTGGGTTAGGGTCACTGGCGGTTTGGAGGCCGGTCACGCCCCCGATCCTGGTGGGGGTCTTCTCTGGGGTGCTGGCAGGCCTAGGCTAATGGCCACCCTGGTTTAGAGACTGGTCACGCCCCCGATCCTGGTGGGGGTCTCCTCTGGGGTGCTGGCAGGCCTGGGCTCTGGCGCCGCAAAGGGAGAGGTTCCTGAATCTGCTTCCCACACACCTAGGCTAGGATACATCTTGTAGGAGGTGGCTTTAATGCCCGGGGTCGGTGACCAGGTCCTCCGGAGCCTCGCTTTCTGGGCTGCAGTCCCACGTCTCCCAGTGCCCCAGCCTCGGATGCGCCCATGCAGTTGCCCCCACCACCAGCCACCTCAGCGCAGGCCACAGCAGCTGAAGCCAGCCTCTTGGAAGCCAGGCCACCACACCCACCACCTCTAGTAGCTCTCTGCTGCTTGCTCTCTGTGCCCTGTCCACTGGGGTGGGGGAGTGCTCCCAGCCCAGAGGCCCTCCCTCCCTCCGCAGCCTGGCTTGGGAAGCTGGCCTCATGCTGGGGCTACTATGCCAGCATGCCCACTCGGCTACTATGGGTGCGACTCGGGCCCCCACGGAGGCCAACCTGGAGAACGTGGACCCCAGCTCTGCATCCGGCTGCTGCAGATGGCCTCGGTGGTCAACTACCACCTGCTCCTTCCACTGGCCCCATTGATCCCTCTCAGCACCAGCCATTTAGGCGAGGGTGGCGATTACCCAGGGACATCACCCCTGGAGCAGCTGGCTGTGCCCGGCCACGCCACCCGGGTCGCAATGGGTCCCGGAACCCTTGGGAGGCTGCTGGCCGTGCCCGGCCACAGCCCCCGGGTCGCCATTGAACCTGGGACCCCCGGGAGGCTGCTGGCCGTGCCCGGCCACGCCCACCCGGGTCGCGATGGGTCCCGGGACCCCCGGGAGGCTGCTGGCCGTGCCCGGCCACACCCCCCCCACCCACGGGTCGCGATGCGTCCCGGGACCCCTGGGAGGCTGCTGGCCGTGCCCGGCCACGCCACCCCGGGTCGCGATGCGTCCCGGGACCCCCGGGAGGCTGCTGGCCGTGCCCGGCCACGCCCCCCCGGGTCTCGATGGGTCCCGGCACCCCAGGGAGGCTGCTGGCCGTGCCCGGCCACGCCCCCCCGGGTCGCGATGGGTCCCGGGACCCCCGGGAGGCTGCTGGCCGTGCCCGGCCACGCCCCCCCGGGTCGCGATGGGTCCCGGGACCCCCGGGAGGCTGCTGGCCGTGCCCGGCCACGCCCCCCCGGGTCGCGATGGGTCCCGGGACCCCCGGGAGGCTGCTGGCCGTGCCCGGCCACACCCCCCCCCACCCACGGGTCGCGATGCGTCCCGGGACCCCTGGGAGGCTGCTGGCCGCGCCCGGCCACGCCCCCCGGGTCGCGATGGGTCCCGGGACCCCCGGGAGGCTGCTGGCCGCGCCCGGCCACGCCCCCCCGGGTCGCGATGGGTCCCGGGACCCCCGGGAGGCTGCTGGCCGCGCCCGGCCACGCCCCCCCGGGTCGCGATGGGTTCCGGGACCCCCGGGAGGCTGCTGGCCGCGCCCGGCCACGCCCCCCGGGTCGCCATTGAACCTGGGACCCCCGGGAGGCTGCTGGCCGTGCCCGGCCACGCCCCCCGGTCGCGATGGGTCCCGGGACCCCCGGGAGGCTGCTGGCCGCGCCCGGCCACGCCCCCCCGGGTCGCGATGGGTCCCGGGACCCCCGGGAGGCTGCTGGCTGTGCATACCACGCCCCTCTAGGGTTGCCATCACTCACCAGGACCCCCGGAACTAAGAGGATTTGGCGCCGCCATCTTGGTTTTCTCAATGGCCAGTTAGGCCACCCGGAGTCCCGCCCCCAGCCTCTGGCAGGCCCAATCATGGGCATAGCGGAGGTGCGGTCAATTTGCATGTTTCTCCATTATAATGTAGGATACACATATATATATGTTATATATATACATATATATGTATATATATATATGAACATATAAATGTGGTTAACATAAACCTGTTAGAATTTTAAATAGTGGACAGAAAGTTGAAAACTACACTTGAGGAAATAGAACAGCCTTGCTGAAATACTCTTACAACAGGTTGTGTTTTCATTTACTTTCAATAATTGAAACTATCAAATGCTAATGCTTAAAAATGAAATCTCAGAGCAAGTCTACACTTTCTCTTTCCAAGGATCTGTGAGTATTGCCTAGTCTTTAGAGATAGAAAGATAGATAACATCAGGGCACACACTCTCTCAGGCATATTTCTAGTTTCCCTGCTCTTTCACCCTGACCACCTACCAAAGCCCAAGTAAGCAGGGTTTTCCAGCAAATTAATATGGTGTCTGTTAATGAAGGTTGAGAACAATTTTGGTGCTGTGACTAACACAGCCCTTTAGCTATGAAATATATGTTCTTGAATTCATATAGCATATAGGCCTTTTGTAAATGAAAATGGCCCCAAGAATGCACATTGGTGTCAAGACAGAAAAATCTGAGCAGAATGAAATTTCTTTACATACATTACTTGTGGAATAGATGAAATGAAGAATATAAAGCTGTCCTTGAAATGACTATCAGAGGAAATCCTTGAGTTAAGAACATTTAAGTACCTAAATGATTAACTTGAGTCATATTCAAGCATAACCCTGAATCCAAACAAAATCCTCTTGCTAATGTAACCAAAGCATACGGAATTAAATTCCTCAAGTGCAATCTTAGTGGATTGAATTTATCTAGATTATTTCAACAGTTTAAAGTGTTGGAGAAATTACTTTATAACAATCAGGCACTTGATATGAATCTTGGAAATTACTTTTGGGAGTCTGAGTGGTAAATTCTTGGGCAGATGGTTATAACTACCTATCACTACTGGAAAGACCCACTGAGTGTTGAACTATTAACTCAGTCACATTGCTGTCGGGGGATGCAGGATAATAATTTGAGGAAAAGAGGCCTCAAATCTAAATAATTCTCCTTTTAATGCATTTTGGTATTGAAAGAACATAACTTTCATATGGCAATTCCCAAGGGAAACATGGTCTATTATACTTGTTTGTTTAACATAACACATGCATATAGGTTTCTGGAAAATAGGATATGCTAATCAATTAATTATTTGAGTTGAGAACTTTATTGCTGGAATAAAGCAATAATTTCTGAAGTTTTTCTTAAGTCTCAGGAAACACTACAGAATTTTGCTATGTCTTTTCGGTTTATCTAGTACTCTAGTCCATTTTAATGTTTGGTCAATGGTGCTGTGCAGTTGCTAAGGGTACAGCTAAAGCCATTTAAAAATACAGATATGGAAAGATGATCATTTTCACATATTATTAAATAATTGCAAAGTACAATTATGACATAGGACTATACGTCTCTTGAAAGACTATTTTTTTAAATGAAAATACCAAAGGCTGGTAAGGATGTAGAGAAACAGGAACTGTCATTTGTTGCTAGTAGGAAGACAGAGTGGAAGAACAACATTGGAAGATAATTTGGCAGTTGCTTGTATAATTAAACTTAGACTTACATAATCCAGCAATTGTGCTGCTTGGTATTTAACCGATTGAGCTGAGAAAAATCTGTATACAAATACTTACAGCATCCTATCCCTAACTGAGAAAACTAGAAGCAACCAAGACATCCTTCAAAAATTGACTATTATTCAGCAATAAAAATAAATGAGTTATATAGTCATGAAAAGACATGAGTAAACCTAAATGTATATTATTTAGTGAAATAAACCAGACCACCAAGGCTTCGTACTGTGTGTTATAGACTGCATATATCCTCCCCAAATTCATATGTTGAAACCTAACCACCAATGTGATGAAACTTGGAGGTGATTATGTCATAGACATCATGACATAATCTCATGAATAGAAAGAGTGCTACTATAAAGAGAGCTCCCTTGCCCCCTTATGCTATATGAGGACACAGAAAAAAGATGTTTATCTATGAACCAGGAAATGGGCTTTCACCAGACATTGACTTTCAGTTCCTTGATCTTGAACTTCTCGGCCTTCATAACTGTGACAAGTAAATGTTTGTTGTTTATGACACCAAATTGATGGTATTTTTGTTACAGCAGCCTGAACAAGACATTGGATAATTCTAACTGTAGGACATTTGGGAAAGGTAAAACTATAGATACCGTAAAGAGAACTCTGGGTACCAGAAAGGAGGGGAGAGAAGTAAATAGATAAAGCCCAGGGGACATTTAGGACAAGGAAATTATTCCATGAAAATAATAGTATATATACAATATTATACATTTTTCAAAACTCATAAAACTGTACAACACAAAGAGTGACACCTAAGGCAAACTACGTACTTTAGTTAGTAACATATTGATTAGTTAATATATCAATACTGGTTCATCTATTATAACAAATACAGCATATCAATACAAGATCTTAAAAACAGGGGAAACTGTGAATGAATAATAAAGGGGGTATATAAGAACTCTCTGTATTATTTTATCATCTCAATTTTCTACAAATCTAAAACTAAAAAAAAAAGTTTATTAATTAAAAAGAAATTTCCTGACTTGTACTTCACCTCAACTATTTAATGTATATATGCTTGAAAAATATGAATGATAAAATTTCTTTCCTGACAGTATAGTTTGAAAATGATTGGAGTTATGCATGTAAATAATATTTTAAAAAGTCTGTCACATAATAAAAACCCAGGAAAAGTTAGCTGTTACTATAGCATCTGCATTGAAAATCTGCTCTCTCTCTTTTTTTACTTTAGCTTTTCTGACTGCTCCCAAGATAAAAATAAAAATCCATAGGTGGAGGTGTATTTTCTGTCCTGTTCACTGTTGAAACAATAGAATTTTGAATAATGATTGACATATAGTAGGAACTCAATTGATATTTGTTCAGAGAATAAAAGATAAGTATACTATTATTATTACAATTTAATAATTAAATAAGAAGCTACCATTTTGCTAGTAAAATTAATCTTGACAGACATTTCTCCTAGTGAATTAAATATAAATTTGAGGTCTTAAAATATTTAATATTTAAATATTACTCTTCATGTAATACCATAAGTTCTATTTCCCTAAATTACATTTTAAATATGCAAATCTCCCCCTCCTCCTATCCAATTATAAAGTGTTCATCTATTCTATTATTCTGTTGCTATGGTTTCATAAACTGTTTTTTGATTAGTTAATCTGGGAGCTCTATTCTCATCTTTCTTAGAAATAGATGTCAAGGAAAGCCATAAACTTTTATTAGTCATATTGCATATGAAGAATCATTAAGATGCTTTATAGATTGAAATCTTTCAATATATGAAGACTTTCTGTACTGAATACTGGTTTGTAGTATGGCATGTGGATACTGACACATGGATTTGAAACTTACCTTGACCACTTGCTCACTATGAGATCTCGGGCTGCTACTCAGAATCCTTACCCATACAATAGACATAATAATGGTGCCAAATTCAGAAGACGGACTGATGGTAACATAAGCACACACACAAACACACACACATCTGTGTATATATAATCACACAGCAGAACCAGGCTATTGTAAACATTCAATAAGGAAGAGATGTTAACAGACAATAGGGTGGTGAAGGCCTGGGGCAGGGTAGGAAGGAGGGGTTAGAGGCAAGGAGAGAAGAAAAGGGGGGGCATCTGTAATACTCTCAACAATAAAAAATTTAAAAAATAATTTAGATGAAAAAAATAGATATCATATGGTGACCACCTTTCTTTTTAATGTGTGAGCAGAAAATGCTTCTGAAGTTGCCAACTAAAAACTAGATCACTGATTATCAAGGAAGCCTTTATTTTCACTCACAAGCCTTTTTAAAATATTTATTTTTATTGTTGAAAGTATTACAGTCTTTTGTGCCAATTCTTTACTCAGTTTTCTGGCCTCAGATTATTCATTTATCTTCAGCTAGTAATCTCATACACTCTTTCTATTAATCACAATCATTATTGAGCAAGAACATAGATAAATAAATGACAATTATCACAACTGCCAATAGAACCAACATGATTGTGATAAAGAGAAAGCCCAGGTGAGCTAGTATTGTTTATAACAGAGGAAAGGTGCATCTTTTGCATCACATATAGAGAAAAAGAAATCAAAAGAGAGCCTTCTGGAAACATTCAACCTAAAAGACATGTTCTAGAAGACTTTTTCTGATACTAATGTCATGATTTGCAGCCAAGAAATTTCCACATAAGAATTACACCTCAGAAAATATTAGTACTGCACCTATTTGTACAATTAATAAGATAGACTGGGGTTTTTTAAAACTACTTGTTGATTTTTGTCAAGAAAAATAGTATATATGGGTCAGTCTTTAAGAAATTGAAGACACGAAGACTAAGAAGGCTACAAATATGTTAATGGTTTAAAACTGAAAAATTGAAATCGATTGCTTGCCTTCCCCACAGGCCTCAGGGTACAGGGGTCTCCCTCCCTGCCTCTCTCTCTCTCTCTTTCTCCCTCCTTCCTTTCCTCCCTTCCACTTTCTCTAAAAATCAATGGAAAAAAATATCCTGGGGTGAGAATTGGGGAAAACAAAAATAAACAAACCAAACACAGACAACAGTATGGTTGCCAGAGGGAAAAGGGGGAAGGGGAGGTCCATGGGGCAAAGAGGGGGATAAATGGGGGGGGGGGAAACTTGACTGGCTGGTGAGCGCTGGATGCAGCGTGCAGATGATGTGTTATAGAGAACACTTGAAATCTGTATGGTTTCGTTAACCAATGTCATCCCCAAAAATTCAACAAAAAATAAAATAAAACTGAGAAATTGCCTGTTTAGCCTAAAAGTATCCAATACTAAAACAAAATAAAACCCAGAAACATAGAAAACTAACCCACAGTAATTGAACCAGAAAGAATAGAACATAAGTCATATTAAGAACAAGGCGAGGGTATATATTACCCTCAGGTATATATCAGTATATATTAATATATGGTATATTAATTAAGTAGTAAACTAGCAATTAATAGCTTTTAATCATAGAGTCACATTACATGATACATTTTTAAAATACTCACTTTGAGATCAATGAGATTCTTGTCTTACACAAAAACACCTTCAAGTATTTCTGAGCAGATATCCTGGAAAAAGTTGGATACAAACAATTTTAAAAGTAGTAAGTTACAATTCCAATTTATAAACCATACGTGTCTCTTATTTTTTATTTGGATAGCTCTGCCAAGATGTGCTTCCTAAATTATGAATATTTGAATTTTGAAAAATCATTAACATATAAAACTCTGCATGATTATAAAGGCAAATACTAAAATTGAAAAGTTTCCACTCTACCTTGGTTTTCTCATTGGGGTAATTGAAATTGTCATCAGAAATTTAAAAATAACAATAATTCTCTTGGTATCTTCATCTTGTTTCTTTCGTCCTTCTTCTTTAACTTTACTTGTCATTATGGGTATCCTGAACTTAATTACCACCTAAAAATGCTCAAGCAAATGAAGCTAATTGAAGTTCTAAATTCATGGGAAACTTGGTTACTTGTCAGACTGTCATCATCTCATCCACCTACTTCCTTCTCCTCCTCTGGCAATGAACCAATTGGTTCTGGACCCAATTCTGGTGGAAGTGAAAACAATGAGGCTTAGCATCTATGACAGTGAGGTGAGGAGCTACACAAGGCGGTGTTGCTGGAAGATCCTATGCTGAAGCTATGCAATTGCAGAAGGTATGCAATTGTTAATGTGGGAATCATACAAAACATTTGCTTGTTTTTGTCCATAATTGGAAACAATATACTTTCTCAAGTTTACACATGATCTTTTCTACCTCTATTATAATAGGGTGACAGTGTGCATCTGGCCAGTATTTGATCTAGTGCATCTGGCCAGTATTGGATCTAGTGTAGAATCAGTGTTATATGTATTCTTAATTATTTCAATTAGCAATGTTCTTTAATTAAGAGACAACATTTCTTGATTATTGCTTTAGGCTGTTTTTTTTCCTATAGAAATAGAAAAATGGAATATGATTACAAATAGATAATTGAAAAATACACATTCACACACTTGCACATGCAAACATTTGAAACATAACTTTAAAAATTGAGAATAAATTTATACAGAGATAACACATTGTTTGTTAATATCTATTAGTATTACCTTCTATCCTATCTAATAAAAGAGTAATATGCAAATTAACCATCACTCCGCAATAAAGATGGCAGTGCCCACAGCCAATAAGGAGGGAATATGCAAATTGATGCGACAAAGATAGCCTCGCCAGCCAGAGCCATGGAGCCGGCCAGAGAGCAGGCAGGAAGGTTTGGCCAGAGAGCAGAGCAGGAGAGCAGGCAGGAAGGCTTGGTGTCCCTGGCTGAGATTGCAGGCTGGAATTCCCGGTCCTTTTGGTTTCTGCAGCCCCTGGACCAGAAGTGGAAACCAAGAGTGTGGGGAGCACCAGGAATGCTGAGAATCATAGTTCTGATGGCAGATGCATTGCCTGATCTCCTAGGCCAGTGATGGCGAACCTATGACACGCGTGTCAACACTGACATGCGTAGCCATTTCTGATGACACGCGGCCGCTGAGGCGGCCGCATGCTGAGGATGGAACATTTGCTGCTCCTGAGGATGAAACATTTGCGAAATAATGTTTTTTCCTCAAAGTGACACACTACCCGAATTATGCTCAGTTTTTTGGTGAAGTTTGACACACCAAGCTCAAAAGGTTGCCCATCACTGTCCTAGACACTGGAGCAAAGTGAGCCTGGAGCAAGTTACTGTTGCGGGTAGGGGCTGGAGGTAAAGCAAAGGTGAGAGACATAAGTAAAGTCAGAGTGTCGAGGAAAAATTAAAAGGAAGATATCCTGTAACTTCTAGGAAATCTCCACCAATGGAGCAAAGAAAAAAAAAAAAAAAGAGCTCTATTATTCTGTGAGCACCAACAGACTGGGCTGGGGTCTCAGACAAATCGCTCATATGATTGCAAAGACAGACAGAAACTTCACTATTTTATGTAGCCAGGCAGATACAATGCACAACATGCACGTTTTCATGGAAGAGGACTTAACAACCCCATTTGCTACACACCCTTTGGTAAGTCACCTTTTAGGTGGCCATCTGTGTTAGTTAATTGCCATAATCAAGAGTAAAAATTAAAATTTTTCTATCTTTATGACAAGAAGGTCCTTACAGCTTGGAGCAAGGCAACTATCCATAATAATAAAAGTGTAATATGCTAATTAGACCGGATAACCAAACGACCTTCCGGACATCATTCCAGATGTCCTTCCGGATGATGCTGTGGTGGTGGGGCTGAGGCAGAGGCGTTAGGGGCGATCAGGCAGGTAGGGGCAATCAGGCAGGCAGGAGAGGCAGATAGGAGCGATCAGGCAGGCAGATGAGCAGTTGGGGCAATCAGGCAGGCAGAGTGGTTAGGGACAAGCGTCCCAGATTATGAGAGGGTGCAAGCAGGGCTGAAGGACCACCCCCCCCACCCCCTCCATGCATGAATTTCATGCACCTGCCCTCTAGTATTACATATAAAATGTTGTTATTATACACTTATTTCTTTATTTTAAAAATATTTCTCTTTTTACACAATAGACATAAAATGCATGAGGGGCAAGGATATATCTAGGGCACAGTACTCAGAATTACTTATTGGAAGAACAAGAAGGACATCAATAAATCTCAAAAAAGCCAACCACTGAACAAAAAACCTAATTGGCTAAAAGCAGGGATTGTATTAGTCACATGGCAACCTATCTGTAGAACAATGGTTTATTTGCTACTCAACAGACTCCCAACTAATGAAATTGTTGTACTTTATAGACCTAGATTAAATATTGAATATAGAAGAACCTACTTTAATATCACCCTGAATTTATTTGGCAATTATTTATTTAGTGGTTAATATACATCAGGTATAATTACAAATAAAACATTTCATCTTTGCAGGACTTTACAGATATAGCCATAGCATCATTTCCATTTTACAAATTTAAAAATATGGAGATACAGGAGGTTTAGGAAACTTTCTCAATGTCACCAAACTAAAAAATTGTTGAGGCTAGAATCCAAACCCTGGAACTCAACTTTAAATTCAACCTTTAAACCACTTTGTTGTCTCTGCATCCTTCCACTGACAGATTATCTTTTCAGTGCAGTAAATAAACTAAAAGCTCCAAAAGAGCATTTGGTGTTTTGTTATTCTTCCTAATCTCTAAAACAAGCTTTACTTGCATTTGCCTTTATTGTAGTTTATAAAGAAAAATGATTCCAAAATTCTGAGTCTAGGTAAGGACACAAATGCATATATAAAAATAAAACACTCTGAGATTAATAGCAATTCATTCTTTCATTTTCACAGTTTCAACTACCCACCCAAATCCAACAAATACTGTTTAGCATTTATTATGTGCCAAACCTGTGCAAAACATTAAGAACCCATCACTGAATAAGTGAGGTGTCATACATGGTTTCACAAAGCTCACACTTTAAGAGACAGAGGCTAATCTGTAGAAAAATACTTATGCAACTGTGATTTATCTTTAATGTAAGTATAACATGGATGTTGTGAATACACTGAATATGTTCCTAGACTCTCTACTGGTACATCAGGGGTGAGGAAACTTTTTGCAGCCAAGAGCCATTGGATATTTATAACATCACTAGAGGCCCGGTGCACAAAATTTGTGCACTCAGGGGGGAGGGGTTCCTCAGCCCTGCCTGTGCTCTCTTGAAGTCCAGGAACCCTTGGGGGATGTCCTACTGAAGGCTTAGGCTCGCTCCCCGCAGTCGGACATCCATAGTGCTGCCACGGAGGTGGGAGAGGCTCCCACCACTGCCACTGCGCTCGCCAGCCGTGAGCCCAGCTTCTGGCTGAGTGGCGCTCCCCCTGTGGGAGTGCACTGACCACCAGAGGGAATCTCCTGCATTGAGCATCTACCCCCTGGTGGTAAGTGCACATCATAGTGACCATTTGTTCCGCTGTTTGGTCTATTTGCATTTTTGCCTTTTATTATATAGGATTATCAACGTAAAAAGTAGCCTGTTATATTTGGTCAAGCTTTTCATTAACTCACCCCTATAATGCCTTGGCAGGGCCAGACCAAATGATTGTGTGGGCCTTATATGGCCTGTGGGCTAGACATTTTTCATTCCCTGTTTTTAGAGAAATCTGGTTGATTCAGAGGAAATAGTCACTGTGAAGAGTTTCCTTTTGTTTATTTATTTTTTAAAATATATTTTTATTGATTTCATAGATGAAGGGAGAGGGAGAGATAGAAACATCAATGATGAGAGGGAATCATTGATCAGATGCCTCCTGCATGCCCCACACCAGGGATCAAGCCCACAACCTGGGCATGTGTCCTGACTGGGAATCGAACCCAAGACCTCCTGGTTCATAAGGTAAGTCCATGCTCAACCACTGAGCCAAGCTGGCATGGCAAGAGTATTTCCTTTTAAAGTGATGAGTATAGAGTGAAACAGAATCAAAAGAAAGCTCTATTGTAGACGCCGGGTTTTTTGTTTTTAGTTCATCAATATAGTGCTTCTGAAAGTGTGTCCCACATAGAACACTGGCATCAGAATCATTTGGAGTCTTTGTTCATAATGTGTATTCATGGTCACTCCTTAGCTGTACTGATTAGAAACTCTGAAAGTGGAGCTAGGGAATCTGTATTTTATTAGATTCTATCATTATTATTTTACAAGCTGAAGTTTAAGGAGCATTGAATTAAATCTTAGCTAAACTTTGATAATATGTTTAGAACCTTAATATATTTTCATAATTTGGTGAGAGTATTAATTTTTGTTTAATTTACTTCTGTTGAAAACACAATTTTTTATGACATAATTTTTTAATGATGTTATCAATGCATACATTTTACAACAGTAAACTAACAAATGGAAAAACAGAAATATAAACACCTAAGAAGTTCCCTTTAATCTTTGCCATTGTTCTTCAAATAATGGAGAACATTCATCTGTATATCTCATCTCTCTCTGTTTCTTTCTTTGGATTGCTTGCTCGCTCTCTTTCTGTCCTCTGTGTGTGTGAAAATGTATGTGTATGTGACAAAATCACCATCCCAGAATGCTATAGTGTTTACGGTCTCATGGAGAATGATGAAAACTGGCCTTTACCAATATTCTTTACTAATCTGATCAATAAGAAATAATTCATGGAAGAGCTTCAATTTTGCACTTATAATGAACTTTAATTTATTTTCATGTATTATTGACTATTTGTAATTCTTCCTTTTATTGCTTGTTCTTAATGATCTTTCATCTTTACTAAGGAATCTTTTTTTTTATCGACAAGTCATATATGTTGATCAAGTTTATATAATTTTAAAAGAATAAGATCATAATCACCATTCTCAGACTATGTTGAATTTCCTAAAAGCCACTAGTAAATGGATCTAGACAAGAATAGGTCAATTTTCCTTTCTGCCAATGCAGAGAGTTAGAGACATTTGTTCTCCAACAGGCCTGCTAACATCAGAGGATTTTTTTTTTTATGTCAGAGATGGATCTGTAATTTAAATAATAATTATGACAATGATTATAATACATACCACCAATATCAGGTTCGTGTGTATATGTGCTATTTCCTTTGGGCCTACATTCAAGATGGTAACTGAAATTAACATGTTTGCAAGAAAAATACTATGAACACAAATACACACACACATAGTTTAGTGTATAAAGAATAGTTCCTATGGTTTCTTTGCTATGAAAGAAAGAAGAAAGCTTCTTCCGTGGATGGGGTTTGAGAGAACTTTATCTCATAAGAGATGAAGTAAGAGTGGCAGGTGCCTTCAACGCTGGGTTCATAACCTTGGGAACGACAGCTGTTTGGGTATTTTTTATTGGGTCTCCTACCCTCAAAAAACACATTTGATATTCATTCATGGTCTTTTGGCTGCAAATACCCACAACCATCTGTTATGATGGCATGTTGTCTGCTTCAAAGTTGGTGAGTCTGTTCCACTAGGAAATGGGTGCCAAGTAAATCAGTGTTTGGTTGGGTAGCAATGTAAGGCTTACACTGCAATCACTGTTACTAGATCTATTGCTGTAATAAGTATAGCTTATTTGTGGAATTCTCCCCCACTTAGAAACTTATTTTGTATGATATCTACTTTTTCTTTAAAAAACAAATACCAGGATATATTTGTTTCTTTCTACAGATGCTATTTATATTTTTAACATTGCATGTATACAAACAGTAGACTAGTAATGCTTTTTAAAAATAACTGTTGCCTGTGTATTGAGTAATGCTTCCCAGTACTGTTTTGCTTTCATATATTATTATTATTTTACATTATTGTTAGTTTATAGAGTCCTATCCAATATAATAAAAGGCCAGCAATCATAATGATGTAATGACCAGAACAACCACTTGACCAGTAGCTATGAGGTGCATTGACCACCTCTCAGTCCCTCCTTCCTGGCCTGCAGGCTCCAATCACCAGATGGAGAATAGGGAACCAGGGTGGGTGGCAGTGGGGCAGGACTGGTGACTGGCGAGAGGGCAGAACAGCTGACCTCTCGACCGTCTCCTCAGCCTGCAGGCTCCAATTGCAGGATGGCAAGTGGGGAACCACAGGGAACTGGGTGGTTGGTGCCAGGGAAGGCCTGGGGACTGGTGAGTGGGTGGAAGATGGCCTTGATCACAGGCTAGGCCTAGGGACCCTACCTGTGCACAATTTTGTGTGCTGGGCCTCTAGTCTAATATATTAGAGCTGCTTTTAATCTATAGCTACATTTCAGAACTATCCTACCTAATAAAAGAGTAATATGCAAATTGACCATCACTCCAACACACAAGATGGCCGCCCCCATGTGGTCAAAGATGGCTGCCCCCATGTGGAAATGAGATGGCCACCACAAGATGGCCAGCAGGGGAGGGAAGTTGGGAGGGACCAGGCCTGCAAGGTTGGGCAATTAAGGGTGACAAGGCTGGCAGGAGAGGGTAGTTAGGAGCAATTGGGCCAGCTGGGAGTAGTTAGGCATTGATTAGGCTGGCAGGGGAGTGGTTAGGGGGTGATCAGGCTGACAGGCAGAAGTGGTTAGGGGCAATCAGGCAGGCAGGAGAGTAGTTGGGAGCCAGCAGTCCTGGATTGTGAGAGGGATATCCAACTACCCATTTAGGCCCAATCCCACTAGGCAGTCAAACATCCCTCAAGGTGTCTCAGATTGGAGAGGGTGCAGGCTGGTCTGAGGGACACCCCCCCACACCCCATTCACAAATTTCATGCACCGGGCCTCTAGTCATTCAATAAGCACATATGCTTAAATGTTGTCTTAAAGAAAAACAATTAGAACCATGAGTTGATGCAGAATGCAAAAAATTGAGGAAAGTCAGTGATCTCTAAACTATACTTATGGTATAATAACTATGTAGACAAAAAAAATCTAAGATTTGTCTTATATCTGTTCATGTGGTCTTTCAGTTATCTTAGGAAATAGTTTTCTTTAAGAAACATAATTCTCAAGTGTATAATAACTATGAAGATAGCATTTGAAAAATACAGTTGTACTCATTTTTCATTCCCCTAAAATATTAAGCTAACAACAGATGATTATGTATTTTTTTTTCTTTATTGATTAAGGTATTACATATGTGTCCTTATCCCCCCATTGCCCCCCACACCCCCAGTCCTGCTCTCACCCCCTGGTGTCTGTGTCTATTGATTAGGCTTATATGCATGCATATAAGTCCTTTGGTTGATCTCTACCCCTTACCCCCACCCTCCTCTACCTTCCCTCTGAGGTTTGATGGTCTGATCAATGCTTCTCTGTCTCTGAATGCAGAGAAAAAGAAACCTTCTTGCACTGCTTGTGGGAATGCAGACTGGTGCAGCCACTATGGAGAACATTATGGAGTTTCCTCAAAAAACTAAACATGAAACTCCCATTTGACTCAGTGATCCCGCTTCTAGAAATATATCCCAAGAAACTAGGAACACCAATTAGAAAGGATGTATGCACCCCTATGTTCACAGCAGCACAATTTACCATAGCTAAGATTTGGAAACAGCCTAAGTGCCCATCAGCATATGAGTGGATTAAAAAACTGTGGTACATCTACACAATGGAATACTATGCTGCTGTAAAAAGGAAGGAATTCTTACCATTTGCAACAGCATGGATGGAACTAGAGAGCATTATGCTAAGCGAAATAAGCCAGAGAAAGATAAATATAGCATGATCTCACTCATTTGTAGAATATAATGAACAACAAAAACTGATGAGCAGATGATTATTTAAAAATATCCAATCTACCTATTTTATGTTCCTGCTATAATCATAAATGTACTTCCCAATTTAGACACCCATGATAAAATAGAAGGAAATCAATACCACCACTGGTTGTCACACTGTTCCTAAATTAGAAAACAAACTAGTCAGGATCTATTAGATGCAGTAGAGGAATAGAGTGAACCCATACTAAAGTATTTTTTAAAACATATATTTTTATTGATTTCAGAGAAGAAGAGAGAGGGAGAGAGAGATAGAAACATCAATGATGAGAGAATCATTGATCAGCAGCCTCTTGTATGCACCCCACTGGGAATCGAGCCTACTACCTGGGCATGTGCCCTTACCAGGAATCGAACTGTGACCTCCTGGCTCATAGGTCGATGCTCAACCACTGAGCCATACCATGTGGGCCACCCACAGTAAAGTCTTAAATTCACATTCCATCTTTCAGCAATGTCTTTTTGATGGGGCATAAATGAAAATGACCACAACCCTTGTACTCTGTCAGTTTCCTACAGTTGCTAAGGATTCCAAGTGCATGTGTGCCAAATTACAAGGCAGATGATCATTATGATCAGCAAAGGATCTAACCTCAAATCCCTATGAAACATCTTACTGACTGAAATAGTATTTGTAAAGGCATCAGCATTCCATTGCCCTTATCAAGAGACAATCTTCAGTCATCAACTTCTTTGGTGATTTACCTTAGTGCAACCTAATTCTTTTTTGACTACTCCCTGATGACAAGGTAGCTGCTCCTGTGAGTAATGTTGCACACATTCCTACAAAGAGCAGCAATCTGAAACTTGGATAAAAAAAATCCAGCACAGAGCAATGCTATTCAATAAAGTTTTGCTTCTCCTTAGAAGCCTTTGTCTAATATGTAGTCTTTTTGATAACATTTTGTTCTTGACCCCTTTTAAAAATTCTTCCATCTCCTTTTGGAAGGTGGAGAAATCAAAACAAATCTTTGGTTCTTCTTAAAATTGGATGTATATAAAATATATCCAGAAGGCATTATTCTTCAGTTCAAGTCTGTTGGCAAATTAAATTCATTTACACTGAAGAGGAACAATAAAGAGATTTAATCAATGTGAAGAGACAGAAGTGTCAGGGCATTTGTCACAGAAGTTTACATAGGAAATCGGATATAGAGAATTGGATTGGAGGTAATGACTCAGGAAGGAATTATTTTAA
Source organism: Eptesicus fuscus (assembly GCF_027574615.1). Taxonomy (NCBI): domain Eukaryota; kingdom Metazoa; phylum Chordata; class Mammalia; order Chiroptera; family Vespertilionidae; genus Eptesicus; species Eptesicus fuscus. Next base: position 97,509,591 of record NC_072474.1, read on the forward strand.
AGCAGATTTTCAGACAAAATGGTCATGCTGAAGCAACTGTGAAAAAGAGAGTGGGTTCACGTGCATAAAATCAAAATAGAGATGAGAGTGTATAGAACTGAATGTGACCACAGCAATTTAAATGTTTATATATATCCTCAGTAGAATAAATGCCACCTTGTTTTTTTAACATATTTCTTCAAAACTTATTCAACAATTTCTTATACTTGTCTCACAAACTCAAGCTACAGTAAATCAATCAGAATTTTTTTTCATTTTGGTATCACTCATTTACTCAATATGTTACTTTATTTGTTTATTTCATTGACACTGTCTGATTTGGGGATTGGTAGGAGTTAGAGGAAGGATTTATATAAAGATCAATGAGACACAAAGGAGAAATTTCTAATTTGTAAGGGAAAACAAACCTGTTAATTTGCTGGGGTTGGTGGAACCATGTAAAGACTGAATAATTTAAACAACATAAATATATTGTTTCACAGTCTAGAGGTTAGAAGTCCATGATCAAGGTGTTGGAAGGGTTGGTTCCTTCTGAGGGCTAGAGTGAGAAATCTGTCCCCTGCCACTCTTCTAGCTTCTGCTTGTTGACAAGCTTTGGAGTTCTTTGGCATCTGCTTCATCATTCCAATTTCTGTCTTCCTATTCACCTGACATTTCCCCTGCATACCTGTGTCTGTTCAAATTTCCTCTTTTTATAAGGACACAATTAATTGGATTAGGTGCCCACTTTACTGCATTATGAGCTCAACTTAACTTGTTACACCTGCAATCACTCTATTTCCAAAAAAGATCATATTCTAAGGTACTGAGCATTATGACTTCAGCTTATGAGTTTTGGGAGACAATATTTAAACCATAATAAAAACAATCTACCACCATATCACCTAATTATCATGATAATAATATGCTAATTCTAGAGTAGCACAGGCAAAGGGGGTACTAACAGACAAGGGAACTGGGAAAGGCCACACAGAGGAGGGGGCAATCTAATAATCTAATAAAAGAGTAATATGCAAATTAACCATCATTCCACTATAACCACAAGCCATGCCCACCAGCCAATCAGGAGGGAGTATGCAAATTAACCCCAACCAAGATGGCTCTGGCCACTGAGCGAGCAGGAGGGAGGCTTGCGTTTCCCCGGTGATGGAGGAAACCAAGCTTTCCGCACACTCTGGCCGGCCGAGGCCTCCACTCAATGCTACAAAGTTTCAATTATAGAAGATAAATAAATACCAACAGAAATGGTGGCAGCCACAAAGCTGGAGAGAGCAGGAGGCTAGGGTTGCACCTGGCAATGGAAGAAGCCAAGCTTTCCGTACACCCTGGCTGTCCCAGGCCTCTGCATAAGGCTACAAAGTTTCAATTATAGAAGATAAATAAATCCCAACAGAAATGGCTGCCACTACAGAGCAAGCAGGAGCCTTGGCTTTGCTCCAGGCTACAAAGTTTCAATTATAGAAGATAAATATATCCCAGATACCAGGGCCTCCCTCCTCTTGGGTGGCTGGGGGATGTGGCCAGCCTGCAAACCACCACAGGCCCCTCTCCCAGGCCTCCCCACACCCCAAGGAAACCCCCACCCTGATCTGGGACACCCTTCAGGGCAAACCAGCCAGCCCCCAACCATGCACCAGGCCTCTATCCTATCTAATAAAAGAGTAATATGCAAATTGACCATCACTCCAACACACAAGATCAAGATAGCTGCCCTCATGTGGTCAAAGATCCTGCCCCCATGTGGACACAAGATGGCCACCACGAGAAGGCCAGCAGGGGAGGGTAGTTGGAAGGGACCAGGCCTGCAAGGGAGGGCAGTTCTGGGCAAACAGGTCAGCAGGGGAGGGCAATTGGGAGGGACCAGTCCTATAAGGGAGGGCAATTGGTGTGATCAAGCCTTCAGGGGAGGGCAGTTAGGCATGACAGGCCAGCAGAGGAGGGAAGTTGGGGGTGACTGAGCCTGCAGGGAAGGGCAGTTGGGGGGGGGACCCAGGCCTGCAGGGGAGAGCAGTGGGGGGGACCAGGCTTGCAGGGGAGGGCAGTTAGGGGTGACCAGGCATAAGGGAGGGAATTTAGGGGCAAACAGGCTGGCAGGGGAGCAGTTAGGTATCAATCAGGCTGGCAGAGAATGGTTAGGGGGTGATCAGGCTGGCAGACAGAAGCAGTTAAGGGCAATCAGGAAGGCAGGCAGGCGAGCAGTTGGAAGCCAGCAGTCCTGGATTGTGAAAGGGATATCCAACTGCCCGTTTGGGCCTAAATGAGCAGTTGGACATCCCTCAAGGGGTCCCAGATTGGAGAGGGTGCAGGCTGGGCTGAGGGACACCTCCTCCCCATGCACAAATTTCATGCACCAGTCCTCTAGTTGAAAAAGTATGAAGCATGGATAGGTAATCACCAAGTGATGAAGGATCATATGATTTTCAGGCAGTGGAAATAGCATGTGAAAATATATAGAACTGTTAAAAGAGCAATTCCCAATGGTGAATCAGTGACACTAGAGTCCTTAGGGCAGAAGTGGGTGAAGGTAGAACATTAAAAGAAAAACTAATAAATCATGGTAAGTATGCTATGGGAATACTTCCGGAGCTGCTTTTGAAGCATAAAGAATGATACCTACTGCTGACTATTATTGCCAGAGAATTTTTAGCTTTCATTCATTGCTTCATTATTTCATTCAAACTAATCTATTAAACCTTTGCACTTGCTTGCTTTTTTCTCAATTCCTTTATTCTACTCGGGATTTAATTTTTTAAATACCCAGATTTTACAAAGCGCGGCAGTAGAATAAAAAAACTGGAGTTTCTTTTCATACAAACTTATTTATTTGGATTTTTTTTTTATATTTCAGATTATTGATACATTCAATAACCGTCACACTCGATATCCGAGTGCAAAAGGTTAAGCATCTACAAGATTCCAAGGCCAATTCTAACTGCTCAGCTCACATCAGTGAATAAGAAGACAAATGCCTCTGTCTAAAGGAGCTAAAAATAAGCAAGGAAACATATGAATTAACAAAAGGTGACAGGTTCTATTGAAATGTGTAAAGCAAAGTAAGAGGGATAGAAAGGATAATTAGGTACATTGGACTTTGATATTTTATATTGTGTGATCAAAACCGCCTTAATGATGAGGTAGAATTTGAAAAGAACACAAACAGAGCTCAGCATGTTGGCATGTTGTTGCTTATCAAGCAAAGGAAAAGCCAATATAAAGCCCTGAGGTAAATCCTGCTTGGTATGTTAGAGAAACAGCAAAGAAGCCTTTAAGTGGCTAACTCAGATTGATTAACAGCAGTTACATTCAGAGAGTTGGGGTGGGAAACAGGGGGAAGAATATGTAGGGATTCAGGTATAGGAAGGAGTACTTCTTTTTATTCCTCTGAGTGGTAAGCAATCAGATGTATTAAGCAAAGAAAAATATCTTATCTAAAAAAAAAAAAAAAACTATATCTCTATATCAATCTATCTACCTATTTATCATATTTTATCAAGATCAATCTTGCAGCTTTGTTAAGCACAGACTATGCATTGAACTGTGGTGAAAGCTGAGTGAATAAATTGGAGGCTGTCACAATAATGCAGGACATGGCGGCTTGACCAAGGGTATTAGCAGGGACAATAATGATAAGTGGGCTGATTCTGCATTTTGATGAATATATTTTGAGGTATAGCCAAAAGGATTAAACATTTGATGTGAAACAACAGTAATTTGGGTGTGTGTATTTTTTTATGATACAGATAGTTATAAGGTTTTTATTTGTTTTTTGAGTAGAGAGCAATTGAGGGAAATAAACTCATATATGGCAACAGAAGGAAGGCAACATATATGGAGAAAAACAATTAAGAAGGTAGACATGAAAGGTCCCTTTTGATTGTTTTCATCTGCTGAGTTAAATAAATAGGAGGCAAAGTCATGAGCTGATAGTTAGGGGTAGGTACTAGAAATCTGAAAAAAAGAAATTATAAATTTGTCATCCAGGAAAATGGAAGAGGGCTAGACTAAGGACTACATAGCTTTGCAAGAACTTGAGAACAATTTTCATGCATTTAAAGTACAACCAGCCAGCATTTCTGTGTACTTTGACCATTGTTTTCAGCCATGACAAAACATATAAAGAATAATGAAAAGCTGGGGTAATCAAGGCAAATATGATAAAACTAGAGGCCCGGTGCATGAAATTCATGCACAGCGGGAGGGGAAGGGGGGAGGGTTTCCCTCAGTCCAGCCTGCACCCTCTCCAATCTGGGTCCCTTGAGGGATGTCCGACACACTGGGATCGGGCCTTAATGGGCGGTTGGACATACCTTTCACAATACAGGACTGCTGGCTCTCAAGCGCTTGCCTGCCTCTGCCTGATTGCCCCTCACCACTTCTGCTTGCCAGCCTGATCACCCCCTAACCACTCCACTGCCAGCCTGATCGACACCTAACTGCTCCCCAGCTGGCCCGATTGCCCCTATTGCCCTCCCCTGAAGGCCTGGTCACCCTCAACTGCCCTTCCCTGCAGGCCTGGTCACCCCCAACTGCCCTCCCCTGCAGGCCTGGGCCCCCCCCCCCAAAACTGCCCTCCTCTGCTGGCCTGATCGCCCACAACTGCCCTCCCCTGAAGCCTGGTCCCTCCAAACTGCCATCCCCTGCTGACTTGGCTAAATGCTTTCCCGTGCAGGCCTGGGTCCCCAGCAACTGCCCTCCCCTGTAGGCCTGTTCCCCCCAAACTGCTCTCCCCTGCAGGCCTGGTCCCCCCACAACTGCTCTCCCTGCAGTCCTGGTCTCCCTCAACTGCCCTCCCCTACAGGCCTGTTCCTCCCCAGCTGTCCTCCACTGCAGGCCTGGTCCCCCCCAACTGTCCTCCACTGCAAGCCTGCCCCCCCCACTGCCCTCCACTGCATGCTTGGTCCCGCCCAACTTCCCTCCCTTGCAGGCATGCTCCCCCCACAACTGCTTTCCCCTGTAGGCCTGGTCATCCCCAACTGCCCACAACTGCCCTCCCCTGCCAGCCATCTTATGGCAGCCATCTTGTGTTTACATGGGGGCAGCCATCTTTAGCCACATGGGGGTGGCCATCTTGTGTCTTGGTGTGACAGTCTATTTGCATATTACTCTTTTATTAGATAGGATAGGTTTGGGACAAAAAAAAATGTTCTAGGATATGTATAATCGAGTGAACTCAATAAAAGACTCTGGATTCTAAATGGAAACATAATAGAAAAGAGAACACAAAGTGGATGAAAGGAGGTAAAAAAATAATCTTTGAGTCAACTAGTTAGTCTTGTGAAATGCTGAGACTCTGACAGAAGAGAGAGCAAATTGAAAAAAATGGAAAGCAAGAGTAAGGCCTCTGTAAATTTTTAAACTGTTTCCTATTAGTACAAAAAGGGTTCATGCATAAAAAATGCGCTTTTAACATAAAATTTAAAACAATAAAAATCAGAGGTATATCAAATGATCAATAGCAGAAATATTTAAGTCCACATATTGGGATTTATCTAATCAATTAAATGATTATATTGGTTTTAAAATAATACAATAAGGAATTAGATCATATGAAGTGCAACAGACAGAACACAGAACAAAAATTGTTTACACAATTGATCTAGAGATTAAATAAATTATATTTTTCCATAAACTTTGGTGGAAAATAACCACAAATAGTAGGTTACTTTCCTACATGAAAAACTTTTTTTCTATATATTTTTCATGCTCTATCAACACAAAGTAAATAGCATTTGTAATATGTTCAGTAGTAGTTCTCTAATTTTAGAAACTCAAATCCAGACTTTATATTTGGCTTCTTACATTATCTGAGAAATAACCATGTGTTGAAACACTTTGAAATCATCCTTAGAAAGTTTTGGGTAGAATTCTAAACACTGTATAAAAATGCAAAGTAATACAGAGTTCTAGAGGCATGAAAACAGCTTTGTTCTATAAAGTGGAACAAGCCTTCAAGGCTCAGAAACCAGGCATCTTTACTATGATTTAGAATATGAACCAATTCATAAAATGCAACAAACTATGAAGTCATAAGCATTAATCTTCAGAATGAAAGCCCAGAGTACACCACAGTAAGAATAAATATGCAACAGTATAAACTATAAAAATTTGGAAATATGAAGTTTAAAGAGATCTGCTTAATTTTTTTTCATGAATACTAGTATTCTTTAATTTTAACATTAAATAATACATACAATATGTCCCTTATAACATAAATTTTAAAACTCATTAAGTGCAAAAATATAGTTCTCTTTAAATTGTATTCTACAGTAAGGGTCTCTGATACATTATTTTTCCTAATCTATTTCATTTATATTATTCCAGATATTCTACATATTATGTGACTTGAATTATATAAAGAAAATGTTGATTAGATATTGCTTTAAATTCTAAAATATGAAGATTATTTAGCTATAATTTTTCTTTCTTAGACATTGCAAATTCTTTCTAATTGTCCATACCCATATTTTTACTGTACTACTAATATTTCTCAGTAGATGATGTCACGATTAATATATTCAGTTGTTATTGAAATGGTTATATAATCAAAAACCACTACAGTGTGAGATTTACTGGAAATAGTCCTTTGTTTTGTAATTATAACAGTTATTTTCACAATTTAAAGATTTTTATTGCTTGGATTTTCAATATGCAACTTCATTTCCCCCCCCCCCCTTAACTTGTAAACTGACCATTTAGTATAAGTGTTGCTATTCAAAACACTGATGGTCATACCTAAAACCAAAGTAATCAGTCAACAATAAAATATAAGACTTGCAGGGAACCAAATATCATCTCTGCAAATCTCTCTCTCTCTCTCTCTCTCTCTCTCTCTCTCTCTCTATATATATATATATATATATATATATATATATATATATATTTATGTAGATATATACATATATATAAATATATATAAATATATGTATATATATTTTTTTCATACACACACACACACACACACACACACACACACACACATACAGGGTGTCCCAAAAAATGTATACACACTTTAACAGCTGATAACTCAATTTTGAAAATGAAATATATTTTAATAAACACTGCCTTTATAATTATGCAATATATATATCTCCTGAATCTATCTCTGTCCCTATCTCACTCTCTATGTCTCTCTTTTCCCTTCTTTCATAGACATAATGATCAAAATGGCCCAGTTACTTCTGCTTTGTGCTAAGGCACTCAATAGAGAACAAATATTGAGAAAGATACAATAGTTCTATATATTATCCTTCCATGACTTCTACTTCATTCCTATGGCTGGGCCTAAATCACAATTCAAGGGGTTTCTCATTCTCTGCTTCTATGAAGAGTGATGGCATTGGATTCTTTTTAACTGAGTAAAAGGAAAATGAGAGAAACGAGTTATTGTAATTGCATTTATTCACCTTATATCACAGTTTTTGACCTAATAGATCTGTGCACCAAAACTACATATATGATTAATTATTATTAACACTTTACCTGTAAAAACCTTGGTATTTCAAAAAACAGCCACATTCCTACCCTAGTGAGTTATATTATTGTCATCAATAAACAATGAATCCCCCTACAAATTGTTTTGTGATCTATATCTGAGTTGAGGTAACAAATTACCTCAAACATAAGTTTTATTAAAGTTTCTTGCTGACTTCTTGCTTGTTTCCTTAAACTATACTTTCCTTGAGAGAAGAAACTATATTTTACTTAGGTTTGTATTACAGTCAGTGCCCTATTCTTTGTACACAGCCAGTAGATCATTGCTGGAGAAATAAATGAATTCACCACTTGATGGGCTTGAGGAAATGGGTCAAAAATCAGGTAAACGTAATGGAACGCAAGGAATTACATGCCCAGATCATGGGAGATTGCTGATGGAAGTTAAGAAAACAGAGTAATGATGAGGAGGAAGGTTAAAAAACAAAATAACATGATGTGTTTTAGATTTTTAAAAAGAAAAGAAATACAAAGCAGGCAATAAGTGACCAACAAGCAAATGTTATCTTCTTTGTGAGTTAGTTTAGGACCAATTCTGCTTAAGATAAATTCAAGATAGAAGCATCTGGGTACAATAATGGCAACTAGCTTACATATTTATAAACTTCAAAATTTGTGGTATTTTATCAAATTTCTAATTGAGTACACTCATATTCTTATCCAAAATGTATCTGGGGCTACTGACAAAATTGAAAATGGAGGCCAAGTCAATAGGATCCTTAACCAGGTTCCCAAAACAAATAATACATCTCTCATTTTACCTGAATTAAAATATAATTTAAGGTAGACATTTTATTTTAGAAAGGGTATTGTGCAACAAAAGAGTTAGAAGACCACTGACTCTCAAATTTCTTCTATTTCTAACATTCAAACTAAAATGTCTTTGATTTCTAACATTCAAACTAAACTAAAGGGAAACAAGCCTTTTGCATTACTTGCAATAGGATAGAACTATACATGCTCTAGAAGAAAATAAATCTTTTACTTCCACGGACTAGATCCATACTCCAAACTCACAGCATTTGCTTTCTTTATTTGTAAAGAAACAGCCTCTTCCAATTTCTGTTCAAAAACCTTCATTGTCATTTCCACTTTTCCTCTGAAAGATAGAAAACCAATACCTTTCCCTCTTGACTTCACTACTTCAGAAAGTGAGGTTCTTTTGACTTACTAAGGATCATACCAAAAGTCAAAATCACAGCAGGAATTCTTGGTGACCCATCTTCTGTTTTCTTTGTCAGCCTGAACCCTCACCCATGAACAAAGCACAAGTGTGTTACAAACTCTATCTGTTCCTTGAATTTTGTTTTTAGCAGCAGGAACTATGTGATAAATGCACCATGGAATCTTTAAGGAAACAGAAAGCTTGTAGTAAAAAAGCAAAATTTGGCAACTGAAAAGAAAACAAACTAAACATTTTGCACAAAATACCAACACATCTATTTATATTGTATTTGTATAGAGGTCCTTTGGGTCCCTTACAAGTGGTAATTAACTATAATAATATTTTATCAGCATGTATTGTGAGATGTTATTCCTTTTAGTTATAATTTAATGTAGGGTTAGGTAGGAACCATAGCTTCTCAAGTTATAAGTATTCTTGTTTATTAGGGCTTATTCTGCATCAAATAGTGTATTGATTGATATTCAGATTGTGCTAATTTAAATATACTCTCCTATGTTTATCGTACACTATTAAAAATTAAGCTTATTCTTTTGCACTTTACAATTAATATCAGATATAATAAATAACAGAACACAAATATAGAAAAAAGTCAAATGCCTAACAACCAGAGTATCTCCCTTCCTTAGACTGTGAGCTGAGTTTAGAAGAGCCAGTTGCTATTTTACATTTCAACTTCCAGAAGCTTAGTCACATGTATCAAATTGAATATGATATCTAATATTCATAAAGAGGATCCTCAGTTAGTTGTACTTGTGGGATTTCTGGCCATGCACAATATAAAATCTATCAGAGCTGGAATTAATTGGTGTCTGTGATCATGGATGTTGACCATCCTTTTCTCAGAATGTTTGTACAACTTCAGAAAAGGTTTTTTTTTTAAATAAATAATTATACTGATTACATTACCACTACATCATTATTGATAATAATAAAGGGTTTAAAGCTTAGTTTCACAGTCCAAAATAGCAAAGTAGAGTTATTAAGGTCAATGAGTTACCAATGACTTACATCTTGCCAAACCAATGGGCAGCTTTTGTCCTCTTGCTCAAATTATCAACTTTGTTTCTTTACTGTCTCTTACTCCACTTTCAAACATGTAAATACTGGAGTATCCTTTGTTCCTTGATGACTTATAGGTGATCAAGTTTGGCCTTTCTAATGAGTTCTAGAGTGGTATAACCAATCATCAATTTATATGACAGGGATGTCTATGGGTCATCTCAACAATTCAGGTTTTGGTTATTTTTTCTCTTTCAATTACAGTTGACATTCAATATTATTTTATATCAATTTCAGGTATATACATAGTGGTTAGACATTTATATAATTTTTGAAGTTATCCACCTGATAAGTCTAGTTCCCACCTGACACCATAGTTATTGTAATAATATTGACTACATTTCATATGTGATCCTTTATCTCCCCGTGCCTATTTTGTAACTACCAATTTGTACTTCTCAAATTTTTAACCTTTTTCACCCACCTCCCTTGGCCCTCTGGCAACCATCAGTCTGTTATCTGTATCTACAATTCTGTTTCTGTTTTGTTGGTTTGTTTATATTGTTCTCCACATATAAGTGAAACCATGGTGTTTGTCTTTCTCTGTCTAACATATTCCACTTAGTTTTTAATTCTTCACCTTTACCTCACCCATACTTTACCTTCAGATTGGTACCACCTAATTATTCAGGCCAAGAATCTAGCAATCACTTTGCCCTATTTTGTTCCTTTACATTCTTTATCCAACAGTAAATGTTGTTGGCTCTGTGTCTAAAATATATCCTGAATCAGATCCCTCACTCTTTTAAATGTTATAATCCCATCTAAACCACCATCAGCTCTCATCTGAACTACTTACTAAAAAAGCCTCTTTATTGAACTCCCTAAGGCTACTCTTGCCCTTACACAATTTGACTTCGACTAAGCTATGTAAATCATATAATTTGCTACTCATTAAAAAATAATCCAGTGGTTCTGTTATACAATGAATAAAAATGAAACCATCTATTGCATCTTAGAAGGTCTTCCATTAACAGCTCCTCAACTCTCTAGGCTTTCTATCTGAAAATGATCAAGCACACTTTTGTGTTGTAGCCTTTGCACTTTACATGTTTATTTCTTGGAAAGCTCCCACAGTCTCCCCCAGGTCTTTAAACAGATGTTTTCTTTTTGTTATTTTGCTCTCAACTCACATATCAACAAATCCTTCCCTTATGACCTAGCTCACTTCAGACATCCTCTATTACATGAACGTATTTTACACACTTCAGGTAACTTATCATTAATTGTTTGTTTCAGTGTTCTTTGGCTGTTTCCTCTATTAGCATGGCATCATGCTTCACTGCTTGTTTCCTAGGTCCTGGAAGAGGTATAGAAATGTACATTGACTTTATGAATAGGAAAAAGTTATGAATAATTTTGGAATTATACTGAAATGATACTGGAATTATACATATTTAATGTTATAGACCATGTCCGCAGTTATCAACTGACTTAGCATGCTTCAATCCTGCATTGATCATTAGACTAGAGTAAGTAAACAATTTCTAAGCATCTGCTCCACAATTTATTCTTTTCCCAGCTAGCAGTTGACCAATAAAAATCAACAGCTGGCTGTAATAATTTTAGTAGTTCTCAGCTAGATCTATACCCCTAACTTTAACTCAGGAGGTTTAAGTCACCCCAATAACATCTCAAAACAGGTCAGTTTCAAAAACTTTCTCATCCAAAGTGTCAAGTTCTAAAAGAATAAATACAGTCACCCAGCATTGTAGTGTAAGAGTGTAATCTAGATTTGGTTTGATTATTTTTATTAAAGGAATTCTGATGCCTAGAACCAAAATATTCTATAGCATAAAGACAAATGGAATGCTAAGTCAATGATTGTGCTTTTTAACACAAACTTCATATAACCCATGAATAAGAAAAATATATATATTTTATTTGGGGCTATTGTTCACATTTTGGTTGCTAAGCATTGCATAATAAAAAATGTGCCATAACCTTGATGAATATTAAAGGTTTAAGAGACAGAGAGAGTTCAGGAAGATAAAATACCTAGGTTCATGTCACTTGGGTAATGTTGGGCACATAATTCTACTTAGAGCTCTGCACTCTTAAATGTCACTATATGTTTTAAATCCATTCTGTTCCTCTCTGCAGAGTAACTTCCTACCTTCTGAAGAAGCCCAATTCCACCTCTGAACAGCTCTAACCCATAGAATGATCTCTGGACAATCTTACAATTTTAATAAGATAATTTAAACTATAAATTGTCTAAGTTTTCTTCCAGTATGAACATGTATAAGGTATCTCTTTTTATCCCTTATTTTATCCCTTACTTTATGTAGTCATAATTCCATTTACTGTGAAAAAAATTACTGTCAAGAGAAAAAAAATGAAATTCAAGATATATGTTTAAAAAAATTTAGGAAATATCTCAACTTGGCTATTTCAGATCATGGGGTGTTCTGAAATATTGATTTTAAAGGGAAATATTTATAATCTAAAAGATAGTAATATAATTTGCCTGACTTGGTAGTAGTTTTAGAAATAAAATTAAATATTCCTCATATTTTTCAGTTAAAAACTGTAAATGAAAATATAATAATGAAAAACAAAATACAGCTTATTTATCTTATTGCCAAGTCCAGTTAAGAGTTTCACATAATTTTATTTCAGTCCTTTTGACCATGGGGGAATGAAATAATTTTAAAAGAGTTGATTCTAAACATAAAGAAGATTATTCTTCCTTCCCTGATTGATTCCTCCATTTAAATTTTCATGCCTGATCACCTTCCATGATCCAATCTTTGTATTTCAAGTGTAGGTTGAAGGTCTTCATTCAAACAGATGTATCAAAAATTCTCCTTCACCATGCTTGGCTTTGCTAGGAAGAACTTAGTCATTATGCATTATCAATACTTCTTTGGAAAAGCTTGGTTTTCTATTCCCTCAACAACTGTCTTAATCAAATCAGTTATCATAGCATGCTCCCTTCATCTATGACACCTTCTCCTAACCCCTTGGTTCTTTACCTACCTAATAACTTTCCCCCAGGGAGTCTTTTTATCTCCCCCTTTGACACTCTTTTACTTTTTTTTTTTTTTTTTCCCAGAGAGGAAGAGAGAGACATCAATGATGAGAGAAAATCATTGATTGGCTGTCTCCTGCACACCCACCCCCCTACCCTGCGGATCAAGCCAGCAATCCAGGCATGTGCCCAAATCAGGAATTGAACCATGACATCCTGATTCATGGGTTGATGCTCAGCCACTTAGGTACACTGACCAAGCTTTTTTACTATTTTTAAAAAAACTAAATGTAACCATTAATTCCTAGGACATAAGGTTCTAACTAATCTTTCCTCCTAGAGGCAAATTGACACAGGTCTTCTCTCTGCCTCTGTTGTTTCTATACATACTTCTTCCCCTTTAATTTTCTCTCCACTAAAGGGACGTTGTGCTTCTAGTAAGGAACATTCTATCTTACCAATCATCATTCTTACCCTGCAATAGATCATTGGTACATTACAGCTACTCCAAAAAAATTGTACGTAAAATCATAAATGAATGAGTATGAAATGAAGGAATAAATAGGGGACCACATAGGTTCCTTATATTCCTTATTTTTACCCTCCTGCCCAAACTGCAGGCACTGCTTCAAGACTTGGGGCCAATTAAAGCAATCCCTCTTTTACAGGGATTGTTTTTAGGGGCCTCCCTGGAATGCCATGCAGTCAATCTGTTCCTGAGCCTTGCATTGCTATGCAACTTTATCAGGCTCACAGGCCTCCAGTAGTTTACATAGGCATCTTCTCCCTCTCTGTTGGCCTTGCTACATTTTTCTTCCTAAAGAAAAGCTTTAAATGTTGTTCCCTTGTTTGCATTTTTCAGGGGTTCCACACCACCTATTACAGAAACTCAACTGTAAAGCCCGATAATCAACACACTGCAAAGTCTGGCCATTACCAATATTTACAGTTGAGTCTCCCACCACTTTCCCCTTCAAAACCCCTCTTTTACCCATCAGTATTCATGATTAGCCTTCCACATTTCCAGAATCATTTACAACTAAGTATTTTGGTCATGACATTTTTCTATAATGAATATTTCCCAAACATTAAACCTACCTGTAAGTATTTGGCTTATTTATCATGTTTATTTTCTTTTAAACTTAGACTATAAGTTTCCTGAGGACAGTTCTTTCCTTTTGTTTTATTTACTTCTGTATCTTTACTACACAACAGAATTTTTAGCATACAGAGTTTAGTTGAATAAATTATCATATATACCAAGGCTATTCTCTAAAGTGCATTATACAATACTTAAAATTTAAATAAACTATTTCCACATCAAAATATTAATATCTATTTTTGTTTAATGTTAAAGGATAATAATTATACTTTACTGATTTTTTTTAAATTTCCTTGATTATTATGTTTATTGATATTCAACTCTGCTGGTATTAATATTATTATTTTTTGCCTTTTCTTTTTTCTTTTTTTAACATATTTTTATTGATTTTTTTACAGAGAGGAAGGGAGAGGGATAGAGAGTTAGAAACATCGATGAGAGATAAACATCGATCAGCTGCCTCCTGCACACCTGCCATTGGGGATGTGCCCATAGCCCAGGTACATGCACTTGACTGGAATCGAACCTGGGACCTTTCAGTCCACTGAGACAAACTGGTTAGGGCTGCTTTTTTCTAAATAATTTTAATTGTAAGGATAAGACTTATTGGCACACTTCATTTAATCTACAAAACATTTAAATAAAATCATTTATAAAAGCTTAAAATTGCATATACATTAAGGGATAAACTAGTCTGACCAGAGGCACACAGGTTCTTATAAATTCCTGATGTGGAGTGGGAAAGGTTGCAATCTCAGTTCAGAAAAACAGTGTTCCGTTTCTTGCTGAATCATGTGTGGATTTTTAAAAGGCAGTTTGTTTCCTCTTTCCTCTTTTTTTCTTCTTAACTGGATGAAAGCAGCAGAGGAGATTCATAGAATCATATATGACTTACTGATCTGGACTCCCTCACACACCTGCCTTAGCTGCCTTGGTTATTGCTGGGCTCTGCAGTGGAATGACTTCTGGCTCAGCATGCCCAATGGTTCTCTCTGGCTACTTTTGCTCCATTTTAGTTTCCATTGACTCATTCTTGGGAGTATCTTCTCAGTACCTCATCCATTTTTGTTGGGCAGTCTTTTCCCAACTTTACAAGCTTATATTGTCTGACAAAATGAACCCCATACAAATAACTTCCTGGCAATTCAGCACCCATGACTCATGAAAACAGAGAGTAAATTGGGGGAAATTAACCTCACCTCTACAAAAGTTTACCAAGTCATTTTTGCTACATTTCAGCTTCATTCAGAGATGACTCAAGAGTTCATTGTTCTACTGCCTGAAAAAGGGAGGAGACATTATGACCCTTCTGCCCATCCTCTTACCTCTAACATCTACACTAATAAAAGAGAAAGATACAAACTTACTGTACCTTCACGATGCCCACCAGCCAATCAGGAGTGAGCATGCAAATTAACCCAACAAATATGGCGGGTTAATTTGCATACATAGGCACAGAGTGGCTGGGGGCTGAATGCTTGCATCATCGCCATGGTGATGACACAGGTGTTCTACACTGCCCCAGCTACTCCTGGCCTCTAGGCAGCGTGGAAAGGAGGAAAGACAGCTCTGGCCGGAGCAAAGGCGGTGCTGGCAGCCAGGGGAAAGAAGTCCCATTCTTGCACGAATCTTCGTGAATCGGGCCTCTACTGTAATATATTTTCTGCTTACAAAAATAAAAAGGCTTGAATGAGAAAACAGATAATTATTTAAGATTGTTTCACTCTTCTCTCCTATATCTCTCTCTTTCTACTATTTCTCAAGAGAAGGGAAATATATGTGATTCTTTTTTAATCTTATTGCAGAACTTTCTTTTCCATGTTTACAGTAACCGGCTTCAATGCCTCAGTATAAAAGGGATTGTCTCTGTGGGCAAAAGTCCCCCAGTTTGGAAGAGATAAGAGAGTTAAGATAATCTGAAAATGTTTATTTTTTGACACTGCATAATTCTCTCATCTATAGTCTTGTTCATCAATTATGTATGTCAAAACTAAATGCTTTTGTTGTTTTTTTATTTCTCTGTTATAAACCCTAGTCTGCCACACTATCCAGAAAGACCAATGCTTCTGGAGAACTGGGTCAAAGGACTTTTCTTAAAAACATAAAAGTGGATCCAAATATTAATCATTTAGCACTATTAGCCTATTTCCTATATAATAGTCAACTTGACCATGACAGCGTCTTACATATAGATGAGACTCAAATCCAGATTTTGTAAATGATTCTTTGAAAGAGACTCATTTGATTATAGGCTAAGGCAGGAGTCATACCCAGGATTCATTATTATTATTCCCTTTGACTGTTGCATATTTGCTATCTAGCAGAGAAATGAGAAAAAGAGAATTACCCTAGGACAGTGGTCCACAAACTCATTAGTCAACAGAGCCAAATATCAACAGTACAATGATTGAATTTTCTTTTGAGAGCCAAATTTTTTAAACTTAAACTATATAGGTAGGTACATTGTTATTAACTTAATTAGGGTACGTGGTATTTTGTGGAAGAGCCATACTCAAGGGGCCAAAGAGCCGCATGTGGCTCGCGAGCCATGTTTTGCCGACCACTGCCCTAGGATGCTTAGAATAAAAACAGATACTGATAGCAGAAGATGCAGAATAATTCTGAGTATAATATTAACATTCTTACTGATCTGTCCTGAATTCTTTATTACCTAATAGCACATGTCCTACTCATTAGGCATCAGAGAGGAACTACTAAGACAACTCAGCTGAAAATATTAAGGGTCAAGCATTAAAATTTATTAGCATATGATCAATTGAAACTCAGTAATTGATATATTCCCAGGCAATGAAGTACTATTTTTATGGCAGAAACATTTAAATATGTAATATGACTTTTAAAAATGAGACTCTATATGTATAAAAGTCTAAGCAACCATTATGGCGGAATGACTGGAACAACCGGTCGCTATGAAGTGCACTGACCACAAGGGGGAAGACACTCAATGCAGGAGCTTCCCCCTGGTGGTCAGTGTGCTCCCACAGTGGGAACGCCACTCAGCCAGAACCCGGGCTCCCAACTGGCGAGTGCAGCTGCAACAGCGGGAGCCTCATGCGACTCTGCAGCAGCAATCCTGAGCGGTGGCAGCACTACCGAGTGGCAGCAGCCATTGGCAGCAGGCGCAGCGGGCCAGGATGAGTGTAATTGGCATGGTGCCCAGCCCTGATTCGGGCTCCACCCTGGCTGCCTGCCACTTGGCACAGTGTACATCCCCAGAGCAGTCCCAGACTGTGAGAGGAATGTCCGACTGCCGGCTTTGTAGAACAGCCCAATCCCGGTTCCGTTCTCTGTAGAAGGCAGTCAGTCTGAGCAACTCAGTGACTCAGGGAAGCACAGGGAACTCAGAGTGAGCCTGCCTTCACGCTTGACTCACCCATTCTATGGTGTTTGCAGGACAGACCATGGTGGCCCAGCCTGTGCACGTGCAGCAGCTGTTGAAGCTCAAGCAGCAGGCCATGCAGCAGCAGAAGGCCATCCAGCCACAAGCCGGCAGTCGGACATCCCCCGAGGGGTCCTGGACTGGGAGAGGGATGTCTGACTGCCAGATTAGGCTTGATCTCAGTGCCGTTCTCTGTAGAAGGCAGTCAGCCTGAACAACTCAATGAGGTGAGTTGGAACAGATTGTAGGATAGACCTGCCGTTACCACAGTAATCTCAAATTGAAAAGGCCTCAGCTCAACTTGGAATGGTTAGATATTGTGCGTTTCAACTTGGACTGGCTTCTAATTGGTCTACAAGTGGCATAACTTAGTGTATTATTGACCTATGTATTGTGATATAGTTGACCTATTTTGAAACACAAAAAAATACTGAAACCTTGTCATTAAAAGATGTAATTTTTCATGACGGGATGGGGAACTCCTACTATCTTCAAAGTACCCCATTTTTAGGAAGGAAATGAGGAAACAAACAAAGGTTTATCATGGAGGAACCTGCTTACCCAGTTGTGCTCAGAGCACTTTTGTTGGAGGAGAGTGGATTGACCATAATTATGAAGGGCAACTTGAAGACTCTGTAAGGCAAGACATTATATGTGGACACTATATGGAAAAACGTAGATACGTTTTTGTATTTACCATCTACTTTAACTAAACCTTCTGTAACTTAAGAATTGTGTGTGTGTGTGTGTTGAAAGGGTTCAGAACATGCATCCCTAAGATGTGCTACTTTAGCAAGTCAATTATTTTGAACTGAAGGAAATAGAGACCCTGTGGGCTCAAGAGAAACCTGTACCTCTCTTAAAGATTTTAATTTTGGGGACTTCCCTATAATAGCAGTTATCAGCAGAAGTAACTTTTTATAACTTTTCTAGGGCAGGACAGACTTCTAAATGCTGAACATCTGCCCTTCTTATTTTCCTGAGAATGACCTCCTCCCCTCTAAAACTCCAAGGCATCTTACCTCATTCCTTGGCTTAGGATGCCATATACAACTCTTTAAAAGAAACAAAAAAAAACAAAACAAAACAAAAAAACAACCTTTCTGTTTCTGAATAATTAATGTATCTAGGGCCGTGGTTGGCAAACTGCGGCTTGCGAGACACATGAGGCTCTTTGGCCCCTTGAGTGTGGCTCTTCCACAAAATACCACGGCCTGGGTGAGTCTATTTTGAAGAAGTGGCATTAGAAGAAGTTTAAGTTTAAAAAATTTGGCTCTCAAAAGAAATTTCAATCGTTGTATTGTTGATATTTGGCTCTGTTGACTAATGAGTTTGCCGACCACTGATCTAGGGTAATCATGCATACATATGTAATTAAACTTAGTTATTTTATCTTGTTAATCTGTTTTATTTTGATTTAATTATTAGACCAGTTGGAAGAACCTAGAAGGGTATATAAAAATATTTCTCTTCCCTACCTGTGTAGCCATGATTATAATATTGCTACTATAAAAACATTGACGCTTTATTTAAAACTCAATAACTTAGAATATGTATTGACTTCATGTTCACAAAATAGAGGAAATCAATGAGAATTTTCATATAACACAAAGTGGAAGTACACACAACAGAAATACAAAGTTTGAAAATATTCTAGGACATCTTTTCTTCTTTAGTCATTTAGCAAATTTTAATTCTTCTTGATTTTACATATATATATATATATTCTCCTAGTCTCCACTTTGTTTGTATGCCAAAGGGGCCCGGTGCACGAAATTCATACATGGGGGGAGGGTGTCCCTCAACCCAGCCTGCACCCTCTCCAATCCGGGAACACTGGGGGGATGTCCAACTGCTGGCTCTTAACTGCTTGCCTGTCTGCCTGCCTGATCGTCCACAACTGCTCACCCCTGCCACAACCTGCTACCTTTGTCGGGACCTGCCTCCTCCATGATGCATGGAGCCATGGTACCCCCAGGCCTCACCATGTGGAGCTGCCATTGGGCCCCACCTCTGCTGTGCCTGTAGCCATATTGTGGTGGCCATCTTGTGACAACATCGTGCGACACCACACAGGCTGTTATTATATACTAGGGGGCCAGTGCATGAATTTGTGCACCTTGAAAAAAACTGTGGGCCACAAGGCTGCAATAGGCACAGGGGCGGGTCTCGGCCCACCCTCCATGCCCCCGCCTGGCCCCTCCTGCCACGGCCCGTATCTGCGGGCAGCCCCGTTCCTGCCGCCACTCCCTCATGTTGACTGTGCCAGCCCCCACTCGCACCTGCTGATGGTGAGGAACAATTGAGCCTGACACCGGCAGGGGGTGCAAGCAGCAGCAGCTGCCCCAATCACCCCTCGGGAGCAGGGGGAGGTGAAGAAGCCCTTAGGGGCGATCAGGACTGGCAGCCGCTGCTCGTACCTGCTGACGGTGCTGAGCAATTGGG
The DNA here is from genome assembly GCF_027574615.1 of Eptesicus fuscus. NCBI lineage: Eukaryota > Metazoa > Chordata > Mammalia > Chiroptera > Vespertilionidae > Eptesicus > Eptesicus fuscus. The sequence continues at coordinate 97,529,248 of NC_072474.1, forward strand.
ACCGGTGACGGGCACTGGCAGCAGGTGTGAGCAGCAGCTCCGGCACCAGCTGCAGGTGCGAGTGGGGCCGGCACTGGCAGTGGGTGTGAGTGGCAGCTCTGGCGATGGAAGTGGATGTGAGCGGGGCCAGCACCAGCAGCAGATGCGACTGCCAGGTGGGACCGCAGTGCACAGGAGCAAAGAATTTTCAGTAACCACCAGAGGCTTGCCTCCATGACAGTGACCAGTGACCCGCCTTGGTCTGGCGCCCCCGCTCACCTGCTCCACCAACCTGCCGCGGCCGACGCCCACCATGATCTGCACATGCCCCCTGTTGGTCAGCACATGTCATAGCGACCGGTTGTTCAGTCATTCCGGTTGTTCTGCCATTTGTTCTGTTTGCATATCAGCCTTTTATTATATAGGAGGATTTTGACATTAGGTGTACTTGCAATACAAAGCAACGACCTTTAATAAAATCTTAGTCCTACCTCACTGTTGACTCCTTCCAACTCAAACTTACACACACACACACACACACACACACACACACACACAATCCCCCAAATTCTGCTTTTAATTAATGTTCATGGCATTCCACTTACAAATATTATAGAAATAAAGAAATGAATAAAGTTATACTTCCTTTTATTTGTCATCTAGTATAGTTAACGGCTGTTCAATACTTTCAGTTTCTGGATTTTGCCACTATGTAAAGCCTAACTTTTAATAATTTACTACTTCCATACAGTCAGTCATACTCATGGTTTTATTAATTCATCAAACTTAATTTCCAAAAAAATCATATTAGAAAGTAGACTTTCACCTCTTAAAACTTTAATAATTTTGGATATATTTTTGTTCCTAGCACACCATATAACAAATTTTAAAAATGAATACCATACATGTACAAATTAGGTTAAACCATACCTCCAATTTTAATTTTAATTATTTTAATAATACTGTCTACTATTATATTAGTCCTTTTCATTTTTTTAAACCATCCCCAAGCACCAATCTGCAATACCAACAAAATTCATTTCCTGTTATCCCAGCTTCATTTTTATAACTGCCATTTAAATAATTTATCTGAAGCTCATTTATTCCCTAAATTAGTTTGCCAAGGGAATTATTAGAACCTTCTGATTTGAAATGCGAATTTAAGTTAAAGAGAATAGTTTATCCAAGTGCTGAGTGTATTTAAAGACATTACATTAAATTTACTGAGAAAAGTTTGCTCCATGTTAATGTAAGTGCATTTTGTAAGAACACTACATAAACTGTACTACAATTTAAAGCACATTTCAATTGAATTAATTGATAATTATGTAACCCATCTATATCATACTAAATTTGGCAATCTACCTTTTAATCAATTGATATTTCTTTCTTTCATGATCAAGTTGATGATTTTCAAACTTTCTTGACTATCTATATAATACATTAAAAACCAGATAGCAGAAATAATCAAGAAGTTAATTAACTGCTTAAATCATCACCTTTGTCTTACTTGGTCCTATGTTATAAACACAATGCATGTGGGGGGAATATATATCAGTTGGCAAGAAGTATAAGTTCTTCAGTGAGAATACAGAATGGAAGGACTATCTGTAGAAGGCAAATATACACATACTAACACACACACACACACACACACACACACACACTCTTTAAACAGGAGTGTAAAAAACAAACAAACAATGATTCATTTACACAATGGAATGCTATGCGGCAATAACAAAGAAAAAGCTCTTACACTTTGCAACAGCATGGATGGACCTGGAGAGTATTATGCTGAGTGAAATAAGCCAGTCAGAGAAAAATAAGTATCATATGATCTCACTCATATGTGGAATCTAATGAACCAAATAAACTGATGATCAAAAATAGACCCAGAATCATGGGAACATGAACAGACTGTTGAACCTCAGAGGGATGGCATGGGAGGGTGGGTGGGAAAAGATCAACCAATGAACTTGTATGTACATATGCATAACCCGTGGACACAGCAATGGGGTGGTGAGGGCCTGGGGTGGGGGAAGGATGGGAGTGGGCTGGAAGAAGTTTATGGGGTAAAAAGGAGGACCCATGTAATATTTTCACAAAAATATTTTTAAAAGAAGTAGATAAAAATAAGGCAACAGGCACACAAAAAAGGAATGGCAGTGGGTTGAGAGGGGTAGTATATAACCATGAGTTTTGACAAATAACTAGGAAGAGTTCACAGAGGACCCTGAGGGATGTTTTAAATACTTTTTTAAAATTTTATTCTGAGTGAAATTGGTGAAACTTTGAAGGGTCATGAGCAAAGGAGTGACATGATATAACTTCAGATTTTACCAAGACATCCTAACCTATCCCTAACATACAATCAGGCTTGAAAAGAGTAGCTGATTAAATGGGTCTGAGTCACAAGGATGACCAGTGGCAGAGTTAAAGAGAATATAATCACAATGTCACGTCCTTCAGATATAACATTTTCGGGGACTCTGAAACTTATTGAGAATTTATAGAGTCAGTTACTATTCCTCCTCTTTCAAAATCATTTAAGATAAAAAGGGACATAATTTTAACAAAATGAGCTATATCTGAAGAATCTTCAAAGTGACATTATAAGCATATTCAAGATAAAGTGGCCTTTGACAAAACTAAATTTTTAAAAATATATTTTGTTGATTTCAAGAAGGAGAGAGAGAGAGAGAGAGAGAGAAGAGAGAGAGAGAGAGAGAGAGAGTGAGAGAGAGAGAGAGAGAGAGAGAGAAAGAGAGAATCATTGATTGGCTGCTTCCTGCACATGCAACCTGTGCCCTGACTAGGAATCAAACCATGACCTCCTGGTTCATAGATCGACGATCAACCACTGAGCCATGCCACCCAGGTCACAGAACTGAATCTTTGAATGTGTTCTTATTAGAGAACTATACCCATCTGACTATAATTTAAAATGTACAACATGTAATTAATTCAATGAGATAATTTTAATAAAAACAGAAAAGGCATATTAAAAAAATAAAACTTCTCAACCTTCTGCTAAAGTGTTGACTTGTGATTTCTACATAATTTCTGTTTCCACTGGTTCTTGATAAGATTAGCTGCCGAATTTACTGGTAAAGGGCAAAGCCTGTTCAATAACTTCCCACTGTTCACAGTGAATATGAAATGGGAACATATTGAAATATCTATTCTAACTTCTTACAGACACCTCTTCAATGCAACAATGTTTATTCTTGTAGGTTTTAAAAGGATGGTGCTGAGTTAAAATAGCATAAATTCTTTGGCCAGTCCCTATTATAGCTTTCCTTTACTTTGATTTCTTTTAGAAAGCTCCAAAGTATTGAAAAATTTAAAATGATATATTTTTATATTGCATATTTTTCTGGATTTTTTTTTTTTTCATTTCACTTAAGGCCCTTTGGGTAAATTTAGATTCATGAAAAAGGTAATTCAAGGAGAAAATGAAAGATTGGGAAAATTATCTAATCTGTCCTTCAGAACTATGTAAATGTTTAGCATTGAGAATCCTATTTTAAAATCACATTTTAATATCAATGTGTTGTACCATTAGTGATGACTTTTTAAAGCCTAGATTTAAAATATTTCTATTTATGTAGCATCAATAAAGGCAGATGTATATTTTGCCCTCAGGGCACTCACTCATTTGATAATACATGTACCAGAGAACCTATAGTTCAAAAGTTTTATTTTTTTGTTCACAGGATTTTAATAGTATGCATAATCTCATAACATAATATTCATAACTTTAAGAATATATTCCAAAACTACTTATTTTTTTAATTTAAGTTCTTTATTATTTAATGTATTATCTAAGTGTCCTTTTCCCCCCATTGACCTCTCCCCAGCTGCCCCCAACCCTCAGCACATGTCTATAGGAATCCCTTTCCACGTCCCGTGTGGTCCAGGGTTCTGGTTCAGGGTTCGAATTCTGGAGAAGGGCCGCACACAAATGAAAGGAGACTTAAAGAAATTCAATTTGGCGATATGGGGGGCCAGGCAGTCCACCCGTAGTCCAACTCTAGTGGGAGAACTACTCCCTGCTCTGGCCCTACCATCCCTTTTATTGAGGCTTTGGGGAAAACATCTTAGGCAAGATAAACAGAGACTTACATGTAGCCCTTAGGCAGGAAATAACAGAAACTTACATGGGACAAACAAAGGTGGAGGCTGCTTCAGCTAACAATGTCTAACTAAAGGGTGAGTGGTTAGAGCAATTAAGGTTGTTGACCAGCCTTCCTGGCTTCCTGTCAACATCTCTCTTTTAGTGAAACTGATTGGTTTCCGGCACATGTCCTCACCCCTCCTCCCATCTGTGTCCATTGGTTATGCTCATATGCATGCATACAAGTCCTTTGGTTGATCTCTTACCACCTCACCCCCTGCCTTCCCTCATAGATTGGACAGTCTGTTGAATGCTTCTATGACTCTGGTTCTGTTTTTGTTCATCAGTTTATGTTGTGCATTATATTCCACAAATGAGTGAGATCATGTGATATTGATCTTTCTCTGACTGGCTTATTTCCCTTAGCATAATGCTCACCAGCTCCATCCATGCTGTTGCAAATGGTAAGAATTCCTTCTTTTTACTGTAGCGTAGTATTCCATTGTGTAGATGTGCCACAGTTTTCTAATCCACTCATCTGCTGATGGGCATTTAGGCTGTTTCCAAATCATAGCTATTGTAAATTGTGCTGCTATGAACATAGGGGTGCATATATCCTTTATGATTACTGTTTCTGGTTTCTTGGGATATATTCCTAGGAGTGGGATTACTGGGTCAAATGGAAGTTCCATTTTTAATTTTTTTTAGGAAATGCCATACTGTTTTCCAAAGTGGCTGTGCCAATCTGCATTCCCACCAGCAGTGCAAGAGGGTTAACTAAGCCATATTTCTGAAAGTAAAAATAAACTTTATGTGTAATGTTTCAAAACCAAAGTAAAAGCATTATTATATAAAGTAATAATAAATATAGTTAATATAGTTTGACAATTTAAAGCACTGATGATACTTGATTGGTTTATGGATTGGATGAAAAAGAGGATTATAGAAATAACTGAAGAAAATATATACTAATAAAAGGGTAATATGTGAATTAGACTGGATAGACCAGATATCTTCCAGATGTCATTCCAGATGTCCTTCCTGACAAAGCCAAGGGCGTGGACACCCCCCAGTGGGAACCCTCACCCCAATCGGGGGTGTGGCCTGCCTGCAAACCACAGGCAGCCCCAAGCCCAGGCCGGCTCAGCCCCCCAGCAGGGACCCCCATTCTGATTTTGGGCATGGCAAACCGCCGGCAACCCCTTGCCCAGGCTGGCCCTGCCCCCAGTGGGGATGGACCCCACACCCCGATCAGGGACCCCCTTCAGGGCAGGCCCACCATCCCCCACCCATGCACCAGGCCTCTATCCTATCTATAATAATAAAAGGGTAATATGCTAATTAGACCGGACATCCTTCCAGAAGTCATTCCGAATGAAGCTGGGGCTGGAGCGAACCCCAGGTCCCAGGTGCCTGCTGGTGGCCGGAGGAGGGAAGCTGCCCAGGTTCCGGGTGCCAGAGGGAAGCCGGTGCCAACAGCCAGGGAAAGGAAGGCCTACCCTTGCACGAAATTTCATGCATCGGGCCTCCAGTGTAATAAAAGGGTAATATTCAAATTGATCCTAACGGCAGAATGACCAGAATGACTGCTAGACCAGTCACTATGAGGCACACTGACCACCTCTTGGTCCCTTCCCCCAGTGTCAGGCACCAATCACCAGATGGCGAACAGGGAACCAGGGGTGCATGGTGACAGGGGGCGGGGCAGCTGAGGGCAGCTGGGGAAGATGGCCCTAATCACAGGTCAGGCCTAGGAACCATACCCACACAGAATTTCGTGTGCCGGGCCTCTAGTCTGAATATAAATTGAAGAAAGATAATGGTACTTTATCAGTTTTAAATTCCTTGAGATCATTGTATTCTAGTTTGTTAGAAGATATTCATGTTCATTAGAAATACAGGCTGAAATTACATATCAAAGGAATGAAGAGAGACAGAAAAAGCAAATATGGAAAAATGTTAACTAAGGAATCCAGGAAAATACATATTACATCACTTTTTAGCTTTAAATTTTGTAAAAAATAAAAACAGTTCACAAAATGTATTAGCTCTCCATATTACCTAAGAAACAGTATCTATATCCTATTTGAAGCACAGAAAGAAAAAAAAAAGATATATTAAGAAAATTAAATTTTTAAAAATACATCTGAATAAAAAAATAAACAATATCAAAAAGAAGTTTTAATAATCAATTAATACATATTAATTAAAACATTACTTCAAATTAAGGACACATAATAAAATAAAATTTCAAATGTATACCATTTATTCTTGCTGACTTTGTAAATATATTAGAATATGAATGAATCAATATCCCTACAACTCCAGGCCCTACATTCCAATATTAAAATATAAAGAATAAAGATAACAAACTATAAGTACATAAAAGTATTAGTCTGCATTAAGCAAAAAGGCCAGAAGATATTAAAACTAATTCTTGCCCTAACCGGTTTGGCTCAGTGGTTAGAGCATCGGCCTGCAGACTGAAAGGTCCAGGTTCGATTCCGGTCAAGGGCATGTACCTTGGTTGTGGGCACATCCCCAGTAGGAGGTGTTCAAGAGGCAGTTGATCGATGTTTCTCTCCCATTGATGTTTCTAACTATCCCTCTCCCTTCCTCTCTGTAAAAAATATCAATGAAATATATTTAAAAAAAAAACACTAATTCTTGTTGCTGCATAAAATTTTTAAAATTTTTTATTTTGTAATTTTCATGTACTTTTTGCCTGTGAATTGTTCTTCTTCCTTTTGTTCTGTTGCTCTGAGATGTGAGTTTTCATTTTTACTCTTCTTTCAGGGCCACCCAAGTCCCTGTTCCCACACTTACTACTTTTACTCTTTCCTAGTAAGATGGAAAAGCTGTTTTAAGCTAAATTAGTGTTTTGTCTCTACGTAGTAAAATATTTCCTCCAATATCACCAGCAAAATGACTAATTCTTATTTTATAAACAGTAATCTTTAAACTGGAATTGAAAAATAGAAACTGAACTGAAAAAATAGGAAAAAAGGAATATTTAAGAAGGTGAATGATAGCTTAATATAGGCAATCATCTCAGCCTGTCTAAATGCATTTCTCTATCTATTACAACAAACTTGTGATGTAATCTTGGAATTGTTGTCAAATGTAATGGAGAAACAATAATGATTGAAAAATATTATTAAAATCCAATTTGTACCTTCTATGAATAAGCCAGTCCAAAATAACTTTAATGTGATAGTGTTTGTAGCTAAAAGAATATGGTAAAGCTATAGATATTTATCTCTGATGTGATAAAGCATTTTGATGTCATAATGTATTCAATGTATGTTTACCTTTGGGAATTCATTCCACAGACTCAATATTTTTTAGGATTTAGCTGAAGAAATATGGGTTGATGGCAGCAAAATTAACAACCTAGTTGAACCACCTCACCCAAAGCTGTTTCATTCTTGCAGTTTCACAGAATCTATCATTTAAAATTTGACCTAGATTTCTTAGCGTAGCTTAAGAAAGGAAAATCATAAGCTAATGTTTGAAGATAAAGTGGGGAGAAGACTTCCTTTAGCTAAAAACTTCTAACAATTAGAATCCTCAAACTGTGGGGAGGGATGTTTTAAAAACTCATGAGCTCCTAGTTGTAAAAGTAATCATTTAGAAACTTTTAATTAGAGATTTTTCAATAGGTTATAGAAAAGTCTGCTTTAATTGAAACTTTCAAACTTGCTCAACCTGCGTGGCTCACAGGTTGAGCATCTGTCTATGAACCAAGAGGTCATGGGTTCGATTCCCAAGGGCACATGCCCAGGTTGCAGGCTTGATCCCTAGTAGTGGGTGTGCAGGAGGCAGCCAATCAATGACTCTCTCATCATTGATGTTTCTAATTCTCTCTCTTCTTCTCTGAAATCAATAAAAAAATATATATTTTAAAAACCTTTCAAACTCGATAACCTTAAAATCACTTCCTGATCTCATTGGTCTAAGAAAGCGTGTTTTATCTCATTTAGTTTTCATCAGATGAAAGCAGATTTGCTAACTATGTTGTCATTTGACATATACGGATAATGAGACAAAAAATAGTTACATAACATTCGCAAGGTCACACAGTTAAAACATGGAGAAGCTGGTATTTGAAGTTCAATAAAACAGGACCTAGAGTTCATGGTTTTTCTAGGACATCAAGGGGATTGATCAACATTCTTAGGTGTCCTGTGGGGTAAGTAGAAGTTTTGTACAGATAGTAACAAGAAAATTATGATTGATAATACAAAGTACAAAATGGAAATTAGGTAAATGCCAATGTCTGAGGCAGACTGTAATTGCTATGGAGATCAAAGAAGGGAGTCATCATTGCAGGCGGGTGTTAATCAGAAAACCTGCTTGGAGGATCAGATTGGAACCACATTAATGATCTTCGGTTTACATTCAGATATCATAAGCTAATTATCAACATTGTACTTTTCTTTAAAAAAAAAAAAAAAACAACCATCTCGTTTAGAGTTATTTAGCCACTGGCAATTATGTTTCAAGTAAACTAGTTAATTGTTCAGGAAGGGGAAAGGACAAAAAATGTTTTATAGAGCAATTTTTAAGACATTCACAATCACTAGACACCTAAATCAGTGCAGGAGACAGCCCAGGGCATCATCAATGATTTTACAAATCAAAGATTGAAGATCAATGGGAAATATTTGAAGCAAAAGACAATGTTGTTGGGAAGAAAACTCAAACCCTCTTTCTATACACTATGTCATTTGACACGTCAGGCTTAATAATTAAATTTCTGATCATTCTTTCTATTTATTAATATAGAATAATATGATAAAAATAAATAGAAAGTTCTATAAAAGAATTTTTAAAAGTACTATACTACAACCTACAGTAAATAATATAGTTTATGTTATGTGTTTGATTAATAACTAAGAGATGTCTATTTGGGTTTGTTTCAAAAATGTCCCAAAACTGTGCTCTTTGATTGATATGCTTTCATCAACTTTCCACATTGATATGTGTGATGGGGCTCAAAGAAGAGAAAAAATGGTCTAGAAAAGTGAAAAGGCCATGGATTTTTAAGTACACTCTAATTCTTGGAATTATAAATGTTTTCCTATCTCAAAGATAGCTCTTTTCCCTCAGCAAACCTATTCTTTCCTGTGGTAGAAAAAAAAATGTATCTCACACTGCCAATGTGGCTCAGTTGATTGGAGCATCAACCCTTGCACCGAAAGGTCACTGGTTTCATTTCCAGTCCTGACACTCATCCAGGGTGCGGTTCCATCACAGGTTGGGGTGTGTGCTGGAAGCCACAGATGGGTGTTTCTCACATCGCTATTTCTCTTTCTCTCTTTTTAACTTTTCTTTCAAGGGTGGCGTCCTAGCAACAAACTCCTTCAATGTTTGTTTCTCTTTGATTTTTTTAAAAGTATATTTTATTAATTTTTCACAGAGAAGAGAGAGATAGTCAGAAACATTGACATCTATCAGTTGCCTCCTACACACAGCCTACTGGGGATGTGCCCCCAAACAAGGTACATGCCCTTGACTGGAATCAAACTTGGGACCCTTCAGTCCGCAGGCCGACGCTCTATCCACTGGGCCAAACCGGTTAGGGATGCTTCTTAAAAAAAATTTTCTCTATCACTTTTTTAATTAAATGTATTAGGGTGAAATTAGTAAACAAGATTTTATAGTGTTCATGTATACAATTCCATGATACATCATCTATGTACCATATTGCATTGCTTCCCCTGCTGTCTTTGGGATTACCTAGAGACTTCTTCTTAAGTAAGGCAGTTCTTTCAGCTTCAGTCTCAATGTTATACAGGAGCCCTACTGATGTAGTGGGAAGGTGTGGGTAGAAGAAGGTGTGAGTATAATCGAATGAGTATGTCTCAGTATTTCAGTGAGCCTGTGCCCTCATCTGTAACTTCACAGTGATCTTCAGATTTTGTTTCTGTTTTCTTTTTCCAACAAAATGTCTAGAAGAGACTTCATTTGGGTATTTGGGTCTTTCCGTTCACCCAGGTCAATTAGACTTTAGTAAAACTCCAGTTGGTTAACCACTAGTGAACTAGCTTATCTTGAAGGCAGATTGTTAGAAAGAACAGAATTTTCTGAAGTTTTCTTTTTCTTTTTCAAAATAGCCACTTTTTCCCTCCTTTACCCTCAGAATTACACAGAGATATTTCCCCATCTTCACTGTCAAAATCTGTCAAAGCTCCAGGAAGTAAAATTCACAAAAGTTTGGGGTTACTGAAGAATGGGGTTCACTGGAATTTTAAACTCTCACACTTGCCCATACTGAGACTTCAGCAAGTTCTCAATTACCATTTAGGTTTTTCTACTCTGATACCGGGTCCCACAGAAGTTTCTATGCATGAGTTCCTATTTGGGCAAGTTATGATTCTCTGTAATTACCTGTCTATCTTTCCAATTTGGGGGCCATCAGTTAAATCCTGTGACCTTAGTTCTCTGATAGATCCAGGAAGTTTGTTGTTTTTAAGTTTGTTTAACTTTGTGGTTGTCTTGTGGATAGATGTAATGACTTTCAAGCTTCTTATATTCTGAACCAGGAACAAGTAATCAAAAACATTTTTCCTCACAAGTTTTACATGAAATTTTAGGCAATTCACTACTTATTATTTTTTCGACACTTGGTTTGCTTTAATTCTCATCTGCCAGTCTTTAATCCTTAGAGTACTTCACAGGTGTGCTCATGTGTATATGCATATATGTATGTAGTTGGAGAAACAGGGTAACATGGAAAAATAGTAGGCAAACTTTGAAACAGTGAAGGAAAAATAGAAAGTTATCCCATTCACTGGGATAATATAGTAAAATCACAACAGAAGAGAGTTACTATGCATGAGTGTACACTGAATAAACAAACACACACACAAGAATTTTAATGAGAATAAATTGTGATATTATTGCCAATAGTGAAAGAAGTGAACTAGTACAATTCCATTAATATCTGCAAAGAAATAAACTAGTATAGTGTCATTTAATAAAAGTTAAAAAAACATTTATTAGAAACAAAAAAAGTCCACATGACTGCATTTATCTAAGTATTTTGGGGGGAAATTATTTCAGAATCAAGAATAGTCTACTAAATAATACAGTTTTCTGTCTGACATTTTGACTTAATATTTTTTATTCCTAAGATTAAAATTTAACATTTTATAATGCTGAATTAATGATGTATAACATTCCAGAGCCTTATAAAATTGAAATAAATAAGACATTTAGAAATTGTTGAGTAAAAAACATAGAGCCAAATGTAAATGTACATATAAATCAGCTAAAACTCCTTTCAAAATTTAAAACTACAATAGCATTGATTAATCAAATTCTATTATTTGATATTTATAATTTATGCAATAAATTCTATGTCAAAGCCTTATATGTCAATTATATATTTTAAAATATATTACCTATTGCTGTGACTTTATAATTTTAATATTTTATGTTAACACTTAGGGTTAAGAAAAACAATTTTATAGTTCAAAAAGCACAGATTTAATAGGAAAACAATGATTTAATGATGGCATTTATAATAAACCTCAAATATTGTATTGAAAACTAAATGCCAATGTGATTTCTTAGGGTATACAATAAAAGAGAATTGCTGTTAGACAGTAAGAGGTTGGAAACAACCCAAAGACCAACTGCAAATAGCTACAAAACATTAGTATTTCCATCTAATTTCCCTGGTTAACACAATCACCCTCAATCTATAAAGAAAATGGCCCTGGTTTCTAATCAAAGAATTATTGAGAAAATATCTTGGGAAATAGGGCATAGTATGTCTTTCTCTTCTGAATACTCTGTTCCATGGCAACATGAAATCATGTTCTCTTGATCAGCTTATGATGCCATTCAGTGAGGTAGATCTGTCTGAAATTCCGCCAAAAGCTGATCTCACTTAACACTTCCAGGTTTGTGAGCAACTGATAGAACTTTGCCAGGCTTATGTTTCCCACAAAGGATGATCCTTTTTGAGTGATGGCCTTGCAATTCAGCTGAAACCATAAAACACACCCACCCAATGAAGGAACTGGTGAAGTTGCCAATAGTCAACTGTAAGTCTTCACCATTGAATACCAACTTCCAGATTCCTTTATTTTCTCCACTCTGAGTGACACACAAAAGACCATCATCACACAAATATATAGTTCTTGCCAAAGAAATGTTAAAGTCACAGAAAGATTAGATATCCTGCTGATGCATTTCTACTGTCTTAGTATCTCCTCATGAAAAAGTAAATCTAATGTTCACGTGACAGGTCATCACAATTGTTGATTTTGTTTTAAGCATACTCATAAAAGAAAATCTACTTGGACTCAGAGCCAGTCCTTCCCTGTGGAGCACATGTGATGTGGCTTCCTATGATCTTTCTGACCTCCTCCAACCTGCACACATCACTGATTCACTCATCTTCTCACTGTTTCTGTCAGACCCACTATGCTTCTACCTTAGGGGTTTTGCAAGACCTACCTTAGGTCTATACATACTTTGCTTCTTCTCTTTTTTCAGGTTTTTCATCAGTTGCTACTTTCTTAGGGGGTCTTTACTCACCACAAACTTTAATATAAACTCTCCCATTTCTAGTTCCCTGTTTTTCCTCATAGCATTTATGCTCTAACACAATGTATAGTTTAATAGAGGCCCAGTGCATGAATTCATGCACCAGTGGGGTCCCTCGGCCTGACCTGCGAGATCGGGATGAAACTGGCTCTTTGACATCCCCCTAGGGGTCCTGGATTGTGAGAGGGTACAGGCCAGGCTGAGGGACCCCACTGGTGCACTATCAGAGCCAGGGAGGGACACAGGAAGTTGGCCAACTGGGGAGGGGCCATGAGAGAGCTCCAGGGTATGTTCAGCCCATCTCGCTCATTCTCGATCAGCTGGACCCCAGCAGCAAGCTAACCTACCGGTCAGAGTGTCTGCCCCTTGGTGGTTAGTGCACGCCATAGCAAGTGTTTGAACGACCTTAGCATATCATTATTATATTACCCTTTGATTGGTTGAACAGCTGACCAGACAACCAGACACTTAGCATATTAGGCTTTTATTATATAAGATTACTACTTATTTATCTGTTTTATTTTTTACCTAAACTAAGGGTGGGTAAACAATGGTACAAAGGCCCAGTCTGCCCCTCCATCTGGTTTTGTAAATAAAATTTTATTGTAACAAGACATAAATTCACATATATATCATCTCTGGATGTTTTTTTTTTTTTTTTTTTTTTTTTTGCATTCTAACTTCAGAGGTGATTAACTGTGACAGAACTAAGACTAAAATATTTCTATAGACATAAAATATTTTCTACAGAAATGTTTGCTGATCCCTGGTCTATATCCAGTAAGAGCATGAATATTCTCTGTAGTTTTGACTACCATATTCTTAGTGTCTAATATAGCCGTGGCACATAGTTGGTCCTCAAAATATATGTGTTGACTGATTAAATAAGCAATTGTTCTCTCTGAATCTTCCATAGCAATAGCTTCAGCATAGTGATTTTCAACCTTATTTATCCCATGGCACACATAAATTAATTACTAAAATTCTGTGACATACCAAAAAATATATTTGACAAAAAGTAGGTATAATTTTGATTCACTCGTACTGGATGGCTATTGTTATTTGGCTGTTATCATATTTTTATTTGACGATCTAAAGGAAAAGAGGTGCTTGCCCATGACTAAATAGTCAGGTACTTCATGTTTTAAAAATTCTTGCTCACACCAGTGTGCCCCTATGTTTAGGATATCAGCTGCACCACTTATTAGACTGTTGATATTGAGGATGCTTTTTTAAAAATATATTTTATTGAATTTTTACAGAGAGGAAGGGAGAGGGATAGAGAGTTAGAAACATCGATGGGAGAGAAACATCGATCAGCTGCCTCCTGCACACCTCCCTACTGGGGATGTGCCTGCAACCAAAGTACATGCCCTTGACCAGAATCGAACCTGGGACCTTTCAGTCCACAGGCCAATGCTTTATCCAGTGAGCCAAACCAGTTAGGGCAATATTGAGGATGCTTTTTAACTTCATGTTTAAATTCATCTATTACATGGGATAACAAAATAAACCTGCCATATTTACTCTGTGAGGTAAATATATCTATACAAATAAAGTGCTTAGATTAAGTGTACCTGCCATGGTATGGAACTTTATTGCATGCAGTAAGGCAGTGGTGAAGAATTAATATCATACCCTTGCATTCCTGATTTTAAAAAGTACTGTTTTGAAAGTTAAGATCTTCATCATCTACTTCTTCTTTCCTGGCTTATTTGTAGCTGGCTAACAAATAAGTCTTGCTTTCTTTTTAATATATATATGTACTAGAGGCACAGTACATGAAATTTGTGCACAGGGGGGTGTCCCTCAGCCCAGCCTGCACTGTCTCCAATCTGGAACCCCACCAGGATTGGGCCTAAACGGGCAGTCAGACATCCCAGAACTGCTGGCTCCCAACTGCTCACCTGCCTGCCTGCCTGCCTGATTGCTCCTAACCGCTTTTGCCTGCCAGCCTGATCAATGCCTAACTGCTCCCCTGCTGGCCCAATTGCCCCTAAATTCCCTCCCTTGCAGGCCTGGTCACCCCCAACTGCTCTCCCTTGACAGCCTGGTCACCCGTAACTGCCCGTCCCTGCAGGCCTGGTTGCCCCCAACTTCCCTCCCCTGCAGGCCTGGTCCCCCCACAACTGTCCTCCCCTGCAGGCCTGGTTCCCCCCAACTGCCCTCCCCTGCAGGCCTGGTCCCCCCACAACTGTCCTCCCCTGCAGGCCTGGTTCCCCCCAACTGCCCTCCCCTGCAGGCCTGGTTCTGCCCAACAGCTCTCCCCAGCAGGCCTGGTCCCCCCCAACAGCCCTCCCCTGCAGGCCCGGTCACCCCCAACTTCCCTCCTCTGCTGGCCTGGTAACCCCTAACTGCCCTCTCCTGCAGTCTTGATCGCCCCCAACTGCCCTCCCTTGCAGGCTTGATCGCCCCCAACTGCCCTCCCTTGCAGGCCTGGTCCCTCCCAACTGTCCTCCCTTGCTGGCCATCTTGTGGTGGCCACCTTGTGTCCACATGGGGACAGGATCTTTGACCACGTGGGGGCAGCTATCTTGATCTTGTGTGTTGGAGTGATGGTCAATCTGCATATTACTCTTTTATTAGATAGGATAGAGGCCTGGTGCATGGGTGGGTGCCAGCTGGTTTTGGCTGAATCACTCCAATCTCTGTCTTCATAATCAGACTGCTCTTTCCTTTGATATGTGTGTTAACCTCCCTCAGCCTCTGTCTTTTAAGAACACTCATGATTATACTTAGAACCCAGAATAATCCAGAAATGTTGCATCTCATAATTCTTAACTTTACCCCATCTTCAAAGAAAATATATCTTTATAAAATAACATTTACCAATTCCAGGGATCCGGCTGGCTAGTGTTGCTCAGTGGTTGAGCAATACCCATGAACCTGGAGGTCACAGTTGATTCCCAGTCAGGGCACATGGGGGGTTTCCATCTTGATCTCCAGTAGGGGGTGCACAGGAGGAAGAATATGATTCTCTCTCATCGTTGATGCTTCTATCTCTCTCACCTTCTCCCTTCCTCTCTGAAATCAATAAAAATGTATTTTAAAAAATTCAAGAGATTAAGACTTGATATCTTTATATACATATATTAGGTCATTATTCAGCTTAATCCTATCTAATAAAAGAATAATATGCAAATTGACCATCACTCCAACACACAAGATGGCTGTCCCCATGTGGTCAAAGATGGGTGCCCCCATGTGGGCACAAGATGGCTGCCACAAGATGGCCAGCAGGGGAGGGCAGTTGGTAGGGACCATGCCTGCAAGGAAGGGCAGTTGGGGGCGATCAGGCCAGCAGGAGAGAGCAGTTGGGGGGCACCTGGCCTGCAAGGGAGGGAAGTTGGGGGTGATCAAGCCTGCAGGGGAGGACAGTTAGGGGTGACCCGGCCGGCAGGGGAGGGCAGTTAGGGGTGACCAGGCCGGCAGGGGAGGGCAGTTAGGGGTGACCATGCCTTCAAAGGATGGTAGTTAGGGGTGACCAGGCCTGCAGGGAAGGCAGTTAGGGGC
The DNA here is from genome assembly GCF_027574615.1 of Eptesicus fuscus. Classification (NCBI taxonomy): domain Eukaryota; kingdom Metazoa; phylum Chordata; class Mammalia; order Chiroptera; family Vespertilionidae; genus Eptesicus; species Eptesicus fuscus. Next base: position 97,545,419 of record NC_072474.1, read on the forward strand.
AATCAGGCTGGCAAGGGAGTAGTTAGGCATCAATCAGTCTGGCAGGGGAGTGGTTAGGGAGTGATCAGGATGGCAGGCATGTGAGCAGTTTGGAGCCAGCAATCCTGGATTGTGAGAGGGATGTCTGACTGCCCATTTAGGCCCGATCCTACCGGGATCGGGCCTAAACAAGCAGTTGGACATCCCTCGAGGGGTCCCAGATTGGAGAGGGTGCAGGCTGGGCTGAGGGTCACACACCCATGTGCACGAATGTTGTGCACCGGGATGCTAGTATATGTATAAATATATCTATATATATATGTGTGTGTGTATGTATGAGTGTGTATGTATTAAAAGTTGTTGGTATTCCCTCCCATTCATTTTCAGGTGTGTAACTTAAGGGTAAAAATGAAGTAATTTGCCTAAAGTAATATAGATAATTAATAATGCATATAGAATTGGAGTGCATGCCTTTTCTATTTCAAATCTCTTAAGTCTGAACATTGTACTATCATCTATTCTAAGATAAAACTTTGTTTTAGTTACATGGCTAGAAAGACAGAAAAAGACTCAAGCAACATAAGAATAGCCAGTACTTTTCCAAACAGACATAGTTTACTGTCCATGTGTTAGGTAAATTTGAGATATTGCTTATGACTTATATTTTAATTGAATTTAATGAAAACTTTTTACATATAATACTAGAGGCCCAGCACACAACATTCGTGCAATGGCAGGGGAGGTTCCTCAGCCTGGTCTGCACCCTCTCGCAGTCCAGGACCCCTCGAGGGATGTCTGACTGCTGGCTTAGGCCCACTCCCAAAATCCCCCGAGGAGTCCTCAGCACTGCCACAGAGGCAGGAGAGGCTCCCGCCACCACTGCTGGCACTCGCCAGCTGTAAGCCTGGCTTCTGGCTGAGCAGTGCTCCCCCTGTGGGAACACACTGATACCAGGGGGCAGCTCCTGCATTGAGCACCTGTCCCCTGGTGGTCAGGATGCGTCATAGCGACTGGTCGTTCGCCATTTGGTCGATTTGCATATTAGCCTTTTATTGCATAGGATACCCCAATATAATTGAAAAGAATGTGATATTTTATTTTTCACTTTCCTAAAAAATGAAAAAAAAATCATATTTATGGACATTTAAATGCAACTATAATGAGAAATAGCAACATAAAACCCACATAGTGCGCATGTGCAGGCACACACATTTCAGAGATTTTTTCTAACAGATGATTCATGGCCTCTTGGTATTTGAAGGCCAATGACCTGGAACTTCTCTTCCCAATTTTTAAGTGTCCCAGTGATTCCTGGGTAAAGGCTGTCCTCACCTGTTTTTATAAATCAAAATGCAATGTCAAACAAATTTTATCCTTACTTAGAGAGATGATAATGTTGATAAAACCTAAAATATAATCTGTAACTCCCATGGGAATATAAACTGTTTCAAAGAATATACAAATTTTTACCTATTATCCTTATGCCAATTCAGGAGGAAAAGTGTATTTTTAAAGTTGTTTGCATCACAATTACAGTTTCTCAACAGTAATCTCCTCTTCTCTCATTGCTCTCTAATTACTACTCTGAAAGCAGATTATGTTCCATTGTGCTCTGAAGTAGCTTTAACTTGCTGGATTGCTTATCAATATAACCAGCTGTTCAATGGTAGATCCAGTGATGACGGTGTTTTTAATTGCTTTTTTCATTTGGCTAAGTAAGTTCAGATGGTCACTAATTAGTTCTGTCACGCAGAGATAGTTTTGTTATGAACAATGCAATCAGTGTTTCATTGAAAAGACAACTGTCTTAAAATCAACACTGCTTAATTATCCCTCTGAACTTATCCTCAGTTTCTTTATTTGGTAGAGCTGTCAGGAGTAAGGTGACAGGAATTACACAGACTGCAGCTTAAAAGTATGCTTCCACCAGAGCATATAATAATTCCTCATTTTCACCTGCTTAGAAGCATTCAGTTGAAAGGAGTCATAAAGACGTATTCTTTATTAAAGGTTTATGCAATTCTTTGGGACACCACACATTATGCTAAATTATAAGATTTTGAAGTTAAAACTTTTTGATTTTACATTACATAGTAAACTGTGCAAATGCCTTGGCATTAACCCATTTTGGAAGTTAGAGATTCTTCCCAAATTAATGGAATACAATTTTTTTAACATAGCCAGATAACACAAAGTAGTGTCATAATGGCACAAAAATCCATTATTTTATATTTTTACATAATGCTTATTCACTAAATGTAGAATGTATTTGTCTCCTGCATAAAAAATGCAAGAGAATTCAAAATTACAAAGTACAAATATTAATATGCTCTATACCTTGAGACACATTTCTACCCTTTCTGTTATCACATTTCGTAGTAAGCATTCCATTCTTATAAGGGTGGGGGAAAAAAGTCTATACAGGCAATTTTTACTTAGTATATTTTAAACTGTAGAAGGTATCCTACCTAATAAAAGAGTAATATGCAAATTAACCATCACTCTGCTATACCCACCAGCCACGCCCACCAGCCACAACCACCAGCCAATCAGAGTGAGTATGCAAATAAACCCAACCAAGATGGCTACAGCCACAGAGAGCAGGAGGGAGGCATGGGTTTCCCAGGCAATGGAGGAAGCCAAGCTTTCTGCCAGCCCTTGCTGGCCTAGGCCTCCACTCAAGGCTACAAAGTTTCAATTATATAAGGTAAACAAATCCAAACAGAAATGGCGGCAGCCACAGAACTGGAAAGAGCAGGAGGCTAGGGTTGCCCCTGGCAATAGAAGAAACAAAGCTTTCCACACACCCTGGCCAGCCCAGGCCTCCACTCCAGGCTACAAAGTTTCAATTATAGAAGGTAAATAAACCCCAACAGAAATGTCTGCTGGCCACAGAGCAGGCAGGAGGCTTGGCTCCGCTCCTGGCTACAAAGTTTCAATTGTAGAAGGTAAATAAATTCCAAATACCAGGGCCTCTGCTTGGGTTGCCAGGGGGCATGGCTGGCCTGCAAACCACTACAGCCCCCTCGCTCAGGCCGCCCCACGCCCCAAGGGAACCCCCACCCTGATTCGGGACACCCTTCAGGGCAAACCAGCTGGCCCTCAACCATGCACCAGGCCTCTATCCTATCTAATAGAAGAGTAATATGCATATTGACCATCACTCCAACACACAATATGGCTACCCCCATGTAGTCAAAGATCCTGCCGCTATGTGGACACAAGATGGCCACCACGAGATGGCCAGCAGGGGAGGGCAGTTGGGAGGCACCAGGCCTGCAAGGGAGGGCAGTTGGGAGGGACCAGGCGTGCAGGGGAGGGCAGTTAGGGGTGATCATGCTGGGAGAGGAGGGAAGTTGAGGGGCAAATAGGCTGGCAGGGGAGCAGTTAGACATCAATCAGGCTGGCATGGGATTGGTTAGGGGGTGATCAGGCTGGCAGGCAGAAGCGATTAGGGGCAATCAGGAAGGCAGGCAGGCGAGCATTTGGGAGCCAGCAGTGCTGGATTGTAAGAGGGATGTCCGACTTCCCATTTAGGCCCGATCCCAGTGGATCGGGCCTAAACGGGCAGGCGAACTTCCTTCCAGGGGTCCCAGATTGAAGAGGTGCAGGCTGAGCTGAGGGACACCCTCTGCCCCCGTGCACGAATTTCATGCACCGGGTCTCTAGTTGATATATATATTTCTAAAAGTGAGATATAAATTTAACCCTTTGCTTGCTTTTTTCTCGAGCTGCTACCAATGCTAACCATATCAAGTCACACTCGACATCTGAGGGCAAAAGGTTAAGCTTCCTGTCTGATGTTTTAATTTATTCAACAGTCTTCTCTTGCCTGGTCACAGAGCAATTTCAAGAGTTCTTCAACACCAAATGGTACACATATTTCCATGAGATAGGAAATCTTAGCTAAGAGTTTGTCATTAGTGAAGATAGATAGTTTTTGAGATCTAATTGATGTAGTGTTATAATACATTGATCATGAAGCCAAAATCAAAGATCATATTTCCTTCAATATTAAAACTATAGCTTTGAAATAAAATGTTAATGATGATAATCTTTAGTATTTTTTTATTTTGAACACCAATTAATATATACCCCACATTTTCATCATACTTTTTTACCTCTAATATGTTATCGTATACTTCCTATTTATATTTGCCTGAAACTCTATTTTATATTATTGCAAACATTATATTCTGCTTTTAATATATTTTAAATATGGAACTTAATTTTTTATAAAATGTAAATAACATTGATTATAAGCTTAACTATATCTTTGCAGCAAAATAGCTAAAAATTATTTTAAGTTCTAGAAAAACTTGGGTTTTTATGTTGCACAGAAGTTTCCCTCAGATATTGGCTAAATCCTGGCTTAGAACAAAGAGGGCAAGAATCCAGGAAATACAGCAGAACCAGCTGCTTGTGCCTGCCAGATGAACAGAAATCTCAGAGAACACACAATGCTGATATAATGAATCTTAGGCAGAAAGAGAGAACTCTCTCAGTGAAAGTGTTTTATTTTTAATTTGACAATTTAGAAAGGTCTAATACTTGTGGTATAAACTCTACCTAGAATTAAAGTCTATTGTAGGAATAATGGTACACTGAGATTGATCCACTCAATGAAGCCAAAATCAAGACTTGACAAGAACAAAGTACTTTAATTTCATTCCAGAGCACAAAAACACATTATAGAGAAAAATAATATAATCTAGTTAACATAATCTAGTGTTACTCTGCATGTCATTTAAGATGGTCATGAATCATCATAATTTATTAGAGATGTGAAAAACAAGAACATATAATCCATAATCAAGAGGATAAAGTAGCCACTAAAAGCAGATGCACAATAACACAGATGATGGAATTAGCAGCCATAGGCTTTAAAATAGTTATTCTACACATGTTAAAAATATAGAGGGGAGTATGGCAAAATGATGGAGGATTTCAGCATAGTAATAAACACTATAAAAATAAAGTTCTAGAATTTTAAGTTTCTGAAATGCTAGAATTTACTTTCCGAAAAGAAAAGAAACTTTTTTTTTTTTTTAGTTTAATGACAAACATAACTTTATTAGTAAATATGATTATAAGCCAATAGAAATAATACAAACTAAAGCACAGAGGAAAAAATAAACGAGTTAAGACATATAGACATATAAAATAATATCAAATTTGCATAATTGAAATAAAAGAGCAGAGGATAAAAAGGGGCAAAAGAAATATGTGAAAAGATAATAGATAAAAATCATATATAACTGCTGTAAGTTATCTATGCACAGACCCCCAAATCACAATAACTCCCCCCAAAATACTTAATATTTTAAAAATATACATTTACACACAAGCATACACAGACACCTTCTAGGTAGGAATGTTAGAGACAGATGGAGAAAATTTGAGATAAATATAAATATTTAAAATAAAATATAAATAATGACATATTATATTGACATAAATAATAATAATTATTATTTCTTTAGAAACAAACAGAATCCAGAGGTTACACAATAATATCATTAAATTTGGGGGGTGGGAAGACTAAAACCAACAAACAAAAGTCAACCTTGAATTATACCCAAGGAAAATATCTTTAGATATAAAGACAATATAGAAAATAATTCACACAAATGAGAGCTGAAATAACTCATTGCCACAAGAAATACTAAAGAAAATTTTTACTGGATTAAAATAATGCAATATATGACTGGGTGAAGAAGATGTGATACATATATACAATGGGATATTACTCAGCCATAAGGAAAGATGAAAGACTACCACTGCGATGACATGGATGGGTCTTGAGATTACCATGCTAAGTGAATTAAGTCAGACAAAAACAATAAAAAAAAGTATGATTTTGCGTATATGCTGATTTAATGCCAAAAGCAATAAATGAACAAGCCAAACAAACAAAAAAATCATAGACACAGACAACAGTATGATGGTTACCAGAAGGAAGGAGGTTTGGGGATAGTAATGAATAGAGGGAGCCAAATATATGGTGACAGCAAAAGATTTGACCTTGTGTGGTGGGCACACAATGCAATGTACAGATGATGTATCATAATTGTACAGTAGAAAGATGTCACCTCAATAAATTTAATAAAAAAGTTAAAAAACACAATAAAATACTACTGTGCATTTAAGAAGAAAAGATAATACCACAAAATTAAACAATTTTTTAGTTATAATATTATAAAGTAAATTTTAAAAAATTTCATAGTAGAGGAGATTTTTTAAATGCTAGACAATAAAAATAATAATATAAACTTTGATTCATGGGCCTGCTTATATGTGTCTTGTAACACATAGTAATCAAACATGTACTTTGACTTCCAAAAATAACTCTATATATGCCAAATCATACAGTTCATAAGCTCTTATTAAAAATCTATAAATATTTTCAAAACCAATATGAGCAGTTTAAAATGAACAAATATGAAGAGGTTTTCAATGCTCACTGAAACATTTATGCATTTTTATAATACTAGAGGTCTGGTGCATGAATTCATGCATGGGTGGGGTCCCTTGGCCTGGCCGGTGATCGAGGCCTATTGGGGGGCTGGCCAGCCTAGGGGAGGGGCTGCGTGAAGTTGGCCAACTACGGAAAGTTGGCTGTGGGAGTGCACTGACAACCAGCGGACAGCTCCTGCATTGAGCATCTGCCTACTGGTGGTCAATGCGCATCATAGCGACTGGTCGACTGGTCATCCCGGTCATTCGGTCGTAATAGTCGCTTAGGCTTTTATATATATAGATACTGTGTTACTGTGTGATCGTGTGTGTGTGTGTGTGTGTGTGTGTGTGTGTGTGTGTGTGTGTGTGTGTAAGTGAATAGACTTAGAGGATAGATTTTATAGTGCCCAGGTACTCTGGCTTTGGAACAGGACTGCTGCATTTGAAATCAAACTTGGAAGTGATTATCTAATAGAGATGAATAGGTATAAAGCAGATGCAGAACTGTTATGGGATGACTTCTTTGGATCTTTCCAAAATTCCTATGTTGCAATCCTAATCCTTAGTATCTCAGAATGTCACTATTTTAGGAGTTATAGTTTTTGAATAATCAGACCAAAAGAAGGTCAATAAATCAGTCCTTAAATCAGTAAGACTGGTGTCTTTATCAAAAGAAAAGATTAGGGCACAAATATACAGAAGGAAGACCATGTGAAGATACAGGAAGAAGACAGTCACCTATAAGCCAATGTGAGAGCCTTAGAAGACACCATCCCTGCTAAATCTAGATTGTGGACTTCTAGCCTCCAGATTTGTGAGGGGGAAAAAATGCATTTATGTTGTTTAAACCATCCAATCTGATTTTTTAAAATGGCTACATCAATTTACATTCCTGGCAACAATGCACAAGGATTTCCTTTTCTCTTTATCTTTACCAGCATTTTTTAAAATCTTTTTTTATAACAGTCATTCTAACAGGTATGACGTGATATCTAAATGTGGTTTTGATTTACATTTCCCTAATTATTACTGATGCTGAGTGCCTGTCCATGTACCTGTTGGCTGTTTTGCTTATCTTCTTTGGAAAAAACGGGTATTCAAAACTTTTGCCCATTTTTACAAATCAGGTTTTTTAAAATTTATTTTGTTACTGAATTGTATGAGTTCCTTATATAGTTTGGATATTAACCCGTTATCAGATATATGACTTGCAATTAATTTCTCCCATTCTGTAGGTAGCCTTTCTTTTTGTTGATTGTTTCTTTTGCTTTGCAGAAACTTTTTGGTTTAAAATAGCCCCACTTATTAAATTTTCTTGCGTTTCTTGTGCTTTGGTGTTATATCCAAAATACTGTTGCCAAGGAGCAATTTTTTTTTTTATAGCAGATTTATGGTTTCAGGTTTAAGTCTTTTATTCATTTTGTGCTAAATTTTGTGAGTGGTATATGGGTCCAACTTCATTCTTTTCCTTTTTTTCCAACACTATTTATTTAAGCTTATTTTTTCCCTATTGAGTATTTTTCTCTCTCTTGCTGAATATTAGTTGACGGTATGTGTGGGGTTGATTCCTGGGCTCTTGATTCTGTTCCATTGGTCAATGTGTATATGTTTAGGCCAAAACCATGCTGTTTTAATTATTATAGCTTTAGAATATAGTTTGAAATCGGGAAGTATGATACATTTATCTTTATTTTTTCTCAAGATTGTTTTGGCTATTTGGAATCTTTAGTGGTTTTATATGGGTTTTAGGATTGATTCTTTTTCTATTTCTATAAAAATAGCATTGGAATTATGATACAAATTGAGTTGAATATATAGATGGTTTTGGGTAGTATGGACATTTTAACAATATTATTTCTTCTAATCCATGCACCTGAGATATTTTTCCATTTATTTGTGCATTCTATATTATATTTGATATGGGATGCTCTGGCACAATTCCTGAAGCCAAATATTGTCACATGTTATTAAAGTTTTATAAATGATGTCTCTAAAAATCATTGTTGGATTAGGCTTGAGCTTCCCACACAAAATGTCACATGATGACTACTGTACATGTTTCATTGAATTTCTTCACTATGAGTTCAATCATGAGGTACACAGCTCCTTCTCTCATGTCTTCACACTTTCCTATCCCTAGCATGTTCACTGATCCCTTGTTATATGCACTAATATTAGGGAAAATGCCTGATATTTCAATGGAATATTTTGATTGTGTAATTACATTTAACCTATTTAATAAATTCCAATGTTTCCTGCTAAAATTCTGAGTGCTAACACTGCTGTTAATGTTTTCTTGTTATAATTTGAGACCTCAAATTAAATTCTGGGGTATTCACCTCCATTAAATGCTCTAACAAGATACTTTATTATGTCTCACCAATAAAAAAAAAAATCTTTATAGAAACTATACTTCTCCAATCCTATATCAGAAATAAGACTTGAGTCTCTTCTCACATATGTGTGGGAGAGAGCTAAGCCTTCCAGGCAATGAGATTTCCTAAGTCTAACATTTTTATCTGTTATTTCCAACTGTCTCTCAAATCTTCTTATTCAACTTCAAACACAGATAAGCTTTTGGCAAATTTGTTTTGGAAGATATTGTAGATCTAGGAGATATAGGTACTATAACAGTCACTCCCTGAATGGTGGCTTGTGACCTTATTTTTTCAGGTAAAATATTAAAATAATATTGCATATCAGAAAATTTCCTTTCAGCCCTATTTCTCAGACATCCTTGTATCTATAAGAAGGAGAATAGCATTAGGTCAAAGACTGAATAAAATCAATAGTGTAAATTTGATTCCTTCAAAAAAATAAAAATATGTATATTATACTTGTGTTTTCCTATTTCCCAAATTAGATTATGGTTCCCATTAAAGCTAAGATTAACTCATCTATTTCTATTTTTAGTATATGATGTTTCTCTTACCACTTCTAATTTTCTCTTTTGCTACCAGGCTTAATATTGGTTCACTGTCACAAAAAGAAAAATTTGATAATCTGTTGAACTGGATAATCCCCAGATCACACTTTTTCTTTTCCTTCGTATTCAAATGAAATTTTGGGGAGAGGATCAAAAAGCTCTGTAATCAAATAAGTGTACCAGATTGCTCTGATTTAGTTTTTAACAATGGATCAATGGAAATATTCTCTGAATTGATGTAAGAGTGATTCTGTAAGGTGTTTTATTGTGAATTAGAATAGATGGACCATATCTACTCCCCATGAGCAAATACATAGGGTACATAATATGATAACAATAATAAGACTAAATAAAAGTAACTTACAAATGTTTTTGCTGTTTTGAGGAACTAGGATTTAAATTTACTTATTTTTTTTTACAGTATTCCTAAAAATAAAGATATGATAAAGTTGATATGTTGGATATCATTGTGTAGCATACTGCTTATATTTTTGCTCAATCATTTTACCTATATATTTCTTCTTTATCTGCCATGGTATCTCTCCCAGACTTTAATTCTTAGTTGAAACTTAATGTTTATTGGATCAATCAATTAATCAATACATTTCATTTATAATTGTTATTGGTCACTTGGAACAGCTTAAAACACCCCATCATTTTCTCTCTCAGCCCTTGATGTAGCATTCTCCTTTACTAACTCTGTATCCTCATAAAAAGAACACAGAAAAAAATGTGTGAAATGCAAAGATACTATTTAAACACCAAGACTTGGTAAAAGAGTAATAGCCAAATGAGAACCAACTATCCTTTATTGGAGTAAATACCTTTCATATTGCTGTAACCCTCAGTGGCTTACCTAGGACTTATATTGCCAACAGAGGGGTAAGATACAGAGGACTCCAACACTGGTATGAAACTGTTGCAGAAAATCAAAGAAAACCGCTAAGCCTTTTTAGCTTTGGAAATCAGTTAACCATTTCTGTGTATTCTATGCACGGGTCGTTGAGTCTGTCTACGGAAATTAGAATCTTGCAATTATTGCCTATTAGCAAATTAACCTTGTACAATTCAACAAACTTCACTACACTCAGTTTATTTATCTGTAGAATAGTGACAGAAGCACTTCATGTAGTTGCTATAAAGATAAAATGAAATCCAAAATACCTAAATGTAATGTCTGAAGCATAACACTCAGTAGAGATCATTCTTATTACAATAAATTTAGCTTAATTTTTTTTTTACTTTCTTCATTCTGTGCCACCAGAGGCTTAAATTGGGGTTTGAAGTTTAGGTACCTGCCAGTAATAATAGTGTCATTTCACTAAATGTATTCTCTGCATGTTAATTTTTCTCTCTACCTATAAAGATATCAGAAGAGTGAATTTTATTTGTAAGTCCTGGGACTGAATTAAATACCAGTAAATCCAACAATAATTTGAGTAATATGTAAACATTATTAAACCATCTGCACAAAATAAGACAAATGCTCATTTTTCTTAACCCATATACAGGCCTTGTTACAGACCTGCAAAATGAATTCACAGAATAAATTTTTGTCCTAGTATGATTAGAAATATAAATTGTATGGCATCAACACGGAAATATTAAAAGACTTTTAACTTATTATAAAACCTTTGAGTGTAGGGGTATACATGTATAAATCATGATATATACATATATATGTTGCATAAAATTTTATTATATTTTCATGTATATTTAAAATCTAAAATGAAAAATAAAATACTTTAACTTAGAAATAAGAATGAGATTTCCAGGAATACTAGCTATGATGGCACCTTTAAGTAATAAAAAAAAATAATTAGTGCCATAGCTACATCTGAAGAGCCATTGCAAGAATTAGGTAACACAACCATGTTAAATTGTGAGAGAAAGCGATAGAGATTTTTAGGGGACAAAGGTTTATTATGTTGAAACTATGGGGAATTTGCAATACTGCGATAGCTTCCCTCAGCTTTTTGCTGACCTATTGGAATGGGAAGATAAATGTTTCTATGATTTATCACACTGGACATAGGAATTGAATAACATCTCGAGACACTGAGGATGAATAAATCCTCCAGGTTTCATTGGCAACTTTTTTTCTCCTTAGGGAAAAAGGAAATTTACATTTTTAAGCTGTGAATTTCCTGATCAAAATAATAGAAATTAAGAACATTTGGAGGGTTTGCTATGAGGCATTTTTCATAGGTTAAGGATGACACAGAGACAAGCCAATTCCCATATCTCCTGAGAGGAATAAATGCCAAAATGACAATAAATATAGTGAAAGAATGATGCCAAAGCATGGAAACAAAGAGCCACCATCCCACCGATTTGGACACTGAGCCTGGGTCCTGTAATGCACCAGGCAAAGGGAAAATAGCTGTGTTGGGAGGCCAGAGGACATTGTTATTATTGTCATCATTTAAAGATGCTTTGAGCATCAACAATGCAATAAATGCTATAATGAGCAATTAGATCCAGTTCATGCCCACTTGGCACTCAATCAGACACATCAGAGAGGTCTCTTCAGAGTACTGGATGAGACTCCACATTTAGAGCATTTCAGAAGAGGTTCAGCAGTTAAAAAGTTTCTGAAGTCACTGTCGATGAACAGTCTAGCAATTCAAAATGGAGTAAGGCTTACATTACATATGTAATTATATATAATATGTTTTTTTTTATAAAAATATACAATTATATAACAACATGAATTAACTCTATTCGTTTTTTATATGCTACCTAACATATTGGGGAAAAATAAAGACTAAAGACATAAAGAGAGCATTCAGCACTGAATATGGAGAAATATAAGACTCATCAAAATGTAAGCACCTTCCTTAAGCCAAACCCATAAAAAACCCATAAATCTAGACATTTGAAAAATAATCCCATAATGGTTTGCAATTGTTGGTCCTAATTATATGGAATCATTTTTCTTTAACTTTTATACAATTACCATATTATTTCAACTTCAAAATATTTATACTTCAGTGGACCTCAATGTGCATTTTCAAATAAAATTCTGGTATGTCAGTAGGAAAACTTACAATGGATAACCTATTTGGTCCAGCTTACCTCTGGAGTAATGAATATTTCACAAAGTGGTGAAGAGTGTGAACTTTTAAATCAGGCTGTATGGGTTTGAAGCCTGGCACAACAATTTAATAGCTTGTGCTCATACTAGTACTTGAATTAAATTAGATTTTTTTGAAGGCATGGATTCCACCCAATGTTATTCATTAACTAGAGGCCTGGTGCACGGATTCATGCACCAGTGTGGTCCCTCGGCCTGGCCTGTGGTTATTGGGCCAAAACCTGCTCTCCGACATCCCCTGAGGGGTTCCAGATAGCAAGAGGGTGCAGGCCAGGCCGAGGGCCCTCACCAGTGCATGATCAGGGCCGGGGAGGGAAAGGAGGAGGGCTCCAGGGCATGTCCGGCCCATTTCGCCCAGTCCCTTTCAGCTGGACCCCAGAAGCAAGCTAACCTACTGGTCAGAGCATCTGCCCCTGGGTGGTCAGTGTGCATCATAGTGACTGGTTGAACGGTCCAATGAATGTTTGAACACTTAGCATATTAGGTTTTTATTATATAGGATGATGCTGTTCAAAATATAAATAATTTGCTGTTTTTCTGCTTTTGATATATATTGGCTTGGAAACATTTGTCCAAGCTCAATGTTACCAAACACCTTTTTAGAACATCAAAACTACTGTTGCTATTAGATTCTGAGAAAGTATTTTCCACATCTGTCATCAAGAAATTTGACCTGCTTGAGAATTAAAATATTTCATCAGAACCATGTATAATATACATACATGCTGGGATTTGAGATGATCCATAATTTGATTTGCTCACATAATACTGTAATCAGTTTTTGAAAATAATTGATTGGGTTATTAATTTTGTTTTGGATCAGAGACTTAAAAACACAGCTTTTACATAGGATGTATACTATTTAAGGGGGAATTTCTGTCTGCTAAACTGCCATGTTCTCATTTTAGAAGTTATAATAGAAATGTAGTATCTTTTAAGCGAGTTCCAAGTGAAATTGTCCTAGAATTCCACCTCAGGAGAGGTACTACTTTCATTCTGTTTAGTTGCATCTGATTTAATAATTTTAATAGATAAAACAAATAAGATTGATGAGATAAAAATCATAAAGAAGGCATAGCAGTTTCTGCAATACTTCTATAAATAAAATGTCTATCGTTAATATGAATATTAAAGTTAGATATTTTGGAATACGGGGTATATTTATATCATATATTGGAAGCATTTTGTTTTTATTTAATATTAAATTATTAAAGTAAGCTTTTTTAATTACTCACCATAAGTTAATAAAAATTAGAAATTTGTAGAATAACAATTGAGAAATGATTGGTGCACACTGACAAAATCCAAATCAGTGACAAGTTCCAAATAACCAAGGCACACTTCATTCATTTCTGCTTTCGAACCATAACTTAAGAATTTGTTTCTATATCTATTGTCTTCTAAATACCTTGCCCTCCATTTATATTATTAGATGTATTTGAACTGCCAAATTATCTCACTTTCTTCCAGAATCTATCTCTAACTCATTAATTTTCTTTGCATTTTATATTATCATCTAACTTGTATTTCAAATTACCTAAATTATTTTTATATGTCTATAACATTGTGTCTATATTGTCAGCAAACTACAGTTTGAGAATCAAACCCATTCCTATGTATAGCTAGCAAACTAAGAATAATTTTTACATTTTAAATAGTTGAAAATGAATCAAAAGGAGTTTGATATTTGTTACTCATAAAAATTGTATGAAATTCAAATTTTAGTGCCCATAAATAAAGTGTTATTTGAACATAGCCACATTTATTTCTTTATGTGTTGTGTATGACTGCTTTTACACTACAACTGTGAAACGGAATATCTGTAACAAACAAAATATGGCTTGAGACCCTAAACTATTTTTATCTAGACTTAAAAAAAAAATGTTTGCTTAGCCCTGGTCCATAGCATTAGTAACCAGTTATTTGTGTCTCTATCTATTAATAGGATTTATGTCTTCCTTTTTTAATGTTCAAACACATCTATATATATAAAAGCCTAAGCAACCTGCTGACCAGCCAACTGTTTGACCAGCAGGTAGCTATGATGCACACTGACCACCAGGGGGCAGATGCTCAATGCAGAAGTGGAAACCACAGGCAAAGAAGCATGGAACAGACTGATGAATCTCAGAGGGAAGGGGGGGGCAGGAAGAGATTAACCAAAAATTTTATATGCCTAGTAGAAACCCAGTGCACATATTTGTGCACCAGTGGGGTCCCTCCACCTGGCCTGAGGGGATCGGGTCAAAATCAGCTCTCCGACATCCCCCAAGGGGTCCTGGATTGCGAGAGGGCAGAGGCCAGGCCAAGGGACCCCACTGGTGCATGAATCCATGCACCAGGCCTCTAGTACTACATAAAACATTTTCATAGACACATGGGTCTTTACAAAGAATGCACCAAATTAAAACAAATGAGGGCAATCAAGAATAGGTGAATTATAAAACCTGACCTATGGAAATTATTCCAGGCCTTGTAACTATCTGCTTCAATGTTGTGGAAAGCTTGTATATTAAATATGGCAGTTTGGCTTGGTGGGTAGAGTGTCAGACTGTGGACTGAAGTGTCCCAGGTTCCATTCTGGTCAAGGACACAATGCCTGAGTTGCGGGCACGATCCCCAGTTGGGGGTGTGCAGGAGGCAGCTGATCAATGATTCTCTGTCATCATTAATGTTTCTATCTCTCTCTTCCTCTTCTTTCCTCTCTGAAATTAATAAAAATATACTTAAAAAATGTGGCTTGTACAAATTATCAGCTCTAGGTTCTGAGGATCTAATGTATAATATGGTGTTAATACTGCCTAAAATTGAAATTTGCTAAGATTAGCAAAATGTCCTCATCAAAATAATTAAAATTTAAGGTGATGTATATATTAATTAACCAGATGGGAGGAATCCTTTCAGTGTTTACATAAATCAAAAAATCATGATGTACATTTTAAATATCTTACAATTTTTGCCAATTATACTTAAATAAAATTTTTTAAAAATCTTTCTTCTTTCTGGAGTGTATTTTAAATAAGTATTTTATTTTGATTGTCAACAGAAAAAATATAGGTTGAATTACATACAAGTCAATGCTAAAAATCTTGAATTTTTCTCTGAATTTAAACTCATTACTTCTCTGGATAATATTTAGAAAATAATTCATGTGCTCTGATTTCTCCAGGATTTCTGCTCCAATGAATTTAGGGAACATTTTTTTGTTTCTATTTTTTCACAGGAGAACAATTTATAATTACAGGAAAAACCCAAATGTCTTTTTTTTTTTTAACTTAGAGAAGAATGCATTGTTTTGGAGAAAATGCTGCTGATCCAACTCTAAATAGATTGCCTTTTTGTCATAAACACCTAAGACACTGTCTTCTCTCTTACGTTTCTGTTAAAGCTATAAAGGATGTGTCAGTAAGCAGGAGCTGTTTGTTTTTGAAACATAGATGTCAATATCTATTGGATTTCAGTGATGATGATCATAATCAGATGACACTCTGGAGATTGTCAAAAATTCTGCACTTTCATCAAACAAGATGAGTAATGTTTTACCATAAATAGTGTTAATATGAGTAATAGCATTTCTACAGTAGTTAGACTTTAGACAGTATAAGTATTAAACATTAATAAGTTTTTACAGCTGGATTCTGTATAGGCAAATAGATTGTTCTCTTTGCATATATAATTGAGAATATAAATGTATATAAGTACATCTGTACTCTTCCTCACTGTTTAATATTAAAACTTAAATTTCAGCATATTTTAAAGCAAAATAGATGTATTTAAATTTTACTAAAATCCTAGCAATTTAACAAAATTTACGTTGAATACTACAATGTGGAAAAGAGTATGAGACCCTGAGAAGATAACAGTATATAAAGCTAAGAATATGTGATTGATCATCTTACTCAAAGAGGTTATAGCTTAGTCTATTAAAAGGAACTCTTGACCTGCCTGTATGGGTGTGGTTGAGCATCGACCTATGACCTAGGAGGTCATGGTTTGAGGGCTCGATTCCCAGGCATGCAGGAGGCAGTCCATCAATGATTCTCTCTCACTATTGATGTTTCTATCTCCCTCTCTCTTCCTCTCTGAAATTAATGAAAAATATACTTTTTAAAAAGGGACTCTTATTTAAGTTCATAATAGAGTAGAAGTTGATAGGAATTTTTGTACATGACCATAAAAAATAATTGTTAGAAATTTTTATATTCATTCTACCAATTAAGGTCAATAAAATGCTGCATTAAAATGTACTTATGGCTTCATGAATTTATAATATAGATCTTATCTACCTTAAGGACCATTTGAGATAGCTTATTACAAAAGGTGAAATATGAAGAAAAACTGGATTACAGCTCATGCAAAAAGGGTTTGGGAAATTCAGCCATATTCAAAGCAATGACTCAGAATTGTTAGGATCTCAGCAAGATGTCCTTCTTTAGTCACAGGAAATGAATTTTATGAAATCAAATGAATAGTGAAATCTATAACTACTAGAGGCTTGGTGCACAAAAATTCATGCACTTGGGGCAGGGAGGGGGGGTGGATCCTTCAGCCCGGCTTGCACCCTCTGGCAGCCTGGGAGCCCTCCGGGGATGTCTGATTAACATCCCATGGGGAGTGGGTCTATGCCATTAGTCGGATATCCTTAGCGCTGCCATAGAGGCAGGAGAGGCTCCTGCCACCGCTGCTGCGCTGGCCAGCCATGAGCCAGCTTCTGGATGAGTGGCGCTTCCCCTGTGGAAGCTCACTTACCACCAGGGGGAAGCTCCTGCATTGAGCTTCTGTCCCCTGGTGCTCAGTGCATGTCATAGAGACCAGTTGTTCCCGGTTGTATCGCCATTAGGGTCAATTTGCATATTACCCTTTTATTATATAGGAATAGATTGCCAGTGCATGTCATATGTACCCACTGGGCGGTTGGTGGGACGGTTGGACAGACAGATGGTAGGTCACTTAGCCTTTTATATATATAGATTAAGACAGGAAGCAAAATTCCTCAATAAAGTATCAAATTATAGTATGTTAAGAAGAAAGCCAATTAATTGTGATCAATGTATGATATTTTTACATTAACTTTTTCTAACTGACTAGTGATAGTTAGGCACACTATCAATCCCAATCTAAATTTTGCCCTAGCAAATATCCTTGCACTGATAGAAAGAGATCATGGACATGATGCATATAATATATAACATATCATATAAATTTATTTATGTACTATTTACTATAAAAATAAATATGCATGCAAAAATTTATTTATACTTGTATTACATCTTAATATATAGTATTCTGTATCTATGTATTATGTTAGTTATTAAATATATATATATATATATATATATATATATATATATATCAGTGTCTTTCTTCCTTTTCCCTCTATAAGGCTCCCTCCCTTTTATATATATATATATATAAATATCAGTGTCTTTCTTCCTTTTCCCTCTCAACTGCCCTCCCTTCCTTTTCTCCATTTATAAGGCTATATTTCTAAAATTCTTTTTAGTTTCATTATCTGTATTATTAATATAAAATTTCCTAGATTTGTGTGTAGTTCCTTGACTTCCAGCATACACACATATATGTATGCATCCACACAATCCTAAATGTGAAAAACAAGACAACTAAAATACTAATATTATTTGGGTAATATAAGCAAAATAATCACTTTTGTGCTTTACAATTATGAGTTCAGATAAATATGGATTCTGCTTTTGATAAATAAGTAATTAGTTCAGTTCTACCTTTTAACTCCAGAAAAGCATACTGAACAGCCTGTTCCACTGTAAACAAGTTTTAATCCGACTAAAGGAGAGAATCATTCTTGGGCTCTATGGGGTACAGAAAACCACTAGACAGAGGCATATGTTTTCAAAGTACTTGTATGCCAGTGAAAATATAATGGTTACCGGAGCATGTTCATTCTCCACCTTTTATTATTATTATTATTTTCAACTCAGTTTTACAGCTTATGCATGAGTTCAAAGAAGCCGACATGGACCTCCAGTGTGTGTGTGTGTGTGTGTGTGTGTGTGTGTGTGTGAATCCACTAACACTAATTTCTCAAGGGCAGAAAGTGACTTCATTCAGCTATTTTTAAGTGTATGAGGGTTCCTATATACACAGTTTCTCTTATTTTTAACATCTTATTGTAGTGTGGTACAATTGGAACAACTAATGAGACAATATTATATATTACTAGAAGCCCAGTGCACAAAATTCGTGCACGGCGGGGGGTTGTCCCTCAGCCCAGACTGTACCCTCTCCAATCTGGGACTCCTGGAGGGATGTCTGACTGCCCGTGGGATCGGGCCTAAACAGGCAGTCGGACATCCCTCTCACAATCCAGGACTGCTGGCTCCCAACTGCTTGCCTGCCTGCCTTCCTGATTGCCCCTAATCGCTTCTGCCTGCCAGCCTGATCACCCCCTAACCACTCCACTGCCAGCCTGGTTGATGCTTAACAGCTCCCCTGCCAGCCAGTTTGCCCCCAACTTCCTTCCTCTGCCAGCCTGGTCACCCTTAACTGCCCTCTCCTGCAGGGTTGATCCCCTCCAACTGCCCTCCCTTGCAAGCCTGGTCCCTCTCAACTGCCCTCCCTTGCAGGCCTGGTCCCTCACAACTGCCCTCCCTTGCAGGCCGGGTCCCTCCCAACTGCCCCCCCCCTTGCAGGCCGGGTGCCTCCCAACTGCCCTCCTCTGCTGGCCATCTTGTAGTGGACATCTTGTGTCCACATGGGGGCAGGATCTTTGACCACATGGGAGCAGCTATATTGTGTGTTGCAGTGATGATCAATCTGTATATTACTCTTTTATTAGATAAGATAGAGGCCTGGTACACGGGTGGGGGCCAGCTGGTTTGCCCTGAAGGGTGTCCCGGATCAGGGTGGAGGTTCCCTTGGGGTGTGGGGCGGCCTGAGCGAGGGGCCTATGGTGGTTTTCAGGCCGGCCACGCCCACTGGCGACCCAAGTGGAGGCCCTGATATCTGGAATTTATTTTCCTTCTACAATTGAAACTTTGTAGCCTGGAGCAGAGCCAAGCCTGCTGCTCCCTCCGGGGCTGCAGCCATTTCTGTGGCAGTTAATTCACCTTCTACAATTGAAACTTTGTAGCCTTAAGCGGGTGTGCGGAAATCTTTGCTTCCCCTGTTGCCGCCGGCAACCCTGGCCTGCTCTCTCAAGCTCCATTCTGCCGCCATTTGTTTGAATTTGTTTACCTTCTATAATTGAAACTCTGTAGCTTGAGTGGAGGCTTAGGCCTGCAATGGTTATTGGAAAGCTTGGCTTCCTCTGTTACCTGGGAAACCTTGCTCTCTGTGGCTGTAGCCATCTTGAATGGGGTTAATTTGCATGCTCGCCCTGATTGGCTGGTGGGCGTGGCTTTGCTGGTGGGCTTGGTTTATGTAGCGGAGTGATGGTTAATTTGCATATAAGCATTTTATTAGAGAGGATTATTGACTAAGGTCTAGAGTTTACACTACATAGTTCATTCTTTGTACATTGAATGGGTTACTACAAATGAATGACATGTATCTAAGCTATAGGATCACACAGAATCATTTCACTGCCATGAAAACCCCTGTACTCCACCTATTCTTCTCCTCCCCGCCTACCCTCCCACCCCACACCTGACCCCTAGTCCCTGGTAACAGCTTTTATTTTTATTGTCTCCATAGTTCTGTCTTTTCCAAAATGTTAGATAGTTTGAATCATACAGTATACATCTTTTCAGATTGGATTCTTTCAGTCAGCAATATAAACTTAAGGTCCCTTATTGTACATTGATAGTTCATTTCAATCTTTTATATTTTTATGCTGAATAGCATTCTATTGTATGTACATAGCAAAGTTTGTTTAAGCATTCACTTATTGAAGGACACCCTTTTCTTCCAACTTTGGGCAATTATGAATAAAGCTGCAATAAGCATTTGTGTGCAGGGTTTTGTGTAAACACCAGCAATAAATTAGATTTCCTGTTGGTCCACTTCCTCACTGGCATTTTAGTATTTCCAGTGTTTAATGTTTTAGCTTTCCTTATAGGTGTACACTAGTAAATATGACATGGGTCATCTTTTTACATGCTTCTTTGCCATCTGTATATATTCTTTGGTGAGGTGTCTCTCATATCTTTTGCTCATTATTTGAATTATCTTATTATTATTGAGTTTGAAGAATTACTTCACTTAATTTGGATAGTCAAAAATCCAATTACTTTATCATAAACATAAATCATGTATTTAACAATTAAAATAATACTGAAAGCAATATATTTTGAAATTTCTAAAAAATATATCTTGGCTACCCACTGGGTATAAATCTTCCTGTGTGTTAATTATTTTCAAGTTAGAGTACTAAGGTATATGTATAAGTAATAACAAAATTAAAATATTTACTTCTGTTTTACTAACTTAAAAATCCATTTATATATTAATTAATGAATTTAATTATGAATTAATTACTTGGAAAGGTTAATTCTAGCTCAGCAAGTGGTTGCTTCTTTAAATACCTTAGAGCCAGTTCTCTGTAACAGTGCTATATTCTGTACACCCGTGGCTGAGTGTCACTGAGAATCAAGAGTTATGACCTTTGAACCCTTTCGACACATTAAATTAAAGACCTTGTGTTTGTCACTGTGCTAGATACTAAGGTCCCAAAGTTGAATAAGCAACAGATACTCTCCAAGTAGAATAAAACAAGCAATTAAGCAAAACATTTAAATTAATATATTGATAATTTTTTAAAAAGTTTCTTATAGATGAACTACCCTGTGAAATGATCAGATAATAGAACGTAGCTCCATCTCTTCTATTAATTTCTTTTTGGTCACAGGAATCCCCAAAATACCTTGTTACTATTGTCTCTTCTAAAAATAATTCTTGAATTATCCAAGAAATCCATACTCATGTCTACACCCAAGTGTCTGGGAGCAGAGAAGTTCTGTCATCTGGGGGATACATGTTTCCCAGCAAAAGGGATATGAATCCTCTTCCATGAACTTCACGTCTTCTCTGGTCTTGTAGAATTCTAAGACTTGTCAACCACTTAACAACCAGGCCAACTCCAGTGTTATGTACTGCCATGCTTGACTTGGTGTGACACACTCAGGCTCCAGTTACCGTTCTGTTGGACCACGTCACATAGCACTGTAAAATGACATTTGAGTCCTAAGGACTTTCTGCCTATTAGCAGTAAATTCTGAGGGTGTCAGCCTTTACCAAGGGCCCACGTGCCTTATTTATCTGAAACCATGTCATCAACCCAGAGTTTTCAACCCTTCAGGGTCATTTTATTTTCTCTTCCCTGCCATGAGATTGAGGATAGGACAATATCCAAATATACTATCCTGTTTCCTGACTAGAAACTCAGGTTCCTCTCTTTCTGGAGGAATCTTAGGCTCCTTTTGCAAAGGTTCTCATGCCTACTGGCTTGGTCATAAGGGTATTGTAGACTTAGACTGAGTCATAAAATCATAACCGCAGGTCAATATATGTTTCCTTACTTTGCCTTTGCATAGCAAGCAAAAATACTGAATTGACTTTTTCTTGAAAAAAAGCATTCCATTGATAGAGTTTATGTACCATGGCTACTGCCACAATCAATGACTATCTTTGTTCTCTACCTGGACAGCTACATTATTACATTTATAAAAAGTAAAATAAGCCCTAGCTGGTTTGGCTCAGTGGAAAGAGCATCAGCCTGCAGACTGAAGGGTCCAGGGTTTGATTCCTGGTGAAGGGCACATGCCTGGTTGCTGGCTCAATTCCCAGTAGGGGGTGTGTGGGAAGCAGCCAATCAATGATTCTTTCTCATCATTGATGTTTCTACCTCTCTCTCCCTCTCCTTTCTTCTCTAAAATTAATAAAAATATATTTAAAAAACTAAAGTGAAATCTTTACATGTTTAAAAACCATTTATCATTTCCATATTGTAGGAAATATTTAGTTTGAAAGAACCTCAGCCTCGAAGATCAAGATGTAGATTTGTGTTGTGGAACTAGAGTCCATATGTCTCTTGGGCCTTTTTTCTTCATCATCAGTGGTGAAGGGAGGGCCTTACAGTATTGCACCCTGGTCCCTAGAAGTCAACTCTCCCAAAAGTCAAGTTTTTCATTATTTTCTTTCTTTGTCTCCTTTTTTCTCCTGTTAATATCTCTGAATATTCTATTCCCCACTGTCTCCATATAAAATTCTATCATGCCGTCCTACCATGTTTTCTTTACCACTGTTTCCTACATTTGCTTTCTTTCATTTTGTGGCATTACATTGTCATTTTTCTCCCAAAATCGGCTTATGAAACTTTACCACTTCCTAATACTTTATAGTATGTGGCAGTCATTTAGTATACAAGAGTCTGAGTCAAATGCCAATATTTAAAGATGGACAAAGAGGAACCCAATACAAGGACAAAGGAGTGAAAACAGGGGCATTGAACCAGAGTACAAATAGTAATTGTCCTGATCTGACATAGAAAACAATAGAAGCACTGGTATAAAATCCACCAACTCCACATAATTCTCATCTCTAAGGACTAAGGAGTGATGAGAATTTAACAACTCTGTTAAGCAAGGTAAAAGAAGTTGAATAGTCCCTTACAACAGGAAAGATTTATAAAGATCATGGGTTTTCAGCAGGACCAAATGGTTTGAATAATACTCTCAGGGCTGAAGGAACATAAGTCACTTTCATTGCATTTTTCCCCTTAAAAAATTACTACATCTCCTCTGCTTTCCTATATACTTTCAATGGGTATTTGTCAGAATGAGACAAGCTCTTTCACAGAAAATGCAAGCGTTACTTATGACAATAAAAATGTGGAACAGCAGTACAAACAAAACTTGTTTTCATCCTAGAAAGAAAAACAACTCAATCATTCTTCAAATCATTCACCAAGGGCTGAGTTGCCCTATATTCTCCCTCAGTACTATTCCTCTATGTCAGTGTTTAGTCCAAAAACACACTACTGAGTATACACTAGAGAATCTATTAAAAATTACTGCAGCACCCAGAGGTGTGTGGAAAATGGATTATCAATGGAGTCCTACTGGGAATATACCATATGTATAGTTTATTCTTATTTAGGTTAATATAATAATTGTTGAAGATTGTTTGACAGTTGTTATTCTTCTTTATTCATTGAAATAGGGAGGAAGAAAATTTAGATTAATAATAATTTGCACAATAAGAACCATATTTTAGAAGAACAAACATGACCATTAAAATCCCGTAGACACTGTCACATTACTATAAACACTAACATGCATCAATATTGGAAGGATACATTTAAACTATTTTCAAATGATTTTTGTTTGCTTGGTTGCTTTAATTTTAGAGTGGGCTTTTCTGATCCTACTGCTTTGGCATTTTTCCTCAGTACTCTATTTTTCTATTGCCATGATGTGCTCTTTGGTTTTTCTTTATCTCATTAACTTTTCTTATCATTGTAAAAATATTCCCCTTCATTCATATATAGCATATTTAGTGCTTATTAGCTGACTTATGAAAATCTTTTTTAAATGAGGCCATCCATCATTTTGTGTATCTCATCTTCCAAACATATAGCTACAATCTCTTAAATTCATTATTTTTCCACATACTTTAAAAAGAATTATACCTTCGTTTTACATTCTTTTATGTGTTTTATGTTACATTAGAGGCCCGGTGCACGAAATTCGTGCACTGGGGGAGGGTGTCCCTCAGCCCAACCTGCACAGTCTCCAGTCTGGGACCCCTGGGGGATGTCTGACTGTCTCTTTAGGCCCGACAGGGATTGGGCCTAAAGAGGCAGTCAGACATCTCTTTCACAATCCGGGACTGCTGGCTCCCAACTGCTCACCTGCCTGCCTGATTGCCCCTAACCGCTTCTGCCTGCCAGCCTGATCACCCCCTAACCCAGTGATGGGCAACCTTTAGAGCTTAGTGTGTCAAACTTCGCCAAAAAACTGAGCATAACTCGGGTAGCATGTCACTTTGAGGAAAAAACTAACTCCAAGACTCTAGTCGCAAATGTTTCATCCTCAGGAGCAGCAAATGTTTCATCCTCGACATGCTGCCGCATGTCATCAGAAATGGCTACGTGTGTCTGTGCTGACACGCGTGTCATAGGTTCGCCATCACTGCCCTAACCACTCCCCTGCCAGCCTGATCGACGCCTAACTGCTCCCCTGCCAGCCAGATCATCTCCAACTGTTTTCCCCTGACAGCCCGGTCACCCCCAAATGCCCTCCCCTGCATATTCTCTCTTTATTAGATAGGGTTTTTTCTTTAACATATTGGACTGCTCTAACTGGTTTGGCTCAGTGGATGGAGTGTCAGCCTGCAGACTCAGGGTCCCGGGTTCGATTCTGGTCAAGGGCATGTACCTTGGTTGGGGGCACATACTGCAGGAGGCAGCTGATCGATGTTTCTCTCTCATAGATGTTTCTAGTCTCTATCCTTTTCCCTTCCTCTCTGTAAAAAATCAATAAAATTTATTTTAAAAAAACATTGGACAGTGTACCTGCTGTGGTCTTGACAAAACAGTAAAAATGTAAACCCAGACTAAAAGAATCATAAAATAAACTCCTTCAACAGGAATTTCATGAGACTTGGAAAGGTGATATCCTGTGGTTGTTTCTTCCTTTTTTTCTTCTCTTTCTTTTTCTTGATGTTTCATCTTTTGTCCTTTCTTACTTTTCTCCTTCTATTCCTTTTCTATCCTCTCTTTCTCTAAACTTTTCCTTTGGAAGAATCATCAGTACTTGACTCGCTCCCTGGGAGGCGCGGGTGCCTCCCAGCCAGATACCTAGGGCTGCCTCTGGGAGGGGTTGGCGGGGTGGGGTTGAGGGCGCCTCCCATCCAGACACCCCGGGCTGCCTCTGGGAGGGGATGGCAGTGTGGGGTCCTGGGCGCCTCCCATCCAGACACCCCGGGTTGCCTCCAGGAGGGGATGGCAGTGTGGGGTCCTGGGCGCCTCCTATCCAGACACCCCAGGCTGCCTCTGGGAGGCGTTGGTGGTGTGGGGTCGCGGACGTCTCCCAGCCAGACACACCGGGCTGCCTCCAGGAGGGGATGGCAGTGTGGGGTCCTGGGCGCCTCCTATCCAGACACCCCGTGCTGCCCCTGGGAGGGGATGGCAGCGTGGGGTCCTGGGCGCCTCCTATCAGGACACCCCAGGCTGCCTATGGGAGGCTTTGGAGGCGTGGGGTCGGGAAGCCTCCCAGCCGGACACCCCTGGCGGCTTCCCGGAGGGGTTGGCGGCTTGGGGGCGCGGACGCCTCCCATCCGGACACCCCGGGCGGCCTCCCGGAGGGGTTGGCGGCTTGGGGGCATAGACGCCTCCCATCCGGACACCCCGGGCGGTCTCCGGGCGGCGATGGCGGCGTGGGGGCGCGGACGCCTCCCATCCGGACACCCCGGGCGGCCTTCGGGCGGCCTCCCGGAGGGGTTGGCGGCTTGGGGGCGTAGATGCCTCCCATCCGGACACCCCGGGCGGTCTCCGGGCGGCGATGGCGGCTTGGGGGCGCGGACGCCTCCCATCCGGACACCACGGGCGGCCTCCCGGAGGGGTTAGCGGCTTGGGGGCGCGGACGCCTCCCATCCGGACACCCCGGCGGCCTCCGGGCGGCGATGGCAGCGTGGGGCGCGGACGCCTCCCATCCGGACACCCCGGGCGGCCTCCGGGCGGCGATGGCGGCGTGGGGCACGGACGCCTCCCAGCCGGACACCCCTGGCGGCCTCCCGGAGGGGTTGGCGGCTTGGGGGCGCGGACGCCTCCCATCCGGACACCCCGGGCGGCCTCCTGGCGGCGATGGCGGCTTGGGGGCGCGGCCGCCTCCCAGCCGGACACCCCGGGCGGCCTCCGGGCGGCGATGGCGGCTTGGGGGCGCGGACGCCTCCCAGCCGGACACTC
The DNA here is from genome assembly GCF_027574615.1 of Eptesicus fuscus. Taxonomy (NCBI): domain Eukaryota; kingdom Metazoa; phylum Chordata; class Mammalia; order Chiroptera; family Vespertilionidae; genus Eptesicus; species Eptesicus fuscus. The sequence goes on from NC_072474.1 coordinate 97,571,762, forward strand.
CGGGCGGCCTCCAGGAGGGGTTGGCGGCTTGGGGGCATAGACGCCTCCCATCCGGACACCCCGGGCAGTCTCCGGGCGGCGATGGCGGCGTGGGGGCGCGGACGCCTCCCATCTGGACACCCCGAGCGGCCTCCCGGTGGCGATGGCGGCTTGGGGGCGCGGACGCCTCCCAGCCGGACACCCCGGGCGGCCTTCGGGCGGCGATGGCGGCTTGGGGGCGCGGACGCCTCCCATCCGGACACCACGGGCGGCCTCCGGGCGGCGATGGCAGCGTGGGGGCGCGGACGCCTCCCATCCGGACACCCCGGGCGGTCTCCGGGCGGCCTCCGGGAGGGGTTGGCGGCTTGGGGGCGTGGACGCCTCCCATCCGGACACCCCGGGCGGTCTCCGGGCGGCCTCCTGGAGGGGTTGGCGGCTTGGGGGCGCAGACGCCTCCCATCCGGACACCCTGGGCGGTCTCCGGGCGGCCTCCCGGAGTGGTTGGCGGCTTGGGGGCATAGACGCCTCCCATCCGGACACCCGGGCGGCCTCTGGGCGGCGATGGCAGCGTGGGGGCGCGGACGCCTCCCATCCGGACACCCCGGGCGGCCTCCGGGCGGCGATGGCGGCTTGGGGGCGCGGACGCCTCCCAGCCAGACACCCCTGGCGGCCTCCGGGCGGCCTCCCGGAGGGGTTGGCGGCTTGGGGGCGCAGACGCCTCCCAGCCGCACACCCCGGGCGGCCTCCGGGCGGCGATGGCGGCGTGGGGGCGCGGATGCCTCCCAGCCGGACACCCCGGGCGGTCTCCAGGCGGCGATGGCGGCTGCGTGGGGGCGCAGACGCCTCCCAGCCAGACACCCCGAGCTGCTCGGCTCTCAGCGGCAGTCCTCCCTGGAACTGGGGAACTCCGGCGGGATGAGCGTACTGGTCGCCGCCATCTTGTGGCTATGGGGGCCGCCATTTTTGTCGCGGAGGTACGGTTAATTTGCATACTACTCTATTATTAGATAGGATTTGTTTATAAACTTTGCCTGTTGGTATCATCTACAATTTTATTTTAATAGCTCATTAAATGCTGTTATTTACAATTGAAAGCTTGATTAGCATTTGTCCATTATTCAGCAAATATTTATTGAATGTCTAATATATTTAAAATAATTTTCAAACGCTTGTGATACAGGCATGAACAAAATTAATTAAATTCTTGCATTTAAGGAGATTACATTCTAGGGGTGTGACATCAGTAGTGAACATGATAATAAGCACAAAATAAAATGCATAAATGACTTATTTCATAAATAAGATTCTAGAGCATAATAATAGCATAGAAAATGTTGGAGGAAGAAACTTTGGTCTCTCACAGGAGTAAGACCAGGAAAAATTAGGTACATCATATAAAGTTGCTTGGGTTTGATGTAATGTTGGAATGAAAGAAATGTGCAGGTAAGTGACATTAAGGGCATGGTAAGTTTATGGGAGATTTTAAAAATTATTTCACTTTCTCAGGAAGGGGGCTGATGGTCTGCTGGACAGAGTGAGGCCTTGAACATGGTGAAGTGGCAGGCCCAGGAATCAGTAATAGTAAAGTTCCTGAACTAGAGTGTCCTTGGCGAACTTAAAGACTAGTCAGGAGGTCAAATGTGTAGACAACAGTGAACAAGTGGATAGTTGTGATACATTAGATTGAAGAGATTGTTAGGAAATAGATCCTATATCAGTGATGGCGAACCTCTGACACGCGTGTCAGTGCCATTTCTGATGACACGAGGCCTCTGAGGCGGCCGCATGCCGAGGATGAAACATTTATGTTATTTAAACTATAAATATCACGAAATAATGTTTTTTCCTCAAAGGGACACACTACCCGAGTTATGCTCAGTTTTTTGGCGAAGTTTGACACACCAAGCTCAAAAGGTTGCCCATCACTGTTCTCAGGCCTGGGGAAGAAGGTGAGTTGCTTATTTGCTATTTTCTGGGATAATTTCTCCTGACAATATAAGAGTTGATGATATTATACAACATGATTCCCTATTGAATAATTTTATCCAAAAAATCTGCTTTCATTCAGCCTTTTATCCAAAAAATCTGCTTTCATTCAGCCTATTTTATGTGGTCCATATGAAAATTCTTCTACTGATACTAGAACTTCATTAGTATTTTCCCACTGCCTCCTATATCATGAGCTTTCTCAGTCTGGCTGGTGGGAGTAGTCACAATTTCTATTCTTTGTGATCTCTGTACCTAGTTTTTACTTTTATTTTTAACTTTATTGTTCAAAGTATCGCAAATGTCACCTTCTCACTGCCCATTGCCACAATAGCCAGGAAGATCCTTGTAAAATCTAAATCATATTATGTGGCTCCCACATTTTCAACAATCTGATATCTTTCAATCACACTTAAGTAAACATATAAGTGAGATCATGTGATACTTGTCTTTCTCAGATTGGCTTATTTCGCTTAGCATAGTACTCTACAGTTCCCTCCAAGCTATCTCAAAGGGTGAGAAATCCTTCTATTTTACAACTGAATAGTATTTCATTGTGTAAATATACCACAGTTTTTTAATCCATTCATCTACTGATGGCCACTTAGAGAACAAAACAGATCCAGAGACATTGAAGCATTCAACAACAGACTGATTATTTCAGAAGGAGAGGGAGAAATGGAAAGAGATTAAACAAAGAACTTGCATGCATATATGCATATATGCATATATGCATATATGCATATATGCATATACTAGTATGTATGGACGAATAATAATGCGGGTGGGCTGGGGAGTGGGGTGGAGGGGTTAAAAAGGAGGACATTTGTAATACTTTGAACAATAAAGTTAAGAAAAAGGAAGTACAGAGATCACAAAGAAGTGGAAATTGTGACTGTTCCCACCGACCAGACTGGGAAACTTCAGAATACATGAGGCAGTGGGAAATACTAATGAAGTTCTAGTATCAGTAGAAGGACTTCCATTTGGACTACATTTTTTGAAGCAAGTCTTCAGAAAATAGGTTGAATGAAAGCAGATCTATTGGAGAAAATTATTTAATATGGAATAAAGTAGTATGGTATCATCAACTCTAATATTGTCAGGTGAAATTATCCCAGAAAATAGCATCTTTATGAATTTCTGTGGACAGTTTTAAATCTACTTAAAAGTGACAGGGAGTAATGTAAGCATCTTTAAGTATAACCAGAAAAGAATATGTATGCTTTCAATCAAAACATTATTATCTCATCCTTTGAATAACAATATAGATGCAGAGTTTTCATTGTTAGATATATAAAGAATATTTTAATATAAAATACATCTGCATAGAAAAACAATCATCATAAAAATATTTTCTGGTTTGGGCAGCTTGAAGGATTATGGTGATATTACTTCAGATAGTGAACATCAGAGAAAAAGATATTTTGTAGAGAGAAAGGATAAATTTTGACATGTTGATTCCGAGGTGCCTCAAGGGAATATATTAAAATAGATATCTAGGAGAAGTTACTGAGAACTTTGCTGTGAGTATACATGTTTGAGTATTAGTCCCTACCTATCCCAATAGAGGGAATTGAATTTTTAGGAGTTAATTGACCTCTGACTTTTTCAGAATGCATAATTTTTATTTAATAAAAGCCTTATTTTTCTTAAATAAAATATATTTCTATATTTTGTAATTCTAGCCTATTGGTCAGTTTATCCTTGTCTGATTATCACATTGTGCTATTTTGACTCTAAAATATAATTTATATTTTGTAATATGAGGTAAAGCTCTTTTCTTACAATTATATTCCTGAATATATACACTTTTAAGTTTTCAGTTACTTTCTTCTTAAAGATAAACCTTTGTAAGTTTTTGAAAAGTTCAATTATATATCTCTTTAAATATTATTTTTGTGCACACTAAAACTGTAAATTTAATTAAAGAGAATTGACATAACTTTTAGCTTTCCCTTCTAGAAATATTTCTATTTATCCAAACCTGAAATTTCCTCTTTCTTTAAAAAATATCTTTGTAATATGAAAAGTATTATTAATATTATTGTTGCCAAACCCACATGTAATTATTTTTTATTTGAGGTGATTTGAAAATTAAATATTATATACTACTAAGATGTAATTTATGACTATTGATAATTTAAACTATTTTTCTAGGAAGTTCATAGTCTTGTGAGTATTTATAGATTTTAGTAGAATAATTAGATACTTTCATATTCTAAAAGCATATTTTTCAAACAACAAAAAAACAAAAACCCATGATAATTCCTGTGATGTTAGAAGGGGGTTGTGGAAAAAGCACAGAGGTTATAATAAAATGAATAAAATTTAGCAAGAAACCTGGAGTAAAGACAATTTATTTTTTTAGGAGAAGGCATTAAAGAGAATCTTAAAAATGTTTAATTTTTCATAAAAAGTACCCAATAGAGACAGAAGAAGAATAAAACATGACAATTATTCGGGTTATGTATTAAGCAAGGTGCTAGAGAGGGCAGGCAGGACCAGTTGGAGGGATAAGGTACACACCTCTGGAAGAACAGAGAAAGGTAGAGGGGGGATAAAAAGAACAGTGGTGGTTAGGGATAAATCTGGAGGGGCTGCTGCGGAAATTTGAGGAAGTTCTTGCCTGAGAGCTACTTATTCCTTAGTGCAAGAGAAGAAGTAGCTATTATTTTCTTTACTAAATTAACACCTCTGTTCTTTTGTAAAATAGTGATTTTTATAAGGTTGGGTTCAAATTAGACCTATTTTGGTAACTTTCTTTAACAACACAATGGACTATTGTGTTTCTCAGACTTTTTATAAAACAGACTTTAGGAGTCTTGCACAAGCTCTTACTTGCACTAAAATGATTTGAGCAGTTTGATTTTTAAAATACTGGAATTGGAAAGTTTGTCAGTCCCATTTATATTCCATCGACTGTGGGACAATTTGTCAATGTCAGAATTTGTGCATTGTACTCACAGTTGTCTCTGTGCCATTATGCTTTTAAAGATTGCATTATGTTACAGTGCATTCAAGTCCCTCAAGCAAGAAATAAGATGGCTTCCTACAGGGAAAAATATTTTCACATCCAAATTGATCATTTCTGTCTTCTATCCTTGACTTCTATTGGTTTCTAATTGTATATGTGATGTTAAAAAATGAATCACAATTTTTAGTCTGTATATAAAGTAGAATGTGGACACCAATAAAGTTTGCCAAAGCTTCATTTTTTAATTAAGTACAGACTTTTGATAGAATTTTACTACTTTTACATTATTTGCCAATGGCCTGTTTTTCACATCTCACAAATACTTGTGAGAAAAGAAAATGGTCCATAAGTATGTCTCCACTGTGCATACAGGGCACTTTAGGATTCTAATCCCTCTCAGCAAACCATGTGCTAGTATGTCCATTAAAGTATGCTTAACAGTCAACTGGATTCTGCTTCTGCATAGGCAGGCTTGTTTCTCTTCCCACAATGCACTCAGTGATGCAACTGGCTGTGCGTTACTTTTCTCCAGGCAGAGATTATCCCTTTATAGAAGTTCATTTATTTTTATTGCATATCTCTGTTTAAAAATACATTATTTTTGCCCTAACCGGTTTGGCTCAGTGGATAGAGCATCGGCCTGCGGACTGAAAGGGCACGTACCTTGGTTGCAGGCACATCCCCAGTAGGTGTGCAGGAGGCAGCTGATCAATGTTTCTCTCTCATCGATGTTTCTAGCTCTCTATCCTTCTCCCTTCCTCTCTGTGGGAAAAAAAAAAAATCAGTAAAATATAGGTTTAAAAATACATTATTTTATAGCTTGTTTCCAGGCTTTTTAAATCTTTGTTAAGGTGGGAGCCATGGTCATTACTTTCTATAGCTCAATTAGAACTCCTCAGTGTTCATGGATTTTAAGTTTGAATGGAGTTCTAGCTCTAATTTTAATGGGTTTCATTCATCTCTTCTCCATATGTCCATAGCTTCCTAGACATCTCTGCTTTGATGCTTAATATACATCTCAAAATTAAAATACCCAACACTGAGCTCATGCTCATATTCCTAAAGCTGGCCTCTCCTACTGTGGTTCCAAGTTAGTTAATGGCTAATCTATCCTTTCTGTTGCTTAAATGAAATCTTTAACACACTTGTATTCTCACATCTTCATATATTCTCTCAGAAAACACTTTTGCTTTTGTTCTGCAAACTATATCCACACCTGGCCTGCATGGCTCAGGCTTGCAGTCCTGTGATACTAGAAGGTGAGAAATCCTTCAAGGGTTGGGGGTTGACCTAAGAACCAGGAGGTCATGGTTTGATTTCTGATCAGGGCACATGCCTGGGTTTTAGGCTCAATGCCCGGTGTGTGGCATGCAGGAGGCAGCTGCTCATCATTGATGATTCTATCTCTCCCTCTCCCTTTCTCTCTGAAATCAATGGGGAAACAAAATTAAGAAAAAATATAACCTGTATCAGACCTCTTCTTACCAACTACATTATTGTATTTCTGACCCATTGTCTTGTTTTTCTAGATTGAAATTCTAATTGTCATTCTTCCTTTCACACACGCCCAACTATCTACACTATAGCCATCACTGAGCAGCTGGAGTGGTGCTTTCACAACATAAATCAGATCAAGATATCATTTTATTAAAAATTCTGCAATGATTCTTCAGGTAATCAAATCAAGCCATAGTCTTTACAGTGGCTTATAAGGCACTTTGAAGTTGCCCACTTACCTACCCTTGCTCTTACAGCCATCCTTATTGGGAAAAGAACAGAGAGAAATTAAGCTCTTTCTTGTCTCTTATTAGAAACACACTAATCCCATTCATCGGGTCACTCTCATGACCTAATCGCATCCCAAAGTCCTCACCTCTTAATACTATCACATTGGTGGTTAGGATTTCAACATATGAATTTGATAGGGACACAAACATTCATTCCATAACTTTTTCCAAAACTTTGTGGTGCGCTAATTACTCTCATCAGACATTCAAATTCTCACAGTCGTACAACTGTTGTGTCTAGTTTCCATAGTGTGAACATTTTCCCTTATTTATTTTTTTTATTTCCCTTAAGTATTTTTCAAGCTCCTATAATAAACCAGAAATCATTCTAGTGTAGAAATTTAAAATATCTTAGAAATATAAAACACCATCCTTTAGGCACTTGGTGTTAAATACAACTGTAAGCTTTCTGCTATCCTATTCCCACAAAAACCTACCCACAGTAAGTAAACTTTAGAAAGCCAGTTTAAAGAACATGTTCTCTACATATCCATAGGAATAATGAGTTCTGTACCTATTCCAAGAAGTACACATATTTGGATGACATTATAACATTCCCAGTTGACAACTGCATTCACTAAAATGCACTTTCAGATTATGTGCTTGACTTGTGGATGATTGCCATACTTGAGATGGCAGTATAAATCTATTTCTGTTTTATAAGTAATGTTTTTAAGAGCATATCTATTACTTCACTCAAAGTTGCTCAAGTAACTTAGAGTGCAATAAAAATATAGATATCTTTATTCTGTGTAAAAAGCATGAGTTTTGTAGTTAAGTATATGTGGGTTCATCTATAAATCTGTACCCCAAACCTTAAAATAATCTCATCATTTAGTAATTATAATTTTTTTGGAAGGAAAATAAAATCAAGCATGTACACAGGTTTATGGAACAGAATATACAGGGAGCATTGTACATAAAGTGGACAACTGGAAACAATATATATATCTATTAACTAGCGGTCCAGTGCACAAACTTGTGCATGGGTGGGGTCCCTCAGCCTGGCAGGTGATCAGGGCTGATAGGGGCCTTCTCACCCAGTCCTGATTGGGGCTGATCAGGGCCAGCCACTGGAGATAGACTGGCTGCGGGAGGTTGGCTGTGGGAGTGCACCCACCACCAGGGGGCAGCTCCTGTGTTGAGTGTCTGCCCCCTGGTGGTCAGTGCACATCATAGTGACTGGTCAACCTGTCATTTGGTCGACGGGTAGTAATGGTCACTTAGGCTTTTATGTATATAGATACTGGAATAAACAAAGCATGATGCAACCATAATATGGTATACTATGCAGCCTAAAAAGCTTATAAAACATTTAACAACATAATGAAAAAAGTAGGATGTAAAAGTTGTAGTATTCTGATTTTGAACAAAAGAAAATCATTTCTCCTTATAGTTAGAAAAATGTAGAATTAAAAATAATTATTTAATTATTTTGTATACATCATTTCATTTGGATTTGAAATAATTCTGTGGCAGATGAATTATCCCTACTGTAAAGCAAAAGAACTGATGTTTTCAGATGTTAACCAACTTTCCCATTTTAAGATGGGGTGGGAACCATGCCAGGTCCCTGGATAGTCAAGGCCAATGTTATCAATATACCAGAATGGCCAAAGCCCATTGCCTAAAGGGCATGCGCCTAAATGGGATGTTCAAGAACTCTGAGACTGAGAATCCTAATCAGGCCAAGATTCCATGAGCAGCTGCAAGGCCACAGCACTCCATGTTACACTGTGCCCTTCAGTATCCAACATGATTGATGTAACTATTGGCACAAAGCCTTATTTGCTAAATAGTATTTAAAAAAATAGGTTACTGACCAGCTAGTAGGCTAGAGTATGGAGAGAGAGCAGCTGAGGATGGAGTGTGAAGTCTGCTAGAGAGAGCAGCTGGGCAGGAGAGACAGGAGAAGCTGCTGGGCTAGAGAGCTCAGATACTGCTCCGATGTGAGGCGGTAAGTCTAGGAGGCAGAGTGAGGCTGCTCAGATAATAGCTGTGGGTATAGAGACTGATGCTACTTTATGGGAAAGATATGCATTTACCAGCAGGTGTCCGGCTGCCTGCCAGTATGGGAGGACTGTTCTTGTCTGATGGCTATATGACCACTGGCTTCTGCAATAAAGACTCATTTTTATATACCCACAACCTCTCATGGCATCTCTGTCTGCCCCACCACTGAGAATTAACCTGCGTCTAGTGAACAGAAGATAAAGGAGGGACTTGGACTAAGTTCCCAACAGTTAGTACAGTGGACAGGGTTTGAGAAGAACCAGCCCTGGCATAGTCAGATCTGAGAATTTAGAAGAATACATGGACTCAGAAATACTCAAAACCACTCAGAGCCAGTCAGACCAGCAAAGCTGGTGCAGGCTCTGGCTCTGGTCTGACAGATGGTTAGCACAAAATTTGGTAAATTGAGCTCAGGTCTTTGGATGCCAATACTAGTCCTACACTAATGTTTATCTGCAAAAAGGCTATGCAATTCAACTTGTATCTGCTATAGAAAAATTCTTCCTATCTTTACTAAAATGAGTATAAGATATGTCTGTATTACTTTCTCTCTTATGTGTGTGTATCTTATATGTTCTCTGAAGGATAAAACTATCTCTTTTCAGAGTTTTGGTTTTTTGTTTTGTTCTTTTTACTTCCTACTGTTTGATATGCTCTCATGTGTAGATTATGCTTTGCTCGTTTTCTAAGTCATTGCAAAATTTGTAGGCACTAGGTTTAATCAGTGCTCTTTCATAATAATATTTAAGTCTCTAAGTTATAAGACCATTTCACAAATTAATAAGAACTTGGCCATACTTTAGAAAATGAAATTGCTAGAGAAAACAACCTTAATTGATTAGCTACAGCTTTGTTGTAGAAGACAAAGAATGAGTCTATTTCTCAATTAAAATATTCTAGAAATATACCACACTTTCTTTAGGAAAAAAAATAGTAAGAGAAAATTTATACCTTTGACCGGCTTAAAAACATACAAGGACAATGTCTTGTATAAAGTATTGGGCTTGAGTTAAATGTTGAACTTGGAGTCTTGAGTATAATTAAATTTAATTAGTTTCAGCTTAATAATATTTGTGATTCCTAAAATTGGTTCATGTCAACTCTTAGAACTTCATAATATTTTGTTAGCATATTGGTTTATATGATTTTCTTTCCTGCCAGACTATAGATCTCTTAAGGGCCAAGATCCTGTCTTACTAATATTTGTATCCATTGTATTTCTACAGACCCGACACCTGGGAGTTTCTAAATGAGTTTTAAGAAGGAATGAATCAATGTAGACTAGATCTAGTTAAAATTTAATAATTGATGATGGGAATATCAATACAAAATGAGATTATTTTACATTCATAGGGATTTTGTTTCACTTTTTCTCCTTATTATATATACAGAGTAAAACCATTTTCCTATATTTCCCAAATTATTATTTATATAAAATTAGAAATTATTATGACAACAGCTTAGTACTTCTATAGTTGTAGAAAGTGTGCCTCTTTTGATAGACCTCATTTGATATCTGCCTTTGGAACTAATGAAGGAAACATGATTTTTATAATTATAAACTTTTGCTATTTGGTCATCTAATTTAAGATCATACTCTGATGCTAAGGGAAGACTCAAAAGAAAAGGCAGCATGCTATCATTGAATATATATAGGTTTCAAAATGATAATGTCATAAGGTCTAAGTTCATCATAGAGACTGAACAAAATCACAGTGTTCTGTTTTGTTTTTAATATATTTTTATTGATTTCAGAGAGGAAGGGAGAGGGAGAGAGGGAAACATCAGTGATGAGAGATAATCATTGATTGGCTACTTTCTGCATAACCCACACTGGGGATTGATCCCGGAACCCAGGAATCAAACCATGACCTCCTATTTCTTAGGTTGATGCTCAATCATTGAGCCACACTGTCCGGGCCCAAAATCACAGGGTGTTTTTTTTTTGGTTTTTTATTTTATATTAATTTTTTTTTTTATATTTGTTGTAACTCACAAGAAAATCACTGGGATGAAATAGGCAGCCACAAATTTGTTTAAATCATTAATCAACAGTGTTTATTTATGTGTACACCACCATGCTAGCCCAAACATAAAAACAAAACAAAACAAAACATCAACTTGGAACTTTATTAAATGACTTCAATGCCTTATTTTAGGATAAAATAATAGTGGCACACAATATTTTTAAATAAAACATTTCTTCTTAGAAATTAAGTTACTGTAAACAGTGTCAAGTGGGTCACACAATTTAAAGAGAACAGAGAAAAATTATATCAGTTGATACGACTGTCAATGGAATGAACTAGTACTGGAGTAACAACCAAATGACTTAATAGAAAAGACAAAAGTATAGGTGGGCAGTAAAAAAGAAAGGAAAGCATGGAAAGAGAAAGAAAGAGATCATTACCATAACTATGTAATCTTAAAGGCATTGAGCCAGTGATTTACATCCCTCCCATCCCCAGGGCCTATACCACCACTACCATTTCTATGAGTGATAATGCTCTTTAATATCTGATTATAAATTAGGATTAAGTTATAATGTCAAGATTAGATTTCAGTTTATACTTTTATGAGAGGTTCTAGAAGCCGGTTATGATCAACCCCCTTGAAGGCACAGAGGATGACCCTAAATGATCATGACACTTTCCCATTGAGCCAGGATATGGCTTATGTATCTTTCCACAAAGTCTTAGATAACCACAACAGACAGACAGTAGATGACCTTTGGGATTAAAGTTAATTTCCATCTCTGAAGTTAATAGCCTTAAATAATTATTTAACTTTTATTCACCAAATATTTATCAAGACAGTCATTGGCCTATTCTGAAAGCACTTATATTCTAGAGAGGGAAAAGGGAAATAAAAAAGAATAAATAAATAAGATGCCAGGTTGTATAAATACCATAAAAGAAAATTCAGTTGTGGAAGTGGGAGAAGTTGCTATTTATGTATGTTGGAAGATTCATTGATGAGTCTCTAATTGAGGAAGGATGGGGAAAAAAATATCAGGTGAAGGGATTGCCAAAAGAAAATCTCTGAGGAGAGTGCATACTTGGCCCCTGTTTGAAGAACAATGAGAAGGGTAGCATGCTGGGGATAATGTCAGAGAAATAGGAGGGACCAGACCTTATAGATTTTATAGCAATTTGGAAATAATTTATAGCAAATTTCTTATCTGATGAGATAGCCAGTCATTGGAGGGTTTTGGCTAGTGAGTGACATTACTAGTATATGACCTGACCTGTATTTATAAGGCACTTTTTGGCTACTCAGTTGAGAACATATTATAAGAGGAACAAGAACAGTTTGGAGGCTGATGTAAAAATCCAAACAAAAGATAATCAGAGGAATAGTTGCCTAAGTCTGGTTGGAGCCATAAATAGTGAGCAGTGGATACATTTGAGTATAGAAACAAGTGTTGGGTTATGGATTGTATGTGGAATATGAGTGAAAGAGAAAAGTGTAGGATAATTTCAAGATTTTAGTTCTACCTGATAAAGTTTCATCAAACTAAGGTCAATAAGTCGAGAAGGAGCACATTTAGGAAGGTGTATGAGTCAGGATAGGCTAAGTTATATTGGGATAACAAACAACTCCAAAATCTCACATGCTAAACACAATGAAAATCTCACATGCTAAACACAATGAAAATCTCACATGCTAAACACAATGAGAGCTATGCTAAAAGTCCAGAGAAAATTAACAGCAAAGGTTCTGTTTGTCATAGCCCCTTGGGTTCCCAGGCTGACTAAGACTGCATATTGATATGTGATTTAACAATCACTGTGATACAGGTCAGAAAACATATCATATCACGCACTAAACCTTAAAGCTTCTTTCCAGAAATAAAACTCGTAACACATTGAATACTTCATTTGCCAAAGAAGGTCAAGTGCCCTCATTTCTATTTAAAAAGGCATGAGGGATACTTTTCACCATGTGCCTGAAAGGGGCAGGCTGGGCGTATTTGGTTAATAGCACGTAGGATTCTCCAGAAAACATTTGGACTTGAACATGGCAAGTTTGTATTTCTACTTAGACATCCAGTTAGTGATGCCAAACAGAGTTGCCTACACTGGTATATGGTCCAAGAAATTAATCTGGATTAGAATTAAGTATTTAAAGCCATAATCTTGGAAACCAAATGTAGATAGAGAAGAAGTACAAGTTCCCTAAGCCATGGGTCACAAAAAATTGAATGGTCAGAAAAGTGAGGGATAACAGTAAAGGAAACTGAAAAAGTATCCCCATTGAACAAGTTAAGAGGAAAACCAAGAAATGATAGTGTCCCAAAGCCAAGAAATAAAATGATTCAGGAATGACTGAGTGATTATTTATGCTTAACAATTATAATAATGAAACTTAACTCAGCCACTAGACTTAGTAGAATGGAGGTTATTGAGGAACTCAAAAGAGAATGTTTCTGTAAAGTGGTAATAAAATGCCTGATAGCAGGTTAAGGGATATTTGAAAGACATGAAGTTGAAATAGTAATTTTAAGAGTTTTGATATAAAAGAGGAAACACCTGGAGAGAGAATAGGGTCAAATGAGGGTTTTTCCTTTCCTCTCTTCTCTTTTAAATATGAGTGATATTAAAATATGCTTTTATGCTGATGAAAATGATACAGCAGAGAGGGAAAAATGATGATGCAAAAGAATATTTCTGGTTCCTTCCAGAGTAAAGTGGAAATCGTGTGCTTTTGATTGAACTCATTTTGAAGTTTTAATGCCTTCAGCATTATCATACTGTTTTTCTCTCTCCGTTTCTCTTTCTGTGTCATGTAGAGAGAAGAAAAAAAAGGAACGTAGAAGAAGGTCAAGAGGAATCTGAAATCTGCTGGATATTATTGCAAGAGCAGATTGAAGATTAGACTTTCAGAAAAACTCTTTAAAATAAAGTAGCTATTATAAACTATATTTAAACAAATGGAAGGACGTTGCATATCAATCAATGATAAATCTTTGCCATGATCCAGGGCTAGAAGAAATTGGACTGACTATAAAATAGAATTAAGATGACTTACAATCGAAAATTCTAATCAAAGACTGGATTTTCCTAAACTGATTTTCAGCTAATTGGGATTTTTGGAAAGGGTTGGCCTTGTGCTAATGTCACATATTTATTCAACCAGATCCTGTCTCCGCCCTGCTTGGCCATGTGGGGCAGACTCATGTGGAGGCATCACCTGGACACATTTCCCAATGGAGGCTAAAGAGGCACTAACAAAGTGAAGTTCCAGTTCCCACCAGTTATACTGTATCTCCTCTGGCCCATTCAATTCTTCCTATTGCAGTTGATTCCTGGGGCCTCAGTTTCTCTTTTTAGTTCCCTTGGACTTAATTCATATTTCTAAAAGTGCCTTTATTGACACTTTTCAATTTGAATGAAGTGGGTGTGATTCTGTGAAAATCTTTAAATACTTTATAGTACACATTGCATGCTTGATATATGCTATGCTCTGTCACTGTCATTGATTTTGATGCTCACAAAGCTACAATTTTGGCCAATGGAAAAGCTCATTCAAGTTGGCTCCTGTATCCTTTTAACATGTCCTCTTCAGGTTTTGAGTTCTTTCTCTCTGGCACAATAATATATTATGGGATCACTATGTCTTACCCCTGCCCAATCATGGAACTGGCTATTTCAATGGGGATCATGGTTCTTTATAGTGGGAGATAATATCTTAAAACGAAGCATGGTGCTAATTGTGCTCCTTTTAGAAGTTCCATTGATTTTTTACGCCTTAGTCAGCTCTTAGTCCTTAAGAAATATATACATTTATTGAATCGTAAGTTAATATTAACACTTCAATTCCAATTCAGCACAACAGGTTCATTTTTCCTAACTCCTTCCATATTTATATCTTCTTTAAAATAATTTATTCTTATAAAACTGATTATATGTCTGATGAGTTTACCTGGTGAGCTAGCCCAAGTCACTTTTCTTTTGTTTTCAAACCGCCAGATTTGAGGTGCTTTCTCATGTCATAGGTAGCCTCTCTTAATGGTAAAAGTATATCTCATGTTAAAGAGCCTTGCATGCTGAGGATTCAAATTCTATTTCTGGGAAAATCACATACTGTATTTTATGATAGACTGTCTAAACAAGTATGTTCTTTCTGGGGAAGGCTACCAAGTCAGCCTTTATGAAAAGCAGATTGAAAGCTAATATAATAATCTAGGCAAGGGATAATTAGGCTCATGGTGCTAAAATCAATGGGAAGAAGTGGCTACATTTGAATATGGAAATAACAGGATGAGTTATGGATTCAGTGATGAATATTTGAGGATGAAAGAGAAAGGTCTAAGATGATTTTAGCATTTTAGATTTTAAAAAACTGGAGGAATAAAGTTGCACTTAGCTAAAATGATGAAGACTGGAGAAGGAGCACATTTAGCCCTTCAGGACAGACTAATTCATGCTGTAGTAACAAATAACTCCAAAATTCTAAAAACTAAAACAACAAAGATTTATTTCTCCATCTGATTCCATAGTCCTTGCTCAACAAGTACTTATAAAATTCCCTTTACCTAGCAAGAACTCACTTAAACTCAAAGTTTAATCTCACCTATCCTGCCTTGGGAGTTATAAAGTAAATTCACCCATTACTTGGCAGACACTTTTTGTATTTCTTAAGATGAGCATAATTAAGAGTTGGTGACTGCAGATTATAATGGTGGCTCTTAAGTTTGTTTTATAAAGTTTTATTTATTTTTATTTCTCAAGAGACTTGTGGTTATACTATTCACTGTGCCCTTCTTTACAATGTACTTTATATTCTTACAGACTGAATAGTATAAGTTAAACATGTTTTTTTTTTAAATAGACAGTAAATATGGAAGTCCCTACACCGTGAATGGATCCTCTTCCTATGAGGTAAATGTATGACCTATGTTATAGCTATTTGAACTATATATTTCCATTAATACAATTTTCTTTTAGATAATTAAATGTTCAGTTCACAAGGACATAGGTATGATTAGTTGTAGGAAGAGAATAAGGGAAATGAATATTCAGCATAACACAAGCAGAATCAAGATGGATTAACTGTCCATTGCTGTATAATAATTTACCACAAATGTAGCTTAAAACATTACCCATTTATTAATTTGAAGTACTATAGGCCAAAAGCCCTAACTAATATTACTGGGTTCTCTGCTCATGATATTGCCAGGCTGAAGTCAAGACTTCTTGTCTGGAGGCTCTGAGTAAAATTCTGAATCCAAGCTCATTCTTGTTAGCAGAATCTTTTTTTTTTTTTAATGCAGTTAGAGGACTAAGTGACCCTCATTTCCTTGCCAGTCTTAGGCTGGGGGCTACTCTTAACTCCTAGAAACTGCCTACATTCTCTTCCATGTGGCACCTTCATCCTTCAAGCCAACAATGGCACATCAAATACATCTTGTGCTTCTGCCTTTGGCCTCAAGACCTAGATTTAAAGGGCTCAGGTGATTAGGCTCAGGCCCATCCAGACAATCTCCCTATCTTCAGGTCAAGCATTTTAGGACATTAATTACACCTGAAAAATCTCTTTTGCCATAGAAGATAACGGAGTGATATATTGTCATATCCATAGGCTCCATGCACACAAGGTTGATTATATAAAGGTGAGTGTTATGTAAAATTACCTTGAAATTATGTTTCCCACATAAATGTTCTTAAAAATATTAAACAGCCTTTGTATTCCACATAAAATGCATACAGAATGTAAATGAAATGATTGTTTAGATTTGGGTGAATGACTTTTAGGTAAGAAATATTAGCCTTGAGAATAAAATCATGTAAATGGTCCCAAGGTTTAAAGCTAAAAATGAGTCATTAAGAAGAAAAAATGCACAAAACAAAGACTGTCCTGAAACAAAAAGTGAAACCACTGAGATTGGCATACTATGAGAAAGCCACTCAAATCAAAGTTGGAAGTCGATGCATTGTCAAAATGAATAAAAAAAATATTGAAGTGCATTAGCTTATTAATTAATCAAAGTCCATTGTGCCTGTAAAGGTTGAAATTGAACTGTGTTCTAATAAGAATTTTAAGATTCCTGTCCTATGACAAGATATGAAGACAAAGCCTTGTTCTAAAGAAAAAAATGTCTGGAATTCTGATAAAATCAGGAGAGGGCCTCTCGAAATAGTTTCAGGGTAAATTGAATGCTCCAGCCTGCGTTTCTCTTCCTGTGACCTGTTAGTGCTTGACAATAATAGGGTTAGCCTAGGACAGAACAAAAGGAAATTAAAGATATCAGTGGCACAGCTTTGTGGTTTCAAAAGGCCAATCTAAGCCTTTATAAATCATCTGTGTAAGATTGAGCTGTTGTTCTGGGAAATATTTTAGGTGAAAATTGCATAGTACGGCATCTATAAATAACCTCAGAATATTTATTTATCTATTGCTTGTATACTCATTTCTTACCCTCTAAAGGGAAATAGCATACCATTACATTGGATGCCTTCCTGAATGGCCGGAAGTTTCAGCTCTGTGCACAGTAACCACAAGATGCAAGCATCTCCATTAACCATGCAATCTGATTATTATCCTCTAAAAATAAACATAGGTTTGAAAGCCTATTTCCCCCAAAGAAAGGGAAAAATAAATCAATAATGACTTAGATTCTATTTGTGAACTAAAATGCTCAAGTTGCTGAATAAAATGTGTCACAATGTGACAGTGTAAAAAACAAAACGAAACACGCGATTGGAAAGGCTTGTGAACAATAACAACAACAAGAAAAACAAGCACTGCTTTGATGGACATTGGCATTCTTGAGATGACGATAAATGTCAACACGAACCTGAAACGGAAAATAATAAAGGATGAAAATGCTTGCTGAGCACTTACCGAGTACAGCCACAAACTCTCTTAGATACTTTCCTATGCTCCTCAAATGGTAAACACCAGAGTTTAATGCTTCATTATGTGGATTATGAGGTCAGTACTCTGATTAGTTCTGATTAGTTTCTACTCTTCATGTAGCAATTTGGACAATTGAAATATTCTTTTTATATATAAATCCTCTACTTCATCTGAAAAGTAGAAAAAAACAATACCTACTTATAATATTATTGTGACAATAAATAAGATAATGCATGTAAAGCACTTTGAACATTATTCAATTTGTAAGCATATTTAACATTATCCCCTAACTTTATCCTCAAAAGCTCATGATAATGCCTCCCCGGTCATCTTGTTGAGAGCTAGAACATCATTCCTCTGCTTAAAGTGACTAAGATCAAATTCATGACTTTTACTAAAATCAAGATAAGAGTTGAGATTGCAAAGAAACAACTGCCACAATAATCATTGACTTCAGGGAGAGGAAGGCCATTAGCATGCTCTCACCTGAGATAAACACAACTGGACACTAAAAAAAGAGTGCAACTAGAAGAATTCACAATTTGATGAATGTCAATATAGGCAGATAAGATCAACTGAATCTCAAAGACTATAGATATTTGGGGTATCTACACCTTCCTTCAGGGTCTTTGTCCATAAGTCCACCAAAAATTCATAGAAAAGATTGAAAAAAGCCCAATTTCTATTGTGGTGCAGACATGAGGGGGGGAAAACAGTGTCTAAGTCAGAGGGGCAAGAACCTCCATCTAGACCCATTTTCTCCTCTTCATTAAAAAAATTAATCATAATTTGTGGGGGAGGTGAGCAACTATCCCTGCTGCCCTTCATTGAAAACCTACTGTAGCCAGAGAGGGAAGTGGCAGGGAAAACCCTACTTCTGGGGGAGGGACAGAATTACATGCTGAGTCTACAACCATAAGTGTCAGAGGAAAAGCAGAACTAAAAAGCCACTCTCTTACAACTCAGGGATATGACATGTGCCCAAGAATAAGGCTTAATAAGATTAATCTTTACCCCCACCACAAAACTAAGTAGTTTTGAGTAACCAGTAAGATCAGAATATTGCTGAGAGAGGGACAGGAAAAGAACAATAGCAGACAAAGATTCACTGTGTGAGGCTCATAACAAAGGAAAGACCTAAAAAAATGTAAACCTCAGAATCAGACAGACATCCACCCCACATACAACACCCATTCCACTTACAAGACAAGGTATGTCTGTGAGGGTAACATGCATCACTGCACCTCTTAACTTCTAACTAGATCAATTCAAACTCATTTTAAAAAAACTAGAGGCCCGGTGCACGAAATTCGTGCACTCGGGTGGTGGGGGGTCCGTCAACCTGGCCTGCTCCCTCTCGCAGTCTGGGAGCCATCAGTCGGACATCCTTAGTGCTGCCACCAAGGCAGGAGAGGCTCCTGCCACCACCTCTGTGCTCACCAGCCATGAGCCCAGCTTCTGGCTGAGTGGCACTCCTCCTACGGGAGCCCACTGATCACCAGGGGGCAGCTCCTGCGTTGAGTGTCTGCCCCCTGGTGGTCAGTGCACGTCATAGCGACTGGTTGTTCCACAGTTGTTAATTTGCATATTAGCCTTTTATTATATAAAACAAGGGGAAAGGAACTACTCTTTTTTTTAAATATATATTTTTATTGATTTCAGAGAGGAAGGGAGAGGGAAAGAGAGACAGAAACATCAATGATGATAGAGAATTATTGATTGGCTGCCTCCTGCATGCCCCTACTGGGGATCAAGCCTGTAACTTGGGCATGTGCCCTTGACTGGAATTGAACCTGGAACCTTTCAGTCCACAGGCCAACACTCTATCCATTGAGTCAAACCAGCTAGGTCAGGGAACTACTCTTAATGAGTCTTCCCTTTATTAATTACACTTCTATCAGAAAAATACAATATTTATTTGGGTTTTCTTCTATGAACATACTTTAGAGATTTTAATATATAATTTTGTATTGAGTATGTTATTGCTTATAACCATTATAATACTGGTTAATATATAATATTAAAGAGCATTATTATATTTTATAAATATATTTTATCAATATTATTTATGAATATATAATATATCATTTTCTTAAAGATAATTTATATTTTCATATTAATCTTTTGCCTTTCCCTAGTCTAATTCTTATTATCAACATGACTAAATAGAAAAAGGAGATGAACAGAGACCATAGAATCACAATTTTTATAATAGAAAGAATCTTTAAAATATTAAGGTTAAAATATTCAGGATGAAAATTCCTTAAATAATATGAATATCAATAAATCTTTAAGAATATTTGAAATTATCAAATATAATCACTTTAGTAACTTATAAGAAATTGTGGTTATTCAGATAGTATAAAAATGACCACTAGAACCAAGGCCTTTTAAGTCCTAAGTCAATAAAATGCTTTTCTCAGTACATCTTGCTTGCTCATATAAGATAAATTATACCCAGATCCAGTCCATATATTGATGAAAGTTACTGAAAACAAAATTCTTAATTTACTGGAGAAGTGGTACAAATTCTCTTTGAAATGAAAGGAGTTTTTTTTTTTTTTTTTGGGTAAAATAGGAATTTTGGGGGATGAAATAGGGAGGTTTAGGAAATTTTAAAAATTAAGGGTTCTATGGAAAAAAACACAGGGCTACAGAGCTGCAAAAGGGTACATTTCCATAAGACAAGGGAGCTGGGAGTAGCAAAAGGTACACATTTACAGAATAAAGGGAAGGAGGAAGAAAGCCCAGAGGAAATAGAACAATGAGGGAGGAGAGCCTCATGTGTCCCATGTAAGGTTAGATCTTTGAGCTCAGAAGTTGCTATAGTATCCAAATCAGAAGGGGATGGTGGCCAATCAGAGGGGAGATCAAGGCACAAAGATCTGCAGCCTTTATAAACTGTAGGGAAAAGGGACTCAGTGGGACTCTTTCCCCCTTCCCACCTGAGAGTCTGTGCTGTGGGAGTCTTCCCCCCTCCCCACGTGTACTTGTTCTTCAATAAATTTCCACCTTTGCTATACCCTCTTCCATCCATGGTAGAACTCTGATGGACAAAGAGCCCGGGAAAAGCTATCTTGCCTAGGGAACACGGTGCGTTCCAGTCCAAAATTCCCATATCAGAAAGATGCATTTTTCTTCATATTTTTGCTAAGGACAATTATTTGCATCATGTACATATTTTTTTTTTTTATTTTAAGAGTATAAATGAAATACTTTTCTAAAGAATATGTTCCATTTCTCCCACACTTAATGACTTCCATTTCATAAAAAAAAATAAGTACAGATTAACTATTATATATCAACGTCTGACCTTGATAATAGCTGGGCATTTATGAAGAACTATGGTCTATGGGGCACACTTCCCTCTACGTAAAAGCTGCTTGAAGGTAGTTTTCAGTAGATACACTTGCTTCCAAAGAAGACACTTGAAAGACTTCACATATGTTAATTATAGCAATCTAGACTCATAAAGCCTGGAATTTTACAACTTCTCAGAGAGCCTCAGGGAATAGAATATCTTCCAAGTCAGTGGCCAAGTTAATCCAATTATGCTTCCTTCTTTCTTTTGGCAGCCTCCCCTTTTGTACAATAAAAATTTGCAAACTTAGAAAAATGCAAAAGAAAAAAAAGATCTGAACTGTACTGCTTTCAGAAGAAAGAGTCTATATAGTTGTCAACATTGCCAACTCTATATCTATATATTACTAGATACACTGGGGTGGCGAGGTCCTTCAGCCCAGCCTGCCCCCTCTCACAGTCTGGGAGCCCTCAGGGGATGTCCTGCTGACAGTTTAGGCCCGCTGGGAGCAGGCCCCTACGCCTGTGCGTGTCCTCTGGGGTGGGGGTATGTCCCAAGTTGCGCCAGTCATGACTGTTCAGGCTTGGAGCTGGTCGTGACTGTAAAGGTGTCCCGGACAAATTTGCATATTACCTCTTTATATATATAGATAGTTATAGCTAAATATATACACAAACCCCAAAAAGCTACTTTTGAGTTTCAAGTATCAGATTTGCAACCTCTTAATTTTACCGTATTTTCCAGCGTATAAGACGACTTTTTAACCCAGGAAAATCTTCTATACGCCCAGTCATCTTATACGCCAGAAAATATGGTAATTGAAGAGAAAGAAAACTAAAGAGCAGAAAGACTAAATGTAAAGCAGCCAAGGTAGAACTATGTATAAAAATATAACTCTTGCCCTAGCTGGTTTGGCTCAGTGGATAGAGCATCAGCCTGAGGACTGAAGGGTTCCGGGTTCGATTCCAGTCAAGGGCACATGCCAGGGTTGCAGGCTCTATCCCAGTAGGGGGTGTGGAGGAGGCAGCCGATCAATGATTCTTTCTCATCATTGATGTTTCTATCTATCTCTCCTTCTCCATTCCTCTCTGAAATCAATAAAAATATATTAAAAAAAAAAAAGATATAACTCTTACCTACAGCAACCTTCCCAGGAAGCCAATTCTCTTATATACAATAAATAACATTGGAAGTCAGTTAGACGTGTAGGAAGTCAGACTGCAATCTTTAGTAACAATCCAGAAAACTCAACAGTAACTTCTATAACAATCAGCTCAAAATGGCCAGAATTTGATTAATAACTGTCCACTGCTTTAATTTTTGTCCTCGTTTATAACTTAGGACCAACCAGAGAAAGCCAAATGTGCACTCTTAACCAATAAAGAGGATACCCCACTTCTAGTTGGTGCGCTTACAGCTTTCCCACGCCCAGTCTCCAATCAGGGCACACCTGAAGGCTTCCCTCCTTCCACTGTAAAGCTTTCCCTCTTCTTTGCCTGCCTTTGAGTACAGACAGGTGTGCCAAATACAAGTGGTAGGGACTGACTTCTCTTGCTAATGTGAGCTCTGAATAAAGCTTTGCTCATTTGGTCTTTGATTGCCACAGAGCAAAAAGTCAAAACAACAACAAAAAATCTCTCTCTGTTTCAGAATCTCTAAAATGCTTTAATTTTCCTCATGGTACACAATTTCCACTTTTATGTTTAAATATGCTCCATCTTTTTTTATTGTTTTTCCTAATATATCCTTAGTGGAAATGATTTAACTTTGGGGGGAATTTTGTAATTTATTTTGAAAGGAATTTTAGAGACAGGATGGGGAGTTTTAAGGAATAAAAAGGGCCCATGGGAGAGGAATGTGTAGATGGGGGCTTGAAGACACCAAAATGCTTATCTTACAGAGGATAGAGAAATGCCAGAAGATAAACGGGGAGGAAGGAATACATTCACAGAGGATAAAGAAAAGTCATAAGATATCAGGAAGAAGGAAACGTATTTTCACTGAGGATAGAGGAATGCTGCAAGATAAGGGGAGAGAAAAAAGGGGGCACCACATGGGCGTTGAGCTTTGAAACCGATACTACGTAGCAGAATGACCAATGAGGAAAACCTGGGGGTCCTAGATTAAGGAAGGGTCCAATTAGAAAGGGTCATGAAGAGACAAAGAATTACAGCCTTTATAAACCCGAAAACAAAGAGACTCAATAGATATTTTTTGGATTTTTCCACTAGAGAGAGAGAGAGAGAGAGAGAGAGAGAGAGAGAGAGAGAGCAGGTTTTTCCCATTTGGGGGCCCCTTCCTAGGGGGATCCCTTTGGAAACACCCCTGCCCAGATGGGGTTTGTATATGCTTCCAATAAACTTCCACATTTTAATTAAAGCAATATGTTCGTCCACGGGTTTATTCTTCATCTTTGTCGGACAAGGACCCACGAGAAGAATCTGCACCCCAAACCCCACATTTCAATTTAAATAATGAATCATGTATCGTTTTGCCTCAGTTTTCATCTCTAGAATGGACATGTTAAGATTTTATAACTCCAAGTTCCATCAGAGGATTAAATGAGACAATATAGATGGAGTGTGAGAAAGAGTGCTGTGTGCATGGTGGGTGCTCAGTACATGTTACTACAGCCTTCTCCTTGGAACCAAACAGTCTCACCACATAGAAACGTGGCTGTAGCTGGGAAGACAGAAGAGACACACCTCCCCACTGTGTTTGTGTTAAGTGTGGGCTGCCTCGCGGGTCTTGGCTACTCAGCCACTTCAGCGGTTCTGGTGCCTCACACATGGGAGATGAGGGCTGAGTGAGCTCCATTCCTAGGAAATGCTGGTTTCCTTTTGAGAAGCCTCTTTGGGAGCAGTGGTTAAAACTTGCAAACATCTGACGCGCAGTGAAGAAGGAAGCTACACAATACGGAGCCCTCCTCTCCGAAGGCTTCCCTCTGCTCCTGCAGCGCATCTCAGTGCGTCCCACTGGATGAGCCAGCCCTGCCTCTGAAGTATGGAAATGGCTGACAATAATACGAACACGCTTCAGGATGCCACCTGCGACAGTCCCCCAGCTGTGTGGCTGGGGCGACTAGAGGCCCACAAAGAGAGGGCAGACAAAAATACTGTACTCCCCGGGCACAAAGAGTTACCGCTTCAAAAGAAGGAGAGGAGTGCAGAAGTGTTAGGAAAACAACAGTGGCTGTCAGACCCACCTTGCCTGAGGCATTCGGAAAGCAGGACGATTTCTGATCAAAGCCAGCAAGGATGAAGCGGACCTGTAAGAGAGAACCACGGCCCGCACTCGCGTGGGCAAAGGGTTGCTGCCTGTGAAAACGAAAGAAGTCTTGTGTGAATGCCATGTGGAAAGGATTAGAGCAGAAAGGACTGCCTTATAGTCCACAGCTGCACTCTCCAATTACAGTCACCGCAGGGAAGCAACGTGTCCTGAGGCTAATATTACCTGAAATCTCTGCCCATGACCTGGATAAAGAGTTTCAGCTATCGCCATTGTATTCACAGATGAACAGTGTCGTGTGAATTTCTTTACAAGATCCCATTAAAAAGCAAACAATACTCTCATGGAAAGTTTATAAACAGTAATACAAAATAAGGAAAAACTGATGAAGTACATGCACCTAGCTGGGAGTTTAAGTGGATAAAAATGAATTAATGTTCACTGTAATACTTTTGTTTGTTGTTTTTTTTTTTTTTTGAAGAATGTAATGAAATTTTATTAAGCGAGACATTAAAAAACTTCCCTTTAATTGAATTAAACTGCTAATATTTTGCTTCAGTTCCTGTTCTGAATTTTCCTGAAAGATATTTTATTATTGTTTCTGGGGTTATTGTGTTCAGTGCTTTGGATTTTTGCCATTCTACTACTACCGGTACATTTTTATTATTATTTTTTCATGTACACAATTAATAGAGAAACAAAGAATTTGAGCTGAAAGTAGAGCAGAGCTGGAACTTATTTAAAAAGTACTTTCTTATTTTCATAAAGCCTACATAAACAGATGTGTACTTCTGAATGGATTTTCACAAAGTGAATAGACTCCAGTAACTGTCATCCCTGTCCCAATTTCTCCTTCAGGGACATAAGCACAGGTGACCAAGGGTGCCTCAGCCAGTCTCTAAACAGACACTGACACGTATGACCCAAGGTACTTACTTAATATTGACCGAGCATAAATTAGACAGGAGACAGACATGCAATGCACGAATCACACTCGGTTTATTTACCAGAGTCCTGGTGGTTTCCAGACCTCGGCAGGCCACCCGGGGATCCGCGCCGACAGACACACACACTGGACGTTGGACGTTGCAGCTGCGGCTCGGCGTCTTCCTTGAGGCCTCAGTTTCCGGCTCACTGTTTGGACTCACAGTCCACGGCAGAGCTTGGGCAGATTGCAGGAAGGGGGATGGAGAGTGACCGTCTGTGGAGGAGCAGAGCAGGCCTCTCTGATCTTCCTCTGGTGCTTCCTCTTTTTATGTGCCTAGATGGGCATCTTCAGTGTGTCTTATCAGCGGGTCCCAGGAGCCTTGCATATCTGGTTTTACATATGGGGAACAGATCACTTTATCTATTTTCTACATACATGCCACTCAGGGGTGTTTATCAACCTGTTTACATTACATTCAATACTTTTTAATATCACACTTTAATATCACACTGCAATTCCACACTTTGATACTTATTCTATATTATTCTTATCACTATTACTATAACAATCCCGGTCAAGCACTAGAACACTGTCATCCCCAGGATCTCTCATCCTGCCCCCAGACACTACCCCTTCTTCTATAGCCACTAGCCACACTGCTAACACCATGGATAACTTCCTCATCTTTATTTTTTTCCTTTATAGAAACCTAATCGTACTACATACATTCTTTTGAGTCTATATTCAGTTCAAAGGTATATTTGTGGAATTTATCTATGCCATTGGGTGTAGCAATTGGTGTTTATTCTCACTGCTATATAGTTCGCCATTGTTTGAATATAATGTTTTCTATTTATTCTACTACTACTGATGAATATTTGAATTATTTTCATTTTGGGTATTATTCTTAGTAGTTTTTTTTGTGTGTGTGTGTGTTTTAAACAATCTGTATATGATTGTAGGTAAAACTATGTAGACATTTCTGTTCAGTATACTGAAAAAGGTAGGAATAACTAACATAGTTTATGTTCAGTTTTAGTAGTAAAAATTAGTTTATCTGATATAAACAAATATCCACACGATACATGGTTTGCTCTGGGGCATAAAAAGGAGAGAGAGTACTGATTTTGGGTCTAAGCTAATTGGAATTTTGTTTTACTTGGCTGTCAATATTACCATAATTTTAAATTAGAGATTTATGATTTATTTTTAAATTAAACTTTTTATTTTGAGATGTAGGTTCATATGTACTTGTAATATAATTCATAGGGATTCCATGTACCAATATTCAATTATTTTAATAGTAACATATTAAAAAACTATAGTGCATCCCGGCCAGTGTGGGTCAGTTGTTTGAGCACGAAAAGGTCACTGGTTCGATTCCTACTCAGGACATTAGCCCGGGTTGAGGGCTGGATCCCTAGTTTATTGAGGTTTGTTTTATAGCCATTGTATTTTGGATTTTTAAAGCTAACTTTTTCTTCTATGACTTCCTGGTATTGTATCAATTGCAAGTTTCCACTTAAAAACAAACACATCTATAATAATGAAAGCATAATATGCTAATTAGACTGGACATCCTTCCCTATGAAGCCAGGGCTGCAAGGTAAGCCCGGATCCTGGGTGCCAGAGGGAAGCTGGTGCCAGCAGCCGAGGGAAGGAAGGCCTACTCTTGCATGAATTTCGTGCATCGGGCCTCTAGTGATATACATTGAAACCAAGTCATCATTCAAAATGGAAACTGGGAGTCCAACAATTTCAATTACTTTACAAGCAAATTAGCTTCTTTCACTGAATAATGTCTGAAAAAGCAAAAATTCTGATGCAGAGACTAGAAGAATGATGGTTAACCCATGAGCCAGAGAAACGTGCTATGGGTTTTATAAAGTCTACTCAGTACCATTATGTACAAGGCAACAAGTAATGTTACTTTTATGAAACATGAGGTCCCATTTGCTACTAGTAAATCCCTTTGTACATGACAGTGTTGTTGGTTTCATGTAAGATCATCCCTTCCATAAATTTACATCCTCCTAAGGTAAATGTGCCCTTTCCAATTTCACAAGAAAAGGAAGACTATTGAAAGAAGCTCCCAGCTTTCCACTACTATTATTTCAAATGTCTACTACTTTTAATCCAAACACCTTACTTTAACATGGCTCTGAATGCTCCATGTATATGTCCCATTACATGAATCACCTAGTTTGCTAATGCTGTGTTTGACTTGTTTTTCTAGATTTTCACTTACTAGAGATGAATGGGTCCAGTTTTGTCTCTACTCCTCTGGGTACTAATTTTAGCATTTACGGTAGCAGATTATTCCTAGATAACATGAAGTACAGCTTTCTATAAAGTTAGTTCTGGTCCAAATGGCAATTGCTTACATATGCATAGCATAGTTCTTCATGAGCTACTCACCAATAATCCCATCAGATTTTATTTCTGTGTTGGCATGTAATTGAGGTAGATCTATATCTACTTATGGATTTATTTTTTTCCTTTATATTAATTGATTATGAGTATTTCAATTGTGTTTGACATTTTTGTATGGTTGTACATGCTTTATTATTTAATTGAGTAACTTTGTAAATAAAATACTTCACAAGTAATACTAATACTTATAAAGTAAATTTTAAAAAAGGACTTCTCCCATCTTCTGAATGAGGTTGTAAATAAAAATTTGAAAAAAGAAAAGGATCATTATGTTTGGAATGCTACTGTGTACTGCCCATGTCTGTTGATAGCCAAATGCATGGCAAGATTTACCTGGTGAAATAAAGGAAGATGTGCAACATTCAGTCACAATGATGGACAGTAAGATTTGGAACTTATGACAAACAAGGAGTTTCATGGAATGTGGCTCTTCTCAACATGGAAGCTGTCCTCTTCATCGAAAAGACAGAGAACTACTCTTCAATTCTATGCTAGCACTGCCTTTGTAACACAGCTCTGAGTTCTTGGGTAGATAAAGAACTGGAAAACATGGACAAAGGAATGTCCTTTGAAGTGAACATGCACCACATGTTCTGCTTAACATGTCAGAAGTAAAAGGTCTTCCTTAAAGTTGTGTGACTTTAAGGGTATAATAAGATCGATGCAATATAATAGACTAAAACTGAGCACTTAACGGAAGATCATTGAGTAATTACAGGCATTGATATTAAAAATACTCTGAAATTCTTATAATTGCTCTGATATAACTGAGTGAAAACAAACATGGAATGGGAATAGCACAAGAAACTGGAGAATTCAGTAAACCAAATAAAAGATCGGTGGAGGTGGCCCACTATGTTTGGGCTGTACTGAGGTATATCAGTAGCCTTAGTACTTGAACTCTACTTTTCCCCATTTTTAGAAATGAAAGATACTATGAACTTTTTTTTTTTTCACCAAAGAGAAAGGGAGAGGAAAAGAGAGATAGAAACATCAATAATGAAAGAGAATCATTGATCAGCTGCCTCCTGCAGGCCCCACCTGGGGATCAAGCCTTCATCCCGTGCACCTGCCCTTGACTGGAATGGAACCTAGAACCCTTCAGTCCACAGGCTGACATTCTATCCATTGAGCCAAACCGGCTATGAATGGGAAGAGATCAACCAATGAACTTGAATGCAAATATGCATAACCCATAAACTGTGGACACAGACGATGAGATGGTGAGGGCCTGCGGGCTGGAAGAGGCTAATGGGGGAAAAAGGAGAAACTATGTAATACTTTCAACAATAAAGATTAAAAGAAAAAGAAAAAGGAAAATAAAAGACACTATGAACAGACACAATACCTTACATCTACTTGACATTTCTTTTCACCTTATTCCAACTTCCTACCTTTATTGACTGCATTGATATATATCTTAAAGTTCACCGTAGACAGAATATGTTAACATAGTCATTATCACATCTCTCTAAATGAGAGAGCATAAGGGCACCAGGTATAAATTAAATTAAACATTTCCCGCTAGTCTGCTCACCAGTAATAAAAAAACGAATGCCTATATGTCTTTTGCATGTTCTTAACTAGGAGGGAAAGAAAGAGCTTGAAGAGACATATTGCCTATTTATCTTTGGAAAGAATCCAAGGACAGTTTTTTTTCCCATGTCTCAGTAAAAAAAGGAGCATAATAATTTTCTTAGTTATGTGAGGTGCTACCAGTAAAAAGGTAGCAGCACTAGCTCAGTTCCCAGTGGGAGCAGTAACATCCAGGAGTTTGTGCAATTCTTGAATTAGTAAGGTTAGCAACGGGATCGGGGGGGGGGGGGGGGGGGCAGAAGGGGGAGGGGAGCGAAGCTTGTCATTCTATTTACCAGTGGCATTCTGAAAATGCCTTACCCATCACCTGAGCATTGTTGTGTAATTTGAAAATGTGCTGAAAGAATGTCCGCAAGATAGATTTTAGAAAAAGTAGATTTGACAATGGAATTCAAATTAGAGGACTTTAAAGTTCTTTTTTTGGTTCACTGTACCACGATTTTTATGAATGTCCTTAAAAGGATATATGCAGTTAACTCCATATATGGCATTTGAAAATAAACTATGGAAGTTGCAGGTATTTTTTAAAATGATCTTTTAATAATAAAGAGGAAAGAAGGTGTATTTTATGTTCTATTATTTTCTCATTCGGTGATTAGTCTGTTATAATGCAGAGTTTTAAAGTTCATAGTAAGGGAATAGAAATGTGGATAAGCCTATATTCAGTTAAAAGAAGAAAAGACACATAAAGAGGCAGTTAATCACTTATCTTTCCATTCATTGTCAAATGAGGTAAAACCAAAATTCTGCTAAAAACTTTAAGTAATACTCAAAGAGAAAGGAAGTATATATTTTATACATGTAAATCACATATGTGTTTTTTTTTTTTTCCCACATATGGTGTTTGGTTTGCTCATTTTTTTGTTTGTTTGTTTTATTTTTTGGATAGCAGAAAGTGGAGCACTTTTACAGGTTTGGAAAGGTGAGACTAGAAAGGGAATGATTGAAAATTGTGCAGAGTTAGGTGAAAACATCTGAGCCATGTATTCTGAGGAGGTGAAAAGGAAAGGTAGATCCGTTAAAATTGTTTTTTGCTGGAAAAAAATAAATAAGAAAAGAAACAGGTCTACCCCAGGTTTCATGGGTTAAGCTAATAACAGTTGTGTGTTTTTTTAATCCTCTCCTGAGGATATATTTTTCGTTGATTTTTAGAGAGAGTGGAAGAGAGAGGGAAATACAGAGAGAAACATCGAAGTGAAAGAAACACATGGATTGGTTGCCTCCTGCACCTGCCCTGACCAGGGCAGAGGTATGTGCCCATGATCAGGATTGAACCCAGGACCCTTTGGTCCGCAGATCAAGGCTCTATCCACTGAGCTAAACTGACTAGGCCTTATTTTGTTTTTTATTTTTTAATACAAGAAATTTTAAAGTAGGAGATTACACTGTTTGTTCTTTGGCTCAGTGATGGAAGGTCCAAATTCTTTCGCAGAGGAAGGATGTTGGGGGCAAACAGGCTGGCAGGGGAGCGGTTAGACATCAATCAGGCTGGCATGGGAGAGGTTAGGGGGTGATCAGGCTGACAGGCAGAAGCGGTTAGGGGCAATGAGGAAGGCAGGCAGGCGAGCAGTTGGGAGTCAGCTGTCCTGGATTGTGAGAGGGATATCCGACTGCTCGTTTAGGCCCGATCCCGGGCAGTCGGACATCCCTGAGGGGTCCCAGATTGGAGAGGGTGCAGGCTGGGCTGAGAGACACCCCTCCCCCCGCCCCCGTGCACGAATTTCATGCACCGGGCCTCTAGTATATATATGAAGCAGACCTCAAAATTATCTAAGTAATATGTACATATATACATTACTTATGAATGCTAAAAATAGTGGGAATGGCATTGTTAAGACTGGAGTTAATCAGTCATGATCATTGTCCTGGCCTTGCCACAAAAGTCAAGGTTACGTTGGCAAGGAAGAAGGAGAGAAGAAGGGATAGAAAAATAACGAAATCTCTAATTAGATGAAGTAAGTTGGAGTAAATATGCAAGTGGTAGACTAGAAAACTGGTGGGATTTTTTCCCCATCAAGACAGAAAGTAAACAAAAATAATAGGTGCAAATGTTCTATTTATTGGTGAAATAAATTTATTGGTGAAATGAAGGGATAGGTTTTGGATAGCTCATGTCTACTTATCCTCAATTTAAAAAAAAGTAGTAAGGGAGTGGCAGTGAATTGAAAAATATGGAAAGGTAACTATCAAAAGAAAAAAGGGGATAGATATATGATGTGCAACTTAATTTTAATGTTAGCCTGAGATCATTTAGTTAGAGGCATTCGATTTTCACCCATAACTGCATGCAGATCAGAATCAGCATGTCAGAATGTGTGTGTCATTGCTATCGACATCCCCCCTGCAACAAAAGCCATGCCTGAGCATAGTAGAAACTCAGCAAATATCTTTCGACTATGTGCATGATTGACTAATTTGTTGACTGTGGCGACTTTTTTAAATTAACAGGTTCCCAAAGGGGAACTCTATCCTGGAAAAATTAGTCTATTTATGTTTATTTCTCACTCTCTGCTACTTCCAATGATGAGAAAGACATTTTTTCCTACAACTAGGTAGTTTATGTTACAAACTTGACAAAATATTTTTATTTAGCCATCTGCTTTGCCATTCACCACGAATGGAAGCTTAATATTCCAGCATAAACAGTCATCTTGAAGAGAACCATTTGCATCCCCAAGTGTTCCCCTCCTGTTATGGAGCCCAAGTAAATCACCTTCTGCTCAAGGATGCGCACATTACAGAGAAAATGCCATAATTATTTTCATCACCAAGAATCACTTGCTATTTGCTAGTTGATAGGGTACTATTTAACTTTTCCCAGTTGGAAATGTCAGTCAGCACTGGCTCTCGCATTGTGTCAAAATGCATAATGACTTCCTATTAAAGACAGATAATTTTGAGGTCTGCTTCAAAGTGCATCATTATCATCATTTTTAAAAAGCTAGCTATCTTGTTGTTCTCAAGAATCATTTATGGAACCTGCTTTTCCGATGGAAAAAATACCGTTCATAATTCTACTTATCTCAGAAAACAAGCTACTTCCTTTAGTTGCATTTAGCACCTGTATTCAAAGCATTATATATATTCTTTTTCTGGGCATTAAATAAGTTATATTCACAGAGCTAAAGAGCTTCAGTTTCATCTGAACAGACAGACGGTTTCTGTGGAAAATATGCTGTAACTCCTTGGTTTCATCTCTAAAACAATCACTTTTTGTGTTTTTTTTTTTTTTCTCTTCAGGATGTAATATCTTGGACCAGTTGTATTAGAAAAAAGTGGAGTAAGCATTTCTTCTTCTTTTGCCCATGTCAACTGCAAATTAAATTCTGCCTATTGTAATCTCTTGTTTTTAAGATTTCTTCAAACTCTGCATATTTCTGCCTATTTTTACTGCTCAGATTCTCTACTCGACAACCCTTTCTTCTTTTGGCTTTCAGAGCAGCATCTACTTCTGGGCTTTCCCATCACTGGTTGCTGTTCCTCTTCTTTTTTTGTGGCCCCTCAACTCTCTACCCTCATATCACCCCTAGGTTTAGCCCTTAGAGCACTTTTTTGTTCCTTTTCTGACCTTACTCCCTTTGTAAACAGACAGACATACACACTCATGTCACTATAGTTTATATCTAGAGCTCAGTGTTCAACCCTGAACTTCAGATACTTAAATCCAACTTCCTACTCTACTTTGCTGAGTTTCTAGTAGATGTAGCAAAATGAACACGGCAAAAACTGAGCTCATGTTCTTGCCCTCTCAACCCTCTTCTTGTTTTCCAGTCTCAGTTAATGGTAAGTCCATATTTCCATGTTTTCAGACCAAAATTCTAGCAATTGTTTTTCACTATTCTTTATTTTTTACATCCCAAATCTGATCCACCATTTTATCTGAATGCTCCACCTTCCAAAATATAGATTCCATCTCTGCTCCAGCAATGTTTTCATTATTACCAGAGCTAGTCCAAATCTTCATCTTTCTTGCTAAAGCTCTCTATATATATATATATATATATATATATATATATATATATGTTTTTATAGATTTCAGAGAGAGGAAGGCAGACAGAGAGAGAGAGACAGAAACATCAATGATGAGAGAGAATCATCCATCGGCTGCTTCCTGCATGCCCCCTACTGGGGATTGAGCCCCCAATCCTGGCATGTGCCCTCCTGACCATGGATCCACACTCAAGCACTGAGCCACACCAACTGGGCTTTGCTAAAGCTCTTATTGCAAGAGTTTCCTTACTGACCTCAAAGATCACTAACCAATTTTATTTGTCTTTTTCTGCTTGCACTCAAGTAGTTCTCCCTTTTGGTCAGAGTAGAGTTATTGACCAGGAGCAGATTTCAGACTATGCCTTCTTTTCTAGGTATCCATGACAATACTCTGCTAGCAGCTTTCCTAGCACAAAGATCAGGACCAAGTAAGATATTTCAAAATATATCTGAACTACTAAATTACTTCCCAGAATCTACCGCTTGGTTAAAATAATGATTACATTTGGAAGACTAAATATTTACTAAACTTCTGGTTGGGTAGTCTGGGCCTCTGTGGTATCATCTAAATAAATAATACTGACTGAACATGGCCATCTGGAACAGAACATGTTGCTTGAATAATTATTTTCTTGTCCTAGATTGTCTAGACTTACTTTTCTCTGAGCTCCCTGAGACCAGGGGCTATGTGGTGACTTATATTTTATACAGAGACTAGCTCACTGCCTAGCATGC
Source organism: Eptesicus fuscus (assembly GCF_027574615.1). NCBI lineage: Eukaryota > Metazoa > Chordata > Mammalia > Chiroptera > Vespertilionidae > Eptesicus > Eptesicus fuscus. Next base: position 97,605,577 of record NC_072474.1, read on the forward strand.
AATAGGTCATTTGTGAAGGTCATTTGATTGGAATTGTCTGTTGTGCTATTGATTTGCACTTACAGAATTGATTGCATAAAATATATTCTCTACACATGATAAACAGTAGGAGGAAAATGTAATTTTGTGGCTCTTCTGAAATGGGCTTAAATTCAGCCATTTCCCTGCTTTTGTTTTTCAAGAAGAGAATTATAAAATAAAATTATAACAAGCTGTTCATTTACCTGTCAGTTTTCTCCCACTTTCCTGAGATCACTTAGGTCTAATGCAATTCTTTTATTTTCTTTATAGTTGTTGATGTTTTTAATAGAGGGAAAAAACTCCCTTGAAGTCTAGCTGGAGTTTTCTGCTTTCTCTCAGACTCTTTGATGTATTTCAAGAAACATAGCACTTAAAAAATGCATTTTGTCCTCATTCACATCTAACCCCGATACTGTCAAAAGAAAACACACACACATACACACACAAAAATACCCAAAAGACAAGTGTGGGGCTGATATATTTAGTTCCTATTTCTCATTTTTACACTCTTTTTCACAGTCTCTGATGTAGTCACTCGGCCATCTCACACATTCGAAGACTCTGAAAACTGTTCTCACTACAGCGAGACCACTGAAGAAAAATGCTTCACAGCCTGATGAACTCTCTTTGTGGTTGCAAATATACCTTATTCACTCAGTAACTTTCCAGCAGAAAACTTAAACGTAACACAGAAAGGTGAAGGCTTATCGTTGCCCCATACAAACTGCTTTTCTTTTTGTAAAACTAACCTACCCTTAGCATAACGTGTTGAGAGAAATCAAGGTGGTCTTTATAGAAGAAAAAGTTACACTGTATATTTTATTCATCTGAACGTTTAAAAATATATTACTTTAAAAATAGTTCTTTCAAAGCAGCATCCAACAGGAAGAAACTAATACAGGGTATGACAAAAGTAGATTAACAGTTGTGAGTACTCAAAAGTGAGTTTATTCTTGTATTATTATTTGTTAACTAGTGGCCTGGTGCACAGATTCGTACACATTGAAAGGAAATAATTACAAGAAAGATACGTGGGGTAATTATGTTGCTGCAAAAAATTACATGTCAAAATAGAATATATAATATAGTATTATCTATATATATAAAAGGCTAAGTGACTGACCATATGACCAACCAGCCAGCATAAAGGATGGCATACTGCCCTAGCTGGTTTGGCTCAGAGGATAGAGCGTCACCTGCAAACTCAAGGGTCCTGGGTTCGATTCCAGTCAAGGGCACATGCCTGGGTTGTGGGCTCCATCTCCAGTGTGGGGCATGCAGGAGGCAGCCAATCAATGATTCTCTCTCAGCATTGATGTTTCTATCTCTCTCTCCCTCTCTCTTCCTCTCTGAAGTCAATAAAAATATATCTTAAAAAAAGAATGTCATGCTATAGTTGTGAAAGAGAGGAGAATATAAGTGTGAAGTAACACCGATATTTGTTAGGTTAATATAAAAACATCACCTGTCTGTCAATGCATCAGATGTTTTTGCTTATAATTTTTGGCAATCTGATAAAAAAGATCAATACTATTCAATAATAATACACTCCTTAATGGTGCAGGGCTCATTAATGTGTCCTCTATTAAAGACTGATGAATAAATCATGATGTGGTTCACATTGAATGTCAACAAAAACAACCAAATTCACGATCAACAATTATAGATAGAAACACACACGTGCAATTGGCACCAGAGAGAGCTTTATATATATCGTGCATGTGTGAGTAAATGTTTATTTTTAAATTGCCAGTGTGCATGTCATCCTTTACGCTGGTTGGCCGGTTAGCTGGACATATGGTTGGTCACTTAGCCTTTTATATATATAGATTAGAGGCCCAGTGCATGAAATTCATGCATGGGTAGGTTCCCTAGTGGCTGCTGGCTGCTGACTGCCAACCAGGTTATCTCCCTTCCCCCAGCCACCTGCCACCACCACCACTGAAAGCCAGGGGCAGGGCTCTCTTCCCCTGGCTTCCTGCTGCTGCCACCATTGCTGGCACCGCCCCCTGGTCGAACTCCCAGTCAAGGGGACAATTTGCATATTAGGCTTTTATTATATAGGATTATTGTATTTTTTTTCATACAAACAACTGTAAACTGATTTTTGCACCATCCTGTATTTTCTTAGTGTTTCCACCACTTGGTACTATTAATATAGCATTACAATGCAAATTAGCTTAGGCACAAAAATACATTTGTTGGGTTAAGTAACTGAAAAACCTAGAATATTTTGGCTTTGGGCTCAAGAAATAGCTTCAGGATCCTTTTTTTTTCATTCTGTTTTGATGGTGGGGAATGACTTTCATCCTGACGTTGGAAAAGCCCTGTGGAAAGAAAATCTTCTTAAGGCTTAGGCAGAAGAGCCCCCTATGGCACATAGCTTGGAGAATTTGTGGACTCTGCCTGTCCATAAACTCATCACTGGCTAGGAAGATTGGGTGATGTTGCTGGGCAGATCTGAGGCACAAGCCCATGTGGGTCACTCCCAATAGAATTACGTTGTTTTCCAGAGAAAAGAGGGATTTATAATGAGAGAAAGAGTAAAGGCTTTCCACCTCAATCAACAACAGTAGGTGTCCATGGCTGACATATAACACTATGCCAGTTACAAAGGGCGGAAACCGAGACTCAACTTTCCACAACTGGGCCAAGGTCACATTGGCCTCTCCTATCATGGTAAGCAGCAAAAGACAGAAGCTTCTCTAGCCACTGAGATGTGAACGTGCTCTTTCTTATGCACATGTGCTTTTCCATAATCCACAATCTAATAACATTCATGGTTCAGTTGCTTGACCAATTTCTTCAGTGCTTTGTTCAAACACACACAAAAATAATATTATCTGTGACATTACACTGTCAATGAGAAATGCAGGGAAAACAGCAGGATCTGAACCTGTGCTTAACAAAGACTATGGAAGGAAGAGGGATCATTAAGTGAACCTGGTGTTTGCAAATGATTGATTGCTGTAATTTAAATTCCATATTAATATATTTATTTCCTTAAAAGTCTAGTTTAACCCATATTTCCCCAGAACACAAAATCTTGGGATTTTTTTTTAAGATAATATTAACAGTAATCAGTTTTCTTTTTCTGGTTCTTATTTCCCATTCATCCCCACATCCCAATATACGTTAGTAGAGGCCTGGTGCATGAAATTTATGCACTGAGGGGGTGTCCCTCAGCCCATCCTGCACCCTCTCCAATCTGAGACCCCTCAGGGGGTGTCCAACTGCCGGTTTAGGCCCAATCCCTGTGAGCCTAAACAGTCGAATATCCCTCTCACAATCCGGGATTGCTGGCTCCTAACTGCTCACCGGCCTGCCTGCCAGCCTGATTGCCCCTTAACCACTCCCCTGCCTGCCTGATTAACACCTAACTGCTCCCCTGCTGGCCCAATCACTCCCAACTGCCCTCCCCTACAAGCCTGGTGCCCCCCCCAACTGTCCACCCCTGCTGGCCTGATGGCCCACAACTGCTCTCCCCTGCCAGCCTGATTGCCACTAACTGACTCTGCCTGCCTGATCACCCCTAACTGCCCTCCCCTGCTGGCCTGATCTTGCCCCCAATTGCCTTCCTCTGCCGGCCAATTTGGTTCTGATTGTCCAGTTTCTATGCCAGTCAGCATCAAAAGCTCTACCTTCTACATAGCCATTGGCTCCTCACAGTTCACCCAGATTTGGTCCTGATTGGTCGGTTTCTATGCCAGTCAGCGTCTCTGGGCTTATCAGTGGGGCCTGATCAGAAAGGCGGGGCTGTTCAGCAGCCCCGGTGGAGGCCTGGAGAGAAATGGAGGCACAGCGGCTGGCCAGGCCCGGAGAGAAAGAGAGAGGCAAGTGCTGATTAACAGCTGCCACAGAGGCTATGGATCAGACACTGCTTCTCTCTTCAGGCCTCTCTCTGGGCCTGATTCCCAGCCCCCTCAGCAGTCAGTGCTGGGTCACCACGGCAACCCAGCGCTGACTACAGGACTGACTTCTGGTTGGTCGAGCCTCCGGTCATTGTGGATGTGATGGACCCAGCGTTTTTATATATTAGGATTGCCATTAAATTTTAATGATCTGAAGGAAGCCATGTTTGCATTTTCAGGTACAGCAAATCCTACCTAATAATAGACAAATATGCAAATTGACCATACCTCTGACACACCACAAGCCATGCCCACAAGCCACGCCCACCATTCAATCAGAGCAAGTATGCAAATTAACCCAACCAAGATGGCTACAGCCACAGAGAGCAAGGTTTCCTAGGTAACAGAGGAAGCCAAGCTTTCTGCCTGCCCTTGACAGGCCTAAGCCTCCACTCAAGCTACAAAGTTTCAATTATAGAAGGTAAACAAATTCAAACAGAAATGGTGGCAGAATGGAGCTTGAGAGAGCAGGCCAGGGTTGCCGGTGGCAACACGGGAAGCAAAGCTTTCCACACACCCTGGCCGGGCCCACCCGCTTAAGGCAACAAAGTTTCAATTATAACCCCAACACAAATGGCTGCCAGCCACGGAGGGAGCCCCAGGCTTGGCTCCGCTCCAGGCTACAAAGTTTCAATTGTAGAAAGAAAATAAATTCCAGATACCAGGGCCTCCCCTTGGGTTGCCAGGGGGCGTGGCCCGCCTGCAAACCACCACAGGCCCCTCGCTCAGGCCGCCCCACGCCCCAAGGGAACCCCACCCTGATCAGGGACACCCTTCAGGGCAAACCAGCTGGCCCCCACCCCTGTACCAGGCCTCTATCCTATCTAATAAAAGAGTAATATGCAGATTGATCATCACTGCAACACACAATATAGCTGCCCCCATGTGGTCAAAGATCCTGCCCCCATGTGGACACAAGATGGCCACCACAAGATGGCCAGCAGGAGAGGGCAGTTCGGAGGCACCCGGCCTGCAAGGGAGGGCAGTTGTGAGGGACCAGGCCTGCAAGGGAGGGCAGTTGGAGGTGATCAACCCTGCAGGAGAGGGCAGTTAGGGGTGACCAGGCTGGCAGAGGAGGGAACTTGGGGGCAAACAGGCTGGCAGCAGAGTGGTTAGGGGGTGATCAGGCTGGCAGGCAGAAGCGGTTAGGGGCAATCAGGAAGGCAGGCAGGCAAGCAGTTGGGAGCCAGCAGTCCTAGATTGTGAGAGGGATGTCCCAGATTGGAGAGGGTACAGGCTGGGCTGAGGGACAACCCCACTCTGTGCACGAATTTCATGCACTGGGCCTCTAGTACTAATATAAGTTCCTCTCCTTCTCTTAACACACAAACTTTAATCTCTTGTTCTTCCCTAACCATTAAGATGTATTTTCATTCCACTGTGCTGCAGCCACCAAAATACATGTCTCTTGGGATTCTAGATTTTTGTTCTTAAACTCCTAATGTTTAGGTTCTTGACTATTCATGCCTCCACTCTTCCCAACAACCCTTACTTTTTGATTCTCTGGATGATCAAGTATTTAGCTAGGAAACTATATAATGTATGTGTGTGTGTGTGTGTGTGTGTGTGTGTGTGTGTGTGTATATATATATATATATATATATATATATATATAATGTGTATATATATTTGCTCCTGAACTAACACATTAGTCTTTATCCCATATTTGTCCATTTCTTTTCCATTTCCTGAAGATCTTGTCTATGTCCAAGCAAGAAACTCAATGGTAAGAATTTTTATGCATTCTGCTTAATCAATGGAAATATCTTTTCCTATCCCTATAATCAAGTCCTACCCAAGGAATTGTTATGACCAGAGAAATCTATCCTTTAAGCTCTGCATTCAAATAGATAAATCAAAAAGCAACTGGTTTCCAAGTTACTCTCAAAATGAGTATCGTAGCTATTTGTTAGCCATCTAGCAGAGCAAGAAATAAGATACTAAATAAAGTGTGAAAAGTAGTTTTAAAATCCTCATATGCCAGATTCTGTTAAACATACCCAAGGGGGGTTTACTTGAAATCTTAATGTATTTTAAATAACATTTTTGAGATATTAGGCCTGATAAAACTTAAGTATGCCATTTTGTAGTCTCATGATATGAATTTACCTATATCCTTCATAGGCAAATGCATGCCATTTCTTTCTATTTGTTGCTATAAGAATGTGAGTTAGACTAGGATAAGGCATGATGCACACAGCTTTTGATTTTTTTTGTCACAAATGATCCTTAACTGAACTAAAATCAGTCATTTATTTCTCTTGTGCAAGCAATATATTATATGTTCACTTCATAAAACATAAAACCTCAAATGTCTCTTCCAACTCTACTTTTAAAGTATGTGTGCTGCTTTTATGATTTTCTTATTGTTCCCCGACAGCCCTCCTCAAAGACAAAACAAAAAACACCAGCTCCATCACCAAACACACTGACTGAAAGCTGGCCCTCAAATAGATGACTAATTATTATCTCCCTTGGTGATGCCTACCTAGTAGCTATACAATATTTCAATCTCAGTACATGACTAAGACTTTATAAACTATCACTTAACTCAATATTAGGTTTCCACAATCCTCTTATGGCTTTTTGCATCATCAGATTCCAATATTATATTATTATACTTGCAGTGATAATCACTTTTGCAAGCTTCTTTTCTTCCTCTGCTCCTTCTTAAAATGTAGAATTTTCCTTGGATTTTCTTGTTGGAAAAGAAGTTCTATGCCTCCTGGATATTTCATTTCCACCCAAGGTTTCAACCACCACATGCAAGTATACTGCAAACATTTGCCTCCAGCCAGATTTCTCCTCTAACCTCAACCCCATATGAAGACATTTTAACATGGAAGTAAAAAAATATATATTATTTTTTTTCATATTTCAGTTCATTTTGCTTTCCATGTTTTTTCTACATAGAACTTAGCCTTACTCTTTTCACATGATCATCTTTTAAGACTCAGTGAAAACATCACGTACTCTGTCTCTTTTCCATGTGGAATGAATCTCTCCATCATTTGTGCTGTTGGTATTGCATCATATCATAAGTAATACTTTATTGACTGGTACTTATATGAACATTTACATGGAATGTATTAAATTTTCTTTAAAAATTTGTATTTGAAGGCTTAGATGTTTGTGAAATATCAAAGTTTTTTGTGAACATTTTTTGAAAATTATAGATTTGATAGTTTTTAAAAAAATGCAAATTCTTTCAAACTGTTGTTGAATTATAAGTTTTTTATAGTATATATTTTTACAATCAATAGAATATGCATTTCAGCATGTTCATACAGTTACTTTATATTTTTTATATTAAAAATTGGGATGAATAATGAAGGGTTATATATTTTTTTATTTAAAGGAACATACATATAGATATGCAGAAATCTCGGGTAGGTAATATAAGTTATTTTTGGTTTCAACATGATTTTTTTTTTAATTTTCTTTCTTCCTCACCTAAGGATATTTTTCCCATTGCTTTTCAGAAAGAGTGAAAGGGAGGGAGGGTGGGGAGGAAGGGGAGAGAGAGAGAGAGAGAGAGAGAGAGGGAGAGAAAGACAGAGAAACATCAATGTGAGAGAGACACATCAACTGGTGGTCTTCCACATGTACCTCGACCTGGGGCAGGAAGCAAACTTGCAACCCAGGTATGTGCCCTTAATTGGAACTTGAACCCAAGACCTTTTGGTGCACAGGCTGATAGTCTAACCACTGAGCAACACTGGCTGGTGTGAAAGAATACTTCTGCTTGTGCTCATCTTCGTGATGGATTCTCAGAGTGGTAGTTCCATATTGGTTCTAAAACATTGTACTGGAGTTGGAAAAATGTCTGCCACACTGACTCACACCCATGCAGCAGGTACCAGAATAAGTCATAATGATTTAAAGGGGGTCACTTGCACTTCTAATAGCTCAAAATATTTTTATATGCAACTTATGCTGGATTGAATAGTATCCTACAAAAATTCATATCCACCCAGGTGGGGGACAGGTAGAGGGGGGTAAAAGAGGGGAGGAGGGGGAACATCTGTAATACTCTCACTAATAAAATAAATTAAAATTAAAAAATCATACCCACCCAGATCCTGTGAATATCACATGTCTTTAAAGATACAATCAAGTTAAGATCATAGTAAGTTAGGATGAGCACTAAATCCAATAAGAATGGTGTCTTTATAATAGCAAAAATTGGGCAGAGAGATACCCAGAAAACACATCCTACCTAATAAAATAGTAATATGCAAATTGACCGCACCTTCGCTATGCCCAAGTCACGCCCATCAGCCAATCAGGGCGAGTATGCAAATTACCCAACAAAGATGGCAGTTAATTTGCATACACTGAGGAAGGGAGGAGTGAAGACTGAAGACAACTTAGAAGGAAGAGGGAGGAAAAGCGGAAAGCAAGGTGGCTGCCAGAGGGAAAGCCCGGGCGGGGCGGGGTGGGGCGGAGCAAGCCAGGGCGGGGCAGGCGACAGTGGTGCGTGGGTGCAAGCGAGGAGGCAGCAATGGTGGTGGCAGCGGCAGCACACATGGCCGCAGCAGCCGCTTGCAGGATTCTTCCTGCAAATGGGCTACTAGTGAATTAAATAATAAAATATGCTTAGTTACCTTCTTCCCTGTGCCCAGGAAAGCAACTCCTGCATTCATAGATTAATCACAGAAAACTGAAAGATGAGGCAGAACATCGTGAGGGAATTGTGGCAAACTGTTTCCTCAGACTAGCGACATGTGTACTTTTAACCATAGTTATGATTCTAATCTGCATTGTTCGAGTCAAATTCCAGAACGCTTTTATATTTATTTATTTGCTTGAAGTTGCCATCACTGTGCCTTGTGCCTGGTTATATGATTTTTCCAGTTTCTTTCTGAGGAGTTAAAAAGAAAATCGTGTGATAGTACTTAGCACCCGTTTGTTGAATTCCATTAATTATGTTCGTTGAAGAACCAGTGAATGAAAATCAAAATGAGTTATGTCTGAGTCTAGAGGTGATTTTATCTCCATTCCCATGACCCTCACATTCATTAGTTTATACATTAAGGTTTTGCCTTAATGACAGCACCTATTCCAGAGCAAGCTCAACAGCTCTATGTGGCTTGAACGTAGATAGCTATGTTCACTTTCTACCAAGCCTGTCTTGGGCCCAGAAATATGATAAGAGTTATCACTGCGTATCAGAATCTACTGCCCAATACAAACTGTGGAAAAAGCGAACTCTGAAGTTTAATGCATAAATTTAAGTAGATCCCAGGCCTAACTGATGGCAAACAGTGATTTGCAAACCATAGGTGAATTAAGTTGGGTGTGGGTATGAGATTTGCTCAGGCTGGCCCAGAGAAGTGAGATGCTGATAGATCTGCAAGATAGCACAGAGGGATTACGTGGTTGAATTACATAACAAAGTTTATATATTTGTGATTGCACTATTTATTCACCTTGTATGGGTCGATTTACACAAGAGGTTTCTGTTTGTGAAGATATTTTAGGGATATAGAGCCACTGTCTGGCTGGCCCCATGGGCCAGAACTCATCCGTTCTGCTCCACTTGGGCTTGGGATATGAATACCAAATCTCAGAGTGCACAATCAGGGTGCTAGCTTTGGGGAATCCCTATTGTGTTCAGAGTTTGGCGAGTTCTTTTCTCTTCCTTGAATACCCGTTGCTTATTCTGAATTTCTTTTAATGCATCAAGCGAATAAAGCTCAAAGACTATAAAAATGTCCAGGTAACTTTCATAGAAAATCCCATTAGTGAAACACAGAAATAGAGAACTGTGCCGGATCCTTTCTAACAGAAGGTGGCCAAGTTTATAGGATCTAAACAGTGAAGATTCTACAGTACAGTACGCAAAGCTTTGTCATGTTCCTTGTGGTCTTACTTTTCAAACAGAAAGAATAATCCAACTACTGATGACTCTAATCTTTGAGGTTTTCAGGAAAAAGGGACACAGCTCTCAGAAATGTTTTAATATATGCCCACCAAAATTACAACATGTCTAGCCCTCTGCACACACGCACACTAATGAAGTGAAATGCCAGTGGAGTAGGAGAGAAAGAAAGAAACACAACTTAATAACGCATATACGTACCTAATGTCCACGCGAGTATTGGGATTTCTGGCACCCTTCTCTTAAATTCCACCCATTTCCCCTGCTTTGGTTCTAAAAAATTTGAGACATAAAACATAAGAATTGCATAGGGAGACCAAAGAACTTCTCTATTCCTCATAGAGACCAAGACGGAGGACACTACCACGTATATTAACCACATGAATCTGCTAACATGAAACTATATAACTGTGCACACTTGCCCATCTGGAGCTGGCAATGTGGCCTTGGGGCAAGCTTCTCCCTATGGCAGGAGGGAAGCTAGCCTTTGGGGAAACAGGAGACTTCCCACTTCCTGGAACATCCGATCCCCGAGGAAAAGGGGAACAGAACTCAGCAAAGCATGCCCAGGTTTATCAATTGTATCATCTCTACACACCCTGCGAAAAGAATGAACTCTCTACAGAGCTGCAGAAACATGAGCAAAATCATCACCAATTAGGATTTTGTCTCAATACTAGTACATTGCTCAAATATATCCTCTTTGGTTCTCTGTTTTGCATTTAGATGCCTCTCTAAGAACTATATTCTAAATATTCTCATTTAACATTTCTCCTATTCCAAAAAAACAAAACATTTCTTTTCACATACCCACTTCTTCTGTATCTTCCCCCTTAACACAGTTATTTTAAAGTATATGTAATGTGTCATTTAAGAATCAGCAATGTATGGCCCGAGGGCTACACTCAGCAGAAGTCTGTTTGAAATGACCTGCTTGTTAAGAGTATGTGTAGTCTACAGAGCTTATAATATTTACTATCTAGCCCCATAGAGAAAAAGTTTGCCAACCCTAATCTGATTTTTATCTCTCAAAAATGTAATGCATAAAATATAAGACCTGGTGCAAAATGTAATTCACCAAATTTCACTATGCAATTAGTGGTAGAATGAAAAACATTGATTATAGTTTCATTCTAAGTGAACAAGTTAACAGTTAATTCACAACCCAATTTTTTCCACTTTTAATTTCCTTAATAGTGCATTGACTTTATTAAGAATCACATGAGATGGTAAACCATCTCCAGTTTGATATCTCTGGGTATGGAATGCAAAGAACTAAAAAAGCTAATCCAGAGACTTCGCAGGGTACCCTACAGGAGATGCTATTTGGACTGAAGTAAGAGAAGGCTGAATTTATAAATTTGTTTCTGCAGGTTGTTCAGCTTTTTGACACCTCACAGGAGGTGAAACCTTCCACATGAAGAGAAGGCTTGAGTCAGTGGGTTTCCGAGTGCAGGCTTCCATGAAGCCCTGCATTTTGTCCAGCGCGGGGAGAAACAAGAGAGGGAGTTAACAGTTTATTGATTGTTTAAAATTTACTGAGTAGTTACAATCATCAGAGACCTGGGATACTTTTGAACAAGAACTGCATTTAATGAAAAGGTTTTGAAATCCTACACCAAACTCTGCCTCCTGCTTTGGACCCACGCAAGCTCCATCAAGCTTGGGAAACAAGCCCATCCTCTCAGCTTTCTATCTCCTTTGTCTCACTCTGCCATTTCTAAGAATGGAAACTTAGTGACTGGACAGTAAGCAGCAGAGATCTCTTTGTCTGTAGGTTAATCAGAATTTTAAAAAGCACAGATGTACAAAGATATCAAAAGTAGTACTAGCTAACACTTATTGAGTCCTTATTATGCATCAGGCATAGTGCGGCTTAATGGTAGTTCTTAAAAGAACTGTGAAGTATGGTATAATATAAAATATGTCTAATAACTGATAGAAATCTTCAGAGTAAGAATCAGGGCTTGAAGTTCTCAGATTCTCATTTTATCCGTGCTGGTTTTCTTTGTTACTAATGTTTTCTTTTTTCCATTTCTTTTTTTATCCTCATAGTTTCTCTAGCCTTTCAATTAAATTTTCAAATTGTATAGTTATACAATTCTTATATTCCTGTATTCCTTTAAAATTAAAGTCATATTCATCTTAGATTTTTTTAATAGGTAAAGTGATGTTATTCTAGAGCTTAAAATGGTGTACTCTCCCTTTTCTAGAGAAGATACGCTGAGTTTCCACATCATCTTGCCTTTAATTCATGGAAAATACTGTGTTTCAATCTACTTACTTAACATAAAAAATTACATTTATAATTTATTTTTAAAAAATATTTTTAAGGAATTATATATTCAAAGACATAGCCTTTGTTGAACATATATTATGCCCCAAGTTATAAGTACTTAATTTATTTTTTCGAAGAGCCCTTTAAATTTCTACTTTTTTATGCTTGTTTTTAATGAGTAAATGGTTTCAGAGGTTAAGTAACTTGCCCTGGTAGGATTCCAAATCAATCTATTAACTATATCGATGATAATAAAACACATTAATATCTATTTTTGGTTTATATTTTATAATATATATTTATTCACATAGCTTTATTTGTTCCTGGCAAATGCAGTAAATGGGACAACAGTTAACTAAATCCACTTGTATGGCTAAAGCGGGAAAAGCTTAAAAAAGTCTTAAGGGTGTAATCAGCATGACCTGTCCAAACTTGGCAGGATGGGGGAAAATGTCTCTCCTAAGTTTTAGTCCAGTGCCCTTTCCTCTGACTTGAATGGTACAGCTCTGTTCAGAGAGAGCCGGATTTTATTAATAAAGTCAATCTACTTCTGCAACAGTGATGATGTAAATATTCGTTTACAATGAATATGAAAAAAATGTGTCTTCAAGAGGGATAAAATTCCATTTTCCACAAACCATTTTAGGTTTCTCTGGGACCCATTAGATTCAGCATAGTTTCCCTGATCACTTTTTCTTCAGGGGATGCTAAAAGCTGTTTGCAGTTATAAATGAAGCCTCTTGAGTTGCTTGAAGGCAATGCAGGTTGAACAAGAATTTGACTATACTTAACAATTTTTCTTATCTTTCATTAGCAGTGACATTTTTTTAAAGAAAAAATATTGCCTAGGGTATCCTAAAATTTATATAATTTACACACACAATTTTACAATGCTTTCATTTTATATTTTATCTTACAAACTCCTTATTTACTATGATCTGAGACACATTTACTTTCATAAGGGATAAGGAGGAAATACAGACAAAGCTTTATTTAAGTCAATGAATCTGTAGTGACTTAGAGAGGCAAGAGGCTCTCATTGATATAAAAATAAGTGATCTTATATCTTCTGTTATTAAAATTAGGCTAATTAGCTGTTTTGCATGTGCCAAAAAATCATTTAATTTTATCATCTCACTAGAGGCCCGGTGCATGAAATTTGTACACGAGGGGTGGGGTGTCCCTCAGCCCAGACTGCACCCTCTCCAATATGGGACCCCTCGAGGGATATCTGACTGCCCATTTAGGCCCGATCCCACTGTGAGATCGGGCCTAAACGGGCAGTCGGACATTCCTCCCACAATCCAGGACTGTTGGCTCCCAACCTCTCGCCTGCCTGCCTTCCTGATTGCCCCTAACCGCTTCTGCCTGCCAGCTTGATCACCCCCTAACCACTCCCCTGCCAGCCTCTTTGCCCCCAACTTCCCTCCTCTGCCGGCCTGGTCACCCCTAACTGCCCTCCCCTGCAGGCTTGATTGCCCCCAACTGCCCACCCTTGCAGGTATGGTTCCTCCCAACTTCCCTCCCCTGCTGGCCTGGTTCCTCCCAACTGCCCTCCCCTGCTGGCCATCTTGTGGTGGCCATCTTGTGTCCACATGGGGCAGGATATTTGACCACATGGGGGCAGCCATCTTGTGTGTTGGAGTGATGGTCAATCTGCATATTACTCTTTTATTAGATAGGATAGAGGCCTGGTGCAGGAGTGGGAGCCAGCTGTTTTGCCCTGAAGGGTGTCCCAGATCAGGGTGAGGGTTCCTTTGGGGCATGGGGCAGCCTGGGCGAGGGGCCTGTGGTGGTTTTCAGGCTGGCCACAACCCCTGGCGACCCAAGCGGAGGCCCTGGTATCTGGGATTTATTTATCTTCTACAATTGAAATTTTGTAGCCTAGAGCAGAGTCAAGCCTTCCGCTCGCTCCATGGTGGCAGCCATTTCTGTTGGGATTTATTTATCTTCTATAATTGAAACTTTGTAGCCTTAACTGGAGGCCTGGGCTGTCCACGGTGTGCAGAGAGCTTGGCTTCCTCCATCGCTGGGGAAACCAAAGCCTCCCTCCTGCTCTCTCTGTGGCTGCAGCCATCTTGGTTGGGTTAATTTGCATAATCGCTCCTGATTGGCTGGTGGGCATGACTTGTGGGCATGGCTTGTGGGTGTAGCGGATTGATGGTTAATTTGCATACTACTCTTTTACTAGATAGGATATGTGATAGATTTTGTGAATGTAACAATAAATAAGACACCTTCCCTACCCTCAAGAGTCAATAATCTAGAAGAGGAAGCTATTGAACATACTTTCATAATCATGAGAGTTAAGTGCTGTAAAATCTATGGACAATGTGTTAAGAGGGCCAAGGAGAGGCACCTAATCAAATCTTGTAAAGAAAATGCATCAAGAAGCATTTATCTAAGAAGTAATGCATAAATTAAACATAAATGTTAAGTGTGAATTAGCTCTGGAATAAAAAGAAAAAGTACAGGGGTAGACATTATTGTGCTCACTAAGAGTTCTAGCTTTCTTTTTTTTTTCAGGGGAAAAGTCATTTTGGACATAGACAAACATTTCGTTTGCAGCTACTCACCCTGGGCTCTGGTGGAGTGGACTAGGGTGGATTCAGTGATGTATCCAAGGTTTTCTGATTGCTCTGGGTGCATACTGATGCTGTTAAATGCCATAGAGAAAAAATAGGTGTGGGGAGAGTATAACAGAGGTAACTGTTATGACTTTATTGGAATATTAATTTGGATTGCCAATTGGTTATTCAGGACTGGAGCTCAGGTGAGAGAAATGACCTGGAGATATAGATAAACAGAACAAAACATAAGTATGTTGTTAGGTTGGTAATATTAACATGTAAGACGAAATAGGCCAAATAAATGACGTGATAAATGAGAAGAGCTACAGACAGAAGAAATTCTGAAATTTAAGGTGTAACTGAAAAATGATGAATAGAGACTGGGACAGTAGAATAAAAAAACAAAACAAAACAAATAAACAAACAAAAACCACAACAGCACATTGCTGCATCTTGGAGGCTAACATAAATAACCATAGTTAAAAAAAAGAAAAGAAAATTCTGAATTTATAGATTGTAATATAATAACAACATTAGTCATGAAGGAAGTATAGTATTCCTCAGGTAGAAAGAAAGCAACTTCAAGGAAAACTCTTAATGATTTGCTAATTGGAAATGATAGCTTCCTTTAAATTATAGTCCAAGATTAAAGGGCTTAGGAAATGCCTTGCATTACACTCTTAAACTATCTCAATATTAAAACATTTCATACCTTTCCAGAACCAAGGGTATTAGATTAAGTTAGGTTTTGAAGGGAGAAAAACACACACACACACATCTTGCTTTATCATCTTTGTAATGGTTACATGCTTCTTGTTCTTAAATATTCCTCCTTTTCACAGAATCTAGAAACATTTATCATCATCCTTTGTGATGGGGACACATTAAAGTGATCCTTTGTCTCATTCCACCCTGTCTAGTTCTTCAGAGTGAAATAGTTGCTGAACAGAGTGCACATAGCCTTTTAATGCTAATGGCCAGTAAATTGTAAACTGTCCATTTAAATATACTAGTAAAGAGGAAGCTGTATCCTCAGCAACTTTGTGAAGAGGAAAGGTAGCAAATATAAATTTAGACAGAAAAGCTCACTAGTGATGTTTACTTTATTAGCTCATTTATATTATAGTAGCAGCCCAGTGCACAAAATTCATGCACTGGCGGGGTGTCCCTCAGCTGGGCCTGAGCCCTCTCATAGTCCAGGGAGCAGGCCTAAGCCAGCAGTCTGACATCCTTAGCACTGCCGGGGAGGTGGGAGAGGCTCCCAACACCGCCGCTTTGCTGACCAGCTGTGAGCCGGGCTTCTGGATGCAAGGTGCTCCCCCTGTGGGAGCACACTGACCACAGGGGGCAGCTCCTGCATTGAGCATCTGCCCCCTGGTTGTCAGTGTGTGTCACGTCATAGTGACCTGTCATTCCGCAGTTCGGTCAATTTGCATATTAGCCTTTTATTATAGAGGATAGATTGGGTCACTCAAAATTAGAATTTCTGTTTGACTTTAATAATCATCTTTGTGCCCCTTATTTTATGGCAGGCATGGTGCAAGAGTAGCAATTTTATAGAAAGCAGCTGGACTGATGCTATTCATTAGCAATTATACAAGATATCAGAGGAAAAAGTAATGTTCTGTGTAAGTCTAATTTCAAAATCTTAAATCCCTAATTGAATGTCTATCTTACCCACACACTATATGTATAACACCAGTATTTTTCATTAATAAAATAAGAATGAATACATTGAAATATGTTTTAAATTTTCAGGATGAACTTTAAAAAAGACAGCTTTGTGAAATCCTGCATATTATGCATTTTTGCTATAGGAAAGAACAATCTGTCTCGTTAGCTAGGCTTCCTGCTCAGCCCAGCTGGGCCATTCCAGTGATCTAGGGAGTTGAGGTGATCATGAGCCAATGATTATTCATTTGTATGAGCCGCCAGCATAACCTGCCAGTAATAGTTTTACCCACATTCAGCATCTGTGCATAGATTCTGATAGGGGTAATTGTGATGGCAGCCAAAATGGCAAATCCCAGCATGTCTTGTGCTTGAACACAGCTATTCAAATGAAAGAACATTTTCAAATTGCCTGAATTGGCATAAATTCCCCTGTGAATTTGACCTATATAGCCATGGGCAGATTATGGTTCCAAAGTCTGGCTCAAATCTACTCTAGATTGACTACCAATCATATAAGGAAAATGTGGGTTTAAAAAAAAGTATGAAAAATAAAACAACTCTAATGTACATTCTGGGCATATCAGAAGCAAACAAAATGTATACCATCATACTAGCAGTTAGTCTCCTGGAATCATGCATACTTTCAGTTGACCAGGTTAGAAAATAGAAAAGCTTCTCATATGCATATATGTATATGTGTATATTTATTGCATATATATTTATTTACTATAAATATATATTTATTGTGCATAAATTTATTAATGAATAAACTCAGATTTACAATTTAATAGATTGTGTCACCTAATTATATATTTGATTTTTAATATTTTTTCTGGTAGCCTTGATCACATTAACCTCTCCTCTATGAAATGATGCTATTTGTTCATTCATTTTCTGAGGAATAATTTTTGAATAATAATGCAAGGCTTAAGCAAAGCCAGAAGTGGCTGACTGCATTTTGTGGGGAATTGTGTCCATTGGTTATCTTTGACTGAGTTCATATGTACCGTAGTTTAAGGCAAGGGTTTCCAAAGTTATCTTCCTATGGAACACCTGAGTTGCTTATTCAAAAGATATATGTCTAGGCTCTATTAGAATAGATTTTAATGTAGTACTTCTGAAAACCAGCTTGTTTTTTATTTTTTGTGTTTTTTTTAACACATGTTCTTCGATGATTGTAGCATTATTATTGTAAAGATTATAGTGTGAGAAACATTAATTTCACTAATTAAACTATATGATTCAGACAAAGTATAGGAAGAAAGGGAAATAAAGATGGAGGTAAATATTATAATTACATGAATCTGGGCATTAAAAATCATACATATGTGTGTTTTTCTTCCCTATTCTTCTCCTTATCATAGACCAGAGGCCTATTGCACAATATTTGTGCAAGAATAGGTCTTCCTTCCCCTGGCTTCGATCCTGGCTGCCTCGGAGCCTGCAAGTCCCCGCTCCCAGATGAAGCACCACTCCTGTAGCTCCTGTAGCTCCCTCCGTCCCCCCTCATAGCAGGCATCCCGCTCTGCCCGGTCGCAAATTAACCCACCATCTTTGTTGGGTTAATTTGCATACTCACTCCTGATTGGCTGTGGGTGTAGCAGAGGTACAGTCAATTTACATGTTTTTCTATTATTAGGTAAGATACTCATTCTCGGTATTTAATACTTATGTCCTTCAATAAAAAAATATTTCAATTTACATAATGACTTTATGCTATAGATTATGTTTGTTTCTTCTCCAGTTCAATGGTGACAATGAACATATATGTTACTTGACTGTTCAAATTATTTCTTTGTGTGCTTTTAACACATTTCATTCATTTATTTTATCTCTGTGGCCACCAACAGTCCTCTGCACAAACAATGCTGCAATGAGTGTGGCCTCCTGTGCAAACTTTGATTGCTTCTTGGTGCAGGAGTAGAACTACTGGTTCCTAAGGTTTTAGATAAATTATCTCCTATATTTAGCAGCATTTTCATTAGGGGAATATGATTGATGCAAAGTAAGTGCAAATCCTTATCCATGGTGCCATCATCTATAATAAGTGGCATTTAAGATCTTTGTGAAAGGATGAATAGCAATCTACATTGTTGCAAAAACAAAGAAAATCTTTTCAGAAAGAAGAAATCCCATGAACAAAGGCAGAGAAAAATAAAAATTCATGGCTCGGATCTCAACATGTAAAAGTGCATGTATTTGAAGGCTGCAAGTGGTTGAGGTTTTAAAAGGTTTGGTAGAGAGGCAGGTTGAATTTGAGCGGTAAACAGCCTTGTAGAAAATAGTAATCCTTGTAAAGATTTCCAGCAGGAAATTTCCAGCTGGAGAGGGTAACATGGGATTGTTGATGTTCTACAGATATTCTACTGAGCAGAGGTTTGGTTGGATGGAAGAAAGAAATATCTGTCAATAATAGAAATAATTACTACACATACATGTAATGACAACAACCACAACTAACATTTATTGATCCTTTGCTATGTCTTAGAGCCTATACTGAATAAATATAATGTATCATCTCAATTAATTCTTGATCTATCCTTGACAGGTAGTTATTATTTCTATATCTTAGAAATAATATGAGAGAACATATTCAGAGAGATGAAGTGGTTATATCCAGGGTGTTCTAGAGCTTGTACATTTTTCAATGTGAGGGTACTTTATAAGAAAAAAAGAATAAGAATTATAATACAAAATTAGGTCAAAATCAATTTCAGGTAAGAAAATTAAAATAAATTATAAATTTTAAAAAGTTACCACATGGCCTAACTATCCCCAAATAAAAATACAGTCTGCAAAATAAAGTCCATATTTCTCCTAATAAGTACAAAATTATATATTCCTACCATTAATGCCCATTCCTACATTTTGGAGGTAGATAATCTATATTAAATTCAAATAACAATTTTTAATGATTTCTAAATAAATAAGAGAAAAAATTCAGTTATTCCACTCTGGTGTAGCTGTTCAAAATAATTTACTAAAATCACCCAAAGCCCAGCCAGTGTGGCTAAGTGGTTGAGCGTCTACCCTGCACCATGAAGAGATCGCAGATTCAATTCCCTATCATGGCACACGCCTGGGTTGCTGGCTTGATCCCCAGGGGGGGGAGGGGCCGCGGGTGTGTAGGAGGCAGACTTTCAATGTTAATGTTTCTCTCTTATCAATGTTTCTAGCTCTCTCTCCCTCTCCCTCTAAAATCAATAAAAAACATATTTTTTAAAGAATAAAAATAAAATCAACTAATAGATTAGAACAATTTTTAAAGCTTAACAAATTTGTTTACTGTCAAATTGGGAAATCTGTATCAGTTTCTTTCTATGTAAACTGTATGATTTGGAAGCACCAAAATTCAAATTCTTCTGGCAATAAAACTCAGTATCTGCATCTTTCTGTCATGATGTTGGGCAAGTCAGCCAAGGAGCAGTGAGTTAAAACTATTTCTACAGTAGCAATGTGCTATGGACTGCATATTTGTGCCCTCCCAAATTCATACATTGAAACCTATGACTCAATGTCATAGTATTAGGAGGTGGGCTTTTGTGAGGTACTTAGGTCATGAAGGTGGAGCCCTTACAAATAGGATTACTGTCCTTGTAAAGAAATCCCACAGAGCTCCCAACATCATTCACCACTGAGGAAACAGCAAAAGGTCACCAACTATGATCCAGAAAATGGTTTCTCACCAGACACTGAATCTACTAGTGCCATGAGTTTGACATACCCAGCCTCTATAACTATGAGGAACTAGAGGCCCAGTGCACAAAATTCGTGCATGGGGTGTGTGTGTGTGTGTGTGTTCGTGTGTGTGTGTATTTGTGTGTCCCTTAGCCCAGCCTGAACCCTCTCCAATCTGGGACCCCTTGAGAAATGTCCGACTGCCCGTTTAGGCCTGATCACCAAGATAAGGTCTAAACAGGCAGTCGGATATCCCTCTCACAATCCAAGACTGCTGGCTCTCAACTGCTCACCTGCCTGCCTGCCTGATTGCCCTTAACTGCTTCTGCCTGATCACCCCCTAACCACTCCCTGCCAGCCTGATCAATGCCTAACTGCTCTTCTGCCAGCCCAATTGCCCCTAACCGCCCTCCCCTGCAGGCCTGGTCCACACAACTGCCTTCCCCTGCAGGCCTGGGTCCCCCCCAACTGCCTTCCCCTGCAGGTGTGATCACCCCCAACTGCCCTCCCCTGCCAGCCATCTTGTGGCGGCCATCTTTGACCACATGGGGGTGGCCACCTTGTATGTTGGAGTGACGGTCAATTTGCATATTACTCTTTTATTATATATGATTTTTAAAGTACCCAGTTTGTGGTATTTTTTCATAGCAACTTGAGTGGATTGGAGACACAAGGCTAGCTATATCCTTATTATACTAGTAAATGGAATGGACTGTAAATCACTTAACTACATGTCATAAACCAACCAAATGTATCTCTAAGTCAACTTCTCTTTAAGCTGAATTCCCCAAACTGTTTTCTGCCACTCCAGTTCCACATTATAACAAAGGGGAGTGAGACAGGGTGAAGTCAGGATGAAAAAACACAATGGTCTTAACCAATTGATGAAAATACTTCATTTTGGAAATTTTATATAAACACATCACTATGTGGAACACTGCTATGACCAGGGCCCTGTGAAGGTCTATGCAATTGGATGTCTTTGAAAGGTAAACTTCATTGCCCTCATGGTAAATGCATTTCTGTTTGTAACTAATTCCTTCATTATCTCTCTAGGAATTTTAAGTTCTCATTCAATTGGCCCAATTAAACCTATGCTTAGGGCTAATAAAATAGAGTTAACTGCTTTTTATTTCATTTTTAACAGCATATCCATTATAATAGTAATCATCTACTGATAACATATTTGCTTTTATCAATAAAAATGTTGACAGTTTGGCTCAAATAAACTCACAAAAATCCTTCACAGGTTTGAATGTTTCTGATGTTGACAATCTACTGTGCTTATTATAGAGAAACTATAGATATCGGGGTCCATTATTAAACGTCTTATGCCACATTAAAAATAATAATAAAATAAAAATTCAAGAGACAGGAAATTACCTCATCTCATTATGCTAGCCCAGATGTTCAGGATACAACTTCTGTGAGGAGACAGGAGGTTGTATCTGAAATCTGAAAACCACTACTCTATGACCTTGACTCAAGAACCCTTTTTCTTTGAGTTTTATTTTGCTGTAATAAAAAAAAACATATATGTGGCACTTGTAAATGTTTAGGATTAATTCTTAATTAATTTTTACGTAGGCTATATCCTCTGTTACTAGTTTATGTATTCAGCATCAACTAGGGATTTGTTAAAAATGCAGACTTTCAGGTCCCACCCTAATTCACTAAATCAGAATTTACATTTTAAACATACCTAGAGGATTCTAGTGTCATATTAAAGCTTACACATTACTGTCCAATTTTCCCAACACCATTTATTGAATGGAGTATCTTTACTCCATTGTATGTTCTTGCCTTCTTTGTCAAATACTAATTTGACCATAATAATTGTATTAACCAATACCACCTCAATAAACTAATTTAAAAATAAATAAATAGCCACATGTGACTAGTGGCTACTGTATTGGACAGTGCAATTTTTGGCCTCGACTGATGTCTTGAAAAACATAAAAATGACCTATGTGAAAAAAAAGAGAAAAATTAAGATATAATAAATAAATTATATAATACATATATGTCAAATATATATATATATATATATCTCCAGGACCCCAAAGACATTTTAATATAAGTGTTATTTTAATATAAGTATTATGTTATTATGTTATTGATATTTTAGAAGTGGGCATATCATATGTGTCTGATAGTCTTTTTTAAATTTAACATGGTACCACATGTATTTTTTGCAGAGCATTGTAAGCTCTATGTAAGAAGTTATGATTATATCATAGTCCAATAAATATGTACCATAAAGTTCATATACATTTCCATATTTTTATACATTGAGATAATTTCTAATTTTTCTCAATAAAAGTCATATAAATATATTCAGAATTTTTATGTTTTAGGTTGTTTCTTTAGAACAAATTTTTACAGATAGAATTTTAAGGTAAGGGAGAAATAAATATTTCCATTGCCCTGCTATAGATTTATTAGAATTATTTTGTTGGATTCATTTTTCTCTCCTATTTTGCTCATGGCCATTTTAAATTTTTATCATTCATCTCAGGCTTTCATCCATAACTTCTGCCATCTTTACACATGGGAGATGACCCTGCATCTAATTTTCCAGAAGAAGCAGTTTCTCATCACACATGAAATCTCTGGAACTCACACTCTCCATTACCTGCATTCTCAGTTATTCATGTTTCTTTTCCTGTAATCTCAAAAGATGAGCTACCCCTGCTCCATTCAAAATGTTGACTCCTGACACCATTATTTGGTGTCACCTCTAGAAGCATGATCCTTCCATCATGTATTTTTCCCCCTTATTTTCCAAAACTTAAATTAATACATCATTCCATTCTCCTAAATTTGGCATAACCCCCCTGCCCCCAGTCAGTATCATGTTTGTTTGTTTTTTTTTCACAGTCAAATATCACACACACACACACACACACACACACACACACACACACACAGAGGCATTAATTTTTTCCCACTTCTTTCCTTTCCCATTTATTTCTCATTCTGCTTAAAATCAAGCCATTGCCCTCAGACCATCCAGAAAGCAATCTGGCTGTGGCTCCATGGGTATTCTGTCAAATGCAGTGATTTTGTGTTCAGTCTCCTGCCTTGAGTTTCTCGTTTCCACTTATCACTGTGATGTGTTCTAACATTATCTACTCTGAATGTGTTCTATGGAATATTGACCACTTTTTTCACTATGCCTTCACTGACCCTAACCTCTGCCTTTGGTATGGGATGCTTGACTCTGTATTGCAAATTTGCCTTCTGCTTAAGCTGTTAGAACCTTGAAGGGGAGGACAATTATTCCTCGTTTCCCCCACTGCTCTGCTAAGTCCTTGCCACAGTGTGGGTGCTGGACAAATGTTGAATTGAGTTGGGCTCATCTTAAGCCTTCTGTGGGCATTGGGCCCTTCTGATCACTTGAACTCTTGGTCTAATCTCAATCCTGGTGTTTTTCTTTTCCTACTGCTCCCTAGTAGCTACAATGTAGATGCAGGTTCATGGGCAGCTAATGAGGAGTGATGCTTAGGGAAAAGGGAAAACTGAATAGACATTACCATTATTTCAGTAAGTACTAGCTAGATGATACTGCAGTGCAGCTCACTGGAAAATCATAGTGGCTTACAACAGTTTATTTGTAAATATCCAGCACAGGTCAGCTTCTGTTTTGCTCCATGTCATCTACGCTCTGGGAGCCGGGCTGATAACACAGCCTCTGGCTGGAACATTGTTCTCATGACAGAGGAATAAGAGAACTTGGCAGACAAGATGTTGGCTCTAAAGTTTGTGCTCTCAGGAAACACGTTACATGAGCCAAACCCAATCATATGTCCAAACCCAATGCCAGAGAGGAGCAGCAAGTATTTCTGAAAAATACAACATACTACAATGGGTAGTTCAGTATTTTGTCTATAATATTAATGACTGAAATGATTAAATAATTCTGAGTGGAATGGGAAAGTTTAAAAATGCTACACTAATCCCTAGAATCATGGTGCCGTAAGTCATAATTACCAGTCAATCAGCCTCAAAAACAGATGGAATTTTATTGTCTGAAGATGAAAAGTCACCAGATATTATTTTCTAAATTGGAAACATATTTCTGAATGTTGGAAGAAGTTTGAAAATGTTCTTTGATTAGCATTCATTTGATTAACTCTCTAGTCTAAGCACATATCCACTTGATTACATTGTAATGAGAATGATACCAAGTATTTATCGAACAAGAACAGTGTTCTCAGTTCTGTACTAAAATTGTTTATTTTATCTTCACAACAACCTTTTATAGGAAGGACTATTGCTGTCTCTGTGTGATAAATGAGCAAAACAAGGCACAGAGATATCAAGTATCTTGCCCAAGGTGGCCTTCATATAAGGTGGTGAAGAAAATATTCCAATGGGTCAGCTGATGTATGCTGCCACACCTGCTGTTACATGTAATTTCAGCACTTTTTTTCATTTAAATGAAATTTGATTGTGTTTTACTGGTGATGTATGATTTTGCTTGAAAGAAGAGCAGTAACTATAGCAGAGTATGCCTTTTTATTTCTTCTCATTTTACTGGGGAGTAATTGTAACATATTTAGAGTATACAAGGGGATGGATTTATGGATTCAATGTGAAAAAGATTTTCATCATTGAGTTCATTAACACATTCATCACCTCACACATTTACTTTGTTTGGGAGGTGGAAATGCAAGTTCCACTTTATGAAAATTTTTTATA
This sequence comes from Eptesicus fuscus, assembly GCF_027574615.1. Lineage (NCBI taxonomy): Eukaryota > Metazoa > Chordata > Mammalia > Chiroptera > Vespertilionidae > Eptesicus > Eptesicus fuscus. The sequence goes on from NC_072474.1 coordinate 97,630,297, forward strand.
AAACTAGAGGTCCGGTGCATGAAATTTATGCCCAGGGGCAGGGTGTCCCTCAGCCCAGCCTGTACCCTCTCTAATCTGGAACCCCTTGAGGGATGTCTGACTGCCCATTTAGGCCTGATTACACTGGATCAGGCCTAAACGGGCAGTCGGACATCCCTCTCACAATCCAGGACTGCTGGCTCCCAACCACTCGCCTGCCTGCCTGCCTAATTGCCCCCTAACCACTCCTCTGCCAGCCTGATTGACGCCTAACTGCTCCCCTGCTGGCCCGATTGCCCCTAACTGCCCTCCTCTGCCAGCCTGGTCACCCCTAACTGCCCTCCCCTGCTGGCGTGGTCACCCCCAACTGCCCTCCCTTGCAGGCCTTGTCACCCCTAACTGCCCTCCCCTGCTGACCTGGTCACCCCCACCTGCCCTCCCCTGCAGGCCTGGTCCCCCCCCAAATGCCCTCCCCTGCAGGCCTGCCCCCTCCCCAACTCTCCTCCCCTGCCAGCCTTGTCCCTCCCAACTGCCCTCCCCTGCAGGCCTTGTCCCTCCCAACTGCCCTCCCCTGGAGGCCTAGTCCCCTGGCAACTGCCCACCCCTGCAGGCCAGGTCGCCCCCAACTGCCCTCCTCTGCATAATGTGATATAGAGTTCTAGTTTCATTCTTTTGCATGTGGATACCCTATTCTCCCAACACAATTTATTTAATAGGGTGTAACTATTTAATTTGAACATATGTACCATGAATTCTTAAGAAATTAATATTCCAATCTTGATTCCTGGGATGAAGAGATATATGTTTGAAACTGAATTATACCATTACATTTCCAAATAGTTATTTCTTTCTTCAAAATTAAAAGCTGTTTGCTATACAATGGGATTATTTTTAAAAGCAGTGTGGTTAATTTCTCATGGTGATTGCATGGTCTTTCCCCTCCCTTGTAGCATATTGTTTGATACTTGTGCAAAATATAGGTACAGATGATGTTTTTTATAAAACTACTAGTAACTTATTTCAATGTAATTATATTTTATAATTTCACAAGAAATGTTCTCATGATATAATCTTAGGTTTTTTTGTTAGAATGAATTTCATATCCCTAATAGGACAAACAACTTATTAAAATGCATATATTATGTTTTCTAAAATGTTATATTTATGAATTATTTAACCCTTTATAACTTCTCATTTTATTTGATTCCTCTGATTATCTCTGAGATAGTCCTTCAATTTGCTAAGAGTTAAGGAATTCTTGTAACTTTATGACTTTTAAATATTTAATGAGAGCTTTAAAATTTAATACTCTCTATATTAAGAAGAATGTTTTTACCTTTGAAAAAGAGTTTACAAATTGTTCTTCTTTTTTATAGCAGGTTTTATATTTGAATCATTAATGTACTCATTTGAGGATAATTTATTCTAGAAGTCTTTTAGATGTTAGTATCAGTTCTGTTTAACTATAAATATTTTAGATAAGTAGAGATATATGTAATTATTTCTCCATTGTAGCACAAATATGCTTTGCATGTACTACAAAAATGCAGTTTAACTTGGGTCTGAGACACAGAGATTTGAGAATTACCATTTACAAGATATGTGACCTTGGACAAGTGTCTTTATTTCTCTAAGCCTCAGTTATAACATTTGTAAAACAGAGATGACAATAATCACATGGCTATGTGACGATTCTGGAGAAAAATCTACAAAATACCTACCCAGATCTGCACATAGAATGTTCTTTACATAGATCAGTTGTCTCTATCTATTATCTATCTATCTATCTATCTATCTATCTATCTATCTATCATCATCATCTATCATCTATCTATCATCTATCATCTATCTATCTATCATATATCTACCTATTATCTTAAATATTATAGAAAACAAATTTAAAGAGTATTTAATTAGCTGACACCAATAAAAGAACCTTCTAATAGAAACACAAATATATTCGATTAGAAAGAACTCTTTACTGGGGCTGATACATTGCCTCATGACTGGGACATTCAAGAGGGTAGGAACTTTAGCTTTCCACACAAGGGGAGCCAGGGGCTGCAAGATGTTAATGATAGCAAGTGTTAATGAGCCCATCATTCTTTCTGTCTGCCAGAATTGCTTGCTTCTGTGTTGACTTCACTCTTTAGCCAGCTTGCACCACCTAGTGCTAAAATGGCACCAACAAATTCAGAAATCCATGGCTCTTATTTGTTTGCTAATTTGGCAATACCCCTCTCTCTTCTAGAATCTATACTAATAAAAAGGCAATATGCTAATTAGACTGGACATCTTCCAGAAAAAGCCGCAGTGCCTGTGAGGGCTGCAGGCAAGCAGCCATGGCAGTGGCTCTGAGGGCCAAGGGCAAGGCAGGCCGCCACAGAGGCCAGCAGTGGCAGCAACAGTGGGGTGATGGGGGCGCACCTTCTGGTGATCAGCCCAGTAGCCTCCTGCAGAGGAAGGCTAGAGGCAGCAGCAGTGGCAGGGTGATGGGAACGGCACCTTCCCCTGATTGGCCAGTCACCTCCCGCAGAGGGAGGCCAGACTGCGGCTTAGGCCCACTCCCCTTGGGGAACGGACCTAAGCCATCATTAGGACATCCCCTGAGGGCTTCTGGAGTGTGAGAGGGATCAGACTGGGATAATGGATTCCCCCTGCAGGTTCCAGGTGCCTGTGGCTGGCCAAAGGGAGGGAAACCTGGGTTCTGGTTGTGGGGGCTGAGGCAGAGGCTGTTAGAGGTGATCAGGCAGGCAGGCGAGCAGTTAGGGGTGATCAGGCAGGCAGGCAGGTGAGCGGTTAGCAGCCAGTGGTCCCAGATTGTGAGAGGGATGTCCCAGATTGGAGCAGGTATAGGCCTGGGCTGAGAGACCCCTCCCTACCCCGTGCACAAATTTTGTGCATCGGGCCTCTAGTATATATATATATTTTGTGTGTGTGTGTGCATTAATCTATATACACATTATCATATTTGTATTTATGCATATATAAATACAAGTATGTTAGAATCTAACTATCCTACCTAATAATACACAAATATGCAAATTGACCATACCTCCAACACACCCACAAGCCACACCCACAAGCCACGCCCACCATCCAATCAGAGCGAGCATGCAAATTAACCCAAACCAAGATGGCTACAGCCATAGAGAGCAAGGTTTCCTAGGTAACAGAGGAAGCCAAGCTTTCAGCCTGCCCTTGACAGGCCTAAGCCTCCACTCAAGCTACAAAGTTTCAATTGTAGAAGGTAAACAAATTCAAACAAATGGCGGCAGAATGGAGCTTGAGAGAGCAGGCCAGGGTTGCTGGCAGCAACAGGGGAAGCAAAGCTTTCCCCACACCCTGGCCGGGCCCACCCGCTTAAGGGAACAAAGTTTCAATTATAACCCCAACAGAAATGGCTGCCAGCCTCTGAGGGAGCCCCAGGCTTGGCTCTGCTCCAGGCTACAATGTTTCAATTGTAGAAGGAAAATAAATTCCAGATACCAGTGCCTCCGCTTGGGTTGCCAGGTGGTGTGGCCGGCCTGCAAACCACCACAGGCCCCTCGCTCAGGCTGCCCCAGGCCCCAAGGGAACCCCCACCTGATCTGGGACACCCTTCAGGGCAAACCAGCTGGCCCCCACCCCTGTACCAGGCCTCTATCCTATCTAATAAAAGAGTAATATATAGAATGATCATCACAGCAACACACAATATAGCTGCCCCCATGTGGTCAAAGATCCTGCCCCCATGTGGACACAAGATGGCCACCACAAGATAGCCAGCTGGAGAGGGCAGTTGGGAGGCACCCAGCCTGCAAGGGAGGGCAGTTGAGAAGGATCAGGCCTGCAAGGGAGGGCAGTTGGAGGTGATCAACCCTGCAGGTGAGGGCAGTTAGGGGTGACCAGGCCGGCAGAGGAGGGAAGTTGGGGGCAAACAGGCTGGCAGCAGAGTGGTTAGGGGGTGATCAGGCTGGCAGGCAGGCAGAAGCGGTTAGGGGCAATCAGGAAGGCAGGCAGGCAAGCAGTTGGGAGCCAGCAGTCCTGGATTGTGAGAGGGATCCCATATTGGACATCCCTTGAGGGGTCCCATATTGGAGAGAGTACAGGCTGGGCTGAGGGACAACCCCCCTCCCTGCACGAATTTCATGCACCGGGCCTCTGGTACAATATAAGAATTAATGAATATGTACACACATACATTCACATATATATACATGTTATAAATTAGCTGGCAGTCCCTAAGTCTTTGTTCACAGTGTGGATGAATCAGTGATTGTGATAAAGTGGTTTGTGTGCCACAGTGGCCAGCCCTGTATCACGGAACCATCCCTACATCCAGAGGAGTAGCAGCCTGTATGGCTGATAATACCACCAATACTAAGTGTGCAGGGTCAGGGAAGGTTAAGAGTGGAGTATGTCCCCTAAAATATTCCAATTGCAGTGGTATTTGTAAATCATTAAGCACATCTCTTAAAAACTTTTTATCAGAATTTTGGTTAGTGTAATTATTCTTTCCTAACTCCAATATATTTATTTTCACACATATGACCCTGAGTGTCAGCTGGGAGAACATTAAAAAGGCAAACTCTAATTTCTGCATCAAACTCCTAAGAAGATGTATTAGTATAATGCCAAACTCAAATGTCAACTTCTGCAGAAAATATGTACTTTGCAAATGACCCACTTTCTTAAATCATGTGCAAAGGTGAAATTAAGAGGTGTTTATTCATAATATGACCTGAAGTCACCTATATCATAACATCACTCCATTTTCTGTTGCTTCAGATAAAGTTGGAGTCTGACAAGATAAAAAGAAGCATAACTAATTTGACATGAATGCAGAATCAGAATTTATCATTAGATACCTGCTGTGTGTTGGGTATCTACGCAGGTCATTTCTGCAGGACTTGAGAAAGTTAAGCTGTAATTTCCCTGGAACACGGTGTCATTCTTAAGGTGAAAAAAGAATGTATTAACCTTAAAGTGAGGATAACACAAAGATGAAAACAACACAGCAAGGAAAAACTGGTGCTGTCCACAATGCTAAAAGACTCAAGGTCTTTAAGTTGTAGAAAATGAACTTTCTTATATATCCTGATTTTCATCATAGATTTTCACCAGCTTTACCAATAAGGGCAATGAGTAGGTGATGATGGGATGTCTGTGGAGGAAGCTAGTTTAAATTGGGTTGCAAGGTAAAGTCATTTTAAGGAGCTTTGGACTAAATGCAAAGAGAATATCAGCTGTGCAAACAGCTTTCCAGGCTGTTTCAGGAAGAGGTTTGTAGGCAAAGAACAGAATGAAGGTTATAAGAAGGAAACAACTCAGCATGTTTGAGAGCCATAAGGAAGACAGCATAACCGATGCTGATGAGGAAGAAAAGGGCATAAGATAAGGTTGATGAGGTGAGTGACTGACAGATCATAGGGAATCTTACAGGCCAAAAACTTTTTAGGGGGATTTTATTATATGACTAGAGGCCTGGTGCATGAATTCGTGCACCAGTGGGGGTCCCACAGCCTGGACTGTGGGAAAGGGCCAAAACTGTCTCTGGGACATCACCTAGGTGTCCCAGATTGCAAGAGGGTGCAGGCCAGGCTGAGGGACCCCACTGGTGCATGATTGGGGCTGGGGAGGGACAAGGGAGGTTGGCCAGCCAGGGAGGGACCGCGGAGGTCTCAGGGGCATGTCTGGCCCATTTCGCTCAGTCCTGATCAGCCAGACCCAGCAGCAAGCTAACCTACTGGTTGGAGTGTCTGCCCCCTGGTGATCAGTGCACGTCATAGCAACTGATTGACCAGTCCATTGTCTGCCCCTGGTGGTCAGTGCATGTCATAGCGAGGGGTTGAGCGGCCCTAGTATATCATTAGCATATTACCCTTTGATTGCTTAAATGGACTACTGGATGACTGGACACTTAGCATATTAGGCTTTTATTATATAGGATGTATAAGAAGATTTTGCAAGACTCTAAATAGAGAAGAATCATATATTTACTTATATTTCTTAAAAATTTCTGTTCCTGCCATGAGAAGAATTGTCTGGGGAGAGACATCTAGAGCAAAGAGGTAAGGATTAATCAGTTGTGAGGATGGAGAAAAAAACAAGGAGCAGGGTTGTTTTTTGAAGGTGAAGCCATCTTGCTTTTGGAGGGTATGTGAAGAAAGAGGACATACAAGGAATGAGGAGTGAGGAAAGCAAGGTGGTATCTGTGCATGTGTGTGTGTGTGTGTGTGTGTGTGTGTGTGTGTGTGTGTGTGTGTGTACACGCGCACTGCTGGACAGAAGGTGGCACCTGAGGGTGAAAGAGAGACAGATTGGAGGACAGTCAAATGATTCTGGTGAGGTTAGAGACAATGAGCATAACTACATGGAAGTATCAAGACTTTGAGGGAACATTTAGAATGAAAGGCATCTGGATAGTGATTAGATGGTATTGCTCTCCAGGAGAATAGATTGCATTGCCTCAGAATAAAGCCAACTACAGAAGAGAGGCTGGTCCAGGACCAACTTTTCCAGTATTTAGAGGTTCAGCAAAGAAGAGGGAGCTAATAAAGTGGACTGAGAAGGAGAACCATTTTAAGAAGAAAACAAAACAACAACGAGGAGAGTATTTTCTTAGGAAAAGCAAGAACAGGAAACTTCCAACGTGGTAGAAGAAATGAACTATCAGATTATTCAAAGGCAATTAGTACCCTTAAGAAGTGCACTCATAGAGGAAAAGAATGTGAAGAAAAAGTCCAAAGACAATTATTTTGAGATATCTTCTCTAAAGCAGTCAAGAAAATTGGGTGGTAGCTATCGAGGTCCAAATAGCATTTTGTTGGAGTAGGGACATGCTTTATGCTATTCAATACAACATTTTATTTTCCATTATAATCAGTAAAACCTTATTTTCCCCTAAATACAGAATCCATTTAATAACACATGTATAAGATGTCATTTTGTTCACTGAATGTGTGTCAGATTCCGTATTGAGTGCTTTACATTTGTAACTTAGGAACAATGATCACCCCAAAAAAAAATACCTAGAAACTGACTTTGGACAGGGTTAGCAAATGCTTATAGTGATTTCATTTATGAAAATAAAGGAAATCTTTAAAGTTAAAATTCCTACTTGATTTAACTGTAGCCAGTGGTTTATTTTGTAGTGGTAGCTTGTCTTATAGTTTGGCAATGCATTTTAATGGGCTCATTTCTTATCCATTGGTAAGCTTCTGAGCATGATCTTGAATCCAGAAAGGACAATTGACACAGCTTTTCATAAACATGTGAAACACTGTCTCTATTGCATTCAGGATACATATTTATTTAAAGGTTATATCAATCTATTAAAAAAAAGAAAAGAAATTCTTCTTTTATATCTTTTGATCTAATGTATACTGTTCTAGCTTTTTATTCTCAGAAGCAATAGGACTGCAGTTCAATGGAGATATATGCAATTTTGAAACATCACACATGAGATTATATCTTTGAATAGTGGACATTACTTAAGTTTTGCGTTTTGATTTCAAGTGACAGAACATCCAAATCCAAAAGTAAAGTGGAATGTATTGCTTCACGTTAATGAAAAGTATAGAGAAAAACATCTTCGGATTGCTAGATAAATATTCAAAGAATAGTTCTAGGATCTAGTTTTCCACTCCCATTCTCAACTTTCCTTAACATTGGTTCTTATTTCACAGTGGAACTGCATTAATCTTATTTCCTGGGGATGACTTCTTAAAAAAACAAGAGTCATTGTCACAATCTGTCTACATACAACTTCTGTTAGAAATGTTAGCTAAGTAAACTCTTCATCATTAAAGTCACATGATGAGGATATAGATAGGAAATTTCTTTAATTGATGGTAGATTTTCAATTTTTCCCTGTAGGCATTCCCAGCTGCTGTTTCTCCTCCTGCCTATGGTAAGTTCTTGTGTTTTTGATTCTATGTAAGTAGAACTGGTAAAAAATGAAAGGCAGCCTCATTATCAATAATTCATGCTTAATCATGTTGAATTGGCCCTTGATGACAGCATTGTGTAGTATAGTCCTTTAAACTCATTATCCTGTAATGCAACCATTTGAATATAAAACTTAGGATTATTAGAAAAGAAACAGATCTTACCAGATGTACAGTGATTTATTCAAATGGTACTATTAGGAGGTAAAGCTTTCAATGACAATCACTAAAATTCTCAATCCAGGCTGAAAAAAGAGTTCGCCTGAGAGGAAAATCATTTTCAGGGGAACAAACCATTTAATGTGTTCTCTAAGTAATTATTCTTTGTTGAACCACAGTTGCATTGTGGGTAATTCTTTTCAGTAGCATGCTGTGGATAGAGGGTGCATGGAGGTGCAGAGAAAGGCTTAATTTTGACTTATTCCTTTCCTGCCTCTTTGCAGATTTGATCACAACAGCCCAATTTATTCCTGTAGTTTAGGGCTGTTTGGGAAAATTAACTGTGTGGCACTGACCACCAATACATTTCTAAGTTTTCTGTTATGATACCTCTTATAGTTTGTTGATTACCTATTCCTTATTCATGTGGCTATTTGAAATGGAAACACAAGTTTTGATGTAGGTTATGCTAGGTGAATCAGTGACTAGGGGGAAAAGGGGGGTATCTTTTCAAATTGCAGCTGGTACCTATATTTAATCTCCTTTTTTTTTTTCCTTTTTCCTATCTTCCTTCCTTTTTTTTATTTCTTTTTCCTTCCTTCCTTTCTTTCTCTTCTTTCTATTTTTGGGGGCCAATGAGGGATTCTTTTGAGTCATTGGTTTCTTTCAATGCAAATATAGGGCAGTATCTTAATTTAGAATATGAGAATTGAAGTGAATAATACTTCCCTTTTCTTTTCCATCCTTTTTGATTGATAACTTCCATTATAGTGGTAATATTCTCCTCTCATTATTTTTAGGAAGTCCTTTAGCGTATATTTTCTCATTTCACAACTCCAGTGATGTGGTTGGTCAAGCTATGCTTCTTTCACAGAGAAAAGTTATGACACCAAGTGGAATCAACAGTTGGTTACTCTCGCCTTTTGCTGTGCTGAAAGTAAGATGTGGATATTTTTTCACCTTTAAGGACACCCTAGCTTAATTAACTAGTTCTTTTATCAAAATATTTTAATATTCCCAGGATGGAAATTCTGAAACCACCCCGAGGAACATTGAGTAGTAACACTTCTGGCCCTTACTGACCCTCAGTGATCTTCCTCAAGGGAACATCTGTAAAGTTCCTGAAAAGTGAGTTGAGTTAGCATGCTGAGCATGTGTGCCTCAGCCTTGCAATTTTCCTGCTTTGGAGAGGTGCCCAAAGAGAAGCACACTGTCTGTATCATAAGTTCTACCATGTCAAGAGACCAGCCTGTGTTCATCTCTGACTGATACTGGATCGATAATTCTTGTTGATTTTAAGGTAAGAATTAGAAGCCTTTAACCAAGTGGTTACCAGTAATAGCAATGATATAGATATATATCCCTATCTGTCTTCTCCTACTTTATCTTTACACTGATTCAGAACTCAGAGAGGGAGAAATGTGGGACTTTATATCTTGAGGCTTCATGTTTTAATGATACTTTTGAAGCATCTGCAAAACAATAATGTGCTGCTTTTTTTTTTTTTTTCTTTTCTTTCTGATACAAATTACAGAGTTGTGACAAAGTCCTAGGGGGGAATGGTAGGAATATTAAAGGGGAGATGATTCACTAAAACTTTAAAATATTGGTGATAGCCCTAATTTGTTTGGCTGGTTTGGCTCAATGGATAGAGCGTCGGCCTGTGGACTGAAGAGTCCGAGGTTCGATTCTGGTCAAAGGCATGTACCTTGGTTGCAGGCACATCCCCAGTGGGGGAGTGTGCAGGAGGCATCTGATCTATGTTTCTCTCTCATCAGTGTTTCTAACTCTCTATCCCTCTCCCTTCCTCTCTGTAAAAAATCAATAAAATATATTTTTTAAAAATTGGTGATAAAAAGGCATACTGTGTTTTGACTGATATGCCACAGTGTAATATAAATGAGGTGTTTTTTTTGTGTGTTGTTTTTTTTTTTTTTGGCCAGGTTCATGGTATTGATTGGTATTCAGAAAGATGCCACGTTAGAAATAGTATCAAAGGAGTAGCGAGTGTCTGAGCATGAAGATGTAGGTGACTATATAAGACCATATCCTGGTGGAAGACCATCAGTAAGACATACAAGACCTTAGGAACATAATATCTGGTGCTCTGGTCTCTATAAACAATTTTAATAAAAACTGTATTAAAATTCATAGGCCCACATGAGGTATAGTGATTTGTCAACAAGGACTGAGAACAACGATTAGAGGAGAGGTATTTGTTTTAGTTCAGTTGTGAACCTGCCCCAGCACCAACTCTTCTGGTTCCTGATTCCTGAACCCAGGAACCAACGATTCCTATTCTTTATGGTCAGTTTCACCATTCTCTGGCACTAGCTTGTTTGGCACTAAAACAAAATAGATGTTCTTACCTTCTCAGTTTATTTTTTGCTGGTTATATGATTACTCACATGCTGATGATGCATTATGTGTTATGCCACAAAGACTATCGACTTGCAGTGGCTGGCATAAAAGTTATTCCTGTGCTTCATTGGTAAAGACCACAAATGCAAGTTTTATCTGGAGTATGAAGGAAAATGTGAACCATAATTTGTTTTCTGGTAATGTTCAATTAATCATTCAGAGTCTCTTATCACAAACAGAACAACACATCTTTTTAAAAAAATATTGTTGAAAGTATTACTAGTACATATGTCTCCTTTTTCCCCCAATTGACCCCCTCTAGCTGGCCTCATCTCCCACCCTAAGCTTTTATCTCACTACTAGAGGCCTGGTACACAAAATTTGTGCACTGGGGAGGTGTCCCTCAGCCTAGCCTGCACCCTCTCCAATCTGGGACCCCTCAGACATCCCTCTCACAATCTGGGACTACTGGCTCCTAACCACTCATCTGCCTGGCTGCCTGATTGTCCCTAACCACTCTGCCTGCCAGCCTGATATCCCCCTAACTGCTACCCTGTCAGGCTGATTGACACCTAACTGCTCCCCTGCTGGCCTGATAACCCCCAACTGCCCTCCCCTGCAGGCATAATCCCCCCCCCCTGACTGCCCTCCCCTGATGACCATCTTGTGACATGAGGGTGTGGGGGTCAATTTGCATATTATCTATTTATTATATAGGATTGTCTGTGTCCATGGGTTATGCATATATGCATATAGGTTTTTTGGTTGAGCTCTTCCCACCCACCACCCACCGCATAACACATCTTTTAATCATACCATCTCTTGAAGATTTGAGGCCTAAACATTGCATTCTAGAGTGTAATCTCTTTCAATATGGACCACACTTGTGTCTTCCCCACAGCACTCCTATTTGTTCAAGGAATAGGCTTCCTTCATCTGGTAATTCTTAAGATAAACCTGGTAGAGTTTGAACTCTCTACATGGGTCAGAGTCAAGAGGGACATTAATCAGAAACATCAATTGCTATTAAAGAGCAAAGTTCTTAAAAGCCATAAAAAGTGATAAACATGACTCTTTCCACAGGACTGCCTGACATATGACAGAGCCTGCAGAGGTGGTTAAGGTGATTGTCCTGTGTGCTAGTGATGAGGTCCCACAGGATAAAAGATGCTGTTAAGACTCTTTACATTGTTAACACTGTGGACTGGGGGCAGCACCAAGGTCAGAACATAGATGGATAAAGGACAAGTGCCTTAAGTCCACGGTAACTGATGGGCTATATACAGTAGCTCACAGGTCTGCTTTTGTCCTGTGTCTAAAATGAGTGAAAGAAACCCAAAATAAAAGTATCATCACCATTCTGGTGATCCAGTTTCAAGGATGCTGTGAAAGAAATGACATATCTGGATAGTGAGAAATGTCCATTTTCCAGGTCATGCTGCTGAGACCAGGACTCTATCAGTGTGAGTCTTGCAGCTCCTTGAGTATCTGGCCAATCCCATGTAGGTATGAGGGGCACGAAGGGAGGAGTGGTTTCACAATATGTTAAAGGCAAAAAGAGAACTGGTAGCCATTTGTAGGTGGCACTGTTGTCTCTGGCATATTCCTGGTCACAGAGAAGAGAGATATCTTTCAAAGAAAGCACTCCCAACACTGCAAAGAGGATGAGAGGCCTACTTATCTAAGTTTATTTTGGAAAATTTGAACTATTAATTTAATGTTTCAAAGCCCCAAATATTCTTCATATTTACAATAGAAATAACAGTCCAGCTGGCATGGTTAACCATTGATCTATAAACCAGGAGGTCACGGTTCAATTCCCGGACAGAGCATGCGGCCCGGTTGTGGGCTCGATGCCCAGTGTGGGGCATGCAGAAGGCAGCTGATCAATGATTTTATCTCATTATTGATGTTTCTATCTCTCTCTCCCTTTCCCTTCTTCTCTGAAATCAATAAAACTACATTTTAAAAAATAGAAATAACAACTACCTTGGAGATTTGCTGCAAAGAAGAAATGAGAAAATGTATTAAATGCAATCCGGGACCCCTCAGGGGATGTTGGAGAGACAGTTTTGGCCTGATCCCTGCAGGCCAGGCCAAGGGACCCCACCAGTACACGAATCCGTGCACTGGGCCTCTAGTACAGTATTGATATGGATGCAGCCTTCCTCAGACAAAAAAATAATGGTGAAACAAAATCATGTTACTTTGGTCCACTCCAAAGTAAGATTTGGGGAAACTCCAAGGCAGGGGAAAGAAAAAAGGATACTATATGGTAAATTGGAGGACTCACTCAGAGTTATGTGTGAAAAGTCCAATAGGATATCTGGAATTTTGCTCACATTGTTGGAATCCAAGAGATGCTACATCCTGAGAAACACGAAGTCCATAAATTATAAGATTGTAGTTGTTACAATAATATATTTTGTTGTAGCTCTTCCCTTTTGGCCAAGATGTTATTTTTCTCTATTTTGGAGAACTTGCTTAGCTGTATTTTCACAAATTGGGGATTCATATTTTGGCCTCAGGATAGCACATTAGTTGTTCACAGGAGATAAGCATACCAGTTGCTTACAGGAGACAAATTGTATAGTTTTAAAAAGAAATATCATGGTGATATCACCAAAATATAAAATAAAATGACTTGAAAAACTACATTAGAGTACAACAGTAAGTGAGCAATTCCATCCTCTGAACAGCTATATTGTGCTGCCTGAGAGGCTAATTATTACCAGTCTCACAGGGAATGCATAATCATTACCCACAATACTTGATCTGCTATTCATCTTTCTTGTCTCTGTGTGTGTATGTGTTATGTAAACATATATGTACGTATGTATCTGTATGTCTATGTGTATATATATATATGTGTATGTATGTATGTATGTATGTATATAAATACACACACACAAATAACTACATGAAATAGCATCATAGACACTGTCATTTCTGAGTAACAACAAAAGTGACATTTCCTTGGCCTTATTTCTCACTGCCTTAGGATTCAAACAGCCCACAATAAAATGTTGTCAGAATATGTTAGATGAATGTGTCCCTATTGTGTCTGTAAAGTATGGTATCAGGAAAAAATGTTGGCAAACGTGTGTAGCTCATTAGTTCAAGCAGCTAAGTGACTATTTTATTTATTAATGACTTCATCGTGTTTTGCTTTTCAATTTTTTTATTTGAAATTGACCCGAAAATACATGAAAACTTCTTAGCTCCCTCTCTTTGCTATCTTGGATATCCTATTCCAGGATGCCAATGCATACTGACTTACTATGTCTGCTTAAAGGTGTATAATATAAAACTGTATAGTTTTCTTTCAGAAAATATAATTTATTATGTATGAAAAGTTTGGAAAAATGCCTGGTTCTCTAAACTAACTTATTTCATAGCAAGACTATGGGAACAGGAATTGAAACATACATACATTTTTTGGCTACCTTCCATGAAGGTATGCACCTTCTGGTAATGCATGATTTGCTCACCTTCTCAGGATTACAGCCAATGGCCACAGAGGCTGCATTTCTTTTATGTGTTAATTATATTATGATTTAGCCTAAGTCCAAATGATGTTGTAGGGGAGGAAGAAATTTTCATTTTCCCTCAAGTGTCTTTTGGCTGTCCAAATAATCAAATAGACATGAGACAAGTTATCAAGAGAAAATAACCAAATTCAGTACATACATGCGTATGGGAACCCCTCAGACAGGAGAAAGTCAGAGACAGAAAGGGAAAATGGGTATGCGTGACATTCCGAGCTAGCAATGAGTAAGGTGCCTTGGGGGGGGGAGGGGCTTTAGAAGGTAATCGCAGGGTGAGCATGTGTTTGTTAATTATTAGTTTGTCCTACCATACAGATGGGTTAAAATTCATTTCTGTTTTTAATTTTTATTAACGACCAGGCTCCTAATTCAAATTTTTCTAGATGGTTAAGGCAGGATCAGAAATTTCTCTGCAAGGTCTTGGTTGCTTTTAGCTCAAAATAATACACATACCATGGAGGCACATCTTGGGGTGGTTTGTTCTGAACCCTTACAATGTACATTTTTATATGTCCTGAAAATTTCTAAGATTGCTCGAAATCGAGTATGGAAATTGGAAAAAAATGCTCTCTTATTAGTTAAGGGAATGCAATGATATCCAAACAGAAGAATATAATACTTGACTTTCACTCTTTCAACCTATCATTCATTCACTCAATGACTACATTTTGATCATATGCAACTGTGATAAGAAGTCTATAGTTCCGTACAGCCATTCTCATCAAAGGTATTGACATACATTTATATCCGTGGATCAGTGAAAGAGAACGTGCTGGGAGAGCTTGTATGAAGCACATGTTAAAAGTGAGAGTACGGGATGCCACTTCTCCAATATATGAAGGAAATTAGATAACTGAGAATACCTTTTCAAATTCATAGAAACACTATGATTCATTTCTCTTAAAAAAAAAAACAAAACACTGTGAGCAGTTGTATATGTAAGGAAGTTGAAGTTTGGTAAAGAGTGTATATTTGCTCCTAACTTATTTGGTTTTATTGTTAACTTTAAAACATACTATATCATTCATCCTATGAATATTATCTTGACCACTCCATCCTTACCATCACATTCAATCTCAGAGTATGTTTCATTGTCTAAGCATCCTTCTTTGTCCCAGATTTTAACATTATTGAATACCTACAACTAACATTATTAAATGTCTCATAATTTACCACCTTCTCATCTTTCATGCTAACATAACTTCACAGAGGAAATGATTTTTATATAGGCTGTTAATATATGGATTTGCAATCATAATTATTTTGGAGATGAAATCTTTAGATTGGTACATAAACAGGCCCACCATGAAGCATTTACTGATTATAGTGTAAAGGTCATATTATGAAAGAATGGATAATATAAAAGATAGGTAAGCTGATGACATGCTATGAAATGTTTGAGTTAATGGTGGTGGGGGGGTGGGGAAGGGGACATCTGTAATACTTTTAACAACAAATATAGTTTTTAAAAAAGTTAAGAGTTTGATCACTTTTTATGAATAATTCAAAGTAGCTGCATTAAAAAGGGTCAGTCAATGGTATAATAATTCCAATTCTATGTGTTAACTCTCTTATATTCATAATCTCTTATTTTCAAAAATTTCATTTGAAAGGTATCAATAAGTAAGTATGTTGCTATTTTAGCACCTTTTCTCCTTGCCTTCATCATTTATTGGTCTCTCAAATGTCATGTACAGACTTTGTTTTTTCCCCCCTCACTCATTAATTGCTTTGAATAAGCAACATGATATTCACTGTCTTTACCTAATAAAGATAATGAAGCAAAGTAAAATGCAAATGACAACAGCCAAAGCAATAGTGAGTCATCTAAATGCTTGATTTTCTTGACTTAAACCTGCTGCTGCTATAGAAGCAACTATTAGCACAGTGACAGATGGTTCCAGGCCAATTGTCTCTTTCAGTCTCTCTTTCCCTCCCCTCTCTCTTCCTCCTCTTTTTATTTTTATTTTTTGCATTCACACTTATGACAAAAGCATTGTGCTTGGAAGTGTTAATTTTATTTGAGCACTATGTTAATAACATCAAAACTCATCACAGTTGGATATTTTATTGGCTGTGAACAGTCAAAAAGTTAATGTGGTCTTTGCACATTGACTGTTTCTCTTTTGTCACAATATGCAATGAATTTTCTTTTCTCAGGGCTTTTGTATCTATTACAATAATTCACAATAAATGTATAATGGTATTTTACAACTGCTATACTTTTTTCCCTCTCTCTAGGACCTTAATCAATGGAAAAGGAAAATAGGTGATTTTTACCCAATAAAAGATAATGTTCCTTTCCCAGACAATTATTCCTTCTCCATCAATAGAATAATAACAACAATAATATGAACCCTAAAACTTATACTTAAGAACTCGGAAAATTCTACACACATTGGCTCACTCATTCAACCTTCCCTTTGCCTCTGCAGATGTTATACATGTCTGCTTTTATTTCTTAGGCGGGGCATGGTTATAAAAATTTTTCATAGCTTTTACATTGTAATATAGTATCAAAATTTATTTTCTAAAAGTCTAAGGTTATAATCTATGTGGAAAATCTATGTGCAGGAAAATTGTTGACTCTATGGTTATTAGTTTTCTGTTGCTGCTGAAACCACACATATTTGTTGACTTACAATAACACAAATTTATTATCTGAAAGGTTTAGAGGTCGGATATCCAAAATGAATATCCAGAATAGTTCTCAGAGGGCTCAAATAAATGTGTTCACAGGCAGTGCTTTGTGTTCTTTCTGGAGGCTGTAGGAGAGAACTCATCCTCTTGCTTTTCCAGTTGATAGAGTCTGCTTGCTATTTCTTGGCTCATGGCCCTCTTTCCATCTTCAAAAGCCAGCAATGACTAGTTGATTTTTCTCACATTGCATTTCTCTGATACATACTCCTCTGTATTCCTCTTACAAATTTATACACCCCTTCTGATTACATAAACCACTCAGAAAAATTCAGTATAATACCCCCAATCCAAGGTCAGCTGATTAACAATGTATATGCCATCTGTTACCGTAATTCCTGTTTGCCATATAGGTTCTGAGGATTAGGGCATAGATATATTTAGAGGGGTATTATTCTGCTAACTATTATGGGTAAGGGGGGAAAACTTGTATCCACACATGCATTCAAATTCATTGTGTATTTAAATATATAAATACACCGTGTTAAAGGGTCCTCAGTGGGAATTCCTGCATGGCAAAGACTATGAATCAGAAATCACAAACTCATGTAAGTGCATCAAGCCTTGTTTCATAATATATTTTCTACCCTTGATCATCACAACAATACTGTGAATTAGCAAAACAGATTTACTACATTCTGCCAATACAGAATCATTTATAAGTTGTTAAGTGCTTTGGTTATCTACTACCGAATTAGGACTCTCTAATTCTTAGGCATTAAAGGCAAATCTCCATTTCCAGGACCTCCATGGGTTTTCTTTCTCTTATAATTTAAGCGTGTACATCATCTTCATGCTCCTTGCACATTAGCCATATGCAAACACCTTGCTCAGGGTGGCACATAAGAAGATGTTGCTATAAGAAGGTACAAATCTTCTCACACACAGGCATTTCCCGCCTGCCCACAGAATAGCCTACATTGGTAAGGTCCACATAGTCCCAGCTGATTTAGAAATGCATCTCTTGTTTAATAAAGCTTTTCTAAAACATTCCAGGAGCTATATAAATCTAGCTTTTTTATCTTGTATATTTTACTTGGAAGCCAGTTATGCAGGATTTCCTTGGGCGATCAGGCCAAACTACACTCCCTGACTTGATACTCTATCTTCTATTCTCCTTTCCTTCCTTTCTGACTTGTGTCCTCATACTTTCTCACACGAATACACTTCTCAGGGCTTGACCCTGGAATCTCAACTTCCAGTAACAACCTTGCATCCTATTCCTCTCTCTCTTTTTTAAAATCTTCACACAAGGATATGCTTTTCATTGATTAGAGAGAGAGAGACATTGATGTGATAGAGAAATATCAATAGGTTGCCTCACCAACGTGCCCCAACTGGGGATTGAACCCACCACCTGGGTATGTGCCCTCATGGAGAATCAAATTGGTGACCCTTGGGTGCCTGGATAACTTTCTAATCACCAAACCACACCAGCCAAGGCTTCTCAGTATTTTCATATTTTCTGCCATATGGATGGCATACATGGCTCTCAATAACTTGTCATTTTATGATCAAGCAATAAATAAACTTCATGAGTTTCCTCCCTACATGCCAAACATTCTGTCTAATATTTATTCTGTTCCACTTCCTATGTTCCTCCCCCATCCCCCCCCCTTTTTTTTTTACCTAACACCATTGGATCTTTCAAGAGTGAACTCCTTATTTCCTCATTCTCCGAAAAGCATCCTTACCAATTCCTAAACTTCAAGTTGAAAACTTGCTTCCTTACATGTCTTTCCTTGGTGTCCCCATGGTGACTCTGCACATACCATTGATTATATTGTAGGAAACTCCATGTTTCCCACTAGAAGCAGCACAACATAGTAACTAAGAGAATTGAATCTCAAGTCAGACTGTTTTAAATTCCAGTTCAGCCACTTACCAGCAATGTACATTGAATAGGATGATTAATCCATTTTTTGTCACAGTGGTCTCAGATTTTAGGTGGGAATTATAATGGTTTATACCTAGTAAAATCATTGTATTGGATTAAATTAATTACTCTATGTAGCATGCTTAGAACAGTAATAAACATGTAACATGATAAAGTGTAATAGGGAAAGTAAAGAAAAATAAAAAAAGTGCAAATGTATGAAGAATGCTTGGGGAGATGAAGGGAGTAATCACAACTTAATACACAGTAATTGGGGTAAGCGTGACTAAAATATGACTTTGAGTAAATACTTGAGCAGTGATGGAGTAAGCCATCCTGTTTTATGGTGGAGATCATTTTAGGCAGAGGGAATAGCTAGTTACATTCACCAGGTAAGAGCTTTCCTGACATGTTCTGAAAGTAGCAAGAAGGCAAGTATGGCTAGAATCAATGAACAGGCGAGGCTAGAAGTGTAATGTTGCCCAGATCATACAGAATCATGTATGTCATTTTAGGGAAGTTAGCTTCTACTCTTGGGTAAATAAAGGAGCCATGAAAAAAGTGAGCCGAGAAGTGGAACGGGTCTGATTACAATTGAAAAAGATCACTGTAACCTGGCTGGTGTGGCTCAGTGTTTGAATATTGACCCAGGAACCAAGAGGTCACCAATCCAATTCTGGGGTTGTGGGCTCAAGCTCTGGTAGGGGGTGTGCAGCAGGCAGCCAATCGATGAAGTTTCTCTCTCAATGATGTTTCTATTCCTTTCCCTTCTTCTCTCTCTAAAAATCAATGAAAACATATTTTGTTGCGAGTACAGTGTAGGTAGGGGGCAGATGTGGAAGCAGAGCAGTTGATTGGAGAGATATGTGCCATCATCCAGGCCATCCTGGAAGGCACCTGTGACCAGGACCCAACTCTGAAGTGAACAAGGTGTGAAGAGTTTAGATTCTGGAATTATTATAAAAGTTCTGTGAACAGAATTTCCTGGCCAACTGAATGTGGATTGTGAGAGAATTCATGGATAAATCCTGGATTTTTGTTTCATTTTTAACTGAGAAATTTGAGAAAATGGAATTTCTATCATATAAATGAAGAAGACTGTGAGTGGAGCAGATTTGGGGGAAAAAAGAGTAAGCTCATGAATACAGATTTGGCTCTATTAGATATGAGAATGGAGATATGATCTTGAAGTACAGAGGAGACAAAAGGTCAGTGCAATAGAAACAAAACTACAAGCTTCAGAGCCATGAATCAGCCAAAGGAGAAATCCTACAATATGAGGTTGAGTAGAAGAGAAGAGACCAGCAAAGCACAGCTAAGGAGGTCAGACAGTAAGGGGACAACATGGTCTAGATTAATAAAATGTTCCTCAATAAGTTTCTTCAATGAGGGTTATCAATAGGGGTGGTGATGGGAGAAGTGCTAGACAAGGTGTCTTGAGATCCTTCTTGACAAAAGTATTTAAAAAATGTCTGGTTTTATGACCACATCAGGGAGTTCATCGTTTCTAAAGCCATTATGATACATACTTTATTATAAAAAGTTCCACTTATGTAAAATAGACACTGTCCTGAAATTGGAGTTAGAAACTTGGATTGAAATGTCACATATCAAAACACTGCTTATCTGGCCTTGATTAAGTTACTAATTCTCCAATCTCCAGTGAAGACCACGTAGAGCAGGGTCTTGACTTGAGAACCAAAGTTTAATACCTGGTTCCCATGTGTGTGACCTCTGATATAGTTTCTGCACCGACCAGGACCACTATGTCCACAGTATCTAACTTCTTTTTCCTGCTTTTTCATCTATTAAATCAGAATAATAATAGCAAATTCTCTAAGTTGAGTTTTTGAGAGTATTTAATAAATTAATACGTGCAAATACTCAGGACTGTATAAGCCACTAATAAAGTATTCATTAAATATTAACTATTGAAAACAAGTATATGAACAAACATTTAAAAGCAATCCATATAAACACAGAATTCCAGTAATAAAAGAAAAGACCATTTAAAACAAACAGAGGCCCTGAGCTAGAAAAACAGTTCGGGAAAACATATTTCAGGATTGCTGGGAACTACACTTCCTCCATTTAAACTTCCTAGATTTTAAATACTTTTTCTTTAATTGTGAATAATATACTACATAGCTATAGCATAAAGAACTATGTGCAAATAGAAAAAAAAAAACAACACAATTTAACAAAAAGGCACACCTCCCATGAAATTACTGAAGCAGAAATACATTTAGTGCATCTGAAAAAACTGAAAGGAAATGCTCTTTTATTAGAGTGCCTCTAAAAGCCATTAGACTATTTAAAGTCAGTTCATTTCTTTAAGTGTATGGAGACTGATGCACTACGGAAAGTTCAGGGAAAGCCTCTTCAACCACTCTCCTAATGCTACTTTTATTCCTACGTAGATTATTTTCTGGTTAATACCAGGGCTTAAAAGCCATCTATCAAAACCTCTTAGATGATAAGATTAAGGATTTTCCTTAAGATTAAAGAGAATTATTGTAAAATATTGGAAATAAATTTTAAAATAAGAGAGTTATTACTGTCATGATTTTTGTGGGGAGTACACCTGAACATAACATGTTTTATTGGACTTCTCCTGAGATGCATGATGGACTTCTTGAATTGGGTCACTGTTGATGTGACAGATAGTGCACCTTAGGAGCTCTTCCAACTCTGAAATTGTGTACTTTCCCAATACTGAGTGCACGACCCTCTCTCCTTCACCTGCCCTGGTCAGAATATGCTTTCTCTTTCCCACAGTCTGCAATCATAATTATATGGGTAAGTCACAGCCAAAGCATCCCCAGGAATCTGGCCATCATAGGAACAGCTGAGCTGCCCTTCTGACTATATACAGAAGCTGATCAAAACGTAAACAGTTCTGCTTGGATTATTTTATTTAGTTAGTTCGTTTGCTTTGTTGGCTCAAGTGCCCTCATGAGCCAAAGTGTATGAGACGAATTTCTATGGACAGAAGTGGGTGCAAAATATTTCCTCCCACCTAATGGCATAATCCTAACTCTATTTGTCCTCTTTATTGAAATTAAGGTGGTAGGAAGCTAGCCCAACTGAAAATTACACTTGTTCAAATAATCGAGAGGTGAGGCCTTTCAAGCCCCCAGTGTGATGGAGACAAGTATATTTCTTTCAGTAAAAGTAAAGAGTATGGATTCAGGCTATATGCGTGTGAACACCAGCTCCATCTCCTTTAGTTACATAATGTTTGCCAAATAATTTAGAGTAAATTTCAGTTTTCTCATCTGAAAATGGGAAGTAATTATAACAGCTGCCTTATGGAATCATTATGAGCCCCCAATGGGTGAATACTCCACAAACACGCTTAACACAATGCCTGATGGAAAATGCACCCTCTACTAATGCTGCCTTTTATTATTGTGAGTCATCTACATGCATTTATTTCTTCCTGGATCATTAAGAGTTGGGGATAGTTGGAATGTAGTAGTGAATGCCAGAGGGCATGCCTCAGTGAATTCTGCATCAATGTAGGTCTGAGCATCTAAGTTTCAACTAACTTGTTTTACTGTAACACACATGATGGGAAATCTGGTTCTTCCAATGGATGATAAAAGTCCTTATTGGCCCAGGTTGTACATTCATGCTTTACACAGCAGGAGACAGATAAACAATTGTTGAATCAGGGCGTTCTAGTGGGTGCTGCAGACTGGCAGCACTTTCCTATAGAATTGAGAGTAATTGTGGTTAAATAATGTAAATGATATAAACTGCTAATCAAATAATGCAATGATAAGTGGCACCATTGTGTATTCTAATAACCTTCAAAGAAAAAAATATTTCCACATGATTTTGAAAAATAGATTATTGAACAAGAGTTAAAGCACTTGATAAACATAAAGTGGTAGATAAGTACTGGAAATATACACAATTTGCAAAGGATGTTTTGAGTAGTTTCTGGTCTGTCCACAATACACATCATTATGCATTTATAATTTAATGGTGCTTTCATTAAACACCCTGGCTTCTCTAAAAAATGACAAAATTACAAGGTTAAACTCCCAGTGTGGGGCAGATCTTGCTATGTGTACTAATTAACTATTTTTTTTAATCAGTGCACTAAAGAAGAAAGAAATGGAAAAATGCCCTGCCTGGTTTTCAATTAGTCTATTTTGCTCCTTGCCATTTGTTCCAAATTCTCTATTTTGACTAAACCTTGCATTTTCCCTTGCTGTTCTAAATTAACCTGTTCTCTTCTGTCACTTGCAATATAACTAGCAGTTTAATGTTGGGCAACTAAATAACTTCATTTATGAAAACCTGAAGTCATTCACAGCTAGTATAAACAAAATTACAAATGATTGTGTAATGGCAATGCACTTTATTTACTGTAGTGTTTTCATTAGGTTGAGCATTGAATCAAATTGAAAATCAAAGAATAAAACCTGCCTCACATAAGCAAAGATCATTTTTATTGCAGCGAATATTACCCCTATCCCTATCACTTATTCTGGCTAATATAAAATCATGTTCTGTTATACATAAATGGAGATTTGTAAAATTGCAAAGCTTGTTAACAGTAACTACTTTCTTAGTTTGAGATCAACCAACATTTTCTTCATTTTTCCTGACTATAATTTTGACATATTCCTGTCATTTGGAAGAAGAAGATTTGAATGGAAAAGTCTTAGAAACTGGCATCATATTTTGTGTTTTACATTCTTTCTGACATAATGAACATTTGCCTCTCTTTTGCTGAAATCAGCGCTGGGAAAGATCAAATACAGCAGTCTTTTAACAGTCTAAAATTGCCCCTGTCATTACCTTGTCAGTTGCATGAGACCTAGAGTGTACAGGGCTATGGACATCTTTCAAGACAAATGTGCTAGAAGCACTGCTGAGGAAGATTGTTTATAAGGGTTTTAATCATTAGAAAAGACGTGTATAACTTAAGTGTTATTTAATGATGGCCAGAGAGCATAGTGACATGGCTTTCCAAGCCTGGTCATTCAAGGACAGTTTGGGCCACTTGATCATTTTAACACATTTTACTTTTATCATCCTCAACTTTTTCTTCCCTAGTCAACCTATACATTTAATAATTTATCCTTAAAGCATTTGTCTCCATTAAAGCCTGAATTTACCTTCCTTCTTTCCATCAATTCCATGTGTGTTCTTATCATTGGTAGGGAAAAGGAGGTTTTGAGATAGATTGAAGATGAGTCCTGGATGTTGGATTTAATAGCATCTACTAGTTGTATAATGTTAAGCAACTTTTTTATCCTCTTTAAACCGCAGTTCCTCTATTTAGTGGCACACACTACATGCTCAATCAATGCAGCATTTCCTGTCTCTGAGTCTGATAAAAATGCAGAGCTCAATGTGGATTCCTCTGGTTTTGAGAATATATATATATATATATATATATATATATATATATATATATAAGAGGTAATATGCAAATTAGCCAGGATGCTATAACATTATGACTGCTCAGGAGGAGGCTGTGCACGCAGGTGGGCGGGAGGGGACTGTGTGCACCGTGAGGCAAGCCATGGATGGCACAGGCCCGCAGAGAATAGGGCCTTCCAGCCACACATGCCAGCAGTCTGGCCTCTGCATGTGAGCTGCAGAGAAAACACCTTTTCTGATTGCTCATTGGCTAAGCTCCTTGTACACCATTTGCAGTGTTCTTGGTAACTTGGGTAATAAAAATCCAAGAAGGTGATCTAGGGTTTTTCCACCTTACTCCTGGAGGAAAAAATGAAGGTCTGCTGCTAGACGGGCTAAGAAATAGCATATCCTGCCCTAGCCAGTTTAGCTCAGTGGATAGAGCCTTGGCCTGCCAACAGCAGGGTCTGGGTTTGATTCTGATCAAGGGCATGTACCTAGGTTGCAGGTTCCTCCCTGGCCGGGGCCCAGGTCAGGGCTCATGCAGGAGGCAACCAATCGAAGTGTCCCTCTCACATTGATGTTTCTCTCTGTCTTTCCCTTTCTCTTCCAAGCTCTCTAAAAATCAATGGAAAAATATCCTCAGGTGAGGAAAGAAAGAAAGAAAGAAAGAAAAAGAAAGAAAGAAAGAAAGAAAGAAAGAAAGAAAGAAAGAAAGAAAGAAAGAAAGAAAAGGAAAGAAAGAAAGGAAGGAAGGAAGGAAGGAAGGAAGGAAGGAAGGAAGGAAGGAAGGAAGGAAGGAAAGAAGGAAGGAAGGAAGGAAAGAAAGAAGGAAGGAAGGAAGGAAGGAAGGAAGGAAGGAAGGAAGGAAGGAAGAAAGAAAGAAAGAAAGGTCATATTCTATGAAAGACACATCTTGAAAATGCCTAATGAAAGTTGTCATTTTTTTGTGGTGAAGGGACTGGAGTTCGTGTTGATGAAAACACCTTGGCAGCTGTGGTGGGGGGGCGACGCCTTCCCTTGATCAGCCCAGTCACCTCCTGCAGAGGGAGGCCAGACTGCTGCTTAGGTCCGCTCCCCAGAGGAGGGGGCCTATGACATCAGTAGGACATCCCCTGAGGGCTCCCACATTGGAGAGGGTGCAGGTTGGGCTGAGGGACCCGCCCTGTGCACTAATTTCATGCACCCAGCCTCTAGTCCTATATAATAAAACCCTAATATGCAAATTGACCCAACTGTGGAACAACCAGTGAAATTACCAGTCACTATGATGAGCATTGACCATCAAGGGGCAGATGCTCAACCCAGGAGCTGCCCCCTGGTGGTCAGTGAGTTCCCACAGGGGGAGTGCTGCTCAGCCAGAAGCCAGGCTCATGGCTGGCCAGCACAGCAGTGGTGGTGGGAGCCTCTCCCACCTCCGCTGCAGGTGGGTGGCAAAGAGCTAAGGATCCTGGACTGTGAGAGGGCACAGGTCAGGTTGAGGGAACCCCCCCTCCTCCAGTGCATGAATTTTGTGCACCGGGCTCTAGTCATATATAATTCTCCCCAAATAATCTAGGCTCACACTGCAGTTCTCACTTCTTCAGTAATAACTCTCAATGTTGATTTTTTTAAATTTTAATTAATCTTTTAATTGGATATTTCTAAATTTGAAAAAAAATTTACACTTAAATGCCTGAATACTGTCTCAAAATTTAAATACCAATATTTGACTTTTTAACTTCCTAAACCAATATGCTTCTGAATCCTCAAATTTTTGGCAAATATACTATTACTCTCTTCTTCACCAAAGTCCTAAGGAGTGGGACTTCATATTTTAGTTTTATCTTTGTTTCCTATATTCACTTACTCATGCAGAAAAAAATTGATTCTTCCTCTATAGTACCTCTTGGATAATTATTTATCCAATGCTGCCACCTTGGTCAGGATTCCTGTCACTGTGAATCTCATCTGGAGAAATAATTTTCTAATTTTTCATTTGCATTTTATTCAACTTGTTTTGCATTCAAACAATAGGGCACTTTTGCCAAGTTACCAATTTCATGATTGAATTCTCTTGCTCAGAACTTATTGATAACTAGGCCACTATATAATTTCTGAGAACAATGATTTCATAATATCTTAATGTCTTAATGTATTCATTCAGTAAATTTCTTTTAAAACGACTGTGTGCCAGGGCCTGAGGGTAGAATGGTGAACAAAGATAACCTGTCTCTTATTTAAAAAGCACACACACTTTTAGGAAGACCATTGGCTGCCCAGAATAAGACTAAAAAACAGTGGTGGAAAAGAAAACAACTTTAAGCTCACATTCCATTTTGTCCAGCTCATTCGATGAGTTAGCTTTTCTTGTTACTGTTTTAAATGGATAATATATGGGAAGCTCTCTGATACTTTTACTTTTGTATATAAAATAAAAAGGTGTAAAAATATCAAGAGAGCCCTGACCTGTTTGGCTCAGTGGATAGAGCATCGGTCTGCAGACTGAAGGGTCCCAAGTTCGATTCCGGTCAGAGGCATGTACCTTGGTTGCGGGCACATCCCCAATAGGAGGTGTACAGGAGGCAGCTGATGGATGTTTCTCTCTCATCGATATTTCTACCTCTCTTTCCCTCCCTTCCTCTCTGTAAAAAATCAATAAAATATATTTAAAAAATATCAAGAGACTTAAGGGGCAATTTAATAACGGCTACAGTTAGCTATGACATTATATTCTCCAAGAATGTCATTTTCCTTATAACCTAAATACAGTTTTTATATCTGATTGCATTTATTAACTCTTGTTAAGGCAAACAACATATGGAGAAAAAATACATAATGTTTGGAAAAATTCATAGTAAAATTCATGTCCCACTTTCATTAAAATAGATTTTAACAATTGGTGTTATGTGTCTTAAAATTGTTAACAAATGAAAGGATGACTGATTTGTTTTTTAAAAGGATAGCAAAAAAAAAAGCTTCAATAATCTAAATGTGTGCTACAATAATCTGAGGGAGTATATTAAAAATTTTAGATGCTGCACCATTGAAGATGCTGATTCAGCAGACCCTTATGTGTGCTTTCTTTCTCAAGCTCCCCAAAGTTTAAAATTCTCTTCTCAGAGACACCTTTCTGACAACATCACCAGGTCAGACTCTGATAAAAAGGATTTTTCTGAGTGCAGGCTTTGTTTCGAAAGAGCAGGATACTTGGAGGATTTTTAAATGGTTCCTTTTTCCTTAACCTGCTGGAAAGCATGAGGGAACGTTTCTTTGATATTCAGTGCGCGGACCTGGTAGAGCCCCTGGAGTAAGTCTCAGACTTGTCCACACTGAGCCTTCGGGAATTTGTCAATTACAGTTCGGGTTTTGCTGCCTGGGCACCGGCTCCTGGGGAGGCTTCTGACGGTGGGTTTCTGCTCTGATAAGTCGTGATTCTGTTACTGCCTGTGTTTCCAATTCCTGTGCAGCAGTTTGCCCTGCGACCTCACTTCTCTGTCAGCTCTAAGAATTGTTGACTTTTCAGTTTGTTCAGCCTTTTACTTGTTGTGAGGATGGACTGGTGACTTCAAAGGTCCTTGCATGCTGGAGAAGAAGCCTGAAGTCTGCGCATTTACTCTACATTGTAATGCTGCGCGGGCAACTGACTATTTGGCTAGTGCAT
This sequence comes from Eptesicus fuscus, assembly GCF_027574615.1. Classification (NCBI taxonomy): domain Eukaryota; kingdom Metazoa; phylum Chordata; class Mammalia; order Chiroptera; family Vespertilionidae; genus Eptesicus; species Eptesicus fuscus. The sequence goes on from NC_072474.1 coordinate 97,657,873, forward strand.
GCCAACAGAGGGTTTTTGATCAAAGACATAAAGATGGGAAGGTCCAGCACTTAAATGCTAACCTTCACATTACATTGCTAATTTCTTGAGTAAGATATAGATCAACACTTTATTTTTTATATTGACTGACATATTATAGAGGTATCAACAGATTCTTCAGAATCCAGTATGCCCTTTTCTTTGCTGTTTCACTTTCTGCAGTTTTAGTTACCTATAGTCAACCATGGTCCAAGAACATTAAATGGGAGATTGCAGAAATAAACAGTGCCTAGGCTTTAAAGCGCATGCCCTCTGTCACACCCCAGCGGGTGCATCGTCCCTTCGGACAGGACATCCAGGCTGTATATGCTCCCTGCCCAGAGCCACTGAGGAGCCCTCTTGGTTATCATCTCTACTGTGGAGGTATGGTAGTGCTCGAGTTCTGGTGACCTTTATTGTACTTAATAACGGCCTCAAAGCACAAGAATAGTGATGCTGGCAATTGGGATAGGCCAGAGCAGCCATGATCTGCTTCCTTTATGTGAAAGGTACAAGTTCTTTACTTAGGAAAGAAAAAAATCACGTGCTGAGGTTTCTAAGATTTACGGCAAGAACGAATCTTCTGTCTGTGAAATGACCTAATTTGTAACTTGAACTTTACACAGGGTATGTCTGTGTAGGGAAAAGCTTATGGATGGGGTTCAGTACTATGTGTGGTTTCAGCCATCGGGGATCTTGGAAAGTATCTGCTGAAGAAAATGGGGGCCTGCTGTAAGTGACAAGGAGTAGATTCCAGGTAGAGGCAAAAATTATGTTAGTGTTTGAGTCATGGAAGGAAGGGGGGGATACAGAAGAGGAAGAATGATCTTGACAGGCAGTGATGTAGTCATATCCAGTAACTCTAAAACAGGGGTGGTTCTCAGAATCTATTAAAACGAACGGTAGGAGCCAGCTTTGCTGAGGTTACTGTGAGCTGCCCAATGTCACCATTAATGCTCCTGACTAAAGAGGCAGAGCTAGATGTCAGATCTGCTTAATTATACTCCCTGACTGTATTCAGAGGCAGGAGGTCAATACCTGAATAGGACTTAGCAAGGGCTGATGACAATGTGCATATATAATTTTATACTGTGAAATTCATATATATCCTTGAATTTAAAAAGGTGCATTTACATCTACTCCTCTCTTGATTCTGACAGAATCTGTATCTAATTAGTATCCACATTTAGCAGGGAGAGAATTCGAAGCTAAGTGTGGTTGGAGACTTCCCCAATGTCAAGCAAAATGTAAGGAGTGGAGGTAGAACTCGCCCTTTCACTCAAAAGCTCATGTTTTTTCAATTCCAGCTGGGCCAAAATAGTATATATAAATTTGTTCTTGACATGTCAGCTTATTTGTCACGAATATTATAATTTGGGTTGAGAAACCCATAATTGAAGAAATACTGTAAAATTCATATGGGAGACCCCCAAAAACACTTTTATTTTTGGACTCAGGGTAATTTGTTTTCTTATATTGTAATCAGAATACCCAGTGGAATTCACATACTCATTAAACTCCTCAAGCAGAGAGCAATATAAACTAACACAGTGGAAATAAGGTTAATGAATATAATGAGTGAAACACCTTACGAGGGGAAATTGGTGTGTAGCATTGAAATCCTCATTTTCTGCAGCTTGAGGAAATGCATCTAGCTGCTGGTTTAAATTACTGCTGTGCAGCTGTGATCGTGCCATTAGGAGGTAGAGGGATGCACAACTGGACACGTCACCAGGAGTCACAGATGTGTCAAGAGAGTTGGTTAGATGTTACTTGTTTTCCAGTTATCAGCAGTTTTCTTTAGCTATGGAACTCTTTCAAAAAGATCCCTTCCCTGCATAGGGTCAACCCCAAGTATAATCATTATAGACAGATAAACACTCTATGCTAAGGGGTTTACATAACACAATATAAAACGTTTTTCATGACTTAAAGTGTTGTATTAATAAAAAAAAATTGTTATTCATTAATGTCTTCTGTCTCCCACAGAATTTATTAGGTAGCTATGAGATGTCAGATACTCTGGTATCCCTGAAAAAAACAACAACAACACATGCATGAAATTTTCTGCCTGCCCCTAAGAGGTCGATGGGGTAAAGTAGAGAAAATTGCAGTAGTGTTTGGATATTACTTTAGAAGTAATATGACCATATGCTGCAGAAGCACGCAGATCCATGCTAGGAAGGTGGGAGAGTCTTCCCTGAAGGGGCTTTGTTCGAGATAAGGCATAGGAATTATATGGACTGGGACACAGGGAAACTGAGTAGAAATAAACAATAGCAAATGCAGAGAGTTGTGAAATACTATTATGAGTGCAGAGCTGAATGCCATGAGTATGATTGTGGCATGGGCTGTAAGGATTGCCAATAAATATGAAGAACAAAGTGGAAGCTAGAATGTAAAATTAAATAATACAGAATTTGTGATTTCTCTCATAAGCAACAAGGCTTCCTGAGGTCTTCCAGAAGGGGAAATATGCAATTGTATTTGTAATTTTGTGATAATTGGGGATAACAGAAATGTATATCCCACAGTTGTGGAATCTGAGATCATGAACCCAGCAGATTCAGTATCTGGTGAGGCCCTGCTTTTTGCTTCATAGAAGGGAACCTTTCCCTCTATCTTCACATGGTTAGAGGGGTAGAGAGTGCTCTGGGGTCTCTTTTATAAGGACACTGATCTCAAACATGAAGGCCCTGCCATCATGACCTAATCACCTCCCAAAGGCCCTGCCTCCTAATACCATTACCTTGGGGATTAAGTTTCAACAACAGAGTTCTAGGGGGACACATATATTCAGTCTATATTACTGGGGTGTGAGGAATATGGTCAGATATCAAGAGTGATCACAGCTATAAAAACATCTTCATCATTGCAGAAAAGGTCTATCAGGCGGTACTGAATAAAGTTGGTTTTGTTACAATGAAAAAAATAAGAATGATCAGACATTGAGAGTAGGGGATCCTGACTACAACTGGGCTCTTGAGAACAAAGGACAAAGCTTAGTCTAAAAGTCTCAGAAGGGCCTGTCTACAGTTAGGTCAAGGAGGGAGTCTTTGTCATATTCCATAACACATACTTGCTCATGCACAGCCCTCCTGCGTTTTCTTGCATCATCGAAGAGAGCCACAATTTTACATTCTATAGCAACAGGACCCTTACTTCCAGTCACCCAGTAACTGCCAAAGTGCCAATGAGACTTTACTTTTCATCCATTATACCATTATACCAGCCTTGCTTATTTTACTGATGTCAGAGATCCTATTTGCCTTGTTTTCTAAGTAAGAAAAATTAAATAATGTGTAAAGTCACATGTCTGCCTAGCAGTTAATTTATAAACAGAAACGATGTCTATCTACTGATCTACTGGTTTTTCATTGGAGAAGAAATTACCTTTAACACACATTTTTCAGTTTAGGATGAAATAATTTTACAAGGTATGCATAACATGTTTTAAAACACAGAAAAATATATGCTATTGCATTTTTTAAAAAATAGTAGAATTCATTCAATTACAATTTTAAAAGCAACATTTTCCAGAGAGAATATTTCTGTTTGTATTTATGAGGAGTCAAATGAATATCAAACTCATGACATTGGTCTCCCTTGCATGGTGCTTCAAACTGACTGATGTAAAACAAACAAACAAACAAACAAAACAAAAAACTGACTGTATTTGTTTGACAGTTACCAAATAAAGTAATTAGTAACTCAATATCAAAGCTGGAGAAAATAATACTTTGTCTGTGATAAGCTCTAAAAATATGGTATAAGTACATCTACAAAAGCCAAAAATAATCTTTAGAGAGTTTCAGAATTCATATAATAGATTTTCATGTATGTTAAAGTCAACAAAAATACATTCTTACTTTTAAATTTAATCCAATATTGTTATCATAATTTGAACTTGTTTTTTACTTTAAGGAACTTGGTTTAATATACCAGCACTTTAGCTGGCTTAGTAACTAAATTAGAACTATAAAAATTTAAAGCTTTAGAGTAAAATTGGCTATTATTTTGATTTTTAATAAACCTTGGCAAATATCTTCATGGAAATAATAGAATGAGTCAATGATAATGCAAAATGATATGCCTGAAGTGTTCTATCTATATAGATGGAATTGAATAAAGTCAGATTCTTATGATAACTTTTAACCTACTATCTTTCTGTGTTCTTATTGATTCTAAGATACCAATCATAATTCTTATTTTTTTAAATTTAATATATTATAATCAGGTAGGAAGTTCTTTTATCAGCATATTTGGGTTTTGAGAAGGTAATTTGGAATCAGATGTGGTGCTTATAAGCAAAGCATGGATGATCTGAATTATAGTTGGAAGAAATACACTAGTAAATACTTCATCTCCCTAAGTATCTATTTTCACTTTATCTATTCAAAATATAAAAATTGAATGAGATACCTAAAGTCTTTTTATCATGCCAGACGTAGGAATTTCAGAAAGCTGAAATAGCAAAAAGTTAGCAACTCTGTTTATCATCTATCTATTATCTACTTATCTTTTAGTCTATCACATATATATACCTATATATTCTCCTTATTTCCTTTTTAAAAATGCCCTTTGTTTCCTCCTTCTATTGTTCTTTGATGCTGCTAGCTTTCCATTTGAAAATATTTAATGTTCAGTAACTCCTATAGAACACTTTGCTGTGACACTTGAACTCTTAGAAAAAGCTGCTATGTAAAATCATACTCAAAACATGAGAAAAAGATATCCTCTGTGAGAAATTCCAAGGCCACTGAGACTAAAGTACATGGTGTATAGAGTACTCTGTCTTCCTGAAAAGACAAACATTCAAAAATCAGCATTTCATGAACTATTTAAGTCTATAGCCTATTCAAGCAGAATTCTCCTAGGGACTATCACTGAGAATCCTTACACAAGTTTTTGCAAGCAATATATTAAGAGCAACCAGTTGCTAAAGTTGTATATTTCTTTAATGTGGCAGAAAAGTGCTAGAGGTAACATTTCTCTTAAAAATATCCCGAATAAAGGGTTATGATGTCTTAAATTATTTCAATGTCTCTATGGATTTAAGCATAATGATGTCCTGCTTCCTAAGTCCTCTGACGAAGCTGCATTATAATAGTCAACTAACTTAAACAAAAGAGGTTGGGAATGCTTAGGAAAATGAAAGAGACTTGGCAGTGGACAGGTTAAGGGAGTTTGAGGAGTGGTGTTTTCCTATCCTCAATGCAATTACTGACATATAAAGCACCAGGCAAACCTATTTAGAAACCTAAGTAGGTCAGAATGGGCTTCCAGACATTTAGCTAAGGGGAGAGCTGGATTTCTATAATTCTAGCATTTGGAGGCCCCCCTAAAGAGAGACTGATCAACTGATGATAAAGAAGCCCGAAATGGAATTCCTCTTCCTGTATTCTCCTCTCTACATTCAACACCGCCATTACTTCAAAGATGCAGGGAAACAAGACTCACATCATCTTGGATGGTATTCTAATTTAATGTTCACATTGGTAACTCATATGTTTATATTACAAATCACACCGAAAGGTAATAAAACACACTCACTCTACTTGGCCAGTAGAGAAAGCAATCATGTTTGGCAATCCTGGTAACAATAAATTATCTACAATAAATTATTCAGGGTAAAGTAAAATATAACATATTCAGAATCAGACTTTTCTTTGAATATACAATTTTCCACTGGTGGAACCTGAGGAGATTTTACTTAAAAATCTCTGTGCTCTATTTCTACTGGGAAAAAAATCAGTATAATCAGTGTTGCCTAAGCTTTCAATGAGGGGCAAATGTGAAAGCATCCATGGAAAAGTGCTGTGTTAATTTTTACTATCATTATGTTATTTATTTAAGGTAACAGTCAATGGATAATAAAAATAACTGATAGACTCCTTTTTGCATTGAATGAAAACCTATAACTCTAAGCTAAAGTTGAACTCTTTTTCCTATTTTGGTAGACAGAGTCTAAGTATAAGTCTCAATGTCCTTGACCTTGACTAACCCCCTCCCTTGGATGTGGCTGGAACTGGTAAATATGATGAAATGTCACCCCTGTGATTATGTTATATTACATAGTTGACCTCAACATAGGGAGACTATCTGGGCAGGCCTAAGATAGCTATGAAAGCTCTTTAAATGCATAGATTATTTCCCAGCTGATGGCAGAAGAGGAATGTAAAGATGGAATACTACTAACAATACACTGATAAATAGTGAGATCTTCTGAATTTCTCTTACTCATGTTCCTTTTCATTGTAACATTGCAAAATTGTTCACCAGCCCAAAATAAGTCCCACTTATTTGACCAAATCAAAGACCATCACAAAAAATTAAAAAGCTAGTGAAAAACAGTATTTCATCTAGCATGTTTTATACATCCCCGAGACTACTTTTTTCATCCATACTTGGAGAGAGTTTTTGATTTTCAAGTGCTCCTCTCAGTTGTGATTTAGCCTTAATATACCTTGATTATATGCATGAATCTGCTTTTTCCCCCTCTTCACACCAGCATCTTTATTTGAAGCCCTTATTTTCATTTTCAAATTAAACTCAGAGAGTGTTGAATTTCTCTTTCATGTCCAATCCTATAACTTTGCTTTAATATTTCAAGCTACCTATTTTTTTAGTTAAAAAAAGTTCCCTACAACAAAGACACCTGGAAATTCGGGTAAAAGTTAAAGAAAAGTTACTTGTATTTTCCACAAATCTTTATAATTCTCTGTGATTAATTTAAAACATTACTTTCTACTTCAGGAGACATATCTTCTGTGTGAAGTTCAGACAGGCCTCACTATTATTAAAGATCTAAGACTAACATGATACCTGGACAGATCTTTTGTTTCAGAATTTTCTTATTCTAAAAGATAAGATATTATAATACCATTTTATCAGCACTGCAAGGGAATTTTACAGAGGTTAAATGATACTCTTCACAAATATAATAGCATGTGATTTTGGGAGTAGAAAGAGTGGAATATAGAAACTACATCTTCCACCTGTTAAAAATTATAATTTTAATTAAGTCAACAAAGGGAAAAATTACCTAAGTTTGAGTCATTATGGCAGCACATAGAACAAGTTGATGATCATCTGTTGTGCAATACCCTGTACTAAGTGCTGAGAATGAGATAAAGATAAATCAAAATAAACCCTGTTCCAATGGGTTCTTGGGCATCAGTGGAGAATAAATCTGCATTGATGATTCCATTACATTATAGCAAGGGATGCATTCATTGAGAGAGGAGAAAACTGTAGTGGGTTCAGAGTTAATGGGGAATAGCTGTTTCTGTAGTGACCAGGAAGGGCCTCAAGGGAGAAGGAGAATTAGATTTAGTGGCATGCAGATTATAAAAATACTTTCATGAACAGAGAAGTATCTTTACAAAAACAAAGCATTAGATTATTCAGGTATGAGGTGAGTTACTTAAGGAGAGAGATTTTTTGATGACATAAATTATTATTATGAAATCATATTTTCCGGTTTTCAAATTACCTTAGCTTGATATTCACCATATATTGTGTGTTTCTCCCCATACTAAGATATTTCTATTCCACTTTCAGAATACTAGAAAGTAATGTATGAAACATTATTTCATAACAATGATTAAAATACCTAAAATATAGCATTTATTTACTATATGCTAGATCTTCCTGGACTTAAGCACTCTACATGAATTTTGTCTTTAAATGTTTAGATAACATTGGAGTCTTGAGAGCTAAATACTTTCACTGTGGTGTTAGGAATTAAACCTCATATTTCATGAGGCTTGTTTTTTGATAAAATTGTGTGTGTGGTTTTTAATTTGAATAACTTATGTCTCTCTGAAAAATAAAAGTAAACTTTAGAGATGGAAGGAGTTAGAAATAATCTAACCCAGTCATTTTCTAACTACTGTGGGGGGTAGGAGAGGTAGGGGTGAATATGCAAAGAACAAGACCCAGAGCCATGCTCCATTGATGTAGATTTAGTCATATCTCTTCCAAATACATTCTCTCTCTCCCATAGTTCTCCCAAATCTCATCCCATTATGCATCAGATCAAAGACCAAAATCTCATCATCTAAATCATTTCTTGGAGCAGATGAGTTTTCTGGTTGTAATCCCTAAATATAGTTTTTGGGACAAAATATCTTTCCAAGTTTGTACCTATAAAACAAAACACAAGTTATTGGCCTCAGTGACATTAATAGGGAAGGTACATAGGATATGAGCCATGAAAGTTCAGTTTGAGAAGTGTAAACGGTTGGAAAATAAATACCTATTTAATAGGAGTTCTGATCTACCTGGAAAAATGTTAAAGATTTCTTGGTTAGATTTCAAGGCTTAAAAGGAATAATTTGTTGCTCCTTTCCTTATGCTCTGATTAGTTGGTTCCATCCTCTGTGTCATTCTTCCTTTTCATGAAAGGTAGTATGTGTTTGCAGTTACATAGCTTATCCATCAGTCTGCTTCCTGCCTCTTATGGTTTGTATACCCCAAATTTATATGATGGAATTCTAACCTCTAATGTGGTGGCATTAGGAGGTGGAGCCTTTGGGTTGTGCATAGGTCAAGAGTGGAGCCTCATGAATGGGATCAGGACCCTATAGAAGAGATTCCACAGACCACTCTTGTGCCCCTTTTACAATGTGAGGATACAGCAAAAAGATGGCCATCTAGGAACCAGGAAGTGGGCTCGCCACAAATACTTAACCTTCTGGTACCTTAAATTTGGACTTTCCAACCTCTAGAAATATGAAAAATAAAGGTTTGTTATTTACAATCTGCACAGCTTATGGCATTTTTGTCATAATGGCCTGAATGATGTAAGACACAGCTAGGAGAATTTTGGGGTTTCAACTGCCTCCTTTGGTACTTCCTATGTCTCTTCCAGTTCAAGCTGGCAATGTTTCTGCTGAAATAATTTTCTCAAGAACTTTATGGATTTCAGGTGGATTTCAATGGGGTTCAGTCATTAGACAAAAGATATCCTCAAGGATTTTTTAAAAAAAATTTTATTGAATTTAGTGGGGTGACAATCCTATATAATAAAACCCTTATATGCAAATCGACCAAACTGTGGAACAACCGGCTGCTATGATGCACACTGACCACCAGGGGGCAGATTCTCAATGCAGGAGCTGCCCCCTGGTGGTCAGTGCACTTCCACAGGGAGAGCACCACTCAGCCAGAAGCCAGGCTCACAGCTGGTGGGACCCCAGTGCTAAAGACCCCTCAGGGGAAGTTCAACTGCTGGCTTAGGCCCTCTCCCTGCTTAGGCCTGAGATGGTGCAGGCTGGGCTGAAGGGACCCCCTCGCCCCAGTGCATGAATGTCATGCATCAGGCCTCTAGTGGTTAATAAAATTACATAGTTCTCAGGTGTACATCACAGACTTTTTGGAGATAATCCCTCTCTGCCTTCTGTTCCGATGGCTGAAGGACAATGCTCTCAATTTTCCTAAGCTGATAGAGAGGATCTGCAAGGCACATTTATTAATTTCTTGAAGGGCCCTTTGTAAGATTGAATACCTTTTTTCTTTTTCAATAAATTCTGATATTAAGCAGAAGGTTGTGTAGTTGCATCCTCAGCTTTTCTGTATGCCATGCTTTTGGAGGAGGATCCTGAGTTTTAGCATCCTTTACCATCTGGAAAGGCTATTTCAAAACCATCAGTATCCAGTTTATTTTCTTTTAAAAAATATTCCTTCGATTGACCTCTCTCGCGTTTGACTACATGTGGCAAGAAAAAGGCAGGTGGCACCTTCAACACTTTGCTTAGAAATCTCCTTAACTGAATAAGCAAGTTCATCCCTTACAAGTTTTGCTTTCCACATACGTCAGGAGGCAGTTTTGCTAAGCTTTCTGCTATAACAAGGATACGCCCTCCTGCAGTTTTCAAAAACATGTCTCTCCCTTGATTTTTGAGCCCTGATGTTGTGTCCTTAAAGGTTATACTTTACTAACAGTCTGAGCAAGGAAATTTTGGGTTTCTCTCTAATGCTCCTCAAAATTCTTCCAGCCTCTGCCCAATGTCCAGGTTCAGTGCCACTCCCACATTTTGAGGTGTTTCTTACAGCAGCACCCCATTCCCAGGTGTTAAAATGCGTGTTATTTTTCATGTGCTGTATAACAAATTACCACAACTTAGTGGTGTCAAACAACAACATTCGTTTCACAGTTTGTGTGAGCTAGGAGTACAGGTGTGTCTTGTTTGATCCTTTGGTTGGGATCTCACAAAGTGGCAAGCCAGGCATTGGCCCCATTTGGGTTTTCACCTGAATACTTCACTGAAAGAGGATCTGCCTCCCTGCTCAGGTGCGGGTTGGCAGCATTCATCCCACGTGGCTATTGAGTTTATGAGAGACAAATATCTAATTCCCTTGAGAAGGCTAACCCCTATTTTTTAAAACTACTGTTTGAAATTCTCTGCTATTTAGTTAGTCCCTTATTCTGTAAAGTCAACTCTATTTTTTTTTTAGACAGCCCCCTATTCTGAACAAAATAACTTTGCTTTCTACCCTGCTTGACTTATAAGGAAGATAAACTTAGCTGTCTGACCTTGTAGGCCAGAGACTAGATACACCCATACTCTCATGTCATGCCAGATGTATTTTTTAATTGGATAGAACTGTGTTGTTCTCAAGGCCACAAGCTTCCAGGAAGATAACCACTAAGCACACATAGGGATGGCTCTTTAATAAAGAGAAAATTTCTGCTTGTTGCTCTGCTTAGAATTTGAATTCATTTTTCTCTAAGCCCACCGGTGTATATTAAAGTGTAGCTCCAAACTTTCTAAGCGTTGCTTGTTTGTGTGTGTGTGTGTGTGTTTTTTTTCCCCCATCTTCTGCAACACCCTCGCTTTTCTTAGGTCTGTGCTCAAATGTTAGCTCACTAAGAAGACTTCCTCAAACTACCCCATCTCAAGCAATGCTTCCTATTTTAGTTCTTATTCCTTTTCCTGCTTTCTTCTTATTCATAGTACTATGACTTCTTGCCACGTTGTGTATTACTTTGTCTAATTTTTGTCATGTCTGTTTACCTATCGGACTATGAGTTCTATCTGGGCAGGGCTTTGTTATTGCCTTGGTAGTGTTCATTCACTGTTTTTTACCTTATTAGCTAAGAGAATGATTCTCACATGCCATGGGCACAAAAATATTTACTGAGTTAATGAATGGAAATCAGTCTCCTGGTGTGTAATTAGTGGATTATTAGACGAAAATTATAATTAGAAGATACTTAAAAATAAAATAAAAGTTTTGTGCATCAAAACTCATGGAGTCTGGCCAGTATATAGAGGTGTGTCTCTGTGTTTGAATGCATCATGTTTGATTTATTTGTTCAAGGATGGTGTACATGCTTTAACGCATAAACTACCTTATAGAGACCAAATATATTTTGTCTACAACTTTAAAGGTTGATTTATAATTAGTAATGCCTTTTGATTTAAACCTTTGGGTTAAATTTTTATAATGCCCTACTTTAAAAATATTGGGCTTTATTTCTATGAACTTAGCCCATGGAAACACAGAGATGCACCCCTAAACACACATGGATGATTAAGAATCTAGGAAAAAGAACATTCACAGTGGCTATGAACATATTGTTGAATTATGGGCTCACTTAAAATCTTTATAGATTTCTGTATTTTATAATTTTGCTATAAATTATTATACAACAATGATTATTAATAGTGAAAAAATACCTAAATGTCTGTCTCCTTCATTTGTACTTAATTTATATTGAATATATGTGATTTAAACAATAAGTGTGCTCATAATGGATATGGCTCTGTGTATGTGTGTTGTGTGTGTGTGTGTGTGTGTGTATGTAATCACTTGAGAGCAGCCTGAGATATGAAAGGAGATACAAGAATGATTTCTGTATTGAATGAGATAATAGTCATTTTTGGACTACTCTGAAAGCAGAAAGAATACATCCTGCCATAATTCTATACTTTTTTGAGAATCATTTACTAAGTTATCTGAGTATAAAGTATTTAATGTTAAAAATATCTACAACCAACACTTTGAACCTACTGGTCAATACAATTCTTTTAACTTTACAATAGCTCTCTTCTAAGTGAGAAGTCATCAATGTTAATTGCTTTCAGTATTTCAAACAAAATAATGATAAAAAGTATGGATAGACTTAGTCCCTAAACATCATTCAACTTTCTGGACTGGGGAATTATTTCACATTCCAGCCCACATTGAACCTTTGCCTGTGACAAATGCTCAGTGATTAGGGTGACTTGTATCCGGTTTTGGCTGTGACTCTGTCTTGTTGAATACATTTTTGACAAGTTAACACGTGTGGTTTTAAATTTCTTCTCCTTTAAATAAGACCATTGGACCAGATATATTCTGTACTCCCTTCCTACTCCATCATTGTATGCATATATTATTTTATTTCTTTTTGAATTAACTCTCATTTGGTAGTAATTCTCAATGACTCATGAAGTGCCGTTTAAAATAGATTTTCATTGAAAACAGAAAAATCATTAAAATATTCTATAACAGAACCATACTGGCTTAAAATTGCATTTCCATATGGAATTAGGTCACTGATTTTAGTAGGCAATTTCAACATTTTTGGGACATTTCATCACCCTGGAATTAAGCAGCAAATTAAAATCTTCTGGAAAGAATAATTTTAATATTTAGGTTAGTAAATAAATAGCACAGGAATAACCTTAATGAAGTATACTTTTTTTAAATTCGGGATCCTCAGATAGAACTCAACATAATTAGTAAGTTTTCTAAGTATAGATAAAATTAAAGTAGAATTAATATTGAAAAAAGTCATAACAGTTACCTGATGTGATATTTTGCCTTCTAATTATCAACATATATTATCAGTATAAGTGTGTCAAATTTCAAATTTCTTAACTTATGTTTGAGATATAGAAAAGTTTGTATCAAGTTACCAGGTGTTTTTTTTGTTTGTTTGTTTGTTTGTTTTTTTTAATAGAAATGAAACTTCACTCCAGTCTAAAAGATTAGTGTGACCTTGAATAGTGAATTCGCTCTCTCAATTTTGTTACTATTAAAAATTGTACGCAGACTCATTTGAAAAAATATTTGGCCAAGATTTTTTTTTATAAAATTAAAATAAACATTAATAATAGTGGTAACTTCCTTAACATCACATACTTAAATAGGTATTTAAAATAACACATTATTATCAAGTCACAGGATATTAGATGGAACTTTAAAGCAGGGACTTATTTAGATGCTAGGAGCCCAGCGCACGATTCAAAATCGCGTGGCACCGCCCACCCTCGAGTCGCCAGTCCAGCCCTGCCTCCCTCTCCGGCCCTTGAAGCAGCCACGGCCACTGCTGATCAGGCCCTCCCCCAGCGCAGGTGCGCGGAGGCCCCTGCTGCCCCTCCCCTGACACTGCGCGCGCAACCTCCTCCTGTCGGGTAGACCCGTTATGGCGTCCCGGTTAATTAGCATATTTCTCTATTATATACAGTATATATAAATAATCTATAGAATTTATCAGCAGCTTCATTTATTTTGAACACTCTTACCTAGTACTAATATATTCCAACCACAATTCGAGTGCTTTCCAGAATTAGCTCATTGAATTTGGAAAGTAACCCTCTGAGGGAAATGCTCTGGTTATCATCTCCAGTGGACAGGTGTAAATTCCCAGGTCCCAGACTTCAGGTTCATTGCACCAGGACTAGGCACTAAAGGACAGACATCATTCAAACTCCTCAGTCTGTGCTCTCAGTCACTATATTAGACATCTCTTCAACAGAAAACGAAAATAGGCTTTATGACTTATTCAGAGTCTCGTAGCTATTTAATGGAAAACCAAATGGGAACAACATTCTCCCAAATCACTTTAATATGTCATAAATTGGGGCAAAATAATGGCAAAATAATTCAGGAAAATAAGAAATTTTCCTAAGGTAAAGTATCTTTTGGTTTCTGTTCACTTCCTATTACAGTTTTCTAGAGGCAGAAAATAAACACTTTAAAAAACAAACAAAACCCTTTACTCTGTTTCCCAGTATTTGCTGAATGATCCTAATTTTTATACAATGTTCCATGTTAACCTGAGCTAAAGAAAGGAGGAGGAACAATAGGAGGAGGTTGAGAATGGGAAATTATAAACAGTGATGCATATTAAAGAACAAGTATGGGCTTTTAATTTTGTAAACATAGAAATGAACATGGTTAGGGGCACACTTTCTGGAAGATTCCTCTATTATGTGTTTCTGAAATAGCATCCCAACCGGCACTGATGCAGATCTCCGCCCCACCTCGCCCAATAATCTGAATGTGTGTTTTTCTAGAATGAGGACATCATACACAAGGAACAGAAACCACAATGCCTCATGCATGAGGCAGCCGTAATGATACTATATATGTTTATGCATGCACTGTGTTAATAAATACCATGGAGTTGTAGCAAAATGCAATGATGCGACGTAGTTCATTTAAGGGAGTTACTTTAAAAAATAAAAATTGGAACTGCTTTACGTCCCACCCATTCTACTTCTGGAAATATATCTAAAGAAACCTGAAACACTAATTCGGAGGAATATATGCACCTCCATGTTCAGTGCAGGGTTATTTACAATAGACAAGATTTGGAAGCAGCTCAAGTGCCCATCAGTAGAAGAGTGCATGAAAAAACTATGGTACCTTTACACAATGGACACTTGGTCATAAGAAAAAAGGTAATCTTACCCTTTGGTGGACCTAGAAAGCATGATGCTGAGTGAAATAAGCCACTCAGAGAGAGACAAATACCATATGAGTTTACTCATATGTGGAATCTAATGAACAGAATTAACTAACAAAATAGAAACAAACTCAAAGATAGAGAACAGACTGACAGCTGTCAAAGGGGAGGGGGATTGAGGAGCTGGCTGAAAAAGATGAAAGGATTAAGAAAAAACAACAACAAAACAAAACAAAAACAACAATAGCAAATGGACACAAACAAAAGCCTGGTCAATTACTAGAGGGAAATGAGAGTGGGGGGAGATAGAAGAGGGTAAAAGGAGGGTAAATGGTGATGGAAGAAGACTTGACTTGAGGTGGTGAACGCTCAATGCAGTGTACAGATGATGTGTTATAGAA
The DNA here is from genome assembly GCF_027574615.1 of Eptesicus fuscus. NCBI lineage: Eukaryota > Metazoa > Chordata > Mammalia > Chiroptera > Vespertilionidae > Eptesicus > Eptesicus fuscus. The sequence continues at coordinate 97,672,978 of NC_072474.1, forward strand.
TTGTACACCTGAAACCTGTATAAGTTTATTAACCAATGTCACCCCAATAAATTCAAAAGAAAGGAAAAAAAAATAAAATAAAGAGGTCACACACTGCCACTTAGCCCCAGTTGATTGCTGCCACGCTGGAGTTTAAGCCAACTGGGGGAATTCTGATTTTGACTTTTATGCAAATTGTACAATATTAAAATGTTGGTGTTTTTGTGTGTGGGAAGATGATAAACCACGTCTATCCAGAGACCAGCTCCAGCCCAATTTTGCATGCAGAGTTTAACCTCTGTTATAAATAATCTCAGACAGATATTTAGTAGTGTTTTTATTGGTTGGTAGGTGTCCACATGCTTCTATGAAACTTTTCTTAAAACTATCATAATCCGTTTTCTGGTGAAGCAACTTGGAGGTACACAAAAAGTATTGTTGAATGCATGACGATTTATAGCACATTTTTTTATAGTTAGAAAGTAGACGTAAATTTTCTACAATTTTAAAAATAGAGAAAATCTGTTCTGGCTTGAAGTAATTACACTATTGTGCACTCACATTTACCTAAATTAATATTTAAAGATGGAACCAATTGAAAGTGAAATTAAATTAAACCAAGGTATCATGTTGCACTGGGTGCTGATGGTTTGTAATTGATCAGATATGCAAATGTCAATCTATAAATGTAATAAGCTATGCATACAAAATAGGTTAAATATAAAATGCTTAAGACAATATGTCATTAGAATGTAAGATGATGCTGCATAAAAAGATTGAGCTCAATTGCATAATAAATAATGTAAGAAAATATAATAGCTTTTGGAGGGTATTTGTGGAATGAAATTGAGAATTTCATAGAAACAACATTTCACATAAATGTGTCTTATACATTTGAACACTGCAAAGCTTCATGATTTTTGAAGAAGTTAGCTGCTTAATAAGTAATGTAATCAAGTTCTATAATTGGCATCCAGTGACTTACCTGCAGACAATTCTCATATCTGGGTGTGCTTATTATCATCCTGCCTACACAACTTTATTCTACTTAAATAATCCTAAAGTGAATATAGAGCGTGGTATATAAGCCTCAAATGTGTTCTTCATGGAGTATAAGCCTCAAATGTACATTTTTATACTTGAAGCACAACTCAGATATCTTTGAACTTTTTTAAACTTCCTACCTCACCTTTTATTTTTATTTTCTTCCCTTACCAAGAAGGGCAAATTAAATGGGAAAGGTATCATAGCAGTATATATATATATATATATATATATATATATATACATACTAGAGGCCCGGTGCATGAAAATTCATACACTGGAGAGGGGGTCGCTCAGCCCAGCCTGCCCCCTCTCACAGTCCGGGAGCCCTCAGGGGTGTGAGGCGACCCGGCGATCAGGGGAAGGTGACACCCCATCACATCTCTGCTGCTGCCACTGCCGGCAGTGCAAGCTTCAGCTGGCCCTTGTTACCTGAGCCTCGGGTGGCCTTGAGCATCTAGGCAGCTGACATCTGAGGCTTGCCTGCACCTCAGGCCAGCCCTGGGCGGCTGGGGGGCTGAGGAGACTGGGGGACTTCAGAGGGAGACGCACGGAGTGCATGCCTACCGCCCTGGCAGGGCTGAGGGGACTGGGTGCCATCATCTTGTGGCTGTGGGTGCTGCAATCTTTGAGGGCATGGCAGTCATGGCAGTCAATTAGCATATTACCTCCTCATTGGCTGTGGGCGTCACCATCTTTGAAAGCAGGGCAGTCAATTAGCATATTACCTCCTTATTGGCTGTGGGCCCCGCCATCTGTGTGATGGTGTGAGGGTCAATTAGCATATTTGCTCTTCATTAGATAGGATATATATATGGCATATCATATATATACATATACATATGTATAATGTTTTTATAGAGATATATAGTTGCAAATAAGGGCTTCTTAGAATTTAGCTGCCATTTCCTTGACCAGGATCATGACTAAAATCCAACAGACTTATTACTGAGGCAAAATGAACTTTATGTGGGATGTTATGGTATGTGGACTTGCATTCAAAATCTGGCTACTATACAGGGTGGCGGGGGGAGTAATTTTACTGTTATTCATATGGAAAATAATACAAAAATAAATAAATAATAATACAAGAATAAACTCTGTGTTTTACCTTCTCACAACTATAAACCTACTTTTGCCACCAACCTGTACACTAGGTCCTGCACTATAATCCATTATATTTTTTAACCATTATGATGGGCTAATTCTTTTCAGTAATGAAAATTTGAGGTACTATGGTCCACACAGATCATTAATGAGAGTCAATACTTAAACATAGCTAGGTTTTAGTTTCCTCATTTGTTCTAAGAATTCCAAGTATATAATGTCTTCATACTACAATGTGTGACACAGTATATTGTTAAAATATTATTCCAAATGCTAGAAGCCATTGCTACCAAGGATAGAAGTGGGTGGGAAGCATGAGCTAGGATTATGTCCAGGGCAATCTTAAAGCAGAGAACTGTGTGGAATGAGAGGTGAAATTAGATTTATATTTCATATTTAGAGGATGGTCCAACACATGTCCAGATTTAATTTAGGGCCAGACTTTATAAGACTGTGAAATTAATGAAGGTTGTTGTCATCTTTTCCCATGCATTTTAGTAATGCCAGATAACACGATTGGTATATGCAGAAAGCACTTCTCAAATAAGGGAGAAGTTATATTTGAAATGTTCTTATTTCATATTTTTAAAAGGTCTCTAAATAGTCACAATGCAATAAGTTGGTAGAGGTTTTTAATACTCCTTACACTTCTTTCTTTCCTAATACTTAGTTTTCCAAGTACATTTGAGTATGGGGGATGGCAGGGTATTGTAAACTCTCCAATGCTTAAAATTGTACCCAACATTTCTTTGAAATATAGTCCTCTTCTGTTTATTTCAATCTCTTCTAGCTTAATGTGTTGTTTTAGAATAAAAAGACCAATCTACTTGAAATAATGAATCATTAATAATACATTTCTGACAGGTCTTAAAAAGGAATCATTTCTGGACAGGCAAGAATGCCTTCTCTCTTTCACAGAACACTTGGCTACCTTGGTCTTGACTGATCGGAAAGAGCCTTCAGCTAAAACCCTGTGTGAAAAATCAATTACAAAGAGAAGGTGTGGGTTTTGTAGAGGTTGGAAAGCAAAATGGGTAACCCTCAGACATTTGTAAGTTTCACAGTGCTTTTCTCTTGTAGAGAAAAAATATCTTTTTGAAATTTTTGACCTCCCCTCCACACCTCAACCCAGGTTCTTTGAAAGTTTGAAATTAATGCTGAAAATAAAGTGTGACATGACTGAACTTATCAAACATTGTAGGGTCATTCAAAGGTCATACACTGTACTATGGAGGCTTTATATTCTATGGAATTCTTGGAACAAATCAGGGAACCACAGCCTTAAGGTATAAATAAGGAATCAATAGACTATGGATGTTTAGTCACATTATAGCAAGCACAGAGGTGTGTAAGACATAGAGCTTATCTTCTAGGAGCTCGTGGCGAGGGAAAACTGGTATAATTAGGAAAGGAAACACATGGAATTCTTTGATAGTTTGGAGGGAGGAGAGAATGCACACGGGTGAGGGGACCTTAGGGGTTTTGGAAAAGAAGAGTGTTTGACAGGTTTTGTGCTAAGAACCTCCATCCTTTGAAGGACAAAGGACAGCTACTGCAGGTTGTTTCAGAAAGAACAAAATGGAGGTCAGAAGTCAGAGGTACAGACTCCTGACATTTTCTTCCTCTTTTCAGGGAAGGTAAGACGACGGTGGTGACAAGATCACCTACCGTGTGTTTGAACTGTGAAGCAGCAAACTCGGGATATGCTATCACGCTCAGGAGGAATGCCTGGGAGTGCGTCATAGGAGGCAGCACAAGGTCAGTGGCTTCTGTGCTTTGGGGAAAACTCTCTGTGGCAATTTAGCTGGAATTAGCTCTATTCCTGCCCAAAGCCACAAGCCCTTGAGGTATTGTTAACGAAAGCTACCTGACTAATGAAGCAATGTAACACTGTGGCCAAGATTCTGTGCCTCCACTGGGCTGCACCAAGCAATCAGTGAGCCTACATAATGGGATCTGTGTGAGGCCCCATTTGGTCAGCATGGCTCTGACCTTGTGTTGTCTCCAAACTGGGAGAATGCAGGATTCGTTTGTTTGTTTGCTTGCTTGCTTCCATAGATGTTTGCATTCATTCTATTGTTTGTTTGTTTTTGCTTTTCCTTTTCTCTGTCTTTGTACGGGGGATAGGAAAATAAAATTATTTCTCTCGATAGGTTTCCTAGATTGTTTCCTAATATTCCTCTTATGTTTTCTAATCTCTTCTTTAATTTCTTTCCCCAAATATGAATACCTCTAGACTTGCCATAAGTACAATTAAGGTAATTTAGAGGACAATGGAAGTGGGGACTAGAGGTGGACACTAGAGAGTGGAAATGCAGACACACTGTGTGAGGGGCTGGCACCAGGAAGGGTGTGGCATCCTGGGTTCCAGGGCACCTCCCGGTCTACCTGGAGCTCAGCTAACTACCTATGACCGAAGGCCTGTGTAAGTCAGCCAGTTATTTCTGAACTTCTATCATGTTTCAGGAATTATGCAGATGAATAATGTAAGGCCAACCCCCTCAAGTTGCTTAGAGTGTAATTTATGACAGGCTGAGTGAGTAAAGCAGACAGTTTGAAGCAAGGGCAGTGATAGAACTATGAACAGGGGCACTTCTGTCGCCTTGAGGGTAGGGCTCTGGAAAATATTCCTGGAGAAAGCTCTACCTGAACTGAGACACATTACAGCAATGGCAGCATTAGATTCACTTCAATTGAGGTTAATGGTATCAAGCTAGTATCTATCCCTTAGTGTGAACTTGTGCATATATATATATATATATACATATATACAGTATATATACATATATACATGTATATATGTATATATGTATGTATATATGTACTGTATTTCATATATATGTCTGTGTGTGTGTGTCAAATGCACATGTAGATGTATGCATTTGTATATGTGTGTTTTTATAATACAGTATATATGTGTACACACATACACAAACACACCTACACACAGTTCATATTACTTTTAGAGTTTAATTGGAACATGGATTTTAGGGAACAATGAAAGCCCCTAGTCTAGCTTGGCTCTTGTTTTAAAAAATTATCCCGTGCCTATTGTGACAAGGAGAAGCCATGGACCCATTTTGAGTGTTACCCCAAGCCTTCAAGGTCTTTAAAAGGTTATATTCTACTTAAATCATAGTCCAAAAGAGCGAAGGGCTCATGGAAATGTGCTGCCCACTGGCATGGAATCCAGGTAGCATTGAACGAAATGTTTGAAAGGGCTGTGTCGCCCCGTGGCCACCACCAGAGAGCTCAACAGGAATTGTTCTTTGAACAACACTCTAGAGTAGTTCATGAAAGAGCAACTTTGAAATGTTTTGCCACAGAAAGGGCTGGAGAGAAGCTGAGAGACACAGGAGGGCTTAGAAAGATTCCACTAGGAGCAGTTACTAGGAAGTGACTAGCAAAGAAAGCAAATGTCAGCTTCTGGAAGCCCCTGTGTTGACAGTGGCTGCTGCCATGTGCTTCACTGAGAGCATCTGCTAAATTCTGAGATGCTGCCATGGGAGCAGTGGGAAAAGCCATCATTGGAGGGTAGGCGGGCCATCAGTTTCCAGCATCCTAATATACCACCCTTAAAACCAACATGGGAGGTCGCAATGTGGGATTTTTCTTTATATCCCTGACAAAGATTAAATAATTTCCCAACAAGAGAAACTGGAACTAACAGGATTTTCAAGTGGAAACATAGGATTGTAGACAGGATTGAGATGAAGCCTGTTTTTTGTTAGATTTGTGCCTATGGCTGTCCATCCAATGCCTATACCATGGTACTGTTTTGAGAATATAATTAGAACATATATGTTTAAGACTATATGGTAGAAAGAATGCTCCCCGAATAGGTCTACATCCTAATCCCCAGAATCTGTAAACATATTACTTTACGTGTCAGAAGGAAGTCAGATATGCAATTAAGCTGAGGATCGTGAGATGGGGAGATTATTTAGGTTTATGCAGGTGGGACTCACGTAATCATGAGTCATGAAAAAAGGGACATAAGTAGGTGAATATGAAGACAAATGACATGTGAGGACAGAAGCAATGGTTGGAGTGGTGTGTTTTGGAGATGATTAAGTAGCCACCATATAAGGAATGCAGAGGTACTGGAAAGCTAGAAAAACCAAGGAAACAAATACCCTCTGAAGCCCCCAGATTCTCCTTGGAGCCCCCAGAAAGAATGCAGCCATGTTGACACCTTGATTTGATCTCTATAAAATTCATTGTGAAATTCTGACTTCTAGATTTGTTTGATAGTGAGTTTGTGATATTTTTTACAGTGGCAAATAAGAAACTAATGCAAAGTATTACAATGCATATCATAGACAAACTATTTCATAAATGGATATATTATTAATAATAGTTTTATGTTGGGAAAAGTATATTCTTTCAAAACACTCCTTTAGACCTCAGTTGTATTTCAGCTCCAGGCCCATATAAGCAACAAAACCAGCCACAGTCAGGACCAGCTGCATTGAATAATGACCCCCTGCCCAAGTGCCTGCCAATCAATCAGTGGAGACACAACCCTGAAAGGACACACCTGGAAAACACTGACTATTCCATCAATATATTCCCCTGGGACCTCCCCTAAAAACTCCACCCTTAAAACCATTAGGATGGAGGACACTTATCTTCCCTTTCTCCCTCCCTGCCCCAGTCAAGTTAATTAATTTCCTCACTCCTAATATCCAAGGGCCTTTCCTTTACCTCCATCACTTGTTTTCTAAGCCCATTTCTTCCAGGAATTACTAATTTTACCTTTGTCATTTACCAAATAAATGTTCTCTTATTAAAAACTAGAGGCCTGATGCACGAAATTTGTGCAAGAGTTGGCATTCCTTCCCCTGGCTGCTAGCACAGGCTTCCCTCTGGCACCCGGGACCCAGGCCTACCTTGCAGCCCTGGCTTCATCCAGAAGGATGTCCAGTCTAATTAGCATATTACACTTTTATTATTATAGACTAGAGGCCTGGTGCACAAAATTTGTGCACGGAGTAGGGGTTCCCTCATCTCAGCCTGCACCCTCTCCAATTGGACATCCCTCTTGCAATTTGGGACCACTGGCTCCTAACTGCTCACCTGCATGCCTACCTGATTGCCCCTAACTGCCTCTGCCTGCCAGCCTCATCACCCCTAACTGACCTCCCCTGCCGGCCTCATTGCCCCCAACTGCCCTCCCCTGCCAGCATGATTTCACCCCCAAAGGCCCTCCCCTGCCAGCCTGATTTCACCCCCAAAGGCCCTCCCCTGCTAGCCTGATTTCACCCCCAATGGCCCTCCCCTGCAGGCCTGATCTTGCCCCCAACTGCCATCCTCTGCTGGACAATTTGGTTCTGATTGGTCGGTTTCTATGCCAGTGTCAAAAGCTCTGCCTCCTAGGAAACCATTGGCTCCCCACAGCACTCAGATTTGGTTCTGATTGGTCGGTTCCTATGCCAGTCAGCATCTTTGGGGCTATCTCTGGGCCTGATCAGAGAGGTATGGCTTAACAGCAGCCCCCACAGAGGCCAAGAGAGAAAGAAAAGCCCAGCTGCTGGCAAAGCTCAGAAAGAAAGAGGGAGAGAGAGAGGCAAGTACTGATCAACAGCTGCCACTGAGGCTGTGGATCAGACCCTGCCTCTCTCTCTGGGTTTCTGCCCCCTCGGCAGTCAATGCTGGATCACCAGGCTGCAGTGGGGCAGTCAGTGCTGGGTCGCCACAGCAACCCAGTGCTGATCGAAGGACGTCTGGGTTGGTCAGCCTTTGGTCATGATCAGTGGTTACAACCCTGGCCTTTTATATATTAGACTAGAGGCCCGGTGCACGATATTCATGCACAGGAGGTGTGTCCCTCAGCCCAGCCTGCACCCACTCCAACCTGGGACCCCTTAAAGGATGTCTGCCTGCATATTTAGGCCCGATCCTACCTCTCACAATCCAGGACTGCTGGCTCACAACTGCTAGCCTGCCTGCATTCCTGATTGCCCCTAACCACTTCTGCCTGCCAGCCTGATCACCCCATAACCAATCCCCTGCCAGTCTGATTGATGCCTAACTGCTCCCCTGCCAGCCTGTTTGCCCCTAACTGCCCTCCCCTGTAGTCCTGGTCACTCCTAACTGCACTCCCCTGGTCCCCCCCCAACTGCTCTCCCCTGCAGGCCTGGTCCCCCCCAACTTCCCTTCCCTGCAGGCTCTGTCACCCCCAATTTCCCTCCTCTGCCGGCCCGGTCACCCCTAACTGCCCTCCCTTGCAGGCTTGATTACCCCCAACTGCCCTCCTTTGCAGGCCTGGTCCCTCCCAACTGCCCTCCCCTGATGGCCATCTTGTGGTGGCCATCTTGTGTCCACATGGTGACAGCTATCTTTGACCACATGGGGGCAACCATCTTGTGTGTTGGAGTGATGGTCAATTTGCATATTACTCTTTTATTAGATAGGAGGATAGAGGACTGGTGCACAGGTGGGAGCCTGCTGATTTGCCCTGAAGGGTGTCCCAGATGAGGGTGGGGGTTCCCTTGGGGCATGGGGCGGCCTGGGCGAGGGGCCTGTGGTGGTTTGCAGGCCGGCCACACCCCCCAGTGACCCAAGATGAGGCCCTGCTAACTGGGATTTATTTATCTTCTATAATTAAAACTTTGTAAGCTTGAGCAGAGCCAAGCCTCCTGCTTGCTCTGTGGCTGCAGCCATTTTTGTTGGGACTTATTTATCTTCTATAATTGAAACTTTGTAGCCTTGAATGGAGGCCTAGGCCAGCCAGGGTGTGCAGAAAGCTTGACTTCCTCCATCACTGGGGGCAACTCAAGCCTCCTGCTCTCTCCAGCTCTGTGGCTGCTGCCATTTTTGTTGGGATTTATTTATCTTCTATAATTAAACTTTGTAGCCTTGAGTAGAGACCTAGGTCAGCCAGGGTGTGCGGAAAGCTTGGCTTCCTCCATTGTTGTGGAAACCCAAGCCTCCTGCTCTTTCTGTGGCAGCAGCCAACTTGGTTGGGTTAATTTTCATACTCACTCCTGATTGGCTGGTGGACATGGCTTGTGGGTATAGCGGAGTGATTATTAATTTGCATATTACTCTTTTATTAGATAGGATACTCCTTGAGGAAACAATAACACATTAATTTGTTACTTTATCAGCTACAATTTACAAGAGCACAGGATAGTTCTTCTTCTTCTTCTTCTTCTACTTCTTTTTTAACTAGAGGCTGATAAAATGTCTCAGAGGTGTGTGTATTAAGGTGGGGCAGGGGAATGGGACGGGGGATAAAAAACAAACTAGGGGGGGAAAGAATAACACCCAGAAGGAGGTAAGAGCTGGCTGGTTCCTTCTCAGCCTTATTTAGGGGATGGAGTTGTAGCCTCTGAACAAAACAATAGATCCCTTCCTCCAACCCTACTTAGGGAGAGAGAAAAACAGCAAAAGGCTGTTGCTTTGGGCCGCCTTAGACTCCTAGAGAAGGGAGAAAAGCTAGTGTTGTCATGAATTATGGAAAAGGGGGGAGGAGGTACTAGGTAGGGTAAAGGTCAACTTTGTGTATATAATTCTTTTACCTCATACCATTATAATCAGGACTAGAGACCCAATGTATAAAATCATGTGTGGTTAGGGTCACTAGGCCTACCTGCAATAAGCGCCATGTTCACCACCCAGTGTCACTCCTCCACCTCCATGATCCCTGCCCTGCAAAGCTCCATGCTCACAGCCCCCACCCTGCAAGGCTCCTCAGCCTCCATGGCCCCGCCCCACCATGCTGTGAGAGCTGGATCAGTCATTTGGTCTTCCTGGTCTTCATGGCCACTGGCTTTTTATATAGATAGATTACCAGTATTTTTCTCATTTTAATTGGCAATATGTTATTCACTCTAAGTGCTAAATTCATTCACCAAATTATTCAAACATTAACAAATATGCAAAACAAATTGGTTTAAGTGCATACTCTTAACAAATATCTTTTGTGCAAACAATATCTCAAATAGTTAATATCAAGTTACCATTTATTTATTTCCTATTTTGATACATTCTACTTCTATATCCCTGCTTCTTTTAACAAAAATTGTTTGTTTGTTTTCTCATTTGCTATTTAGAATTAGTCTGAGGATAACAACCATTTTTCATTAAACAGGATTCTGGCTGGGGCACAAAATGAAAGCAATGATTGACTTATCTTAAGCCTTTCTTCTGACTTTGGAAATTCTGGATTTCTTATTTTTTCAGGTAGTTTTGAACTTTACTTAATGATAGCAATTAATTGTTCTGCTTCTAGTGCTCTTAATTTAGCCATGGTCATCCCATGGCATATTAAATAAGACCCTTGCTTTTGTAAATATTTTCAAGTTATGTTACAAGAAAAAATTATATTGGACAAAGTTAAACAGATTTATTTATCTAATATATATAGGCAGCATGTTCCAATGCTCTTGACCACCTGGAGATTAAGATACTGTCTGCATATTAAATGCAGCCTCTCCTATAATTCACAACACTGCTCTCTCAGAGCCTGATTCTAGTCTGTTTCTATGATGATCACATTTTGTAGAATCAGAAACTGAGATTTATTATCATCTGGCAAATTTTTTTTTATAAATTGCAAACTTATTTCTTTGAAAATATTTTCAAAGATAAAGCATTAGCTCACAAAATTAACTTCCACATTTACATGTTTCTTTAAATGTTCCACTGCACTCTCCTCCCCTCCTCTAACCTCAGCGGTAAGCATTGTGAAGGCTAAGACAGTCATTTTTTAAGTCTACAGTACAAAATATATCAGAATATGGGAGAACTTAATTTATAGGTGTAAAATAAATTTAGTAAAGCACTTTACTGTAAGACATGCTATTATATAAAATGGGATGAGCTATCATGAAAATATCAAGACAAAAGTTCCTTGTATAGAAAAGAATAGCATATTATTAGTTATTTATTAGCTCCTATTCACTGAATGGGTTTTAGCTCTAAGGAAGCTAATAAACTGGTCCTAATTCCTCTCCCATAATCATACATCTAATTACATGTGCAAAATGGTCATAGTCTGAAAAGACACCTTATCAATCACTTATCTGTACAAAATCAGTTCCCTTTTCCCATTCTTTTGCTTAAATTCTTCCTTATGTTGATAAATGCCTGACTGTTAACTTGTTCTTCAGAGTCAGTCCAAATATGGATTGTACAGTTTTAGTTTCTACTTTTATAGAATACCTTCCCCAACTCCTTGAACACATACTGTTCTATTTTTTCCTTGAACTTACGTTGTTTGTAACTATAATTTTTATCATTACAGGTTTTCTTTTACTACCTATTGCCTACTTATTTGCTCTATTTCTCTTAGCAAGTTCTTAGCTCCTATTTTAAGACATGAAGTTTCTCATTAAATAAAATCAAAATATTAAGAAACGTGCTGTTATATTTTAAATGAAATTATCAGGTATAGTGACTATGCAACGTTCATGAAGTCTGAGATTTTGTCTACTTTGTTCCTTTCTGAATCATTACCAATGTCACAAAGTAGATGTTCAGTAAATATATATGAAATCAGTGAAAATGTTGATCTCCCTATTTATCACCATGTCATGGGTGTGATTTCTGAGAGGCTAGGTTTACTGTACCAAATACAGGAACTTTATAATTTTACGTGTTGCTCCATATTAAGAATAAGAAAAATGTTTGAGAATTGTGCCTTAGTCTCATCTCTAGCAACAAGTCTATTTGTGTTTCATGATCTACTCTACTACTTGATTTTGCCCATGAAAGTACAATGTGCTAGGAAACCAGGTCACTTGGCACTAGGAAGAAGTTAATATTTACATGTATAAAAGAGGCAAAGCCAGTAGCTCAGGCGCTGCGTGAAAATATAAGTATCTGGAGTCCCCTGCTTATAGGCAAATTCCAATTTTAACACCTGTATTCTTTAATTACCTACGACCTAAAAACAGAAGATCTGATTATTTCATAAAGGTTATGAAATTCTTATGTAGACTATGGAAGAGTTAGATTATCTAAATGTACTTTTCTTGCACAGAAGGTAAAATAGCTATTTAATTGCATTCAGGTAAAAACTGAGAACCTAGCTCCTCTATTTATAATATGAATGAAAATATTTTAGGAATGTGAGCCTAACAAAATTAGCTTTTAATATTGATCATTAATTCTTAGACACTCTTAGAGGCTTGGCCAAACATGAGTATAAAAGTTCACATCTAATGATCATCCAAGATGCTAAAAGCAAACATCATTTATCATACTTGGCTCATTTATTAGGATTATACTTTTGCAATTGAGTTTCAGTAAATAATCAGTTTTTTTAAAAAACATGAACTTAATCATAGGAAGAACTTTTTACTATGTCACTCCAATTTTATAGATTGAATTTGTTCAAAGTCATGAGGAAAATAATTTTACTCATAATAAGTATAATGCTATGGAGTGGGGAAGAATGAATCTTGCTCTTTTCTAGTTATCAGTTCATCTCAATCAAATGAATTACAGTGTGCTTCCTGTTTATTGTAATGTTTCTTCAATTTGAAGACTGAGGAAGGGACCCGGGATTCCTATAAACATGATCCTAGACTCTGATTTTTCCCAAAACTCTACTTCCAGAGAACTTATCTTAAACTTTGTTTATGAATGCTGAAGGTAATCTTTCTCCCCTGAATCAACATTGATAGTCCTTTCTAAATTGATTAAATATGAGGTGTTGTTGTTTCTTTGATCAGAAAATGACTACAGTATGTAAGACTGCTGAGAGAATGTAAAGAGGCAGGAAATAAAGGCTATTTTCTTGATGCCTTTGGTAACATATGAGTTCTAATAAAAACATTAAATAGATCCCCCTATTTTATTTTTTTATAGTGTCTGAAAGATTATTTAGATATTTTCATTATTTTCTTTTGGTCAAACTTATAAACCTATAAAAAGTGAAACAAACAAAGCACTCTTTAGTTTAAAACAATATTATGTTTTGTATCTTAGTTTTCTTTATTATTTTTTAAAGTTTGTGGTATATTGGTTGTTTCCTCCAAAATCACATGAGCCAATTCCTTAAAATAAATCTCACATTCTCTCGCTCTCTCTCTCTCTCTCTCTCTCTCTCTCTCTCTCTCTCTCTCTCTCTCAATATACATATTCAATTGGTTCTATTTCTCTGGTGTTAAAAGATAAATGGAGGCATATTAAAATTTTAAATGTTAAGTTGAGGGAAAAAATCTATTTTAATTGAACAGCATCTAATCTAACAGAAAAGAACTCCAAGGAGCTGTACAAAATGAAAGACTTTTGCAGGCAGAAGGCAGCAAGAACAAGGAAGTTATCCTAGGCAAAAAACAAACAACAACAAAAAACAGGTTGCTTATCATAAAGTTACTTTTCTTTAGAGATGGCAGATTACTTAACTAGTGTGGATCAAATGATTCTGGATCGACTGGTTTAAGATTCCATTTCTGGGAAATCCAAACTGTAATTAAGTCTTAAGTTTGGTGACCTAAGGTTTTGCACACATGACTTATATTGGGACTGTTTTCTTATTTTTAACACTGGAGAATCCTGGCTGATAAGACCCTGGTTAATTGTCTCAATAAAATGACCAAAATTCTCATTAGAGCCAGCTTCCAGGTTTGCAGATCAGATGAATTAGCATAAGCAATGAAATTTCATTAGGAGGATATTGCATAATATTCTGCTGCCAACATATTAAGTATTAAAGGCTACTGAGCATGCTCATTTTTAATAGAAATTTTAAATCATCTTTCTATTGGAGCTAAGGGAGTGAAGCACGAAGGTAGAGGAAGTTGTTTAATGTTAAAAAAGTTATCTGTCCTGAGAAAACTAAAACTGGTACAGAGATATAAAAAAGAAAAGGGAAAAATAAACATACCAATGCAAAACTGACTTCTTTGGATCATCTTCAGTTTTGTTCTGTTTGTTATTGTAAGTTTCTTCTATTCTCTAGTCCCCTATTCTCAGTAGCACCTAATGCTTCAGAAATGTCCTCTTCTATTTTTCAATCTATTGTCTATCAGTTAAGATAATGCGAGGCTATTTCTCCTAAAGAACTTTGCAAGAATATTGAGTTTTAAGACAAATATATCATGAAAAATAATTTGAAGCTTTGAAGCTAATCCCTTTCCGTATTGCAACTCCCTCTTTGACAAAGCTGATTCTCATTACCCTCATATACCTATTATTTGCTCAGTGCTCAAATTTACAGGTAAAATGGTTTCAGAATTTCAAGTCTCTGTGAAAAAGAAGTCTAATAACTAGAGTTCAGCATTTCTTTGTTTTTAGTTGAGGTCACATAGTCCAAATAAGGAATTTAAAATATATTTGTACCACCTGTTCATGGTTGTGGTTATATTATTCATTTAAAATACAGATTGGTTAACTTGTTTCTGTTTTTATTTAATGTTAAGGTTTTCTCCCAATATTTTCCCCTTCTATTTTTGATTATATGAAACACTAGCATTTTTTCACAAGCAGGATTATGCAAAAGAGGTAAATTTGGAGTTTTGTAACCACCTCCTACCCACTGTTCTCCATATCTCCTTCCCATCCATTCCTTGTAGGTAAATAATCACATTGATTTCCCACTTATTCTTCTAATATTTCAATTATTGTTTAGTTTCTTATAGCTGAACTCAGTTTTTCTAACATGAATTCCACATTATTTTTCCCACCATAATAGATTATTTCAATAGTTTGAAGGATTCTTTTTATTATTATAGTGTAAATGAAAATAGATGTGTTTTAGAATAAACATAATGCATTTGAGTTTGGGTTCAATATTTTTATTTACTAATTATACAAAATTCTTAACTTTTCAGACACATTTTTAACAAATGAAAATATGATCAACTTTACAAAGTTGTCTGTTTATATAAAATAATTTGCCTTACACTCAACACTACATATTGGCAAGTTTGTCAATAATTGAGAGCTGCCATTATTTCTAGGACTATAGCCATGTCTCACAGTCAGAACGCATGCTCTGCTTTTCATAAACACATGGTATTCATTAGCAAATCCATATAACAGTCTACCAATATATTGATATTGAGTTCTCAAAATGCTCATTTTACTGTTGAGAAAACTGAAGTTCAGAAAATTATGTGAAAGGCTTAATAATGCTGTGTTGCTGTAAGATTCAGGCCTGAACAGTGAATTCTTTTTAATCCAGGGTGACTTCCACTAAATTTTGCTAACTTTTCACTGGGAGATAAAATGAATATTTGTCACTCTCTGGAATTAGACTACACTAAAATAGTTCCATTAATCCCATTCATTTCAAGAATTTTAAATCTATATGAAGAGACAGGGAAAAGTGGAAATATATTTGCTCCCCAGATGCAGCCTATAAATGCTATGGTTTTTCACTCAACAATAAAATGAAGTTCATGAAATGGGAATTCTAATATACTTATCAAAAATATTATATACCATACATTCAAAACATATTTATATTTAAAATGTTATATTTAAACTTGAGAGTTCGTGAAAATGTTTTTGCAATGAAATAAATCAGATACTAACACGGTATCTGAATGTGCTATTTATTTTATGAAGTGCATAATTTATCTCTTAGTCTTCATGCTTGACTCTAAAATGTAGAAATAATCACTTGACTTCAGGACTATTGAAACTTCAGGTGATTTTCTACTTTAATATTTGAAGGGCATTGAAAAGAGATGTAAGGTCACTTGAATCCCCGAGTTTAGTTTTTATTCTTAGAAGCACTTAGGTCCGCCACTGACAATTTTTCTCAATTAGAAAACATAATAAGGTATGCAAGTAGTATGCACCTGAAGTTAAGTGCATCCTGCCCTGGTCAGGCAAGCGGCATTGACATTTTAAGTAGGAAGGTTGAAGAAATCAAGTTCATTTTGGAGTAATTTTGCAAGCTGAGGTAAGATCAATCCATTCTATAACAGGAAGCTTCTAAACCATAAAGAAAATAAAAGCAGTGTATAAAAGTGATGGGACATTACAAAAATCTATGCTTTGATCAAGAGAAGATAGTGAACCTTAATATTGCTAAGACAATATTTCATCTAATTCCCTATTGTATGTGTGTATGTGTGCACAAATGAATTTCCTTGAGATTACAGAAGTGAAGTAATCAGCTTGCTTTGTATCTTTGCCCTGGATCCTTAGACAGGAATAAGAATCTTGCTTAGTGAACAATGGTTCATTCCTTCTCTCTTGCAATACATTTTTTATATAAACACTGATATTTATGTACTAGAGGCCCGTTGCATGAAGATTCGTTCAAGAACAGGCCTTCCTTCCCCTGGCTTCGCTCCTGGCTACCTGGGAACCTGCAAGTCTTTGCTCCCAGCCTGAGCACCACTCCTGTAGCTTCCTCTGCAACCCCCCGCCCTCCCTGTCATAGCAGGCGTCCCGCCCACTAAGCAGCGCCCTGCCTGTATATGCAAATTAACCCGCCATCTTTGTTGGGTTAATTTGCATATTCATTCCTGATTGGCTGATGGACATTGTGGAGGTACAGTCAATTTTCATATTTCTCTTTTATTAGTGTAGATATGTATGAGTTTGATGTCTGAGGTGATTAGAGCATTTGGCCTCCAAAGATCACTGTATTTTTTTTATTTTTTTTTTCTTTTCTCAGTATGAGGAGAACTGATCTGGGAGTCCCGGATATCAGCTTCTTCTAGAGAGAGAGATAACTTGAAACTGTCAACCAAATTATTGGCAAATTTTCTCTCCATATGAGTCTATTAGCTTTTTGTCTGTTTTCATTTATAGAATGCAAGTACATATTTAGACTAGCAGAAGTTTTAGCTTGAAGGAAAATGCATTTGATAAATGCCCATCATAAAAGGTGATTTTATTTTTTCCATTTCTCAATGAATAATATAAGCAAGCAATAATTTAACAGAATTGGAAAACTTTATGAAACCCATGGTAAGTGAAAAATTAAATGCCACCTTAGCACACATCTTTATGAAAACAATTAACAAGATTTTACCCTGTAGAATTAGATTTTGCCATTTAATGAAAAATAATTCACGCAGATTCAATCTACCAAAATATAACAGCATTTACTTAGCTATTTCCTTTAAAAGTGGTTTTAAATTTCCAATTGAAATATCTTGAATCAGGAAAATTTGACTCTCGAGGGGACATTTATGGGAAAAAATAAACAACACAAAACAAAACTCTGAAAAGCTGAGTTAAAATCATTTTGGATCATGAAGTGCATTTTGATTATTAACTTGTAACCCTTATCACAGGGAAATCCAATATTCGAAGCAGTACTGGAGGAAATGAAATGAAAAGTAAGTTATGTTACTCTGTTTGAAGTGGATTTTCAGTTAGAATTTGCCACATGCTGCCAACAGTCCTCATTCAGAAACTTTTCTCTCTTTATTTCTCCTGTGGGACTATTTTGTATTAGCAGTTGCATTGTGGATGCAGGTTTTCCAAAATAATTGACCCCCAGTGCCAAATTATTTTCCTGGTGGTGATTTCGACGGGGGAAGGCATGCCAATTATTTCTGGCTACTGCAGAGTACAGAGGGCCTCAAAGTTGCTCGCACTCCCTCCTCCTCCCCTCCATTTCCTTCCTACTCTATCCCCCATTCATGAGAGACAGTTACATTTTCAAAGTATCTTTGTGGGGGTGAGTAGGAAGAAAGAGCATGGCCAATACTCTGTCTTATTCTAAATACATCTCCGGCCAATTTTGTGATTTCAGTAATACTCAATATTTGATGGTTTTCTTCTCTTTTATAGAATAACTAGAGGCCCTGTGCACAAATTCATGCACAGGGAGTGGGGGATCCACTCAGCCCAGCCTGTACCCTCTCCAATCTGGGATCCCTCTCACAATCCAGGACCACTGGCTCCTAACTGCTCACCTGCCTGTCTGCCTGATCACCCCTAACTGTCCCCCGGCTGGCCTGGTCATGCCCAACTTCCCCCCCTGCTGGCCTAGTCGCCCCCAACTGCCCAACCCCCACCAGACTGGTCACCCATCACTGCCCCCCCTGCTGGCCTGGTCGCCCCCAACATCCCCCCCTGCTGGCCTGGCCCACACAGCCTGCTGCTCGATTGTTTGGTTGCCCCTCACTAATCCCCCTGCCGGCCTAGTAACCCCACACAGCCTGTTTGGTCATCCATTCGGTTGTGATGGTCGCTTAGGCGCATATATATATATATATATATATATATATATATATATATATATTATTATTATTATTTTCTAGGACTTCTGTGAAACCTAACGGAAATAACATATATGACTGACTCAAAACAGTTTCACTAAAGAATAACCTCAACTCCTTTTTCTCTGACATAGCAATGAGCCATGGAAAATGTATCACTAACATTACCAGACCTCACTGACTTCAACTACCTGTTATATGCACTTGCAATTGTGAGTGTACATGGGTGTGTATGTGTGCATATCAGTGTGTCATTCATGTTACCTAGATCATGATTTACATGATGATAGACATTTATCATATTCATATATTGGTTTTCATTATTTTTTTTGGCCACATTTATTTGTTCCTAAATATGTAAGAACATCGCCTATGATCCTCACTTTGTCTAAGAAAAGTTAGCCTGCTTTACGCTGCACTGTTATAACTTACTCATTTTCAAGGAAAGTATTGTAATAAAAATCAGGTATTTTATGTAGAGTTTGCTTACTTATTTATGTTTACGCAACTTTACAATACGATTTGTTTTCTCATTACATTACCCTAATTTTTTGAGGCATCATTTCTTTTCATTTTTGCAACTATTCTGATTCTTTACAATTTAAACATCTGTATAATGATCTATATTCTGTGGTTGCTTGCTTTCACTCAATCACACCTCTGCCATTGACCTTGAGCAATTCCAATCTTTTCATATGTTTCCACATTTGTTATGCTCTGATTAGAAAATCTTCTTTTCCCCCTAAAGAGACATAAACATAGGACATTTTAAAATGTTGGAAGAGGATTGATAATAAAAAACTAAAATGTAAATAAAACCTATATTTATTTCTATCAGAAGCTTTGAAACTGTTATGATTGCAGAAATGTGAGTGAAGATATGAGTTGTAAGGTGATACACTGAATTGGAAATATCAAATTGATGTATCTTATTTTCTCACTATGGTTACAAAGTTACTGGTAAAGTTTCAAAGTCAAGGCTGTATGACTTATGCTAGACTTTCAGGAATGAGACTATTTACTTCATAAATTGTCTCTGAATGGGTTCTAGACCCCAGAGATAAAATTATAAAATTGCTTACAAATAAACATTTATTGCAGGCCCACATAAACACAGAAATTGAGGAAATCTGAAGTTGGACCAATAAATGACTATCTGCAGTCCAAACAACATTCTTATTTTGTTTCGGCCTTGATACTCTTTATGGAAAGAACATTCCACCACTTCTTGATTTTAATTTAATAAACTAAAAGTCAATAAGTACATCATTCTAAAAATGGATTGTTATTGTTTTTATGACTCACATACTTAAAACTTTATCAGGATATGTTCTTCAACTAGAACATTCCTCTTTTTTTAATGGAGACATTATGGCATAAACCCCCACCAACTGTATTTCTAGATATTAATTTGCTTCAAAACATCTGTCAGTTACATCTACGAGTCCCCATAGTGGTGTCTTAAACATACGACTCTCATTTTCAGTTTTCTTGAGGAACATTTTTACTTCTCTTTCCCACCACCCACTTGTCATAAACAAATGCCCATGAAGTCATTTGGTAAAACCCCCTTCCTGCCTGTGGCTGGCATTAGTACGGCGGCTTCCAGTTATCAGGTGCCCTGATGCTGTTTAATTCATTGCAGAAGCTGGGCGATGGCTTATGGACGAGGACATATTTTTCCATGTGTGCATTGAAGCTTCTCTCCTTATGACCAAAATATTATTACTTGACTCATGAAAAGTATTTCTTTCAGTTTTCATCCACTTTATACCCACAGATGCTAAATCCAGTTCAATTGGTTTAAATGAAACCATGCTGCATCTCCCTCCCTGATATCCTCTCACCACCACTCAACTAGTTTAGATACATACCATTAACAATGACAATTACATGTTAATCAATGAATAATAATTAATTTTTGGGAAAAAATTGAGAAATCATGCCAGGACAAGGAAGAATGGTATGTATTCCTCTATTAACAATTACTAAGATCAAGTTTAAGTAAAAAAAAAAAAATGCTTGGTTACCATTGGATGATTCAAAATATTCAATTAATATCATTTTATAAAATAAAATATACTAATTTCTTAAAATTTTTCCATGACCTATTAATGTATTCTTTAATAATTAGAACAATTGGTGTAAATGAACTCTCACCTTTTAAATAATTGGTACCATACTTTTACTTTCCAAACCTGCATTTCTAACTGGCTTTTCCTTTCGGAGCAGTGCTGACATGTAGGTAACCAAGCTCATGTTTTTTGTTTTTTTAATATATTTTATTGATTTTTTACAGAGAGGAAGGGAGAGGGATAGAGAGTTAGAAACATCGATGAGAGAGAAACACCCATCAGCTGCCTCCTGCACACTCCCCACTGGGTATGTACCCGCCAACCAAGGTAAGTGCCCTTGATCAGAATCGAACCGGGGACCCTTGAGTCTGCAGGCCAATGCTCTATCCACTGAGCCAAACTGGTCAGGGCAACCAAGCTCATGTTTGATCACTCCATCTTCACTAGGTAGTTGAAATGACTAGTACATTTTTCAATTCAAACCATCTCTAAACTACTTTTTTTTATGATGAAAAGAGAATTCCATAATTTTATTCTCTCTTTGCTTTAATCATTCGTGCACATTGCTGTGAAGTTGTTGTTAACCAGGCCTTTTGCATTTTGGAATTTAAGGTTTTAGATGTTAAGATTCAGGTACTGACAGGGTTTGAAATGTGATCATCAAGTGAAGGTTGCTAAAGCAATATAAATCGTGGACCTTGAAGGAGAGGTTTTTGAAGTCACCTTTGATTTTGATAGTAGTTATTGATAAGAGAAAGAATGTAATCCAGGTTCTAGAATGGTCCAGAGAAAAGTAATACCTTAGAAGTCACTCTACTCTCATTTATGACACTCTCCACTCTTTACCATGTATTAAGGCAGTTGGGTACATAGCTTACTTCCCCTGCCACACACACACACACATTTTATAGTCTCCTTGAGTAATGTTTTGTGTATTTTCTATTACTGCAGTCTTATCCCAACATTTATATAACTATGCCACACATGAAGTGTGTATGTAAAAAGCATTCACTGAGTGAATAATAAATGAATAATATACATTTAGGATATTGTTCTGTTTCATGTTTCTCATTTTTCAGATGGAAAAATCAAGGTCAAGAAGACAAATAAATGTTCAAGATCATCAGGCTAGTGGGAAATCATGATTATAACTAGGTTGAATACACAACCCAGACTATCCAGAAGAGTTTAGGTTTATGCGGTTATCCTGGAGTAATTTTTATAATACCACTCTTACTCTAAATAGTCTCCTGTGTAAACTATATGGTCACCTCGTTATAACCTAAACCTCTTAGTGAAGCCTTGTGAGCTTTCTTCTACTCTGTCATATTGTTACTCATTTCTGAATAAATTATTCGAACATCTATGTGACTAAAAATATATCAAAAATGAATAAAGAAACAATGCAGATTCAGGGGCTGTTATCCCTGTGGGTCCTTTGATAGTGGTTCAAGTATATTATTTTATTTGCAATAAATATTTTTAAAATATCACTTTTTAAAATTTATAATCCAGATGTACTTATAATTGAAATACATATTAAATAAAGGATAAAAGATAAATTTAATGAAAATTGCGGAACGATCAAATATAAGAAAGTAGTCAAATATACTGATAATTTTCCTGTGAAAAACTGTTAGAATATCTAAGTGTATTTACTAGGATTAGTATTTCAATTCAAGGTATTGGGTCTCATATATTAAATCAACTCATTTTTTATTTTTTTGCTTTATAATTTTAAGTACTGGCACAATAATACATTTTACATATCAACCTTTTAAATGCAGAAATAATAGTTTTGTAATTTGCAGTACAAGGTAGAGGTTATTCATTCCTTCAGTCTGAACCCCTGAACCATGCTTTACCCAACACAACATTTAATGTCTGCACACCTCCTGATTGCTTTTGAAAAAGCACTAATACAGGTTCTATGAAATTCCTACTGCTCTTGAAGATTATATTATTTTCCATTTGCAATCAAATAATTATTTTATATTATAAAAATTAGGAAATGCAGATAAATAACAAGTTTTAAAATTTTCATCGAACAGTAAGAAACAATTATTGTTGTCATAATTTTAAATAATGAATCTTTCCAGACTTCTCTTTATGCTTACTTATTGTGTATGGTAATCAACCATGATTCCGAATCCAGAAAACTTCCATTCAAATCTAAACTCTACCATTTATAGCCATTGACTCTGGGCATCTAACACAGCCTTTCAGCGGCTCGATTTTCTAAGCAATGCAAGGAGAATTAAACTGTGGGTACCTTATGTGGCTTTTGTAAATTAATACATATAAAATTAATATTTTCATAATGGTTAGTTACCATTATATTGGGACATAAATGTTATACATGGAAATTTTATATAATAGTATTAGAGGTCCGGTGCATGAAATTTGTGCACTCGCGGGGGGGAGTTTCTCAGCCCGGCCTGTGCCCTCTCACAGTTTGGGAGTCCTTGGGGGATGTCTGACTGCCAGGTTAGGCCTGCTCCCCACTGTCTAAGCCAGCAGTCAGACATCCTTAGCACTGCTGTGGAGGTGGGAGAGGCTCCAGCCACCGCCACTTCACTCATCAGCTGTGAGCTTGGCTCAGAACTTCTGGCTGAGCAGCACTCCTCCTGTGGGAGTGCACTGACCACTAGGGGGCAGCTCCTGTATTAAGCATAGGCCTCCTGGTGGTCAGTGTGTGTCATAGCGACCGGTGGTTCCACCTTTTGATCGATTTGCATATTAGCCTTTTATTATATAGGATAAGTACTGACTGTACACATTTACTTAATCGATATCACACCTTAATTGTTGCATCATATTCTCTTGCATGAATATTCTATACTTTATTGATTAGTATTATTGAACTAATTTTAAAAAATCAGTAAGAAAATGCACATTGCCCAATTAAAATGGATAAAACATTAAAAATGAGCTTTATAAAAGTGGATATCCACTTTTGGCCATATCATTGTCAGTTATCAGGGGAACAATTAAATGTTGAAAGAGATATCATTACCAGAATAGCTAAAATGTAAATAATTGATAAAATTATGTATTGTGTAGAATTTGGAACAATTGAAACTCCTAAACACTGTAAACAGTGGTATATATTTTTACAACTGTTTTGAAAATCACTTGGCAAAGTGCAAATACGACACAATAACCCACTCATTGGTATACAGTTATGAGTGTATCAAAATACATCAAAGGAATGTTATAGAAAGAACTACTATTAATAAAAGCTCCAACCTGTAAACAATACAAATGTCCAATTATAATAAACACATCTTATAATGGAATAGTAAACAGCATGGGAAAAACAAAGAAAAACTGTACAAATCACAGGGACAAATCACATAGAAATAATACTGACAACATTGACATATCTGATTTATTTGAATGCAAGCTAATAGTCCTAAGTAAAAAAGATTCTCTGAGGAAGAATAAAGGCATGGAATATGCCATAAACATCTCCTTACTTCTTTCAGTTTCCTTGTTTATTTTGTTTCTTTAGCATAGTTCACACCAGATATTGATATTTCAAATTATTTCTACTGGTGGTATTGTGAGAAAATTTCATATCAGCTTATGACATTAGAGTGACATATATTTCATATCTCCAAAGTTCTAAGTTTTCAAATCTCTTTTTAAATATTGTAGTTTATTTTGGAGTTTTGAGAGGTTGCATCTAGGATTGCTCTGTAAGGAACATTAATGTTCCATCATACTTTTCCTAAATTTTAAATAAGAAAAGCCATATGTTGTTTTAACAAAGTTAAACCAAGCACACACAACTAGGCCATGTCAGGCTGAAATAAAGAAGTTTAGAAATAAAAGTCATTATATGGTATCAGAATTATCTATTTTTTGTATAAAAAAAATCACCCTAAAACTTGGTGGCTTAAAACAAAAATAAATAAAATTCATTTATTATCAGGTAAGGCATCTGAAACTATTTTCTAACAGTGATAAACTATTATATCAGTGATAAAAAACTATTTTTTATCACTGATATAATACACCTGTTAGAAAATAGACATTCAATTCAGTATTCTAAACTGATAGACTAGGGGCCCAGTGCACAAATTCGTGCACCTTGATAGGAACTGTGGGCTGCAAGGCTGCAGTAGGCACAGAGGCAGGTCTTGGCCCTTCCTCTGTGCCCCCGCCTGGGCCCTCCTGCCGCAGCCCATGGTCCCCTGTCTGCTGGCAACCCTGCTCCCACCACTGCCACCATTCCCATGAGCTGATGGCTCTGCCCTGCTCGCACCTGCTGATGGCACGAAGCAATTGGGGCAGGCGCCAGGCACCGGCAGCAGTTGTGAGTGGTGGCTGCTGCCCCAACCGCACCTCAGGAGCAGGGGAAGGTGGAGAAGCCCTCAGGGGTGATCAGGACCAGCAGCCGCCCCTCGCACCTGCTGATGGCACCGAGTGATCAGGACTGGCACCAGGCACCAGCAGCGGCTGCAAGTGGCAGCTCTGGTGCCAGCTGTGGGTGCAAGTGGGGCCAGCACTGGCAGTGGGTGCAAGTGGTGGCTCTGGTGCTGGCAGCAGGTGTGAACAGGGCCAGTGCCGGCAGCAGGTGCAAGCGCCAGGCAGGACCAAGACGTGAGGGAGCAAAGAATTTTCAGTGACAACTAGAGGCTTGCCCTGATGACAGCGACTGCTGCCCTGCCTTGGTCTGGCGCCCCCTCTCACCTGCTCCACCATCCTACCCAGGCCAAGGCCCGCCATGTTCCACACATGCCCCCTGGTGGTCAGCGCACGTCATAGCGACTGGTTGTTCTGGTTGTTTCACCATTCGGTCTATTTGCATATTAGCCTTTTATTATATAGGATTATTCTAAGTTTATACTTTGATGCTATAGAGTCAGCATGATAATGATTTTGGGGAAATATTTATTATTTTAAGAAAATATTTTTATTAATTTCAGAGAGGAAGGGAGAGAGAGAGAGAGAGAGAGAGAGAGAGAGAGAGAGAGAGAGAGACATCAATGATGAGAGAGAATCATTGATCAGCTGCCTCCTGCATGCCCCATACTGGGGATTGAGCCAGCAACGTTGGCATGTGCCATGACCTCCTGGTTCATAGGTCAGAGCTCAACCATTGAGCCACACTGGCTGGGCTGGAGTAATATTTCAATAAATAATTAGATAATAACAGTTCTGATTATTTCACAGAACTATATCATAATCCATGCTATTGAAAACACATTGCCTTTTTTGTCTTGCTGATTGTTCAGCACCATCAGAACAATATATTATGTTAATAGAAGGGTAATAGAAATTTTGTCTGATATAGGAGTAATTAAAACATTTTAGTTGGAATCTAATTTTAATATAAGTGGGAATTCAATAATAAATCCTCCGTGACACAAATTACTTATAGAGAAGCACAGAGGACTTGAGAATTAATAGCAATTTGAACATATATTTAATAAAGCTATGAATTAAACAGCATGGGACTAGAAAAATGGGTAAATTTAGAATATATTCTAAAATGTGTTAATAAAAACACTTCTTGAATTAAGGCTCTAAGTCATGTTTATCATGGTGTCTTGATATGGTCAACTCTAAATTTAATCTTTTAAGCTTCCTGACAATATTTTATTTTCTATTCTAATCCACAGTATTAATATTTTCAAGTGAAGTAAGAGCACATAAATTTTCAAGTGCTTGATTATGTTTATCCTTTTGCAAAAGAGAAGATGCAGAAGATTACATATCATGGGAGATGTTTGCTTTAGGAAAGGAAACAGTGTGTCCCAATACCCTTTCATGAGCACACAGACTGAATAGCTTCTTTCCATGTCACAGTTGTACTAAATGCGATTCTGAGGTCATTCCCGCCACTTAGGTTATGCCTATACATCAGCCACGTCAAAACTCATTATTTAAGCAAGTACTAGGAGGCCAGTTACATTTCAATATGTTTGTTTGTTGTTGTTGTTTTTTTTTCAAATGAAACTAGGAGGAAAACAAATAGCAACCCTCCATCATTTACCAAGGTGTTTACTTAGTGAGTGCTTCACAGTAACATGGTTGTCTTGATATTTTCCCCTCTCTTTCCCGTTAAGTATGTAGATAATTATGGTGGCAAATATTCCTCTAGTGTCGTCTTCTGTGAGGTGCCAGAGCAATTATGCCCTGCATTTGTACCCTTTGAGTAGAAGAAAACCTCTGGAGGGGGTCTTCTGTAAAATCTATGATCTACTTCTGATTCTTTTATTTTTTGGTTGTAAGCTTGTCCCCATGTTACTTTTCATCCATGTCATCATCAGCATATGTGTCCAAGCATCTTTTGCATGAGAATTTGCAAATCACGTGGCCAGATCTGTGATTTTCCTCTAGAGCTTTGTGAGACATGCCAATATATCAGAATACTGCTCTTAGGATATCTAACTACGAGTGTTATTACAAGGAGACACTGCTTTGTTTCTAATATGGTTGGCTTGAGCCACTTGCCTGTATGGAATTGATGTGCACAGATGTCTTTTGTTCTTTTCACAAATGATGACCACTCTTTTTTTGTGTGTGTGTTCGTGTTTTTTTGTTAATACTCACCTGAGGATATTTTTCTATTGATTTTTAGAGATAGTGGAAGGGAGGGGGAGAGACAGAGAGAAACATCGATGTGAGAGAGACATATCAATTGGTTTCCTCCTGCATGTGCCCCAACCAGGGCCAGGGATCAAGCTTGCAACCAAGGTACATGCCCTTGACCAGAATCAAACCTGGGACCCTTCAGTCCGCAGGTCCATGCTCTATCCACTGAGCCAAACCAGCCAGGGCAATGATGACGATTCTGACCATGCAAAAGGCAACATTGAGCTGGTTACAATAATGCTGACAATTTCTAGTACAGAATCATAAATTAGCACTAAGGCTATGCTGAAATCTCATTTGCTGCATTTATTTTATTCACACAGATTGAGAAGGGAATGTGATTGCCATGACATATATTTGATAGGCAATAACCATAAAAAATTCTTTAGCATTTCATAGATTATAAAACACTTTACCTCACTTGATCGTCACATCATTCTGTGAGCTGAGTAAATATTATATGCCTCTTACTCTTGGGAATTGGAGTTAATTGACATGGCAAAGATGACTGAGGTGACAAGTGGGAAACCTGAAAACTTAGCCTGTGGTATCAGAATCTCCTATTTCGATGAAATATATCAAACTCTGAGAATAACTGTCTTTTCAATGTCACCATTTCTAGTTTAGAACAGTAAAAAACAAACTACCAAAAACTATCTTTCGTTCTTATGTTTTCTGAAAAATAAGTAAATAATTCTCATCAACTAAAGGAAGTTAAGACTCACTCTCAAAATGAAAACAGCACTTCACATGGACTACATTTGACCGAGTGAAGAACTGTATGAGTTAGGAGTGCATTTGGAAGTATGTAAAGAAACCATATTATGATACTCATTAGACTTTTATTTGTATTCATGAAAATGATAGCTAGAGAATGTAGTTCAGATAGAATGAAGTTGCTCACAGAACTTTTCAAAAACCCAAGGTTTTTTTTAGTTTCCTTCTCTTCCAGAATTTAGTTCTCATTATTTTAATATGATTGTTCTACCAGCAGGCATTGCTTCAACATTCTAGATAGGAATAAAAGAGAAAAATATAGGTTATATATTTTTAGAAGCCGTAATCTCACTCCATCTACCTTTGCTAATGTCTCATTCACAATAACTATGTCACATGATCAAGTCTATTTGCAAAGCACTCTGGAATATTAAAGTTATAATAGGAGACTTTTTTGACTAAAAGAAAATTAAGATTTTTTTGGGGGGTGAGAGGCAGAGAAGAAAGGAATTTGTGTATTGGGTGCATAATTAGTAATGTCTGCCATAAGAACCATGGATGGTGTCTTATTCTCCTTGTGTCACTACAGACATACTGGTGAGAACTTCCTTCTCAACCAGTACTGGCCTATGAATGTGGATTTGAGAGACACTATAGTACTTTCTACCTTCTTACCTTAAACATTTTCCATGTTCACACTCATGAATTTGTATCTAGGGATGCTGAATAAGAAGTTTAGTGCCCACCAGGTCCCCCTCTAAACTTTAAAAAAAAATGAAGAATGCAGGAATCCTATCTAATAAAAGAGTAATATGCAAATTGACTGTCACTCCAACACATAAGATGGCTGCCCCCATGTGGACACAAGATGGCTGCCACAACATGGCCAGCAGGGGAGGGCAGTTGGGAGGGACCGGGCATGCAGGGGAGGGCAGTTAGGGGTGACCAGGCTGACAGAGGAAGGAAGTCAGGGGTGACCAGGCCTGCAGGGAAGGGCAGTTGGGGGAGGGACCAGAGCAGCAGGGGAAAGAAGTTAGGGGCAATGAGGTTGGCAGGGAGGGCAGTTAGGAGTGACCAGGCCTTCAGGAGAGGGCAGTTAGGGGCAAACAGGCTGGCAGGAGAGTGGTTAGGGGATGATCAGGCTGGCAGGCAGAAGTGGTTAGGGGCAATCAGGAAGGCAGGCAGGCAAGCACTTGGGAGCCAGCAGTCCTGGATTGTGAGAGGGATGTCCAACTGCCCATTTACGGGCAGTCAGACATCCTTCGAGGCGTCCCAGATTGGAGAGGGTGCAGGCTCGTCTGAGGCATACACAAATTTCATGCACCGGGCCTCTAGTAGGATATAAAAAACAACAACATATAGTCCAAGATTCCTATCTTGTTAGGAGTGGAGATCAAGACAATGAACTCCCTTTTACTAAAAGACTTGAAGACAGGTTCAATTGGATTGTCAGAAAAAACAGAAATATTAAAACTATTGTTTTCATTTTTGTTATTGGTATAATACAATTTGGTAGGTTTTTAATATTAAACAAGTATTATGAACAAAGGAAGATAACCGAGCAACCATTATGAAAATGTGCCCATAATCTTCTTCTTTCTTTGCATTTCCTAAATAACAATAGCGATATGCAAACACCACAGCAAAGAACATTTAAATTCTTACCTTTTTAGACAAATTTTCTTTTACTCTGAAGGGCACTCCTCAAAATGCTTCATAAACTTCCCCAGAGTCTCTATACTTCTTCCTCAATGGTCTTTCTACCAAACCTCTCCTTTACTCCCTTTTCTGAGTCACAAAGCAAAAATAGCCTCTAAAAATAGACTTCTTTTTTAATTGAATTTATTGGGGTGACATTGGTTAATAACATTACACTATTAGTTTCAAGTGTACAACTCTGTAATAGATCATTAGACAGGAACTTCTTGAGAGAATGTGAGAGGGAAACACTGAACAAAGTTTTCTAATAATGTAGAAGTGAAGAAAGATGAGCAACGTTTTAATAAATGTTATCCTATACACAGATATAAAATTAGATCTATATGTAAATTCATATACACACATATATACATGTATATGTACATGTACATGCATACACACAAAGATGTAACACTACTGTATCAGTTCTGTGGCAGGGAAAGAGAGAGAAAACTAGAGCTTGAATATGCCTAAAATTAATTTGTTCTCTTATAAAGCTAAACTATTGTTTTTTATTGTTTATAAAACTATTATGTATTTTTTATAGAGATAGAATTTGTTAAACTATGGTAAAATATCCCGTAGATGCAATCCAATTTATGTGAAATGCAAAATAAGGATTTAAATTTGTATAATTTTACTCTTATTTTATTTTTTGAGGGTATAAAAGCATCCCTTAAAATGGTGATTATAATTAATCATTAAACTAAGAACACCACTAGAAATAATAGCTTAATAAGAAAGAAAAGGGAAGGAAAAATGTATTGATAAAATGTCACTACAAATAACCATCAAATTAAGGTCTTCACAATGTTATACTCTGTATCTTTTGTTTCAATAGAATAAAATAAGAGTGAATTAGACATTGGGTTCAGAAAGAAAACTAAACAGCTTAATTTGAATACTTCATTCCTTTTTAATTCCATCCACATTGGAAATATCATTAAGCTATTTTTTATTTGTTTATTTAAGAAAGGAACATTTGGGTTAAGATAAATTAATGTTGTAATACATGGATAAGCAAAATATATTTAATTTTGGTTAAAGTACAGTTTACTTTTTTGATGGTTATGGAATTAGAAAGAGATTAATACTGAGATATGTATTTGTATCTGAATTTTATTTTAAATTTAATAAATAAATGATGCTCTGGGGAGGAGAAAAAGAAAAATAAATAGGATGTATTGTGCTCAAAATTATAAGGTGACAGATGTTTCCATATTTTATAGGTGTAGAAAAATTATTTGATATATATTATTTTTAGTTTTTAGGTGGTCTGTTTTAATTACTCAAACACTGAGTTTTAATTACTCAAACACTGAGGTAAATTACAATCTGTAGTGTAATACTGAAATTGTCAACATTGCATAAGGAAAAATCTAAAAACCCTTCTGCAAATAAAGACTTTTCAAATATACATATAACTAGTTGATATTTATTGACATATGCTAAGCTTTACCTTTCATATCTGAATACAGAAGAGATGGAAAGATTTTTTTCAAAAAAATTTGGCACTAAACACTAAATCACTGTTTAATTTGGAGCTTTCATATTCTTATTATTTTCTTTAAACTTATATATTACTAGAGGCCTGATGCACAAAATCCATGCAAGAGTAGGCCTTCCTTTCCCTGGCTACTGGCATCAGTTTTCCTCTGGCACCTGGGACCCGAGCTCCCCTCAGGCTCCTGGGACCTGGGCTTCCCTCATGGCCTCTGCTTTGTCAGGAAGGTAGTCCAGAAGGATGTACCAAAGGATATCCAGTCTAATTAGCATATAACGCTTTCATTATTATAGATTGTTAACCAACTGTAGACTCATATAATAACTATTAGTCTTTTAGTATGCAATTTTTCTGATCATGCTTCCTGGAAATAGAAAAGTATTTATCTGCTAAAGGCCTGGTGCATGGATTCATGCACCAGTGGGGTCCCTCAGACTGGCTGGGAAGGGACTGTGGGAGGGCTCTAGGGTATGTACAGCCATCTGGCCCAGTCCTGATGGCTGGACCCCAGCAGCAAGCTAACCTACTGGTCGGAGTGTCTGCCCCCTTGTGGTCAGTGCATGTCATAGCGACCGGTCAAATGGTTGGACACTTAGCATATTAGGCTTTTATATATATAGATATGCATATCTATATATCTATCACCTATATCTATCTATCTATCTCTATATCTATGTCTATATCTATTCAGAGATACTTATTCTCCAAAGCTGTAGTCTTTCTACAGCATAAATATCTGAAAGCTGTACTTGTTATGGATCAAATTTTGTCACCCATTCCCAAATTTATATATTGAAGCTCTAACTACCAATGTGAGTATATTTTGAGATAAGGTCTAAAAGGAGGCAATGAAGGTCAGATAAGGTCATAAGGGAGAGGCTCCAATCTGATAGGTCTGGTGATCTCATAAGAAGAGCAACACCAGAGCTTTCCACTCTGTACAAAGAGAATATGCCTATGAGGACACAGTGACAAGGGTTATCTACAAGTCAAGGAGAGAGGTCTTAACCCCACACTGACCCTGCTGGCATCTTAATCTTGGAATTCTAGCCCTTAGAACTGTGAGAAAATGCATTGCTGTCATTTAATCTACTGAGTGTGTGGTGTTTTGTTGCAGCAGCCTGAGAAGATTGATGCAGGATTTATCCAGTTGACTTTAGAATAAACTTTATCAAAGTTCCTTCTTTCAAAATTAAATCTTTAAAATGGAGGTGTGTGAAACAAATGTTTGTATCATAATTACAATGAATATAGATGCTACATTTTTATTATTTTGTGTTATGTGCAAAAGCCAATATTTATGCTGGACTAATCTATATACAAAAAAAAGAGGTACTATGCAGATTAGCCTGGGACACCATAATGGTCATGACCAGCTCAGGAGGAGGGGCCTGGAACGGGCCCAGAGTCTGAGAGAACAACAGATAGGGTGGCCCCAGAGCCAGAGAGAACAACATGCGGGGGGGCCGGCCCCCAGCCCCAGCCCGGCAGCCACAGAGCTGGGCTGCTGGGGCCGGAGCAGAGACACAAACCCACAGGGGGGCCGGGTTCCATTCTGGTCAAGGGCATGTACCTAGGTTGCAGGCTCCTTCCTGGCCGGGGCCCAGGTCAGGGCTCATGCAGGAGGCAACCAATCGAAGTGTGCCTCTCACATTGATGTTTCTCTCTGTTTTTCCCTCTCTCTCCCACGCTTTCTAAAAATCAATGGAAAAGTATCCTCATGTGAGGATAAAAAAAAAAGAAAGAAAGAAATGTCATATCCTATGAAAGAAACATCTTGAAAATGCCTAAAGAAAGTTGTCATTTTTTCCTGGTGAAGGGACTGGAGTGCGTGTTGATGAAAACACCTTGGCAGCTGTGGTGGCTGGCCATGGCAGCAACAGCAGGGTGATGGGGGTGGTGCCTTCCCCTGATCAGCCCAGTTGCCTCCCACAAAGAAAGGACAGACTGTGGCTTAGGCCCGCTCCCCCCAGGGAGCGGGCATAAGCCATCAGTAGGACATCCCCTGAGAGCTCTCAGACTGTGAGAAAGGGCAGGCTGGGCTGAGGGACCCTCCCCAGTGCATGAATTTTTTGCACCAGGCCTCTAGTCAAGAATAATCTCCAATGAAATCTGTTATTATTCAAAAACATACCTAATCTTTAGTCATCTGTGCTTATATTTATGCAATGGATAACACTAGAAGTATCTTCCTCATCATTTCTACCTATCACATTTCTATCCATCTTTAAATCCCATTTTTTTCAAGCCCATTCAAATACCCATATGCTCCATGACACCTTTGTATCA
This sequence comes from Eptesicus fuscus, assembly GCF_027574615.1. Taxonomy (NCBI): domain Eukaryota; kingdom Metazoa; phylum Chordata; class Mammalia; order Chiroptera; family Vespertilionidae; genus Eptesicus; species Eptesicus fuscus. The sequence goes on from NC_072474.1 coordinate 97,706,145, forward strand.
TATCAATTTACACTGATGTTTTCACCCTCTTGACTTCCCAGAATTTAGGTGAACAACTAATTATTAATTTTAAAAGCACAATTTATTATATCCTTTCCATAAATACTTTTTTACAAGACTGCGTATAGTGTTAATTTACTTCCTGGATAATAGTTAACAGCATGATTTTGACTTCAAATAAATATGAATTCAAACACCTGCTTTTCTGATTATCATGTCTATGCCTCTTTAAAAAGTCATTTATTGCTCTAGCTGGTTTGGCTCAGTGGATAGTGTCAGCCTGCTAGTCACAAAACACAAATTGAAAGCTACCAAAATATAAAGAAATTAATATCATTATCTCTATATTCAGAACTATTTTAATTGAGGAAAAGAACTATAACATATTTAAAGTATGAATTTAGCATTAAAAATGCTAAATTTTATGTTTTATGCACAAACAAAAGATTAGGGTTCCAAAGTGAGAGTGAAGATATCTGCTTGGAAAAAATGCCAGCATATGGATTGTATTTGAGTAAGGATTTATGAAGTTATAATACCAATTGTATGAAATGAGTCAGAGTCATTGCCAGGAAGAGAAAAATGCCTTTGGAGAGGGCATAGGATTCTTGTGATGTGGGGTGTTGTATAATTTGCCTTTTTGCATTAGGCTGTGTGGAAGAGAACAGAATGGTAAGATCAGAAAAGGAGATTTGGCAGAGTTTAAAGTCAACCTTGAATGCCTGGCTAAAGTCCTACTCTGATGTTGAAAAGTGTGCATTAGTGGTAGCAGTATGTGAGAAGGCACGGGCATGTGAGCAATGGAGGTGAGGGACAGGTGGCACTTTAGGAAATTATTTTCATAGTTCAAGGTACTGGATAAAGGAGAGGTTACCTGGTATAATGAGAGTAAGTAAATTACACACACTTAGATGAAAGATTAACGTTTTAACAGGAGTATGTATGAAAAGGAAGATGGGGTGGGTTTTCTGAGAAAACCTATTTTGGTTAGAACTATGCAGACACTTTTATGAGAACTGCATTTTCTTATCAGCTCCATGTATTAATGCTGATTTGGAAAGATTGTGGAAAACCTTAAAAGGGACTTAAAATAAATAATTATGTGTTGAAATTAACACTTTGAGACAAAATTAGAGGAAATGACATAATTTATTAAAGTCTGATAGAAGTGAAGAGTATTTACCACACTTTTTTGAGTATTATTTCACATGAGTATGAAATAAATATTACTAGATCATGCAGGTATCAAAAACAATGAAGATAACTTTTTTATCAATCTGATGGTACCCAACATTCACCATGCCTTTATTAATAAAATTGAACATCTTGCTAATAATTGTTTTAAATTTTGAGTGATAAACTGTATGCATGAGAGATGTGCTTTTAAGAAAAAGTAATAATCCACTCTCTTGTTAGTATATATACTACTCTAAGAAAGGTAATTAAATTTTCACAGTCCAAGGAAATTTTGTGTACTTTCAAATGTGAACAGATTTATTCCTTGCTTACTGATAGAGACATAACAACAAAAACTAGAAACATAATATACTTATACTCAAATATTTTCTTCAAAGTTAGAATTTTGAATTGGATTTCACTTAAGGAATCAACAAGGATTGGGTAATGGCTTGCCAAAATATCACATGATCTCACTCACTTATGGAATATAATGAACAACATACACTGAGTGGCCAGATTATTATGATCTCTGAACACATAATAATCTGGCCACTCAGTATATATATACATATATATATATCATATATATATATATATATATGTGTGTGTGTGTGTTTGTGTGTGTGTGTATATGTGTGTGTGTGTGTGTGTGTGTGTGTGTGTGTGTGTGTGTGTGTGTATTAGAGTCCTGATGCATGAATTCGTGCACGGGTGGGGTCTGGCCAGCCTGGCCAGGGGGAGGGGACATGGGCAGTTTGCCGGCCTGCCTGCTGGTCGAACTCCTGCTCGAGGGGACAATTTGCATATTAGCCTTTTATTTTATAGGATATACACTGAGTGGCCAGATTATTATGCATTCAGAGATCATAATAATCTAGCCACTCAGTGTAAACTTATGAACCAAAACAGATCCAGAGACAGAGAAACATGGATCAGGCTGTCAAACCTCAGAGGGAAGGTAGGGGAGGGTGGGGGTAAAGGGGAGAGTTCAACCAAAGGACTTGCATGCATGCATGTAAGCATAACCAATGGACACAGAAACCAGGGAGGTGAGGGCATGAGTTTGGGGGGGGGGCGGGTTGGAGGGGTAATAGGGGGATAAGGACACATATGTAATACCTTAATAAAGATATGAAGAAAACAAACCAAAAAAACCCAATGTGTTATTTCAATCACCTTAAGAATAATCCAGTTCTCATGGGGTTGATTTCAACCAGGAAACATTCAGCAATGAGGCAAATTTAATAAGGCTGACCTGCTCTGACTTATCATCTGATCCACTCTGGGATGACCATCTCTTTCTAGTGACATAGATATGAAACCTAAGAATAAGTGTTTAGCTGACTGTTGGGTTTTACTCTAAGTATTACGTTCCAAAACAGAGTTTTTTTGTATGGGTTTATCAAATAAGATAAGAAGCAACATTATTTTTCATGCACAAATAATAAGTAATTAATAAGAAAGGCATGCAAGGAAATAGTACAGTCTAAAGAGTGATTTTCCCCATTAGCATTTTAATTGTTTAAAAAAATTATAGTCCTTTAGTTCCATGAAATGTAACACTTGTCCACTGTAAGCTGAAGAATAAAACTCACAGGCTATGAAAACTGACTTTGAGAAAAAGAAATATTTATCCTCGATCCTTGATCTTTGCAGAATCTGAAAAGCTGCCCCTGTACTGAGATGGACAGAAGTTGAAGTTTTATTAGGAAATGAAGGTAATCCTTTTTATTGAAAAGAACGTGGACGTGTTATGCTCCGGAGTAATTTCAAAGCTGCTGCAGATGCAGCCCGTGGGGTTACAGACAGATGGGAGTAAATCACCCTTTCACTTGTTTCCTTCTCTTTCTCAGTAACTCCTCTCTTCAGTGGAAATCGGTGAGTGCTTCCACTGAGCCAGTAACTGCAAACCTAATAAGGAAGCGGGAATGTGCATACCAAAATCATCACTGAAGTGAATGGCATTCAGCTAACATAAAGGGAATAATTGTCTGTGTACGTTGATAATCAAATTCACTCACTTCCCAGGTAGTTCAATTAGACTGTACCTCATTAATTCCTTTGAGAATAAAGAAAGCCATCTTGCAAAATTTGAAATGACCTCAATCGAATCAGCTCAAAAAACACACTGAAATTGAACTATCTAAAGAATTGACCTTGGAAAGCCTCAGTGTGCCGTCATAATCCTTTTAAATTAAATTATCCCTTCTAATTATTAACTGGCTGTTTAATTCCCTTACATTTTCTTTCATTTCCAACCTTTTAGCTCACCTTTGCCACAAAATTTTCTGCAGGCCGAGGGGAATGAAAGGGTACTTTCATCATAATGATGTACTGTTGATTCTGTATCTGAAGTCATTGTGATTCTGGAAGTCCTTCTAAGGTTCAGTGGACGTTTGCCAGACATTGAGTTTGTGAAAGCTAAGTACTTCTTGTTATATGGAGTGAGCAAACAACACTACCTGCATGGGAATAAGTTGACTCCCTTTACCTACCTAGAACTAAAATCTGGAAGGAAAAGGAATAGCTCCCATCATGCATGCAAATAGTCCCTGTAAGCATCTCCTCTCCAGGTGTGAGTAACCGAAGGTATGCATACAATACTGGGTAGATACTTGTGTGAGGAATTGAATGAATGAACATGCATGTCTGAAATAAGAATTAGTCCCTTAGGCTACCCTTTAAAAAAGCAGGTTTATTACTTTGTGATAACACTGTGACAATATAAACAAAAGTAATCTCTCACCTCTATTTTTAGATTTCTTTCTGAGTTTTGCTATAATAATATTTTGAGAATGAGAGAATACCATCTACACCTTTAAATGAGCTTTCAACACTTTTTAAGAAATTAATAGAATTTTTTTGACCTGTAGTGCAAAGTAATTGTTAACTGGGGAAACAATAAGTAAGAATGACCATTATGTAACTGAAAACTACTAGCTAAATGTACACTTCTTGGCAGTGTTTGACAGGCATATTAATCTTTTGTATTTAAAACCAGAAATGAATAGAGCCGTATGGAGGTGCCTGATACTCTCTTGTTTTATCAGAAATCTATTTTTAAGAGCAAGTTTCTTCTTTCATCAGCATGCCCCTTCTCATATATTCAGTTATGCTACATTGCTTGAGGCTGTGCTTCTATGCATCCTTAACATGTTTCTGCTGCCCTCTCTACTTGCAGTCAGCCCCCTTTTCTGCTCACTTTGCAGCAGCAGTTGGGTGTCCTGCTGTCTTCTATTTTCTGCACATGTGCAGCTCAGCAGAGCCGTGCTATGATGAATCTAGTTTCGGTGTTGCCAGAGCAGTTTCATTATGCCGCAGTATTTCTGGTGGCTGTGTTTCTATCACTGCTGTTCAGTAGAGCTCAGAGGTAGGCTGATGAAACAAACTCTGAGGCCACATACCTTATGGATGATAAGAAACTTCCAGACTGTATACCCCTGCTTAGGGTGCAGTGGCTGCTCCAGCACAGTCCTGGCTCAAGTCCAGAATATCACAATCCTTCTGGAAGTGACTCCTAAGCTATCCCCACAAGGGCTCCCAGCTGTGGCTAGTTTAAGACCCATCCTTTGAGCTCCTATGAAGACATTTTCCCGCTTTATTTGCCATGCATACCAAGGGGACAGGAACTACAGTTTATCTACTAAGTGTGCCTTCCATGTTTCCTGGAAAAAATTAGGAATTCATAGATATATTGATGGATTACACAGGAACTGTATTGAAAAATGGAAGATAACTTTGGCAACTTCAATTTTGCATTTGCTATTTATTTTTTTTAAATATATTTTATTGATTTTTTACAGAGAGGAAGAGAGAGGGATAGAGAGTTAAAAACATCGATGAGAGAGAAACATCGATCAGCTGCCTCTTGCACACCCCATACTGGGGATGTGCCCACAACCAAGGTACATGCCCTTGACCGGAATTGAACCTGGGACCCTTGAGTCCGCAGGCCGACACTCTATCCACTGAGCCAAACCGGTTTCGGCAGCTGTTGCTATTTCTAATATCACTTCCAATCTCCACTGGATCAATGGCTGTCACGCCTAGAGAGATGTTATTGTCTTTAGGAAAGAAAACACACAGAATAAGCAGAGGGATGAAGGAGTTACTGGGTATCTTCACAGTGTTGGCAAAGTTCAAGAAGCAGAGGCAGACATCTAATAAATTAGGTAATTTGAGATTTTCAGAGGTGAGATTTTTAGAATGAAAAGTGATTTGTTTAATCCAAAAGTTAAGAGTATGATGGACTCAACATAATTCATGTTGAAAAATGCACACACTAAAACAAAGAAATGTGCATTGTGGGGTGGCAGGTGTTTGCTTATTATATAAGAGCAGATTTTCCAACACAAAGAAATCATCTAGGCAGACCCCCTATAAAGATCATGTAGAAGAGGAGAAAACAAGGAAGACCACACATCTTATGGCATCCACTTCCCCCTAGAGCATCAACAAAGAAGAGTTACAATAGAGGGAAAATGTTTGTTCAGCAAGTGTCTGAGATACACTTTCCCCAACCTCTGGTGATCCTGTGGGGTGCAATAGATTATTACAACATGTCCCGTGTCTTTTAAAAACAGCAAGGAACTCTAAGTGTGGGCCAGTGGAACTGGAGAGGTGTTATGTCTGCTTAAGACAAAGAGCTACTGCAGTGACCTGGTGGTCTGTAAAATACTGGTTTGTACTCCTTATGTTTGGGCAAGTGAGTGAGAGTGTGTCCACTCAGCAGTGGCTGATGTGAGAATAGAAGCCTGAAAGTTGAGGACAAAGGCTGCTCCTAACCAAATATTGATAAAGAAGGGAAATCTGAGTTATTTTCTTAATTCTGTCTCTGTGATTCCTCTTATGCCCTGCCCCCATTTAGATCACCCCACACCCCACTTGTTTAGATCACAACTAAGGAAAAGTAAGAAGAGTTGAAAAGAAACCTACATTTACAAAGAAATCCTGAATTGGATACAACAGCATTGAAATTGAAAGTTGAGAATTACATAATTTGATTTCCTTAGAAAAAGACAATTTTAGATTTACATACATGATTAGTTGGAATTCATAACACAAATATTTCCAACTGTAGTAGAGAATCAAAATTGATATAGACAAACTTATAACTTTTAACCAGTGCTTAGAGAAATCCTGAATTACTCTTTTTTTGTCTTTATTGATTTTAGAGAGAAACATCCATCAATCTAGTACTGCTTCCTGCACACACCCCCTTCTGCAGATTGAGCCCCAAACCTGGGTACGTGCCCTGACCAGAATCAAAACACAGACCTTTGGGTTCATGGATGACCCTCAAGAGAGCCACACCAACCAGGGTCTGAATCTCCTCTAACCCTTTGTACTTCAGGATGAATTTCTTGATTATAACCTGCACTCTCCTTTGTCCTGCTCCCACTATGTCCAAGATTTTGTCATTGTTGAATAGACATTTCTACTAGTTTTCCTTATACAGAAGTTGAGTCTTCTTTCTTCCTTCTGACCATCAATAATTGAATTACCTTTCATGTCTTATATCTTCACCAAATTCTATACTCTCAAAGCAAGACATTAATTTGAAACAAAGTGTTAAAGTAATAAAAATTTTCCTAAGCATTGTAATTTCAAGCTTTGGATAGATTGTAAGAACAAAATCTTGTGCCATTTTACCAATTAGTAGCTTGTTTTCTCTGTGATACCTCTCTGTCTTTGTCTCTCTGTCTCTGTCTCAGTATATTCATGTGCAGGCATCATTATACTTTATCCTTTTAATGTCTTAATTTGCATCTACTAAAAACAGGGACATTCTTTAAAAAATAACCTCATTAAAATTAATACATTCATGAAATTTAAAAATCATACAATACTTTATTCTAACCTACAGTCCCTACTTCGACTTATGCAGTTGCGCCAATAGTGTCCTGTGTAGGACTATTTTCAGTACAAATTCATCCAGGTCATGTAATGAGGAAAGTTTGCATGTCTCCTTCGCCTCCTTTAATCTGGGGCAGTTCCTCAGCATCAATTCCGATGACTCTCATGACATTGAGATTTCTTGAAGAGTGCAAGCCAGGTATTTAATAGACACTCGCTCAGTTTAAATTTGTTTGGTGTTTCCTCATGATTAGATTCTGGCTGGCACACTTCTGTAAGTGATGCTGTGTCCTTCTCAGGGCATCATGGGAGAGGCCTAGGATGCTCCCTTGTAACTTTTTTGGTCATATTAATAATATTGATCACTTGGTTAAAGTGAGTTTATCTACCTTGCCAGAATCAATTCATATTATGTTGGTCGCAAAGGTAATTATTTAACTATATTTCTTCTTTTATATATATTAATTGATACTATACTGAAATGAAGAATTTCCTTTCTCCACGAGTTATTTACTCTTTTATATATATGGATACATGTATGAATGTCTATATTATCAATATAGACTCACAGCTTCTTATTTTATTCAGTAGGACTATTAATATCTTTACATAATTTGACCATAAATCATACCAATTTGGCGAGTTGGAACACTGCCAAGCTGGATCCTCTAACCCAGTGGTGGGCAAACTCATTAGTCAACAGAGCCAAATATCAACAGTACAACGATTGAAATTTCTTTTGAAAGCCAAATTTTTTAAACTTAAAGTACTTCTAATGCCACTTCTTCAAAATAGATTCGCCCAGGCCGTGGTGTTTTGTGTAAGAGCTACACTCAAGGGGCCAAAGAGCCGCATGTGGCTCACGAGCCGCAGTTTGCCGACCACGGCTCTAACCCTTTGACACACACTCATCACTACTTTTAACTCTCCCTTACTTTTTGGCACAGCAAGATGTTGTCTCATCATCTAGCTTCCCTGACCCAGACTTGGAATCACTTATTTTTCCAAGGGATCCTAGTTTCCTTCAGTGGTTAATGGTATTTAGAAACTGCATTAGTGCTTCAATTACTGTCTAACTAGTTTATACAAAATTCAGGGACTTAAAGCAATATTAAACATTTATTATCTCTCACAGTTGCTGTGGGTCAGGATTCAGGAGTGCTAGGCAGGGTGTTTCTGGCTAGGGCTTCTCATAAGTTTCCTGTCAATTGTCCACTGGGCCTGTAATAATCTGAAGGTTTGGCTGGGGTGGAAGGAGCCACCTGGGTCACAAACATGGCTGGCATGTTGGCATTGACAGAGACCTTAGCATGCTCTCTATTCCCATGGGCATCATCCCAGGGTGGCTTGAGTGTTCTCATGATAATGTGGCTGTCTTTCCTCAGAGTGAATGATCCAAGAAAACAAGATAGAAGTGTTAATATTTTTTTATGACTTGGCCTTGGGAATCACACGCTGTCACATCTGATATCTCTTGGTCATTGAAGCTCTGATTCAGTGTGAGAGTGAATTACATAAAGATGACAATATGAGGAGGCAAGAATCATTGGGATAAATCTTAAGTGCTGATTTAAACAGAAATCAAGAATCAGTGACACCAAATGTGCTCATTTCTCTGGTGCCATTGCTCCTGGGCCTCTGCAGCAAACAGTCATATATATATATGACTGTTATGCATGGGGAGGGGGGAATCCCTCAGCCCGGCCTGCACCCTTCCAATCCGGGACCCCTCGGGGGATGTCCGACTCCCTCTTGCGGGACTGCTGGCTCCTAATTGCTCACCTGCCTGCCAGCCTGATTGGCCCTAACCCCTCTGCCTGCCTGACTGATGGCCCCTAACAACTTCTGCCTACCTGCCTGATCACCCTTAACTGCTCCCCTCCTGGCCTGATCGCCCCTAACCACTTCTGTCTCACCCTGTGCCCAGGACCCAGTATTTCCTCCTCTGGCCAGTTGCAGGCACCTAGGACCTGGGCTTCCCTCTTTCTGGCTGGCTGCAAGCAACCAGGCTTCACAGGGGCTGGACACAGCTGCAGGGGATCGTGGGTGGGCAGCTTCTCCTGGGCCGCAGCCACAGCCACTGGCGCCCGGGACTGTGGGTCGGGCGATTTGTCCCTCTCCCGGGTTGCAGCCTGGCTGGTCCACATGCCTCTCTCGTGAGCTCAATTGTGCCTGGAGGGTTCCCATTCCTCTCTTGTGAGCTCATTTGTGCCTGGCTGGTCCCCATTCCACTTTCCCCAATTTTGAATGTCTGAGCCATTACGGTGTGATGGTGTGACAACCATTTGCATATTAGATCTTACTTATGTAGGATATAATGTGTGTTGTGTGTGTATATGCACAACTATTTGAAATGATTAAATGAGTTTATTGTATTTATTTATTTATTTATTTATTTATTTATTTATTTATGTATTTATTTATTGTTAATCCTCCCCTGAGGATATTTTTGCATTGATTTTTAGAGAGAGTGAGAGGGGGAGAGACACAGAGAGAAAAATATCAATGTGAGAGAGACACATCCATTGGTTGCCTCCCACACATGCCCCAACCAGGGCCTGGGATCGATCTTGCAGCCTAGGTACATGCCTTTGACTGGAACCAAAGCGAAGACACTTCAGTCCACGGGCCAATGCTCTATCCACTAGCCAAACTGGCTAGATCTGATTAAATGAGCTTAGTTATGAATTTACTCAATAACTTCTTCAACTGGCATAAAACAGTTTCAGAGATTCTTACCCATAATAAGAAAAGTCCAAGGTTTATTGGTTATTAGACATTCTTTAGACAAACAGAATTAGTCAAAGTAATTTATCCAAATATTAATAGATTTTTTCTTTTCTTTTCAACTCATTATCTTCAATGAATTTATTTTATTTATTTGAAGTATAGTTGTAATATGTTTTTCTTTGCATTTGTTTTTTTTTTCTTTTTCAGTCTGTTAATTTAAATTAATTTTAGGAATATTTAGAGTATTAAAACTTGATTCAGATAGTCAAAAGTATACAAAAGATCTATTCATAGAAGTGTCACTTCACCTAAAAGATTACTACCCACCCAGGGGCCCCCTAAGAAACCTCATTAGAAGCCCAACAGAAAACTGAACAGCTATGAACTCCTGATTTTCTGATCAACAAAAACTGTGAAAGATAATGTCCATTTATTATTACTTTAAACCACTCAGTTTGGAGAACCTTGCTAAATTTCAGTTTATCAAGCACCCTTGAAAAATGACTGACTCCAGGTCTGAGAGGAGGAAGCTATCAAATTAGCCAGAAATAACTGCTCTACCAGAAAAAAAAAAGGGACTGGTTCAAAATAATGTTGGGGGTGTGCCAAAAGGATAAACCAATCAGCTGGAAGGAGTTCAACCAGCTAAACAGGAACAATTTGAACATCAAAATGTATAAAGATGTCTATAAATTTTATCTCATTCAGAGTATGAATCTATAAATTCACATAGAAAATATATGTTTGCTTGTAGACATACATACTTGCAAAATGAATAAATAAACATGAAGAAAAACCATTCCTTTTGGTCAATTATCAATTACTAACAAAAGAAGAAATAATAAATTTGGAAAATTATCTTTTATAGTGAATATATAAAAATTGATTCTGGTGATTGCCAGAGATAAAGGAGGGTGGAGGGAGATGGAAAGGGGCAAATTTATTTATTTTTATTTTTTTTATATATATTTTATTGATTTTATTACAGAGAGGAAGAGAGAGGGATAGAGAGTTAGAAACAACAATGATAGAGAAACATCGACCAGCTGCCTCTTGCACACCCCCTACTGGGGATGTGCCCGCAACCAAGGTACATGCCCTTGACCGGAATCGAACCTGGGACCTTTCAGTCCACAGGCCGACGCTCTATCCATTGAGCCAAACCGGTTTCGGCGGAAAGGGGCAAATTTAAATAAATGATGGCTGAAACAGACGACTTTGGGTGGTAAGGGCACGATGCAGTATGTGGATGATGTTACAGATTTGTACAATTGAAACCTGTGTGGCTTTATTAACCAATGTTACCCTGATAAATTCAATTAAAATAAAATAAAGTAAATGAATCATGAATGAAAGTTAAATTAGGAGGAAGGTCACCTGATGAGGAAAAAACTTAACATTAACAATAATTTGCAAAGGAATATCAGAAGCATCTATTTTGATGTCCAGAGAAAGAGACAGTCTCACTCAAAGAGTAGATATGTGTATGTTTAATTATTTCACCTTCTTTTTTACCCAAAATATTATATACATAAGCATGCAAACATGTAAACTTTTGCACCTTGCTTTTTATAACTTATATATCCTGAAATTTGAGAGGAAAGAAACAAAATACTCTGGAAGTAGGAATGAGCTGCAATAAAGACACCTACCCTATGTCTAAGCTTAGTGTTAGGGGAATCATGGGAAAAGAAACAGCCAGTGGACTATCGGGGGGCGGGCTTCATAGGAAGACAAGTCCTGGGGGAGAAAGCCAGACTTGACCAAGAGGGCCAAAGGAACTTCCAGGAAAATGGATGAGCATCAGGAATTTTGCTGATAACCGTGCATTCCAGATGATATATTGGAAAAAATTTCAGGAGTTATTGAAGGGAACCTAAATGAGTCAAAAATAGTTTGTACTGGGATTTCCAAGGGATTAAAATCTAGGGACTAGGAAATAGTCTAGCAATCACAGGCTTCTCATGACTGACTTGACTAGGAATAAGGACATCGTGAAGTTAGCCGTGATGGTTTATAGGCAATGTGTAATGGGGATCTTGGAGCTCTGCTTGGGGGGCTAGAAGGGGTCCCCTCCTGGTGATGGAATGGGGAGGCTTGGGCAACATCAGGAACATATAGCACTCCTGAACTGCTGCCTGTGACAGTGTCTGACCAAATTTCAGTTCAATTTCCAGCAGATGCTATAAGTAGGAATCCTTTCTTTCTTTCTTTCTTTCTTTCTTTCTTTCTTTCTTTCTTTCTTTCTTTCTTTCTTTCTTTCTTCTTTCTTTCTTTCTTTCTTTCTTTCTCTTTCTTCTTTCTTTCTTTCTTTCTTTCTTTCTTTCTTTCTTTCTTTCTTTCTTTTTTTCTTCTTTCTTTCTTTCCTCTTCCTTTTTTCATTTTCTCACATTATCTTCCTATGATTTCTAATGTTCTATTAAATAACTAAATATTTTTTACTTTCTTACTCTCTTATTTCTATTAGCCCTTTGCACTCTCTTGCTTTTTTCTCGATTCCTTTATTCTACTCAGGATTTAATGCTAACCATGTCGAGTCACACTCAACATCCGAGTGCAAAAGGTTAGTCTTGTTCTTGATTCTCAGTTTATAACATCTTCATATATTGAGAAATATATCATGGAAATAGGCTGTTATGCTATTTCCAGTAACAAAATCACCCTTAAAAGGGTAGAATAAAAGATCAAATAGAGGAAATGTTTGTATTGTAGTAACATTTCATGTGAAGCGGGTATATCATCTATACTAATAAAAGGGTAATATGCTAATTAGACTGCAAGACCTTTTGGGAGACCTTCCAGATGTCCTTCTGAACAAAGCCATGGTTGTGAGACAGAGGCAGAGGCAGTTGGGGTGAGCAGGCCAGCAGTGGGGGGGCAGTTGGGGCAAGCAGGCTGGCAGGCAGAGTGGTTATGGGTGATCAGGCAGGCAGGCAGGTGAGTGGTTAGGAGTCAGTGGTCCCAGATTGCAAGAGGGTGCAGGTCAGGCTGAGGTACATGCTCCCCCGTGCACGAATTTCGTACACCAGGCCACTAGTATTTTATAATTCACAATGCACATCTGTTCTAATAAATGAAAGGTAAGCAAACATGCTTTGTACATTATAAAGTGTTATGCAAATATAAATTGTATGCTATCCTATCTAATAGAAGGCTAATATGCAAATTGTCCCCTTGACCTGGAGATCGACTGGGAGTTCGACCAGGGGGAGGGGCTGGCCAACTGCCCACAGCCCTTCCCTTGGCTGCCCCCCTCACCCCTATCAAGGCAGGGCTGGATGGCCAACTGCCCATGGCCCTCCCCCCGGCTGGCCTTACCCCTGATTGGCCCCCAAACCCTGATCGGAGCTGGCCGGCTGGATCCCACCCATGCACGAATTCATGCACCGGGCCTCTAGTTATTAATATTAAGAACACCTGGCAGACCAATGCCATTAAGAATTTAAGCTATAGCTTGAGACCTGTGTTGAAACATAGCTCCATCACTTACTTGCTTTATGATCTTTGGGAAACTAACTTCGCTGTGTCATGGAGTTCCCATTTATATAAAATGAGGAAAATAAAAAACAAAAACCCTACTTCACAAAGCCACTCATCTGTTTTTTCAACAAATCTTTATTATGGGCTAATACTGGTAATACTGGTATAGGTGCATGTTAAGTTAACTGATACTTGTAAAGCACCTAGGAAAAACATCTGATGTCTAGTGAGATCTCAGTGAATGTTAGATATTTATTTTCCTATTAATTCATTAGGAGAAATTCCTTGAATATAGAAAACACTTAACACATTGAAATTTAAAAATAAGTATAATTTAGGAATATATCAGATAGAATTCTAAACTCTCCAAAGCAGTGTGTCAAATGACCATTATGTTCTCAGAAGGTCTTATGTCAACAGACCAGGTTTCTATGAAAATCCCAATAAACATACACCTGCCACCCTCAATATCTTGACGCTATGTGAGAAACCAATTTTGAGTTATACAAAAATGCAGGACTTTTCATCAAACTTAAAAATATACTATGAGTGCAGGAACTGTGATTCATATGAGGTACTTAAATATTAAAGAAAGTCAAAATCCTTTCTGACAAGTGTCTGACCTTTATGCTTATCTATTCCTAAAATACATCCTTGCCTATCAACCAAAGCTTTAATCACTTTCTCATTTCAGATATTGAAAGAGAGATTGCATTAAATCAAGTAAAGGTCATCTTTCTTTGAAATATAGATTACTCCCTTGCACTCTTTAGAGAAGCAGAGATTGGAGAGCAAACTCAATAGAGGCACCTTTCTCCCCACTCTTCAAAGTAATAAGGAAGCAGCCAAAAGGATTAAGGATGATTATGTTCAGCTCTCAAGAACTGAGTTCCAAACCAGATATGAAATGCAATTCCAGTACTCAAGAGTAGGGCCCATATGCTGAAAAAGAAAGGACATATTTTGTTTCCCGTGAAGCACTTATTAATATATTCAGGTTTAAGCAGCAACAGAAGCAAGCAACGGAAGATAAGTAGAACTGTGTAATTCATCTGCAATTTTTTCTAGAGAAGCAAATGGTTGAGTGGGAAACTTAATTTCCAAAGCAAACGTGTAGCATTCCTTTACTCTAAAGTCCCCATTTGTCTTACTAAGTAGCTTAGGAACTCCCTGGAGGAAATTTACCTCTAATAGAAAGTTGGGTCTTTTAATTCATGTGGGTTTCTTTTAGCAAAAGAATAACTTCAATTTTCTTAAGGGATCAAAGGTGCTTGCTTTTCAATCCTCACTACTAATAGTGTTTTTCCTTACATGGTTACCTCCAGATATTTTACAAATATGTATAGCCATTAACCATTAACACATAAATGTTGGGAAAACTAATATTCTCTATAAAATGTCTAGCAAAGAGATATGTTTATTAAGAGACTACCTCCCTCACTATATGTGCACCCCACTCTTGCATAAAGCCCATTTCATCAAGCCGTCCTGAGGAATTTGTACCAGATTTTTCTCCTAAATGCTCACTGTATTTTCTGCTTTATCGTGCAGCGGCCCTAAAATACATTCCTGTGTTCTTTTGTTATTTTATATGACGTGTTCATTTTTTATTTATTTTTTTTGTCTTTCTATAAACAATAGCTCTTTCTCCTGCCTTGCTTTAAAAAGCTTAAGCCCAGATGAACCTGAACCACTATCACTGCTGGCTAAGAAGAAAATGCCGTAACGGCCACTCTTCCTAAAACTCTCATCTAAAGGTTACCAAATATACCACACTCTGCAGCCACACTCTCTCAAGATTGCCTCATCTGTACTAAGCAGGCTGGGGTACAGCATTTCTATTGTATTTAGCTCCCCGAGAACTCACACCACCCAACCTCAGGAACTTAGAAGGATTTTTTTTTTCCTCCAGAAATGGTGAAATGGTGACACAAAAGCAGACACTGGATTGAAGATTGTGAGGAAAAATGTTCTGGGAATCTAGGAAGAGGAGGCTAAGCAAACAGCCAGCAATGCGGAGTTGATTTCAGGGTTTATGGTGTTTAAATCAAAGCTTCAGTTATGCATGTTTTCATTGCTAATTTCATGTATTGGAGAAAAACTAAATACATATAAGTAGTTTGGTTTGTAAAAGCTTTTCCAGTTATGGTGATTTAAAAAATATTTTCTTACCAGGTATGCCTGGTTGTTATAACACAACTCATACGCAACTCATTTTATATGTCAGGTTTACTGATTAAACTTTATTTGTAATCAAAGCTGAGGTTATTGTACTGCTCTTATAAAAATAAAGGCCATGAGCAATGCAGCTTGAAATTAAGGGCCCATTATTTTGTGCAATGCTAGCTTCATTTTAAGATATGAAATTCACCCCAACTTTCAAGAAGTGGGCAGATGGGGAGGGTGTCTGTATGTGAAATGCTTGCCATGTGAAATAACTGTGTAACACACCATGTACTAGAATGGAGAATGGAGTATTTTTCTGTTTCACAGGGATCAGCAATTTTAACCATTAGGAAAAAATAAGTCTTAGAAAAGCACACTTTTAAAAGCCCATTAACACACAGTCAGCTTGCTGTTTTATTATTTACTAGTTTTATATGATCCCTTTTGCATAACCCCATTGTTATTGTAATGTGAATTAAGTATGTTGCACTAAACAGTATAATTGAGCTATAAAATTTCACAGAGTAGCCATGGAGTTGTATTAAGAAATGATAACAATTGTCTAGCATTATTTAAAAAAAAAACAAAAAAAAAAACTATTTCAATGCTTAATAAAGTATCTCTTCAGAGAAAAACTGAAGTTTTCACTTTTGTGATTATAATTAAAAATGGAAGAAGCTCCTAGCAATCTTTACATTTTTATAAATATTTAATGGAAGGAAAGTAAATGTTTGTTGTTATATTATTTTCTGGCTGCGGATTTCCAGTTTTCCAGTATCCATGATGCATAAGCAATATGCAAATAGTTAGTAAACAGAATTAAATTATAGGGAGAAAAAATCTTTACCACAGCACGGGGCCAGAGAAATTTACAGTGCTTAGGGTCCCTGATGAACGCTGATATCTTCCTACTAGTCAATAGCAGCAGGTAGGAGGAGCAGCGTTTGAAAGCCAAGTGGCAATGTATGTCCGTTTTTATAAAGTGTGTCCATTACTCTCATTTCATATATCAAAGCGATATATTCACAGAAGTTACTTCAACATGCAGGAAGTAGAATTTACTGCTGGGAAAATGAAGTCTGAAGAACGTCCTACCAATGCAGTCACTTTCCTTCAAAATGAAGATCGTGAACAGTGCAAGGGACTGCAGTGTGGCTGAGAAGGAAGTGACTTCTTTCATGCTGCTTACTGCTGCCATTGGCACACCATTGAAACTGCTGTCACTTCTCGGCTTATTGCTGCAACGTTGTAATTTTTGCATCCTAACTAATTTTAGTGAAAATAAAGGTCTGTGAGACAATGGACCTTGTTTCCATCAGCATCGCCTTTAGAATCTTTCCTTACTGAGTAGAACAGCATGCTCCCAATCTTATGGGATCTACAGTGGCTGCAAGGGCTATACATACAGGAAAATATTTATCTTTATTATAAATCCTTAACTAGCTAATAGAGTGCGAGGAACTACTACTTGGTATAATATTTTCTTAACTAATTGTACAATCAGAAGGAACTGGAAATGCATTTGTGTTACTGTTTCAAGGCCCATAGTAAGGGGTATGGAAGAGTATTCCACACAGTCATTCTCCTAATAAGAAGGATCATCCCAATTATAAGAGGAGCATCCTATAGAATAAAAACATAACATGCAGAACTACCAGTTGGCAGGGGGCGGGGCTGGCGAGTAGGTGGTGCCAGGCCAGCCAAGGTGCGTGCCAATGGGCAGAGGGAGGGGACAGCGATGGGGTGAGGGGGCGGCGGTGACCTGTGGCCGGTGATGGGGACTGGCGCCCTCCCCTGATCGCCCGCAGGGTCGCATCCTGCAGAGGGAGGCCACTGGCAGTAGTGACACAATAGGGGATGGGGCTGGCTGCTTGCTGCCCATGCAGTCCCATGATCAGCCCGCTGGTCACCTCCTGCAGAGGGAGGCCAAACTGCAGCTTAGGCCCACTCCACGTGAGCAGGTCTAAGCTGTCAGGTGGACATCCCCTGAGGGCTCCCAGACTGTGAGAGGGCGGAGGCCAAGCTGAGGGTTCTCCCTGAGTGCATGAGTTTTCATGCACCGGGCCTCTAGTAGGATACTGACTCTTCAACTGCAAAATGGAGGCTCTGAATTTCATTGGAAATACACACTAGGAATATGCCTGACCACATAGTCATGTATCAAGCTGATATGATCATTTAAACAGTTTAACACCCAATGTCCTTTCCCACGTTAGCTGGCTACTTTAAGTGAAAGTGATGTTGGACTACATTGTAGTGATAATTGACTTAATCTGACATGTCACTTTGTATGACCACACAAACTATAAAGTTGGCACAGCTTGTTCTCAGAATGCATTCATCTTGTGAGGGTGGTACAATAGAGAAATAAAGAAGTTGAAATTAGTGCAATTCACAAGACCAGTCAAATAATTAAATATTACATATTTAGTTAATTACATACATAATCCATCTAAGTCAGGTTCTTATTATTTATCCAGTAGTTCTAAAATGTTTGTGCTCTAAACAATCACTGTGAAAGTTGCTGAATATTTTATAGATGTTTTGGCCCCATACTTGGAGATTCTGATTTAGGGAATCTAATGAGAGGTCTAGAAATCAGCTTTTTAAACAAGTACCTCATGTGTTTCTGGCTAAAGTAGAAGACACTTTTGTAAATATTGATAATTATTGTATTAGCAAATGCTAGACTTATATTCGGTACTCAAATCACACTCTTGATTGGGAAATCCCAAATGCTTGAAGTGTCTAGTGAAATTATTAAGCCAATCAAACATAACATGATAACCGGAAACTTGGTCAACTGAATACTCTCATTGCCCAAAAGTTACATTTTATTGGGTCTCCTGCCTTGTTTCTTATTTCCTTCCATCACTTAATGCATCCTATGCAATTCAACATCTTCTTAATTATGTCATTTCTTTGCCTGAAATATTCATTAAAACGAAGTCCAAACTTTTGAGGCTCTCATATTCTGTACGCAGCAAAGTTTCTATCCTTATTTTCTATAATTTCGGAGCATATACTTTATACACAAACTAATTTGGGCAACTGCTACATCATGTTTTCCACTGAATTTTTTTTTCTAGTATATCATAGTGTCTTCCTATACTCCTGCCCATGTTTGTATTCTGAATATATATCTATTCACCATAGCTCAGCCAAGATGCCATTTTCTCTAGGATTTAACCTCTTTTATGTACTTCATACAATTTAAAAAAATTATATCACCTTCTGTAATGTTGAAAAAATTTATACAATAATAGCTTTTCTAATAGCTGCTAGAGCTGTGCTGCCTAATATGGTAGCCACCAGCCACCTGTGGCTATTTTATTGAAATTATTTACAATTAAATAACATTACAAATTGAGTTTTTCAGTTATATTAGCCACATTTCCTTTGACAGCACAGATATGGCATACCTCTATCATTGTGGGAAGTTCTATTGGACTGTGCTGCACCAGAAGATTAAGACTATGGTGAGATGTTTTTCATATGGGCTTTAGTGCATTCCTTCATTAAAGTATAGTAACTAAATTGTTCTTAAAGAATAATGTTGGCCGTCATACTCCAAACTCCTGAAGGAGATTCTATCTAATCACAAACAATTATTTCCAACATACCATCCTTACTTGGTATGGTAAATCTCAACTTTAGCATACATGTTCCAGTAGATTATTTGGCTTTATGTTCCCCTCCCTGACATTTTGTTTCATTCAGTCAGATATAGGCATTGAGGATTTGCAGGGTTTTGAAGTTCCCAGGTGATTCTGGTGCTGCCTATCTGAATAAGACATGGCTTAGTGTATTTGTATATTTTTCTTCCAAATAATGTGACAACTGTTCATTCTTTTGTTTGAGCTTTGCATATTGCACATGGCAGCTTTCATTTACATAAAGTATTTAATTAGGTAGAAGTCTATTCAAGTCAAGATGGATTTAAGTTGTGTTTAGTAGGCCCCAAATCTGCATTAGAAGTAGATATGTTAGTATCTTCTAGTATTTATGTCATATCTCCTATTCTTGTAGAAATTGGAGACTAGTGGGTAGATGGCACAAAGATATATGAAAAAAATAGCAATCTCAATATAGTATTTCTACCACAATATTGAAAACAATTCTATACAAATAATTCTGTTTAATCTGTATTATAATATTATCAACTAGTGTGGACATAAGTGTCCCCAGTAATAGATGAGGAAACCTAGACTCAAAGAACCCATGTTTTAAACATCATGGAATTAAGATATGTTGGAGGTGAACAAAATTAGAGCAAAAGATACACCATAAGGTTTCCTTTCAAATACATTTAAAAAATTGAATCACATTTTATTAGAAGGATTCTACTAATGACCTGGGCTTGAACTTTATTACTTTTTAAACTTTCTAAATATTAAGTTACAACTTTTAAAACATAGGATTATAATACAAATTAAATCACTTGGATAAAATACTAGAGCTATTGGAAGTCAAGGAAGTTTATGGACTTCCCTTTAGAGATAAAAGGGATAATCAATCAAGCAATGTCATTTAGGAAATTCAGATGGCTGGTAGCTTTCTTTACTTCTTTTCTTCAGAGCAATCACACTCTTGTCTGGGAATCCCAAATGCTTAGCGTATCCGGTGAAAGTATTAAGCCATTCACATATAACATGATATCCTACGGTGTTCCTTTTGTCCCCAAGGCAGTTATTATTAAATTAATCCTGATGCCAAAACAAGTGTAGCAAAATGGGTCAAAATCTTCATAAACCCTTAACAATCTGACAAGAATTTAACAAATTGAGTAATGTCTCTGCAGTGCTTGTAACATCTGGGACTAAAGGAGGGAAGATGAGAGGAGAGCAGCAAAACATGTTGCTCCTTAATTGCTCTGTGGACTTTTTCTATAGTGGATCATCCTCCCAATTCAATTTAAGTAAATCATGGAGCATATGGTTTGTACTAAATATAGAGCATATGTGGTACTCACTGCTATGCGTATTTGCCATGCAGGTGTCTGATTTTGGACTTGTCATATGGACAGATGGCATTTTTCTGTTTCTCCTTTTTATTGATAGTGGAATAAGGGAGTTAACCCTAACTAATGTTAGGATACCTCTGCTCACATGAATACATTTTCACCGTTGGAAAGCAGGAGATGGTGCTTATACTCCATTTTCTTATGCAAATTAAGTGACTAAAGTTATGCTAATACAAAATGGGTTAGCAGGAAAGATACCTGACTTTTTAAGACATAAGATAAAATAGTATAATATTATTTTCCTTCTTTAGAAACACATTAATGCATTTATTTACATTATTTATTAATTTAAATAGATAACATAGATTGCTTATTATGAATTAGATATTTCTTGAAAATGTTACAGGTACTTTTACATTTTCTTATTAAGATTCCAATAATGTTAATATAATTATTATTATCCCAATTTCAGAGATGGGAGTATTGAGGAATAAGAAATTTTGCAAAAGTAAAAAAATAATCCTATATAACAAAGAGGTGATATGCAAATTGACCCTCATTCCATCACACTGTCACAAGGTGGCTGCACCCACAGCAGAGGCAGGGTTCTCATAACACAAGATGGCTGTGCCCACAGTGGAGGCGGTGTTCCCATAATGAGCCATAACAAGTGATTAGCATGAACCTGAGGCTGCGCCAGGTGGGGGCGGGGACCTGAGGCTGCACCCTGCCTCTGGTGGGGCTTGATGGGGGACCTGAGGCTGTGCCCCCCACCTGGCAGAGCTTGATGGGGAACCTGAGGCTGTATCTCCTGCCCGGCACCGGGCCGGAGGATCTGAGGCTGCATCCCACTGCCTGGCAGGGCTTGACGAGGGTGAAGCCGGACAGGTCTGGATCTTGCCCAATGGGGATGGGGCTGGCCAGGTCTGGGTCTCGCATGATTTTGAGGTGTGCAATTTCAAGGGGACTTGACTCTGGGTCCCGCAGCGTGCCCCAGACTCATATACATTTTACTAATTTTCTTTCATCTCTGACACTTCTATTATAAAGAAAGGGCAAATAGCAATATTAAAATATTTCCTCTAATTAATTCCCTTTTAATGTGCACGAATTTCATACACCAGGCCACTAGTTTAGAGATAAAAGTAGAACTTGAACCTGGGCTGTTTGGTTCCAGAACCCGTTCTTCTAGATATTATGCTCTACTGCTTCACTTGTTGGCAGAATTGGTTTATAGATTTAGACTATTTGCTAGAGTTATTTTTGAATTCTTTATCAATGCCATAATCAATATCAAATTCAGAATTATTTTGTTAGCTATAATATCAAACATGCTGTTTTCCTTGATAGTGGTAGTCATGATAGGCAGGGTTGTGTGGAAGTTAATAGTGACAAGATGAAACTTTTGGGATAGATAGTATATTTTCACTTCTGAAAATGTTTCCTAAGTATGAAAGATTGGATGAGATAAAGAAAAGGAACAAAGATTGCATAGAATTAGTAAATCTATGCTTCCCTCCTTGGCGTTCTCAACAGAGGAGAGCTATGCTTCTACAGGAAAGACAGAGCCCCGGGGCCTGAAGTGGAGGTAGGCCCAGTGCTATCTATAGAAATTACTATTGATATGATGCTTGTCCCGTTCTTGTCATAATAGATTTTATTCCACTTTGTGTATTTGAATTAGTAGATTCTAATATGCTGTCAAAATTTGAAGTGTCTCTATGAACATAGAGTTGCATATGTCCTTTCTGATTGGTGTTTCTAGTTTCTTGGGATATTCCCAGAAGTGGGATTACTGGGTCAAATGGGAGCTCCATTTTTAATTTTTTGAGGAATCTCCATACTGTATTCCACAGTGGCTGGCTGCACCAGTCTGCATTCCCACCAGCAGTTCCTTTTTCTCCACATCCTTGCCAGTCATTTGTTGATTTGTTGATGATAGCCATTCTGACAGGTGTGAGATGATACCTCATTGTTGTTTTGATTTGCATCTCTCGGATGATTAGTGACTTTGAGCATGTTTTCATGTGTCTCTCAGCTCTCTGTAAGTCCTCTTTCAAATAGTGTCTATCTAGGTCCTTTGCCCACTTTTTGATTGGGTTGTTTATATTCCTTTTGTTAGGTTGTATGAGTTCCCTGTAAATGTTGGAGATTAAACCCTTACCTGAGATAGCATTGGGAAATATGTTCTCCCATACAGTGGGCTTTCTTATTGTTTTGTTGGTGGTTTCTTTTGTTGTGCAGAGTTTTTTATTTTGATGTAGTCCCATTTGTTTATTTTCTCCTTAGTTTCCATTACCCTGGGAGCTGTATCGGTAAAGATATTGCTACAACATATGTCTGCTATTTTGCTGCCTATGGAGTTTTCTAAGATTTTTATGGCTTCCCATCTTACATTTAAGTCCTTTAACCATTTTGAGTTAATATTTGTGTATGGTGTAAGTAGCACAATTTATAATAGCTAAGATTTGGAAACAGCCTAAGTGCCCATCAGCAGATGAGTGGATTATGCTAAGCGAAATAAGTCAGTCTGAGAAAGATAAATATCACATGATCTCACTAATTTGTGGGATATAATGGACAACAGAAACTGATGAATAAAAATAGATCCAGAGTCTAAGAAACACTGATCAGACTGTCCAACCTCAGAGAGAAGGCAGGGGAGGGGGGCGTTAGAGAGCAACCAAAGGACTTGCAGCATGCATATTAGCATAATCAATGGACAAGGACACTGGGGTGGTCGGGGTTTGTCCTGGGGGGCAGGAGTGGTGGTGGCGTGGTCAATCAGGGAAAAAGAAGGCATATGTAATACTTTAAACAAACAAACAAAAAAAGTTTATGTGTCTCACTGATGAATCTATGGCATATGCCCATAATCTGGCTACAAGTGCTTTTAGAAAGGCAAGGGACATCTGTGGGTGAATGTAAGCTTGGGCTTTTAAAGGAAGAGTATTCTTGAAATATTGGCAGGGTCTTTGATAAGATACTGTATAATCCTACTGAGCAAGTTGATTCCCAGCTGACGCTAACAGCGAGTCTGAAAGAAGACCTTCTACCACCTGCTATTTGTGGTATCAGAGCAAATGAGAAGACCAGAGACCTCTGTGAGCCTCAGCTCATTAACTTATCTCATTTTTGTGGGGCTTATGATGATGAATAAAGCATCCAACAGGATATAGTACCACTAAAAGTAACTGGCAAAGTAAATCTATTGCCAGAATAAATATTTGAATATAAATAAAATGTTACTCCTGTCAGTAACAGGAGATTCAATGTAAAAAGCTACCACCAACTGACAGGCTTGTATCTCTGGATTATGGTGCCATTCTGGGGGCTTGGTATTGATCTTTGTAGTCATCAGAGCATTTACCAGTAGCCAAGTTAGCTTTAGGGAAGAAAAGTCCATGCACCATCTGGCCACTTTTTTTTTTTTTCTTAACTCCATTGATTAAATATTGAAGCTGAAACAAACAAAAAGTCAACATATCGGTAAAGATATAGCAAGTTATCTTTGTGATTATCTGTAACTCTCTGTACAATGTTGGTCTCTTAAACATGTACATGGACATAAATATAATCACACCATGGGAGCTACATCCATATACTTCGTTTTAATTTCCTAGAGCTGTTCTAGCAAAGCACTGCAATGTGGATGGCTTAAACAACAGACACTTATTGTCTTACACTTCTGGATGCTAGAAGTTTGAGATCAAGATGTCAGCAGGGTTGTTCCTTTGAAGGGCTGTAAGGGAAAATCTTTTCCAGACTCTCTTCCTAGTTCTTGGTGATTTGTTGACAATTTTTGGCTTGTAGATACCAGTCCTATTAGATGAGGGCCCACTCTATTGACCTCATTTTTACTTGGTCATTTGCAAAGACCCTATTTCCAATACAGTCACATTCATGTTCACATGTACTGTAGGTATTACTTCAGCATCTTTTGGGGAGATGAAATTCAGTTTATAACATAGCTCTTCCCCTAAACTTTTTACTGAGGATTTTCTACTATTGCTCCTTTCATGTCTCTGACTCTAGCCATATATTAGCCATTGTTCAAGTATTTGTGTATTTCTTTACCTCAAGCTCCATAGCATTCCAAGCAGAGGGGATATCTAGATGTACCATCATAGATTTTGCCAACTTAGAACATTTCTTTTCTTCGCTTATGGAGGATATGATATGCTACAAGAATTCTGCTTTGCTCAGTTAAAAGTATATCGTACAGTAGCATCTGTGTTTTCCCATCATTGTCAACTAGTCACAGGAAATTCTGTGTGAATCTGTAGAATATAAGAAAGTTAGCCAAATGGGAGTAGTCAACAGTGATTATGAGCCATCTACCCATGCCTTCAATATTGCTTTCAGTCATCTTTTATATAAACTTCCACTTAATAGGAAAAGTGCATTAAATTCATGAGTATGGAGATCAGATAGCCTCCAATTTAGGATAGCACAAACTGTATGTGTACCCGTTGTTAATAGCCAGGTTTCCTTATCTGCATAAGTCTATTATTAAGCATTTAAAGAAGAGAAAAGCCTTAAATAATGCTCATGTTATCTTATTGGAGATTGCCACAGATTCCAAAAACATTCAGAGCCTGCAGATAATGCTTTGTCTGGATTATAAAGCCTAACTGGTAGAGATTCTTGTACTATAGTGTGTATAAGCCAGAGAGACTTCTTTTCACTCCTTTCACCCTCTCAAAACTCCAAGGTTCACCAGTGGAATGAGTTGAAGCAACATGCTTCATGACATCGCTTGCTTCTTAAAATCAAAGCATTGTGCCTCTGCCTTAATGGCAAATAGAACCAAGTGTGGCAGATTGTCCCCCCTGCAGGAGATACGTCATACATGTGCTAACATCACATTGAGCAAAACATGCCACATGGCAAACTCCGAAGTCAAATTCACGTACTGAAGAGATTAGATAAGGGAGAAAAAACTGAGACTATTGATAAAATCTACTATACTTACACTTGTCTTTTATACAGAACTCTAAAGTCCTTTTAGAAAGATTTTTGTTTTAGTCATATGATAGAGTAAGTGGCTTATGTGAAAGCACTCAATAAATATTTTTGAATAAATACATGAGTGGCTATACTATGTATGGCTAAAGTTGTACTGTCATTGGCTAATTGACTTTTTTAAAAATTCTAACTGTACATTCTTACACATGTTTTGCCCAGATTTAAATGTATAGGTCAACTTCAATTATGAGAATTAGATGCAAATGTTTTTCAAAAAATAAATTACCTAGAAATCCATCATAAACCTCAAGAATGGAGGAATTTAAGTGTAGGCCATGTCCCATCTATCCTTGAAAACTCAGCTCAAAGCTAGACAATAGAGATATTGACTTAGAAAGCTGAGATTTGATGTTGCTTCTTGGTGATATTCTGAATGGTTCTGTCATATTTCTGCCACTCTGTTGAATGATGATGCCCTCTCACCCTGCCCCCATTAATCCATCTTTCATTTTTAAAAATGTTTTTCTTTATTTTAAAGAGAGAAGTGGGGAGAGGGAGAGAGAGAAACATTGATGAGAGAGAAACAGCAACATTGATCAGCTGCCTACTAATAAGGATGGAGCCCACAACCCGGGAATGTGCCCTGACTAGGAATCTAACTGGTGATCTCTTGGTGCATGTGACAACACTAAACTGCTGAGCCAAACCTGCTGGGCTAATCCATCTTTCTTTTTCACTGTTCCCTCTGTGAATTCCCTTGCAATCTAAACATGAAAAAACAAGAAGGACATCATGATTCATTTAGTGAAGGACAAATAATGACTATTTAAGACGATGAATTTTAAATTTGTAAATGAAAATGGATTGCACTATCAGAAAAAAAAAAGAGAGAGAGAGATCAAGCAAAGGAAATTTGTAAGGTCTAAGTGAAATCTATATTTTAGGGAGTATATCATAGATGTGTTATGCTAGAACTTAGGACTTAGAGGAATTTCCCAGATAAACCTTATGCCATAAGTTTGTTATGCAAACTATTAGAAGCCTCTGCCACAATTCTTATGACATTATTATCATCTTTGCTTACATATCTTACATTGGGCCTTCAAGTAACTTGAAGAAAATGGGCAAATTTGAGCATTCAGTACCCTATAGGACTGTGCAATATAAAACATAGTCAAACTTATGAAAAATATTAGAATGGGAGCCAAGTGAGAAACTAAAGGAGAAAAGTGATACATCCAACAAAGTTGAACACAGAGACATTGGAACTGTCCCTAAATGGAAGGAATTTAGGGAAAAACCATATATTATGATTAAATATCTTTAGTGATATATCCAGTTAAGTCATATCAAAATCATGTTTTATAAAAAGATAGAACACAATGAATAACTATTTTGAGTTGCTTCTCCTTTAAAAATAAATTACTTTTTTCTTAGAATAATGAGTTAGAAAGTTATTTGATTTTCTGATTTTATTTTTAGATACTATATAAGGCCAATCATCTAGAACAGTTTAAACACTAGACACATTCCAATCTAATCAGAGAGAGAGAGAGATGCACATTGAACTCCAAACTAATAATCACAAATTCAAGATGCATTGAGATGAACAAGTACAGAATCACTTTGAAAAAGACCTTGCAGTATAGTAACCTATTAACCCCCTGCTTACATTTCACAAAAGCAATTAATAAAGTCAACAGAGGATTGAGAGAGATCTTTAGAACAGAATGGAAATCAAATACTGTCATGATATATAATTTGATAATCTAAATAAATAAAGAGCCAGGGTCGTAATGACCGAAGGCTCGAACGAACACCAGGCTGCACACACAGCAGATGATCGGGCTGAACTGCTGACCTCTGGGAGAGAGAGAGAGGCAGGCCTGATCAGCAGTGGCCAGCTGCTGGTGAGGATCAGAGAGAGAAGCCAAGCCTCTCTTTCTCTCCCAGAGGTCACCAGTTCAGCCCGATCACCAGCAGCCTGGGGCAGCTGCTGATCAGCCCTGCCTCTGTGATCAGGCCTGGAGATAGGCCCGGAGATACTGACTGGCATAGAAGCCAACCAATCAGAATTAAATCTGGGTGAACTGCGAGGAGCCAGTGGCTGCCTAGGAGGTGGAGCTTTTGACACTGACTGGCATAGAAACCGACCAATCAGAACCTAATCTGGGTGAACTGTGAAGGCAGAACCTAAGGTGGGGGCTGAGGAGGGGTTTTAAGTGCAACAGCTGTTTGGTGTAAGGTGTAAGAAAGCAGTTCAAGTTTTTAATGTCTGGTTTGGCAGTATAGAGCATATGATTGGCTATCAGTCCAGATATAGGACTTATGTGTTTTTGTCTGCCAAGAGCATTTCCTCCTGCTGAAAAAGGCTCCCCCACCCCCCCATTTAAGCAATCCTATCCTATATAATCTATCTATACTAATAAAAGGGTAATATGCTAATTAGAGTGGGTTGACCGGCCATCTTCTGGACGTCCAACTTCTTTTCAGACAAAGCCATGGTGGTGAGGTCCGAGGCACAGGCAGTTAGGGGCAATCAGGCCTGCAGGGGAAGGCAGTTGGGGGCGAGATCAGGTCAGCAGGGCAGGGCAGTTGGGGGCAAACAGGCCAGCAGGGGAGGGCTGTTAGGGGTGATCAGGCAGGCAGGCAGAGGCAGTTAGGGGTGATCAGGCAGGCAGGCAGAGAGGTTAGGGGCATTCACCTCAGACAACATCAGAACTTAATTCCTTCCTTCCTTCCTTCCTTCCTTCCTTCCTTCCTTCCTTCCTTCCTTCCTTCCTTCCTTCCCTTCTTCTTCCCTTCTTCCTAAGCAGTATTAGTCATTTGCAATAATTCTTTCAGGGACAAGAAGCATCAGTAATATGGAGAAGTAAAGATAGAAGATCAACTTAATCTTGAAACTTGTGTGGGTCTAACTCAATGTTTACAAGATCAAACATCTGAAACAGTGTAGCAAAGACCATACATAGTCCACACACAGCACTTAAATCCCTGGGTGTTTGATGCCATTTCGAGGCAAGAGAAGGTTCTCAGCTCATTTATCCATAAACCTTTTCAGGATAATGCACCTTTAATGCCATATTAAAGAAGAAAAATTGAACTTAATTGCTTTCATATTATGAAATAATTTTGGTCATTTAACAAAAACATATTAAAACACATATTATTATAAACTAGAGGCCTTGTGTACAAATTTGTGCATGGGTGGAGTCCCTTGGCCTGGCTCGGGATCGGGGCCAATCAGGGCTGTCTCACCCAGTCCCCATCAGGGCCGATCGGGGCTGGCCAGCAGGGGAGAGGACCATGGGAAGTTGGCCAGACATGGGAGGTTGGCTGTGGGAGCACACTGACCACCAGGGGGCAGCTCCTGCATTGAGCATCTGCCCCCTGGTAGTCAGTGCGCATCATAGCAACTGGTCAACTGGTTGTAACGGTCACTGAGGCTTTTGTATATAAAGATAATCACAGAGATTACAAAGTCAATTTTTAAAGGAATATCTATACTTAAATAATACTACAGTATTTGATTCATATATATGGTAAATATAAAGGCTTAAATAAGTATTATAGTTAATAGCTTATTTTGTCTTGCTTTATTGTTAACCTTTAGGCCTGTTTAACAAAAATTATAGTGAAAATAAAATGTTAGTTTTCAATAATGAAAATTATTTGGGTTCATTTTTTTTTAAATGCATGGACTTACTTTCACATATTATGAAACATATTATAGTGTTATAATAAGTACATTATGTGTTTGCTAGAAAACAATTGAAAGGGATAAAAAACACAATAGCACAACTTGAAAATCAGGTTGTCCTCAATTATTTCTTAGTGCAACCCTCCACCCTCACCTGCCAAACCCACATAGGCTTCCAAAGTAATGGGAACTACATCGCACTCTTGGAAGTATACAATTTTATTTTAAACTCTCATCTGTATCATTCTTAAATAAGTGCACTTGCATTGCTTACATACAATAATTTGAAATTGGAATTTCCTATTTAAAATTGTGATTTTCTTCAAGCTTTCTCAATTTACAATGATTTGTTTTATATTTTACTTCTGCAATTACATCGTTGATACTCTATGGCAGAGTTGGTCAGTTCAAAATCAAGTTAATTAAAACTGCATCTCTATTATAGTCTGAACTGATGTGTGAGGACAGACTGACCTTCCAAATAGAAATCCTGAAACTTCCAGAAAAACAGGCAATATCATCCTCACTTCAATTAATCATCCGCTTCATTATACCGTAGAGTGTTTATCTACATCCTAATCAAAATTTACATATTTCTTAGCCCCTTTCATTTCAAAATGTGACATTTGTAGAAGAAATAAAACATCTTTTTTTGATATAACAACAAATATATAATACTAAATATTTCTATAATATTACATTTCATAATTTTCAAAAGCATACTTATTTTTGTAGAAGAAAAAAGATGCACCAAAAGATAATACTTTTCAAATATTGTTTGGTATGTATGTATCAGAACTGTAATAAATAGTATTTCTTGAGATTTCACCACTCATCTCCCATATTTTTCGAAAGCTATAGTTGTAAATAATAGTAAGTACAGTAGATGTTATAATAGTAAATATAGTAGATAATAGTTAGACATTTATTATTTAGATATATACTATTACTCTTTTAATTAAAATAGACTTCCAGGAAAAATCCTTTCCTTAGGATATATTTTAGTTTCAGAGTCAATATAGGCTGGCCAGATGTGTAGAGACCAGTGACTTATTTCAATTTAAAGACATTTTCTTAAACTTGAGGCCACCTCATAAAGAAATAGATGGTTTAGTTCCTTTTGATCAAATATTACACCTGATTTTTAAAGATGTGAACTATAGTACCATGATATAAACCACTTTGATTTTTTGACATCAAATAAAACTTTCCATCAAAGCTTAACATTTATTCTCATATATTTACTTGCCTAGAAGTTTTCTTTTTAGTCATTTATTTCAATCACTAAGCCTTACTTTTAGAAGCCAAAGAATTTGCTAAATACTGAAACAAGGTAGTTCACAAAATAGTTGCCTTAAAAGCATTTATACATAACAGGGTAGTACTACCCCGGTCCATCAGCTAAGTGGTGTGTAGCCTACAGATAAAAGCAGAATGATTATAAAGACCAGAGAATATAATTTTTCAGTATTTGTTATGTGAGGACTTCCTCAAGAAACAGAATATAAGTGTAATTTTGGGCAAGAATTAATTTTGTGGGGTTAATGTGTTAAATTAAACCTATTTAGAGAAGTTTCATTGTTTTTTTTTAAGTCATAGAATCATTTGATTGCGCAGTTCAATTTCCTTACATCAAAGTAACAAAAGTACCCTTAATAATGTAAGTGATTGCCTTATTCTACATGGGAAGTTATGTGATGACGAGAACACAACACTGAAACAAGCATCTTGGTAAACAGTTTTCAGTGGGGCCAGTTTTAAGGAGTTAGTGAGACATGCCTGAAAGAGCATGGACTTTGGAATCTGAGAGAATGGACCTGTATAGCTCTGTCCCCAGGGCAAGTTACTTAACTTCTCAACTTCACTTTCTGTGAATATAAAATTCCTATTTCGATATCTTAAAACTGATTTAAAAATCTTACAAATAGGGGGCACTTTATATAACTCCCTTCCATTCCTTTTTCATCCTTTGACATTATCATTTCAGATATGTTAAATATTATACCCAAAGCTTTCACATTTATCTTTTCAAAATTGGGGAATTATCAATCCCATGCTGAGACTTTAGCTTTAGTCCAAATAACATCTTTGCCTCACAAGAGACACTCTGGAAATATTAACTCAGCATCAAAAAAGGGAGCCAGTCACCTTTCGGATCCTTCAGGAACTGCGAGGAATAAATCATTCCAGATAAAAGTCAGCCTGAACATTCCCACTGTAATTTTCAAAAAGCCAGTGCAAATTGGGACCAAGAATTGAGCCTGAATATGTGTGTGTGTGTGTGTGTGTGTGTGTGTGTATATATATATATATATATATATATATATATATATATATATATATAAACATTTGTCTTTTCTATCAGCAAGTTTAGAATTACAAAATATGTCACTTCAGATATCTAGTGTTCAGGGTCTTGGGAGAATTGATTCCATCCAAATTCCCTCTTCTCTCTGTATTTTTAGCTTTCTTCTTTTTATCAATGCTTACTTTCCATTAGAAATATATCCAAATGTTTTCCATTTCAAAACAAAACAAAGAGAGAAAAACATGGCAATCTGCAAATCAGAAGAGATTTCTCACTGGAGCCCCGCCACACTGGCACCCCAATTTTGGACTTCCAGCTTCCAGAACTGTGAGAAATAAATTTTTGTTGTTTACAAGCCACCCAGGCTTCAGTAGTTTGTTATAGGAGCCTGAGCTAACCAAGGCAGCTTCCAACCCATGATCATATCTTGGTTCATGGAGGCAGCTAGGACTTCAGTCATTGAGTCTAAGTTCCAGGCAGCTATCTAAGAGGAGGAATTGAGGCTTTCATTTCTAGATCCAATTGCCTCTACTTTTTTAAATCTTTATTGTTGAAAGTATTACATATGTCCCCTTTCCCCCCCCCCATTGACTTCTTCTAGCCCACCCCTGCCCCCCACCCCAGGCCTTCACCACCCTATTGTATGTGGCCATGCCTCTTTCTGAGACAAGAACACTTGAGATACTTGAATAATGTTTTCTTGATTGAATTAAACTCATTAGCTTCTCAGTCTGAAAATTTTAAAGTCATCCTCTGCTATGACCCACCTTATAATTATGGCATCATTTTCAACTTATGCGATCTCTGCAGCATTTCTCTCATCTACCATCTTCATTAATTACCACTTCAACTGCCCATTTCTGGACATTTACATTTTATGTTCTTTACAATGATATATTGTATCATTACAATATTATAAATTGATCTTATGTTCTTTGTTTCCTCACCCTCTTGAATTTTTTTAAATGCCAGTGACACAACTCAGATATTATAATATCAGGGTACTGACACCACATTTAAATAATTCCAAATATTTGGTTAAGTTCATTTCTTATAGCATAGAATTCACAACTTTTCAAGATTTAGTTTTATCCCTTTATCGTATCAGGCTTATATTTTGTTTTGACCTCTGCTACCCTCACCTACATGTCCATCTGTGTCCCAATGGAAGAGCATCACTGAGCATGAGGCATTCTGTCAGAGATGTCAATCATGCGTCTGCTGTGGTGCACTTTGGAATGTGAGGGAGGCCAGTGACACATAAAGTAGATGACCCAAAAGGCCCTGAAAGTTTCATGGGAGAAAGATCAGGTAGGCTGTTTATGGCAATGTATTGTGTCACTGAAGCTTTAACTGGAAGAAGGGACCCGGTGGGGGCAGGGATTTCTAGTTTGAGAGTGATTTCAGGACTTGCTCTCTTACATGATTCTAAGATAAGGAACCCAGGTCTGGACTATAGGGAAAAGAATATATGTATATATCTATGATTTAGCAGATTGCTTTAAAAAATGGATTGTGGGGGGGGGGTGTGATTTTCTAGTGATTTCCTCAGCTTAAAGTAATATTACTCTAATTTCTTCTACATTGAAGCACATACCTGCACCTATACAACTTTAATTTCATTAATTCTCTGACACCATTGAAAGAATATGCAATTAAAAGAATGCTGTATGTGATGTATGCTTCAATGTATTTCAGCATGTGTGAAACGAAGTGCTCTCCTAGCCAAAGATATCCACGGGAATCTCAAAGAGCATGCACCTGAGTTTTCTTTTTTGGTACCAGAGGGTGGTTTGCCTTGTGACTAGGAGAAAAGAAAAAATTCTCTCTAATCCCCCTAGAGTTTTTGCTTCCACCCAAAGCAATAAAACATCATCTGTTTCTCCTAAAGTGTCAGAGTGATAAAGATGCTCTAAATTGTACCCCTCCTTCAAAATCAAAATTAATTATTACCTCCTCCATGAAGTTTTCCCAATCTCATCAGCCAAACTCATCTCATAGTCCCTCAGTATTTGATTTGTGCATACATTTTAAAATTCATCAAACACTATCTCCAGTTGTACTTTGTTTATTCCATATCAGCCCTTCTCACTCTATGGCAGTCCTTAGAATATCATTGGGGAATATTTCCCTCAGTATCTTCCTCTAAGCCTAGTGCAGTGTTTTGCACAGTTTTTGCACTAAGGCGGTGTTTTACTGGTTCATCACCCAGGATCCGGGGTCTGATTGAATGAGGGTAATGACTGACTCTGCTCTTTCTGAGCTGTGAAACCTTAGGCAAACCACTGAGCCTTTTTGTTCTGTGAGTTTCCTTATCTATAAAATGGAAATATGCAGACACATACTAGTATATAATGGGATTGTTGTCAAGTTAAATGTGAGATGATTGGATATAAAACTATCAAAGTTTTGTGCACTTGATAAGCACTCCACACAAATTACCCATTATTATTACAAGCTTGGTGAATAAATAAAACCTTTAAGAAACTGAATTTAAATATGCCTTCTCTCTAATCTTTTAAGTTTAAACACAAGTCTCAGTTTATTTTAAAACCTTATTTGATGCCGCCTCTATTTAATTATTTTATTTTTCATTGAGCTCTGGTAATAGTTATGTCACAGGCCACCAATGAAGCATTTAGTTATGAACTGCTTTGTTCTATTCACTAATTATTTGGTACTAGAGGCCTGGTGCATGAAATTCGTGCAACGATATGGTCCCTAGGCCTGGCCTGCGATCAGTGGCATCTATCCCAGCTGCCTGCAGCCAGCCCCACTCCCCACCTCCACCCACCCCCGGCTCCCCACTCACCATTGGGTGATCAGAGCCTGCTGGCTGGGGGAGAGGAACCAAAAGGTTGGCCATCCTACCTGCTTACCGGCCCCGGCCCCTGCCACTGGTTGCCCTCTGTGTGTGGGGTAACCAGGTTGGGGTCCTTGGCCTGGCGCCGCCCACATCTGCTGCCACTCACCCCCGGTTCCTCATTCACCATTGGGTGATTGGAGCCTGCTGGCCACGGGGAGGGACTGAGAGATTGGCCATTCTTCCCACTCGCTGGCCCCACCCCCCACCGCCACCTACCCTTGGTTCCCTGTTCACTAGCGGGTGATTGGAGCCTGCCCACTGGGGGAAGGGACCAAGAGGTTGGCCGGCAGGCCCCGATCAGGCAATTGGGGCCTGTGGGCTGGGGGCAGCTCCTGCGTTGAGCATCTGCCCCCTGATGGTCAGTATGTGTCATATGACTGCTCGTTCCTCCGTTCGGTCGATTTACATATTACCCTTTTATTATATAGGATTTGCCCTTCCCCAAAATACTGTGATACAGGTTCCATGGCTGATGATATATGCATATTCAAGGTAGCTGAACTGAGGACTGTACCAGGCAAACACAATTGCTATTTGCAATTGAGCAGAAAAGAAAATAAGGGAGTTTGAGTTTGGACAGTGTATTTCAATTAATGTAGCCTAAGCAAATTTGTCATTGTCTTTACTCTCTCTGTTTGTCTTAGCACCTTTATCATTTAGGTAATTCAGCTGGAGCATATAATCAAAATATGAGATTGTTCTCTTGAATTAGATTTCTATATCTGTACCAACCATTTAAAACATTAGATGCTTAAAATAACACCTTTTTTAGCTCACGATTTTCTGTGTTGGCTAGACAGTTCCTTTAGTCTAGTCTGAGCCAACTTGCTGATCTGTGTGGGGCTCATTCATGAGGTGTGGTTAGCCAGGGGGTTGGCTAATGGTTAGAAGATCAAGGATGTCTTCACTCAGAGGTCAGGCAGTTGCTGTATTGTGGACCAGGGCAATAGAGAGTTCTATGGCCATTTCTCATTTTGGACTTTCTTTTCCTCCCTCTATATTCTGTGTGAGCCATCTCATCCCATGTCTTCAACTGCCACCACTATGCTGATGGTATAACTCACAATCTCCCCTCTAGATTTCTCTCTGGTGCTCCAGACATGTTTATCTTCCTGAGTTTCATAGCTCACAAATACTCATATGCAACATTCTTATCTCAACTTCTTGTTCATGCCTAAACTCTGTATTTTAACAAATAGCATTATTTTTCAACCTGATATGACAGAAAACTGAAGATCTTCCTTCCTGACTATTCCCTCTCTTTCAGCCCCATAACTAATTGTTTATTTATAAGATAACAAATTGATATTATCTTACTTTGACTCTTGTTCTGAATCATCTGAAATCAAAGCATTAACATCAACCCATTAACCGAGGTTTTTGTTTGCAATGCAAATATCCTCCAGCACATCTTTGTACTGCAGCCAGAGTCATCTTTTCAAATAGAAATCTGATCATGTTACCATTCTGCTCAAATCCATTCAGTGATATTACCAAATTCAGAATAAAATACAACTCTCTTGCTAGTCCTAAAATCTTTTGTTACAAAACACATGTCTGTAAAACCTATATTATTGAGCATTTTTTTACACAATGGAGTCAGTTTCTATTTAGAGCTTTCAACTTTCATGGGAGTTGAGTAAATTCATTGCAGTTCTGTTCCATTAAGGTTTGTTTTCTCCTCTCCTATTGTATTTTGTTATTTTGGTTTCTGCCATGAAATTAAACCCTTTCTGAAAAACCCAACTTGAAATTTCTCATCTGTCCTTTCATCAGGATTAAGTCTAAATTCAAGGGAGTTATTTTGCTTCATGTTGGAGGCCGGGGGAGTGGTAGGATGGAGACAGTATCTCAGGGTTAATCCCAGTCATATATCCAAGCTGACATCATCAGCCTTGTCAATCCCTTTTCTTTTTTCTCCCCAATATACTCTTATTTTGGCTGCAAGTTCCCTTTACATGTATGTACATACCTTGATGATTCACAAGGTCATGTCCATGCCCCTTAAACTCAGAAAATTTAAAGTGGGCCCTTTAAGGACTCTGTAAGGTAGATCCAGGCCTGTTAGGTTACCTTATCCAAATAACTGCTTTTTTTAATCTACTCTTCTGTTTTAAGGTGGCTCAAGGTTCTGGATAAGGAGGCTGATCCATCCTATAACCCTCATTGAGAAACTAAGTTTAGGTCTATTTCCTCGCACATCCAGATATGTATTGTATAGTTTTGTACTATCTCCCATTAGTATTAGCTTTGGCATCCTGCTACAAACGGTTTCTTATCAGAATATCATCAGCTGTTAACTCACTTGATTCCCTTTAACTTCATCCCCGAATTCCTTCATCTCCCTTGTGCCTGATATCAGAAGCTCTGGAGAGAGGAATTTGGATAAACCTGTGGCTGACTTTTCTGGACATCCCCAAACATCAGGATAAACAGGATCTTAAATGAACCTCCAATTGCTTTGTATCCTGGTAAGCCAAGGGAGGAACTCCCTTTTGTAATATGTCTACCTGAAGGAAGTACCTTTTTTTAAGCACATAAAATTATCACATATTTGTAGGACTCCCTTATCCCTATAATCATGTTCTAATAAAATTGAACAGCTAGCAGTTTTCAAATGTGCCCTGCAGCTTTTGATTGCAGCTTTTGAGATGTTGAGCAGAGGACCTAGCAAACCCATGCCCAACTCCTGACCTGTGGAAACAGTGAGTGTTATGGACTAGGTTTGTGTCCCTCAAAATTCATATGTTGAAACCCTATGGTATTAAGTTAAGAGGTGTGCCCTTGGGGAAGCAATTAAGTTTAGATGAGGGCATGAACACTAAGGCTCCTGATGGGGTTAGTGAACTCATAAGGGGATGGAGAAATGCTAGCTCCATTCGTCTTCCTTTCTCTCTCTTTCTTTCTACCATGTGAGCAGTCAGCAAGCTGGCATCTATCTGCAAACAGGAGGAAGACCCTTGCCAGGAACCAACTTGGCCCGCACATTGACCTTAGATTTCCCAGCCTCTAGAATTGTGTGAGAAATAAACATTTATTGTTTAAGCCACTCAGTTTAGGTTATTCTTGTTAAAACACCTTGGACTGACTAAGATAATGAGTGACACATTTTTTTGTTTTGTTATTTTAAGCCTCTATGTTTATGGCAATTTGTCACACATCAATATCAACCTTGTAAGTTATTTTGAACCAAAGTATAAGAGACTATGTCTCTTATTGAGACATATATATATATATATATATATATATATATGTGTGTGTGTGTGTGTGTGTGTGCCTGGGGAAAGAGCACTAAGTCCATAGACATGCTTTATGATAAAACTAGAGGCCCGGTGCACAAAATTTGTGCACGGGGGGTGGTGTTCCTCAGCCCAGCCTGCACCCTCTCCAATCTAGGTCCCTTTGGAGGGTTTAGGCCTGATCCTTGGAATCAGGCCTAAACCAGCAGTCGGACATCCCTCTCACAATCTGGGACCACTGATTCCTAAGTGCTCACCTGCCTGCCTGCCTGATTGCCTCTAACTGCCTCCCCCCCTGCCAGCTTGGTCACCCTCAACTGCCCCCCACCAGCCTGGTCGCCCCTTACTGCCCCCCCCTGCCAGCCTGGTCACTCCCAACTGCCCCCCACCAGCCTGGTTGCCCCTCACTGCCCCCCTCTGCTGGCCTGGTCTCCCCTCATTGCACTCCCCTGTTGGCCTAGTCACCCACAACTGCTCCCCCTGCCGGCCGGGTTGCCCCATGCAGTATGCTTGTTCAGTCATTTGGTCATTCCTCACTAACACCCCCTGCTGGCCTGGTTGCCCCGTGCAACCTGTTCAGTCATCCATTCGGTTATTTCAATTGCAACGGTCGCATATATATATATATATATATATATATACTGTGAAGAACTGCAGAGGAAATGAGGCACAACCTCAAGCATCTGCATTTGGGAGAGAAAGACTATGACATTCACCTTGGGCCAGGCTCCACAGCACCATAACAGGTATGTGTTGTTGTTGTTGTTGTGTTTTTTTTTTAACAGAACCAGTTCACACTCTGTCCCAATAAGACGTAAAGCAACTCCACCCCAAGAAGTATTAAATGGGGCACCTATATTTATCTCCTTTCTCCCCACAAAATTCCTTAAAGTGACGCTGTGGAGAGCTCATTTTAGGCTCATTGCAGAGTGACAGTTTTCTCCTTCTGCAGGAGAAGGATAATCAGGTTCATTAATCCCTTCAGACCTCCAGGGTATCATTTATTAAATTGCTCCCAAAGTGCCTTATTCACTCCCAGGAAATAATTTACATACTAGGGGAATTTGATTCACTATCAAGCATATCCCATTTTAAACAATTCTCATTTTCATTCCTTGGTAGAAGGCAATAACTTATGCAAAATGTGTGCAGGCATAGATTATACCATGCTGAGAAATTATTTGAGTATTGCTTTCAGGTTGCCAATATTCCATGAAAATATCTGCCATATATAATTCAGTGAATTCAATGATGATTTTTTTCAACATGTTTCTTGCCCTTCTCCCCCCCCCCCCAATAAAAAAGACAACTAAAAATAACTCATATAAAATGATAGGACCAGGAAAAATAGACTCCTTGATGAAGAGAGCGAAAGTCAGACATGTGCCTTCTCTATTTCATTATTCTGCTTCCGTCTGTGAAATGAATCAGCTGAAGCTGTTCTGTGTTATATAAGCCACCATCTAAAGAGTTAATTGCACTTTAAGATGCTTTGCTTCCCAAATGAGACAAGAGTAGTTGTCTTATTCAGAGAGAAAACTCACTTGGTTTTATGTTTCAATAATAAAGAATAAAGTCATGTTTCAACTGGATAAGCTTTAACTTTTTCCCCCCAGAACAGCAAGGCTCTAATGATAATAAACACATACATAGCACTCACCATGTGTCTAGGTATTGTTCCACATCTTCATTCAAGTATCTCTCAAAAAAAAAAAAAAAAAAAAAAAAACACTGTGAGGTAGATACTGCAATTATCAGGATTGAAAGGTGAGGAAATTGAGTGAGAGCAACCAAATAACACAAAAACAGCTTATGAATCTTTCCATGAAGAAGAGCCTCTATGAGGTTATTTGATTTTTTTTAAATGTAAATATTTCACTTTTGAAAATATAGCTACTAAACTTCAAACTGTGTAAATGATAACATATAGAATGCAAGAGTGCATATAAAGCTATTGAGTTCTCAACTATTACCTGCTGCCTCGAGTTGCTAATGAATGAATTCAAATGAGAAAAATCGGATCCTGTTCCAACATTTCCACTAACTAGCTGTGTCTCCCTACACCTATTTTCTTATCTAGAAAATAAACAACGCTCATAAAAATCCTTTAAGCTATGAATCTCTACTATGTTTCTCAACATTTATCTATAAATGGTATAGGATTTGACTAAAAACTACAAAAATAAAGGTATAACCAGGAATATGTTGAGGTGTGAATGTTCCTACAACCACCTCTCACCCACATCGCCCCCCCACCCACCACCACCCCAAAAAAAAAGCACATTGCACAATTATAGTCAGGGACAATATTTTATAAGCAAAGGCTGGAGTAAATCTTCTAATATATTGAGTTTGCGTCTCAAACCTGCCAAATATCTAACTCCAACTGTGACTTCCAAATATTTCTTTATCCAGATAGCAAATCACAGCTTATGCAACCAATATGCGGGCCAGGAGCAGATTGAATGTCCTTTCCCCTGAACACACTATTTTTCCCTGACATAGCAAAATCTTAAAATCAAATGAATAGTGATTGATCTTTTTACCCCCTTTTTCTAGTCTCTGGGCAGCAGTTCGCAGACTACTGTGAAGTTGTGAAGTTCACATTACTTCTCCTGCTGCAATCGGTCATGTATTTTAATCTTAAAAGATGTAAATTGTAGGCTTATAAGAGCGAGAGCCCCGTGTCCATGCTGGCAGAAAATATTTTAAATTATTTTCTGACAGTGCGAAAATATAGCTTCTGAGATTTTGGCTGATGGACAGTTGGGAACTGGGAGTGCAAATTAGGAACTCGGCTAAGGAACAGGGTTTTTCTTGCTGCTGTGGTTGTTATCATTGCTATTCTTTTCTCCCCTGAGTGCCAAGTTTTTAATTTTTGCGTCTGCAAGACAATGACAGGCAAGACTGCCTCACAGTTTCAGAGCCTAGAGTAGTTCCAACAAAATAACAAATCTCTGGAATGCATGTGACTGAAATTTTGATTCTTTTCTCTGAAAATAAATTATTGTTTGATATTTAAGGATCCTCAGCAGTAGATGATGTTGGGTCTAGCACGTGGGTTTGACATAGGTTTTTTTGTTTTGTTTTTTGTTTTGTTTTGAGACAGTTGATGTTTAACTTTTTTTAAAGAAAAGCTCTTATTTATTTATTTTTCCTTATTGATTAAGATATTACATATGTGTCCTTATCCCTCCATTGTCCCCCGACCCCCCCCACTCATGCCCTTACCCTCCTGGTGTCTGTGTCCATTGGTTAGGCTTATATGCATGCATACAAGTCCTTTGGTTGATCTCTTCCCCTAACCCCCACCCTCCCCTACCTTCCCTCTGAGGTTTGACAGTCAGTTTGATGTGTCTCTGTCTCTGGATCTGTTTTTGTTCATCAGTTTATGTTGTTCATTATATTCCACAAATGAGTGAGATCATATGATATTTATCTTTCTCTGACTGGCTTATTTTGCTAAGCATAACATTTTTTTTAAGTACAAAGGAATTAACTCTAGAAAAATACAACTCAGGGAAAGAGGGGGGAAATGGAATTTTAGAGCAAATGGAACATGTTTCATTGTTCAGGTTATCATGTTCCACCACTCCCCATACCCATAAAACAAAACTTTCACTTCATAACACAGAAAAGCCTTGCATGGTAACTTGGAAATTGTGATAGCAGGAACTTAAACTAACAAAAGAATGTTGGGTGTCCTTGACTGTTATGTCCTGGGATGAATAAAATACACTCTAAGGAGAGGCAAGGGGAACATAGCAGGAAAGAACTAAATGTGCAAAACATAGCTGTAAAAATTACTCCTTAGCAGAAATGTACACTCCAACAAATACAGATCCAGAGACAGAGAAGCATCTATCAGACTGTCAAACCTCAGAGGGAAGGTAGGGGAGGGTGGGGGTAAGGGGGAGAGATCAACCAAAGGACTTGTATGCAAAGGACTTATAAGCCTAACCAATGGACACAGGCACCAAGGGGTGAGGGCATGAGTGAGGGGGGCGGTGAGGGGGCAATGGGGGGATAAGGACACATATGTAATACCTTAATCAATAAAGAAAAAAAAAGGAATGGGGGAGTAATCAGATAGCTTAACTACTAGGCTGTTGCACCCCAACCCCATCCCAAAATAAAGAGTTTGGGAGTGTAGATATAATATCATAACGCAGGTATTCCATTCAGTGAGTGTGGTACCTGGGAGGCAGTAATGAAAGACTGAGGAAAATGAGAAGCTGAAAATGAGTTGGTTACATGAGCTCATGACAAAAAGCCAGGTCAGAGAGGAGGCACAGATGGGGACGCTACCAGGAGCGACGCAGGAAAAGGGGACCTTGATGTTGCAGCAACTTGCTTCTCATCCAGAAAGCCTATTTTTGGTAGTTTCGTTTAAAAGCTGTGTTGTAGATGTTAGTTTCTAATGATGTCAGGAGACTGAGGAGAGGTACAGCACGGAACAATTTTTAAGAGTACAGGCTCTGCAATCTGGCAGAACTGGGACCAAATTTTCCCTCTTTTCATTATTTCCCCTGTGACAATTGGCAATAGCCTCATAGTTGTCAGTGCTCATCTTTGAGCATTTGAAATCTACCCTAGTTTTGTCTACAAATTATTCAAGATAATACCTAACAAAACAATAGCACATATCTTGGCACATACACCACACCAGATAAAAATGAAATGTTTATTATTCTGTTGAGTTAGCTATCTATAAGGTTTAGAAGAAATTGAACAAGTACTTTTTGATGCGCTTCAAAGGAACAGAAGTGTTTAAGTTCTACAATGCACGGGTGGAATGTAGACAGGTGTAGGGGAGGAAAAATACCTTTTCCTCTGCCTTTATAGGTTTTCAACTAGGTCTCTGTAACAAAAAA
This sequence comes from Eptesicus fuscus, assembly GCF_027574615.1. Classification (NCBI taxonomy): domain Eukaryota; kingdom Metazoa; phylum Chordata; class Mammalia; order Chiroptera; family Vespertilionidae; genus Eptesicus; species Eptesicus fuscus. The sequence goes on from NC_072474.1 coordinate 97,748,474, forward strand.
TCTGATTAGTAAAAGAGAAGTGCGCACATTTATTTAAGTTTTACGTGACACAGGAGCCTTCATGAGAAAATAACGAATTGAAAAAATGGTTACGCCTGAGCGTTTTGATGCAGGTTTGATAAAGAATGAAAGTTGAGGAAAAATATGACAGAACATAAGGATATGAGTTAAATGTAGTAAATGGGTAAACAGCAATGTCTGTGCTCACAGATTCCTTCAGATGCGTAAGACCTACTTCAGGGGATAGATTAGTTCTGTGAAAGTTTTCTATAATGCAAGTTTATTTAAAGAAAATTATATTTTACCATTTACTTCTAAGACAAACAAAAATAAGTCCCATGAAAACTATCTTAGAAGATAAAGGTGTAAAATGGAAAACAGGTCTGGTTGCTTGCTGTCCACAGAGCAATCATCCTATGAAAATTTAAAATACATTTAGAATTTTTGTAACACTTTTTGAATCCGCAGGTTTGTTCTTCCATGTTTTAAAAATTCGTCATTTGCTGAGTCTGATTAATCTCCATGTCATTATTCTTTGCTGATCCAGAGGCCCCAGAATTCTTTAGGATGTTTTCTCTTACTTATTCCTATCTTATATACATTTAGTTCTTTTCCAAATCCCCCCCCAAAACTGCCAAACTTTACCAAAGCTTCATTTTAATGGGTCTCAGTTCTGAAAAATACTTACATGTCAAAAACAAGTGGTTTCCAATTTCTAAACATAATGTGAGAATCCTATGATCCTCCAAGACTCACACATAACAAAGGAGAGACAATTTTATGTCCAATGACTTCTTCCCTACTCAAGTTAAAAACAACTTATCCCTATCTGGAAATGATTGACATTCACATGAATAGGACACCCCAACCCCACATAATTATCATAACACATTCTCAAACACAGGATTATTCAAATTTAAGTAATATCTGAGATAGATCCTGAACACTAGCAAAATAGTAAAATTCTGAAATGATTTTAAAATTCTAAGGGACTAATTCTTTAAGTGTGCAGTCTAAAAACAACCTAATTTACATTACTTAGCAGAATACTTAATATTTCAGTTTGCAACTTTTGCATTAAGATACAGAATGACTCTTACATGTTTTTTAAATGGATGGACTTTACGTTTTCTTTTGTAAAACATACAGGAAAGGGATGTTTCTGCTTATTTTCCAAAAGAAAGAGTCTTTCACAAGAATTGATATCTATCATGCCCACAATCTCAAGATATTCAAAATAATTAATTAAAATCTACACTAATAAAAGAAAAAGATGCAAATTGACCATTCCTTCGTGACACCCACCACCCAATCAGGAGTGAGTATGCAAATTATCCCAACAAAGCTGGGGTGGGCGGGACGCTTGCGTTGTCGCCATGGCGACAGCACAGGAATTCCACACTGCCCCAGCTCCGGGCTTCTGGGTAGCATGGGAAGGCCGAAAAGCGGCTCCGGGCCGAAGCTAAGGTGGTGCTGGCAGCCAGGGGAAGGAAGGCCTATTCTTGCACGAATCTTCATGCATTGGGCCTCTAGTATATTAATAATATTTTAAATCACTCAACTATTAACTCATTACAGTAATAATTCATAGCATAATTAATTATTTAGTTAATCATAGGATGAAAGTACATATGTAATGCAATGAATGTGATAGACATTCACATATTTAGATACAAATACATAGGAAAGGAACTAGAAATGACTTTCTAAAACTATTTTATGAGCTAACAGAATTCATTGTTTTTATTTTGTTATTTTCTCTAATGTTACTTTTAGAATAAAAAAGTGGGCCTCAGTACTTAAAATAGGAGTTACTGAGTAAGAAAAAAATAAGATAAAAGAACCACCTATAATTATGATGCTCTGATTTTGGATTTTTTAATTTAGAATTAATAATGCATAAGGTGTATTATTGCCCAAGAAAGCTTTTCAAGTACGATCAAATTCTTCAGCACCCACGATGTAAAATGAGGTGAAGTATTACTCAGGGAGATCATCAAATCTATCTCTTCTTCAAACAGGAAATATGGTTTGTCCAATCCAGATGGTTTTGGAAGCAGAAATATATACAATCTTGGACACTCTTTAGGACTGTGGTGTTTTTACAATGTAGAGATTCCCCTTTTTCTTTATTTTCCTAAATGGTCACGATAAAGGCTATAGAAAAATATTTTTCTGGATGAATATATGTTATCCATCTCAATAATTGTTTGGATGTTTTTAGTGGTTTTTGTTTTGTTTTAAGCAAAGAATAATGAACATAAGGAAGAAGCATCCTGACTTCACTTTAGAGATTATTTGCTGAATGAAGAATTCATGCTTTTAACTAGGCAGCTGTCATAGCTATTTATGAAAATGCACTCTCCTTGTAGCTTCAGTTGTTAACAAAATTAACAAGACAAATACATTTTGTGCTTCACCAGTCTTTCTAAATTATCTGTTCAAATTAACAATGAGAATTGAATAAAAGGGTGAGTGACTACAAGCTAAAAATAAAATTTAAAACAGCTGCAAAACATGGTTTTCTGTTGCAAAAGGCTATACAGTTATGTGTACATAAATTCTTTCCTAAAATATTTCTACAATAGTTATTTCCTTCAAAATAATTTTCCATTAACTATGGTAAAAAATTGACACCTGCTTTACTGTTTAACTAAAATATCTATGAATATTCTGAGAATGGAGTTAATTCCTATAAGTGTCAGTGTTTTGTCTTGTTAATATATTCAAATCATACTACATTTTGCTCATTAATAACACTTGTCTGAATGACCCTTCATAGTAACATGAAGCAACTTAATTATATTTGGAAAATAAATTGCTGCAGAATTTTAAAGAATTTTAATCCCAAGGTATGATACAGAAAAATTAGATTAACAGCCCATAACACAACTGAGGTCCAAGGCACCATTCAGGATCCATAGAGTTGCCAGATTTAGCAAATCAAAATACAGGACACCCAGTTCAGTTAGAATTTCACATAAACAGTGGATATGTCTAGGGCCATACACTAAACAAATATTCCTTGTTTATATGAAATTCTAATACCTGCGCAAACTGAATTTTATCTGGCAACCTGAGAAAACAGATCTTTGCAATCCCTACCGTCATTCTATATATACTTGGGCTATATTTCAGGTTCGATTCTAGAAATCATTGTACTTGAAATTTAGAGTAACTCAGTGTATGCATTAACATACATATGAAAGAAACCATCACTAAGCTGTATCAGGTTTATTTTAATTTACAATAAAAAATTAGTTGCTTTATACATTCATCTCCATTTCAAAAAATTATTGTTTTTTTCTATCACACATATAAAACTTCTAATTACTGCAGAGCAGATTTTATTTAGTATGGTTTGAACACCAAAAGGGGTAACAATGATTTATTTGAATGAAATAAGCAAAACTGTGTAACTATGATTGCACCATGCATTAAAAAATAAAACTACTTCATATTCCAAGATGTAGGTTATGTGAAAAACAAAAATGTTTTCAAATAGTAATGTATTCATTTACCAATATATGAATAAAACATCGTACAGAGTCAATGAATTCTTTATATTCTATGCCGGCATTCTGTTGTTAAACAGACATTGCTTCATCCTTGAGCTTGAAGATTTAATTTGATAACTTGAATGTTTTATCTTCTGACATTTGCAAACTTCACAAAAGAATGTTTTTTTCTATTGTTTTTCCTTAGGTTATTTTCAAAGTGTGTAAATCTGTAACTATGCTAATGAAAAGAGAATGACAATTCTCTTTGTTTTACCCACTTATATTCAGTTTTCTGAGAAATAACATTTCACAAACTATATTCAATGTATTCAAAGAAAAATGACCATTAAAGCTATGTTTTTAGAACAGCATGGGTGACATTGTTAGGAATACGAATTCTGAAGCTTGGATTGCCTGGCTTCAGATCCTGGTGTACAACTGACTAGACTAGATAATTGACCTTGAACAAATTATGCAAATTTTCTATGCCACAATTTCTTAATCTGTAAAAGGGTAATAATAACAATATTTTCACCTAATAGAGTTGAGGTGAGATTTCAATGAATTAATTCTTGAAAAAATGCTTAACACTGTAAATACTAAGCACTCAAATGATAGCTTATGATCCTCATATCTTGGTAAGTCATTAGTTTAGTTTCTAGAGATCATTAACATATCTTCAATCATTTTATAACTATTGCAATTAACTGTCATAAACATTTTAATTGCAGTATCTGACTTAAATATAGATGAGGCATGATTTATCAGAGATGTAAAACAAAGCTACTATACTTATTGATTTTGTAACTCAGTAGTTTTCAAATATACAATCAACTATACAAAATATTTTAGAATTGTCAAAGTACATGACTACAAAGATGAGTTAAAACATTGGTGCAAAACAATCAAGTTTATCAGTGTCTACTATATTATCTTGAACTTAAACATTAATAAAAATGATGTTAGCACTCTGGATTCAAGGAATGTAATTATTCTGGACTAAATCCAAATTTGGGTAGTAAAATAGATAAGTCTTAGATGATTTGGGGTTATTAATCTCACAATAAACCTTCACATACCTAAAATAATGTTACATAGTTAACATTTACAGGGTCATAAAAGTCCCATATTTTAAAAAAAGACATCAAACCATCAACAAAACAAGAAAGCCCACTGCATGGGAGAACATGTTTGCCAATGTTATCACGAATAAGGGTTTAATTTCCAACATTTACAGGGAACTCATACAACTTAACAAAAGGAAGATAATCAACCCAATCAAAAAATGGGCAATGGATCTAAATAGATACTTTTCGAAAGAGGACATAAGGAAGGCCAAGAGACACATGAAAGCATGCTCAAAGTCATTAATCATCCGAGAGATGCAACTCAAAACAACAGTGCAGTACCATCTCACACCTGTCAGAGTGGCTATCATCAACAAATCAAAAAAACTACAAGTGCTGGCGAGGATACGTAGAAAAAGGAACCCTTGTGCCCAGCTGGTGGGAATGCAAACTGGTGCAGCCACTGTGGAGAATAGTATGGAGCTTCCTCAAAAAACTAAAAATGGAACTCCCATTTGACCCAGTGATCCCATTTCTAGGAATATATCCCAAGAAACTAGAAACAACAATAAGAAAGGATATATGCACCCCTCTGTTCATAGCAGTACTATTTACCATAGCTAAAATTTGGAAACAGCCTAAGTGCCCATCAGCAGATGAGTGGATTAAAAATATGTGGTACATCTAAACAATGGAATACTACACTGTGGTAAAAAGAAGTAATTCTTACCATTTGCAACAGCATGGATGGACCTGGAGAGCATTATGCTAAGCAAAATAAGCCAGTCAGAGAAAGATAAATATCACATGACCTCATTCACTTATGGAATATAATGAACATAAACTGATGAACAAAAACAGATCCAGAGACAGAGAAGCATCAATCAGACTGTCAAGCCTCAGAGGGAAGGTAGGGGAGGGTGGGGGTAAGAGGAAGAGATCAACCAAAGGACTTGTATGTATGCAAATAAGCCTAACCAATGGACGCAGACACCAGGGGGGTGAGGGCATATGTGGGGGGGTTGGGGGCAATGGGGGGATAAGGACACGTACGTATTAGTAATACCTTATTCAGTAAAGAAAAAAATACACATCAAACTTATCTCAGTACAGGTTTTAAATTACTTGACAATTAATCACTATGTTAGAATGATTTTAAACAGTTGATGTTTTAAGGTACTTATTCTGTGTGGTGTGGGGTGTGTGAGTGTGTGTGTGTGTGTGTGTGTGTGTGTCTTAAATATAGATGAGAAGATAAGCAAACAATTGAAGCATTTCTATATGTATATTAAACACATATGTATATTAAATATTTGCCCTATCTAGTTTTGGCTTGTTATTATTGCTGTCATTGCTATTTTAATTTTCTATCAGGATAACATGGGGAGGGGTTGTATTTTAAATGCCCAGTAAAGTTCCCCAGGCCTCCAAAGTGACAAGGACATTAGTAGCTCCTGACATTTCCACAAATGACTACTATTGGCATTAGAGGAAAATAAATAAATAAAAGAGGATTCAATAATCAATAAAGAAATTAAGAAAAAAAAGAGGATCCAATTACTAGTGACAGTTACCGGTTTCTCTCCAGACCACCTAAAACATCATCAGGAACTTCAGAAGAAACACCAGTTAGTATGAAGTATGCACCAAGAACGATGTCTCCTCTATGGAACTCTTAAGGCTTATTCCATCCGTCGAATGCTTATGATCTCCCGAGGACACTATCTCCTGATAGTTTCCTTAAATGGAAACTGTTTTAAAATTATCGTTATTATTCTCTTCTTTGCCCCACATCCAATGCATAAAAGTTTATTGTCTCTTTCAAGCCACATTTCTTTTCTGCTTTAAAAGTTCTGCTGTCTTGAGAATATTCCATCAGACATAGTACCACCAACTGAGTCTCTCTTTGATCTCACTCTCAGATTTCCTGCTTATTCCCCCCGTTATTGGTCACTTGCTGAGCCCTGTTTTGTTCTTCATCTAATTCTAGGATTTTTGGAAATATATCATCCATGCGCATGATTCATGTAATAATTAAATAACTGTTTATCTCAGGCCCTTGATTTTATCTCCACTTTTCCTTCAGGCACTCTGATAGTCACAACCTGGAACTTTCTATGCACAAAAACTCTAGCTCCTTTAAAACGTTGTTTTCCATATTTTAGCAGTTCTTTCAACAGATTAACCCCCCCAAAAAAAACCTCCTTTTTTAATACACTGGAGTCCTTATTTAGAAGGAGCTTATGCATTGACAGTTGTTTTGTTTAGACAAGTGTCATAGTTTTATTTCATTGACCACATTTTTTAAAACACCCAAACTCTGAACAACATCGGTTTTTCACATGATCATGACTCTTGCTTTTCCCTTCTATCCTTACATGAATTCTAAACAATGGTTGAAACTAAATATCCACACTCTTAAAGTTTTTGGAGAAACAGTTTTCATCTTAAATTCAAGAAATAAAAACCAAATGGTCAACTTTAAGAAATCCAAATATGTCTTTGTTACACTAGTTTTATTTTGATCTCAGACAATTATTTTATATTTTTAAGTTTCTTCTCAGACCACCAACACTGCCTCTATTTTTCACGGATAGCTGGGAATGCTGCCTAAAAACTTATTTTGAAAATGGACCTCATCAGATAAGACCTTATAATTATTTTATCAGCAACTTAACAATATTATTTACATGTGGCCTCATATTCTTTAATTTCACAGTGTAAAATTTTTCTGTTATCAGTTATCAAAGACTACTGTTCTTGCCCTAACCAGTTTGGCTCAGTGGATAGAACATTGGCCTGTGGACTGAAAGGTCCCAGGTCCGATTCCGGTCAAGGGCATGTACCTTGGTTGCAGGCACATCCCCAGTAGGGTGTGTGCAGGAGGCAGCTGATGCATGTTTCTCTCTCATCGATATTTCTAACTCTCTATCCCTCTCCCTTCCTCTCTGTAACAAAGCAATAAATATATTTTTTAAAAATACTACTGTTCTCACATTTGCTCTAGAAGTCATCCCCTCTTTAATAACCATTATTATACTCCAGCAGTTACTGGAAGCATACAAATACATGTGTTTGATCACACATCTCTCTTCTGTCTCATTTTTTTTTTCTATCTACTGCAAACAAAACAAAGCAAAACAAAAACAACACGAAAGTGCTAAGACTCTCTTTATTTATCTTACCTAATCCAGTTCAAACTATACCTCCTGAAGTTCTCACCAAGGTCACAAAGAGCATTTCATTGCTAAAATCAATAAAGTTGCTTTGTCTTCATTTTAAGCAACTGCTCAGCAGTGTTCAATGTAATTGATCTTAAAAGAATTCTTGATATTTCTCCTGGGATACAACTTCTCTTTATTCTTTAATAGTTCCTGTTTCTGAATAAACTGACTATGCCAGGAAACATCCATGGGTCCCTCTTTGTGTTTTTTTGTTTGCTTGCTTTTCTTCTCCACACACATTCTTTCCCCAGGTCATTTCATATACATTTAACTTTCATCTATGTACTTGTGACTCAAATATGTATATAATGCTTCCTTGTGTGATTCAGTTATATATATGACTTACTTCATAATTGTTATAGTTGGATGTCTGAGTCATCACAAATTAAATGTCATTAATTCTCTGTCATCTACCAAATTTAATCCTCCACCATCTTTCACTGTTTCACCTAGGTGCCCTAGCTAGGTGCCCTGGGATCCCTTCCTCTTCACTCCCAATACCCCAGAAAACTTGTGTCCAGAACAATATATGGTACATGACAGTAAGAAAGTAAATATTTTTAAATACAAGAGAGAAATTCCAAAGTTCTATTTATATATTTTTATTAGAAATAAGATAAATTGAGACTTTTTAATCTTTTGTTGATATGCATTCAGTTGCAAAAAATAAATGAGTTAAATATTTAAGACTTTTTTATAACAAGGGATCAAGAGGTACACAGTCTGAGGCTTGGATGACAATCCAGTTTTGATATAAGAAATCTGGGCTATTTTCAACACTTCTGTGTTTTCAATGTGTTCGTTCTATCATTGTTGCAAGATGACCATCATAGTTTCAGTATCACTTTCTTATGTAACAACTAGAGGCCCTGTGCATGAAATGCGTGCACGAGGGGCGGGGGAGGGTCCCTCAGCCTGGCCTGCGCCCTCTTGCAGTCTGGGAGCCCTTGGGGAATGTCCGACTGATGGCTTAGGCCCGCTCCCCATGGGGAGTGGGACTAAGCTGTCAGCTGGACATCTATAGCACTAATGCATTGGCAGGAGAGGCTCCCACCACTGCTGCTGCGCTTGCCAGTTGTTAGCCAAGCTTCTGGCTCCCTGTGGGAGCACACTGACCACCAGGGGGCAGCTCCTCTATTGAGCATCTGCCCCCTGGTCATCAGTTCACGTCATAGTGACTGGTCATTCTGCTGTTCAGTCGATTTGCATATTAGCCTTTTATTATATAGGATCATTCAAACAAGAAGGAAAAGGGTGATGCGATGTTCTTTCTTCTTGCAGTACTGGAGAAAAAAGAGCTTATTAGTCTGTAATTTCTGAGCCATAAATCCTTGACATAATTACTCTTTGACCAAGAGATGCTTATCAAGGAACTTCTACTTGCCTCTCTTATGTCCATCCCTCCTTAAGTGACATGCTACATACCCCATATGTTAGGTTGATCACCCTTATGACATGCTGTGACAAATTTAGGAAAACAGTTTTCCTTTTGGGGGAAACTTATAACTGCCAGTTAGATTTCATATAAAACAAATTGGGTAAACTCATACTAACTGTAGCCCCTCTTTATTTAACAAAGAAATCCTTTCACTTCTGCAATACTGTTGCATCTCCAAATTGCCTTGTAAGCACCAACCTCTCTATGGTGGAATCCCTCCTCCCCACTGGTGTGAACATTAATAAACTTTAATCTCAATGCTTGATGTTGGTCATGTCATACCAATAGCCATCCAGTAAATTTCTGTGTGACAAAGAGTGGCGCTGATGGTTTGACCGCATGAGGCTCAATAGTAACAACTCCCACCCCACGTCCCATTGCCCAAGATGAACATTCTTCTTAGAGGTCCTCACTAGCTTCTCCTTCTTTCTCATCAGATGTATTACCCCTTCACTCTATTTCAATAAATGGCAAAGGAAACAAGATTGCCATGACAGACTTAATCTGATCATCATTAATCTTTTAGGGCTAATCAACTGGAAAAAAAAAAAAAAGGAGAAAGTGCTGTTGACTAAGTAACCAACAATGTGTGATACAGTTGCTATTTAATGAACATTGCCCAATTTAGTAAAAATACAGAATGTACAGCAAAATTTGAAAACCTGTTCAACAAACATTACTTTAGTATAAGTATGCAATTTGACTTTTTTAGCACAAATATGTAATATGTACTTGTAGTAAATATTCATTGTTCATCTGAAATTCACATTTAACTGGATTTCCTGCATTTTACCTGGCCACTCTACATTTATTCAAACTGTAAAAACAATCAAATATTTTTTATTCTTGTATTCCAAATGATCTCTCAAGGTCCTGTCATTTAATGAAAGATTTGATGACCAAGTATACCAAATTCTTTATATTGACACTGAAGTTCAAGTCTCCCTCTTTAGTCCCCTGTTCAGGAATTCCCTCTGATTCTGTAATTTTGCATCTGAGTATTATTCTTCTATTAAAAGCACTGTGGTGTGGAGAAAATAGCTTTTGAACTAATTTCAGAGATAGAGCTAATTTTAAACTACTTTAAACTGTTATCTATGGGACTGTGGCTATTTCCCTGCTTCAAATGCTTTTGAGAGTTGATAGGAGATTAAAATAGTTTAAGATACTTTAAAAAGACACTATTATTATTATACAATAAACTAGTAGCCCTGCACATGAATCCATGTACCAATAGGTCGCTGCTGCCCTCCTGTGGCTCTCTGCACACTGCCCTGCCATCCGGTAGCTCCCCCTGCCCCCTGCCCCCTTCCCCCCCTGATAGCTTGCTGCCCTGCCCCCTCCTGTAGCTTTCTGGCCACCTGCTTGTAGTCCGCTGCCCCACCCTCCTTGCCCCACCCTCCTATAGATCCCTGATCCAGTTGTTATGCAGTTGGTCATTACTCCTCAGGGCTTAAGGAATAATTAGCATATTCCTCTCTTCTTATATAAGATAAGTATCAAGGATCCTATCCAAAGCTTGATAATGAGAGAAATTCATTTTGCCACAATGTGACTTACTGTCCTCCACTCACAAGCAGAAACTTCATGGAAAAACACTACGGTTAACACTTTCACGGAGGCGGTTTCACAGCACTCATGGCAGCTTCTAGGTGGCAATGTTGTCAGCCATTTCATCAGCTCATAAAACACACAATTCAGACAGGTTGCTACCCTGCTTCTGCACTACATATTCCATCCCTGCTCTCCAAGGAAGGCTACAACCACTTCACTGTTAGAGAGAGTCTTGTGACCAAATCTGCATTTCTGTAACATTTCCAACAAAGGCACAAGGAAAAGTGACACCAAAGTTTGCAGATGTTTCTCACTCTATCCTGAAATATTTTATAACAAGGAGAGCTTTGCAGGTCTGATTCTCTTCAGCTAATATTGGTGAACCTATCCCCTCAGAATATGATATTTCTAAATGTATCACCAAAACAGGTGTAAGTGAGAATCCTGTTATATCAAGGTGCTCTCACAGATGGCTGTGAAAAGCAGCAGTGTATAGCTTGAGTTTCTGTTTCCACAGCAATGCATGAGAGGATCAACTCTCAGAGTCACCCCAGCTGGCAGCTGTTTATGTCTAAGCACTATAATTTTTAAAGAAAAAAAGTAAAGAGAGAAAGAAATAGACAATTTCTCTCCTAAACCATGAAGACATTTGATCAGAGTCAGGTGATTTAAGTTCAAAAATGAAAATATGGAGAAACAATGAACGTTAATTTAAGGGGAAGAGAGTTCACTTTGCTTCTTGAAAACACGTAGTTTTATTTTTTTTAAAATATATTTTATTGATTTTTACAGAGAGGAAGGGAGAGGGATAGAGAGTTCGAAACATCGATGAGAGAGAAACATTGATCAGCTGCCTCTTGCACACCCCCTACTGGGGATGTGCCCGCAACCAAATGTACATGCCCTTGACTGGAACCGAACCAGGGACCCTTCAGTCCACAGGCTGATGCTCTATCCGCTGAGCCAAACCAGTTAGGGCAAAACACGTAGTTTCATATATCTTGAGATTTTTCTACTTTCTTTAAAAAATATTAAATTGTTAAAGGTTGTATTAAACCTTCACATACTTTAATTTTATACATATAGCTAAGGTCAATTCTTTACTAGCCATTAAAAGAATATAATAGGCAGAGTACAGAAGATTTTTAGGGCAGTGAAACTACTCTGTATGATACTATAATGGTGGATATATGTCATCTTAAGTTTGTTAAAACCCATAGTACCATGGTGAACTTTGGGTGATAATGATGTGTCATTGTGGGTTTATTGATTGTTGTTGATAACAGGGAAGGCTATGCACATGTGGGGTAGAGGCAATATGAGAAGTCTCTGTACCTTCTGCACAATTTTGATGCACAAATAAAATAAAAAAGATAATAATACAGCAATTAATTTGTCATCTTCAGTCAACAACCTCATAAGTATAGACATAACTTTGGCATATTTAATAAATGTGACTCTAATAACCCAAACTGTCATATGATATAAAAAATGTTAAATTAATTTGTCAGGAAGTTTAGGTGAATGCATTTGTAATTTAACTCATAAGACCTCAAAAAACTAAGTGCATGCTTCAACTTTGAAATAAAAGGTCTTTTAAAAATAAGTTAGCAATAGTCAATAGGACAGTATTCAAACCTCATAGAATACATATTACCAAATAAAGCTGGTTCATTTTTTGAAGATATTAAAAGGTTAGTATTTATAGTTTACTTCTAAAATATTATTTCCAAGTAGAATAGTTGAATATTGAATTTTTAATTGGGGTATATGCTCACAAGACATATTTTTTTCATGCATATAAGCTCCATTTAAATTTTATGCCAATCTAGCATTACACTTTTATTAAGAACCAATGAAATGAGTTTCAAAAACTATGAAAACTCAGAACATTGATTTACTCCCTTATTTATTCCTCTAATCAAGATTACTAAAAAATGACCCTTGCCTTCATTAAAATTGGCTAGTTAAATAAGTATTGCAATTAAATTTTAACCACTGAATGTCAATTACTGGCAGATTAGGAATGAATTTATTTAGATCACTAGGGAAATTGATCTTGTACATCTTCTCAAACAGAGGAAGATTTCAACATTTATCTCATTTGGTTCTAATGAGGGTTTGTCCAAGCACATTCCCTTTACTAATTTTCTTTCTAAGCCTTGAAAAATATGTTATATCTGTGGGCCAGGTGTTTAAATATATTTTCATGTATATGTGCTATTTTAATAGCCTATACAAAAATTAAAACATAATCACATTTCTTGACACTTCTTTACAACAACTCTTTGATAATGCTTGATCCTTGGAGAGTACAATAATATTAAAAAGACTAGAGGCCCAGTGCACAAAATTCGTGCACAGGGGGGTCTCCTCAGCCCAGCCTGCACCCTCTCCAATCCAGGATCCCTCAGGGGATGTCCCTCTCACAATCCTGGACTGCTAGCTCCTAATCACTCACCTGCCTACCTGCCTGGTTGCCCCTAACTGCCCCCTCTGCCGGCCTGGTCACCCCATGCAGCCTGCTGTTCAGTCGTTTGGTTGTCCCTCACTAACCCCCCTGCCGGCCTGGTCATACGCAGCCATCTTGTGAGGGTGTGAGGGTTAATTTTCATATTACCTCTTTATTATATAGCATGGTTAGTTTATGGTTTAATAAACTTTTTAGAAAGTAGCTTTAAAATGATCTTTAGTGAGTCGATACATTCTTTGGGCAATTACAAATACAATATTTCTTTAACTCAAATTTTAAAAATATCAAAATATGATTTCTTAAAGCTAATGATTTCTTGAAAAATGTCTTCCTGTATGCTATGAAGAAGTTGTATTAAATAGTAAACAAAGCACAGTATTTTTTCTGCTAGTATAAATTGCTCACTTTATAAAAGATTAATATTTAGGGAGCTCTAGAAGATTAAAAAAAAGCACAGAAGAAATTATAAAGAGTGTGATAGGAAATAAGGTTCAAGGAAATAGAAAAACAAAGTAGTTCACTGGGGAAATGATATTTCAATTTTGAAGGTATCTTCAGTAATGATGTGTTATTTTTAAATTCTATGAACTAGTATCTAGTAGCTAAAATATTTTTAGTGTCTCCATAAATATATTTGTTAAATAAGATGGTTCCTGCAAGTAACTAAAAAAAAAAGAAAAGTCAAAATAACTATATAATAAAGGTATTTATTATCTCACATAATAAGTCCTGCTAGTAAATTTACATCCCGACAGGCAATGGGAGCCCAGGTTACTTTCACATTTTTATCCTCTCAGCCTCATCAATTCTATTAGTTTACCCCTTGGACCCTAAGCATCACAAGTATGTGCACTACTGTTCACAGGCAACAAACAAAAAAACAAACAACAACACTCTATTTGTCTCTTTTTGTTAGTAACTAAAATATATTTTCTAGTGCCTGGCCAGCATCCTCAGTGGTTAAGCGAGGAGATCATGATTCAATTACCAGTCAGGGCACATGCCCAGGTTGTGGGCTCCATCCCCAATGGGGGACATGCAAGTGTCAACCAATCAATGACTCTCCCTTATCATTGATGTTTCTCTCTCTCTCCCTCTCGCTTTCTCTCTGAAATCAATAAAAATATATTTAAAAGATGTATTTCCTGGAAGCCCTGAAAATGTCTTCAGTGCCTCATTAGTAGAGAGGGTGTTGCATTAACTAGCTAATCATTGGAAAGGGAGACCAGAATTATCATTACTACTTTAAATTAATTAGGATTCTCTTCAATGGCCAAGGCTGGGAATTAACTTTTTTCCTGTGGCATTTAAAAAAGTATGGCACATGAGACAAAAGTATTGCAGCATGATGATTTAAACTGTTATGTTCAAATAAAGACAATTTTTTCCTAATCAAAACTTACCTACAGAGATCAATTGTTTGAGATGTGAGCCAAAACTACTTGTACTCTTAAAAATAACTTGAATGTTATTAAGTAAAAAAATAATAATTAAAATAAAAATAAATGAAAAAGAAGAGACTAGAATTTTTCTCCTTATGCGATAGCAGAGAACTTTTCTCTTCCTTGGTTTGTGTTATATGTCACAATCTCTTTGGGTTGTTGTTGTTTTTCAATTCCATCTCACTCCTTTCATTTCCATGTCCTCCTTTGTTCTCCTCTCTTCATCCCTGTCTTCATTTTCAAATGTATTTGTGTCCATGGATGTAGCAGGTTTGTTCTATGCTGGACCCAGCAGAGGGGAGGGAGTGCTGCATATGGGTAACGTTGTCAGAGGAGAATATAGATCTCAAGATTCTGATTACCAGCCCTGGCCGGTTTGGCTCCGTGGATAGAGCATCGGCCTGAGGACTCAGAGGTCCCAGGTTTGATTCCGGTCAAGGGCATGTACCTTGGTTGCGGGCACATCCCCGGTGGGGGGTATGCAGGAGGCAGCTGATTGTTGTTTCTCTCTCATCAGTGTTTCTGGCTCTCTATCCCTCTCCCTTCCTCTCTGTAAAAAAATCCATAAAATATATTTTTAAAAATTCTGATTACCTTCAGGACAGAGATAGACATGTATGAGCCATATCAAATACAGGGCAGAGTATCATAGGAATGAGGAGAAAGATGCTTTCTGAGTAGAAGATGGACAAGTGCTGCGTTAGTAAAATAAGATTTGGTTTGGACAATTATCTAGCTAACTTTTTATCCATAGCATTAGA
This sequence comes from Eptesicus fuscus, assembly GCF_027574615.1. Lineage (NCBI taxonomy): Eukaryota > Metazoa > Chordata > Mammalia > Chiroptera > Vespertilionidae > Eptesicus > Eptesicus fuscus. The sequence continues at coordinate 97,763,933 of NC_072474.1, forward strand.
GCAATACTTAGCTAAATAATAATAATAATAATAATAATAATAATAATAATGGCACCATGACATGGAAAGCTATTTTAGTAACTTATATGCCAGATACCATGCACTCGTCTAATATAATCCCATAATTATTTTGATAAGCTGATATTTTTCATATTTTACGGGACAGGAAAGTTACAGGGAAGGAGACATGACATCTTGCCAGCACTTAGGGAGGTATTCCAAAGCCAATGTTCTTGCTCATTACACTTTTCTGACTCCCATGGTACATATTCAATCAATTGTGTGTAATTAAAATTAACTATATACTTTTTGATAGACAAATATTATAGGATTGGAAGAAAATTAGTAGAAAAATTTTAACCACTTCTGTTCCTACATAGGGATTATGGCTGAGTTAAATCTATTGGAATCTATTATATCAACTGACACAAAGAAAGTTTACTTCCAACAATGATAGTGATTTATCTTCTAAACTGCCACATATGGAATATTTCTCCTCAGTAATTTTCTAAAGCAATAAAAGTGACTTTATTTGTTAAAAGCCACTGTCATAGAGAAAACATGATTTTTTATGTAAAGGAAGAAATCTAAGATTGTAGTAGCCTAATGTGAAACATAGCTCCTAGGATTTTTTACATCAGTAAAAATGAAGATTTTTTTTTTTCAACTTGAAGAATAATTTAAATATTTTAACAATTAATTTTTTCTGGAAGGTGTAAAAGCACATATGTTCCACTCATTTCTGAGACAGCTTGGGGCAAAAACAAAATTAAAATGGGCACTAAAATGTGTTAATATAAAAGGTAACAACAATAATACAGCAGTTTCCTGTAATCAATGTTAAAAAATGTGAGTAAATCTCTCATTAAAGGCCCAAGTTTGAGACATAGAACTTTGAATATGTTCTGAAGGTAAGTTTGCTGATCTCAGGCCAAAGGCCTTTTCCAAGGCTAAGATTCTGTAGAAAATTATTCTGGTGAAATAATAATAATATAATGTAATATTTATTACAATAATTAAGTGCTTATTTAATATGATAAAGAGACCCACCAACTAATTATTTCACTTACTTCTCACAATAATCTTGTAAGTTAAGGAAGGATATTTTCTCATTATGGAGATTAAAAAAAAGTAAACCTTGGAAAGAATGAAATTTGGCATAATCACAGGATTATACATTTTGAATCAGGAGTCCGAATCCAAGTCCCAAGGACAATGGACCCTAGATTATCTTAATCATCTTAAGTTTCTTATTTTATTAAAAATAGTATTTTTCAAATTCTCATCAGGTTTACCCAGGAGTTCTTTGTTTCTCTGAGAGAGGAGAAGGCAGATATTGACATGATCAGCAGCCCTGGCTTCATCTCTGCTTATCAACATATCTTTTTTCCTCCAACAAATGTGATTATCCAAAGCTAGCTGATACCTAATACATTTTCAGTAAAAGTGGTTATTCCCATATTGGGAATAATATTTAAATACAAAGCAGATAATTCAATTTATTTAGTTCCAGCTATTTGACAGCCCTCACATGCGTGCCAATTGTCATTTCATTTTCAAAGCAGATGAATATTTGTGTCCCCTTTTTGATAGAAAATGAAAAATCAGACCCATTTGCATTACGTGGCCCAAGATGCCATAGCCTAATTCAATATTCTTTTTAAAATCGTGTTGAGGGTTCACCATCTGCTGATTTCTGGGATAGTTTGTGAGATTTTCATTTACAGCACAAAGGCCTTTGTTCCCTGCCGCCTTCAAAGGTGTAGGCGATCAATCTAAAAATCTTTGCTACCACTTTCCACTCGGCCATGTTTGTTCTCCGTCATTAATGGTCCTCAAAAACTTCACACACAGGCGTAACTGAGGTAGGTGAGATGTTTTTTCTTCACATGAAAATATATCCAGTTGTAATTCGCTTATGTGTCTGGAAAATGCAACCTGATTCAGGAAAGAACGATAATGGTGAATTTCTCTGCATATTAGTCTGAACCCATCAGATGTGTTCCTTGTTAGGAATACATAGCAGCAGAAGCACTTTTGTTTTGCTTTGCTTTTGAAACAATTTCAATAAACTGAAATGGAAAGCAATCAACTAAACTCACAGGGTAACAAGTAAGGTTCTCTTGTATCGTTGAATTTTAATCGTATTAAAAATAGCTATTTAGGAAGATACTGACCCTGCCGAGCTACAAAGGTAATTTTGACATAATGACGCATTGATAACCTATTATTCTATAAAGTAGGGCTGTAGTTTCTCTTAGTCACCATTAGATGACTCATTAAATTAAGTGATGCTATAGTAAAATTAGGCATAGAACAGATAAGATATTCCAAAATAGTATCTGTGTCCAGTATTAATTACAACGTTCATATTTCATGCATATAAATAATCGAACTCTAATAGGAGGAATAAAAAATTCATCTTCATTATATGGATTGTTTTATACATTACCCATTCATTCAGTAACTGAAGTTCAACTTTGCAGTTGGAGATTGAGTGATATCATCAAAGAAGTGTTTATTTTAAGTTAGTTAAATTAAAAACCTGCTTGTCCAAATCAGTTTTCTTTTCATTTTTGTAACCAGGAGCTCTTCTAATATCTAACTCCTATTCTCGTAAGCAAAATGTGAGCATGACTCACTTTTTGGGGGTTTCTTTTCATCTATGTTATATTTATATTATTATATTTACCACACAAGAAAAATGTTTTACAAAAACTTGAGTCATTGAATATTTTGGAAGTGCTTTCTCTCCATCCCCCATAAATGTGATGTAAATGATCTTACTGTGAAAAATCAAACAGTGTATATTTCTGTGCAATTCAATTTGGGAGTCACTAGTCACCTGTGGCTTTTTGGCAGTTCAGAAGTAGCTAGTGCAACTGAGAAAAAAATAGTCACTTGTAGCTAGTGGCCATTGTTTTAGAGAACACAGGGATGGACTATAATAAATATAAGCTTTTTAATGTCCTAGTTTGTGTGTATGGATGGGTAACCTTGTTTTTTGACTGCCTTCTCTGCATCCTTAAAAATGTCCAGCAATGACCCCTAACTCCTGATATTAACACTTCCATATACCGTACCATATTGTACCAGGATTGATCTGAGTAACGGCATATGACAGAAGTTATGGTATGTCAATTTTGACATGGATTTGGATCTTAGTTTCTTTGCCTCTCTAGCCCTCCCTCAAACAGATTGTGTGGAACTGAGACCTACCAGCAACTACATTGATGAGGTTAGAAAACATACTTCAACCCTAGTGTAATCTTGAGTTGGCTGCAAACCAGGCTGACAGCTTGACTGCAACCTCTTGAGAGACCTTAGCCAAAACCACCAAGCTAAGCAGCTTCCTTATTTCTGAGTCCCGAAAACTGTGAGATAAATGTTTGTTATTTTAACTGGCTAAAATCAGGAACAAATGGTTATGCAGCAATAGATACAGTAAGCTATCTGTTTATCTCTGTACATTCATTTTGCAACTGTGCTTAATGTATTATTTTATTTTTTTCTAATATTTTACTAGTACACAGGCTATTGCTTTGTATTTTTTAGCTAGACAAATATTTTGTCTTTAAAAAATAACATTTCCTTCACCAATGCTTCTTCTTATTTTGGTTTCTTATTATATTGTATAAGGGATACAGCTAAATAATAGTGATGATACTAACAATTCTTTTCCCATTCCTAATTTTATTTAAAATCCCTCTAATGTACCATGATTATATGTAGTATTAATTATTGGTATAAACACTATGCTTTATTATGCTGAGTATAGTTTGCAGTTTACAAAGATATATATCAATAATGGATTTGAAATTTTATTAAACATATTTTAGCTTGCTTTGAGGTAATTATAATTGTTTTCTTTAGTCTTCACTTATTACATTGAAAGATCTATGAGCCTTATTACATTTTTAGAATACAAACAAAACAAAACTACCGTATTTTCCAGCGTATAAGACGACTTTTTAACCCAGGAAAATCTTCTATATGCCCAGTTGTCTTATACGCCGGAAAATACGGAAGTTTGTTTTCTGGAATCCCAGCTATCTGAATATTTTCTGTTTAAATCAGTGAATTTTTTTGTTTGTTTTAGGATTAAATAATGCTATATCATTTCTTGTAAAACATTCTGAACCAATCTAATATTTATCAGGGGGTATACTTTTTTATAATCTTAATGGTCTACACAAATGTCATGTTTTTTTTTTTTGAAATTAAGGGCTATGTATTCTATTTCTTTCATATACATATTCTCACTGAAAACTTAATTACAGCGTTATACCTAAAAATACTTTCAATAAATGCTCGGACAGGGAGTGGATGTTTGAAGAGCTAGATTTTTACTAGAGGAGCCTGTTTTTAGGTTATCCAGTGTTATTATGTATTGGAAAGTATTTGCCATATTGAAAATGTTGTTATCCTGTGAGGGTTTTAGACTGTATTGTCGTGCTCTTAAAATTGAGAAATTCTTAATCCCTGCATCTAAGAAAATGTTATTTAAAATTATGGGTTCAGTATCATCAGTCAACATAAAAAAAAAAACTTTCTTAAAATTTGTTCCCTTAGGAAACAAGTTTAAAATAAAATGCCACTTTAGAGAGCTACCTATTACGCATATGTAGGCCATTTCACATGTAAGTTTAATAGAGAGGCCAATATCAGAAATCAAATCAATAGACGTCCATTTTGCTATCAGAAAAGAGAAAAATCAAGTTCATATAAACTATTAAATAAATGGAACTGTCTTTCTCAAAGGTACACACTATTGAATTAATAATAATAAATGTGGTGGTTTTATAGAACAGGGTAAGAGTTAAATCAGCTTACCAACTCATGCATTTTAGGAAAAAAGAGTTTTCCATCCTCCCTTTGCATTAATTTTCTCAATATATATTATTTTTATACTTCCATTAGAGATTCACTTGTTTGCTGCCTTTGGCAATGACTAGAGTGTTTGTGTTTAAAGATCATGTATTGGGTTTATGCATTTCTACTTTGTTACATAACCCATGTGACATAAATATGTAGGCATTTGAGATTGGAAAATATGGTTCCCAAAATTCTGCCTATCTATACCAAAGACAGAGTACATTGTGTAGGTGGTGATTCCCATAGAAATAGACAGGCAGATAATACAATATATATCTACCAACCAACTTGAAATTAGTAGAGTCATCTATCTTGAGTGAATGCTTTCCTCAGAAGTATGATAACCATGTGTTAATAGTACTTGGCCTATATGACTCAGGCTGCAAGAGAGAAAAATGTTCCCAAAATACTAGCATGGCAACAAGAGGAACATAGATTAGTACATTATTCCTCATTTCTGGAGAATAACTGAATTTTAAGGCAATATTTTGATATTTTATTCTATTTAGGATAGAATCCTTTTATAATTAGAGACATTATTAGATTTCCAGGTATGGGGTAAATTCTTGTTTCCTGGCGCCCTCTACCTAACATATTTGGGGTTATAGTCACCTCAAAATATAAGATTCTATAACATTCCAGAAAATTTAGATGGCACTTAACATATTTTTGTATATTTTCTAGTTAATGCAGATTATTTTGTTGGTTAAATAATATTTTGCTTATTAATAACAATTCAAATAAAAAGCGTAATGCTCTCAAATTTCTACCCTTTCCATAAAAGTAAATTGTTTTCCATCTGTTTTCACTTCTCAATAATATAACATTATTTAATCCTAAGTATTTAAAACCATTTTCTTTTTCTATCTGTTTTTACTTCTCAATACATCCTATTGTCTACTGGGTTTCTGACTCTTGGATTTTTTAAATTATTCATAACCCTGCACTATTTTCTTGAATTTACTGACCAAATTTAGTTTCCTTAGCTTTGACTTTGGGTACTACCTTAAAATTTATATCTCCTCATTTTTTGGCTCTTTCCAAAGAGTGTAGTCTTAGCAGTAGTTAGCCACCACAGCTCTACTTTTCCCCAAACTCCATTGAAGAGCAATCACAGAATTTATTTTAATGATGCCTACTAGACAAAAAAAAAAAAAAAAAAGTTGTATCTAAATTTTTTTACGTCACTACAGGTTTATAAGGGCTTATTTATGTATACATATAATGTCTCAAGTCTGTGTAAGTAAAATATAAATATTTTTCATAGCTAACTTTTATTGATTTCATACTCTTCTGTGCTTGTATGTGTTTACTAGAGGCCTGGTGCACGAAAATCTGTGCACTCGGGGGTGGGGGGGGGAGGGCCTCAGCCAGGCCTACACCCTTTCACAATCCAGGACCCCTCGGGTAGGGTCCCTAGGCCTGGTCTGAGATCAGGGTCTACTGGGGCTTCCTTCCCCAGGCTGCAGGCAGCTGGCCCCACCCCTGCCACTGCCACTGCTTGCCATCTGTGCAGCACTGCCCCCCCTCCCCTGCCACCAGTGGCCTCCCTCTGCAGGCGACAGGCTAGGGTGCAATGGCTTGGCTGGCCTGGGCCTCCCTCTTTCTTTGCTGGTGGGTGGGGCCAGCCCTGCGAGGGGCCATCTGCCTACTTGATCACCCCTAACCACTCACCTACCTACCTGATCCCCCCTAACCACTGGTCTGCCTACCTGATCACCCCTATCCACTCTGCCTGCCTGCTTGATTGCCCCTAACTGCTTGCTTGTTTGTGGGGCCAGCCAGTGAGAGACCATCTGCCCACCTGATCTCCCCTAATCACTTGTCTCCCTACTTGATCAACCCTAACTGCTGGCCTGCCTACCTGATCATCCCTAACCACTGGTATGCCACCTGATCATCCCTAACCCCTCTGCCTGCCTGCCTGATGGTCCCTAACCACTTGCTTGAGGGTGGGACCAGCACTGACTTCCAGTTGGTCAGCCTTCGGTGGTTACTGGTGTTACAACCCAGGGTTTTTATCCTACCTAATAAAAGAGTAATATGCAAATTAACCATCACTCTGCTACACCCACCAGCCAATCAGAGCGAGTATGCAAATAAACCCAACCAAGATGGCTACAGCCAGAGAGCAGGAGGGAGGCTTGGGTTTCCCAAGCAATGGAGGAAGCCAAGCTTTCTGCCTGCCCTTGCTGGCCAAGCCTCCACTCAAGGCTACAAAGTTTCTATTATAGAAGGTAAACAAATTCAAGCAGCAGCCACGGAGCTGGAAAGAGCAGAAGGCTAGGGGTGCCCCCGGCAATGGAAGAAGCAAAGCTTTCCACACACCCTGGCCGACCCAGGCCTCCGCTTAAGGCTACAAAGTTTCAATTATAGAAGGATAATAAACTCCAACAGAAATGCCTGCCAGCCATGGAGTGAGCAGGTGGCTTGGCTCTGCTCCAGGCTACAAAGTTTCAATTGTAAAAGGTAAATAAATTCCAGATACCAGGGCCTCCGCTTGGGTTGCCACAGGCCCCTCACTCAGGCCGCCCAACGCCCCAAGGGAACCCCCACCCTGATCTGGGACACCCTTCTGGGCAAACCAGCTGGCCCCCACCCCTGCACCAGGCCTCTATTCTATCTAATAAAAGAGTAATATGCAGATTGACCATCACTCCAACACACAATATGGCTGCTTCCATGTGGTCAAAGATCCTGCCCCCATTTGGACACAAGATGGCCACCACAAGATGGCCAGCAGGGGACGGCAGTTGGGAGGCACCAGGCCTGCAAGGGAGGGCAGTTGAGAGGGACCAGGCCTGCAAGGGAGGGCAGTTGGAGGTGATCAACCCTGCAGGAGAGGGCAGTTAGGGGTTACCAGGCTGGCAGAGAATGGAAGTTGGGGGCAAACAGGCTGGCAGGGGAGCAGTTAGGCATCAATCAGGCTGGCAGCAGAGTGGTTAGGGGTTGATCAGACTGGCAGGCAGAAGTGGTTAGGGGCAATCAGGAAGGCCAGCAGGCAAGCAGTTTGGAGCCAGCAGTCCTGGATTGTGAGTAGGGATGTCCTACTTGGATCAGGCCTAAACGGGCAGTCAGACATCCCTCGAGGGGTCCCAGATTAGAGAGGGTACAGGCTGGTCTGAGGCACGCGCCCCCCCCCCCCCCCCCCCGTGCATGAATTTCGTGCACCAGGCCTCTAGTAGGATATAAAAAACAACAACATATAATCCAAGATTCCTATCTTGTTAGGAGTGGAGATCAAGGCAATGAACTCTCTTTTACTAAAAGACTTGAAGAGAGGTTAAATTGGCTTGTCAAAAAAAACAGAAATATTAGTACTTTTTTTTTTCATTTTTGTTATTGGTATAATACAATTTGGTAGGTTTTTAATATTAAACAAGTATTATGAACAAAGGAAGATAACCGAGCAACCATTATGAAAATGTGCCCATAATCTACTTCTTTCTTTGCATTTCCTAAATAACAATAGTGATATGCAAACACCACAGCAAAGACCATTTAAATTCTTACCTTTTTAGACAAATTTTCTTTTACTCTGAAGGGCACTCCTCAAAATGCTTCATAAACTTCCCCAGACTCTCTATTCTTCTTCCTCAATGGTCTTTCTACCAAACCTCTCCTTTACTCCCTTTTCTGAGTCACAAAGCAAAAATAGCCTCTAAAAATAGACTTCTTTTTTAATTGAATTTATTGGGGTGACATTGGTTAATAACATTACACTATTAGTTTCAAGTGTACAACTCTGTAATAGATCATTAGACAGGAACTTCTTGAGAGAATGTGAGAGGGAAACACTGAAAAAAATTTTCTAATAATGTAGAAGCAAAGAAAGATGAGCAACACCTGGGAAGCTTCCAAGGCCTTGGAGAGAAACCTGAACAGGCCCTTCGGGAGGTGCATGCCTGGGTTCTGCCCTCACAGACCCTCAGATCCGTGTCTTCCTGGAGAACCACTTCCGGGGTGAGGAGGTGAAACTCATCAAGAAGATGGGCAACACCCGACTTACTTCCGCAGGCTGTCAGCCCCCAGTCTGGGCTGGGCTGGGCAAGTGTCTCTTCTATAGGCTCACCCTCAAGCAAGAGGCCTGTGGAGACAAGAGGCCTTTGAGAGGCCCCTCTGCCTCCCCTTGGTGCCTGAGCCTCTCCCTGAAACTACTAGCCATTCCTTTAACCACTCTGAAGCCCTCTCCCATGCATTGGACCAAATTGAAAAATAAAGCTTTGTGCAGCAAAAAAAAAAATTAAAAAAAATTAAGAATGAATTTTGGTTGTTTTTATTTGTTTGCTTGTTTTTTGTTTGTTTTTTACTATTGTAAACCCCATATATTCAAGTTTGCACCTAAATTTATTTATGACGTTGATATGAATGCACTTAACATACTCAGAACCTTGAAGATCAAAATGTTACTTAAGCTAAATATTCCTTTAAAATATTTTTTCTTCATTATGATAGGGAAGCACTGAGAGGGATCTTATAAAAGGTCCCTTCTAAATTCAGCATAATATGGTACTATAAAATCATATGTTTATTTATCAGTGAAATATTTGAAGCAGACATTTATAACAGCCTTGTCATTTGTTGAGTAAATAAAAGTATATGGAATTACATAGTGTGGACTTAGTAAAATCTAAGGAACACTGAGGAGGTAAAATTTCAGTATTAAGAGACCCAAATGGGTTGTGTTTTAAATGAAATATTGCCTCTTAATACTTCTTTTCATACTTCTTTTCATAGAAGCCTGAGATAAAGCAATTGTAATGGTCTGTTTCATTTTTCCGTGTAAATTATATCTTTCATTTGAAATCTTTTTAAGGCCTTAGTATATACTCTGCCATACTTTTATTTTCAGCAAGCCTTAAGTAAAGATTTTATTCAAAATATTTTCAAATTTATCTAGTATCTTATTTTCTGAAAACTTTTCTATAACTTTAAGACATTATAAAAGTCATGTTATTTCAAAAATAACTGAAAAGTTAATGATCTTAAATAAAAAATAGTGTTTATATATAAAACAGTAATTACCCTAGAAACATAGTTACTCCTAGATAAAATTCAAACTTCAATAAATAAGCATAAACTAGATGGAACATATTTAGAGTAAAGTACTGTGGTATAGGAAATAGTCTGCATATTTAGATCCTACATTCTTATGTAGTGTCTGTATCTATTAAACTACCTCCTGTAACAAAATGGAAATAGAAGAGTAAATTTTACTTTGGATTTCCTACCTTCTATCTGTGGATTTGAGGGAATCATGGAGACAAAAAGCTCATCAGTTTTTTAGTTCTCAGAGGACTTAAAATACCTGCAGCTGAAAACTCAGATTACCTAAATAATGTACGTTTGTAAAACCCAGGATGGGGATAAGATTATGTTGGGTGGATTTTCATATGCCAAGATACTTTATTTCAGATGGTTTTTAGACAAAGAAATTATTAAGAGATCCCTTAATTTATTTAATTTTAATTTCAGCAATTCTGTGATCTAATTAAAAAGTGAAAAGAAAAAAAAAAGAAAACCACATTGCATGAAATGTAGTTAGTGTTCAATAATAACAGTTGAAAGAATAATTTATGGTTCTCAAGATTAAACATGGTCTGAGCATATTTGAAATATAACAGGCCTATTCATTGTTCAATGTATTAATTAGTGAAAATCTTTTAATTAATAAGCCTTAAAATGAGGCCATTTTTGATAATGGCTCTCGGTTAGGGAAAAATATAAGATTTTTCAAAATATGATTAATAATTTGAAATTTGAAACAATGAAGTGTTTTAAGTATATGACTTTGGCAATGCAAACAATGCGGTTAAGGCCAAATGAGCTGCCCATCAGGAAAGATTAATTTAGGTAACATGTGGATCAGAAGTCTGAAGTTGAAAGGTAATCAAATTGTATAATTAGCACATTCTCTGGAGACATGTCTTCGTTATGTCTTCATCCCTAAAATGCATGTCTTATCAATTCGATATCCATCTTCCCTAAAGTCTCTAGAGTCTAGAGGGTTTTGTAGTTGTTGTTTTTTAGAGAGAATAAAAAATTTACATGCCAGTTTGTTGAGAAAGTTCCCCCAAAATGTTTTCTTTTTGAATGAGTTCTTTTTTCCCAGCAGAAAAAAATTTAATCTGTATATTAATGGGTAGATAAATTAAGAGAGAGATTTAGAAGATACAGAGACAGACAGACAGATAAAGAAATAGATCATCAAATTAATTCATTTCTTTATTTAACTTCCTAAACAGGTTTAGGACATATTAGATATTGAAAATATAATTTTTGATGATGATAGTCATACAAACAACATATTTTTTACAACACAGATAAATTTAACAACTTTCAAAGGACTCATCAATCCAATATTAGCAATAAGAAAAACAATTGAAATATTTTGAGATAACATTGCATAAATTTGAACCACAATCTTATGTTAGTGTTCATATTTTAATGTATAAATACAAATATATAATGTATCATATATATATATATATATATATATATATATATATATATATATATATATATATATATCCATATAAGTGATACTTCTAGGTCTAACTAAAAATTTAAACTGAATACTCTTATCTGTTCTTATATGTATTAATTTATTAGCATATATTTATTTATTTATATATCCTTTTTTTGAATATCCTATGTAATAAAAGCCTAATATGCTAAGAGTCCAACGGTTCAACCTTTTGACCAGTCACTATGACGTGCACTGACCACCAGGGGGCAGACGCTGTGACTGGTAGATTAGCTTGCTGCTGGGGTTAGGCCAATCAGGACTGGGTGAGACGGGCCGGACATGCCCTAGAGCCCTCCCGCAGTCCCTTCCCGGCCCTGATCATGCACGGGGGTGGGGGGGCCTTGGCCTGGCCTGCACCCTCTTACAACCCAGGAACCCTCAGGGGATGTCGGAGAGCTGGTTTCGGCCTGATCCCAGCAGGCCAAGATGAGAGACCCCACTGGTACACAGATCTGTGCACCGGGTCTAGTTTTTAAAAAAAGGGCCATGGTATGCATCAGTTTTAGAGGGAAAAAGATTAATTCAAACTGGTGTAAATTATGATTCCCAGGCAGAATGCATTTTTATGTTACTGAAGAGAAAACACTTACATTTGATCCCATTTAAAAATAGAATAAAACTCAACACAACAAAGAACACATATACGTATGGCTGTCTTTATTTGCAGATGCCATGATATTGTACATAAAAAATCCGAAAGACTCCGTCAAAAAACTCATAGACTTAATAAATGAATTCGGCAATGTAGCAGGATACAAAATTAACACCAAGAAATCTATGGCCTTTCTATACACCAATAGTGAACTTACAGAAAGAGAGACTAAAAAGGCAATCCCATTTACCAACACACCAAAAAAATTAAGATACCTAGGAATAAACCCAACTAAGGAGGTAAAAGACCTATACGCGGAAAACTACAGGACACTGAAAAAAGAGATAGAGGAAGACGTAAACAGATGGAAGAACAAGCCATGTTCACGGATTGGTAGAATCAACATCATTAAAATGTCCATACTACCCAAAACAATGTATAGATTCAATGAACTCCCCATTAAAATACCAATGGCATATTTCACAGACCTTGAAAGAACTCTCCAAAAATTCATCTGGAATAAAAAAAGACCCCGAATAGCCACAGCAATCCTGAGAAAGAAGAATAAAGTAGGAGGGATCTCAATACCAGATTTCAAGGACAACATTTATTTTAAAACTAGTGGCCCAGTGCACAAAATTCGTGCACGGTGTGGGGAGGTGTCCCTCAGCCCGGCCTGCACCCTCTGTAATCTGGATATCCGTCTCACAATCCGGGACCACTGTCTCATAACTGCTAACCTGCCTGCCTGCCTGATCACCCCTAACCACTCTGCCTGCAGGCCTGCTCACCCCCAACTGCCCTCTGCCCCGCCAGCCTGATCGCTCCCAACTACCCCCCACTACAAACTTGCTCACCCCCAACTGCCCACCCCTGCCAATCTGCTTGTCCCCCACTGGCTCCCCCTGCCAACTTGCTTGCCCCCAACTGCTCTTCCCTCCTGGCCTGATTGCCCTTAACCACCTCTGCCTTGGCCCTGCAACAATGGCTTTGTCCAGAAGACTTTCAGATGGTCTCCCGGTCTAATTAGCATATTACCCTATTATTAGTATAGATATTTTTATAATATTGAAACTTAGCTCACCACAAATATCACCCTATGGCTAATGGCATGATTAGTTTGTCAGACAGAATATGGGAGGACATTGGATGGGAAAAAGTAGAGGGAATGCAGAACATAACAGATCTTGAACCTGGGATAGACAAGATGTCAGGAACTGTTACCTAGAGAAATCACTTCAGCTCAGGAAATAAGGAAGGATTATTTCCTTACCATGAATCTTCTTGCTAATAATAAGGGAGCATTTCTATTTCTACAAATTGCTGACAGTTGTCTCATCAAATATGTAAAATCTTCTTTCAATGTACTAAAATCTATTTAAAATCATCCCATATAATAAAAGAGTAATATGCAAATTAACCATTACTACACTACACTCACAAGCCATGCCCACCAGCCAATCAGGAGCGAGTATGCAAATTAACCCAACCAAGATGGCCACAGCCACGGAGCGAACAGGAGGCTTGGATTGCTCCCGGCAATGGAGGAAGCCAAGCTTTCCGCACATCCTGGCCAGCCCAGGCCTCCTCTCAAGGCTACAAAGTTTCAATTATAAAAGATAAATAAATCCCAACAAAAATGGCTGCAGCCATTAAGTGAACAGGAGGCTTGAGTTGCCCCCAGCAATGGAGGAAGCCAAGCTTTCTGCACACCCTGGCTGGCCAAGGCCTCCACTCAAGGCTACAAAGTTTCAATTATAGAAGATAAATAAATTCCAACAAAAATGGCTGTGTCCAGGGAGGAAGCAGGAGTCTTGGCTCCGCTCAAGGCTACAAAGTTTCAATTATAGAAGACAAATAAATCCCAGATACCAGGGCCTCCGCTTGGGTTGCCGAGGGGTGTGGCCGGCCTGCAAACCACCACAGGCCCCACGCCCAGGCCACCCCATGCCCCACGGGAACCCCTACCCTGATCCAGGACACCCTTCAGGGCAAACCAGCTGGCCCCCACCCCTGCACCAGGCCTCTATCCTATCTAATAAAAAAGTAATATGCAAATCACTCCAACACACAAGATGGCTGCCCCCATATGGGCACAAGATGGCCAGCAGGGGAGGGCAGTTGGGAGGGACCAGGCCTGCAAGGGAGGGCAGTTGGGGGCAATCAAACCTGCAGGGGAGAGCAGTTAGGCATGACCAACCCGGCAGAGGAGGGAAGTTATGGGCAACCAGGCCTGCAGGGAAGGGCAGTTGGGGAGGACCCAGGCCTGCAGGGGAGTGCAGTTGGGGGTAACCAGGCCTGCAGGGGAGGGCAGATAGGGGTGACCAGGCCTGCATGGGAAGGCAGTTAGGGACAAACAGGCTGGCAGGGGAGCAGTTAAGCATCAATCAGGCTGGCAGGGGAATGTTTAGGGGGTGATCAGGCTGGCAGGCAGAAGTGGTTAGGGGCAATCAGGAAGGCAGGCAGGTAAGCATTTGGGAGCCAGCAGTCCTGCATTGTGAGAGGGATTCCAGATTGGAGAGGGTGCAGGCTGGGCTGAGGGACACACACCCCCGTGCACAAATTTCGTGCACCAGGCCTCTAGTTATTGTATATTAGAAACCTGGTGCATGAAATTCGTGCACTCAGGGTGGTCCCTCAGCCCAGCCTGCTCCCTCTAGCAGTCCAGGATCCCTTGGGAGATGTCCGACTGAGGGGAGGGGGCCTAAGCCATCAGTCAGACATCCTTAGTTCTGCCGCGGAGGTGGGAGAAGCTCCCACTATTGCTGCTGCACTTGCCAGCCATGAGCCTGGCTTCTGGCTGAGAGGCGCTATCCCTGTGGGAGTGCACTGACCACCAGGGGCCAGCTCCTGCATTGAGCATCTGCCCCCTGGTAGTCAGTGCATGTCATAGCGACTGGTCACTCCCCCGTTTGGTCGATTTGCATATTAGCCTTTTATTATATAGGATTGGCTAAACAATAGTACATCCTAGAAATTTTTATTTAATATTTTTAAACTATCTTATTTTTAAGTAAAAACTGTGCTATTTTTCTGCGATTACTAAACATATAGCTATATAATAATAATAATAAAGTATTATTAGCTTAATTCTGAATTTTTCATGATTCCAGAAGTCTGAGAAAATTTTTATTAATTATCTCCAGAAAATTTTTTTTTACAAAAGTCTAAAGGGATTTCAACATTCAGTGGATGTGTTCTATGTGGATGATGTGTAGAGTTATGTGAGTTTATTATTATCCATATACTAAGCATTTGATAGAATAAAAACAATTTTAGGAAAGCATTCTTTTAATTATAATCCTTTAAAATACATTGTTTACTTTTATCCTTTTCTCTAGCTTAATCCTTATTTTGAACAGAATTCCAGATAAAGCCATTATACATGTTTCCTGCTTTTTATGTCTTTCCTTTCCCCAAAAATGTTTGAATCACCACAGGCCAAACGTAAAAGGCACATACACAAGACATTTTGGGTAATTAAAAAAACAATTACTGCTGTTTAAATAGATTTAACAAAATAAATCTGGATATGCATACCATAATATGTGGGTGAACTGAACCTTGGAGTCCAGATATAATGTTTGTGGAAAAGGCAATTTTTTTGTTTTTTTAATATTATAGTAATTCATCTTCATTTAGGTTAGATTGCTGTCTTCCTAAGGCAACAAACTGTTTGTACCAGCTCTTCTCAGAAACAGACTACATGTGTACATTCTTGATTAGTGACACATATTAAAATTTTATTTTATCCTTTGTTGATAAATTGTTCCTAGCTAGAGGCAGGCATTTACAAAATAATTTGTTAAATGACATTATTCCATCAAAATTTTATGTAAAGGAAAAAAGTAACTACTTCTTGTAACTGAATCAAATTGAAATTAATTTGTTTTAAAATTTTACCTTCTTGGACTATGAAAAGGTATATTTCATTTAATTTGAATAAGTTTATAATTTTTTCACATAGTTTTAAGAGTAAACCCAAGATGGTGAAAGTAATTTGATGTTTATTTTTACCAACATCATGAAGATTTTGATATAGTAAAATGTCTTTTATTTTTATATTTGTGTTTATTCATTTTTTTTAAGAGAGGGTAACAGAGAGGGATAGAGAGAAAAACACTGATGAGAGAAAAACATCATCAATTGGCTGCCTCCTTCACACCCACTACTGGGAATTGAGCCCTCAACCCAAGCATGTTCTTGAAGGGGAATCGAATCAGAGACCTCTTGGTTCATGGGTCAATGCTCAACCACTGAGCCACCCCGGCCAGGCAGTTAAATGTCTTTTTAACCTTAATTACATTTATTGCATTTATATGACTCTTTAACACATTACTTTTTGTTTGTTTGTTTTCTGTTTTTTAACCTTTTAATTATTAAATTTATTGGGGTGACATTCGTTAATAAAATGTTATAGGTTTAAAGTGTACAATTCTATAATACATCATATATTACATTCTATATTTTTCCACCCAAAGTCAGATTTCTTTCCATCACTAAATATTTGATCCTCTTTACCCTCTGCTACCTCACTCATCCACCTTCCCCTCTGATAACTATCATAGTGTTGTCTCTGTGTACCAG
Organism: Eptesicus fuscus; assembly: GCF_027574615.1. Taxonomy (NCBI): domain Eukaryota; kingdom Metazoa; phylum Chordata; class Mammalia; order Chiroptera; family Vespertilionidae; genus Eptesicus; species Eptesicus fuscus. The sequence goes on from NC_072474.1 coordinate 97,780,516, forward strand.
TTTTTGTTTGTTTATTTTGTTTGGTCATTTATTGTTTTTAGTTTTATATACCACATATAAAGAAAATCATACGGTTTTTTATTTTTTTCCATCTGACTTATTTTGCTCAGCATGATATTCTCAAGATCTATCCATAATGTTGCAGTTGGCAGTATTTCATCTTTTCTTATGGCTCAGTAGTCTATTAGCCCACAAAATCCCTGTGTATTTTGTTGTGCTATTGTGGTTTTTTTTTGTTTTTTTTTTTTTAATACAGAGGATGCAGTAGGACATTTTTCATAACAATAAAACAATTTCACATAGGATATTTTCAACTTTGAGAACCAAATGTCTCATGGACCACACTTGAAGATCTCTTCAAGTTTAATAAGAGTAATGGATAATAAAACTAGATAAAAACCTGAAACATTAGTAAAAACAAGGCAATTTCATTTTCTTATTCCCAATCATTCCATCATCTCATCCTCATGAATATTCATGAGTGAGAATATATGATTTGTGTTTTAAGCAATTCAGACTTTAGAAATTAGTGCCAGGAGTGGGGTCCTGTTTTTGTATCATAAAGAACGTTTGAAATTATGTAAGTCCTAGAAAACAATAATTATTTATAGGCTAAAATTGATAACATTAGTGCACATTCCATAAGAGGCAATAATTTAATATTAAGTGTTTCTATTTATTCTTAGCAAAGTATTAGACCATTTTGCATGTCCAATGTTTTTCAAGCAGTAAGGTAAATAATGTTATTTATTTGCTCAGCACTCTGATTATTTAAGACACAACTCAAATTTAGTGTTTTGTTTTCAAGCTCTAAAGGTTGACATAGTATGTTGTAGTTTTGAAAATAAATATAAATATCTCTTGAAATGAATTTCTTGACTCTTTGAACAACTAAATAAGTTAGCATATTGATAATTCTGAGTGTTTCAAAATATGATAAAATACTATGTATATGTTAATGTATAGCATAATTCAAATTGTGTATGAATTGTAAATATTAAATATGTATATGAAATTATAATAAATACCAATCAACAAAATCTATAATTAGATGACAGGTAACCCAGGAAAACATGAACCAAGCTCCTTAGCTGAACCAGCCTTTGTTAACTGATCCCAAGTCTACCTGGAGATTCATGAGTAAGAACATATGGTTGGTGTTATAAGCAATTGAGATTTTAGAAATTAGTGCCAGGAGTGGGGTCCCTTTTTTGTTCCCTTTGAGACCAAAATAAAAATAAACAACAACAAAAAAATTTGATTGAGAAGAAAATTAAGGATCCAAGCATAATTAACCTGGTATAAATAGAATATTTACCAACAATATTCTAATATATTCCATTTTGTTATTTCAGGAGTATTTCAAATTATTTTCAATGAATTTTTGGGTATGGACTGTCCAGAACAATTAGGGCAAACTTGTTTTCTCCCAGAAGTGTCAAAGAACAGATAGGTTGAAAGAAGTATAGAGAGTAGCTGTAGAGCAGATTATGAAATAATATAAAACATAGTGGAAAAGGGCTGTTTCTTTTTTATCCTTTAATTTAATTATTATTGACAGTATTACAGATGTCTCCCATTTTCTCCCTTTTTTGCCTCTTCTACCCAACCTCCACCCCATCCCAAGCCTTCCCCCTGCTATTGTCTGTGTCCATGGGTTATGCATACATGCATATATGTTCTTTGGTTAATCTCTCCCTGTCCCCTGCTACCAACCTCCCCACCCACTGAGATCTGTTATTCTGTTCCATGCTTCCATATCTCTGGACCTATTTTATTCATTTATTTTGTTCTTCAGATTCCACTTATAAATGAGATCATGTGATATCTGTCTTTCTCTAACTGACTTATTTTGCTTAGCATAATAGTCTGAAAAAATATTCAGGTGGTCTGAATTTTTATATGGAGACTGGATTCCCTGGAGCATGTGGTCCAAACTGAAGCTACTAGGCCAATTAAAGGTTGGGCCTGGAAATAGCATATCACTTGTGTCATATTCTATTGGTAAAGCAGGCATGGACCCCAGTCCCTGGCTCTAATGCAAGAGAATAGATAAATGGTCCCCACTATTTGATGCAGGATAAGCAAACCAAACTGCAGAAGAACATGAGGGATGAGAGCTAGCATCATGCCCACTTTTAACTAGATAAAATCAGTGAAAGAGAACCATTATAAGAATTATGGATTAAACATGTATTCTTGAAATTGAATGTTAAACAATTGTGGTAATAACCAGGTAACTAATGATCAAAAAATAAGAGTTGGAGAAATAGAAGCATTATCTGGGAAATTTTGAAGCTAGTAGCAACATAGAGGGCTAGTGTAGAAGTCTGTGGAAGGGTGTTGGCCCTTTGCTCATTGTTTGCTACCTCCTTTCTGAGTTTCGTGATAAAGCACCTAGAAATGGACTTGGGGTTGCTGATGGTTAGCATGGCTGGTAGTCAATCTTGAAGCCATGAAAGTCAGATGCAGGGCAAGCAAGAACAGGGACACATTAGAAAACACCTGTACCACACTTTTTCTCCTAATGTCTATTTCTTCACTCTGCCCATGAGGTATGTACCCATTGTAACTTGGAATAGCATAGGAAAGAATGTGATTGTTGGCCCTAGAACCATATAGCATACACATTCAGTGGCTATGATCAAAGTTGACAAACATGTCTATAGTTCAATTATTTAAATAATCTTACATAGTCAGGAAAATTATTAAATGGGGATATTTTTTGAGGATTTTCTTTAGATGGATAAACAGGTATTAGTAGGAAAGTATCACAATAACTATGTAGGTTCACTAGATCAAAATGGGTATTATGTGGTCCACCACACAGATGGTGGCCATGCATTGCTTTCATTTAATCATCTAACTAGCTCTTCATGCATTCCTTCAACACACACTTATTGAGTGCTACTGCATGCCAAACACTACCCTTCTCTGAAGGCTTTATTTTCAAAGGTGAAATATTTTTCCTTCTTCCTTTTATGCAGATTTCATATGGTTGAAAGCCATTTTTAACCAGGAATGTATGTATTTGCATTGAATCTATAATTTTGGGAATGATTGTAAAAGGTTATTGAGGCAAACCTACTCCTACATCACTGGTTCTTTTCTTATTTCCCCCGTGTAGCTGGCACAATCAGCGCCGGGGCAGTGAACCAACCTGAATGATGACATGTCAGCTCCCATTAATAGCTGAATTGATATACAAAGGTTCTGAGGAGTGTCTGCATTAGTCCTGGAAGCAGATTCAAATGTGTTAGAAAATTGTTTCCCATTTCAATCTAATTTTTTTTAAAGTATGTGATTTAACATCTTGTAAATGCATTAGTGCTGTGAATACTACTGAGGAAAAGAACACATTTGTAAAGATTTCCTTGCCTTACTTTATCTTGATGTATAAGTTGAAATGATTTTAGCTCTTAGGAATGTAAACAGTTTGACATTTTCTGCTTTCTTTCTTTTTTTTTTTTACTTTAATTTCTCACTAGCAACTGCCTTTCATGAGCAATACAGAAAGGCCATGTCATTGTCTTGTGCAAATAATTTCAGCAAATGCGGAGATTGCTCAGGAATCATATTAAGCACTTCTCTTTTCTCTGTGTGATTGATTACCCATAATATCCTCAATCAGACAACAACCTATTTCAACTTCACACAAAGAAACTAAATTGAGTTAAAGAATGAGAGAGCAGAGTAAGAACAAGACACGCACACACACAGGGAGAATGAGACCTTCTTTTCATAATTATCTGCCATTATCAGACATTAAGTTATTGGGATCTTAAATCTGACCCTAAGAAGTGATCATTTTTAATCACTTTCTGGAACTTTAGTAGAGGCTATGTGGCATTCTAAATTTATGTGATTTGTGAATACCTAGACCATAGACCAATGAGTAAAATATACTTCCATTTGCTATTTAATCTCAAAAATGCAATTTAAAAATATTTTAAAGCTATACCATGATTGAAAAATTAAATAAATTTTAGTCTTTATGTTAGCAATTCTGAATTGCTATAAACACAGCTTTAAATGATTATTTTCAGGACAGCTTATTCTAAGACCTGCTTTTGTAGCCATTTAAATATTAACTATCTTTTTCATGAAATATTTTTCTTATTTCTTGTTTTATAAAGATTAATGTTCCCAAACTTTCATTTTCTATGACTGGAATCTTCTCATATCTTTTTCTTCAGAAATCAAAATTTAACGCCACCCTCCAACAAAGCAGATCCTATATCTAGTGTATGTAACACTAGCATTCCTTCTTGATTTTCTCATAAAATTCCAGCTGATATATTTGAAAAGTTAATTTCAGTCTACTTATATCACAGAATCTAAAACTACTTAAATTATACCTGTCTCCGTGACCAATGTCACAAAATGACCACTCTCCTAGTTTAGTTTCTGAATTTTGTAATGTAGATGATTTTCTCATCAACCTCTTAAATGCTCTGCTTTCATCTGTCTTGTCTAAGTTCAACTTTGCTAAGCACTTTAAACACATTATCTCTTCTATCACATATACACATGCCTGCACACAAATAACATATACACACATGTTCCAGGTCAACCAGCAAGTATATAGCAGAATTTGAACTTGAATCCAGGTCTTTTTGATTCCATCATCTACCTATTCTCTTAAACAGTACACTCTACTCTTACTCATTTTTGGCTTCCCACAGACCATAAACTCTGTGAGGACAAACACTATATCTTATTTTTCAAATATCCAAAGCCTAGAGTGAAATTTTTATTCATTAAATATTCAATAAGTGAAACTATTTGAATATAAACATATATTGGATTTAAAAAAAAACATTTATTCATAAAGATATATGTACCCCTATGTTCATTGTAGCACTATTCATGGTGGCCAAAACATGGAAATAACCTCAGTGTCCTTTGATGGATAACTGGATAAAGAAGATGTGGTACATATTTTCTCTAGAATACTACTCATCCAGAGGAAAAGATGAAATATCGTCATTTGCAACAACATGGATGGATCTTGAGAGTATCATGCTAAGCAAAATAAGTCAGACATAAACGGATATGAACTGTCTCATTTCACTCTTAAGTGGGATATAAAACAGAAACCAACATAGGAACAAACCCACAAACCAACTCAGAGATACAGACAACAGTGTGATGGTTGTCACGGGGAAGGGCCGTGGGGAGAGATGGAAGAGGATAAAGGGGCCACATCTATGGTGATGGAAGGAAACTGAACTTTGGGTGGTAATGTATACCCAATGTTATAATAAACGATGTGGTATAGAACTTTACACTTGAAGCATACATTATTAACCAAAGTCATCCCAATAAATTAAAACATGTTTTCTTTAATTTTTTTTAATTTTCTTAATAAAAATGCAAATGGCAAAATAGCAAATCTCTGGAGATGACCATGTATATTTGTTACACAGCTGTGAATGTTAAGAAGTCCTGAAACATGGTCCAATAGCATAAGAAATCAAAAGTGACACAGTTAATTCAAGGAAAGGGCCAACATGCACTATGCAATCCTGTTTTTTTTGCTGACTTGCACATGAGCAAACATCAGTATGTAATGATGCATTATGACACCGGATAGCAGGGGTTAGGGACAAGCACTGACGGAAATCTTTTCTGCAGCGTTTATGAAAGATTCAGAGCCTCTTACTGCCCCTTTTTGCTGGTCTAAGCATGAATCAGTTTAACAGCTCAATTTACAATGTTATTGCTCATAGAGGGAATAAAAAATATATATCAGATGCTTAAGAAATCTGTGTAAGTGAAAATTTAGTAACATTCCATTGTGCACAGTGAGAATGTTTGTTTTTTTCCAAATGCAATTTGGTATCTGTAGAGAAAATAAATAAAAATGTATTCTTCACTAACAGAACAAGTGTATTAGTAGGTGAATGTGTTTGGACATAAAAATGAAGTCATTTCTCATAGTCCTGAATTAGGTTCTGCAGAGATGGAGTAAATTTAGGTTTCTTTCCCCCCCTCCCCCTTTTTTTTTATAACAGAAAAACACTTTTTCTATTCTTCTATATTTGGGTTTCTTGGGACCACGAGATTGATAAGTCAAGTGGCAATAATTAAATATCAATTGACTGAAGAACACACCGCTTAGGTGGATAACATTGAAATCAACTCAAGTCAATTTTCAGCCTGGTAAAAACAATAAGACTTCTTTAATAATTAGGTTACTTCAGCTGAGAAGTACACAAGCTCACAGGGCACAATTCAGTACTCCAGTTTAAATCCCCAAGTTAGAAACAAGTTAAATTTGGCTCATTGTTTTAAGGAGTGTTATAACTTAATTAAATAGAGCAGATATCTTCAACATTGTACAGGAATATAAAGCCATGGGTAAAATAACTCTTTGTTTATAGCATCACTCATGGTACAGCAGGAAAAAAACAAAAAACAAAAAAACACCCACCAAGGTTAAGTGCTCTGAGCCCTGGGTTTTCATTCTGGTTCTTGTTCTAATTATCTCTCTGACTAGATTGAGACCTACTGTGAGGGAGTTATTCCTCCTCAGTGAGCTCAGCTTCCCATTTCCTCGCATGTAAATTTAGAGTTTCAGATCCAGTGATCTCTAAGGTCTCTTTCAACGTGAGCATTCTGGAACTTGGTGACTACATTTGAATACAGAATCATTCTAAAGAGAGCAAAGAGCATCCAAATTGGTCATGGCCTCGAAATATGGGGTAGAAGAGAACAGGAAGGAAGTTTTACATGCTGAGTTTGCAAACTTATTGCGACTTAAAACCTTAAGCAGAATAACAAAAGAAAAAAACACATGGTGCTTCTTGGGTGAATTTTTACAAATCCAAGTCGCTTGGAAAGCCTCTTGAAAATGCAGAATCCAGCAGGAAACCATTTACCTTTTCGAAGAGGGCAATCTGCAAGTTGGCACAGAAGTGTCTGCCCGCGTTCAGGTCTCTGTGGTCAGAAGAATAGTTTTCGGTTCTGAAGTGGCCCCTGGCTGGGTGGCCAGCTGGGTGACGATGGGCAAGCTACTTACATTTTAGAGAGTTTATTTTCCTTATTTTAAAAATAGAGTTATTTTCATTTAACTTCCTAGCCATTCTCAGACTTAGACGCAATAGCAACTGTTGAGTGCCTGGCGCTTGAAGGTGTTTATCAAATGTTAATCCATTTTCCCTCGCGGGCAGGCTTTACCTTCCCGGCTGCGGTGCATTTTGCGACCCATGTGTTTAGAAGCTGTTGAATGGGAACCTTTTAATGTCCTAGAAAGTGGATGCAGTCTTTTCCCCACTTTAACTCGCCAAGCCATTTGCGTCAAACTGGATTCAGATGAACCTGCGTTTAGAAACTCAAAGGCAAGTGCGCTGTGGACTGCATGCCCCTGCCCAAGCTGTCCTCCAGAGAGCTCCTGCAGCGAGGCCCTGGTGCTGGCAGTGGAACTCAGCTCGGCTCTGTTAATAAAAAGAGTGAATGTTCATCACACAGAATTTTTCTACTTTGGACCAATAAGGCATGATTTTGGAAGCTGGAGGCAGTTCATTTTGCTGCTCCTGTCAGGTGGCATTACTGAAAAAAACACACACAAAAAAAACAGCAGCACTATCCTTTTCCCAGGACCAGTAGAAAATGCTGGTTACTATTAAATAAACACATTGCATATTTTTATATAATTTTGATGATGTTCTAGTGTTCATATCTTGATTCATTGGAACCTGGGGCATATCAAAGATACACTGGAAAATCAAAACATTTATGGATATAGCATGTCTAACTTTGTGAATTAAGTAATACAATTTATTTTTTGCATTATATATTTTACTAGAGGCCCGTTGCATGAAGATTCATGCAAGAATAGGCCTTCCTTCCCCTGGCTTCGCTCCCGGCCACCCGGGAGCCTGCAAGTCCTCGCTCCTGGCTGGATTGCCATTCCTGTAGCTCCCTCTGCAACCCCCTGCCCTCTCCCTCATAGCAGGTGTCCTGCCCCACCTGCCACTCCGTGCCTGCATATGCAAATTAACCTGCTATCTTTGTTGAGCTAATTTGCATACTCACTCCTCATTGGCTGATGAGTGTCATGGAGGTACAGTCAATTTGCATATTTCTATTTTCTTAGTGTAGATACTTGGATACATTTTTTACACATCTTGCATTTACTTTTGATCTAGCTTTTATTTGATAAGATGATTAGCCAGTTATGTTTATGGCTAAGCATTGTAGTAAAAGGAATGCAAGTCAGCATATTCATTGAAATGACCAAAGATAGTGATGCATCCAAGTGAAGCTCTAGTCAGCATTCTGATCATTTTAAATTGTGTCGTGCTGCTATCTTCTGTTCACTGGAGAAGACATGTGTCAACATTGTTAAAAAACAAAATGATTAACCCTTTGCACTCGCTTGCTTTTTTCTCGATTCCTTTATTCTAATGCTAACCATGTCGAGTCACACTCGACATCCGAGTGCAAAAGTTTAAGAACAAAATAATAAATTAAACATAGGCCTCGTACGCTTCCTGAAATGGTGATTCTGTTATAATGGTCTCTATTAACCCAGCATCGACCTGAAAACACGGTCTCTGACCTCAAAGAAGTTATTGGGTTGACAAATATGACCTAATTAGAGGACATTTGAGGAAATACAAAATACTAGAAAATGAATGATTCTCAAGTGCTAACGGGATGACAAACCACGATGTGTGATAAATTGTAATTAGAAATCTAGAGACTGAGTTACAACCTCTTAATGGTGAATCAATACAGGAATCAAAGACAGGCAGAAAAGTATAGCCTGCTATGATCCATACTTTACTCAGACCACCAGATTACAAGCTATAACTCACCTAAGGACTCAAGAATGGAGCTGAAAGGTAACTTCATTCAGGCACTGAACAAGTTTCCTGTGAGGGACTTCTGTAGAGAATCTGGTGGTGTTACCTACAATTTTGATTCTCCAATTATTCTGCACAGCACAATTTCTTTCACGGTGTGTGTGGGTTTTTGTTTGTTTTTGTTTGCTTGCTTGTTTTGTGAATCCTCATCCGAGGATATTTTTCCATTGATTTTTAGGGAGAGTGGAAGGGACGGGGAAAGACAGTTTAGAAACATTGATGTAAGAGATACATCGATTGGTTGCCCCCTTCATGCCCTTGACCAAGGTCATGGATAGATCCTGTAACTGAGTATGTGCCCTTGACAGGAATCAAACCCAGGACCATTTAGTCCATGGGCCAATGCTCTATCCACTGAGCCAAACTGGACAGGGCTATTTCATGTTTTAAAGAGATGCATTACATCAATGTAACTATGTTCAACATTTTAAAATTTCATCTACATTTGCATTTAAAGGTTCATCCTTTTTCCATGTGAGGGCTTTGTTGTTGTTAGGTTTTTTCTTTTTCTTTTTTTTAATTTTGTTTGTTTTGTTTTGTTAATGATGATGGTGATGAGGAAGGTTGATTGATGGGGGAGGAGGAAAGGGATTTTGTATTCAAGAAAGAATGCAAAAAGCAATATAAATAATTTTTGAGGACACACCTTTGGAAAAAAGTGATGCAGAGATTTTTTACTGTGTCTATAAGCAGAAAGTAGGGAAATCTCACCACATAACAATCCAGTGTCCTTTTGTAACTGGTTAATGGAAAGGGGACATTGCATGGTGAAGTACCTATCTGGGAGCTGAAGGAAGAAAGCTATTTTCATGGATTTGCTACTTTGGAGAGATATGTGCATAGCTGATGAACATACTGATGTACATTTCATCCTTACTACAAGCTTGGGTCTGTGCTAAGTCATTTCAGATACCATCACATATCACCCTCTCACAGAATCTCTAAGGTTCAAGTACTATAATTATCAGCCCATTTTCAGAGATAAGGAAAAAAGAAACATTGCATGACAGTCAATGAAACTCAGTCTTGGAGACATATTAGAAAATCCAGAAGTTGTTTTAATAATACTACTAGGTAATACTACTAGGGCTTGGGTTTAGAAAATGGGGAAGGTGGGACAGGCATTGGTATTTTTGAAAGGTCCCAGATGACTCTAAGATGAAACCAAAGTGGATAAACACTGAAGTAAGTAATTTCTCCAAGGTAACACAGTGGGTGTGGGGTCAGGATCAGTACCCATCAGGGTGACATCTTAATGATACAACTGGCATTGATGGTGCAGATCTTACTCGCTTCAAAAGAGGACAGCATCTTATGGCAGGTCCTTAGCAGTGTTCTTGTACACTGAAACCTCCTGTGGTTTCTCACTGCTCTTGTTGCAAAAATATATATATATATATTATATATTAATTACTGGTCTACAAAGACAGAACCCCTCAGATGTAATCTCTTACTCGCCTTCCAATCACATCTCCCCCAGAGACACTCACAGGCAGTGGCTTCCCCAACACCTCTGTTTTTGGGCTTTCCCAGAAGCTGTGGCCTCTACTTAGATTATGTTTTCTTTCATCTTCCCAAAATCAATCCCTTCTATTCCTTCTGGTTTTATTTAAAGGGTCACTTGTCTGGGAAAACATGATTATCAAGACCAAGTCCAAAACTCTGTCCTCCCCCACTCCCTCCAGACCCTCTTGCCACTCATGGATTTTTCAAGATTTGCATTTCTTTTGTCCACTCTTACAATCTTGCTCATTAATTATGTGCAGATGATTGTCGATTGCTGCATCTAAGTCTCAAACTTCCATCACTCTCCCTGGCCTTAAAGCAAATGCTTAGTGGGCATCTCTATTTCACTTTCCTTGTGACATTTTAATTCTAGCTCTCTTATAGAAAAAAAAAAAATTATCTTTCGGCTCTCAAATGTAGTTCTCTTTACATTTTTAATTGCATTTAAGAAAATTAACATTTTTTCATTGCTGAGACTTGAGCTGTTATAACTACTCATCAGTCCACTTTCCTTCAGTATTTGCATTGATTTTGTCAATCTTGATAGTTGAAGACTCAAAATGTCTTCTTAGTTTGTTATCTTCTTTTCATTTCTACTTCTACCCCAAGTTCCATTCCTCATTACTTTTAATTTAGACTATTACAGCATTATTCAGCACATGTCGTGTCAGGCAACACACATTAGATTCATTAGATTCATGTGTATAGCTTATTGCAATGATATCTGTGCCTTATCCGATATCAAATAAATCTCGATTTCTGAGGCTGAAGCCTTGGGATGTGAATTTTAGGAAGTTCCCACATGATTCCTCTGCACAATGAAGTTTGAGATCATAAAAGTGAAATAACTTATTAACCATTGTCCCAATCTCAATACCTTCATGCTTCAATTGAACATAGATAGTACTTCTATATTAATACTCCAAAAACTATTCTAGTAGCAAAATACTCAAACTAAAACAAATACATTCTGAAATACTTCGGCAGGGTTATGGAATTAAGAAATACATTTAAAGTGTAGCATGTACGTTTTACTTCTTCTATGTAGTTCCAATGTGTTTTTTTTACATATATTCCATTTGTTCTTTTTGAACACAAATCGCAGGACATATTTCTGGAGAATTTTTTTTTTTTCTATACCAGATTAACATGATTATACCCTCTACAAATCAGCTTGGTTTTTCTCCACCTAAAATATACTCACTCCAACATATGCCTCAAACGAGGAACTTCTGTGCTCACTTCAAATGAGACCTTTTAATTACTCTTTGGTGATCTCTTGAGTGGTTACAGCCAGGAACTTTATTAGGCATACACACTGTTATTCCATAGTTTGTTCCAATCCAGCTCCATTACACTTTTCAAGCTATCCTAGGGACTCTTGCAGCGACTCCCGTCTCCCCTTTTAACTCATGTACTCCATGTTTCCCAGTTCTTAAGAGATGTGTCTTAACTATGTGAGTACTAGCTGCCAATTAATCCATATGCCACTTCTGATGGGAAAATCCGGAGGCTACTGTCCTGAGAACTCAATGCAAATGCTGTTTGAACAGAATCCAAATGCTTCTAATTAATGAGGCAGCAATAGTGCCCTTGTCTGGAGAGTTTCCTGTAAGAGCCAACTCACTTCTTTCTGGTCTCTTCCACATGACACCTTCGGACTCCCCCACTGCCCTTGATCATTGTGTTTTCCTTTTGTTTGAGTTAAACAAAATGAAACAAATTTTACAAGCAACTGAGAAACGAGAAGGCAGATTAATGTAGATTAAACAAGTATTACTGATTAAACTGGAATCCAATATGGGGCATAGCCTAAGAGTACTCAACTGAATTAGAATGACTATCTCAATTGCATAATCGCAGGCCCTCCAGCAGAAGTAGGCTCCTTGTTGTAGGGAAGAACACACAGGGGTTAGGGAGGGTGGGAAGAGATTAACCAAAGAATTTATATGCATATATGCATAACCCATGGGCACAGACAATAGTGCAGTGAAGGCCTGGTGAGGGGGGCGGTGGGTGCAGAGTAGAGGGGGTCAAAGGGGACAAAAGGGAGCATTTATAATACTTTCAACACTAAAGATAAATTAAAGATAAGTACAATAGACATGGGGTATATGTAGGGCACCAAAGTTGGAAGAAATAGAGGAAGGAGAAGGCCCTTTGATCATCAGGTTGCTGTTAAGCTATTCAGAGGACAGAACAGTTTTTAAAAATGAAAAAAACAAAGCAACAACAACAAAAAGAATGGACCTGTTGGAAAGAAATATTTCTTCCTCAATCCTGACGTTCTAGTCTACTTAGAGGAGCTCCCCAGGAAACGCTACAGCTTGCTCTGTACCCCTTATTCACTTCATTAATGTATTAAACATTTTAAAAGGAAAAGCACCTCCTCATTCCCACACTCTCTTTTTTACTTCACTTTTTCAAATAACCTGGGAGTCCAGTTTTCCAGAACGAACATGATTTTTACCTGTTTCATGGCACAGGTACAAGAGTCAAACCTCCTGAGGAGAGGCCTCAGTTGTTCAGTGGCATTCTAGGTAAGCCTTTAGGTCTGAGCCCCATTCTTCAACCTTTTATCAGTAATAAAGAATTATCACTGTTTAGATGTATATCTGAAAATAGGCCACCTAGTGTCGTTTCTCTCATCAAAACCCTCCATTTGCTCCCTATTTTGCTCAGCATATAAGCGAAGTGCACACACTGGCCTGTGTGAGATGACTCCCCAGGATCTCTCTTTGCTAAGAGACTTTCCTGTAGCCACTCTTGCCCTGCCTGTTTGTTTACAAACATCCCATATAATAAAGAGGTAATATGCAAATTGACCCTCATGCCCTTGTATGATCACAAGATGGCCACTCCCACGTTGTCACAACAGGACTGCCCCCACGTCATCACAACATGGCTGCCACAAGATGGTTGCCTCCTACTTCATCACAAGCTGGCCGTCCCCACATTGTCACAAGGTGGCCGGCACGGGAGGGCAGTTGGGGGTGACCAGGCCTACAGGAGAGGGCAGTTGGGGGCGATTGGGCGGCAGCAGAGGGTAGTTGGGGGTGATCAGGTCAGCAGGGGAACAGTTAGGTGTCAATAAGGCTGGCAGGGGAACGGTTAGGGAGTGATCAGGCTGGAAGGCAGAAGCGGTTAGGGGCAATCAGGCAGGCAGGCAGGAGAGTGGTTAGAAGCCAGCAGTCCCGGATTGTGAGAGGTATGTCCGACTGCTGGTTTAGGCCTGATCCCGCAGGGATCCCAGATTGGAGAGGGTGCAGGCCAGGCTTAGGGACACCCCCTCCCTCCCCCCCCCCCCCAGTGCACAAATTTTGTGCTCTGGACCTCTAGTATGAGATGATTGATCTGTTCTTGCACCTAAGATTCTGTTTCACTAGATAACTTCCTCAAGCCCTCAAATCTTTGCAGAAGCCTCACCTTCTCATTAAGGCCTACCCTGAAACCCTATCACCCCATTAAACACAGCAGCCTCACCTACTTCTGTACTCCCAAGTCTTCTTCCCTGCTGTGTTCATTACTTTTTTTTTTTCTTTACATTATCATCACCAACTAATTTACATTATTTATTTATTTTGTTTATTATTTAGTGACTCTTTCTCCCAACTGAAAGTTTCACCAGGTTGGTAATTTTTGTGTTTTCTGTCCCTTGACACATCTCCAGTACACAGAATCACCCCTGGTACAGAGTAGGCACTCCATCAACAAGGAAGGAAGTGAGCCCGTGATAGAGACATGGGTCATGATACTAGTTCCCACATAGCTGATGTCCTTGCAGGATGAGGGGGGAATAAATGGTAGTTATTCAAAAATTGTAATTAGTTTTCCTATTTTGTGCTACTCAAGTGCTTTGCTACTCAATATGCATTGTCGAATATATACCGTCGCTTACTTTTCTAAATATTAAATCAAGCTGTTTAAATGACTAGGTACTGCAAGTCATTTAATATATGATGGTTTTGTGTAAGTGAAATTGCCTACATATTTGATATAATTAAATCTATGGATATATATGCCACAGAATGAATAATTTACACATATAAACTGTCTCTGATGCCTACTGTTATTTTTAAATTCCCAACAAGTATACTATAGAGTGAGGTTAGCATATGCTATTATCATTTGCTGCTGATGAAAAATATTTTTCCGATAAAAGAATTAATAACATATAAATAAGAGAATATCAACAGTATTTTATATAAATAACATTTTGCTGTTAGAAAATAGCACATATATAGATCTTTATTATATTCATACATATTAGAATATATGTAATGAGAAGTTGGTTAGATTATGCAACATATCAAGTTTAAAGCACTTTAATAAGAAATGAAGTCTATATGTATGTGGAATAAATTTTTACATTTTAGTGCATGCTCTGAAGAGCAATAATGGGATCATTTCCTTTTCATTAAAATTGCTTTGCATAAATCTTATATTTATAGAATATTTTAATATATATTTGGGTATACTGTCATGAAACACAAAATATAGATGGTTTTAAATGTACCTCAAAATATAAAATGGAATTACATGTGACATGTGATTTAATAATCTGTAAAGTAAATTTTATAAACTGACTCAACATTTGTGAAAGTCTAATAAATAATACATAGGTAATATATGTGCTCTCTGTCAACAAAATAGTCTTAAAACCTTTGGATAAGACAGTCTTTCAAAAGTGTTTTGACATGTTAATTTGGGAATTGTAAATTAATCCTAAAACTTCAGTTATAATTCACTCATGAATAATTATAGGACAGACAGAAGGAAGAATGGACGGTGTGGGATAAAGAAGAGAGGATGGAAGAAGAGAAAGAGAGAGGAAGAAAGGGAGGGGGTGAAGGGCAGGAGGAGTTTGCTTCTGGCTACATGCTTAACATTGGAATAATGTTTCAACTCAATGTCCTAGACTGAATTGAAAAGTATCTCACCTTAAAATTGGACATCCTAGAGTCTTCTACTCAGTGTATGTCAAAATTTCGTTCCAGTTTATCAAGTCAGATATTGTGGCATTATTTTCAATTCATCCACTAAACATTTTGGGACTTAGATCAGTAGGTAGATGAATAGATAATAGATGATAGATATAGAGAAAGATAGATATGGAGATGATAGATAGATAGATAGATAGATAGATAGATAGATAGATAGATAGATAGATAGATAGATAGATAGATAGATAGATAGATATCCCAGATAGCTTAGTGTAACTATGGCCCTTTACATTCTTTCCTTTTGCTGACATCACAGAAATGACACATTTTCACATTTCTTTTATGATATCAAATATTTTTGCTGGTTTGTAGACAACTGGGAGGAAGCTCAAATTGTTTCAAACATATCTGAGTGTTAGCTAGACCACCATTGACCCCAGAGATTAGGAAATAGTTAATCCTTTTAAAATGACACCAAGTGTTTCCTCTGTTACATTGATGTTACAACCATGACACCTTTGAATTGCTACTATCTTTTTACACACTCCACTTTAATCCCTTTGGAGCGTTATCATGGTCAGCAGCCCACTTTATTTTTTGCACTCCAGTTCCAATGCTTTGCAGACTAATGCAAATTTCTGCAATTGTACCTCCTCCTCTGTTTCTCTTCTTCCTCACCCCTGTCTGGTTTATTTTTTTAATCTTGTGAATTTTTTTGTTTGGAGCTGAAAAGACCCTGTGTTTGCTCCAATAACTATAAAAAGACTGATGCCCTTAAGGAACTCATCCTTCACCAAAGAAGGCCCAGTGATAAACAAGCAAACATAATATGTGCTGCCCATGATGTTACCCAAAGGGGCAGTTGTCACCTATCTAAGAATCCTGATTTTTTCCAGGGGCAAGAATACAACAACTTGTTTTCTCTGAGCTTTCTGCCTTGATGGGGTGCCTGACATTTTCAGCATTCTAGGAAGTAGAAGTATACAAATATTGGCCAGATTACAGAAAATGGAAAATCCTAGGAGTCATATCTGAGAAAATTGAATCTGAGTGAAGAGCCGAGCAAACCACAAGAGAGACTTACCTAATGATTGTTCAAATTAGCAGCTAGTAAGAAAGTAACAATCACATGCCAAGGACAGGTCTAATTTTTCTAAGATTTCTATGTGTATTAACTAAGTTACTTATGAAAATTACTTATATGGAAGGGAACTGAGGCACAAAGAAGATAAATAGCATGTGTGCACACACATAGCAAATACATGGTGGGGTAAAAGTAGGTTTACAGTTGTGAGTATACAAAACACAGTTCATTATTGTATTACTAGAGGCCTGGTGCATGAAATTCATGCATGGGGGGGGCAGGGGAGGCGGTGTCCCTCAAACCGGTCTGCACCCTCTCCAATCTGGGACCCCTCAGGTGATGTCTGACTGCTGATCAGGCCTAAACCAGCAGTCGGACATCCCTCTAACAATCCAGGAATGCTGGCTCCTAACCACTCGCCTGCCTGCCTGCCTGATTGCTCCCTAACCGCTCCCCTACCGGCCTGATTGACGCCTAACTGTTCCCCTGCCAGCCTGATCACCCCCAACTGCTCTCCCCTGCCAGCCTGATTGCCCACTAATGCTCTCCCTTGCTGCGACCTGCCTCCTCCATGCGAGGCAGTGGAGAATCCGGGACCGGCCTCCTCTACACTGCACAGAGCTGTGGGACCCCCAGGTCTCATCATGTGGAGTGGCCACTGGGCCCCACTTCCACTGTGCATGTGGCGGCCATCTTATGATGACATCACAGCAGCCATTTTGTGATGATGTCACGCGAGGGCGTGACACCACCTAGGCTTTTATTATATAGGATTATTTATTGCATTATTTATCATCTGAACAACTTTAAACCTACTTTTCCCTTGCATACACATGATATATTTGTACAGCATTTAACAGTTCACAAACTATTCTCACATGTATAGTCCCATCAAATAAATTTTGAACAGATAGGGTTATGCTAAACAAGCAAGCAAGAAAAAAAAAATTAGCATTAATTCTAAAGAAATAACACACATTTTTACTAGGTATTTTCAGCTAAATTGCAAACGCTTCTTACAAGAAAATTAATCTTATTCAGAGCATACATTAAAAAATGTAAGCATCAGACTTCAAATACATGAAGAGTTATTGATGTATTATATAATTCATAAAGTTTATTCCTCGTATATGTTCTGCTGTTAAAATAAAATAATTATACATGATAAATATAGAGAGGGTTTTGAGATCATTTAAAATCCATTAAAAGCTGAGATATTCTTATAATTAATTTTTCGCTAAGATGAGAATTCAGAACTTTGAAATGACTTGCAGATGGCCATTGTCATAGTGAAGAGAACCTTTGTGACATCCCAAGAATCATTTCACTCCCTAGTGAAAATTCAAGGTACATTTATATCTCACAATCAGGATTGGAGGACAGGTTCTTAGAAGGAAGAATGGGTGGTTTCCAATGTACTTAATTTCAGTGACATTTATTGAACTTAAAATGTCTTTCCAGTTAGCGTGTCCTTTTCAAATGAAAAAAAAAAAAAAAAACTCTCAGAAAGCAAGTACTTATCAATTCAGTTTTTATACCTTTGCTTCTTTCTGTATCCTTGAAACAGTATGGGGCAGAGCAACTTACTCTGTGGTCATAAAAAAATGGGGCAAAAAGTTTTATCATGGCACATCACAATGAACAGTGTCAGTAGAATAAGTTTTTCATTAGTTATGTATTGTTGTGAAAGAAATGGTCCCCAAAATTCCAGGCATATATTTATTACTTCACAGTTTCTGGGAGTCATGAATTTGCACAGTTTAGTTGCACTCATCACAAGATTGGAGTTCACTTCTAATTTACTCATCTGATTGTTGACAAGATTTAGCTCCTTCCATGCTTTGAACTGAGACCTTAGTTCCTTGCCACATGGGCCTCTCCATGAAGCAATTTTACTACAATGCAGTTTGCTCCAACAGAGTACACAAGAGGGCAAGAGAGATGCCACCAGAGAGAGAGGGCTAGCGAGCAGGCCTCTGTAACCGAATCATGGAAGTATCAGCATGCCACGTTGGGAATGTTCTATTCATGACAAGCATAACACCAGATATACTGTGCACTAACAAGGCTATTAATACCTGTAGGAAGGTTCATAACTACCTACCAACATTTTGCATATTTTCTCTCACGATATATGCTTTGTGAGAATTTCTTAAAACAGAGCACATATATTGCCTTAGAGAAAAATAGCACATTCTGCCAGAAATGACTCTATCACCAAATGTTGATGTTAGTGTTACTGCCAAGCACTAGTTGTAAAAGTACACGCATTCTACTAACTGCTGTTTTGGGATCATAGTATTTGAAACAGATGATTACGAAAGGTGTTGTGATTTTCCTAGCATATTGTTTGCTCAATGTCTGACAAGTGTTACCGGTACCTATTTGGAACAGAAACATCGAAGACAGGTATGAGCTATTTGGCCAAGATTTTGTGATTAGATGTGAAAAATTTTTACAAGAGTTATGAATAGAGAAAAAGCTACAGAGACAAACAAACCAACAAACAAAAGCCCAACAACAAAACCCACAGGATTTTCTAGTGAGTGTTAGTGTAATAAATCAAGCTGATTTATTTTTTCAACTAATAATAATCTGAATATATTTTTTCAAGTTTTGATGAGCATCTTGATTTCTATTAACCCTGAGGACATTATTTTGACTACTAAAGTAGTAATTTCTAAATAATATAGAAAAAGCTTTTAAATTATTTTATGTGAAATAATTTTTATACAGACATTGCATTTTGTCAGAACTTTCTGATAACATATAAATAACACTAAAGGCCCAGTGCAAAAAATTCCTGCACGGGTAAGGGTCCCTAGGCCTGGTCGGTGATCAGGGCCAATCGGGGCCTTCCGGCTGCTAGCCGGGGCCTCCCTTCCCTGGTTGCTGGCTGCCAGCCGGCACCTTCCTTTGTTCCATGCCACCCCCTGGAGGTCAGCATACATCATAGCGATCGAACTCCTGGTCTCCCAGTTGAACTCCTGAGGGGACAGTTTGCATATTAGCCTTTTATATATATAGATTATTCTCTGTAGTTCTGCTGTAACTAGTATTTCTGTTTGTTTATTTTTAATGCATGTCTTTTTTTCTTCTATTGTGGCAAGGGACAAGGGTTTGGAGATACTGACATTCATTCTGTACTGACTTCTCTGGTCTTCAGCTTTCTGGTCTCTGAAAGCAGATGTTGTACTCAATGCTTTGTAACATTTCCTCCAGATGTGTCCATTCTATAACACTGTGAGCATCGGTTCCTTCAGGAAAGATGTGTAACATTCTTTTGTTTATTCACTTATAGTATTTAGCATATAGTAGGTGCTTAATAAATATTTGGAGAAAAATTAAATTAATGCATTTAACATTATTTTGATATGTGGTAGATCCCATTGTTCTAGAAATGTTATTAATCATGCTCCACAAGAGAGCATTTCTGCTAGCTAAACATTTGTGTGCTCTACCATTTTGGCTTGTACTTATTGGATTACAGGTCATTTTAGGCCAGGAAATATAATTTTATTTTGTAATAACTTTTAGTCTCACATTTAGTAACTCTAGTTCAATTAAAAAAGAAAGATATAGCCCTACTCAGCTTGGCTGAGTGGATAGAGCATCAACCTATGGACTGAAGGGTCCTAGGTTTGATTTCGGCCAAGGGCACATTCCTGGGTTGTGGGCTCAATCCCAGTGGGGGGCATTGCAGGAGGCAGCCAATCAATGATTCTTTCTTATCATTGATGTTTCTGTCTCTACCCTTCTCCCTTCCTCTCTGAAATCAATAAAGAAACATATATTTTTTAAAAAGAAAGATATTTTATTTGAGTGTGGTTTATGTTCTACTTCAGAAAGTTGGTATTTTTTTTTCCAAAAATGACTTATTATTAGTAGCTAATTACCATTTCTTTAGGACTAAGGTTGTAGGAGATGCCAGCAAAGAGGTTTCAAATGCACAATTCTCATAAGACATTTCTATTCAATCAGTAAAATAACAAATGCAGGGAATTTTTCTACATAGCATATGGCATCACGGTTTTCTGAACCTTTCGTTAAAAACAGATTTTTTTAAAAAGAGATTAAAAACACATTTACCTGCTGTTAAAATGTTTTGAAGGTCCTTGGGAAAATTTAAATCTTATTAATCAAATATTTAATTTAAAAATTACTTACTGCTAAGACAATGTGGCAAACTATGACTTCTTTTATCAAACATATAGACAAGAGAGACATTGAAGGCATTAGCCAGTGAAAAGTTGAAAATACCGTTAGACTTCAGGTTTCAGCTCCAATATGTAAAGGACTTCAAAGACATGATTCACTTTCTGATAATTTTGAGAATTTTTGGTCAAAAACAAAGAAAGTCTGATATAAAACAGGAGCCTAAGGAGACACCACTACTAAAAAAGTTATATGTTATAGTGGATGAGATCCTGCAAGAGAAAAAAAAAAAAAAAGACATTCATTAAAATGTACATTAATCTACCTGGCAGGTTTGGTTCATTGGTGGGTCATCAACATATGAACCGAGAGGTCACAATTCGATTCCAGGTCAGTACACAAGCTCCAGTTGGGGGCTCGACTCAATCTCCAGTAGTAAGTGTGCAGGAGGCAGCCAATCAATGATTCTCTCTCATCATCGATGTTTCTATCTCTCCCCCTCTTCCTCTCTGAAAACAGTAAAAATATATATCTTTAAAAAAAGTAAATTATTCTGAGGAAACTACTTTAGTTAATAATAATGTATCAATATTTGTTCCTTAATTATGAAAATGTACCATATTTTGTTAGATGTTAATAATTGGGGAAACTAAGTGAGGTGTATGTGGGAACTCTCTATATCAGCTTCTCAATTTTTCTGTAAGTCAAAAACTTTTAAAAATTAAAGTTTATTGAAATGCAAACAAAACTTTTATTTTGTTCATTGGGGAAATGAAGGTTGTCCTTTTCTTAATCTTTATTTTCCAGGTATTTCTTAAAGTTTCATCAATCAATTTGTCCTGAGGACTTGTTAGGAAATATTAAAAAATAACAAATTATTTACTTTTCTTTATTCTATAATAAGCACATCTGGGAGGTATCTGCTTACACTATAAGACTTCAGTCTCCTTTTTACATTGACTCAGACAGAAAACAAAAGATGAAAAACCCTGTTATTGTATATTTCTCCACATCAGCACATTTCTTTACTTCAACTTACAGATATGTCAAGATTCTAAAACATCAAATGATATAAAAGGCAAATCAGCAATCAAGACAAATACTTCCTCTCCACAAAAACAAAGACAAGTGCCACTTTATAGAAGTGCCTTAAGGATTCAAGGTCAAAACAGGGTGTTTTTGATTGTTAAGTGTTGTCAAATATGATAAAATAAAAATGATGCTAAAAATCATGAAAACATACTTCAGATACAAACAAGATTAACCTCCCCATAGGATGTCAAGTTGCTTACTAACTTCAGTTGTTCTAAAGGGAAAGAGGCAGGGGAAACTACTTGCATAATTTTTTCTAATTCTGAATCATTTCATACATTGAATTATCTACTCTAAATGAGTCCATCCTCTTCTCCATCAATATCATACATTATAAACACTCAACTTAAACTTGAAACAACAGGAATTTGGTTAGTCCAGACAGAGATAGTCATCTTTCTGGCAAAAAAAAAAAAAAAAAAAAAAAAAGAGCTGAGGTAAATAGGTTAGTAATGAATTAACTGCATATCAGTAGGCTAATAATTCTGCACTAGGGAGTCTCAAAACAGTGAATATGGGCTAACAGTGAAATTAAGTTAATGTGTTTTTTTTTCTTTTTATTGGTACAAGTCAGATTTCAAAAGTCAATCTATTATCTAGCAATAAAAGATTGTTATTTATAAATCTATTAATTTTTAATTAAATTCTATTTTATTTTATTTAAATGCTCACTTTTCTTTTTAACCACTAAAGTGCCTAAAGATATATGCTTAAAATAGTAAGTAAAAATCTTTCCCAATACATGATTGTTATAAATCTAACTAGAAGTCCAATGCACGAAATTCATGCAAGGGGCTTGGCCCTTACAGCTGCGGCAGCTGCCTTGGCCGTAGCAGCTCTGTCTTTGTCCGGAAGGTCGTCTGGAAGATGTCCAGAAGGTCATTCCACTGTCCAGTCTAATTAGCATATTATGCTTTTATTATAATAGATTATAATAGATGTTAAAGTTATCAAAAGATATGTTTGGTTCTCTAAAACTAAGCTGTTTACAGTCTGTCAAATGATCATCTATTTCCACTTTAAAATCCAATATGTAAATGCAATAAATTCTTATTTTGATATAATTTCCAAATTACAGATAAATACTACTTTTATAAAAAAAAGTAAGTTTATATAAATATAAAATCAGTTTCAATTAGATAAATACAGTGGACCCCAATATACCCTTTCTCCACATTCACCAGTTATTTCTGTATTTCACACTATTTGCTTTATATTCTCTCTTTATCTGTGATTTTTTTTTTTTTAACTACTTGAGACTAAATTGGAGGTGTTGTGGGCTTTTTCACCTAAACACTAAAATTTGTGTTTCTTAAGAACAAGAACTGTCTCTGACATAGCCATAAGGACAATGATAAAAACCAGAAATGTATTATCAATACAATCTTATCTAATACACAGTCCATATCCAAATGCTATTAATTGTTTTAATATTTTTTAATTTAATTCCTGTACAATATCCATTTCAGGGTCATGCATTGCATTTACTTGTCATAACATTTCTAGTCTTTCCTGATCTTGATATTTTCAAGTTCTAGTGGTTCTTTCAGTTGTGGCTTTGTATATTTTAATTTAATTTGTTAAGGACATAAATATATATTACTGTACTCTCATAATTATTACATTTATCATTATTAAATTTATTGATCTGTGTCCACAGTTTATCTTGAAATTCCTCTTTAGGACTTAATTTTAGCCACCTCTGTTCTTTATTATTCCTTTCACAGTTAATCTTAACCTTTCATATTTATACTCTCTGTATCTTTATTGTTTAGAATTCTTCTCTTGTAGATAGGATATAATTAAGCCCTAATTTTTATTTAATCTGGCAATCCCTCCTTTTTTATTGGAGTTTCTATTATATTTACAATTCATCTCTAGTTACCATAGTTTCTTATAAGGACTGGAACAAATTTATAAATGCTATTTTAAATGATCTTATCTATAACATTCATCATCATCTTGGTCATTGTGGAGCAAATTTCTCTTGGCTTCTATTTTCTTTATCATTGTTCGTATTTTCCTATTTACCCACCTCTCTAGTAACATTTTACTGAATACTGAACATTGTAAGTAATTTATTTTATAGCTTATGGATTCCATTATCTTCCTCTGAAAATTTGATTATTTTGTCATTATTGTTCTAGCAGGCACCTGGATTCAAGCTCAATTAAGTCACTTCTGCAGAAGATAACACCTGAAACAACTGCATTTACTTAGCTTCTCAACTGTTCCTTCTTGTTGAGAACACTGGGATCTCTTCAGTGTGTGCACAATTTAGGGGAGGAGCTTTCATGGAATTTTGAATATTTACCTTTCTGTGGGTTCTTACTTTTCTTATTTTTCCTACTGGCTTCCAGATACTGTATTAGTCTCAGATTCCACTTTTTTTTTTTTTTTTTTTTTTACTACTGAAGGAAGTGAGACTATATCTGTCTCTTTGATTGAGTCACAGCCACTCTACACAATGTAGACTGGCAAGTGCCCATTATAGTAAGAAGCCATTTATGTGCAACTCTCACCCAGTTCGGTTTTCTTCTTTTAAGAAACAAATATCCTGTAGTTTTATTTCTGTTTTTACTTTTCTTCAATATGGACAACTTTATTTTCTTTTTGTTCAAAGTTTATAATTGCCATCTGCAGTAGGGTTACTGCAATACAAGATACTTCACCATTACCAGTAATGTAAGCTCAATGACATTTGAAATTATATTCTAACTAGAGGCCCGGAGCATGAAATTCATGAACTTGGGGGTGAGGGGGTCCTTCAGCCTGGTATGCACCATCGTGCTCTCCAGGAGCCCTCAGGTGATGTCCTACTGACAGCTTAGGCCAGCTCCCTATGGGGAGAGGGCCTAACTCGGTAGTCAGACATCCTTAGCACTGCCATGGAGGCAGGAGAGGCTCCCGCCACCTCTCCTGCACTCGCCAGCTGTGAGCCCAGCTCAGGGCTTCTGGCTGAGCAGCACACCCCCTGTGGGAGCAGACTGATCACCTGGGGGCAGCTCCTGCATTCAGTGTCTGCCCCCTGGTGGTCAGTGCACGACATAGTGAGCAGTTGAGAATCTTTAGCATATTATTAGCATATTACATTTGATTGGTTGAAGGGCCGACCAGATGACTGGACACTTAGCATATTAGGCTTTTATTATATAGGATGAAAATCTATCTTATTATTCAATATGACATTTTTTATACTTTAAAATCATTTTCATTAACTAATATGTGCACATTGTTTTAGATGTGTACTAAAGTATGTATTTGAATTACATCTTGATTTCTGTGTGTATATGTAAATCTTCAACTGTTTAAGATATATTTATCCTCTAGAGGAAGTTATTTATAAACTCAGACAAGCTGAGAATCATATTCCAGATTAATTGAGCTTTCTATGTCATGTCTGTTATTCATAAAAGGAGAAACGTTGAAATCATGCTTTGGTTTTGTATACCTTAGAGACTAGTAACAAAAGCTCAAGAAATTGAGTTGCATATGTCCACAGTGACTTTTTCACAGTTAAACCACAAATATATATACCTTCAGGTTCTTTGTAAGCATAGCAAGTCCATTCTCTTTGTATGGATAAAGTTTTATAATGGTAGTTCTCCACTCCTACTTTGAGATACATTTACTAACTTATTTTTCATAGAAGGACATCTGTATCCATATTCCTACACATTCCCTACTCTTTGGGTAATCTTTTTGAAGCCTGATTGAGTTCTCCATCAGTTTTTAATTTTTTTCTCGATCCATGAACATTAATTCTAAATTTAAAAGAGCTATTTTTTTCTTTATGAAAATAGTTTAGATACATTTAATTAGATCCTGAATACCCCATGCCTACCTCTGGGGCTACAACTCTAAATTGATGCTAATAGTATCATGAATATTCTATGTGGGATAACATATAAATGCATAGTATTTATGATAATAACTACTAACATTGCATGAGCACTTACAAGATAGGAATCTGTTTCTAAGTAATTTGTTAATATTCTTAGCAACATAGGATGCACTACTATTTATTGCTTTTTAATGTATTGTGCAAAGAGAAGATAAAAATAGGGCACAGACACAGTAAAATAACAAAG
Organism: Eptesicus fuscus; assembly: GCF_027574615.1. NCBI lineage: Eukaryota > Metazoa > Chordata > Mammalia > Chiroptera > Vespertilionidae > Eptesicus > Eptesicus fuscus. The sequence goes on from NC_072474.1 coordinate 97,806,260, forward strand.
ATCAACAGTATATGGTGTTTCGAATATGGGGCAGGTGTAGAATTTGAGGACGTGGCAGTTCTGATGATAAAAAGAAAAATCCCCTGCTGAAGGCACTAGGTCATAATTAGAATTCCATGTCAGTGTTCAGGCATTGGGAATAACACAAAGACCATGTTGCTAGAAACTGAGTACAAAGTAGAAGCCTGATTGTTTGATCAAGGCTGATGTCCAGTTGTTAGAATTAAGAGACTAGATAAAAATAGAAATCTGATGGTTTTGAAAACTTTAAATCCACAAATAGTGACCAAAGTTCAACATTTGGAGGTTAAGTTGCCCTAAGTGAGAACATTGAAGGGGTTTAAATGCAATTATCTAGGAGATTTTTTTCTTGAAATAAACTACTTTTATGAAAAAGGATAAATCTAGATAAATATAAAATCAATTTCAATTACATAAATACAGATCCTGATATTTTGCTTGGAAGCACAAAGGAGTTCAATGATTCTAGTTAGTTAAAATTTAAATATGTTTCTCAGTGTAAGTTATAATCTTTTTATCAATAAAGAAAAATTATAATGTGTAATGTATATGTCTATGTATAAGATAATAAAACACTAGTAATGAAATACTTGATTAAATAGGATAAATGGTTAAAACACCTTGTTAAATAAAATGAAAATAGTACTGCCTTTTGATTCATTAATCCCAATTCTGAGAATGTATCCTAAGAATTCCAAAACGCCAGTTCAAAAAAATATGTGCACCCCTACGCTCATAGTAGCATTATTTACAATAGCTAAGATCTGTAGATGAGTTGATAAAAAAAAAAAAAAGCGCCCATCAGTAAATGAGTAGATAAAAATGCTGTGGTACATTTACATAATGGAATACTACGTGGCCATAAAAACAGAAGGAAATCTTACTTTTTGCTACAACATGGGTGAACCTGGAGATTATTATGCTAAGTAAAATAAGCCATTCAGAAAAGGAAAATACCATATGATCTCACTTATATGTGGAATCTAATAAACAAAACAAAATGATGAACAAAATAGAAACCGAGGCATAGATGCATGAAACAGACTGACAACTGTCAGAGGGGAGAGTGGAGGAGGCACTGGACAAAAGAAAGAGATTACCCAAAGTACATATATATATGCATAACGCATAGACACAGACAACAGTGTGGTGATGGCCAGAGGGAAGGGGGACAAGTGGCGGGGGGTAGGGGGGGGAATGCAGACATCTGTAGTAATCTCAACAATAAAAATAAATTTAAAAAATAAAATAAATACAAAATAAAAGTAAATTAATATTTAATGCGGTATGAATCTTATTTGTGGATTATTAATCTATTTTTAATTAGCCATTAAACACTGAGTACAATGAAAATAATTGAATAAATTTGTACCTAAACCTCAGCTGAAATTAATGAATTTCAAATGTCATGGGGAGGATGTAGTAGTAGACTCGATGTCTAGAGTTCCATAAAAAGTCATGCATTTATATGAAATAATTATTATGTAAATAGATGTTTTGTCAAATCATGAATTTTAAAATTATGTTACATATTTAATTATATTTATAAATATAGAAGCATAGGCCAGGTAAAAGTATTTTGTAGAAGTAGATACATTAAAAGTATATTAAGATACATCCTATCTAATAATAGACAAATATGCAAATTGACCATACCTCCGACACACCCACAAGCCACGCCCACAAGCCATGCCCACCATCCAATCAGAGCGAGTATGCAAATTAACCCAAACCAAGATGGCTACAGCCACAGAGAGCAAGGTTTCCTAGGTAACAGAGGAAGCCAAGCTTTCCGCTTGCCCTTGCCAGGCCTAAGCCTCCACTCAAGCTACAAAGTTTCAATTATAGAAGGTAAACAAATTCAAACAAATGGCGGCAGAATGGAGCTTGAGAGAGCAGGCCAGGGTTGCCGCCGGCAACAGGGGAAGCAAAGCTTTCCGCACACCCTGGCCGGGCCCACCCGCTTAAGGCAACAAAGTTTCAATTATAACCCCAACACAAATGGCTGCCAGCCTTGGAGGGAGCCCCAGGCTTGGCTCCATTCCAGGCTACAAAGTTTCAATTGCAGAAGGAAAATAAATTCCAGATACCAGGGCCTCTGCTTGGGTTTCCAGGAGGCGTGGCCAGCCTGCAAACCACCACAGGCCCCTCGCTCAGGCCGCCCCACACCCCAAGGGAACCCCCACCCTGATCCGGGACGCCCTTCAGGGCAAATCAGCTGGCCCCCACTCCTGTACCAGGCCTCTATCCTATCTAATAAAAGAGTAATATGCAGATTGATCATCACTGCAACACACAATATAGCTGCCCCCATGTAGTCAAAGATCCTGCCCCCATGTGGACACAAGATGGCCACCACAAGATGGCCAGCAGGAGAGGGCAGTTGGGAGTCACCCTGCCTGCAAGGGAGGGCAGTTGGGAGGCACCCTGCCTGCAAGGGAGGGCAGTTGAGAGGGACCAAGCCTGCAAGGGAGGGCAGTTGGAGGTGATAAACCCTGCAGGAGAGGGCAGTTAGGGGTGACCAGGCCGGCAGAGGAGGGAAGTTGGGGGCAAACAGGCTCGTAGCTCAGTGGTTAGGGGGTGATCAGGCTGGCAGGCAGAAGTGGTTAGGGGCAATCAGGAAGGCAGGCAGGCAAGCAGTTGGGAGCCATCAGTCCTGGATTGTAAGAGGGATGTCTGGGATCGGGCCTAAATGGGCAGTTGGACATCCCTCAAGGGGTCCCATATTGGAGAGGGTACAGGCTGGGCTGAGGGACAACTCCCCTCCGTACACGGATTTTGTGCACTGGGCCTCTAGTATTGAATATATAGACTACAGTATAGAATATATATTTCTAATATGCATACTCTCTCTCTTCATATATAAACATATATATATATATATATATATATATATATATATATGATATTCCATGTTACTCTGTGTAAATTATGCTGTATATTTTATCGCATCAGCTTTTCTAAGATTTGATTTTTAAATCTGAAATCATTTGAATAACTGCTATAAGGCATTGGCTTTCCTGTAATGACAATAAATTATTAGGATTTCACTATTTTTTCATTCTCTAGTTTATAATAGCTTAAATGTGCTGAACATGTAATAGGTCAATAAATATACAGGATGTCCTCAAAAAATCTATACACACTTAACAGCTGATAGCTCAATTTTGGAAAATTAAATGTATTTTAATAAACGCTACCTTTATAATTATTCAAAATGTATGTATACATTTTTGGGGACACCCTGTATATTGCATGAATGAATGAATGAAGTATTAAGGATGCTTTATCTATCTATAATACCCTTCCTTCTAGTCACTAATATTTAAATCTCCATCCATTCTTTTAAGGCCCATCTTAACTTGTAGTTTTTCTGTAAAAACTGTTTTCATCTTTTATGCACTGCTTCACTCTTTTTAAGCTTGTTAACACTTTGTAGTGTTGTTATATCACTCATATATCTCTGCATCATATATTCAGTTTAATCTATCCTGACTCTTCACCTTAAAAAATCCTGGCTTAGTCAGATAAGTACTCATTAGGCACATTCTAAAAAATGTAACACCCCCACCCAAGCTGGTTTGGCTAAGTGGATAGAGCATCAGACTGTGGACCAAAGGCTCCTGGGTTTGATTCTGGTCAAGGGCACTTTCCTGGTTGCAGGCTCCTCCCCGGGCCCGTGTATAAACTTCAGCTGACACATTGCTCTCAATCCTTGCATCTCCTTTTTAACTGTATCCTTCTTTATCTCTATATTTCTCTTCCTGCTGCAGTATGAGTATTTCCCTCTTTGTAAGGCTCATGTTGGAATCCTTTCTCCTTGTTTGGCTCTGTCTCCCTAATTTACTTCGTGGTGGAAACTTTGCGATATGCTCTTTATTCCCATGTCCCTCAGCACTGGGTCAGATGTACTTTTGAATATCCACTCTCATTCTGACTTTTCTGAACCCCTGGGATCTAATAAGTGGACACTCCATCTGGCATCTTTTCTTATTTGTGTGCTTGTCTCAGATCCTCCACTATTTCTACTCTCATCTCTGCCATAGAAAATGCTAACTCCAATTTAAAATTTGTTTCCTTGTTAGGAAATCAATGAATAATAAAAATAACACTGATAAGAGGACCTATCAATTCCCCCCCTAGGGCATGGATATTTTAATTTAATTATATGTATACTAGAGGCCCAGTGCATGAAATTCATGCACAGGTAGGGTCCCTAGGCCTGGCAGGTGATCAGGGCCGATGGGGGCCTCTGGCTGCCAGCTACTGGCTGCCTGCCAGGACCTTTCTTTGTTCTGCACCCCCCTGGCGGTCAGCACACATTATAGCAAGCGATCGAACTCTCAGTCTCCCAGTCAAACTCCCGAGGGGACACTTTGTCTATTAGCCTTTTACATATATAGATGGACACATCAAAAGTTTCCAGTTTTTTGCAATGAAGAAGCACACTTATGTGGCATTTTATTTTTCCATCTGCAGGTCTTTGCAATAGAATCCTAGATGAGGGTTTTTGTTTGTTTTGTTTTTATTTTTTTTACTTTTTTGCATTTCACCAGCAAACATTTGGACTTTTGCTAGTCAGGGGAGAAAAGGGATTTCAGTACAGTTTTAATTTTTTATTATAAATTATATTTATTGTTGAGAGTATTACATTTGTCTTCCATCCTCCTTTTACCCTCCTCCTCCAGCGCCTACCTACCCCCCAGGTCTCACTACCCTATTGCCCATGTCCATGGTCTGTGCATATAAGTCTATAAGTTCTTTGGTTTATCTCTCCTCGTCCCCCAAATACCACATCGGGGTATGTCAGTCTGTTTCATGCCTCTATGCTTTGGGTCTTATTTTGTTGGTCAATTCATTTTGTTCATTAGATTCCACAAATAACTGAGACCATGTAATAATTGTCTTCCTCTGATCGGTTTATGTCACTCCGCATAATGGTCTCCAGGTCCATCCATGCTGTTCTAAAGAGATCCCTCCTTTTTTACTGCTGCATAGTATTCCATTGTGTAAATGTACCACAGCATCAACTTTGAGAATTATCTGCCAACATTAAATGCTCTGAAATATTTGCTATTATTAATATTTTTAAACCCACTTACATGCCCACTTGTACATTTAAAAGGGGCTTCTATTTAGTGTCACATTAAAAAGAGATAGATATAATTTCCTAAAGGCTTTAAACATAACCAGTTATACACTTGCTAACTCTGCCAAATTACATATATGTTATATATGTTACAACAGTATTTCTAAAAATATGTTTACATACCATGTTGCAGTTTACTTTTCCCCTTCTATCCTAAACCAACTTTAAATGGACTCACCTCCACATAGCTTTACTGAAACAGATTGCTGGTGGCAATCCTCATGTTAAGCCCAAAATCAAAGCATTTATGTTGATTTTTTTAATAAACTATTTTTAAAGTGATTTAGGTTCAGAGCAATATTGAGCAGAAGGTTCAGAGATTTCCCATACATCCTCTGCTCTCATGCATGCATAACCTTCCCCATTATCAACATCCTACCAGAGTGGTACATTTGTTGAAACTGATGAACCGACACTGACACATCTATATCACCCAAAGTGCTTCACTGTCTGACCTAATCTGTTCTCTGTGGCCATTCCACTTCCAACTTTGAGATATTTAACACTATTGATTTCTCTCTTGCCACATATCCCTTCTGTACCCCAAATAATGTTTCAATTTCCTTCTTGTCTTGGCTTCCTTGTATACCCATTTCTTATTACCTCTTTTTGTCTCTAAATCACCACACTTAATAGTACATCTTTGCTCTGCCTGTACATTGTGGCGACCATCTGATATATTTACTCTTTGTTCTTTTCTTTTCTTAGTTTATATGACATATTCTCTCATGGATAAAACTAACATCTACAGGCCTACACTCTCAGCCTTAAATCTTTGTTTCTCATCTTACTGAGATACTACATATGTGAACACCCAAATCCAAGAAGATGCCCCTCCTGGATCAATGAAGATCATTTGAAATACCATGCATAATTTTTTTGTGGTTCTACTTTTATAATGTCTATTACTTTTCTTTTGGGATCTTTTGAAAGAAAGAATTCAATATATAGCTTCTCAAGGGAAAAAGACTACATTCAATAGTTTTATTAGAATATTTAATTGCAAATCATATATGATTTAAATATGAATCACAACCATGACTAAGAAGGCTGCAAGAAATTTACAAATACTGAAGACTTTATTTCAACCCCAATTAATTTCCAACTTCATGGCTTGCCATAAGCCACCAAGGATTATGTTTCCTGAAGTGGAACATGCCTAATTATTTCTGCTATGTCTTTGGTTTCCATTACATTTTACCAAATGAAGTCTATGAAGTCTACACAATTTAAGCATGTTAGAAAAATCTGGCCTAAAATAATATTAGTACAATCTTTTAATAATTTGGATCAGGAAAAATAAAGATATGGCACCGAAATGGTATCCAAACTGATATTGGGCAAGTAAGCGTTTCAAAAGTGCTTCCCTGATAATATATTTCAGGTCTGAATTGTTAATAAAATCAAGATCACAGAGTATTCTATATTCTGCATGATGAGCAAAAACCTAATAGATTTTATTTTATTTTATTTTTTTTTAAAATATATTTTATTGAATTTTTACAGAGAGGAAGGGAGAGGGATAGAGAGCTAGAAATATCGATGAGAGAGAAACATCGACCAGCTGCCTCCTGCACACCCCCTACTGGGGATATGCCCGCAACCAATGTACATGCCCTTGACCGGAATCGAACCTGGGGCCTTCCAGTCCGCAGACCGACGCTCTATCCACTGAGCCAAACTGGTTTCGGCAAAAACCTAACAGATTTTAAATTACTGTTTCTAACAGGTAATATATGAAAATATTTTTCTATCTGCAGCATGAGTTACTGTTAATTAGGATAACACATATAAAATATTAATGTGTAGGAAGCGGTTATAGGGTTAAGCCTCGGACTGACCTGTGGCAGGGTCACAAACAAGTTCTTTTGGAGGGCAGACCCCTCCCAGCATAATTAAGCCTGATCCTGTAACTGATCCCTAGATCTTTCCTGGGTAGCTAGTGGGCTGTGGGAGGGGCAGCAAGTGCTGCCAAAACAAGTGAAACTTATAAGAACATTTTTAATTGCCTTGTTTGTCCCTGATTATAAATAAAGCCTCAGCTTTGCAGTCTGGATCTGTTCTGTGGCCTCAGCCAGGCACAGAAAGATCCACCCAGCTCCCAGCTTCATGAATCTATTTCTGCGTCTGTTTTCTTTATTCCTAATATTTCTCAATCCCTGGCCGCCTCCATTTAGAACCGGTTCGTTCATCTCTCTTTCTGCGCGGGACGTGGAAAAGGGAGATCCCCGCCATGTCTGGCCCCCGCAGCATCAGGCCCCCGCATTAATGGGTCAATTATAATGGATGAATGTGGAGAAGAGGGAAAAAAGTGTATAACTATTGCCATACACTTTGACCTTTCCAATGTTTCATAATATACCTGATATTTTCTTGCAGATATGAATCACGTTCACTTTTGTGATTCATTGGACTCATGTTAAAAATCAGTCACACACACCAGGGAAAAGAAAATAAGTTTTTGAAAGTAGATGTCATTTCTTTACATGATTGACATGGTAACATTTGGGGTTATTATACATTTAATAAGCCCTGGCCTCCTTGTCCTTCTTTAAGACACTTTTTACACTAACAGCATTGAGGCACAAAGGCAGTTTAGTGTTCATTCAAATGTAAATGAAGCAGGTTGCATTTTTTTTTTTAGTATTAAAGATATGCTTCAAATATCCATGTGCAAGAATCAACCTATCAATAATTGACCAACAACTACCTCTAGGCAGAGACAAAACTTCCTTCCAAAAGGTATGTAATTATTTATTCACTTACCAGGTTTTATTATTAACTGGGGATGCTCATTGATTTTGCCTCTAGGTAAATGCACAGAAAGAAACTCAGCTTTAATCATTCCTCTACCTGGTTGATCCTTTCATGTCACTCAGACAAAAGACTGAATAGATAGTCTGACTTTATGCTTTGATTCATAGGTCAAGGCTTACACTCTGTGTCTCTGGAAAGCAATTTCAGAGCTATGAAGTCATCAGTAGAAATAACTGCCTTCCCATGGTATTTATACTTAAATTCTTTTTAGCAGTAAAGATATTATCAATACTATTATAATTATTTAATTTTGAAATGATAGTTATTTTCTTGGTGCAGGGGATCAGAAGAGGTACTAATAAATAATAATAATAATAATAATATTATTATTATTATTATTATTATACAGGGAAACTATTACCAATGTTTATTGAAGATTTGCTATGTGCTAAATACTGCTTTAAGTTTTTTTTTCAAGTTTAAGTCGTTTTGTTTTCATGGCAACTTTGTGAAACACTATTATCCTCCTCTTACAAAATGGAAATGGGAGCACAGAAAAGCCATACAGCTTTCTGAGAATTACTCCACTAATAAGTGGGAAGGCTGCAATTGGTACTCAGGTAGCTGCATCCAAATCTTGAAATAATCAACATCAAGTTCTAGTTTCAAATACCCATGAGGTGTGCCAGGGCACTCTGCATGGCCAGTATGGAACCTGGAGCCAGTGCCTGAAACTCAGCCTATTTGCTTTCCATATTGATTATTGGTTCAGTCATCAACTTTAATGCCTCTTTTTGGGTCCAGTAGAGAACCATTCTGACATCTTAAGTAAAAGGCCATTTATATTCAATTTTGTTTTCCTTCAATTTTCCCTGATAGAGAAAATTATATTAATTTTATCAAGGAGCATTCAATCAATTATGGTCTTTGTTATTTCCATATACAATATAAACTTCATAACTTATCTTAAGAAAAATAATGATACTTTAACTATAAATTCAACAACACTTTTTTCCTCATGCTTATGAACACTCACAAGAGTTCAAAAGTATTAAAAAATTGAAAGCATATTTCAATTTTCAAATATATACAGAAAATATTTGAGAGCTTTAGTTTCATTGCACATTAACGCTTAAACCCCTTCACTTTCAAATTTGGAGGGCTAAGTTTGTTTCTGATTTAGAAACAGGAAATGTAATGATATTTATACATACTATGTTAATTATACTTTAAATTACAATGTATATGTTGGTTTTAGTATGTGAGGGCTGAATAAATTATCAAACACTATCTTATAATATGTATAAACCATAAATTTATGAAAATACACTTAATAATATTCATCTGTGAAGTTGTGCAAAACATTTTCTTCATGCTTTGTCTTCAAACCTTATAGGAAATTAGATATAATTAAGATAATGAATTAGCATCAACAAAAATACTAGTTATAGCACTAGAGCACCAATTAGAGACACTTGAAATATTTCTTCAATCTTCATAAATTCCCATCGTGAGTGACATTATCATCCTCATTTAATAGAATAGGAAGACCCCAGAGACATTCAGTAATTGTTTTAATTTTTATATAAATATTACAAAAATATTTTGACATATCTTTTATTGTTTTTCCCTTTGCAAATTCCTAAAAGTTCAATGTTTCTATATATAAAGAGATGATAAAACTATCTTTTTCTTCATTACAAATACTTCACTTTTTGAAACAGCTTTGTAATTTGGCAGTAATAAACACTCATCTTGCAATAATATGGTACTTATTAAATGTCAAATAATATCTTGTTTAAGTATAAGGGAAAAATGTTTTCATTATGCCCAGAATTGATTTATACAGTACTATTTATGTGATAATTAGTCAATAAGTGATAAATAAAAGAATGAGTGAATGAATAATTATGTCTGTTACTAATAGGAGTATAAAATGTAGAAATATAATCTGTGACTTAATTCTGTATTCTAGAATATTAGAAAAATGAAACACATATTGAACTTGATAAAAATAATATATAAGCATAAAGATCAAAAACAGAACAAACTTGAATTGATTTTTCTGTCACTCTACTGGGAAATAGAAAATATGTGAATGAAATAATTACTTAAATATGCTACTAAACAAAATGAAAAGGAGATTCTTAGAAGTATTGTCATAAAACTACAGTATTGAGTATACTAATAAATACTACTTTATAAAGTCAAAATAAGTTGCTATAAAGTGCCAAATAAATACCTTAAAATCATTTTCTATCTACCCTGTAAGACAAGGTGTTTGGACTTAGCTATAGAATAATATTAAATTCAATCTTAAATTAATGAAAATATTTCAGTTTGTGGACATTAATACACAAGGACATTAATAACAGTAATCTCTATGGTGATATTGATGCTGGCAACAGGGTTCTTCCACAGAGTCACAAGAAAAGCATTTTGGGGACCCATTAATAGTGGCGAGAGTTATTGAAGCAATAACAAACTATAATCAGGTTCCTCATGTCTCATCCACAGCCAGATGGCTCAGCTCCGTCCTGCTATGAAATAAGTCCAGCCTCTGGGCCACAAGCCACCAGGTGCCTTCTCCAAGCCCAGGAGGGCCAGGGTCCAGAGACAGAACTTCATTGTGTCTCATCTGTCTATCGGCATGTCTGCCACCAAGGCTGCACTTGGCCCATGACCTGCACTGCTCTTGGTCCTGCATGGCTGAGGGCCAGTATGGCTGCTACAAAGAGAGAGCATGAAAACAAACGAGGGAAGGAAAGACTGCGTGCTACCCAGACAGACTTTTGTTAAGCTTTGATCATTCTACCTCAGGCTTGGGAGAGAGCAGGCTTTCCCTCAATCTCTTCCCCAATCCTTGGCAGATTTGTGCTGGTCCCTTCTCTTAAAAGGCCAGATTGGTCTGGCCTTTTCCCCAGGTTTTCGGGGCTAGATGTTTCTCCTTTATGGTTGCCATCTTAGATCACACTGCAATGCCTCAAAGTTTTGCCTCCTCATCTGGTTTCTACCTCACCTGTGCTCATCGCCCCCTGTGGCATTCTGGATACTAGGTGCATTTGCCTAGCAAAGGGATTTCTCCAGCTGCTTTTATTCCTTTCTCGGTAAAGCCAGCTAATGACCTGTGGCCAATTCTTCCTGACCGTCTCAGGGTTTATGTCCCCTTGGGGAGGGTGCTGTCTCCTGGGGAGCCTGTGAATGCCCTGGCTCCCTAGTGAATCAGGCTTCATGTCCAACCCCCCGTTTGCTCCCTTCCTTAACTAACTAGCTACCTATGCTGACAGTGACAGTACGGAAAAGGATTGAAATTGCTTTTAAGTCACAGGGAAATACATTCAAAATCCAGTAAAATGTACTAGTATGTGTTCATTTCTTTCAAAATCGTATACTCCCTGTTAGCCTGGGAGACGTTATTTTCTGAAAAGCTAAATCATTTGCTGCAAATTGCCTAAAACACAAACCCAACTAGTTTTTGGCTTTGGTTAGTTAAACTGCAGTAGCTAATGAAATGCTATTCCCAAAGCTTTCATCAGGACCATTTCCCTTAGACTCCCTGATTTGAAAAATTGGTGTAGTAATGTGCTCCATTGGGGAAAATTATACAATGAAGATGTAAAAATGGTCATTTTAACTGTTAAGTGTAGACTGCATCTCTTTACATAATACTTTTTTTAAAAAAAAATGTATGAAAATGTTTATTTATTTGCCAAAAAGTTATTTCGCAACTACTGTGTGTTCTGCATTACTCTGGGCTAGATGACAAAAGCAGTCTTTGGCCCAAAGTACCACACATTGTAATGATAAAAGGGAACAATAAATAGCAAACAAGCTTTATCTACCTATCCTTCTATCTATCTATTTAACCTGTCATCCATCTATCCTATCACCTGGTGACTCCTTAAAGAGGAAAACAAAGCTTAGAAAAAATTATTTATTTGTTGAGTGTTTACCGGCACCTACTTGTGTGCCTTCTTAGACATCATTCCTTTTTCTTTTTTCTTAACACATCACCTGCTATAGGTGGTCCCCTCAGACTTTGGGCTTGGCTGAAATATCCCATCATAAGGTAAAGGATCAGAATTTCTGAGGCCACGAAGGAGTCAGATAATATTCAAAAGCATGAATGAGACGGCTGTCAATAGGATGAGAATTGACCAGCTTTTGAAAATAAACACTCCTCCTTTCTCTCTCTTAAAATTAATTTCTTCCTTGCAGCTTTTCATGAAAAAGCAGTTGCCTTGTGAATACAGTTCAGAGCGATTTGTTGACTCTTTTAGCTCCCTGCAGTGAATGCAGTAAAGAATCTGATCTCACTGGTTTTCTTTTCTGGCTTCCTTCATTTTTCACTATTTCTCACTCAGACTCCCCAAGGCTTAGAGCTCCCAAGTAATGTGTTGGCAGTTTAATCATTGCTGCAGGCTCTGCTTTGCAGGAGTTCCTACTCCAAATATGAATGAGGAACAGCACCATCTAGGAACTTGTTTGAAATGAATAATCTCAGACCTCACAACATGCCCACTAAAATAAAATCTGTATTTATACACAACCCCCAGCTACTTGGATGTACATGTTTGGGGAACACGACACTAGTTGATCTTCAAATTCATATGGAATTGCAAGGAGCTCCAAATAGGTAAAATAATATTAAAAACACAACACACAAAAACAACTACTAGAGCTAATAAATGAATTTAGCAAAGTGATAAGGTACAACATCAACTAAAAAATCAATTTGGTTTCTACACACAAGCAATGAACAATTCAAAAAGGATATTAAGGAAACAATCCAATTTATAATAGCAAAAATAATAAAAAAACTAAAAATACATTTAACCAAGATGATTAAAAATTTGTGCACTATAAACTACAATACTCTGTTAATAGAATTAAAGAAAACCCATTTTTATATATTGGAAAGCAGTCCACAGACTTAATGCAATTCCTATCAAATCCTAACAGCATTTTTTTTTTTTTCAGAAATGGAAAAGTTAATCCTCAAATTCATATGGAATTGTAAGGGGCTCAAAATGGGCAAAAGAATCTTGAAATAAAGAACAAAGTTGGAAAACTCACACTTCTCAAATTTAAAATTAACGTGTTCCGAAGATACAGTACTTAAACATTGGGTTATGGCATAAAAATAGACATACAAACTGATACAATATTTATATTATATTATATATATTATATATATATTATATTATAACTGATACAATATATATATTATAAAAATAGACATACAAACTGATACAATAAATTTGTAAATCAGAAGTTAAAACATAGACCTGTGGTCAACTGATGTTCATCAACTGTGCTAAAACCATACAATTGGTGAAAGAAATGTCTCTTTAATAAATGGTGCTGGGACAACTGAATATGCACATGCAAAATAATGAAGTTGAATCCTATCTCACACTATATATATATATATATATATAATATGAAAATCGACCGAATGACCGAACAGCAGAATGACCATCCAAATGACCTTCTGGACAACCACGCTATGGCACTGGGCCAGCTGAGGCGGGTGCGATGCGATTGGTCTGGGGGTCCCACCATTGCCCCACAATTGCCAGGCCACCCTCTGTGGGGCAATTGATCTGGAAACCCCGTGATCGATCGCCCCACAGAGGGAGGCCCAGGCCACCAGCCAGCGATACTGTGGTGGGTGTGCAGGGCTGGCCCACGATCACTCGCAGAGGGAGGCCCAGGCCAGCCAAGCGATCCCACCCATCTGTTGCCTGCAGAGGGAGGCAACCAGTGGCGGGGTGTGGGGTGGGGGGGACAGCGCCACACAGATGGCAAGCAGTGGCAGCGGCAGGGGTGGGGCCAGCTGCCTGCAGCCGGGGGAAGGAAAGCCCCAATAGGCCATAATCACTGGCCAGGCCTAGGGACCCTAACCAAGGGGTCCTGGATTGTGAGAAGGTGCAGGCCAGGCTGAGGAACACCCCGCCCCCTTGTGCATGAATTTCGTGCACCAGGCCTCTAGTATATATATAAAAAGATAACTCAAAATGGATTACAAGGGCTAAAACTATAAACAAACATAGGGGTGTGGCAATTGCTTTTTATATAATGACACCATAAGAAAAAAGTACCTAAAAGAAAAGTGTAGGTAAATTGGACTTTATTAAAATATAAAGCTTTGTATATTAAAGGGTATTAAGAAAGTGAAAAAAAACACACATATTGAATGGGAGGAATATTTGTAAATTATAAATCTGATAAGTGTCTAGCAGCTACAGTATATAAAAAATCTTAGGATTCTACAAATAGACAACACAATTTTAAAAATTACAAAAAGACTTGGTTAGACAACTCTCTAAGAAAATATACCAATGGCCAGAGATTAACCAAAGAACTGACATGCATATAGGCATTACATATAGACACAGAGGATAGCGTTGTGAAGGCCTGAGGTAGGCTGGGAACCAAGTGGATGGAGGCAATGGGGGAAAAATAATCATATTAAAGAGAAAGCTGTTTTAGCAGATATTTTACTCTTGGATATTAGATAAATGGGAGAAAGAATTTTAATTAAACTCTCCTTAGCCTCATCAGATTAACAGTATTTAAAGCCGGCTTATTTATTGGGAAGGTCTGTCCTAGCTTTTCTGGATTAATTTCAGTCATTTTCATTAGTGAAATCTTTAATCTGTTCTTCATTACAAATGGAAGGAGAGAGTCTCACATCTATTGGATCTAAGATATAATCTTGGGCTTTAAGCTACTTGGTGAATTATTTATACACATGCATATTAGAAAATGTGAAGACCCAGAGTCCGAGAACAATAATATATCTGTACTAATTTAACATTTTTATAACATTCTGCATAATATTATCACATCCAGAGGGACAGGCGCGCATATGTGTATGTGTTTGTAAATATGTCTCTGTGTGTATTTGCTGATACTGTGTCTTGCCACGTCTATGAATTTACACATATCTAATAAATCATATGTAAAGGATTACCTTTTCAGAATTAATTAACTTGGAAAAGTATTGGGTATATTTTTGTTATTTTTGCATATAGTTCAAATATTACTGAGCTCTTTTGTTTTATTTCCTCCCTGGGGAAAGTATCTATTCTAATGTCTATAAATGTTTTTGTTTTTGTTTTCAAATCCTTAATTACAATTCACCATAGACTACACCTTGCATCAGTCCCTCTTATAGTAAGTGCTTCTTACATGATAAGTTTTCCAAGTATTAGTGCAGCCTACTAAAAACAATTATTGCATAAGCACCCATGGCTGACGCAGACACATTTCCCCCAGAAGAATTAAGTATAAAAGATTCTGGATTAAAAATGAAATCAAGAATCTTGTATTTGGGTCCTTTCATTGTTTGTTTTGTTTTGCATGATTTGGGGAAGTCACTTATATTCTCTAAGTTTGTGGTTTATCATTTTTACATGAATACAAAAGAACTGCTTTGTTTAAGGGAGTGTTGCAAAGAGTCAATACCTGTAGGAGGGAGGAGGAGGTGGCTTAAAACTCTCAAAAATAATGCCTTATAATAAATATATCTGTGAGAATTTTCAAAATTTTATTTCATCTATTTTGAATAGCATGTATTTTAACAGAAAACTTGCCAGGAAAACTATTTTTATTTCAGTTTTGAAAAGGTGTTTGGTACATATAAAATGATACAAATAGAAAAAAATTATATTAGTTATTATTTGTCAGTTAGGCTGGACTCATAAAAAAGGATAAGTGAAAACACAAACATATGGAAGATACTAAAAACACTACTTTATTTATTTGTTTAGCTTATCTGCCTTTTTCATGGAAGTCTAAGAGAGCTTAAAAAGTAGAATTCCATCCCTAACCAGTTTGGCTCAGTGGATAGAGCGTCAGCCTGTGGACTGAAGGGTCCCAGGTTTGATTCCGGTCAAGGGAATGTACCTTGGTTGCAGGCACATCCCCAGTAGGGGGTGTGCAGGAGGCAGATCAATGTTTCTCTCTCATCAATGTTTCTAACTCTCTATCCCTCTCCCTTCCTCTCTGTAAAAAGTCAATAAAAATATATATTTTAAAAAAAGATTAAAAAAAATAGAATTCCATTTTCCTTCCTATACCACTTTACTTTTATCAAATCTGTCCTTTCCTCTGTTACCCATTCTCTGTTGTTCTCTATGTTATATATGCAATTTGGGGGACATTAGTTTCTTTTTCTATGTTTCACTAGCCGCATGTGTGCCATAAGGATAATAATTTTACTCCATAGGATTTTTTTCAACAAAATATGTTAGTATTATAAAGCAGTTAGAAAAGCACCTGGTAAGAATGAATTCTTAAGAAATTTCAGATAAATATTTGGAAAGCAACCATCATATATTGTATTTTATATGGGTTACCACCTTAATATTAATTATATGAAAGGAATAACTTTATTTGTCAGAGGTATATGAGAAACTTTCTTCAAGAAATGTACACATGTGTCTTACTTTAACAACATGTTTTATTCTATTTCCTTAGGCATTCATCACATTTTTATGTACCTTACAATGCATGCTACTCATTTGTCATTAATAAATTACTATGTCCTGAGAAGTACAGATACTAGAATATTCATAGAAGAGATGATTTATCCAAATTCTAATCTCCATTTCCCCTTGTTCTTAATGCAATGTTTTCAACATAGCACATTCTGAAATCTTTCCTACAAATATACTTTTGAATGAGATTATATGCATAGATAAATTAATGCATTTATCTTAATAACAAAAAACTATACCAGGAATATATTTTGCTCTCAATTTTTCGAAGATATTTTTCAGAAAGGAATATTACTAATGAGCAATAGTCCACCTCAACATGATTCATTGAAGTACATATTTTTCTCTTAATGAGGAGCCAGTAAGGAAAAACAAATTTAGGTTAAATTTCCAAAAAATAATATTTATTATGTAATCTACCGAGAACATCAAAGTCAAGATTATATTCTGCATAATTTTGATGAATTTTCACTTTTTCTTTTTGTATATCTTAAGTTTTTTTTTTTAACAAGATATAACAGGAATTTAACATTAACCCTTTGCACACACTTGCTTTTTTCTCGATTCCTTTATTCTAATGCTAACCGTGTGGAGTCACACTCGACATCTGAGTGCAAAAGGTTAAGCTATTTATGAGATAACTAGAGGCCCAGGGTACAAAATTCGTGCATGGCAGGAGGTCCCTCTCAGCACAGCCTGCACCCTCTCCAATCTGGGACCCCTCAGGGGATGTCTGACTGGTGGTTTAGGCCTGATTGCAAGGATCGGGCCTAAACCAGCAGTTGAATATCCCTTTCACAATCCAGGACCACTGGCTCCTAACTGCTCACCTGCCTGCCTGCCTAATCACCCCTAACTGCCCCCCTGCTGGCCTGATCAACCCCAACTACTCCCCCGTCCACCGCTGGCCTGGTTGCCCCACCAGCCTGGTGTTCAGTCATTTGGTCGTCCCTCACTAACACCCCTGCCGGCCTTGTCCCCCCATGCAGCCTGCTGTTCGGTCCTTCGTCTGGTTGTTTTGGTCATGACAGCCCCTGACTTTTTATATATTAGGATATTTTTTCTTACTTTAATTTTACTTTCTAATAATATCATTTATTCTTTTTCTTATATATTACCGTGACCAAATTCATAGTTACAGTCTTAACAAAGTTATAATTGGCTTTCTCACTTTCACTGACTACCATAAGAATTTAGTTTATAATCTGATAGGCCAGGAACATAGGCACTCAGTATATAATTATTGGGCAATTTATTGTGCAAGACTGAAGCCACTGAATTCTCAATAAATTTCACATCATGAGCTATAAGAGACTATACCACTGTAATCATTCCAGAGAAATTTCACTTTTTTCTTTCCCACAATACCTTCCAATGAGACCCTCAGGTGGAACCCAAAATGAGGATTCCAATGAGAAACTTCATGCCTGAATCAATCACAATCGTGGTGGAGCAGGGTGATAACCCCTGGAACAAGCTTAAAGATAAATATCCGAATATCTCTGATTGTTCCAGCTCCTTCTAAATGGGAAAACCAATCAGAAAAATTAGTCTTATCTCTAATGAATCAAGATGTAAAGAAAAATGCAAGAATGTTTTGCAAGTCTCCTTACTTTTCCAAACAATGTTAATCAGGGGATAATAAGGCAGCCTAAGTTTACAGCCATATTTCCTGGTTCAACATTGTCATATTTAATCAATCATGATACTCTAACTTTTTGTTGTTGCTGTTTTGTGTTGTCTTTAATCAAACAGGACAGATAAGGCAACGAAGATTCACCAATATTCCAGTTATTTCTAATAAATATAAACAAAGTCAGTGATATTTCCATCGGTTTTGCACCTACACAGCAAATTCATTATTCAAAATCATTATTGGTGAGCTCATGTTATGCTGTACACAGGCATCTGAAACTCATCTCTAAATTGTCTTCCATGTTTAAATTAGCTAAACCACATGTTACTTTTTCTCTACTTACAATTGATTTTATATGCTTTTTTCTCATTATATTTTCATCATCAGGATGTGAGGAATGCTCCCATAACTTAAATAATCAGGAGTTGTTTCTTGATGCAATGACTATTGGAACCTTTATATCTCTTCAAACCTTAACTGTGTTCTAGGGTTACCGCTTTCTTATAGTTGTAAGAATGTAAATGTCCTACTTCCCTCTCCATAGTGTTTTCTTTCCTCATTTCTCCTCATAGTGTGTATGACCTGTAGATATTTCCTGAATTTACCAACACAGCCCATTTTTTGCTACTAAAATTCTTCTGGCAATAAAATATGTGTCTTTTTATGTTCTTTACTGCCTGTAGTGGATTAAATTGTGGTTCTCCCAAAGGATATGTCAAAGAAACTTGTGAATGTGACTTTATGTATAAAAATGGTCTTTGCAGAAGTAACTAATTTAAGGTACTTGAAATGAGATCATTCTGGATTTAAGGTAGGCCCTAAATCCAATAACAGGTGTCCTTATCAGAGAAAGAGAGAGGGAAATCTGAGACCCAGAGACACAGGGGAGAAGGACATGTGAAGATGGAAGAGATTATACTTATTGCTACCACAAGCCAAGGAACAAATGGAGCTATGAGAAGTTGGACAGACAAGGAAGGATTCCCTCCCAGAGCCTTTGGAGGGCAGTGTGGCCCTAACAACACCCTGATTTTGAATTTCTGACCTCCTTCAGAACTGTAAGGAATACATTTCTGTTGTTTTAAGCCACCAAATTTGTGGTAATGTTACAGTAGCCTTAGGATACTAATATACTGTCACGCAATGTACAGATTCTTTGAATGATTGTGATTGGCTATATATGTTAAAGACAATAAGAAACACGGTGTCTAAAATTAACACCATGATTCTTGGCAAAGAGCTATTTCTGAAATGATGTCTGTATATTAGTGTTGATTAATAAAACAGTAAAATTACATGTAATGCATGTATTTAAATGTTTATTGAATAATTTCAATGGAAAATTTAAAATTATATAAATTCAGAAAACAGATAGGAAATTAGAAGAGTAGGCTTTTATGGTTCATGATATAAAATCTGTTGTAAATGCGGTGGCAAAAAATCTTTACTCAATGATTAACTCAACGATATATAGAAAGTAACTATGTTCCCAGTCCATAGATCTTTATGACTAAATTCTTATGATAGCCAGATAGAAAGGAAAGCCAGTTCTAATTTTTGGAAAGAAGAATAATTCCACAGAGCATGTATTGGTTTATCCTAATCTTATCAGTGAGTTATACACGTGGAACAGAGATATCCCTTTAAAAAGATACATGCTTTCACAATGCAACTAAACATCCCATCCTCATTGCAAGTACAGACCAACAGGATTAGTACTACTCTTCTAAGCAAATGAATAACCAACCACACCCCATTTCATTGAATTTCCTCACATATATTTTTATGCTTACACTTGGTAGCCAGATGCCTTCTGAATACACATAATATGCTTTTAGAGCCATCACAATTGGTGTTCCGAGATTTGGATTTTTGCTTTTATGCATGCAGATCACTCAATTAAAACAACACATCACTTGGATTTATACATTGCATACATCCTCTTGACTTCAATGGGAAAGCTGTCGCCTCATGCCATGTTTGGGACATAAGCAAGGTCTTTTAGTTAGTTGTCCGAATGAGTGAAGAGCTGCTTTTACACATGTACAACAGTACTGGGGTTTTGCTACTGCCCTGTGTTTTGACTATGAAATGCTCACGTGTGTGCTGTTGATAGAGACCTCAGCGGGGAGAGGCAGGGCAATTGCAGTTGGGGCCTGACCCCCTGGCACACAGCCTGACTGGATTTTGCAGGGTTCTAAATCTGCCTGTCAGGAGATGGGACACAAGGTAACAACTGCCAGTTAAATCCAATTGCTCAGAGTCAATTGGACAAATTTTGTTAGCCTCTTGCCTACCCTGGCCCAGAGACACATCAGCAAGGGCAATGATGTTAAGTTTGGGATTGAACTTGTGGCTGAACAAAACTAATTCAGTAGATGCTTCCAGCAACTGTGTTAGGCTGATTAAAAGCAGCTCCTTGGTCAACTCAAATTGTTTTATATATTGATGTTTTGTTGTCGCCAAATGAGTTGTAGTTTCCTGGAGAAAGGGACGGAGGTTCAAACGGTGCTGCTTCACTCAGGGTGTTGAACAGAAAGCCACGCATATAAAAGTGTTCCATTTATTTGGTCTGAATGGAATTGAATTAAATTGATTCTCTCATTCAAACAAGCTTTGTTGACTCAGACTTTCTCTTTAATTACAAAAACAAACTGAATAATATGTTAAAGCTAAACATTCTTAATTTATAGCTGTGTAGCAATCTGGCATATCCCTTCTCAGTTAAGCTGCCTACCTTCTAAAAATATAAGCTATGGCAGGAAATTCAAAGCCATTAATAATATTAGGAACCTCTTCTTACCAGTGTGATGAAATTCCTTCTGGAAAGCAGAGAATAGGACTAAAATGGGCTTATTCTCCTTCATCACTAGTCACATTTTCACATCTTCACTTACTCCTACAGAGATTACAGAAAACTTCTAAAATATATTTAATAAATATTTTTTTAAAACTGGATACATGGGACAGGAGGCAAAATTTACCTTTTTTATCAATCCCTACCCTCTTTTTTCAACCACTCCCTGTAGTCAGAAATTAAAGTAAAACAGAGCCACTAATGAGGAAAAATCTATTCACAAACACCACACACACACACACACACACACACACACACACAGAGCATAAAAACAACAAAAATTGAACAATATATGAAACAAAACCATAGCAAAGAAGTGCTCTAAAATGTTTCATTTTAAGATTTTACAGAAAGCTTTCTTCCCTAGATAAATTTAAGATTCATGCTATCAATCCAATACATGATTTTGTTTTAATGTTTTCACTTTTTGTAATACTTAGATTTTTGTTTTAAATTGGTATGCCCAATACCCAAAGTTAAATATGACAACAGAAAAGTCACTCCAGACTTGTGGAGAGTATTCACAAAAGCATAAATAATTCAATTAAAGTGGCTTTTGGAAAATGGTGGCAAGTGAATTAGGCAAGCACACATGTTAATATTTTTTGAGCCATCCATTCTCTCTTTTGCAATTTTAGGGAAAACAGACCATTCTTAGAGTCCATTTCTATATTTAACTAAGTGAGATATCTATTAAGCCATTGTTCATAATGATCCTCTGTTACGCAACATCAATTATTTCAAACAAATCACCTGAAGATGAATTCCTTCATCTTCTTCAATGAATATCAGAATAGCTTTATATTGGTGGAAAGAGAATTAGTATTGTGCAGAGGGGAGGCTTTGCTTTTAATGCATTTGAATTTCCAATTGTGAATCTATCCGTGTGAGTATGTATGCAGTGCTCACAGGCACAGCTCTTGAACACAGAGAGAAAGGAAGAGAGGGAGAATGGCTGATGTAAATCTTCCAATGTGTAGAATTTAACTGTCACAAAAAGATGACATTCACCTGGATGACATTTGAAGCCATGTTAATAGAAACACATGGTTAAATTCAAGTACATACATTTGTTCTATATCACTGTCATTCCCCTTGGTAAATGCTTAGAGGAGTAAATAGAAGATCAAAGTTAGAGTCCTCAGTGGTTAACTGGGTAATGGCAATCATTTTTCTGTTAAAAAAAAAAAAAGGAAAAAGTTGAGTTGTAGGGACATAAAAGGGACAACAGGAAGTACAAATGTTTGTGGAAACAGTATTTGCTGTATTAACTCAGAGAGTCTTAACTTTACTTTCAGGTTTGACAGTCAATCCTGTTGAGAATAACATTATTGTTCCTCTGGCTCCTTTGGGTGCTCTGCTTGAAATAATTTTGTTAGAAAGCACAGTGACTCAACACAGTTTTACTGATTCCTAATCAGTAAGCCAAAACACAGAAGTGCTTACAGACTTGGGGGGACTTGTTAGCTGGATGTCAATCTCCGGTGAGATTTTCTTCTGTTTTGTTTTCCGACCTCTATAGGCCTTTTTCTCTGTTCTCATCCTGTTTTTATTATGATAGCATATGTCAAATTCTTATGAGAACAATCTGGTAGATAATTTGAATTTCTATTTTTTAAATGCAGGAATGGTTACAGAACATACAGTGGCACATACATTTATACAATCAGGGGCTTAAAGAAGGGGAGGAGTTATATTCAAACAGGTTAAGTCAGTCAAATAAGACCAACTAAGAAGATGTAGGAGTTGCAGGTTTTTTAAGAGGTTGACATCTGGGAAAATTATTCCTGTATGTGATAGGAGCTTCCTAGTTTTTGAAAAGTTGGCTAGACCTAGAATACCTGCCAAATAGGAGATCTGAAGACTGTCAAATGTGTAGAGTTCTAAAATCTATATTCAAAGAACATTTGAAATATGACATAGAAGAGAATTCAGAGTCAGATACAACAGCGGATGACAATTATACATCAGTCCAAATGAGGGCAAAACATTCTAAATGTTATGGATATACAGATCTTGAATTGATATGAAAATAAAAATGAACTAATTCCAGAACTTGAATCAATATGAAAATAATAGTTAATTAATCATATCCCATGACTTGAAAAGCAGCCAAGAGCAGTAAAAGACATAGTACCATAGGAAACCCTTGCTTTCTCTCTCTCTTTTTTTTAATAGCAGCTTTTTTGAGATATAATTCACTTATACAATTTACCCAGCTGAAGTGTACAATTCAGTGGTGTTTTATTATATTCACCAAGTCGTGTAACCATCATCATCAGCAGTCACTCCCCATTCCTCCCTAACCCCTCAGCCCTAGGCATCCACTGATGTACTTTCTATTTCTACTAGAGGCCCGATGCATGAAATTTGTGCAAGGCGCTAAGCCCTCGTAGCCCGGCCAGCCATCGCAGCTCCGGCTGCCTTGGCTGGCCCTCACAGCTCTGGCTTCATTCAGAAGGTCATCTGGAAGGATATCCGGAAGGTCATTCTGCTGCCCGGACTAATTAACATATTAGCTCTTTATTATATAGGATAGATTTGCCTACTCTGCACAATTCATATGAATGGAATGATTCAACATGTGGTCTTTTTTTGTCTGGCTTCTTTCACTTATTGTAATGTTTTCAAGACCTATCCATGTTGTAGCATATTATGAAGTTTATTTCCTTTTATTGACAAATAATATCCCATTTGTAAAAAATATGTACATTTTGTTTATCCATTCATCTGTTAATGAGCATTTGGTTGTTTCTACTTGTTGGTTCTTATGAATAATACTGCTAGGAGCATTTATGTATATAAGTTTTTGTGTGGGGATATTATTTCATTTCTATGGGGTTTGCACCTACAAGTGAAATCATTGGGTCATGGAGTAATTTATGTTTAACTATTGGAGGAACTACCAAACTATTTTCAAAAGTGGCTGCACTATTTTGCATTTTCAGTAGCAATCTATAAGGGTTTCAGTTTCTCTACAATCTCCCCAAACTTGTTATTATTTGCTTTTTGATAATAGCTCTCCTACTGTGTGTGAAGTGGTACCCTTCTGTGGTTTGAATTTGTATTTCCATGATGATTAATGATGTTGGGTATCTTTTCATTTTTTTATTTGTATTCCTTCTTTAGAGAAATGTATATTCAGATATATGTTCATTTTTAAATTGGCTTATTTGATTTTTGGGTTTTAAGAGTTTTTTAATACATTACCACCTTTTCTATTTTTTTTTCACATTTTTAGCTTGTGTGCTTTATTTTTATTTATTTTTTAATCTTTATTGTTGAAAGTATTACATAGGTCCTCTTTTTCCCCCCATTAACCTCTTCCATCCCGCCCCCAGGCCCCTCACCACCACATTGTTTGTGTCCAAGGGTTATGCATATATGCATACAATATCATTGGTTGATCTCTTCCCACCCACCCTCCCCTCCTTCCCTCTGAGATTCAACAGTCTGTTCATGCTTCTGTGTCTTATTTTTTTTTTTTTCCATCAGTTTGTTTGGTTCATTAGATTCCACATAGGAGTGAGATCATGTGATACTTATCTTTCTCTGACTGGCTTACTTTGTTTAGTGTAACAGAACAGTTCTTAGGTGTACAAAATAATTAAGAAGAAGACAGAGAGATTTCTCATACATCTCATGCCCCACAGATCCATAGCCTCCCCCAATATCAATACCCCATCAGAGTGGAGCATTTGTTACCATTGGTGGACCTACATTGCTACATCATAATCACCCAAAGTCCATAGTTTACATTAGTGTCAACTCACCTGTTTCGCATTCTGTGGGTTTGAACAAATGTATAACGACATGTATCCATCATTATAGTATCATATAGAGTACAAAATGTTATATTCAAAAGTTGCTGGTTTTGTAGACTTGGGAGTGATTAAATGAGAAAACTCACATTTGATATGGCTTCTATTTTCTCAGTGACATAAAATAGGTCATCAGATAATAGAGTGAAAGAAAGAATAGTAGCTTTAATGATAGAGAAAAAAATATACCTACATTTATTTCAGAAATTGAAAAAAGTCAACTAACTACAGAATTTTCAGTCATGAATGTCCAGATGTGATTAGATTTACAGGCCTTTGGATGGAGAGTTTTCAGTAGTGTATGGATGGGGCCAATTAAATCATTTGAGCTCTTAAAAACAGAGTACCTTTCTAACTGTAGTTAGAGAGAGAGAGAGGTAACTATACTGGTAGAAGACACATCAGAAAGATGTGGCACAAGAATTGCTGACATTAAAGTGGGAGGAGATCATAAGTCATGGAATGAGGCAGTCTCTAGTAACCCCTTATAGCTAGAAAGAAAATGGGGATCTTGGTTTCAGAAACACAAGAAACTAAATTCTGCCAACAACCAAAATGAGCAAGAATGGATTCTCCCCTAGAATCTCCTTGATTTTTCAGCCCAGTGAAATCTATGCCAGTATTCTGACCTACAGAACTGTAAGGAAATGAATTTCAGTTTTAAATCACTAAATTTATGGCAATTTTCTAATTGCAGTAATAGAGAACTAATACATATTTCTTTGTGCAACTCTCTCCATGGATTGCCTTCACCACCATTGTAGCATTTTATTCAACATTGTTTGTGATCAATAACTTATTGTACAACAAAAGAAAGTACAATGATCGAAACGTGTCTATGGAATTAACTAGTTTTACTTCCAGTCCCAAAATCCGAAATCTGATGGATTAACACAAATGTTAAATGGCTTACTTAAAAATCTCAGTTATGAAATCAGTTGCAGTTGGAAGATAGGACCTTAAAAAATTGAGTTGTATCTTACAAGTACATTACATACAAGTACATTACAAAATCATACATACATAGGATTGCAAAGGACTATCTCATATGTAGACAAACAAACAAGTATGGGAATCAAGGAATAAAATTAGAAGTGGTTTCTCTAACTATCAACCATTAAACTACTACAGTGGTTTGTTTATTAAAAAGAAGTGATTTCTCTACCTACTATCCCCAGACAGATTTTTTTTTTTTTTTTTACCCTTCCTGTCCTGGTAAATTTGTATTCTCTTAATTTAGACCCATTAGTTCCCAATGAGAGGAATACTAGCATTAGAGATCTAAGAACAATTTTGTTGAATTTTAAAATGAGACTGCCTGGTGATGGTCAGAGGGAAGGGGAAGTGCTGGGAGGGGGGAAACAGGGGTGGGAAATGGGGACCTCTGTAATAGTGTGAACAATAAAAAAATAAAATAAAAAAATAAAATGAGACTGTCAACTGGCCATTTCGGGATCCTCATGTTACTAAACCAAAACTTATACACAAAACACTATTCTACTGGCTGGAGTGATTAACCACAATTACCAGAGGATATTGAGTCTTTTGTTAAAAAACAAAGACAAAGAAGACAATGTCTGGAACCCAGGGAATTCTGTGGACTTCCTCTTAATGCTTCTGTGCTAATAATTACAATTGATGGAAAATTACAGCAGCCCAAATTCACTAATGTAAAGAACTCAAACCCTTTATGAATGAAGGTTTGCATTGAGGCCAACTGAGGGCAAGGGAAACATGGAATAGATAATAGAAAAAATCAGACACAAAGACTGTAATAGTTTATTTTCTCATTGCTCATTATGTGTACCATTTATATTCAATATCATTTTGTACTAGAGGCCCGGTGCATGAAATTCGTGCACGGGGGTGGGGTGTCCCTCAGCCCAGCCTACACCCTCTCCAATTTGGGATGTTTCTCACAATCGGGGACTGCTGGCTCCTAACAACTCGCCTGCCTGCCTGCCTGATTGCCCCTAACTGCTTCTGCCTGCCTGCCTGATAGCCCCCTAACCGCTCCCCTGCCAGCATGATTGACACATAACTGCTCCCCTGCCAGCCTGATCACCCCAACTGCCCTACCCTGCAGGCATGGTTGCCCCCAACTGCCCTCCCCTGCTGGCCATCTTGTGACAATGTGGGAGTGGCCATCGTCTGACAACATGGGGGCAGCCATCTTGTGATGACATGGGGATGGCCATCTTGTGGCAGCCATCTTGTGATGACATGGTGGTGGCCATCTTGTGACGATGTGGGGGGCGGCCATCTTGTGATGACATGGGGGCATCCATCTTGTGACACAAGGGTATGAGGGTCAATTTGCATATTACCTCTTTATTATATAGGAGGATTGCATTCAAGTGCATGTGTACATATTTGTAAACTAACTGTTCTCTTCTTTTTCTTCCCTATGCATAATAATAAAAGCGTAATATGCTAATTAGATCAGACTACCTTCTGGCGTAAGTCTGGGCTGCGAGGGAAGCCAAATTCCCAGGTGCATGCTGGCAGCCAGAGGAAAGTCTGGGTCTTGGGTGCCAGAGGGAAGCTGGTGCCTGCAGCGGGGGAAAGGAAGGCCTACTCTTGCAGGAATTTTGTGCATTGGGCCTCTAGTTATTTTATAAACAAGTTATTGGAGGTTAACTTTACAATATTCAATGGGACCATGATTGGATTTGAAAAGTAATTGATATAGTCAGAGATAGATTCAATGACTGTTGGGACTGTGTCTCTACATTTTTGGGAAAGAAGTGTGAGGGCTCCTTCACCTCTATGAAAGATAGTAGAATCTATATATATTAGAGGCCCAATGCACGAAAATCATGCAAGAGTAGGCCTTCCTTCCCCTGGCTGCCAGCACTGGCTTCCCTCCAACACCTGGGACCTGGGCTTTACTCCAGCCCTGGCTTCATCCAGAAGGATGTCTGGAATGACATCCAGAAGGTCGCCTGGTCTAATTAGCATATCCCCCTTTTATTATGTACACTAATAAAAGAGAAACATGCAAATTGACCATACCTCTGCTACACCCACAGCCAATCAGAGTGAGTATGCAAATTAACAAAGATGGTGGTGGCCACGGAGCTGGAGTGAGCAGGAGGCTTGGGTTGCCCCTGGTGATGGAGGAAGCCAAGCTTCCTGCCCACCCTGGCTGGCTCTGGCCTCTGCTCAAGGCTACAAAGTTTCAATTATAGAAGATAAATAAATCCCAACAAAGATGGCAGTGGCCATGGAGCTGGAGCAAGCAGGAGGTTTGGGTTGCCCCCTGGTGATGGAGGAAGGCAAGCTTCCAGCCGGCCCTGGCCTCTGCTCAAGGAGGTGCTGGAAAACAAAAGAAAAAAAGAAAAAAGGAGGGTCTGTGAGCTTGGGTCGCCATGGGGCATGGCCAGCCATAAACAGCCATCAGCCCCTCACCCAGGCTGGCCAGGCACCCCAGTGGGGACCCCCACCCTGAAGGGGGTGTAGCCAGCTTGAAAACAGCCCTCAGCCCCTCACTCAGGCCAGCCACGTCCCCCCAGCAGGGACCCTCACCCCATGGGGGCATGGCCAGCCTGCAAACCACCACAAGCCCCTCGCCCAGGCCACCCCATGCCCCAAGGGAACCCCCACCCTGATCTGGGACACCCTTCAGGGCAAATCAGCCAGCCCCCACCCGTGTACCAGATCTCTATCTATACTAATAAAAGGGTAATATGCTAATTAGACTGGGAAACCTTTCAGAAGACCTTCCAGACGTTCTTCTGGACAAAGCCATGGTGGTGGGGCCAAGGTAGAGGCGGTTAGAGGCCAAGAGGGGAGGGCAGTTGTGGGTGATCAGGCCAGGATGGGATGGTAGTTATGGATGATCAGGCTGGTTTGGGGTGGGGCCATTAGGGGTAAGCAAACCAGCAGGAAGGCCAGTTGGGGGCAAGCAGGCCATCAGTGGGGGTCAGTTGGAGGTGATCAGGACAGCGGGGGGGCGCAGTTTAGAGTGAGCAGGCCAGCAGGGGGCAAGTTGGGGCAAACAGGCCAGTGGGAAGGGAAGGAGGGGGCGAGCAGGCCAGCATGGAGGAAGTTGGGGGTGAGCAGGCTGGCAGGGGAGGCAGTTGGGGGTGATCAGGCTGGCCGGGGGGCATTTGGGGGCTAGCAGGCCGGTGGTGGGGGGCAGTTGGGGGCGACCAGACCGGCACAGCAGAGTGGTTAGGGGCAATCAGGCAGGCAGGCAGGTAGGTGAGTGGTTAGGAGCCAGCAGTCTTGGATTGTGAAAAGGATGTCTGACTGCCAGTTTAGGCCCGATCCCTATAAACTGGCAGTAGGACATCCTTCAAGGGGTCCCAGATTGGAGAGGGTGCAGGCCTGGCCAGTGATCAGGGTTGATCGGGGCCTTCCAGCTTCTGGCCAGGGCCTTACTTCCCTGTGTGCTGGCTGCCGGCCAGGGCCTTCCTTCATTCTGCACTGCCTCCTGGTGGTCAGTGCACGTCATAGTAAGCTATTGAACTCCTGGTCTCCCAGTTGAACTCCCGAGGGGACACTTTGCATATTAGCCTTTTATCTATAACTAGTGGCCCGGTGCACAAAATTCGTGCACAGGGTGGGGGTCCATCATCCCGGCCTGTCCCCTCTCACAGTCTGGGAATCCTCAGGGGCAGGAGGCGACCCGGTGATCAGGGGAAGGCGATGCCCCATAATACCTCTGCTGCTGCCACTGCCAGCAGTGCAAACTTTGGTCAGCCCTGGTTACCTGAGCCTCAGGAGGACCTGGGTGGCTGGGAAGCTGCCATCCAAAGCTTGCCTGCACCTCGGGCCAGCCATGGGTGGCTGGGGGGCTGAGGGGATTGGGGGACTCCAGAGGCAGGCGCACGGAGCAGCCGGGCCTGCCCCCAGGCTTGCTGTGCACCTGCCACCCTGGCAAGACTGAGGGGACTGTGCACTGCCATCTTGTGGCTGTGGGTGCCACCATTTTTGAGGGCATGGCAGTTAATTAGCATATCCCCTCCTTATTGGCTGTAGGTGTTGCCATATTTGTGGGTGGGGCAGTCAATTAGCATATTCCCTCCTTATTGGCTGTGGGCACTGCCATTTTGCAACAGCATGAGGGTCAATTAGCATATGCCCTCTTTATTAGATAGGCTATTAGTATATGACTAGGACAAGGGCTTGAAAGTTTTCCCTCTTTGGAGATAAAATAAGACTTTGAGATACCACACAAAAATCTGAGTCAATAATATGACAATACAAACTATAAAATATCAATCAGAACAAAGAGGAATCTTTGAGGATTCATGGCATTTTAGTGGACAGTTGAACCATCTGTTAATACAGAAATAGTTTTCTTTCTCTAAAGGAGACTTGTTTAATTAGGAATACAAGAGATCTCAGTAATCAACACAAACGTGTTCAGGTAAAAACAAGTTATGACAGGGGTTAGTTGAAAGGGATGTAGAGGATTATGCTGGCAGATTGAGGAATGAGTAAAAAATGTGAAGAAGAATAAATAGAATGCTGTGGGATATATTTTCATGTGTTTAAATGTCTTTCACAGGAACTCTATATACCCCCAAATCATGTAAAAGCAGAAATGATGATAGGCATGGTTCAAATGTAGATACTGCAAGTATTTATTCAAAACACATCTGCTTTCTAAACTTCATGTTACAGGACAAAACAATAACAGAAAAAACACAGGATGAAAGGACAGTAGAATATTCATGTTTTACACACACAAAAAAATGAATCTTCCAAGTTTATGATTTCACTTTTTAATGAGCTACCCATACCCCTTCAATCCGGTACATTTCTACCACCCACATGACCAAACTAAAATTCCCTAATTGTAATTAACTTGTGTCTCTGGGGTAAATAACACATAGCTTGCTTTTCAGAAATTACTTCATCTTGGGTTGTGATATTCTAAAATTACAGCTTAGTTGATTTAAAGTCTTTGTTTGCCTTTTTTTCCCCTGAAAAACTATCTCATATCTCATAATCTTAATATATGTGTACATTAACTCTGTGGTGTTATAACTGAACTTATTATTTGCTGATAGCCCTAATTTCAGAAATATTAATTATTCAACATGTTTTATATTACCAATAATTAGCAATACCATATGCTTAATTTTTTATCTACCACAAACCAAATATGTTGCATCATCTCTCCTCCTCCTCCTCCGCCTCCTCTTTTTTCTCCTCCTCCTCCTCCTCCTTCTTCTTCTCCTTCTTCTTCTTTTCTTTTATAATTATGCAAATTATTATGTGACAAAGATTCTTAGCTGCTCACAATGTTCTACTCTTCTTGGGCATTGAGTAAGTCTATATTTCCCAGGCTCCCTTTCACTATTACAGTCAATGGGTTCAAAGTAGAAGTCACATCCACCACTGATCAGAATCAATCATATATGCTTCCCATATGTGCTCTTTCATCCTTTGTTTACACTTATCACAGACTGCAATGGAGATAAATTCTAGGGCAATTTCGAAAGCCAGGTATTAAAATGATCAGTCAGCCAAGGTCCTGAATGTCTGCAAAGAGTAAAAACCCTAGCTCCTCCGCACGTGCTCTGGAGCCTTTCTCCTCCCCCAAGAAGTAGCATTATTCTAACAATCTTTACTTATTACTAAACAACACACACACTCACATTCAACTTCTGTATTTTTATACATCTTGTCTTCCATAAAATATTGGCATGAATTCCAACTTACATGGATCTCAGTTTGATCTGAATGCATCTTATATTTCATGTACATGTTATCAAACCTCAGTTTTCTCTTCAGGCCTTGCTAATTTAATTACATTTCATATATCTGTCCTCAGACTAAACCTTAGTCATTCTTTTCTTTTAAAAACAAAACAACAGTTTGTTTAGAGAAACATTGCCTTCCAGAAATAGCAGGATGTCCCAGGCACACCCTCTTCCCTGCCCCAAAATCCAGGACTTGCTACTCCCCAGGAGGCCCTGGGCTCCGTGAATGAGGAATAGTATAAAGCCCTGAATTATGGGCACAGGGGGAAGTAGGCAAAGAGAAGGTCTCGTGCTTATATCATTTCAGATGCAACTGATTAAACACCTGACATTCAGAGAACATGTTACCATAAGGCAAAATTTAAATATACGTTTGATTCATGTTTAGTCACATCAAACAGGACTATTTCAAGATCATTTGAGAGGAAGTATCAGTGCTCCAAGGACAGAGACAATTCAATTGTTGACATTTTTTTCACCAATCTCACTTTCATTGAAAAACGTTCCTTTTATGTACATATTTTTGTTTAAAGAAAAACAAGCACATGGATTTATTAATAATATGATTTGGACAATGCTTCAAAATTGTAGACAACTCTTATGTTACAATATAGGTACTGAGATGTAGAAAAGCAAGTAACAATTTAAGCAGTCTAGACTTGAACTCACATCACCAGACTCCATTTACAGTCCTGCTCTAACCTGAGTTATTTCTTATATTGTCCAATTCAGATTAGAAAGATGTTCCTTGTTTATATTTATAGACGTACATCTGATCTTTTACTTGAAATGTATAATATAAATTGATACAGTTGATACAGTTTTACTCTTGTGATTTCTCCAAGGGGCTTGCCCTTTTTTATGTCCCTCTGGCTGAGACTGCTATATTTTCACCAACAACCCAATTATCTTCTTCTTGAGCTTTAATTATATTTCCAGCTTTTCTCACAGCTGGGTGTGAACCTGTACTGTATTCTGCCAATGGAATATGAGGACGCTGCTGTGCTCTTCTGGCCACAGTTGTTCAGAAGCTGATGTCACTCCTCCATACATTCATTTTCATTCCATGAGCTGGGGCTGATAACAACAACGCTCTAAGGGATAACAGCCACTCAAGACGAAAGAACCTGCTGTCTTGCCTCACCACAAAGAGGAGGATCAATTGCGAACAAGCATTATGTCTAGGACGCATCATTTGAACGAAATCGTATTTGAGATTATGCAACTTCGAATGTATTGGCTACCATTTTCCTGCATGTGTGCAAAGAGTTTCCTGTTTCCTACTTTTATGCTACAAGTGTTATTAGGTCTAAGATTGTCCTTTTTTACTTGCTTTATATCACTTTTTTCACTTTTTTTTTCTTTGAAGATCTTTCCTTTTATTCTTCACTTGTCTTTTAAGCTTCCAGCCTCACTTCTCTTTCATCTGACATACCACATATCATTACATACAACATACTATTTTCATCTTTATTTTCAATAACAATAAAAATATTGATTAAATTTAACAATTATAAAAGAACCATTCCAATTAGCTATTGTACATGCAAGAAGCAATCCAGAATGCAACTTCTTCCAAATGTTTTGTTATTATGACCACAGTGTCAACTCTGTAGCTGAGGAATAAAAGAATACAAATCTTTGTCCTAATGGACAAATTTTATGTAGGATACTAGAGGCCCAGTGCGCAAAATTTGTGCACTCGGGGGGCGGTCCCTCAGCCAGGCCTGTGCTCTCTTGCAGTCTGGGAGCCCTTGGGGGATGTCCAACTGATGGCTTAGGCCCCTCCCCATGGGGAGCAGGGCTAAGCCGACAGTTGGACACCCTTAGTACTGCTGTAGAGGTGGGAGAGGCTCCTGCCACCGCCCCTGCGCTCGCCAGCCGTGAGCCTGGCACAGGGCATCTGACTGAGCAGCGCTCCCCCTGTGGGAGTGCGCTGACCACCGGGGGGCAGGCACCTGGGACCCAGGCTTACCCCCAGCCCGGGCTTCGTCTGGAAGGATGTCCGGTCTAATTAGCATATTACACTTTTATTATTATAGATAGCTTAGTGCATGCTCCATTTTTTCAATAACATGATGATTCATAGCTTCACAAATTCCAGCTCTAGAACACGTAGTCAACCCTGATTTACCAACTTCATATTAATATCACAACCCATACAGTCCCAATAATGTCCAAATTTATTAACATGGCCATATAATTTTTATCAGGAGAAAATCAATGTTTAATACATGTACATGGGGAATTCACATAGACATGATGGTTCCACGAAAAACCCAAAGACAGTGAAGCAACATTGGCTATATAAGACATTTTTGGATAAAAGAGGAAAGAGGGTGAGAGAATATATTTCAGAAATTAGAACAGGCAATTTATAGGTCATTGAGGAAGATCGGAAGACACATGGTAGGGAAATCCCTGCTAGGTCTCAGAAACAATGGGACCTATGGGGTATCTAGCTAATAGGCACCAGCCTGAAGCCCTCTTATTTACCATACATAATCCAAATTCCCAAAGCAAAACCATATGATCAACTGCTTTTGAGTGCAAAAGTCCAAATTTCTTATATATAATATATGTCATACCTACTTTCTCCAATTTTGTATTCGATGGTGACTGCACTCCAAGTCAACATAGAGAAAGTTATAGCAACCAAAATGTAACCCCTTTGAGTAGGAGTTGCATTATGTTTTATTTGGGGCCATTCATAATAATTCCATAAACCATAGATGAGTTCATTGAACCGCACATAAATAATGGATAAATGCAAAGATGTTTTCAAAATTGTTTGAATTTACATATTGGATTTTTTCAGCTGTGTGGTCAATTTATTCTAAGTAGCACTGTGCTATTAAACTATTAAAATTTGCCAAAAATATGCACAGTATTAGCTTCATCTTTTTTCTTTTTCTTTTTTTTTTTATTGAGTCTCAATGTGCCATCTCTTGCAATTTAATTTTGAATCATAATTTACTGGGTCTTTCATAGTACAAAATTAATTTGGAGCACTATGTTGGTATAGTAAAAGATTAGACGTAAACACTTTTTTTTCCAAGTTAGATCTTCAGCACCTGTGAGTTTAAACTCCCATACTAATTATTGTTGTGCCTCTTTCATAAGATGCAAGTAGCATTACTTTATCTTTTCTATGGCATAAGCACAGGAAAGTGTTCCTTTGGATAAGTATTTTAATCAACAGATAATTTATTGGATGTTGCTTGTTTTCCAGCAATTTTATGTGAGAAGCCAACTCCCTCCCCACAACATTTTCTACTTTCCATTCTCTTCCTGTCCTTGAATTCCTTTGATATATACTTGTTTTTAAGTAGACTCATCTCTCTCTGAAGCCAGTGTTCCTTCCCCCTTAATTACTCACCACCCAGCATGTTTAACTAACACTTCCCACACCTCATCTTTTCTTTTCAGATCTTATAGTAACATCCAGTATCCTGGATACTGGATTCTACTTTCCAAGGCATATCATAATCTGAGGAAGACTTTGAAAAATGCCTCTCTTATTTACTTTACACATATATAATAGCAGTCATGTACCATACCACCTGCCCCCTACTCACATGCAAAACAGGCTTGCACTTACCCTTAGCTCTCAAAATCAGAATTTTAAGGCCTGCCCATTCTTAACCTCTTAACCAGAGCATGTGAATCCTGTAATATCTTACCTCTCACTGATCATAATGTAGTGAAATGTGGATGAACATGTACAGGAAGGGCATATTCATTAGATTGTACTGGCTACTGGAATTCTTCCTATATTTGTGATGTATACTGGGGATGATGGTGGTGGAGACACAGAAAAGCCCCACAAGGCATTTGACAAGAATATTTTGCTAGCTTGAATTTATAATTATACTAGAGGCCTGGTGCACAAAATTTGTGCACTGCGGCGGGTGGTCCCTCAGCCCAGCCTGCCCCCTCTCATAGTCTGGGAGTCCTCAGGGGATGTCCTACTGATGGCTTACAGTCTGGCCATGGCGGCTCAGAGCATGCCCCCCTGTGTGTGTCTGATAGGGGCCTGCTCCCAGACGCGCTTCAGAGGCTCGGAGCAGGTGCCCCTGTGTATTGTGTCTCTGGTCCAACCCGCCCCCAGCCCCAGCCTCCCTGTGGCCACTGGGGCTGGGGACGGCATGCAGTCCCTTCCTGCCCATCTGCGTGTGCAGCTCCTCCTGAGCCGATCATGATGCAGCCTCCTCCTGAGTCAGTCGTGATGCTTTAAGGCATCCTGGCTAATTTGCATATTATATATATATATATTATATATATATATTAGATTCCCCACTATGCTAAAGATATATATGGAATAACACATATCTCTCTAAACCTGCAAGAAGGTCTGTATTTATAGCTTAATCCATTTTTGTAAGAATCGTGTAAATAATGTGAATTTGCCTTATGACCTACCCTTTTCCCATTAAAATCTTCCTTTACAATCTAAGTAGTTTTGGATAGACTGAATAGGCATTTTATTTTTCCTTAATCTAAACAACCAGTTACTTTGAAATCTGCAATCTCATTCAAAGCTATACTTTGGCTTGATGGTTGTGTAGTAGGCGATTAGACAGGCATGAGCAGAGTAGGAATGATAAGGCCAGGTATGGAATGTCATCAAGGCAGAAAGCCCAGGATACCTAGAAAGGGACAAAACTGGGAAAACAAGGACCTAGCCCCTAGGTTTATGTTCCTCCCATAACAAATGGATGGTAATATGATTTAGACCCCTTGACCTTACATATTGTTTGCCATGGGGTTCAAACCCTCTCCTGACCTTTCTTGCCCTAGCAGGACACTAGCCATGGGGTAGACCCCCTCAAAGTAGGAATACCCTCATATGGCTCCCATGCAAGGCCTTGCAAGACCAGTCCCGTAAGCATAAGTCCTCAAGACAATGAGGTTCTGATCCACGTCAAATAATCTTAGGGATAAAGCCTCCAGTCTGTTGACCACAGACACAGAGTTTGGGTCAAACTAGAGATAATATCTAGGCCTCAGTTGAGTTTCAGCTCCAGGCCCAGAAAATCAGCAATGCCAGGCAGGGTGACACCAGGGCTGATATCAAGACCAGCCTTGAAGACTATAGTGAACCCCTGCTCTGACACCGACCACTCAGTAGAGACCACAGTCCTGAAAGGACACACCTGGAAAGATAATGAATATTCCATTGAGAGTCTCCCCAGGTCCTCCCTTCAGATAAAAACAAAAACAAAAATAAAAACAAAAACAAAAACACAACAACAACAAAAACACACACACACACACAAAAAAAAGAAAAAACACATTAAGACCAGCTCTTTCTCTCTCTCCAGAGCACTCCCATGTCTTTTCACCTTTCCTTCCCTCTGGACTGTTCTCTCTACCTTTCTTTTTCTTAAACTCCAAGAGCTCTTCTTTTGCCTCCATAACTTGTTTCCTGAGCCCATGCAGCCCAGGGGGCTCACTCCTCCCACAGCTCACTTCTTCTATTCCTGTGACTTTCTAAATAAATTTTTAGAAAGTATTTAAGTCTTGGCTCTGAATTCTTGGCTCTGTATTTAAGTCTTGGCTCTGAATTCTTTCTTAGCCAGAACTCAAGCACAGAGGTTGTTGAACCGAGGTTCAATCCCCAGTAACATTCTGATCCTATTTCACTGTTAATGGTTGCATTTTTTCCTAATACCTTGAGGAAAGAATGTTATTTTAACCACACATTGCTCAACATACATACACATGTATGTGTTCAAATAATGATCCTTGCTTCTGTCAATTTTGGGATATGCTCACACTATTTTTTTTTATATTTTCAGTCACAAATACTTATTCTTGAAATTCTATTAACTATAATAACTGAAAGTTTCCAGGACCTGCATGCATATAATATTTAATTTTCACACACTTCTGAAAGGTAGGTGTTATGCATATTTTTTAGTAAAGGAAACTGAGTGTCTAAGAGTTGAAATATTTAACCCAGGAAGCTATGGCTGACGATTGGTAGAAACAAGTTTGCAATCCCAAGGACATTTTTCTGATTCCAAAAGTCATTTCACCCACCATTTTAACTCTCATTTATAAAAAGAAAAACTTTTAATCACATTTAATTCTATGTATTATTTGTCCCCTTGTTATGAATCTACTCTATGTATTATTAAAAGCTAAATATCAGTTGGTATTTTTAAACCAACACATGCTAATGTTCTTTGAAATGTTTAGAAATGAGTTACTCTGAAACTTAACATTTTATCCCTGTATAAATTTTTTTTTCTCCAAGTACAAGGTTATTCTGACATTTACTATCCATTTTACTGGAAAAGAATATAAAGAGGCAATTTGCATGTTTTCTGATTTACTTGAGAGTTAGAAGTTCCCTAACTTTAGTTATTTAGAAAGTCAGTGTACCTATTTTAAATGACATTTTTTCCTCCATAATACTTTCTGTTATACACTTTCTGGCAACCCATTAAGGGTGAATTATCTTCTCATTACACATTTCAGGGGATAAAGTGAAGTTCTGTAATATGATGGTATACAGGGGAGTAGATTCAGGAAATGGAAAGGAATTTTTGCTCTAAAGAGGGTCTTTCTTGTTTCTACTAAACAAAAGTTACTTACTTTTTTCACCTAATTTAATTGAGAATTTAAATTTGAATTAGGTACCTTATTTTATATCCATTACTAAAAATAATGTAACATTCCATACAGATAATCAATAATACAGAAAGTAGCCCTAGCTGGTTTGGCTCAGTGGATAGAGCAGCAGCCTGCGGACTGAAGGGTCCTGGGTTTGATTCCAGTCAAGGACACATGCCCGGGTTGTGGACTTGGTCCACAGTGAGGGGCATGCAGGAGGCAGGCAATCAATGATTCTCTCTCATCATCGATGTTTCTATCTCCCTCTCCCTTCTTTTCTGAAATCAATAAAAATATATATCTATAAAAGAATACAGAAAGTATAAAAAGGCATTTATGAAATTCTTAATGATTTAAATTTTACTTTATTTTTTATTTACAACTCGGGAATGAATAACTAGTGCTAGTTCAGTGAGGCAAGAACATGAGTTGATCAGTGACTTACCATAATTATCACCAACTTCTCTGTGAGTCATTATCAACAAACTAGAGGCTCAGTGCATGAAATTGTGCACAGGTGGGGTCCAGCCAGCCTGGCCCCAATCAGGGCTGATCGGGGCTGAGCCTGTCAGGAGGAGGAGATGGCAGGAGGTTGGTTGGCTGGGACAGCTGGGGGAAGGAGCCGCAGGCGATTGGCTGGCGGGCACCCGCCCCTGTTGGGGTTGGGGGGCCTATTGGGGGTGGGGGCGGCCATGTGGAGGGCCTGTGGGCAGTGGGTCAGCCAGCCCCATCCCTGAATGGGGTGGGTTGGGGGTGCCTATCAGAGGCCAGCAGAGAACATGAGTTGATCAGTGACTTACCATAATTACCATATCCCCACTGGGGGTGGGGACATGGGTGGTTGGCC
Organism: Eptesicus fuscus; assembly: GCF_027574615.1. Classification (NCBI taxonomy): domain Eukaryota; kingdom Metazoa; phylum Chordata; class Mammalia; order Chiroptera; family Vespertilionidae; genus Eptesicus; species Eptesicus fuscus. The sequence goes on from NC_072474.1 coordinate 97,845,195, forward strand.
AGTGGGCCCTGCCCCTGATTGGGGTGGGGGGGTGATCAGAGGTGGGGCTGGCCAGGGGGAGGGGCTTCAGGCCAATCAGGATGGTGGGGGCCCATTGGGGGCATGGCCAGCCAGGGTTAGGGGCTCCAGGAGGTTGGCTGGCCAGTCCCGTCCCCTATTGGGGTGGGGGTGTGATCAGGGGTGGGATAGCCACAGGGAGGGGCTGCGGACCTATCTTGGTGGGGTGGACTGATTGGGGAGCAGCTGGCTAGCCAGGGGAGGGGGGGAGGTAAGGAAGGGGGCATTTGGCCAGCAGGCCCCGCTCTTGATTGGGGTGGGAGAGTTCAATCAGGGGCAGGCCAGCAGGGATGAGGGGCCGTAAGGTTGGCCACCGGCCCCACCCCCTGATCTGCTGGTTCGCTGGCCACAGTGGGCATCAAAGCAACCGGTTGTTAGGTTGTTATGGCCTTTATGGTAGCTGCCTTTATATATATATATATACATATATATATAGAGAGATAGCCTCTATAGTTTAACCAGCTATAATGTGCAATATCCAGCTGATCCTTACATAATGCCATTTTGTTCAAGGACATTTCATTACAATGTCGATGAAGAAAAAAAAAAAAAAAGATTCCCATCAGGGGTCACTGTCAGTGTGGGCTCTGCATGGTCTCCCCATGTCTGCATAGGTTTTTTGCATAGACTCCAGTGTCCTCCCACTTCCCAAAGATGTGCATGTGATGTGAATTGGCTGATTCACAAATTCCCAGGCTGAGTGAGAAGAGGGAGGCTGGTGTGAGTAGCACTGCCTTAGAAGGGCCTTGTGTCCAAGGTGGGTCCTGCTTTGCACTCTGAGCTGCCAGAATGGGCTCTGGCCACCCAGGACTCTGAACTGGAGTAAGCAGTTTGGAAAAGAGTTCTCTTAGTTGTTTTTATTAATTTTCCATAAATGTATATATAGCTCAGATTTATTTCAATGTTTAATATGAAAAGTGTTTTGGGTCTTTGTTTAGAAGTTTGGTAATGTTTTTACGTTCAGAAATATGCACTAGAATTTAACACTTATTTATAGCAATTAGGATATGATAAAATTGGTTTCATTACATTTCATTTCACTGAAAGTGGCAGTTTCTAAGAACTTATCAATGACTTTAGCTGAGGACTTACTGTACTCAAGCACTGTGATATTTCATCACTAGAAGGTTACAATTGCAAACAGTAGCAATTCATATTGAATGTCAAAGCCCCAAAACATACAATTCTTTAATCCTATTAAATCAAGAAAATATCCATGAAAAGACTATATTTTCATTTAACTTTAAAGAGGAGTATTTGTTATAGTGTTTGGAAAAAAAGAGCATAAAGGAAAATATAATACCAATCTAATAATATCTTCATCCTTCTAATCACTTATTAAACAAACTAATCCCTATTAAGTTACAGGCAGAGGTTTTTTTTATAGGTGATTGAAATGAGTAAATGCATTTTAAGGAAAAGAACTGGTGAGAGCATACAAAGGACTGGCTTGTGGAAATAATGGAACTAGAAAGGTAAATGGCATTTTTAAACTAATACAAATGGTGACAACAGCAAAGAGCCAGTTAGGGGTAAGACAACAGAATTAAAATAAGACTATTTGGGAATAGTAATATGCGATAGAGACTGCAAAGTTAAAGAATTAGATGACTGGTGATGCTCAAGTCAAAAAAGTTTGAAGACAAAAATTAAATTGGTCACATGTTTAAAAGAAGTCATGTCCGATGTGAAATATGTATACATTTAGCAATAAGATCTAATTGACAATATTTTAAAAGAAAATAATATGATGAAGGGAAGCCATATTTCATAGGGATAATGAGTAAAAGGGAAGTGAAAGAAAGAAATTCTTGACAGTAAAAATATTGCTATTTCAAAAAGTCCTGTATTGAAGACAAAGAGAAAAAAAGTCATAGAAGCTACCACAAGCTAAAGAAAAAATCAAGAGTAGGCGCTTTTTACTAGGTGAAAAGAGTGTATTTTTAAACTGTAAGGAATGACTCAAGGAATGGGGAGTAGGTAGAATTTGAGGGAGATAAGAGAAAGAGCATATTTGATGGAAAAGTTTCTGAAGAAGGTGAGAAGGAATGGAGTCAGGAACACAAGTGGGTGAAGAATATTCGATCCTTGAGGCAGAGAGTAACAACTGTGAAAGGAACACGCTCAACATATATGTGGATAGTTAATAGTAAGCTGGAAAAAGCAGATGAATACGATCATATTTATGTTAGGAAATAACTTTAGATGGACACACATAACTGTGTAGGTCAGCTGAAAGATCATTTCTTGGAATACGATAGATCTGGCAGGAGGTTATAAGCCAGGCATCTCCTCTGACACTCCAGAAAAACCTGTCATCTCTTTCACTGGTACTCACCTTAGTAGATAATGTGTATTTACACTTATCTAAGAAATATCCTGTCTATTTATATTTTTTGAGAGTGTAATAAAGTTTATATATTTAATAAATATCTAATGCAATTAGTTTTTCAACAATAGGAACCTTTGTATCAATCATATACATGGGCTCAGATGAGTCACTTATCACAGAAAATTTCTTTAATTTATCATTTAAAGATAAAAGTCAGTCTCATAAACGTTATTTGAATAAATACCTGAGAAGCTGAATTCTATGCCTTCCTTAATACCTTATCTATTATTTTATCTTCCAAGAAATGTTTTTATTAGATTTTTCTCTAAAGAATGGTTATTTTTATAAAGATGCATACATCAAATTTATCATTATATTTTATTTTTGCATTTAATATGTTGGATTCATATTTCACATTTTAAAGGGGTAGCTATTGCCTTTAAATCACCTAAGATATTTCAAAATACCTTTCTACAAATGGAAGACATGGAAATAAAGCAATGCCTAAAGAATTTTATATACCTCTATGGCATGGATCAGATTCTTATCCAAATATATCATGGAATACTCTTCTAAGAATAGAGTTTATATTAAATATAAAAATTGAATAAAAATTTACCGTTTAAAGAAAAAAATTGGCACTTTTTTTCAACTGGAAACTCATAGCAGATAGTGGAATAGAGAGTTTGATTTCATAGGTTTCCATAGCTGTCAGCAGTGGTTGATTTCCAAAACCAGACTTGGATTCCTCATTTTACTTCCAAAGTCATTGCTATAAAGCAAACTGCGCTCCTAGTTTCTATTGAACATTACAATGTCATTGAACAGAAAAGATTTACACGAAGGGAAATTGTTTTTAAAATGTTAATATATGCACTTCACTGTACAGAATGAGATTTTAAAGTTATTAAGGAGACATAGAAAATACGTTGAAAATTATAACCTGGGCTTTTGGATTGGTAGAAAAAGCCTTCCAAGAGTCTCCCAAATTGAAATGAGAACATTAAAGATTGGGATTTGATTTGGTGGAAATTAGTAGTTTGAAAAAGAGGAGAAAGATTTGAGAGAGCGATAATAAGCACAGAAGCAGGAAGGATGAAAGATAACCTAATATGTGTAGGTGCATTTGCACTAGTCACAGATAGTATTTGAGGGTGACACTTAGCTATGCAAAAATGTTGACTGATAGAATCTATAACATTATACCTTCCATTGTGCTTCCCATTTAAAAAGTATTGACCTGCCTTTGTCTGTTTCTCTAAGGCCACCTCTAAAGGAGATCCCTCCAACTAAAGATCAAGTACTTCCAATAAAGAAGGACTCGGAGGGATACTTCCCATTGAGAACCAGGCAGCTTCAAGATTAGTACTGCAACCATTTTCTTTTATAAAAAGTAGAAATGTGAAAGAGTTCATTGGTAATTTTTTTCCTAGGCATAATGTCAGATAGTTGTGTATTTTGAAGAAACACTTCAAGATATCTTTTTCCCCTGCCAAGCTGGTCCATTCTGCAACTAATCTTTGTGGAATAAAACCAAGTATACATAAAGAAATAAGATACTAAGAAATATGGTTAAATGGAAGACAATTTTGCTATTATAACTATCAGTTTCACAAAACTCACTTATACTAACTGGCTGAGGTTGTTGAATTCTGACATTTAAAAGCCTGAGACACTACAGGTAAGGTGGGACATTTCCTGCTTCATATTTATAATTAGTATTGCAAATATTCATTAGAAAAAATGGTAAAAGTGGGCAGCATGAATGTTTACATATCTATCAATGTACCTATGTATGTATGTATCTATCTATATATCTGTCTATCCATCTGCATCTGTCCATCTCTCTCTCTCTCTCTCTCTCTCTCTCTCTCTCTCTCTCTCTCTCTCTCTCTCTCTCTCTTTCCTCTCTCTTTCTCTCTCTCTCCCCTTTGGGAATGAAAATGAAAAAGAGAATATAGAGTGAATACAGTAATGTCACTTCCTCTCCTATTCCTCTTTTCCAGTCTTAGATCTTGGTAATGCACAAATTGGGTTACAAGTGCATTTTGGTTTTTTAAGGAAGGATAACCATAGCTTTCATTGAGTTTTCAAAAAGATAATTTCAATAAGGCTAAAAATTGCTGTTTCAGTGTTATTGAAGGCATGAAATCAATTATATTATGCCATTTTGTTTCTGATGACCCAATGAAAATGATGATTAGAAAATATGGTATGTATTTTCATCAGGGCAGAGAAATAAATTCAGGACAATTATTCTCACATTTAAAATGAATGATTCCCCTAAATTAAAATAACCTGTCAGAATAAATAGCATTTTTGTTTCTTAGCCAAAGCTGAATGGGGGGTAGGGAGTGGGAAGTGAAATTTATATCTTATGACAAACTGGTTCTGAACTCCTATTAGATGTTATCTTTGTAACTGTTCTTCTGAGCTGAAACATAAAGGACAGCATTATCCAGCTATTTACAGACATGCAGCTGCCCTGGGTACACTATTCAGAGTTGGTTTAAAAGAGGTAATCTTCATTAGGTTGGTTCTTACTACAAGGTCTCCCTCTATTCTCAAATCCGATTGACTCTTGCCTTAGAAAGCAACGCTTCTAACCTTGACGATCTCATCCCCAGAACTGAAGATCAGTCAATGCCAATAAAAGAGGATTCACAGGAATGCTTCCCCGTAGAGAGCCAGACAGCTTCAAGAGTAGTACTTCAAACCAGTAATTTACTTTCATAAACAGTATAAATAAAACAGAAATAGGAAGTTTCCAGACTTGCAGCATTTTCCTTTTTTTTTTTTTTTTACAGCACTCTGGATGTATATTTTTTTATTTTATTATATGCAGGAGGTTTGCAAGCTGTTACAGCTGCCTCCTTAAGGGAGGTCTCCAAGCTGTTCAGGTGTAATTCAGGTAAGTCAAGTGCCCCTCCCCATTAGAGTTTTATTTAAGATACATAGAGTCTCAATGTGGTACTTTGCTGTCTGAATAATTATAAATCAGTCACTATTTTTGGGACATCTACTTCTGCAAATATTAGAATACTAATTATTTCTTAATACATGCCATACATTTTTGGGGGAGCATCTCTCAGGACTTACATTAATGTGATAAAGCTGTTGGAATGCTGATCTCCATCATACTATTTGAGAATTCATGCAGCATAAATGAAGAAAAATGCAAGAAAAGTCCACTCACTTACCCCCTCTTGGACATATTGTTGATAGCAGAACTCTGACTAGAATTAGGATCCACATTGAACATGCTTCTCATAATACTTTGCCTCTGGGAATAATTTCAGCTCCCAATGATGCTCTCTAGAGTGGAAGATATAACTAAAATTTCCAATCATTACTAAATTCCCCCACAGGAAATGGTCATTGATTTTTATCACCTCTTTTTAATTCCAGAGTCCGTGTTATATAAAACTGTAATGCCTAATTATGCTGTTATGCAAGTATAGCCAGATGATGTTGAACATTTAAATCCAAACTGAAATATTTAGTAAAATAAATAGCTAATTTCCTAAAGCATGTATTTTTATACCAAGTAATAAAAATTCTGTTAAATTAACTGAGCTTTGCAGTATTACTTTGAATAATCAGGATATTTGTCAATACAGAGACATGTTTTAAAATTGTATTAAATTTCAGTTTACTTACTTCTTCCATTCAGCACAAATTACTTAAATATCTGCTACATGATAGGTGACATATCCTGTCCACAGAGAGCTTTCACAGTTTTGAGTCCAATTGACCTGTTTTCCAGCAGCCCAACATAAAACCAACATTTAAAATGCATCCTCTAAATCGGTGGTTCTCAACCTTTCTAATGCTGTGACCCTTTAATACAGTTCCTCATGTTGTGGTGACCCCCAACCATAAAATTATTTTCGTTGCTATTCATAACTGTAATTTTGTTACTGTTATGAATCGTAATGTAAATATATGTGTTTTCTGATGGTCTTAGGCGACCCTGCTAGCGATTCTCAACCTGTGGGTCACCTAAGACCATCGGAAAACACAGATATTTACATTACGATTCATTAACAGTAGCAAAATTACAGTTATGAAGTAGCAATGAAAATAATTTTATGGTTGGGGGTCACCACAACATGAGGAACTGTATTAAAGGGTCGCAGCATTAGAAAGGTTGAGAACCACTGCTCTAAATGAATATATTAATACCAAATTGTTCCGCAAGTGTTCCTCAATTGTTTCTCCTCGTTAACTTCTAGTAAGTGTTCCTTTCTATATGGACTTTCATTGGAAGTTTGAAGCCAAAACTTCAATATGCATTTAAGTGAGAACAAAAAGGTACCTATTTAGACTGAAAAGAAACTTGTATCACATGAAAAAAAAGGATTGCCTAAATGAATGAACTTGCACATTGCATTAGCCTAGAAGAGACCATCTATCACACACCAGCATCAATGGAGAAGAGCCCGGGAAACTTAAAGAAAAATGGTGGTACAGATGGCCCACACAACACAGCTCAGTTTTGAACACTAGTTCATTCAAACGGACTCTAACAAACTTCCTTGAGGAAAGATTTGGATAAGTTCTTTGTGATCTAACATATGGTTGAATTTTTTGTCATAATTTGATAAGCCCTTAATTACTTCTGCAGAAAATTACCTGAAAATATCACCACACCTGGATAGTTACTCTTTTTTAACAACAAGAAAATCACTTGTGGCATTTAAACCTTTCAGTTCACAACATCAAATTTATATTGACATATCTATAATTTTATGATGAATCTACACACAGACTCCAATTTCATCATGCTTAATAAATCATTTTTTTGCTTGTTTAAAAATGATAGGTAGTTATGTGTTACAAAGAAATCAATGCCAGGTGCTAAAAACAGGTGTGATGCAGTGGTTTAAATGCGACCTGAGATAAGTAGATGCAAAATGTCCATTCTCAATAAGACTTTTTAAAAGTGTAAATGCCTTCATTTTATCTAAAAACATCAATTCCAAAATTAAGGCACCCTTAATATTTTATATGTCCCTAAAATATTATTGAATCTATGATTCTTCATATTTTTATAAATATGATATACTATATACATACTAATCTATTATATTTCAGCATAATATGATGTAAGATGTATACACTGCATTATTTGTGTTCAAAATAAATTTTATTTTTATGGAAATGTAGTTGCATATTTAAACTCTATCAATAAGATTAAAAGCAAAATCAAACTGACTCCTGCTTTAACTGGTCAATTTAAATCTGGTCAGTATAAGTAGGCAATCACTCCAAGAAAGAATTCACCTAGATCAGTGGCCGGCAAACTCATTAGTCAACAGAGCCAAATATCAACAATACGATTGAAATTTCTTTTGAGAGCCACATTTTTAAAACTTAAACTATATAAGTAGGTACATTGTTATTAACTTAATTCGAGTACTCCTTCAATCGCACTGTATGTGCACACCCGCACGTGGTATTTTGTGGAAGAGCCACACTCAAGGGGCCAAAGAGCCGCATGTGGCTCTCGAGCCGCGGTTTGCCGACCACTAACCTAGATAATTCCACATTTTACAACTTGCAAATTAGTGAAGATACAGATGCTTACAAATACTCAACATTTTTAAAGCTGCTTTAAAACAGCTTATGGTTGTTGTTTTTTTAGATATTATATACTTTGTAATCATGTTGTGATAATAGCCATGATAACTTCAGATCCTTCAGAACTAAGTACACAATGGGAGCAATGAAAGTTAATATCCAGCACGCACGCAGGGATAGAGTTAATGTTTCACTTGAAATCTGCTAAAAATACCACTTATTTCATCTTGGAAGTTCAATATGGTAAAATGCATTAAACAAAAGCACAAATTACCTGTAAGATTTCCTTTCATTTTATAAATCATAGCAGCACATGTTATCTCATGAATCTGTTTTAATGTGAAACAATTTTATTTTTTAAATTTACAATATGTATTTAACCTTTTGCCTACTGTATGTCATATATAAGAATTGCCCTGTAAAAAACTAACAGCTTTTTTAACAATATTGTTAATGAGATTGACCTCAGATGCCCTGAAGTTCAATCTTTGGATTCTTTATTCATCAACGTCTATTCAGTTTAGCCAGGAGAGGAGTGCATGCTGAACCCTAAGAGAAACCTCTTGTCAACGAGATTTATAGATGTATGTGTATGACACATTTATGAAATGAGAGCCTAAATCTAAAATATAAGCTTTTGGTTTTTTAAGGGAAGGCATTCATATTCAGGAAAGGTAATTATTTTCTCTAAAATAAGAACATAGAAAAATATTTAGGCTTATATTTAAGGATTCTTAACTAGTCAGTTCTTGAGATTCTACAATTGTTGAGGATATTGTTCACATGAAAAAGTCTAAACACAAGATTATTTTCCAAAACTATATAAGTAACAAAGCCGAATAATGTTTGTTATCTTTTGCCTGTACAAGCAAAGTGCCATCCTAATAGTTGACTGCACAATAGTAGGTACATTCTCACTGTGGTTCTTAATGCCAGGGAACCTGCCTAGCTTTAGTTTCTTGTGGAAAGATGGAATGACTTTATAAATAATCATTCCGGAGAATTATCTCCTTATGTGAATACTTTTTAAATAATTTGTAGAGTTAAGAAATGTAACATACTAGCCATAGTTATTATGTAGAAATGAAATAAAACAATCTAAGATTTTTTTAGTCTTTGATCTTATTCTAAGACCTATCTTAGGACATATACTCATGAAATCTCTGGAGAAAGACATATTTTTCAGCATTAGTTCTGCACAAATTGAGGAGATTAATTGTATTTATTTATTTAATTTAAATCGTTGTAATGAAATTAAATTTATTGAGCAGCTATTTTGTACAGACTTCTAGGATTCAAAGAGCAGGATGTGACCTTCTAAGCTGATAAAATGTCCTGAATTATATTAATTCAGTAATGTGTCCCTGACATCACTTCAGTGTCTCAGTATGATTTCCCCCCAAAGTAGGGTAGTTTCATTTGAATATGACCTAAAATAAAAGATTGTTTCCATTATTGTTGTCAGATTCACTAGCTGTTATTAATGCTTATTTGGACACTTACCAAAGTTCTAAGTGTACTTTTGGGGTAGCAGAAAGTGAATATTCCCGCAAAGAAGTTTGAGAAGTTTTGGTAAAACAAAAGTCAGGAGGTGTGTTTACTAGTACTGTAAGTCATGCTTATAACCATAACTAGAACTAAACTATTATATATACAATTACAGAAGTATAGTTATAGTTAAAACTAGAAATAGCTATACCATACCTATAGATAGAAGTGTGTGTGTGTGTGTGTGTGTGTGTGTGTGTGTGTGTGTGTGTGCATGCTTATATTTCCTAAAGGAGGATGGAGTATGAATATTTCTCAAAGTCTTATAAACTTTTATTTCATTTGTGTGTGTGTGGCGTGTCAAAAAAGAAGAATATGTTGCATGACCTCACTTATTTGTGGAATCTAATGAACAAAATGAATTGACCAACAAAATAAGTCCCGGGCATGGAGGCATGGAACAGACTGACATATTTCAGGGCAGTGGGGGTGGGTGGTAAGAAGAGATAAACCAAAGAACTTACATACTTATATGCATAGCCCATGCTCATAGACATCAGTGTGGTGAAGACCTGGGGTGGGGTGGGGATAGGGGCAAGGCAGAGGGGAGTAGGGGGTGATGGGGACATCTGTAATACTGTCAACAATAAAAATATATACTTAAGAGAAAGAAGACTATGTTGGGAAGTGCTGAATTGGGTAAAGGTCTTGAGAAATAGCATGGGCTGAAGAGCTCTTCTGCTTGCTAGTTCATGCAACCTGGGCCTGGGTATTGGAGGCATTTCACCTTGGTCACTAGAAGCAACTTAAAATGGAGTGTTGCTGCTGCCAAAAGTAATTTTCTATGAGAGCAAAAATTAACTGTCATTTATGGTTTAATACCTACTGTCATCATCTCCAAAATATTGTATGTTCATTGCTTAAATGTCAGTGTCATTGAGAAAATATACAATTTGTCTCTGACATCCGATTTATACATTTATATGATTGTGCCTAATATACATATTCTTTTACCCTCAATGGAGAATCCTCTACAGTTACAAAACTAGGAAATTCTCAGTATTTAGCCTTATTATCCTTTTATTTCTTATGTTGCAAAATATGTGTTTTGTCCCTGAATTAATGCTTATGATAATATTCTGCTACTAAATGCATAGGAAGTATTTAACCAAGGATATAATTTATTTTGCTGTTTTACATAGCAGTTTCATATTTGCATATCTTATGCCTGTACAAGCAAAGTGAAACAAACCACTAAGCAATTATCTGATTTGTTCATTCATTCAAAATGGAAAGGAAGGCTACATAATTCTTATAAAATTAATTTGGCATATTCAATTAGATAACAGGATGGGTGTGATTATCCAATGAGATTGTTGATTTTATCTGTTAGATGCAGCACTTGTCCCAAAATTTATTCTTTCTTATTTTCTGTAATTATATATTTCTTGTTCTCTCTAATGATTTTATACTTTTTAATCTCTATGACTTTTTATGTAACTAAATATATTTTCCTGTTATTTAGTTATGTAACTAAATATATTTCCTACATATTATAGTCAGATAAATATTAGATTCAATTATAATATTTTATCAGAACAAATTGTAGTTTTTAATGAATTGATAAGCAAAAATATAAATACATGTTATTTTAATTTCCATGAAAGTTTTAGAAAAATGTACATGTCACCATTGCATGTATGTTTTTAGATTCACCACTTTGACTGTAATTTGCTCTATTTTATGTATGTGTATGATACATATATGCCCATATACACGTCTATATACACAAAAGTGTGCACCAGTGGGGTCCCTCGGCCTGGCCTGCAGGGATCGGGCTGAAACCGGCTCTCCAACATCCTCTGAGGGATCCCAGATTGTGAGAAGCACAGGCCAGGCTGAGGGACCCCACTGGTGCATGATCTGGGCCAGGGAGGGACCGCGGGAGGGCTCCAAGGGCGTCTCGGGCCCAACTTACCCAGTCCCGATCAGTTGGACCCTAGCAGCAAGCTAATCTACCAGTTAGAACATCTGCCCCCTGGTGGTCATAGCGACTGGCCAAACAGTTGAACGGTCGGACACTTAGCATATTAGGCTTTTATTATATAGGATAATCTTCAAGAAAAATGATAGGTCTATTAAATAAATTCTAAATTCACAGATTATGATAAATAAATGCTTTTTAAAATTAGGATGAAGTGCAACCTTTGCAATTATGTTCATTGTGTTTCTACTTTTTTACAACCACAGTTCTATAATTTTATACTAGCCTATTATAAAATCAGTAATCCTCTTTTTGCTTACCTTGTGGATCCACTAAAGCAGTGGTTCTCAACCTTTCTAATGCTGCGACCCTTTAATACAGTTCCAACCATAAAATTATTTTCGTTGCTACTTCATAACTGTAATTTTGCTATTGTTAATGAATCGTAATGTAAATATCTGTGTTTTCCCATGGTTTTAGGTGACCCTGCATGAGAACCGCTGCTGTAGAGCCTAAGACCATCAGAAAACACAGATATTTATATTATGATTCATAACAGTAGCAAAATTACAGTTATGAAGTGGCAACAAAAATAATTTTATGGTTGGGGGTCACCACCACATGAGGAACTGTATTAAAGGGTCGTGGCATTAGAAAGGTTGAGAACCACTGCACTAGCGAGTGTTGTAAAAATAGTCGTGATTCAAAAAAGGGGTTCAGTTTAAGCTTTTCTTCTCTGAGCGCTCCTCCATCTCCAGGCCCCACCCTGCTCCACTTTGCAAAGCTTCCTTCTTCACTATCAAGGCATTTCATAGCTGGTTTTTTGTTTGTTTGTTTGTTTTTTAAGGGAATTATAAAGAACTTTCTGATGTCTTAAGGACAAATTTAAATTGAGGAAAAGATCAAGTACAATGAAAAACGAAGATGAAATGCTGCAAGACTAAAGGAAAAAGTCTTTACATTTGCTTGGTACCAATATTCTTTTCAATGAAACAAACATTACTGGGGGGAAATAAAGGTAAATAAAGAAAATCTGCTTGAAGAAGCCAACTTTAGTTGAGAATGAGTAAGCAAGTCAAGTGAGTTATATGACCCCGAGGTCACTGCATCTCAACAGGGCAGGCCAAATCTTACTTTTTGTTCTTCTAACAAGCTACTTTCTGTGAATGTCCAATTATGGGCAGACCATAGTAACTTCCTCACCATACTGATGAAAATGACAATCTCACTTATTTCGGTATATGCTCTTGAATGCAGAGTATATTACATTTAGTATTCAGGGGAATTGAAGTATCATATTCAATATAGATTCTTATTTTAGCTCTAGAAATGCATTTGCTAATATTCTTTCTATCTTCCTTTTCTCCACTTTCCATTACATAGTTAGCCATTACTTTTATTGATATGGTCCCTAAAACAAACTAATATTTAAAATTTTCATTCATATATTTTTATCTCCATATGATATTTATATCTATATATATAAAAGCCTAAGTGACCTTTACAACTGAATGACTGGAACAACCAGTCACTATGACACAAACTGACCACCAGGGGGCAGACACTCACTGCAGGAGCTGCCCGCTGGTGGTCAGTGTGCTCTCGCAGCCAACCTCCCAAGGCCAGCCAACCTTCTCCAGTCCCTCCCTGTGGCCAGCCAACCTCCTGCAGTCCCCCCTCCCCCGCCCACCCGGTCCTTCCTCCGGCCAGCAGGCCCCAATTGGCCCTGATCACCAGACAGGCCTAGGGACACCACCTGTGCACAAATTCATGCACCGGGCCTCTAGTAAGAATATAAGCTTTACAGACTGTGCTGTTATTTATTGTCCTATTTGATGCCAACATTGTAATAATAATCTAGATCCAAAGGGTAGTTTAAGTGATTTGGTCAGACACCACATTGTCAGACCAGATTCGAATCACAAGCCTTCAAATTCTAACTCAAGTGTGTTGTTTTTTTTTCAATTCTTTAAGTTTCTTACCATTGTCACTTGACATATTTGCCTCTGACAGATTAGTCTTTGAATTAAATTTAAAATTTTACTTATATTATGACCTAGACATGGTCAAATTTTTTAATAGAAACTCACTAAACTTAGCTTAAAAGAAAGACTCCCTGGGCATTAAGTTTTTTACAATTTGGCTCAAACTTATTTTAATAGCAGGTATCCCTCACCAATATTCTACACAAACCAAATAATATATTTATGTTTAGCACTTTAACCACTTCAAAAATAATTTGAGGTATTAAAGAACTAGGTAAAAATAAACCTCCAAAACATGTTGAAATTATTTTCTCAAACATGGTTTAAATATTTTGATTTTGAAGTATATCTAAATCCTTCTCCATGTTGGACTTATTTTATTCTTTCTCCTATTCCAAGAAGTAGATTTAAATCCTATTCATATGTCAGATTTTATTTTATTTATTAAATTCTTTCCACTGGCCAAGATTTTTCTGCAGTGGTGTTTCATTTTTATCTTCAGTTTATTTTTTAAAAGAAAGCCAACATCATATCTCTTTTATGACAAATTTCTTCTCTATATTTCTCTGCACCATTTGTATAATATACGTTAACCCTCCATATATTTGAATCTCATTAATAATAGTATGTTTAACAAAAAAAGTTACATGTCATAAACTGAGCAAAAATATCTTAAATAATAATGACTGCTGTAAATATAAGATATCTGAATCTATGAATGAAGGTATTTTCAGCTATGGTGCTTTTAATGAATATCACCATCTAAGAAAAGCATGGTCCATGACTCCGTTCATTAGAGAGGCTACATCTTTACCTTTTCAGATGCCCTTTGTGAGGTGCCTTCCAGGTTTCTGATTGAGTCCACTTCAGCTCTTCCAGAAGAGTGATGATCGGATATATTGTTTGCTGCCAACCTTCCCCCCTCAAGTTTCTTGTTTCTTGAAAGTCTATTGAGAATTCAGAATCTTGGATTTTAGAGCAAACTATAGTAACAACCAAGTTATACTTCCAACATACATTTTCCTCACAAATCAATTACCTTAAGAAATAGGGAGGCTATGGTGAAATTTCCTGTTTATTTTACTAAGGGTTATCATATCTTACTGGTTTTTTGTTGTTGTTGTTGTTGTTGTTGTTTTTATAGCCTCATACCTTTTGACTTGTTCTGGCCATGTTCATCTGCAAAGGTGATTGCTACTTCAACAATATTGCTTAAGATGATCTCATGTTTGTTGAAAATATTGTAATTGCTTCAAACGTTTAAAATCCATCTATTTAATAGTAGATGAGTTGGTATCAGTGATGTGTTTGTTAATGAATTATATGGTTTACAATTTTGCATTGTAATTATTTTACAGTATACTAATTAAATGAAGAGGGGTTAATGTAAGAGAATTAAGTGGAAAAATGTGACATAGTTTTATAAGACATTTTGATTCAGGTTGTTTTCCTGAGCAGGATGCAAGGGTGATTTCTTTCCCCGTCCCTGTCCAGATGGATTCAAAGAATGAAGCCATGGACAAAAGATGGTAATGGTAGATGAAAAGGGTGGAAATTTATTTAAAGCAAATACAGACTCCCATGTAGGGAGGGGGTCTCAAGGGGGTAACCCACTAAGCTCATTTTTGCTAAGGTTTATAAAGGCTGTAGTTCTTTGTCTCTTGATACTCCCTTCTGATTGGTCACTTTTTTTGCAGAATGTCAGCTTCAAAGCCCAAACCCCATGTGGTGCCCCCTCCTCTTCTCCCCCTTATCTTGTAACATTTCTCTATCTCCTGAGAATGATGTCTTCCTCTTTCCCCCATACCCGGTGGCTTTTCCCTGTCTTCTGTGAATGTATGCCTTCTGGCAGCTCCAAACCTTCACCTATGCATTCCTCCCCCATGGACCCTCTTTATTTCTAAAACTCCCTAAACCTGCCTATTTTATCCCTTAAATTCCTTTCAATTTTAAATCATGTAACTCCCATATTTTATTTTGACTATTAAAGATATATAATTCCTATATTTTTACTACTTTGGTTACCTTGATATGAAACCAGAAAGTTGAGATAATTATAGAATATATATATATATATATGTATATATATATATATATATATATCAAGAAAAAAGCAAGTTTATTGTTGAAAATAGTATATTATTAGGTACTTGACACATCATGAATCTCTCTCTCTGTGAAGTAAAAGTGTAAATAATAAGAATGTTATTGCATAGACATGCCAGTGAAGTGTTTTGTGTTATTTTTGTAATGTATTCAAATATCACAGATTATTATCTCTCGACCTCATTCTAAAATAAACTGAAAATAGATAATTTAGCTTCTCACTTTGGATATTCATTCTACAAATATTTGAAACACTTATATGTGTAAAGCATATAAGGCATATATGGCATAGGAATAGGAAGTATAATGAAGAATAGGCAGTTTCTAGATTCAGTAGGTTCAACATTTTTTTTTGTGTAATTCTCTGGTAACAAGCATAAGATTAACTTTCAGACTAATCTACCAGCATGAATTTTCTTAGAGAAAAAATGCATTGATAAATATTTAAACATTTTTGAAAATTTTAATAATTCTGTCAAATTATCACTGAGTATATGGTGAGATGTTAAAATAAAATATATGATGGTTTCTGTCTTAAAATATTTATTGTGGACATTAAGTGGGTAAGCACATTTTGATCAAACCATTCAATTTTAAAATTGTATTTATTTTTATTTTTTGCCCTGAATAAAGCAAAATCAAATTAGTTTACAAAATAATAAATACCTAAATATAATTATTTTGGAGATGAAAAATAGTATTTGGGCAAACTTAAACCATCAATTGATTTGCATATTATATGAATCAAGATAGATTCAGGAGCAGCTCATTTTATCTGATACTGAATAACATATATTTTAGTTGAAAAATAAGCTGAATATGAACTTACTTTACACTGGAGCAAAATGTGAAAAACAAAATGTTTTATGTAGCCAATATGTGACTCTAACCAGTAAATACCAGCTTCTCAGGAAGACAATGCTTTTTCTCTAATACTGACTTCTGAACAAAATAGGCTTTATAAATCTTCTCTATATATGACAATATCTTGAAGAACAATGCTAAAAGAAATGTAGTTTTAGTTTTATGGATATTTTAATGACTCAGTATCAGAAAGAGGATGACCATTGTTAAAAGAAAGTTTATTTAAAATGATTCAGATTTGAGGAAGATATAAAACATAACCTAGCCAATAATATAATTCTCTGGAGGTCCACTAAGATCATGCAATTACGATTAGAAAATTGCGGGAATGGGTGCATTACATACCCGTCAGTTATGTTTTTATGAATAATTACTTATCAGACCTGAACGTATGTTATGATTTGTGTAATCTCTGGTTATATTCTCTTGATAGAGCCTTGATTAGAGCACATTTGTGTAAATAATTGGGCAAACATTCATGTAAATCAAAGATCAAGTGGGGAAGTTAATATTCACTATTAAAAATTAAATTCAACTTGAATAAATTATGGTGTAATATGTGCTGGGTTAAATACATATACATTATATTTAATTTATAAATTTCATTAATACCTGGTAGAAATATATTGTCTTTAGGCTATTTTATGCTGAATATTATTTAACACATAAGACCATTCAAATAATTTATATCTAGGAAACAGAATAACTTACAGTTTAATGCTCAACAATTTGGTTGTCAGCATAAGGTTGACAGGAGATCAATTTTTTTCTCAACCAGAAAACTTCATCATCTCTAGAGAGCAACTATCTCATGACCTGTTATATTTTAATTTTTAATTGTATGGAATAAAAAAAGGAAAAATATCATTCTCTCCTAAAAATTCTATTTTGACTCCTTTTATAAGCTCGGGTTATTTTATTTAAAATATTATTATGAAACTAAATATGCTCTTATCATATGATCCAGAAGTTGCACTTCTTGGTACTTACCCAAAGGAGTTGAAAACATGTTCACACAAAAATCTGCACTTGGATGTTTATAGCAGCTTGAAGCAATCAAGAGGTCTTCAGTAGTAAATGCATATGTAAACCATGATACATCCACATAAATGGAATATTATTTAGCACTCGGAAGACATGAGCTATCAAATCATAAAAAGACATGGAGAAAATACAAATGCATATTATTAGGTGAAAGAAGCCAATAAGAAAGGCTACATAATGTATGATTCCAACCATAGTCATATGCCATTTAACAATAGCAATACCAAGAAATGTGAACTTAGGCGATTTTGTCATTGGGAAACTTCATAGAGTGCATTTACCCAAACCTAGATGGTATAGCCTACTACAAACCTAGGCTACATGGGCTAGCCTACTGCTCGTAGGCCATCAGCCTGTATAGCATATTACTGTGCAAAACAACACCAGATTAAACCAACAACAAGAGAAAATGATTGCATCAATAAATGCTGTAACACAGGAAGTATGGGACTGCTGCTGGTGTCATATGGCATACTGTTGGTCCTGGTGGAAATATATTACTTTTTTACAGTAAAAAATTTGTGTAAGGAGAAAACCTAAATCTAAAATAATGCTAAAATATTGTATAGTTAATACAGCCATTTACTATCATTATCCAGAATTATGTACTGTACATAATTGTATGTACTATATTTTATATGACTGCAGCACAGTATGTTTGCACCAGCATCACCATAAGCATGAACAGAATGAATTGTTCAGCTCCATTATAATCTTATGTGATCACTATTGTATATGCGGTTCATCATTGACTGAACCATTGTTATGTGGCACATGACTATATTTAACATTTTAGAAAAAGTAAAACTATACAGATAGTATAAAGATCAGTGATTGCCAGAAGTAAGGAGAGAGGGAGGGATGAATAAGTGGAGCACAGATAATTTTTAGGGGAGTGAAAATATTCTGCATGATACTGTAATGGTAGATACGTTATTATACATTTGTCTAAGCCAATAGACTTACAACTCCAAAAGTGAACTCTATTGTAAATAATGAATTTGTGGTGATAATGACGTGTCAGTGTAGGTTCAGCAATTGTAACAAATATATTACTCTGGTGAAAGATGTTGACAATGGGAGAGGCTATGAATGCCTGGGGGCAGGGTGAATATGGGAATCTCTGTACCTTCTATACAATTTTTCTGTGAACATAAAATTTCTGTAAAAGTCAACGAAAAATAAAAATTTAATCTAGTAAACATTTTTAAAGTTTTATATCAAATACACACACATTTTAAAAATATTTTTCAGCCAATAGTTTTAATATATTAAATATTATACTTATGACTTAGTATCTCATTGTTATATTAATTGTAAAGCAATGTGGTAGCTAAAAGGTGATTATTTAAAATTTAAATTTAGATGTTATTTTAATTGTGTATAAATAAATATAAATTTATTCTTTACCATAGATCATGACATAACATTTAGTATCACATTTATAAATTTTGAATAAAGTGCCTCATTAACAAAGATGTCTACCTTAATTGCTAATATGGTATACATGAATGGCAAATCATTATTGTAAGACTGTCACAAATAAACTAGTTATCACTGGCAATTCAGAGATTTTGTCAGCAGGGAATAATGGTTCTTTGATTATATGTTAAACATAAATAATTGTAGTTACTAAATAAATGGTCTGAAAAATATCACATTAATAATTGAGTAAATAACTTAAAATAGATGGTTTTAATAAAATAATTAGGGTGAATATTATGTAAATTCCATTTGGAAACAGTAGGAAAGAGAAATAGAGCAATATGGAGTTTATAATTACCTATATTTTACCTGTAGTTTATTTTTAATGTTCTTATTTAGGCTTTTTATAGCATTCTTGCTCTATTTTCTTTTCTGGTGTATGTTGTACATCTATGTTTGAGTACATTTTGGCAAGTGAAGGTGGTCTGTTGTCTTATAAGAGGTCTGGGCAAAGTGAGGAAACTTGCAAGACTTCAATTCCGTCACTATGTTGACTATAACAATTAATCCAAGAGCTCTTGACCTTGGCTTCATCAGCTGTAAAACAAGAGATTTATATTACATAGTTTCTCAAGTAATTTCTACCTTTGCAAGTCTATGACTTCTATGGATTTATATTTGAATCTTTAAGTTGTAAGGAAGTCACTGAAAATCCTTTGAGTAAAGCATTATTCTCTGTCCTCAATCTAACAATAGTTGTCATTTTTTTTTTTAACCTCGTTATCTCAAACACTCAACTCTTGAGTAATTAATTGCTACTATGTGATTAGGTTTTGGAAACAAAATCTTTTTCTCTTCTTTTTATTTTCTATTTTAAGTTCTACATCTGTATCTATTAACAGCATGCATTTGATACTACATAAACGCAACACCAGGAAAATATTTACCATACTGTGAGTGCTACATGTCTTCCAAGCACTGTACATAGCACATGTAAACTTTATGTGCAATGCTTACAGCCACTCTGAGTGATATTTATTTACACTTAACCCTTTGCACTCGCTTGCTTTTTTCTCGATTCCTTTATTCTACTCGGGATTTAATTTTTTAAATACCCCAGATTTTACAAAGCGTGGCAGTAGAATAAAAAACTGGAGTTTCTTTTCATACAAACTTATTTATTTGGATTTTTTTATATTTCAAATTATTGATACATTCAAAGAGTATAAAAAGAGCTGCTACCGATGCTAACCGTGTCGAGTCACACTCGACATCTGAGTGCAAAAGGTTAAAAATAAAAAAAACAAGACTAGTAAGAGCCAGATATCATTAAGTTGCAGGGACAAATGTAGAATTATGTCTGCCTAATTCAAAAGTTGTATTTCTTTCTACTGTACCACACTGAATTTGAGTCACTATTAAAAATTGAATGCAAACATTGTCTCAAAGCATTTGTTGATAAAGGATTTTAAGGCAAGCCATTTAAGTTTTATTGAAAAGCAAAGCTTATTTTAATTTTGATGCCACAGGGTAATTGTGAATGTGCCTTTTTTCCAGGCTAAATTGGGTTATAAGCTCCTTGGGAACAGAAACCAGGGTGATCAGAATGATCTCCTTCCTTCTCAGCACTTAGTCTCATAAAGAATATGCTAGCTCCTTTTGGTGCATAAACATATGTGTTTTAAAATAAATCTATTTAAGACAATTTTAAAAGAACATATTTGACTAAGGAAGATTTTTGTTATCACAAATTGTCAGTGAAAGAACATTGGTTTGAGTTTATGGGATGTAATACTCAGCATGAGAGTAGGACCCAGCAGTAAGATTTGGAGTTTAATGACACAAATACACAGAATGCCATCTTCTGTGGACTTGTCTGTTTGCTGCATAGTATTTTTTTTTACATGTTTTCCTTCGGATTTTTTTTCATCAAGGTCTTAAAATCCTTTACATCTGTCAAATGACATTGGGTTTATAGCGGGAGAGATGAATATATAAATTACTGCATTGCTTTTCTCAATTCATATGACTTCTAATCTTTGTTTGCATGATATGCTTTGTTGGATACATTAATTGTGTATGAATAAATATAATAAGCATTACTTAATGTAAAAAATATGTTTCAAATGTACCATTTCCATAGCTATGGTCCTTCATCCTACTTATTTGTATGAATGTCTTAGCTTCTTTAATAACGTGTTTTGTTTTGTTTTTCAGATTTTTGTACAAAGCACAAGATCTTGGATATCACAGGCCCTTAATAAATACTTCACATGAATTAGTGTGAAATTGCCATGAACCTCAGAATATCAATTCTGTTGATATTGCTTAATGTAGACAAGGCCAAGTTTATATCTAGGACTTTCATTTGGAAATTATCAAAGTGATTATCTTTATCTTCTTGCTATGTTGGTCACGTGGTCTCTCTTTAAAAAATCTTGGCACAATTTTTCTCCTAACACTCAGTTTTCTGGCATTTTAGAGTTCAGTACTTGTTCTTTTTAAACAAAAATAAAATAAGTGCTTGTAAACCCCACAATCCCTTGTTCCTGTTAAAAAAACGCATATGTGTGAACTAATTCACAGCAAAATGGAGAGACTGAAAGCTTAATTAATGTCTAAAATTTGTTTTTATTTTGATATTAGTTAAATTAACTAAATTAATATTTGTTGTTGTTGAATTTACATTTGAGATGTTCAAAACTCTCATATTGTGTCACACTAATTTTTTAGTACCTGATATAGTCATAACTTCCATGTACTTCTGAAAACCCCCTTAACTATTAATAAAAGCCCTATAATTTGATTATGTTAAAATAAAATAAAGTAACACAGTATTTCTTCAAATCCAGCATGTATAAGAAGCTGAGTTTATAAGCACACCACATACAAAGTATTGTTTTAAATAAGTCAATTCAATCCTTAATTAAAAAAGAAACATTTTTATAAACATACAAAGTACATGTCATGGAATTTAATAAACCTATAAGCAAATTAATGACCCCAAAGAATATTTTTCATGCATATAATAAAATTATTATCTTAAAGCATGGGTGAACATGCAGCCATCCAAGGCTCAGAATTAACTCACTTACAATCGGGATTTTTCTATTACCAAATTTGAGTGTTGTTGTAACACCAGTACACTCTAGTTTTTTGGCTTCCAATCATTTATAACAAATATGTCACATTTCATCCACTTGGATTTTAAAGACTCAGTGCATGTATTACTTGTGTTAAGTTAGGGAGACTCAGCCAAAACCAGTTTGGCTCAGTGGATAGAGCGTCCGCCTTCGGACTGAAGGGTCCCAGGTTCGATTCCGGTCAAGGGCATGTACCTTGGTTGCGGGCACATCCCCAGTGGGGGGTGTGCAGGAGGCAGCTGATCTATGTTTCTCTCTCATCGATGTTTCTAACTCTCTCTCCCTCTCCCTTTCTCTCAGTAAAAAAAAAAACACAATAAAATATATTAAAAAAGAAGGTTAGGGAGACTCACTTCCTTGGAAAACAATTGGGACGGGGTTAGAGAGTCAGTCCTTCCTGTTCAGCATCAACAATAGAGTCTTCTATGTACACTAAGGCCATTTAGCAATTAAACATT
Organism: Eptesicus fuscus; assembly: GCF_027574615.1. Classification (NCBI taxonomy): domain Eukaryota; kingdom Metazoa; phylum Chordata; class Mammalia; order Chiroptera; family Vespertilionidae; genus Eptesicus; species Eptesicus fuscus. The sequence goes on from NC_072474.1 coordinate 97,867,664, forward strand.
CATGTTTAAAATATTTACCCTCAAAATACAGTATGAAATGGAGTTCATGGGGTGGCATCGTATTACAGGAGAGGTCTGATACTCCCCCTGGGTTAGTTGCAATGAGATGGCCTCACTCAGTCACCCCTGCTCTGAGTTTGATAGGCCAACTCTGGCCACCTAACTGTTAGGTTTGATGGAGCAATTGAGTTGATACCCTCCACCCAGGAACTGGCTTTTCAGGTCATTTCACTATGAACATTCTCTTTGCTGAAGACCACATTTCACTTGAGGTGACTACATTCTATTATCTCCGCTCCGAGTATGCATAAAGAAGTCTCTGCCCAGAAAAATCCCGCCAAAAGTCCTTTAAAGGCCTCTGACTCCCCTCACTGGGTGCTGGAGCCATCCAGGCTCAGCCACCTGGTGTGCAGATGATGGAATAAATTCGTAATCCCTCACCACTCTAGCCTCGTGCATTCCTCCTTTGGTGACCTAACACTAGAGACCTAGTGTCTATGATAAACAAAAAGGACACTAAGGTGGTAAGGAAGGTTTGATCTGGTAGTGGGACTGCAATAGGAAAGAGGGTCCAGTGTGAACTGAACTCAAATCTGTGAGACAGAAGGTTAAGGTTGGCACATGCCAACAGAGAGTCCCTGAGAGTGGTTAAAAGGGGTTAGTCCAGGTGATTGCATTTGTTGACTGCTGCTCATCTAGAGGAGAGATGAACTTCTGCATTTATGAATGAAGGCAATGGTGTAAGTTGAAGAGAGGAGCCCATCTTAGGCCTTACCCTCCCACAGGCTCTGGGAAAGTCTGAGTTAGCTTCTGGGATGTTTGCATTTCAGAGAGCCAGCTCTCAGGTCCTCCAGGAAACAGTTTTGGGTGGCGATTCAGCTCTCAAAGGGCAGAGGAAGAATTTCAAATTGCCAGATGTCTAAAGGGTCGGCTCCAAGAGACGGTTTAGAAGCTTACCAGGCTCTCCTGAAGTCTTAGCTGAAACAAATAGTGAAAATTCCTGGTAACACTGAGCTTTCTCAGGTAGGCATTAAAAAAAAATGTTTTTATTGATTTTTAAAAAGAGAGGAAGGGAGTGGGATAGAGAGATAGAAACTTGTATGGGAGAGAAACATCACCAATAGTATGCCTCCTGCACTCACCCCTCCTGGGGATCAAGCCCTCAACCTGGGCATGTGCCCTGAATGGGAATCGAACCTGAGACCTCTGGTTCCTGGGTCAGCACTCAGCCACACTGGGCAGCGAGGCTCAGGCAGGCATTTTAAAGGGGCCCAGGGTCATCTTAGGAGCAAAGTTTTAAGTTGCTAGAAGCCACTCTAGACTTTGGTCAGGTCTTGTTGTCTGCTGAGAGATTTTGCAGTTCTCAATATTATTAGCATTTGTTAGATACTTTTCCTTTCATAACATTTTATTTAGCTAGTGTATCTCAGGGTTAGTTATGAGTTACAACTAGAACAAAGTGAAGGTGGTAGTAGATTAAATACAAAGTAATGCATCTGTTAACACATACACAAAAAAAGCTGATAATTCCACCCCAAATACCTGCCCCCACCCCCAATGTTTCTGGTTTATTTGTTTGACTGAATACTGCATTGTTTGGGTTTTCATCCTTTAATCAAAATTTTAAAAGTTTATATGTGTTCATCCTGCCACTGTTCACCTGTGTGTCCAACTGTAAGACCAAGAGTTGAGCAGGAATAGTCCAGGATCCTATCAACGGCTTCAACGTTAAGTCTTTACCGGAACTGGGAGAATATTCTTAGCATCCATGCCTCTTCTCTTTGATCCAATAGGTTAAGTGTTTTGATTAAGTGATCATTATAAAACAGGTTACGCTTTGCAATTCTGTGAATTTACGAATCTAAAGACTTTGTTAATTCTGCCCATATGCTGTAAAGTACACTAGCGGCTGTATGGCACACCAAAAGATGCTGCTTCCCCCCAAATTTAAGAATTAAGTGAGGCATGGTGGCTTTATGGAGATTCTTTTTGTGGGCGTGGGACTATATTGCTTACTTCAGAATAACTGAGATCAGTCACCAGGATACCTTCAATTCATTCAAATATTTGGAACATTTCTTTTTCCACTACCCAAAGGTAACATAATTTATTTTTTAAGTAGGTATTTATAACTAGAATACATTATTCATTCATTTGTTTAGTCACTCATTCATTTAGACATTTTTTTTATTCTACAGCTTTTAAATTTTTTTTGATTAGTCTCATTATATTTTACTGACTAAAGATATATAACTTTTTAACCAATAGCAATTGTCTATATTTTTTGCAAATCTACATATACAGGCATACAGAGTGAACATTTGGATCATAAATTATGGATAATCAATACATTGACTTCACTTTGTACTAATCATTTTTTAAATTACCCAAATATGACAGCTATTTTAATGCTTTTATTTTCAGTATTTGCCTCATCTAGTGGGTATGAACATAAAAATACATTAGCTACTTTTTATGTATGTATTTTTCCTGATTAAAAAAATCATACATATTCATTGAAGAGAATTAGGAAAATATGGTAAACACATAATGCAAATATTTCCAAAGAAAAGATTAATACAAAGAGATAGCATACGATTACATATTAAAATCTTTATATTATCTCCATTTCCAATGAAATGATTTCAACTCAGAGACACAATTTGCAGAATACTATTATAGAGTATCGGCCCAGGAAATGTAACTAGAATTGTCCTAGTGAGTTATAAAAAAGAACAATTGATCCTCTAAAGCACACATTGGATGTGTCAGTCAATTCTGTATGCCCAGAATTTTACACAGCTGTGACTATTTTGTTTTTACTTACATGAATTCCTCAGTCTCCGTCTCTTTTCCAATATCTAAGCATCCATAATTAAGCCCAGCAAGTTGTAATTCTCTCTCTTGGATCTTTCATTCATCTTGGCCCTGGCTATATGATTTGGATGTTACTTGTCAATTATTATACTGCTTCTCTTTAATCAGCTTTGCTTCCTTACTTTTAAACTAAGCCTTCTTATGTATGATTCTCCGAGCTGGACAATAGACAAGAGGTTTAATAAATGCTGTATTTTTTTAAGGGTCGTTTGATGAATCCCCGAGTCTTCTAAAGAGAGGAATGGGGTCATGAGACAAAGAACAACAACAAAGACCTTTTTACTCCCTTGGACGAGATGTAATTTCACCAGAAATTGAGTTCAAAGAGCTTTAGATAATTGTGTAAAGTGGAAAATACCAGTTCCACTCATACACTTTCTTAACAAAAGTTTGACGTTGATGCTGGGTTTGTGATATGCACATTTCATTTAGAAATATTTAAAATAATCACAACAGTACATTTATCCTATTTTTGTCAATACATTTAATATGTTTTCTTTAAAAAAACAAAATTAGCCCTACTTGGTTTGGCTTGCCCTACTTAGTTTGGCTCATTGGATAGAGTGTCAGTCTGCAGACTAAAGAGTCCCAGGTTCGATTCCAGTCAAAGGCACATGCCCGAGTTACGGGCTCAATCCCCAGTAGGGGACATGCAGGAGGCAGCCAATCAATGATTCTCTCTCATCCTTGTTATTTCTATCTTTCTCTCCCTCTCCCTTCCTCTCTGAAATCAATAAAAATATATTTTAAAAAATTTAGATGATCTCTGAGGATCTGGGTGAGTCTATGGAAGGAAATCAATCATGATATGATACATGTGAAGAGATAAAATTGCCAAGGAAACAATCAGATATGAAAAGCCTTCAACATACCAAGGAAGGTCATGGTCTAGACTGTATATTTTAATTTGGAACATTAACAATACATAGTGATTCAAAATAAAATACAATATAGATAATGTTAATTCACTTTTAGTTTGTTTTATTTATTTTTGGCTTAGATGAATCTAACTGTTACCATACCATTTGATAGATATGTTACATCTATCAAATGGTATAAGGTTGTATGATAACATTGTGTTCCAATAACTTTATTAGGTTGAGAGCATGAATATAGATCCCATATACTTAAAAGTTATACAGACCATGGCTATCATGAACTAAGGACACACTATGCATCCACAGAGGTGATGGGTATTACTTCACAGACATCCGTGGAAAGCGGAGTCAATAATGAATAAGGTAATGTATATGGGTTCAGCAGTTTATGTATCTTCCTCCCATAACAATTAAAATTTATATTGCATAATATCTGTATCACAGAATTATAGAAGTTGAAATTACATGTTTTTAAATCAGTGCAAATTTCCTGATACTTAGTAAACACTCAGTAAAATTTGGGTATTTTATTGAGAGAGTTTTTTCTAGAGGATAAGTGTAACTTCTCACTTTCCCTCAAAAACTAAGAAACATAAACCTTCCCACTACAGTAGTTTTAAGGTCACGGAATAGATACAGGAAAACCATCCTCTGGGAAATCCATAGTAGTGGCAAACATTTGGTTAAAGTATCTTAAAGGAAACTAGACCTCCGCTAGTTCAGAACAATTAATAATATAGACAATTATGGATACTGAAACACTTGATGTAGAGTCTCTATTTAAATGATGATTTTTATGATGTTATAGACAAAAAAAAAAATGGTTAGTTAGTGGAATCGAAGTTTCTTGAGAGAAGCCAGTACTGGAAAAAGGTGCAGCTGGGGTCCCAGGAGCAGGCCAGTGTCCTGAGCTGCCTTTCCATGTTACAGTCAGGAATAGCTCAGTATACAAATTAGTTAAAGTCTATTAGTCCATGTGTGGAGGCCCACATGGCCATAAGCCACGTGAGCCATGGGGGAACACATCTCCTGCCATCAGCCCAAGATTCCAGTGCAGGGTGGGGGGCGGGGGGCGGGGTGGTAAGGAGAAGGAATCAGGGAAACACGTGTGCTTTTTTGTACATATGCTTGTTAGTTCCTGACAGGTCCTTTTGAAAGGAGTTTTAGGGGTAAAATAGGCAGGTTTAGGGAGTTTTAGGAACAAAGAGGGTCCATGGGGGAGGACTGCATATAGGTAAGGGCTTAGAGCTGCCAGAAGGCATACATTCACAGAGAAAAAAACTAAAAGCGGGGTGGGTGGGGGGAGCTACAGGATAAGGGGAGAAGAAGACATCCATTCACAAAAGATAGGGGAAAGCCACAGGGTATGGACAGAAAGAGGATAGAGAAATGGGAGAAAGAGGAAAACAGATTTTCACAGGAGATAGAGAATTCTACCACTGAAGAGGGAGAGAAAGAAGGAGGCACCGCATGGGGTTGGGTTTTGAAGCTGATATTCTGCCAATTATAAGGGAGTATGAAAAAACAAACAAAAAACACTGCAGCCTTTATAAACCTTAGCAAAAAAAATAAAAATAAAAAAATCCTAGTGCGTTACCCCCTTGGGACCCCCTCCCTACATGGGAGTCTGTGTTTGCTTCCAATACATTTCCACCCTTTTCATCTACCACCTTTTGTCCGTGGCTTCATTCTTTGAATCCATCTGGACAAGGACCTGGGAAAGATATCATCCTTGCATCCTGCTCAGGAAAACAACCCAGGTCACTTTCAAAAAATGTTGCCTTAGTAACATCTTTGGGATTGAATTTTACATCTTACTGTCTTGTGATTGGTTATGTGCAAGTTGCCTGTCTCAGCAACATCCTTATATTTTAAAGTTTGTGCCTTCCCCGCCCAGTTGGGGTGTCTTAGTAACTCCAGCTAGTTGGGTTCCTCCTCCCATGGTCCCACCCTTATCTACCTGGCTTCTGTCTGTCTCCTCACTTGCTTGTTCTCACTTGGTCATCATTTATTGCCATAGTAGCAGACAATCAACATCTATACCTGTAGTGATTCGTAACATCAACTTAATCGACTAAAGATAGAGTTAGTTCCTATATAAAGACTTCTCTGCAGGCAGCATAGTTTACTGGGGAAAGAATATGATAAGAAGCCAGTAATAAAGCTTAGGACACAGTCTGAAATACTCATTTTGTGATGTTGACAATTTAATATGGACCCTCTAGTCTAACCTCTGTTTTTAGAAGAATAAGTCAGTTTAGGCGTTCTTTAATTAAGTATTAAGTTACGCCCTGGTCTGTGTATGTTCCCATATGCCAAAGTTGTGGGTCTGATCTACAGTTAGGGCACATACAAGAATGAACCAGTGAATGCACAAATAAGTGGGACAACAAATTGATGTTTCTCCCTCCCCACTTTCATTCTCTCTCTCTCTTTCTCAAACCAATAAATGAAAATCCACTTAAAACTATAAAGTCAGATAATGTTTGTGAACATTATGTCTCTGCCTTTAAAAAGGATGACCAGTGTCTTCAGGGACCCGCTGTTCTATGGCCTTAACACTACAAACTTACCTTAAAATTCTGTTCAGAAAAATTGGTTAACAATTCATTGTTTCTATTTATAGTGACTGCGCCTGAAGAAGTTTAAATCTTTGCACATTAGTGGAGAAAGGCTCCAGGGAAAAATGGTCAAGAAAGAGGAAAATAACAAAAAGGCCCTCAGGCCAGCCATTGTTATGCCACTGAACCTGCAGAAGTCTAAATAATAGTCCTGGGCAACCACCAAAGCCTCCAGGTTGTTCTGTAACTAATGACTTATGGCCGCTGAATCAGCTGTGCGGTGTTGTTTCATTCTGACTAGTTTTTGCTGTTGTTTTTTATAAGTTGTATAGCGAGTAGAATACAACCACGCGATTCAAAACAGAACTGGTAAAAAAAAAAAAAAAGTCTTGCTTCCACACTTGTCCTCAATTTTTCTGGATCATGACCCTCCGTTACAGATAAACTCATGTATTGGTTTCTTTTTTAAACTCCCAGAGTATGTATGTTTTTACTGTTTTATGTAAAACATGAGATAGTTTACCCTTTGTTGGATACCTTGCTTTTTCACCTATCATTATATTTTGGTGGTCTTTACCCATCTGTACCTAAAAAGCCTCCTTAATCTCCATATATTTGTGCATTTGTGTGTGCATGTAATATTTTAAAATTATTTGATTTTAAAGTTGTGGTACGATTTATTTCACAGGTACCTGCTGGTGTGCATTTAAATTGCTTCCAGGATTTAGTTATTGTGAACAATGCTGTGATGGGTAAATGTGTAGATTGGGTGTTTCAATTCTGTGCATCTTTATCCCTTCCTAAATGTCTAATGTGTATGTTGTATCTCCACAATAAATTCCTGGTAGTGTAATTACTGAGTTAGAAGGTATGTATAGACATTGTTATAGACCTAGTCCTAGACCTAGATCAAAACCTATACACACACACACACACACACACACACACACACACATATATATGTACACACACACATATATATAATTTAAAATACTATATACATTATCTTATTTTTAAATTTAAAAAATATTAAAACTCAGACTAAATAAGGTTAAGAAACAGTATTATATTTTCAAAAATTTTGTAAGATTTTCAAAAGAAAATTTTTGAAATGGAAGATCCTGGATTTTACTCCTGCCTGTCTGACTCCAGACCTGAGATGTTAAACACCTTGCACTTGATTGCATTATCTAAAAATGCATTTGTATAGTCAAGGTGATGCCAAAATGGTGAGCCGAAGTTCACCCTAAATCGTGTCTCATGAAGTTGAAGAATAAATTTGCAGACCAGAAGATTTAAGCAAAAGGGTGGACAATTATTATATAAGTGGGTACAAACTCCACACACAGGGAGTGGGGCCCCAAAATGGGTTGCCACTGAAGTTCACTTGACTAGGGGTTTTATTTGCTATGGTCCCATTCTTTGTCTATCTGTGTCATTCTTTGATTGGCTTCTTCTACCTTCCTCACCTAGTAACAATTTCAAAACGCATCCGGTGCTTCCTCCCCTTTCTTCCCTCCTTCTCCTTCATCTCTGGTAATATCGTGCACCTGCAAGATAAACATCCTTGCAGTTTGGAGTTCAGTCCTGCTTGGCCCTGCAATTATGCCTGCATTTATTCCTTCTTCTGCCACCCCTATCTCTTGTAACCTTTTGCACATGCAAGATAAAGATTCTTGTCTTGTGGCATCCTGTTTTTCTCCAAGACCAGCATTCTTGTGGTTGTAGTTGGCTCCAATTGTCACATCCCTATTTCCTCCTTTCTTTCACCCCTTACCCCATCTACCTAACCCTATTTCTAACTCCTCTCGAAGGTTCAAATGTGTTCCATTTAGACATTCAAAACTCAAATCTGACCACACGAGACTCAGATACAGTAAAGACTTTGTGAATACATGCAAATTTTGTATAAATATATAGACAAGTTGAAAGTTATGGACACCTTCAGAGAATTTCTGCATGTTCCAAAGACGTCTAAAAAGTCCACATGTATGATTCATAAAGAAATAGATAACTACTATAGCTAAAGCATGGCAAAAATCTCAGAGGCATACAAATGCTTGAAATAATCTGTGGCACGGCTATGCATTTAACAGAAATATGATCTTGATAATGGAACTGAGGAGACAGAAGGAAGCTAGTTAGACATGGGTGGGGCCATGGGAAGGGAAAGTAGAACCCAGCTAGGCAGAGTTACTAAGACACCCCAACTGGGTGGGGAAGGAAAAGTGCATGTGAGGAATGGACTTTAAAAATGTATGGATGTTACTAAGACAGACAGCCTGAAGATAACCAATCACAGGACAGTAAGTTACAAAGATTAATCCCAAAAATGTTGCTAAGGCAAAATTCTTTGAAAGGATCAATCACAAACTAACAAGCATATCTGTATATATAATCTGTATATATAAAGAGGTAATATGCAAATTAGGCCAGGACGCCATAACAGTCACCACCAGCTCAGGAGGAGGCTGCATCACGATGGCTCAGGAGGAGCTGCATGTGCAGATGGGCAGGACGGGACTGCTTGCCGCTCCCAGCCCCAGTAGACACACACCAGGGGTGGGGTCATGCTCCGAGCAGCCGCAGCAAGGCTCGGAGCACACCCTCGTGGGTGGCGGTGGTGGCCAGAGCAAAGCAGCCCCAGTCCCAGATGCCTGGCGGTGGCTGGAGCGAAGCAGCCCGGGTTCCTGGGTGCCAGAGGGAAGCCGGTGCCAGCAGACAGGGGAAGGAAGGCCTATTCTTACACGAATCTTCGTGCATCGGGCCTCTAGTATACAATAAAGTTGCATGCTTCCACTCTCGTTTCCCCTGGCAGAGCACACAATGGATACTTGATGTTCCTGTTGTGGGGGGGCATGCACATCAGGCATGTGCTTATGGCCATGTGGGCTTCCACACATGGATGAATAGACTTCAATTAGCTTGGATGCTGGACTACTCCGGACCGTAGCATGAAGGAAGCTCTGGACACTGGGCTGCTCCTGGAACCCCAGCTACACCTTTTCCAGGACTGGCATCTCCCAATAAACTTCGGTTCCACTAACGTTCTTGTCCATGACTTCATTCTTCGATTTTGGGAGACAACAAACTTGGACTTAAACACCCTACATTTTGGTTTCAGAATGAAGAATAGAAAAAATTAAGTTTTTATGAAAAATTTTGGGCAACAAAAAAACCTGTTTGGTAAATTCTTAGTAAAATTGTGGTTTCCCTAGGCCAGGGTGGCTCCGTTGGTTGGGCTTCCTCTGGTGCACAGAAAGGTTGCTGGTTCGATTCCTGGTCAGGGCACATGCCCAGGTTGCAGGTTTGATCCCCGATAGTGGTCATGCAGGAGGCAGCCCATGTGTGTTCTGCTCTCACATCAATGCTTCTCTCTTCCCCTTCCTCTCTCTCCCAAAATCAATAAACTACTTTTTTAGAAATTGTGGTTGACTTTCATTATTTTCTGTAAAATATACTTTGCAATAGAGGATCCTTTCTGACCTTCCTATAAAAACGCAATAAAACAGATCAACTAAACAAGTATGAAAACTGTTGTTTTCCCCTACGCTCTGGTTTAGTGGGGGTCTCTTGTTTGCCATAAGGCAGATCCAAATGTGACTGGGACTTCTCAACCTGTTAACTATTTCCCAGTGTTCATATAACTGAACATGAGAATCAAACCGTGCCCATTGTTCAGTGTGTTTGTTGAATATGGAAAGCAAATATTCTTCAATAAACTTTTTGGCTATACTTACCAGCATGACTTGTTTTGTTTTTAATCCTCATTAATGAATTGACACTTCTATTTTTTCAATAAACTTAAATTTACACATATTAATGCTCATGGCATAGCATTAAAATAAAAGCATTTCAAAACATATATTGGTTTTTGATTGCCAGGTTCCAAGTTGTCTATGTGAAAGATATTTGCACATTGTAGCCAAAAGCAACATTCAGATGAAAATTTAGATTGAAAGCACCTCTACTATATTATGACCTTGGTGCATTTGTCAGTGTTGAAGTACATTATTCTCATTTTTTTTCTCTTTGCCCACCACATTAGCTTCACTGATGAAGAAATTAGAAACTATAAAGCATTCAATAATTACATGGGCATGCCATTCCAAAAGGATTTGGCACAACTCTGAAAGCACTTGCATCAAATAAATTAAAATTGAATGATGTATTGCTTATATCTGCCAAGTGTTCTGCAAATATGTTCATTAGGGGAAAAAAAAAAAAACAAATGTAGTATTTTTGTTTTTGTTAGGAATGTAGTAATTCCCACATATATTTCCTTTAATTTTGACCCACATTTCTAGAAAATGCTGCTAAATATTTAAACAATTGAAACAATGTTTTGTTTAAAATCAATGTATGCTGCTTTTATGGATGTTCATATTTGTATATGCCCGGGTGTGTGTGTTTTGTCTTTTAGCATGACATGATGGATTAGGCTAATAGGAACTGAAACAGTCTTTTGGTGTTTTGGGTTATGTTTGTCTGGCTAGGAGTTAGGGTATATTTACTGTTTGTTGAAACTGTAGGTTTCAGAGATTTCATTTTCCTTCTTAAGTAGTCTGAGCTTTGAAGAACTTTTCTCTGAATTCCCACTATTATACAAGAGCCCTGTGGATGCATTGCTAAGAGGCTGGGAGAGGGAAGGTATCCAGTCAAGCTATCATTATGATTTAGTCTTTTGACTGATCTGTGCCCCTATTTTGTGACCTTCACAAGTGCTTTGTAGCTTTCCCGTCCCTCCTTAGCTGAGGCAGAAAGGCTAGAGGGGGCTGGAATTGAGTAATGTCCCTTCGCCTACATTGCACAAGGCTCTCACGAAATCTTCCCTCTCTCTGGGTAGGACTTCCTTGTGGAGAACACATTGGGTTTATGTCAAAATGGTTACCTTTCCTGCAGGTATATATCAAATGGTTACTTTTTCCCCTTTCCCTGGCCAAATGAAAGAGGGTTTTTCTCTATCTTTATTGGGAGAACTTTGTGGGTGTTTTGAAGATAAGACTTATAAGTATAGGGCACCTCCTCAGTCTGGGCAACCAGGGATTTTTATCTCTCAAGCGAGTTCACACTCAGCTTCCATCAGTTTATTAAAATGACTGATGAGAGACTAAAGAGACTTCTGCATCAGGGAAGCTGATCTGTATGTGCTCCCTGAATTCACTTGTCTTTCGAATTTCAGGGTCACAGCTTGTCCCGTGACCTCAATTCTCTGGTGGTTCCATGAAATGTTGTTGTACTTCAACTTGTTCAGTTTTGTTTCTTGTTGTGAGGCTAGAAATGATGATTCACAGGCTGTGTGTTGGAATGGAAACTGGAATCTAAGTGATATTTTCAAACAACTTGAAAATAGTAATGCTTTAAAAATGTCGAGTAAAATAAGTGTTTCAGTCAAGTATGTCAAATGTGATCTCAGGATTTAGTACTTCTTAGCATTCTTATTATCCAGAGGGCACCTGTTTTCAAAATGTCCAGAATTAAATTAAATGAATATAATAATAAATAACAACCATCAAAACATTTAATAGATATTAATTGCTTACTTGGGATCACATTAGAGTGAGAGACATTTTCTAGGTTGGTTCTAGACAACTCTTCTGCCCTTGAAACCTTGAGTTTTATATATGACCTTTGTCTTATATATTAACTTATAGAAAAGAAGAAAAGATATATCCTGAATACAGAAAATAATGTAATTCATAATGAAAACCCAAAAGTATCTCTCAAAGCAGTGATAGTAAAAATACTATCTTTGGTGACTTTATAAAATATACTAGAGGCCTGGTGCACGACATTCATGCACAGGTAGGGTCCCTAGCCCTGGCTGGCGATCAGAGCCAATTGGGGCCTTCCAGCTGCCAGCCAGGGCCTTCCTTTGTTCCTCACCACCTCCTGGTGGTCAGTGCACGTCATAGTGAGTGATCGAACTCCCAGTCTCCTGGTCGAACTCCCCAGGGGACACTTTGCATATTAGCCTTTTATATATATAGATGATTCTAATAAATGCTAATACTTTGCTGTGCTTAAGACCATTTTATTCCAAAACATAAATAAATCTAGTTAATTCCAAAGATAAATTTCTTCATGAATAACATAATACAAATGCTTAGCAAGCCAGAAAAAAAATTAACATAACATAATGTTGTTTACAGCACAAAATGCCAATAAGAGCTCACAGGTATCTTTCCTTAAAATTTAAGCTCATGAATTTTCCTTAAGAATTCAGAATTAATGAGGCATTGAGATACATTATTAACCACTTTCATAAATGATTTCCTGCAAAAAAGGTAAATATATCTAAGACCTACTAAGAGTAACAGCCAATGAATTTTTTCAGTTAAATGTGATCTTTCTTAAGTTATGTTATGGGTTCAAGTGATATGTATATATTACTATTTTGTTAATATTTAAGTTTTATAGTAAAACAATGATTTTTAACCTCCACATCTAATATCAAAAATAAAAATTTTACTTTATTTCTTACAAGTATATTTTATTAGGACATTTTCATTTACTTGGCAAGCATATTGAAACCAAAATGTGGGTGTTTGAGTCTGAGTTCCTTGTCTGGCAAAATTAAAGAATGAAGTCACCGATGAAAATGGTTATTGGAACTGAAGTTTATTGGGAGAATCCGTCCTGGAAAAGGTGGAGCTGGGGTTCCAGGAGCAGGCCAGTGCACGGAGCTTCCTTCCCATGTTACAGTCAGGAGTAGCTCAGTATACAAATTAGTTAAAGTCTATTAGTCCAGGTGTGGAGGCCCACATGGCCATCAGCCACGTGGGTACAAGAAAATGCAACTCCTGCCATCATCCCAAGCACCTAGTGCACAGGGGAGAGAGAAGGAGAAGCGTGAGTGCTCTTTTGTTTTTATGCTTGTTAGTTCCTGATTGGCACTCTAAAGGTATTTAGACCCTCTGGTTGGAAATAAAAGCAGAAATCTGTCAATTAGATTGTCATTTTTTATAACTTTATTTTGATTTTTTCCATTAATCTGCTATATTTCTTGTGTGTGATGCATCTTACCATGATAATTATATATTTCTTTTCATTTATTACTTCTTGAGATTGTATGTATAGAAATTGCAAACTCATGTCTATGTTTAATTATGAAAATGTATAATTATCATCATTTTGAATATTGCTTTTTCTAATTTATTTTCCTTCTTGAACACTAATTAAACTTAGAGTAAACATTATCACTTTCTCCTCTACGTTTCTCATGTCCCTTAAGCGCGTATCCATATGTTGTTTTCCCTCTGCCCTCTGGGCAACATTTTCTCTTTCATATGTATTCATTCCGTTCATTCTCTCTGTGTCTACTATTTTTTAGCTGATATAGTGGATTTTACTTTAATTATTAATATTTCAAGAAGTAATTTTTTAAATATGTAGGTCTACTGAAATGCTGACATTTCTTCTTAGTGCATTTTCTATTCTGACTTTGTCTCATGAATGTTATTTAACACATTAATGTAATATTGTTCAAATATCATGTTTAATTTAGGAGATGATTCCTCTTACTTTTTGTAACTGACAATTCCCTTCATACTCAGTTATTTTCTTGTATATGTTATCATTTTTAATTTTGAACTTTTCATTATGGAGGGGTCCTTTTCTGAATTGGTCATGCACTGTGAAAGTGTCCGGATAGCAATTTTAGGTTTACATCTCTTGCAGCTCTAGCTTTCAAATGGTACTGGAATAATTTGTATGCTAATTTCTTGATTTAGGTTTACGATCCATGCAGTTTCTGTAATTTGGAATGCATATAGATATAGCGTTTAATTTCTCACACATAAACTTGGGTTAGCATCACTTTTATAGGATTTTATTATTGACAATTGCTTTTACTTTTATTTCTAAGTCTCTAGAAAGAGAAATGGCTTTCTTGCTTGTTTGGCACATTGGTGGTCATAGTATTGATAGTTGGATTTTGTTTTATGGAGGGTTTTGTTTGGGTTTAAGATTCAAGTAGCATTGTTAAGCTATGGGATTTACATATGTAGAGAATTCCAGATCCTAGATCACTTGAATAGAGACCATGGCTGCTATTGTGAAGTTTTATTAAAGTACTTTTCCCTGTTGCTTATCTGGGTGTTACATTTTTTCCCCAACATCCATGACCCAGGTCAGTTTATTGCTTTGATTTTGAGTTTCCATTTTATATCTAATCAATAGGGACTTCTATGTCTTTATTTCAGTACTAGGCATGTGTCTAAACTACTTTTCATGTTGTTTGCATCATTTCTATTATGTTTAATTGATGTGTAGCTCCTCAATTCACCATGCTATTGAAAGTTGATTTTAAACTCTACACAGGATGGGACAAAAGTAGGTTTAGAGATGTTCGTTTGAAAAATAATACAATAATTAATAAATAGTAATACAAGAATAAACTATGTTTTGCATACTCACAATTGTAAACTTACTTTTGCTGCACCCTGTATTATATGACCTATAGTATATTCTGGAGATCATAAACATTCTGACATGTCTTGCTCATTGGGTAAGTTGTTTATGATCTCAAGGAACTGGCTAACCTTGGGAAGGTTAAGCTTTCCAGAGTCAGCAAGTCCTTAAAGCCAAAGCATCAGTGGGGAAAATAAAAGAAAACCTGGTAAATGAAGTGATGTTCTGGAAGGTATACACATTTATTTTTAAATAAATTTACTTATGTTTTTGAAATAGAACATTACAATTTATGTTCTGCCTCATTTCAATCAATGGGGTTTAGTGAGTCCTGCCACTGGATAATGGCTGATAGTTGTTTTTTCACATGTTGATAACAAATGCAGCCAACAAACATTCCCAAGGGTTTTCATTAAGTCAAATATCTTGGTAAGGTTATGATTAGAGTGTAAATGTATATTCTGCATGTAGTAAAAATCAATACACTGTGCTACATCTTGTCTGAAGTCACAATAAAATTCCAAGAGTCCACTGTTGAAAATAATGTTTCTTACTAATACTGAATATAATCTGACTATATCAAAAAAAAGACAAAGGAAATAGATGTATATAACTTGACTATAGAAAGAAATGTTATTCAGATAATAATAAGCTTAATTTCCCCCAATACTTGGGAATTCTCTACCTATTTCCTAACCTCCCATAGTAAGATCAAAACTTACTGGTAGCTACATTCTTAACCTTTCTCCCCCGGCCCTGAAAATCCTAAGAGTAGGAAAACATAGATTGAATAATTCTATAAATTATAGAAAGGTATAGTTTCCCCTCAACTGGCACAATTTCACTGCTGCCAGTTTTATTTTTTTAATTTTATTATTTTTTAAAAATATGCTTTTATTAATTTCAGAGAGTAAAGGAGAAGGGGAGAGAGAGATAGAAACATCAATGATGAGAGAGAATCATTGATCGGCAGCCTCCTGCATGCCCCCTACTGAAGATCGAGCCCACAACCTGGGCATGTGCCCTGACCAGGAATTGAACCATGAACTCCTGGTTCACAGGTCAACACTCAACCACTGAGCGACACTGCCCAGGCTTCTGCTACCAATTTTATAGTTCCCAAAGTAAATAGGGGCATTTCATTATGGATTTCAGTAGCATCGATCGATATCATGAATTAATGAGTTTTAAGGGAGCAGAAAAATCTTTAGTTTGAACTTGCAACAGAAGGAGGAACTGCTATCTATACATTCAGACATTTTAGACCTTTGAATGTTGTTTTCCACCCAAATGAAATAAAAGGAAACTTTTATCCACTTTCTACAGTATTCAGTCATTTCTTTGAGTTCACACAGGGAATTTTCTGGTTGTCCTTACTTCATACATGTTTAAGCCTCATTTTAGGAAATGATTGATAGTATGGAACAACTCCCACTAAAGTAAATGTTTTTATATAATTTCATGTAATCTCATGTAAAACATTCTTCTGAGATCTCTTCCAGTATTGGTACTAACAATCAGCATAGAAAAAAAATAGTGAGCATCAATGACAAAATAAACAGATGACAAAAAACAAGAGCTTCAAAAATAGATTTACACGTCAGTGTATTCTAACTTTAGTATGATACACATTCGAATGTAACCTGGCAATCACATGCATTTCACTTTCTAATGCGGGCTATAGACTGACACCATTTCATTTTTGTATTTTTGAGTAATTGCCATAATTAGCAAATTCTCTGCAAATATAGGCACTGTGATGACAGAAAGGAAGGAAGCTGTATGCAGCGCCCTTGATTTTGAAACCACTTAGGCTTATAATCCTGGCTTAGTTTTATATACTCAATTCCCCAAAACACTAAACTGTAATTTTTCCCTTGCATTGTTTTTTGTTATTTATTTTAAAGCCTCTTTTTTTATGCCAAACTTTTTCTTTGCAAAACAAGTAAACACACACTCCCAAATATTTGTCATAATTTCTGCTCAGTAGGCTGTGTGCAGACTTGCATTTTACCCTTCAGTCTCTACTTTTTCTAGAAATACCACCGCATCTTATATGCTGCCTAATTTGTTAATGTAATGATAGAGACAACATAGTATGAGGAGAACTAGACCAGCACTTCTGAAATGTTATAACATTATGCATGTATATATATATCCCTCGTGAAACGTGTTTAAAGGCAGATTTGATTCTCTATTAAAGGCAGATTTGATTCTAAATTTCCAATAAGGTCCATGCTACTTATCTAAGGACCATGCTCTGTGAAGTAAGGCGATGGAATTATCTTGGTTCAGATTTCTGTACCATCTTGTGGAAGTCCCTTCAATATTTTGAGAATTGACTGTAAAATGGGTATAACAAAACCGAAACTATTTTATCATGTTCTTCTGAGCAGCAACAAGACTATCATTCTGAAATATATTTTATAAACCATGAAGTGCTACATAAATTAGAGATACTGATAGGTTTTCTTTTAATTTTGTTTTTTTCATCATTTTCTGGAACCTATTTAAAGCTATCCCTGATTGAATTGGATCCACTAGCAAATTATTGAGCATTTTCTTTTTGGATTTTGGACAGGCTAATTGGCCTAAGAGTAAGCTTTGGGGCTCTTGAGTCTTTTATGGCATACTGATATGCAATTTTTGGGGTACCTTATTATTATCCATAGAAAGTATTATTGGACCATGTTATCTTATCACTGTGTATACACCTGGCATAATTCCCTGTTATCAATATGTTCAACTTACTTGCTAAATAAAATAAATAACATTAGTTATTACTTCACTCATTTATTTACTTAGCAAATATTAATAGGTCATATACTCTATAAATATAGAAGATATAAGGATGAGTAAAATGCAATTACTATCCTTAAGATTTCATAACAGGATGTGATTTATTCATAGGTGTTATTGCAATGCAATATGGAAAGGCAAAATAAAAACATATGTAGGGTGATGGCGTACAAAAGACTGGCATATACTTATGGTTAGATTGTTCAATAATATCAAGACAGACAGCAAATTGTCATGGGAAACTGTAATAACAAAATTTCTCAATAGTGGTGTTGTTCAGTCATTTATGTAATAAATAAACAGATAACCCGTGTCTTTCAAGTTTCCTTTGAGAAGCTAGAGCAATAAAAATTCATGATTGTAGGAACTTTTGTAAGAACCCAAATGAAGAATTTGGTTAAGGGAAAATAAAATACTATATTGTAGAGGAATAAGTACAAGATTAGACAATAGTTTTAGAAAAGAAATGATTAGAAAAGAAGTTAAAACATTGTCCAAACAGATCCATTGGGACTGCAGACATGTATAAATGCCTATAAATACAATATATATATAACAAATGCAGCACAATCCAACTCATTGACTCCTTGATTTCAAGGGTTTCATGGAGCAGAATGACACTAAAATCTTAGCTCCTTCAGGGAAGACTCTGAATACAAGCAGACAATGATTTTCAAAAGAACAGAGTGGCTTTTCTCTCACCTCACCCAAGGGATTATGAATAAATCAAGAAGGGTTCTTTTATGTACCTATTGAAAACATTTGCTGGAAAAAAAAATCTGTGTTGCTTTGTTTCTTGTTTCTTTTTAACTCAGTGGTTTAGTTAGGTGAGAAAGATATTTGTGTTTAATGCTACTGGGTTTAAAATGAAACATATCTCTTTTATACTTGAACTCTTCTATGCAAAGTCAAATGCCTTTGTCTAGCTGCTATTCCTTCCCTGAATGTGAGTTATTGAGTTCCTAAAGATAGATTTTAAATATGAGAGAATATACTTGATTTCTTTGTAAAATGAGTTTTTATTTCCTTTTTACCTGTCACTATGTTCTTTTAGCAAGAAAAATAAATGACGGATTTCCTCCCTACATTAATGTTAAAGATATACTTGCACATTGAAGTTCAGCAACTTTTTCTTAAAGGGGTCATGTTAATGTTTTAGATCAAAGCATTATAAAAGGGTATGTACTGATAAACATAATTCTTTCCTAGGGGAATTAGCTTTTATAGTTGACCTAGCAACAAGACACCAAATTAATTGTTTTTCATAAGGGCTGTTAGTCATAATGGTGACAATTTCACACAATGAACCCACCAGTAATTGAATATTGCCGTTCGCTTTAAGTATAATTTAAATAACCCAGCATGTTTAAATGCTGCAGACGGAAGAGGTTCTAAGTGGTTGGAGATGATCCATAAGCTAATTGCTAAGCAGTGGTGGCATTTCCATTTATTATAGACCACTCAACCATTAATTGTGTACAGTGATACAGTTCACCGGAGTTTCTCATTGAACAAGTTACAAAGGTTAACTGGAGCCAAGTCAAAAAGAAGTCAAATCCAAGGAAGAAACATGGATTCTACTGCATGCATATAAACAATAACAGTTTTTAAAACTACAGAAGCCAACCAACATTTTATGTTAAAATATATATATATATATATATATATATATATATATATATTTAATTTATCTTTGTGGAGGGATATAATATACCTGAATTCCTTGGAATTAAATTTTATTGTGTCACATGTTATTTGTATATATCTTTTCATTTAAGAGAGTTTGAAAGGGCCCAACACACTCTTTTGAACAATATGTATCACTTAATTGATTATCACATTTCAATGGCACCTCATGGGTTGGATGGCATGGGAGAGAATCAGTGGTGCACAGTGCTTTACTGTATTAAGGGTAGTGGAGTATAATAATTAAGAGAATGGAGTCTCAGTTTCAGAATTAAGATCATATTCCAACTGTGTGACCTTGGGAATATTTCTTGATTTCTCTGTTGCTCAGGTTTTTTTTTACATGTAGAATGGGGCTACATGTGAGAATAGAACTTACCTTATTGGGTTGTGGGAGATAAATGAGTTAATATAATGCAGGACTTAAAATAGTATGTGATCCAAAGTCAGTATTGGAATAGTGTTATCTAGTATTCACATTAAGTCAGAAACCCAAGGTTATTCTATGTAAATTTAAAAATAATTTCTTAATAGTGTTTATTTTAACCTAGAGAACAAAATTATCTAATCCCATCTCAGTAAATAGATAACTGGCCAACTTTGTCAGAAACATGTATAAAACTCAATTTTGTCTCTAAAATTAATTATAATGATCTGTTAACTGGGAATAAAAAAGGTCTGGCCAGTGTGCTCAGTGGTTGAACATGGACCTATGAACCAGGAGGTCACGGTTTGATTCCCAATCAGGGCACATGCCTGGGTTGCGGGCTCAATCCCCAGTGGGGGGCGTGCAGGATGCAGCAGGTCAATGATTCTCATCATTGATGTTTCTATCTCTCTGCCTCTCCCTTCCTCTCTGAAATCAGTAAAAATACATTTTAAATGAAAAGGAGCGGTCCCTTTTGCTACCTTGATGGTATGGGAAAATAACACTCTCCTGGATTTCTCAGTGTTTTCTGTAAAAACAACAAAAATCCCAGCCTCCTAAGAGTCTTCACAAGTTATGAGCTGTCTATCTATAAACATTTGTTTAGTTAATTGCTTTTATCCAAAAGGATAATAAAACTTTATTATCTCTAGGAGAGGGACCATAGTTACATACCAGAGTAGGCTCCATGTTTAAACTTCCTAAGTTGCAGGAAGACTGGAGCTACTGTCTTTCTGGGTATTTGCATTTCAAGGTCAGTGAAGCCAGGGAAGTTAGAAGGTGTCATGAGCAGAGAAACTAGGGCCCATCTGGCTCTGGGAGAGATTTTATTTTTTATACCAAATCGCTGGATTGAGGAATAGACCCTCAGGAGGGTAGAGGGACAGCTACTTCTCTCTCTATATAAGCAAAATAAAATCATTTTTCCATTTCCCTCACCTATAAATTGTCCAGCCATTTGATAGTCTTGGCTCTTATATCATCAATCTGAAGGCAAGGGCTAGGGCATAGGGAGGGCAAGGTGGAAGACATTATTTACTGAGATGTATTTAATATAAGACTACAAAACAGCTGATTCAGAGCAGCTCATACACATTCTAGAGAAATTATTAAGGTTAACATTAAAAACCCTAAAGTAGGTCGATGGTGAAACACTCTATAGGCCAAACTTGGCAATTAATTTTTATTTCTATAAAAGTCAAAATACTATATGCTATGCTTCAGTAGGAGACAACCTCAAAATCTCATGGACTTAACCTTATAAATGTCTATTTTTCTTTTATATAAAGTCTGATGCTGGCCCCAAGTTTCTTGTAAGAATCTTCATGCAAACATGAAATAATATAGTTGACAGTGGTTCTACCTTCTGGCAGCCATACTATCTAGACATTTGCCCTCCCATGTTGATGAGGCAAGACAGGGACAGTGGAAGAGTTATGTGTCTGTGGTCCTATACTTTGTCCCACAATGTACTTCTCACATAGCCCATTAGCCAAAATAAATCACATGATCCTGCTTATCCCACTGAAAGGAAATTGAGGAATGAACAATTCCAGTACAGTCATTTCTTCCTAAAAATTATCACACTAAAACAATAAAGCACAACATAAAAATGGTGTTAGGGAAACATTAGTGACTTATAACTAATAAGACAAACATAGGAGCTAAATAAAAATAGTATTAAAGTTTTATAACCATTTAGTGGGTTATTGTGAAGTGCTGGAGGGAAGGTTGTCTAAAATAGAGTGGCAAGTTCTGGGGTGAACAACCCAGGTAGCTGGCAGATGTTTGTTTAATCCCTACATGGCTTGATGCTGTTGGGTACAGTTTCCTTTCTTCACCTCGTGTTTCTCAGGATGAATTTGTGCATAAATACAAAATTCTCATTTTATTTAGTTCTTTACTATATCAAGCAGGTTGGAACTAGTTCTAGTTTGCATTTTCTTTTTAATTGATTTCAGAGAGAGAAAGGGAGAGGTAGAGAGAGATAGAAACATCAGTGCTGAGAATCATCAACTGGTTGCCTCCTGCACACCCACCAACTGAGAATCAAGCCTAACTCAGACATGTGCCCTGACTGGGAATCAAACTGTGACCTCCTGGTCAATGCTCAATCACTGAGCCATACCAGACAGACTAGTTTGCATTGTCAAAACAAGCATTTAATCAAACTGATTGTACTGGAAGGAAAAGAAATCTGGCTATGATTATATTTGTAAAGTCTACAACACCATTTTGTGATTTAAATCTTATTAAAATATTTACATTTTTATTATTAATATTTTATTTAATTAATATACTCTATTTTATTATCCCAATTGGTAATGATCAATAACACAAACATTAATTAAAACCCTGGTTGCATGTCTATACTAGTCCATTATTCTTTTGGTCATAGCTGTCTTTTGAGGGGCTATTGATAGGAATTAGTAAATTTATCAAATATATTGCAATTTTCTATGTTGTAAATCACTGAGGATTTCTTAATATTTCCAAAAACTGTTGATTATAATCACAGAAAAATGACTCACTTGATTTTAGATAGTAATTTATCTTCCTTCACAATAAATCACTGACAAAAACAAAAACACACACTAAAAACAAAACAAAACAAAACACACAAAAGAAATATTTGCATAAACAATTATCTTCCCCTTCAGTTATTAAGATATTTTGGCCATTCTGATGCATTATACATTTTTATTGATTTACATTCTGGCCTCCCAGGTATAACACATGTGACTTATATTCTGGGTCACATCTCCTTTGTTTTTGTGTGTATGTGTCTATGTGTGTGGCTTTGTGCATTTCTACCTCATTCCCTCGGATACCTGACCCAAATAAAAAAAATTTTAAATTCCATTGGGACCATGAATCCGTTGACCCTACAATCTTTCATTGTTACTCACAGAGTTTATACCTTTACATTCTTCATGATTCAGGTTGGATTCATGATCAATTTTATAACCATTTATTTGCCAGTTCCCTCAACTCTCTTGCCTTCTTCACTTGAACCTTCCAAAATTAAATTCAATTATTTTCCTATTCTCCATAGGCAGAAATTTTTCTACTCACTTTAAAACCATGAACATCAATTTAAAAACTAATAGCAAACTGTGTTACATACTCTCACTTTAAAAACTATGTATATCAAGAAAGACTAGTGCTGCTCAGTAGTTATCCTATGTTTAGTTTAGTAATTTGTATTTTTCTAATGACTTAAAATAATGTCACCCCCTTGTCTCCTCAAATGTTCAACCCAACTCTAGCAGAGATAAGCTAGATGGTCACAAAAACCATACCCTGATTATAGAGCTAAACTGTATTGTTTGGATTTGTCACAGTTGACAGGTTTATAGTGACTAATTCTTGGCAATGAAATGTGAATACAGATTTTGAGGCACTTGAAGACCAAAGCAGTTAAGAACTTATGTTCCTTCTCCACACTCCCCTTACTGACTCTCCCTGCAGTCTGGATGAAGCCCATGTTGATGTATTGAGAGCCAAATGTTGAACAGAGCCTGGATTCAAGAACTGCTTGGAAAAGATCCACCAATTAGATTAAACAAAACTATCAAGACAACTGGTGAGTATGAAATGCCCATTCCCTGTGTTAAGCTGTATTTGAGCTGTGACCATTAAAACTGCTTGTATAACCCGGCCAGTGTGCCTCAGTGGTTGAGCGTCAGACTTATGAACCAGAAGATCACGGTTAGATTCTGGGTCAGGACACATGTCCAGGTTGCAGAATCAATCAACAGTGTGGGGACTGCAGGAGGCAGCTGATAAATGATTCTCTCTCATCATTGATGTTTCTCTCTCTCTCCCTCTCCCTTCCCCGCTAAAATAAATAAAATGTTAAAAAAATAAAACTGATTGCATTACGTACACTTATATTTACAAACTCATCTCCAGGTCTCATTCTCAGCTGGTAATCTTGCTTTAAAAAAAATCACTGGAAAAATAAAACTAATAGAAGACACTTTCTAATGTTACCAAAACTATTAGCTACTCACATACATGGAGCTGTAGCCATAAACACAGCCCTTTCTTCTTTGGAAATTATTAAACATTCTACTTTTGCTTTGTATGTAGAAGATCAAATCCTATATTTCTTATGCAAGAACATCTTTTTCACAATTAAAAAAAATTATTTTACTGCACCATCAAAATTGCTCCCTACAGCTGACATATTAATCTCAGTACTCGCTGGTAATTTTCAGCCTCTGGTGAATTCTCCATCTTCCCTGTTTCTAAATGATGGATATCTCCAGAGGTTAGTATTTTGCTATTTAGCTATGTATTTTCTACCTGTACTCACTTCTTAGGTGATCTACTCCAAAGCAATGGCTTTGAATACCTATATGTTTGTGACTCCTAAATAAATTATCTCTATCCACAATTTCTTCCATGAATTCCAATCTCATATATCTAACTACAGATCTTTAATACATGGACAAGAGTGGAAAAAACAGTCAACATTTGAACAGACTATAGTATTTACTAGTATTGTAACAATATTAATTTCTTATTTTTATAATTGCACCTTGGCTACTGAGAACAATAATATTGAGGGAAATGTAAATAGAATGTAAAGGAGCTTTCTGTACTATTTTTGAGAATTTCCTGTAAGTCTAAAATTAATTCAAAATAAAAAGTTAATAACTTAAAAAGTAGAAACTGAAGATACACAGAAATACTTCCTGGAAATGATGACCTAGAAAAAAAATTGATAAAATTCTATGGGAAATATGAGGAGGCTATTTCAACAGCATGAAAAGCTATTCAAAGGTACAAAAAAGACAAAGTTGGCTACGTTAGAGGACTAGAGGAAGGGCAATTATTTTTGAGCTCTGGGTACACACATGGGGCATGTTTGTGATGAAATTGATGTGTTAGTTTGGGGCTGTTCTGAATTGAAATGAAGAAAAGCAAAAGCCTTGCTTCTCAAAATATTTCAAGCTAGAGAAGACGAAGAATAAGAATCATCCATCATTCTTGCTCTAAACAAGCTTTCACTGGGCATGAGATGAACTTGATGGCCTTAATAAGTCTTTTGTGTTTTCAATTTTTGCTGCACTATGAACTTGCCTGGTGCTGTATCTGCTATAAATGCTATGATATGAACAAAATTAATTTCTGTCACTATCACCTTTGATTTTTACATTCAGTTGCAGTATATACTCTGTCACTAAGAAGAAATGTTGCCACTTATGTGCTTCTACTGTAATTGCCAGTTTTGTGTCTGTGTGAATGTTTGCTTGTTTTCTAACCCACTGCAACTTGACCTTTAGTTTATCTTTGATCATTGTTTTGGCTATAATATGAACACTGAATAACAATCGCATTTCCATTGTAAACTCTTGACAGTAGCACTAATTTCATCTCTGAAATAATACAGAGAAAATACGTGGGTAAAAGAGTGGGAGTGCATTAGGAAAAGTCACAATGTTCAAATCCCAGAAAGCATCTTTCCTGAATATCTCCCATTCTTAGTGAATGTTAGAAATTGTTCTGACACTATTAGTGGTTTAATAAATTCCTGAGCCAGTCGACTTCCTAGAAGTCAAAGCTAGAAAATATTGGTGAGGTACAGTCTTCTGTAAGTTATGCAGGCTGCTAATGCATTAAGTTAACCCTGATTTTAAAAGTATCTAAGATAATATTTCCATCTTGTATATAAGTAAAATATATCACATATTTCAGATATACATATGAAGATGGAATTTATCTAAAACATTTAGTCAGTGCTTCAAATGTAGCCATTTTAAAGAAGTATTGTAAGATATAGGATTTAACACATAAACACACTGATGTTTCCTCTCATAGCCACTCCCAGAAGGAGGACATACATGTTGTCTTAGAGGAACATTTTCAAATTAGCAACATCAACATTGCTACACATTGTCCCATCAAATGTAAATTATTTCCTTAAATACTCAGAAATGTTAATAACTAAAAAAAAAATCTATCATTTAAAAATATTTTTGTATCATTATTGGAAATGACAAGACCTAATCATAAATTACTTCAAGTGGTAAATGGCTTAAGCTGTAAATATGCCATCAGTTATATATACTGTCAGTTAACTTTTTCTTATTCTTTATCTGTAGCAAATTAAAAGTTTTTATCAAGGAATTATCAACATCCAGGAATAGCAGAAACTATTTTGTTTTGGAGATAAAATATGCAACAAGGCATTATGGGTTTAGTCCTTTCAAAGGATTAAGGTTAAATCACACACAAAGGCATAGGGTATTCAAGGTTGGACGCTTCCATGTTTCAACATGGCAGGTAGATGAAGAACAGTGGTAGGCAAACTCAGTCAACAGAGCCAAATATCAACAGTACAACGATTGAAATTTCTTTTGAGAGCCAAAATTTTAAACTTAAACTTCTTCTAATGCCATTTCTTCAAAATAGACTCGCCCAGGCCGTGGTATTTTGTGGAAGAGCCACACTCAAGGGGCATGTGGCTTGCGAGCCGCAGTTTGCCGACCACAGATGTAGAATGAATTCCTAATATACTCTTGGATTCCTTTGTATTTAGATAATATTTTGTCATCTTTTATTTTGTAAGATAGATATGAATTTAATAATGCTCAACAATAATAATAGTCTTTAATTTCTTCCTATAATGACTAAAGAAAATAATTAGTTGTTAAGGAAAAATGAAAATCTCATTATTAAAACATTTTCAGTCTTAAACAAACAAACAAATATCTGGACATCAATTTCTGCTACCTGAATTGACTCCTGTGCTGAAAAAAACAATAGTTCTGTATTCAATATAAAATATGTCTCTTTAAAATAATTAGCTATTTGATAAGAATGCCAGAGGCATAGAAAAAAGATTTTTCCCTTTCATCTGAGGTCTTGCAAGCCATTTGAACTGAAGTTAGTCATTTAAAGCATCATTAGTAGAAGTTAATGCACAAGAATAGACCATCCACAATATTATATCAAAGAGGCTCCTAAACCCCTAAATCTGAATTCCTAATGTAAGTGGGAACATAAATACACTCCTTGCATACTATATGGAAAATAATTCCTATGTAACTTCTTGCCAATTGGGAGGCCCGATATTAACAATTATTATAAACAAAACCATGTAAAAATATTGACAATTTATATTCACAAATTCTAATGCAGGTTTGTAGCCAAAAATCTTGAACTGGAAATCTTGCAGGTTACTTGCAGGTGCTTGGTAAATGGAGAGTCAAAATTTACTCTGGAGGAAGCCAATTCTACTCACGGCTATGAATAATTTCTAAAATAGATGTGCAAGAAAAACAAAAATGTTATAATCAAAATAGATACAAATTAAATATAAGGAGGAAACATGAGTGGGAACCTACACACACACACACACACACACACACACACACACACACACCGACACACAAATATTTCATACTAGAGGCCCGGTACACAAATTCGTGCACATGTGGGGTCCGACCAGCCAGCCTGATGGGGGCTGATAAGGCTGGGCTGGCCAGGGGAAGGGGTTGTGGGTGGTTGGCAGGCTGGCCCCACCCCCTGGTTAAACACCTGGTCAAATTCCCGGTCGATAATTTGCATATTAACCTTTTATTATATAGGATTATTGCATTAATACATGAGTATAATAAACAACATAGTTATAGGTTTATAACTTGAAATTATGAGCAAGAATGTGTAAATAATAAAAATGCTACCACCAAAACAACAAAATACTGAATTAAAACTAACAATGATACTTTTACTGCAAATTATATGAAATTCAATAAGATTATACATGATTTAAGAAAGAATTAATGAAATGGAAGATCGTATTGAGGAATACTGAGGGAAACTTGAAATTGTGCGAGTCATTTCAAATTGTGAAATCTTGTGGATGACTCTTCAGAGTCATCTAATCTACTTTATATCTTTGGTATTGAGTAGAGTGGTCATTTTATTCTCAAAGAGATACATATATATTTCTTCAATTTTTCCTGGAAGAATTATATATTTCTTATTGAGTTGTAGTTCTTTATATAATATCAATATCTTATTAATTATATGTTTTAAAATTATTTTCTTCCACTTCATGAGATGCCTTTTCACTCTTTTTATAGTGTCACTTGATAGATAACAGCTATTAATTTAAATTCATTTGTTGCTTATGCTTTTGGTGTTATATCCAAGTAATAATGGCCAAATCCAATACTTCCTAAAGCAATCTATAGATTCAATGCAATTCCTATTAAAATACCAACAGCATTTTTCACAGAGTTAGAACAAATACTCCAAAAATTTGTATGGAACCAATAAATATCTCAAATAGTCACAGCAATCTTGAGAAAAAAATAATAAAGTTAGAGGGATCACAATACCAGCTACCAAGTTATATTACAAAGCCACTGTAATCAAAACAGTCTGGTACTGGCAAAAGAACAGGCATATAGATCAATGGAACAGAACAGGGACCCCAGAAATCAATCCAAGCCATTACATTCAATTAATATTTGACAAAGGAGGCAAGAGTACACAATGGAGTCAACACAGTCTTTTCAATAAATGGTGTTGGAAACATTGGACAGATACATGCAAAAAAAAAAAAGAAAAGAAAAGAAAAAAGAAACTAGAACACCAACTGACACCATACACAAAAATAAAGTCAAAATGGATAAAAGACTTAAATGTAAGTTGTGAAACCATAAAAATCCCAGAAGAAATCATAGGCAGCAAAATCTCAGACATCTCTCTTAGCAATATGTTGGTGGATACACCTCCTAGGGCAAAAGGGACTAAGGAGAAAATAAACAAATTAAATCCATGGTCTTGATTAAAACTTCTCTAATCACCCTCCAAGGTGAGTTTTTGTTTCTTTTATATTATTACAAAATTCTTTATAAATACCTTTATCGTAATATTATATATACACCAATTTCTCATATTTGTCTAGAATTTTCTAGATGTTATAAGCCCTGATTTATTATTATTGAGATGTTAGGTCACAAAAGTTTTTATTTTATGGCTCTCAATGAATCTCACACACACACACACACACACACACACACACACACACACACACACAGCCATTGCTTGTGTTTTAGCGCTGATCCTTCTCGGGTAAGAGCTATATTGATGAGTCTCTAAATTATTCTGGTCTGTACTGCTCTCCAAACATCACTTTATTTATTGCTCCAGCAGAATCAGTCCCTCTGCTCCTCTGGTCCTCATGCTCAAGGACTGATTGCACATTTATAGGTGTCTGCTCCAGTCCCATGCAGAAGCCATCTTTCATCCTCACTATCAAAATTCCAGAGATAATCTTAAGAGATAATTATTGGTCTTTCAAAATTTATTCAGGTGTTCATCTGCTATCCTTTTATTGAAAGGATATCAAGAGCATAGAGTACAAACAAATATTCCCTACACCTGCTACTATGATTATCAACGGAGGGGGGTGTGATTTTCTACAAAAAAAAATTGTGAATTTTAAGTTAGAACAAATATGATTACTTTATATTATAAATATAAGTGAAGAAATTCTAACACAGCACATATGGTATTTGAAGAAATTGTAGTGAAATGTTTGTGAACTTTGAGTTTTAATTTAAAGTTAGATTGACTTGTCCTTTAGTACCTGTAACTTGTTTTTAGTAACTCCTTGAGAAATAGACAATTGTCTCAGATATATTTTAGGTTACTTGAATCAATTAGAAAAAGTAAATGTACTAAGAAATGGCCCAATATCAAGGAATTAAGCAGAAACAGATTCTAAAAGTTTGTTCTTCTAATCATCAAATGAATAAACGGGGTCCAAATAGACAGCAAATGATTACACTCTAATACGGTATCTGTCTTTGTTTATATCTAGCTAAACAAGTCCCAGCGTTTTATCACATAGCAAGCAAAACTTTAAAATCCTACTTTGCTCTTGCATACTGGCTGCATTGTGTAATATTATATGCTGAGTGAATTTAGGTAAGATGGTTGTTTGGGAATGTGATGAGGATTAGGCATGGAGATTTATGTAACTGAGAAATATCACTCTCCCCCTCCCTCTTTTATGCCACCTCACCAGGAAAGGAAACTATTGAGAAACCAGTCTTGTGAAAATGATAATCGATGTCATGGAAAATGAATAGGTTGAAAACAGCTTGATAGTTAAAAGCTTTAAGTGATTCCTCAGCGCAGCCCTCAGTGGGATGCTTTCCACATTCAATGACTAGATGAACTCATCTGATGTGCACCACTTAATGCAATTAGAATTAGAAAATGCTTTGATTAGACAGGAGGCAAGCTGTAAGGGACGAGAAGCCATTCTTATTCCTTTCTGCAAAGCTTGAACTTATATGAGCATTAAGAGGAAAATTGACTGCTTTTTAGACTTGGTAAAAATTTTAGCAGTGGATAAATTGCAGAGTCCCTGATAATGTCTCTCTCAGGGTCATCATGTCTTTTTGGAAGCAAACTAGTATTTTAAATAGGCCCAGACTAGTTTAGTTTATTGAAACATTTCAGCAAACTATATTGTCATTACTGATACGAAGGAATTTCTAAGCAAATGTTTAGTGGTGATTAAAGGTGATAGCACAATAACCTGAGATAAGAGGTTATACTTGATAATCCCATGAGAAAACTTAAATTCAAATCACACTTTATACTACTAGATAATAGACTTGAATTATTCAGCTATATAAATTTAAAATTATTATAACATCTTGGTGAATTGAATTATCCACTTATTCTCTCATAAATACAACCAATATTTATTGAGCAGCTACCACTCACCAAATTTCACTTAAAGTGGTAATTTGAGGTCTTGGTGAGAATCTGCCTTATTATGTGACTTCTACTATGAGAGCATATTTAATAAGTTTAATACCAATTTTTCTTGTATTTCCCTCATCATTTATTATTATTCTTGAAGTGATAAAATAAGTTATTTGTTAGTATCCATAGATTTTGTGATTATCTTATTAAATAAATTGTAATAAAAATGAAGAAAGCAAGGGCAAAGGTAAGAATACATTATGTGTAAAAGTAGAAGATAAATAGATGAGACACAGAAATGAAGGAAAGCAGAAATTGCTCTGGTTTGGCTCAGTGGATAGAGCTTAGGCCTGCTAACTGAAGGGCCCTGGCTTCCATTCCTGTCAAGGACACATGCCCAGGTGGTGAGCTCAGTCCCCAGTAGGGGGCATGCAGGAGGCAGCCAGTCAGTGAGTCTCTCTCATCATTGGTGTTTCTATCTCTCTATCCTCTTTCTTCCTTTCTGAAATAAATAAAAAATATATTTTAAAAAATCATATGTTTTTAATAAAGTATTTTCTACTGGCAACATTTTATGTAAATTGGCCCACAAATTTTATTGTCATTCAGAGTGATTTAATGAAAACCTACCCAGAACCTTGGAAGTCTAGAAATGTGAGTGTTCCAAAACAGAAAGATTGATAACTGTAATGAATATTGCTGAGAGCTTGAGGAAGATGGGGCTACATTCCCTGGGTCACACACCTAAGGGACCACTACATATCACTATTCCAAGTTCCTCTAATATGT
The DNA here is from genome assembly GCF_027574615.1 of Eptesicus fuscus. Taxonomy (NCBI): domain Eukaryota; kingdom Metazoa; phylum Chordata; class Mammalia; order Chiroptera; family Vespertilionidae; genus Eptesicus; species Eptesicus fuscus. The sequence continues at coordinate 97,898,839 of NC_072474.1, forward strand.
TTATTATCTTTTTTATTTCTCAGCCCTCTTAAATTATTTTTAATAATAATTTTCTACCTGTTATCTTGCTTCACTCAAGTGTTTCTCAGAATACAAAGCATAAAATACAAATTCTGTATGTGGTATATAAGAATCACTATGATTTACCAGCCACCTTACTCATCAGCTTTTAGATTCCTTAGGTTTTCACTCTACTAAACAACTTTTATGTAATGCTGTTTCCAGTATTCATGCTTCCATACATGTGATTTTTCTTGCTTGGAGGAAGTTTTTGAACATGCTATCCACAAAATTATGAATTCCTCTGAGAAACTTGCAGAAATACCAGAACATTATTAGCCACTTGTGGCTGTGGATTTAATCTTGCCAAGTTTACTAACAGCCAATCATTGATTCTTCTTAATTGCATATTTACTATGTTCCAGGCATTCTGTAAAGTGTCCATGTATATGAATACTACCTTAATCTTATACCACGAGGAGTGGTGAGAGCCAAGAAGAAATGGTTCTTAGCAAAGTTCAGTAACTTGCTCCAGGTACTGATAAGAAGGTGTGGAATCAAACCCAGATCTCTATATCTACAAAACTCATGCTCATTACCACTGAATGTGTAGATGAAAAGATGTGTTATTTGCTTGTTATTCCATAGCCAACTCCCATCACCTAGGTGTGAAATCAGTCCATTTTTTTCTTAATTAAAAAATACATCACTGGAAGTTAGGAAAAAATGCTGCCCTTTTGCTTGAGTCACTCCACATAGCTAAGCTATTTCACAGATCAGTTATATCCCTAATCTATTTTGAACAGGACTCCTTTTTTTTTTTTTTTCCAAAGACAAACCAAAAACTCATGAACTGTCAAAACAACAACAAAAAGCCCTCATATTAACAGACAGACAAATGATAGGTTGGCTTAAGTCTAGGAAATACTGTATGACTTTGGAAAACTGCTAGATCATTAATGAAGACACAGACACACTACAAATTACTGATTTATAAGTCAGTCCAAACTTTAATTACCTCTGAAAATTATTTTAAACCCTGACCACACTGATGCCTTCATGTAAACTTTCACATGCAATAATGGATTAGCATTGAAGCAAAATATTAAACAGAGCAATATAAAATAAGTCTATTCTTATTACAACTGCAATGGATACTAGCTCTTGGGAATATAAACTTTACCAAATTTCCTTTTAGTTGTTTATTTCTGTTTTTCACCTTTGCTGTATTTTTTAATTCAAATTATTATATGGTATCTCATATACATCTTTGTAGACATTTCTAAAACACTATGCTCATTTTTTTACATTTGTTGTTTATTTGTATATACACAGTGACATTATCACTGTTAGCACAATTACCAGTAAGTCTTTGGTATAACAATATAACTCTTTAATCAATTGATTTTTCCAACTAGGTCAGAAATGTATTTTAACTTAAGCTTGCTTCATTTGTAATTTTGACAATCAATTTAGAGACTTGTTATATTATGAATAATTTTATAACGCGTAACAAAATTATTTTGCTCATTAGGAAGCCAAAGATCTGCACTTAGTTGTTACTCATGTCTTTCCCTGCTACTAACTGTCCTTCAAAATCCTATTCTACTTAATCTTCTAAATGCTTGCAGTTTATCTGTTCTTTTTGATTATCCTCTTTCAATTGTATTGGGTTATAAAGAATATTATTTTAGTTAGCTTAGTAGAATTACACTGATGATTATTTGGATTCTACCATGGCATTTATGAGTAATATTAGAGAAATTCTACACCTACATAGATATAAGATGTTTAATAATACCACTGCCACTTTTGCTTTCAACAGAACCAATTATTGACCAACTTTATGGAAGACATATCAGATATTTATGTATTACTTATTACATCTTTTTTTACATATGACCATATGTAACAGAAGGATATTGATCCCAAATATTTGAACTTAAATTTCAATATATTTAAAGGTTTAGTAAATAGAATAATAGCTATATTTAATATTAAGGTGGCAGATATGAGTGTAAGATCAGCAGAGTTGTAACTTAAACATGTAATGTCCCAAATCCATAAAACAGACTTCTCAAATGCTGTCCATAACTATTCACCTGAACCAACTATATGATCAAATTGGCTCATTTGTCTTATATTTGGTGACAGCATATAGCTCTGAAGCTTTCATGAAATTCCATTCTTGTAATCGGATATACCATCTTCAATAATGCAATGACATTATTTGACCATGACCATGTGTTATGTTATATGCAAACTGAAAATAATATATTTTAATAGTCTACTAGTTTTAAATTCTTGGTCCATGCCATAATCTCATAGGAAGACATAAATTAGAAAGGAACTGTATAGAAATACTGATAATTGGATAATACAAACATTTAGGAGGAAAAACAACCAATAAAATCAATGTATTTGCATATATGAATAGTATTGTTTTTGTACAAGTTAAAGACATACATAATTTTAAAATAAACTTTGTTTTAGTTGCTATTGAGAAAATTTGAGAGCAATTTTGAAAAGAAATTTATTTGGAATTTAAAACTAAACAAAGAGATATTAATAAAAATACTAAAATAATTACAGTAGTAATAAAAAATTTAGATTTGACACTTTGAGGACATTTCACTAACAAATGAATCTTTCAATCATGCCTATTATTCAATAGCCTTAAATTGGGAGAGATAATCTCAGATTATGGTATTAAAATGAAAATGCTTCAATAAAGACAGTGTAACTTTCAAAAGGTCATTACATTAATTCAAATTATATTACAAAATTATGCTAAAATACCTGAAATTATGATTGTCTCACAATAAAGTTAATATAGACATACAATATATAACTTAATCCAAAATAACTGTTTCAAATTACAAAACTTTAAAAATACTGTAAGTATTGTGTGAATGAAGTTCATTCTGATGATAATATAATTAAAAGTACTGTGGGCATGTTATAGGATTCCAGGGCAGGAGGAATAGGGAAAATGAGACAGGAAAGTTAAAACAAGGCCAAATGGTATGGGCAATTCGCAGCTAGCTTATAACTAACAAACTATTATCTTTCCCAGTCAAAAACATAGAGCAAATAGTTAAAAACAAGCAAACAAACAAAAAACTCCCTAATGAGAGAATGCAGAAAGGGGGCAGGAACAAAGGGCCATTTTACTCCCTAAGCAGAAAAGCCAGATCTTTTCATGAATTCTGGGAAGGCCCCAACAAAGAAAAAAAAGGACCTTGAGAATTAACCTATATTAAAACAATCAGCAGAGGAATTTTGAAGCCTATAGAAAGGAGGGTATATAACGCCTCAGACCCCCATCCAATTTGCTCTTCAGATTAGCTGAGAGCCTATACATCATAAGCCAGATGTATAGGTTTGCGTGCTTTTGCTTTTTTTCCAATAAAGTTGCATGCTTTAATTGCTCTAATAAATTGGCTTTTCACAACACAGTCAAGGTCTCATATAAATTAATTTTCATGAGAAGACAAGGATTGAGGTTGGGGACAGCCCTCTCCCACTGTGTCAGGGGCTTTCCTGTCTGGTAACACCTCTCTGGTGTCACTGTGTGAGGTGCCTGCCTATAACAGGCAGAACGTACATTCCAAGGATAAGAGTGGGGGTGAGGAAACTTTTATCACCCTAGTTCAGCTCAAGGGTCAAGGTCACATCCTCTTGATGACTTTTTTTCTGTGCCAGCCAATATCCAATGCAGGGCAGGTACCACATTCTATTTATTCATTTTGTATTTTTAGCGTCTCCAATCTGTGATTGTTTTTCAGACTTTGCTTGCCCTTCATGACCTTGACAGTTTTGAGAAATATGCATCAAGTATTTTGCAGAATTCCACTCAGTTTAGGTTTGTCTGATATTTTCCCATGATTATACTGAGGTCATAGATTTGGGGTAAGAATACCACAGAAATTATATACCTACCTCATCACATCATGACAAGGTACAAAACACTTATGTGACATTACTGGATGATGCTTATTTTAATTCCTGAGGAATGGTATTTGTTAGGTTTCTCCAATGTAAAGCATCGATCAGACCATCAAACCTGAGAGGAAAGGTAGGGGAGGGTGAGGGTAAGGAGGAGAGATTAACCAAAGGATTTGCATGCATGCATATAGGCCTAACCAATGGACACAGACACGAGGGGGGTGAGGGCATGAGTGGGGGGGGTGGAGGGGAAGCAATAGGGGGATAAGGACACATATGTAATACCTTAATCTATAAAGAGAGAGAAAAAAATCACATATTAAAAGTGTTAAAAGTGAAACACTAACTGAAGCCCACATTATATAAAGAATTGAGTTCATCTCTTAAAATGTGCAAGTAAATGTATTGAAATGCATTTAAAATGATTTTAGGTGAACTTTTTCAACAGATTAAATAGTATGGATAAATATAAAATGAGATCATACTAAGACATAAATAAAAGTTGCTACTTAACATCATTGAAACAGAATTTTATTCAATACTTATCATTTCATAGACTTTAATATGAACATTTAATAAAAAGCCATATTTTAAACTTCTGAGATTAAAATTACCTTCCTCTTGCAATACATTCTTGAGCTGATTGTTCCTAAAACTAAAATGGTAAATTGAGAACAATGATAAGGGCTTGATATCAGGTTTTCTTTCATCTACTATTGAAAGTTTTAAAAAATGACATCAGATGATAGATAGGCTATATTAAGAAGTATTGAGAAGATTTAGCAAATAAATTAGATTTTTATTATATTTATTTTGACTCATTTTTTCAGATAGTTAAGGTCCTAAAATATATATTTTCTTTTAAAAAATATATATATTTTATTGATTTTTTTACAGAGAGGAAGGGCGAGGGATAGAGAGTTAGAAACATCGATGGGAGAGAAACATCGATCAGCTGCCTCCTGCACACTTCCTACTGGGGATGTGCCCAGCAACCAAGGTACATGCCCTTGACCGGAACCGAACCCAGGACCCTTCAGTCCGCAGGTCGACGCTCTATCCACTGAGCCAAACTGGTTAGGACTATATTTCCTTTTTGAACTATTTCTTCAGTTTCTATTTGTTCTAACTGTCGTATTTCCCCCCACAGACATTTATAAAATGTTACTGTTTGATTATTAAACATCATAATTTAATTTAACAAGTTCTCCCCATGCATATTTAAAACAAAAAAGTCATATATTGTTGAAATGAAGGCTCCATGCAATTCCATCTTATAATGAAAGCAGGATGCTGGACTAAAAATCTGTATCCTGTTATCTTTTTACTAGAGGCCCAGTGCACAAAATTCGTGCAAGGGGCTCGGCCCTCGCAGCCCCAGCTTTGTCCGGGAGGTTGTCCGGAAGGTCGTCCAGAAGGACGCCCGTCTGTCCAGTCTAATTAGCATATTACACTTTTATTATTATAGATTTGTTGAGAGATTTGTATATTTTTCTTCCTCTAACTTAAAAAGTGAATATATAGAGAAGGCAAGCAGCAGCCCACCCTAAACTATGTTTTATTGTTTTCATGCAATGTATAGTAACGAAATATGCATGCTATATAACTATCTCAAATTTGTAACTGCAACCAAGTAAAAAAGTTAAGATCACAGAGCAATTGACAAAGCAGCCCCAGGCTCACTTAAATCTCTGTGATTTAAGAGGTCATTTGTTTAAACTGAGCTGGAGAATTTGAACCATTATCTTAATAACAATTGATTTGCCACCTTTTTCTGTTTCCAGAATGATTAGTTTCTATAATACCATTAAATAGTCTTCATGCTGGGCATGGAACTGTGCTGTCTACTTGTCCCTTCTAGGTAGCACTTGTGTTCCAGCTACTGAGAATTGTCAGGGTGAGCTCTTCCAGCCACCTGCCATTTCCGGGGTGTGCCTTCAGCCACAGAGAGCCAGCTTTCCCAATATTCCGCCCCTCCCAGGGTAGACTACAGAGGCAGGGGTACAAAGGGGCTTGTATTTTGGCCCAACACAAGACAATTCTGATTGACATTTTAGGTCCACAGCTCTTTGGAGGGTCAGCTGAGGTTATCTTTGTGCTGGGAAGCTGGAGTATACCCTCTGCACAACCTTCCTTCTTTACACTCCACTGTACAGGTGTAAATCCCTAACGAACCTCCTGCACAGCAGACTTTACTTGAGTCTGCCTCTCAGATACCACTACCTGCAACTTTCCTCTTTGTTGACAGCTGACTTGAGTCATATGGTTCTGATTTCTACCCCATTTGTGTTTCCTGTGGATGTTGCATTTATTATGCACACATACTCTATGTTATTTAGGAAACAGGAGTTTAGTATATTGTTTAAGGAGATATTCAGGTACATTTGGAAGATATATGTATACAATTCCCACCCAGACTACAATGCATATGAATTTATTTTGGTAATCATGCACTAGTGTTTCTTTATTCTAGATATGCAAACATATGCGTATGCATCTCATGTCAACTTTAAACAACTATGCGTGTTAAGGGCTCAGTTTCAAAGTGAATTATGCAACAATTTTATGTGTCTGTGAAACGTTTTTTGTTTGTATTAGACAAAAAAAAAAATACCTGTAGAATCATTTTGATTTAGCCTTTTAAAATTTCCCATATTATAAAATGAGAAATAGGATACACAAAGTGATTAATATGAAACATATCTGAAATGGGCCATGTAATTTCAGAATTGTGTACATTAGGAATTGTGAACAGTATATGTTGTTGTTTACTGTAGCTGATAATTAGAAGAGTGTAAATTAAACAATACTAGCTTGCCATTTGTTACTCATGTGATTTGAAAGACACAAATGATAATAATTTTTAGTGTTTAGAGAACATCACAATTTTATACTACATCTATGGATAGAATTTGTTATCTATACTAATAAAAGGGTAATATGCTAATTAGACTGATAGACTGGATGCCCTTCCAGACAAAGCCGCAGCTGCTGCGAGGACCCAGGGCCAGCAGTCTCGGTGGCTGCAAGGGCCAAAGGCTGGCAGTTCAGGAGAGGTGGCAGCGCGGCAGAGGTGGTGGTACGGGCTGGTCCAGCGCCTTGGCCCCTTCCACAGAGGCAGCAGGAGAGGGGGCTGCGCGGTCCCGGTCCCAGTGCTGCCCCTTCTGCAGAGGCAGCCACAGAAGCCGCAGCACGGGCCCGGTCCCGATGCCACGCCTTCACAGAGGCTGGACAGGGTGCAACCTGCTGTGCCTCAACATCCCACAGCCCCTCCCACAGCTGGCCTGGCCTCAGATTGCCCCCCACCCACCTGTGGGCGGGGGGCAGGGCCAGAGCTAAGAAGAGAGGGCTGAGGGGCTGCAGCCAAGGGCCAGCAGTGGCAGCAGCAGCCAGATGATGGGGGCGGTGCCTTCCCCTGATTGGTCAGGTCGCCTACTGCAGAGGGAGGCCAGACTGTTGGTTGGGCCCACTCCACCCCGGGGGGAGCAGGCCTAAACCATCAGTGGGACATCCTCTGAGGGCTCCCGGACTGTGAGAGGGGGCAGGCCGGGCTGAGGGGCCCCTTCAGTGCACGAATTTTCATGCACTGGGCCTCTAGTATGTTTATAAAAAGAAATGTGGCAAATCTTTTCAAGGGTGTTTACATAGTCATACACTTTATAATGGCATTTCCATATATAGAGATATAAAATAAGGTAATTGTTCTAGATTAAAAATTTTATTCTAAGCACTAAATACATTGAATACTTTATAGCAATTAAAAATAAGCTTAGGAACAATTTTGGTTGAAAAGAAATTTACTATTATAATGGAGTATTATAATACCAGTTATAAAATGTGGATATTTTACATGGATATACAAGCAGATATGTAGAATCTATTGTGTTATTTCTAGGTTTTTGAGTTTATGGACAATATTTATATACTTCCATCATTTTTGTTTTCTAATTTCCAAAGATATCTTAATAGATACAAATATAAAGCAACATAAAATCATGAATACCATAACTTTTTAAAAACTAAAAATAATTTTTATATTTATTGCATTAATTATTCTGGTAACTAAAAGCTGTTATGATTTAAAAGGGGGAGATGAATTTGCTATTAAGCCACTGTTTCATAGACCTCTCAATGGAACACATTTTTTGGGGAGGATACTTAAATATAGTTATGTTTTTTTTTACCTACTAAATAGCTGAAACAAATTAATTCACTAACCACTATTGACTGACTGCCTTTTTGTTTAAGGCAATTTGCTTTAGTCATCTACATCTTTAGTTCCAATAACTACAAAGAGCATAGGAATGAAAGCAGCAAAGAATGTAAGTAATTAGGATAATAGTATATCGGGTGTAGAAGACATTTATTCTAGTACCAGCTGTGCCGGTAATGAGCATTTAACCCTTCAGAAAAGCCACCCACCTGCTTTGGCCACATTTTTCTCATCTGTATAATGATGAGGTTTGAGTGGAAATCTCTGAAATCTTCCTCCAATGTGGCAGTGCATCATTCTAAAGGAGCACTGGGAATGGACGGTGAGGTTGCATATTCTTAACGAGTACAATATATACAGATGCCTCTTTTTTATTTTATTTAATTTATTTTTTTCTGCTGCAACGTGTTTATTATGTGCCAAAAAAAACAACAACAACAACAACACAGATTACTCCACACATCTATAGGAGCGTGCAGTCTTGCCTGCATATACCACAATGAGGTAGAGACTTCACACACAGCTTCACAAAACCCAGAGTAGCTGGGATATGCAATAATGCAAGGTCAGCTCAGCGGGGGGAGGAGGAGGTGACACTGGTTCTTTGGCACACAGCTTCCTGATGGATCCTCCCTTCCCCCAACTGATGGACGGAGTATGATGTAACCTGTACCTGCAGCATAGACATTCCTGAGCACCTAACCAGGCACCTGATATGGACTGTACATTGAACCACCAATCAGCACCTGCCAAATACCCTAAGCCCCGATTCCTAAGTCCCTAGGTCCCTAATCATGTGCCTTACATGAAACCACCAATCAGCGTGTGCTGAGTGCCCTAAGCCCCGTCCCTTCCCTTTCCTCCCCTCAATAGGCGTGCTCACCCCGCACGTGTGCTCTTTCTCCTTTGGGAGGCAGCCCGGCAGGGGTCTTCTCCTCCAATAAAGCCTGTGTCCTGGTCTCCTGGTCTCCGGCCCTCTGTCTCATCTTTCACTTCCCAAAGAGGGGCAAGTCGATTTTTTTTTTTTTTTTAAGAAAGAAAAAGTCAAGTTTTCAAATCTCAGTAGCATTTCCATCCACTGCAACGGTTGCTCCATACATTCCTCAAATCAAAGAAACAAGGAAGGATACCTGTCCCCTCTGAGAGAAAGGGCTCCTGTGAGCCGCCTTCTGCCCCCACCAAAAGGCAGCCCTTTTTAGCTCAGTTACAAAAGAAAGAAGTCCTGTGACTTCGTGATTAAAAACTTCGATCAACCCTCCCCCCCAAAATAAGTGCAACTTAAGAAGGTGCAACAAACCGTTTAAACCTATACACAGCAGCTGCTCAAACACCTTTTACCGGGTCCAGTTTGCAATTCAAAAACTTTTTTTTTTCTTGGTTGCAATTTTTCCCCCCTCTTCATTCACAACTGTGAGAAACAGTGACCAGCAGCTCCCCAGACACAAATTTGCTATAATGTTAAGAGCTGCCAGGAAAGAAAAAACAACAACTCTTGTTCCAAATGACTAAAAAAACGATTTTAAGGAGTGTGAAAACCCTTGAGCATAAAATATGAAATATGATTTTGGTTTAAATGAAGAGCAAAGTCTCCTTGTTGTTTATAGTAACAAACACCAGCTGAAAACACTCAGTTTATGCCGTTTGGGTGGGGCTTATATAAATGGAAAGGCACTGTATGGCAACTGCAAGAATGAAACCAACGAGACCTGTGCATCACCACCATCAGGATTACAAGCAATGTAAAAAAAAAAAAAAAGTGCCTCTTAATACAATATAGCTACGCTCCATCATCTTTTTGTTGTTGTCGACTTATTGACTGAAGCCAAGGTTAGTTTTACCTCAAAATAAGGGCAACGAAAAAAATGATTACATATAATGGATTACAGGTAAGTGTTTTTTTTTTTTTTGTTGTTGTTTCTGTTTTTTGTTTGTTTTGAGGGGGTAAGTAGTAGAAAAATGAGATTATCTTGATTACCTATGGCATTTATTTTTGTAAAAAGAATTTGTAAGCATGCCTGTGGCTTTGCCTTCTCCTTCTTCTTCCCCCACAGGCATGCATCTCCTAAACTCCAAGGGAACCCACAAGACTTGCACCCAGGGGAGCAATGGGTAGAGGCAGATTGTCCCAGCTAACCCCTTGAACCTGTATCCAAGGCCTCCTTTCCTCTGACTTCCCAGTGAGCTACAGCAGCCCGACTTGGCTCATTTCTTTCCTATAACATTTTTAGAGAACCAAAGCCGCTCAACCGAGGCTCTCCTGTTGCTTCTTCTATGCTAAGCCCTTCCTGTTTCACTGCCCCCAGCTTTAGTCAATGTATCCTCAGAATCACCTGCACTCATGGCTGGCCCTTGACAGATCTACTCAGGGCGAGGAACCCTGTGCAGGAATACCCAGTCATTTATGACTTTCCCATTTCACTTCATAGTTCTCTAATGCTGCCACCGCCTTCTGTTTATCTTAAAATTCATCATCATCACCTTTCCATGAAACATGGAATTAGGATGGGCAGTATCTATGTGATTTATGAGTTTTTTATTCCTTCTTCATGTTGATGGCTATAATTAAGACAGGAGTTAAAATGTAAAACAGTCATTCAGGTGGAAAAACAAATCATGTATTTAAACCTTAACATATTTTAGTAGTAGGTTTTAAAATCAAGGTCTTGTTTCTAACAAAAAACAAAACAAAACAAACAAACAAACAAACAAAAAAAAAACACCCCACAACAACACTTTATTTGGATTGCACTTGTAAATTCTGCATCCTCACTGAAACATCTGGCTTTGTTTTAATTCTTGTAAAATCTTTCTGCGTGTGTGCACAACACAAGAAGATCTGTTGGCCCCCATGTTGATCTTTGAGGTCATGCTCACTCATTGATGCTAAAGCTTGTCAATAGTAGCATCCTTGAATTAAGAGAACATCGATTTTGGAGGAAAAGGATCAATTACCAAATGTTCTGTATCAGAAGTATTTGTTAAGCAAATTCAAACTTTCAAAACAGGTTTATATTCTATCCCGCTGTCACATTTGTAATCAAAATATTAGAATTAAGAGATCCTTAGATGGCAACCAATTACCCATCCAAAACAATCCAACCCCTCCTGTAATAGCGTTCATTAAAGGTTTTAACCTGGAGATTCTCTTGCCTACAGTTTCTGTCTGTTACATTGCCTCTTCCTGAGAAAGATAGCTAAAATGATCTCTCTTTTGTGATAGATTTCTCAGCCCATTTGTGCTATGTCGAGCAAGTCAACCTTTCCTACCTCAACAGGTTTCATAGAAAGTCCATGCTCAAGACAAAGACCGTTATGCACAGGGTCAACCCAAAGGCCTGAATCACGTCTCCGGTGGTTTGGCATAGGACTCTGCGCAGTGTATGATAACTAATTATATTTGAGAAGGACACTGATAACATCTGGGCTGAATTAAGAACTTTAGTAATTTCATGCCTTCAAAGAATTATAAATACCCTATTTTTAAATAAAGATAACACTACATCACAAAATAAAAGTAAAAGACTTTTCCAAAACATCCATGGAACACACACACGTTGATATTTAACTTGTTTATTTCTAGATTTTACATTTCCCTTTGTTTTTATTTTTCTGGGGTATTCCTATGTTTGCACGTGTATATCCTGCCTCATGGGTAATTCATTCTGCACATCACCCTGTTCCTACTCTGTATCATCACCTTTGACTAAAATGAGAGGGCTGTCAACAAATAGCCAAAAATTGGTAATATGGCATATAAGTAATATGTCCTAGATCTACATAACACATATTCTACAACCAAGATTTCAATTGCGTGCAGCATCATTAAGGTGCCATTTAAGAAATATATTACAGATAGGGATGGCAGATTTCCAAATTCTTTGTTGCTGGCACAGGACTACTTCATTCCAGTGTTGCCCACAGCTGTCTAGTCCGCTCCCCGGAAGCAGGTGCTTTTTTAGGCAGGATAGCTGACATCCATAATCAGGTTTGCTGATTGGTGGTGATTCATTATAATTTCTTATTCTGAAAGGAAATCAAACTGAAATCAGCAAAGCAATGGCTGACAATTCTCCTCTAAAAGCTAGTCATCCTCAGAAACCTTTATGATTGTTATTTTCAGTTTTTAAGAGAGTATAAGTTCTGTAATTTTGCAAACTCCATTTAGAATAAATTCTAAACTCTTAACATTCAAGCAAGTTTATGTTTTATAAGTAAAATTTTTCCTGGATGACCATCAGCAAGAATGTATTTCCCACTATCTACAGGTTCACACTAATTAAAAACCCATGTATGGTTTAAAGATAAAATTATATGTCCAAAGAATTGAAAACTTAAAAAAATATTACACAGTTATCAAAATTAATATTTGAATGCACAAATGGAATGTGCAGGGGTGTATATTTTGACTTGAAAACTAATACTAGGGTTTCTCTTCCATCTCTGAAATGCTGTATCATAGTTGAGATAACAATGTTAGATTGGTTCTTCCACATTTTTAAGCCACATTTGCCTGTTTACATCCATTTCTGCCTCATAAAATTCTTGAGGGAAGAGGTGTTATCTTGCTCATATCATGTCCATAGCATTGAACCCCATTTTTGACTGCTGGTTGACTTTCAATAAGTATTTGTTGAATGTTATTAAATAAATTATAATTTTCAAAAGACTGATGTGAGGCAGCTTTGAGGTGCTTTGTAGTTTTATTTCCAATCAATGATTTTATATTAGACTAGCATTCCAGTTGCAGGAAAAATCCTGCAATAGGGTTTCCTGCTGCACTCTACCCCACCTGGCCTCTGCTCCTCCCTTGTCCCCCGGCCCACCTTCTCCACCAGCCCGCCCCGCTCTCCTTCCTTCTCCCCCGGCCCCGCCTCCGCTCCTCCCTTGTCCCCTGGCCTGCCTTCTCCGCCAGCCCACCCCGCTCTCCTTCCTTCTCCCCCAGTCCTGCCTCTGGTCCTCCCTTCTCCTCCCCCCCACCCCCGGCTTGCTTGCTTCTCCGCAGCTTTGCTCCCTTCAGCATCTGTTGGCTTCTTTCTAAGCTGTCTTGATATGCAAATTATCTGCCATCTTTGTTGGGGTAATTTACATACTCATCCTGATTTGTTGGTGAGCGTGGCTTGGCTGGTGGGCGTGGCTTGGGTGTAGCAAAGGTGTGGTCAATTTGCATATTTGTCTATTATTAGGTAGGATTCTCTTGCTTTATGAGAAGATTTGACTATTAGTTTTTCCAAGGACAAACTGGAAAACTGTTTAAGGAAACTCATGAGGGGTGGCAAATGACCAACCATGAGCTGCTGGGGGCATTTAATAAAGCTGTAACCACCATAAAAAAAAAAAAGTGACAGGTGGGGACAGAGGACAATGCACATTCAATGGCATCCAAATCCTGAAAATGCTCACGAGTAGCTTAATGCTTATGTGATCCAGAAAAAAAAAAAAAAAATCAGTACTGACAAGGTCTTATAAACCTATGGTCCTTTGGATTAAAAAATGTCACTGCTGAGGAAACTTCCATTAATGATCAAGTGTTTGCTATGCCTATTGCTGTTTGCATGTCAATACTCCCACTGCTAATTTATATTATTAGTTCAGCGTGAGTGTTAGTGCTATTTCAATCCTCAGAATATCAATAGGTGCTACATCACTGACGTCAGCTCTCTTGGCATTTGAACTGGTTTCCTTGACAATTTCTTCAGGCTTAGTTCCCTCTACTTAGAAAGATTTCTAGATCAATACATTTCTCTGTGCATGTTCATTACTCCATCTCCTTCTCTAACTTAGCCTACCCTCCAGGTTGGCTGTGATGCAGTCCCTAGTCTGAGTTTAAAACTATAGTGAACAGAAACACACGGGCAGGCCATTTATTAATTCAGTCGAGCGTGATAATACTAATTTGCCTTTCTACACCTTGACCTCTGCTTCATAGTCATGCTTTGGGGAAGTAAAACTTTAATCCTAGTAGCTCAGTCTCCTAATGAATTCATAATGGAGTTTTAAAATCAAAATTTCCTGTTTAGAAGGAAAATCTTTCCTAAGTTACTTATCCCTAATGATTTTGTACTTGAACTGATTTTTCATTGCTTAGGTTCCTGGCCTTATTTTCTGGTAACTTCTTTCTTCTTAATTTACCCGGTAAGTTTCCTTCTCCTATGCTGTCAGTCTTCTGAGAGAAATTATTTTCACTTCTTAAAAGACCTGGTACTTCCAACCAGGGGCACACTTTGACCAAGGTCTACTTTGTTTTATTTCATTCCACTAGACCACAATTCTGACTTCTTTAATTCTGTAGATATAATTAGTACAATAAAATTCTTTGCAATCCATGATTAGCAAACACATGAACAACCAAGGTATGAGACTATTATAGCAGAAGATACAATTATCATTTAGAGCACATTCTATGAATATAAGTTCCAAATATAAACATTATTTTAAAGTATCAAAAATTGTGACTTTTTTAAAACAAATATATTCTTCCAAATTTTTCTAAGTACAGAAATAGTACCCTCAATGTACGGGAAATATTTTCTTCTATTGAAGTCGAGCCAAGGATCTTAAAGGTAAGTGAGGGACTTTGATGTTCCACTTTCAGGGATCAGAAAAATAACATAATAAAGTTCTTGCAAATTATTCTTACCAAATTTTTCCTAAAGAAATGCTTCCTGTGAATTCAGAGGTCTTTAAACTTTACTATTAGCAGTTTTTGAGAGACTGCCTTTATCTTCCCTTTAATCTCTTTCCTTTTAAGATGTTATTTCTCCTTTGTGATCTTTACCTTCCCACTTTGCCTTGAGTTGGTGTGTAGTTGGCAATTCTTATATGTAAGGGCAATAAGAGAGAAGATAAATATTCAAAGAACTGAGAAAAGACAGTGCAAGGAAATTGTAACATATTTTATTGGCTTGCAATGTAAGACCATAGAAAGTCAAATATATTACAGTCCTCTAGAGCAATTTTATAACCATAATATTTCAGTTCCCGTGTTTACTAGTAAATGGTCACTACCACACATGGCATCTACTTTTTCTCTAACTTTATTGTGATATAATTTACATAAAGTGTTGTGTAAGTTTAATGTATACAATGTGATGATTTAATGCACTTACTTATTGTAAGTTGATTACCACAATAAGAATAGTTAACACCTCATTACCTCTCAGAATTATCATTTTGTTGGTGTGGTTGGTGAGAACATTAAAGATATGCTCTCTCAGTAACTTTCAAGCGTATAATACAGAATTGTTTACTTGAGTTGTCATCACACTGAACATTAGATCCCCAGGAATTATTCACCTTATAATTTGGGAATATAATCCTTTGACCAACATCTATTTCTACTCTCTGTTTCTATATATTTTGTGTTGTTGTTTTTTAAATTTGGACCTGCCAGCGTTGCTCAGTGGTTGAGCATCTACCTATGAACCAGGAGGTCACTGTTCAATTTCCGGTCAGGGCACACACCTAGGTTGCAGGCCCGATTCCCAATGTTGGGTGTGCAGGAGGCAGCTGATTAATGACTCTCATCATTAATGTTTCTGTCTATCTCTCCCTCTCCCTCCCTCTCTGAAACCAATAAAAAAATTTAAAAAGTTATATTTCACAGATACCAGGACTTATATAAACTTTGCCTTTCCCTATGTGACTTATCTCAGTTTGCTCTCAAGTTTCATCCATGTTTTTGTAAATGATATTTTTCTGATTCTTAAGGCTGAATAATATACTCTTGTGTGTATATACCACATTTCCTTTCTCCATTCCTCCACTCATGGACAATGAGGTTGTTTCCATATCCTGGCTTTTATAAATAATGTTGCAATGCACATGGGAGGGCAGATAACTCAGTGAGCCAGTGATTTCACTTCCTTCTGATATATACCCATGCACTGAATTAACACTGTTTATGGGTTAACTTTAATTAAAAGCTCACAATACAAATTATCTTCTTAGTCGAGTATTTTTTCCTTATGGCATTTCTTGTTTTTATGTTTATAATTCCAATAATAAATTAGCACTAGCTTTATCATAGTAAACCAATGGTGTGACAAACTATGTATGGTGCAGGTCCTCAAACAGTACTCATGAGGAGAAGTAATCAGTTAACTGGTGAAATGTCTGTGTGTGTAAAATCTAGGGAAATACAGAATAGCCTGACCTAGAAACAGCAGGATGGGAATTAGCCCTCTAACAGCCTAGCAGGCAGGACTGACTCCAACAGTGCAAGACAACCAGGTGAGAAAGGACATGGCTTCCCTTTTCAAACGTAATGCTGTGCATTCCCTGTAGTGCCATGCTTGTGGTAACTTGATGTTAAGAACTCTGCTGATTCTGGAAATATACATCCACCTCACTGACATGGTTAAGAAGTCTAGCCCAATGAAGAAATTGTTACTATCCAGTCATCAAATGAAATAATATTATTCTCTTTGAGTAGGGAAATGCATGGTCCAAGTTTTATTATGTAGTATTTATTTACGTATTTATTTATTTGTAAGTAAGAATGTCATGGGAAATGAGGACAGACCTATGTGTTACTGTAATGTTTCCATAATGAGTGTGCTTCCCCTGAACAATCTTAAAAAAAGAATCCGATTATTTCATGTGTACTTTTAAATAATTGTTCAAAATAACCACTAACCTGTGGTGAATACTGTTTTAAGTAAAGTCATAAAGAATGTCTGATTTAATGTATCTGACTGCCTCTGTACTTCCTGTTAGGAGAATGGATAATAAAATATTTTTATCATATAGTATATTTGAGGTGTTTTATTTACATGTGTTTTTTTCACCAATCATGTGGGTAATCTAACAAAATAAAATAATCCAAAGTGGGGAATAAGATTTTGTTTTTCTTACACAAAAAGAAAATCGCATGAGGGTCTAACAGTTTCCTGAGTGGAAAAGAATTTAATGTTTCACTTGTTTTTGAAATAAGAGGCATAGAAAGATACTACAGAAAGCAAGGCCAAATGCAAATGATAGTGTCATGTCTGACTCCATTATATCATCAGCATAGTATGAAGGAAGAAATACACTTGGCAAAGAAGAAGCAGCCTTTTTCTTCAACCCTTTCTATAGTTCAATGCAAATGAGATATCTCATTTACTCTTGACTTAACAAGTCTTTCTCTCCCTTTCTGAGTCCAGTCATGTGAGGCATCGTCTAAAGAGGACATCGGTATAACCTTACAGCTGTGTGAGTTCGGGGCATTAATCTGCGCAGAAGCATAGAGAAACAAACCATGTGTCTAACAGCTTGAGTTCTTTCTCTTACGTTTCAGGGGCTTATGTTTCTTAATAATGAAAGGAAAGGTACTGAGATATACAATTGTGATATCCAAATGGGTACAGCCTTTACTCTAGTTTTTCTCTCTCCTTATTTGCTTATATGACTGAATAGAAATATACTTTTAAATTTTTCCTATTACTGATTATTTGACTTTTGGGTATGGGTTAGAAAGATAATTTATATCTGACACAGGGTTTGAAATAAGGTAATGTTTGGTATTCCAGGCAAGGCTTTCCATTTCTTTCTTTCTTTTTTTTTTTTTAAGGCAAGTTACATAAGTGACCATTCAATGATCTCTGTAAAAGTGCAAATTCATCTATAAGTCCTTCAAACAGAAAGAAATTTTAGTGAGTTTCCGGTGTCATAAGTGCTTCTTATCTTGAGCCCTCCCCTTCTTCCACATGCATAATGCAAGACACAATATTGTCAAAGCAGCAACCACTGAAAATATTCTTTTCATTTTTATTTATTTATTGATTTTTAGAGAAAGGAAGGTAGAGAGAGAAAATAGAGAAAGAGAGACAGAAAAAACACATTGATTTGTTGTTCCCGTTATTTATGCATTCATTAGTTGATTCTTGTATGTGCTCTGACTGGGGATCGAACCCACAACCTTGGTGTATCAGGACGATGCTTTAATCAACTGAGATAGGCCTGAAAATTTCTTAGCTATTGTATGTGATGGATATTGTCAACTTTCAATAAAAGGATACAGAATGTGTACTACAGTAAAACAATTCATTCCATCTACAACTATTGTTAAATATTGTGCAAATCTCTTTGCATAAAATGTAAAAAGACATTACTGTTATAGTCAATTAACTATCTATAAATAGTCACTACCACCCTCTTTTCTAAGAGGACCCCTCATTGTGTTAGAAATCAGAATTGCTAGCTTTCTCAGTCTCCCTTTTTTTAGGGGTGGTCATGTCATTTGAGATTTATTTAATGATATTTAAGGGAAATGCTGCAGTAAGAGTTCTTAGCAAAGCTGATGGTTTTTATTATTGTTGTTTTTTAAATGTTGATAAATGGCATAGATGTGGTGCTTGCCATCTTGGGTCTTTTTTTTTCCCTACTAGGTGTGTTTTGTGTTGCCTCCAGTGTAGCAGCCATCTTGTGATTACAGAGTAACAAATATGACATGGAATTTAACATTCTAAGAATGATGGCCCAGCCAGTGTGGTTCACTGGTTAAGTGTTGTCCTATGAACTAGGACAGTGGTCGGCAAACTGCGGCTCGCGAGCCACATGCGGCTCTTTGGCCCCTTGAGTGTGGCTCTTCCACAAAATACTATGGCCTGGGCAAGTCTATTTTGAAGAAGTGGCGTTAGAAGAAGTTTAAGTTTAAAAAAATTGGCTCTCAAAAGAAATTTCAATCGTTGTACTGTTGATATTTGGCTCTGTTGACTAATGAGTTTGCCGACCACTGAGCTAGGAGATCACAGTTTGATTTAGGATACATGCCCAGGGTGTGGACTTGATCCCCAGTAGGGGGCATGCAGGAGACAGCCAATCAATGATTCTCTCTCATCATTGATGATTATCTCTCTCTCTCTCTCTCTCTCTCTCTCTTCTCTCTCTGAAATCAATAAAAATATATTTTAAAAAAAGAATGGCCCTAACCAGTTTGGCTCAGTGGATAGAGCATCGGTCTGCGGACTGAAGGGTCCTGGGTTTGATCCTATTCAAGGACACATGCCTGGGTTTCGGGCTGAGTCCCCAGTAGGAGGTGTGCAAGAGGCAGCTGATCAATGATTCTCTCTCATCATTGATTGTTTCTATCTCTCTCTCTCCCCCTTTCCCTTCCTCTCTGAAATCAATAAAAATATTTTGGAAAAAAATGATGAAAACACATTTGCTGAAAGAATAATATATTAGTCTAATTTCAATTTTAATTATTTGAGTACCAATAGTTTTCAAGTCCCTTTATTTTCTTTTCCTCTTCAGCCCACCTCTGGCAAAGTTGATAAGTAATCCCATTGCTCCACAATTTGGCGCCAAAAGGCAGTTCAAACCATATAAACCACAATCCATGCATGCCCAATCCCACCCTCCATCCACAAGAAAAGCCTATCTGGTTTTACCCTGTTCTCTCAAGCCATTTTCAGACCTGCTTGGATGCCTGCCTTTTTAATCCCAGCCAGTTCTATAAAGCTTTTTTTTTTTTTTAACATCCTCTTTGCTTGTGTGTGGTGTCATCAGTCTCAACATTCTATTTAACTATTTGGTTGGATGTCCATTTCACTTCTGTGGGGTAACCTCAACCATTTGTACCGTGAGTAGGATATCTAGGTGATGAGCCAAACTACCAGGTATCTTTTTTGTTTGTTTGTTTGTTTTAGCTTTCTTAATTTTCTCTGTGGCCTGCTGGCTAGCATGCTCTTTGAGCTGTGTTACTACCTACTGGCCAACTTGAGCTATGAGCTGATGCCTGGTGGAAATCTTATTTTTGCTGCAGTGTGCTGTGCTTGTGGAATTCTACTGAGCCTCTGTTATAGATTTCACTGAGGTAAGTCAGTTTTAATAACTGATGCTTATGGGCAGCTGTATGGGTTTGGACCCTCTTCAAAGTGGCTTTAAATCATGGGTCACTGCCCCAACATATCGGTGTATCTCAGATTGAGTGATGTGACTTATTCCAGGAAAAGCCATGATGGATGCAAGGTTCAGGGGAATAACTTTCACTCCCTGACCAGGAGTGAGTTCTGAGTCTCGACCAGGTGTTGGCCCTAATCTATAGCATGCTCAGGAGAAAGCCTAATACCCTGCATGACATAAAGGCCCATCAGATGGTCACTGAAAGTAAGTAGCTCACTAGGATCCTATAAAATGCCTTTCATGATGCTCGTTATACCTCTGTCATAAAGCAAACAAGCAAAAAAATATCCTCATCCTTAAAGTTTCAGGAAAAATAGCTAATGGACTTACAGTATAGTGCCAAGGGACTTATTCAAACCCAAAACGTTAAGACTACCCCTGCTTTGGAGCTTTCCCTGTACCCCCAGAAAACATCATTATGTGAGGAATTCAAATTTTTATACACTCTTGATGCAATATCTTCAGGTTTGACATCAGAAAGACATTTTGGGTGGAGGGGATGCATTTTATTTCTCTAGAGTGTCCACAACAGTTAAATCGAATTCTAGTTCTCACATAAATCTTCTAAGTTAGGTACTGTTATTATATCTATTATTGAGAGGAGGAAAATAAAGCAAAATGAGATTAAGTTGCCCAAGGTCATATGGCAAATTTGTGATGGAGACAGGAAATGAACTCTAGAGGTCTGACCCAGTGCTCTGCTCTCCTGCTCTAGCTAAACTGCTTCTCAAGATGATAAATGAGCAGTAGGATAGAAAGTGCTTCAGACTCTGATGGCAGTGGTAAGCCTTGCACCTGCCCTAGGCAATCTGACTCTGGGCTTGTTTGTGTTCTTAAAAACATTCCTATTTTGTGAGTTGCTTTATTTGGAGTTTATGTTACTTTTTTTCTGAAGGAAAGCTGATTATACAGTGTAGATTTTGTAAAATCTAGTTTTGAATCCATATTAGATCTGAGAAACAAAGAAACTTTATTTAGCTTCTCTATGCCTCACTGTCCATGAACATAAAATGGGAAAAATAATATTTTCATCACAGAACTTTTATTATGATTGAATAAAATACTATATGTTACTCATCTTCGTTAATTCCTCTCACATGCCTGGATCTCAATAAATGAAAGTTAAGCTAATATATTAGCCCTTACAAAATTTCCTACAGATTCTATGATAGACTTGAATTTTTAGTCATAAGTGAGCAACTGTGATATATTCAGAATTATCTTTAGTCTCATGAACTTACTGTAGGAAGTTTTAGAAGTATAACAATCACTCTATGCTTTTGAATTATTTAAAAAAAGATGCTTTGAAGAGATACTGAAGCAAGAACATGTTCATTCTGATATGTTTACATGGTATCTTCAATAGCAACTATTCCTGGTTAATCCATAAGAAGATGGTAACATAGTCAAAGTGTCAGAAATTTTGAGTAGAAATCCTTGGGATAGAAAAGTTGTGGTTGAAGGCAAACTATTTTTGGTAGGAAAAAACACATTGACAGATGAATGAATCTGTATATCAAATGGATTGAGTACATTATTTTACTAGGATATGGAACAGAGACCTAAAATGTTAGCTAGCTTTGGACTTATTATCTGATTAAAGTTAGGACAATCAATCCCTCACCAATCTCCAGTACCTATCAGTCTTTGGCACTATTGATGATTGGTGGGGGTGTTGATAGGAATCGCCATGCCTAACCATTGATAATAGCTTAAGTTTTGCAGCTTCTGCAACATGTTTAGACTTAAAGGGATTATACTCCAGTATTCTACTTGGCCTTGCATATGATATAACCTAACCTATAAATGGGGAACCAAAGAAGATAATCTGCCAGTTGCCTAATATATCTACTTCAGTGTTTGTTTTCAAAGAGCAGACGTTTTCTCCCATTTGTGTAAACAAAAGTAAAAAAAACACAAGAAAAAGTGGGGTAGAGAAAATTACTAAAAAATACTGAATTATCTCGTAGCATGCAAGAGGAGTGTGACAAACTAAGTGGTAGGTCTGGTTGTATTCTTGTTGAGAATATTGTCATTAACATGGCTCTGCTCACAAAGACCAGATTCACACTTATAGTTCGCAGAGATATACTTTCATAAGATCAGTTTGTATCAGAACCCCTGACCATGATCTATACACTAGGAGCGAGGATCACTTCGTCTCAACATGGCACTGTCATTATAACTATGTGGGTGGTAGATGTGTGGATAGTTTCAGAATGATGGGGCTGAAAAGTGCAGTTTCTAGGTGATATTTTGAAGGTAAATAAAGCAATGTGTGCTCTGCAAATGGGGTAACTTATGGGCTTTTAATATATGACAGTGACTTAACTCATATGTGGAATCTAATGAACAAAATGAGCTAAAAGTAAAGTAATAGACTCATAGGTAGAGAGCAGGCTGACACGTGGGGTGGGGCAGGGGAGCTGGATGTGGGGGTGGATGGATTGAACAAAAAAGAAAAATAAAAGAGAAAAAATGCATGGCCACAGAAAACAGGTTGGTGATTGTTTGGGGGAGGGAGTGGAGAAGGTGAAGGAGGATAAAGGGAGCATAAATGATGATGGACAAAGACTTGACTTGGTGTGGTGTACAGATGATGTGTTGCATAACTGTCCACCTGAAACCTGTATAATTTTGTTAACCAATGTCACCTCAATGAATTCAATAAAAAGGAAAAAAATAAACAACAAAAAAGACTCCCAAAAATAAAATTAAATTACCAGGGATGCCAACCTGCATCACTCAGTGGTTGAGTGTAGACCTATGAATTAGAAGGTCACTGTTTGATTCTTGGTCGGGGCACATGTGGGCAATACCCTGGTTACAGGCTCAATCCCCAGTGTGGGGTGTGCAGAAGGAAGCTAATCAATGGTTCTCTATAATCATTTATGTTTATATCTCTCCCTCTCCCTTACTCTCTGAAATCAATAAAATATTTTTTTAAAAAGAATTACCAGGGAGTAAGCGACACCAAGAATTTTCTTTTTTTCTTTTTTCAGGTTTTCCTATAGTAAGGCTTCAAATATAATTTGCATTTGTAGAGCCTTTACATAATAAATTGAATTTGATTCATTTATTAAACAGATATTATGCAATTAACACATGAAGAAATTAAAACCCCAAAGGAGTAAACAATTTACTTTGATTTTCTACATATATTTTCCCATAAAATTGCTTCACAGTTTCACCCTTTGCATTTAGAATTTAAATATATATATCAAAATTTTAATATGTTTATTTGTTCTTTATGTAGATAAATTTGCCAATCAACATTTGTTTCTGAAATGAGAATGCCATTTAAAATTTTCAATAGAAAAAAATAAATTTAGAACATTAAATAGGTTCTATGGTATATGACTACTGTCTTATTTTATATTTGTTTTATAAACTGGAAACAAAATTATTTTAAAGCTAACAATTAGTCATAAACACTGTTCATATGAAAATATGATATTAATATAAATTTATAATTAATAAACAATGACATAAGATATGGAAGTATGGATAGTAATACCAATAATATACAGTTATTAATCATTTATCAAAAGTTAGAAACTACTCTACGATTTTTACAACTGTAAAAAATATAATATTCAATATAGCTTCATGAAATAAGCATTACCCCATTTTATGCATGAGACCCATGCCCTAAAATACAAGTTTTCTGCACCATAGTGTAATAAGTGTAAGAACTGATATTGAAATTTATATTTGACTTTCAAATCTTAATTGTTCTTTCATCATATATTGAAAAAGGTCTATACTTTTACCAGAATATTTATAGCCCAAAGATATGTTTATATCTCAGATCTTTTCAGGAGTACAGAATTAACATGGATATTTTCTTAAATTTGACCTAAAATTGAATCAACCCTAAAATCAAAGAACAAATCATCTATTAGAAAAAGTCATTAATAAAAATAAATGCAGTATTTTTATTACAGAATAGCAGGTGGTGTCAACACCTGATTAAAAATAAATTGTCAGAACACATTTTTACAAATACTAAAGCTTACCAAAATTATTGTAAAATTTAATGTAGAGTTATGATACTCAATGAGAAACTAAATATATCCAAAGCATTAAAGATAATCATCTAGTGCCATCACAAACTTAAATAATAAAAATGTAAAGGGCAAAATTAATTTATTTTTTCTTGCTTAATTTGATCCATCAGTGAGGTATAGTTAACAAAAGTAATACATATTAAGATGCATAATAGAAATTAATTGCCTAGATAATGGGAAATAATATCCCCATTGGACTGTGTTGGTCAGGACACACGAAATAATGGAATCCATTTGTTTTCTCTTGGACTTTACTTACATTCACATTATGACAATTAACAAATTGACTTAGAGATAGTTTTTTATGCATCTTTCTTCTACCCTAGACTGTGAATTACATGTATGCAAGCCCCATGACTTATCTAATTTTATTGTCATTGACATCCAGCAGAAATGTAGCTATTAGTATTTGCTTAATAAAGCATTGCATTCATTAAGACACACATGTTATCTCCTTGGCTCTTGCCATAATATTATAAGTGGTTTTTATGCTACTCTTTCATCTCTCTCAGTTCCGTCTCCAAATAATTGCTCAAGCAGTAAAGTACTCCTCCAAGGTCACAGAACTAGTAAATGACAGACATTGAATTGAATCTAGATATACTGACTTCAGTGTCTCATATTCATAATCTGATTCTCTAATAAAATATTCTCCTCTTAAACATAAGCAAAACAAAGCTGAAAAAAACAAACAAACAGGTATTTGAAAAGGAATTAATTTTCCTGGCTTTAGTGGCAGTCTCTACAAATTAATATGTTATGAGTATCATGTTTTGAGAGAGACTTTGATAAATAGGGATAAAGAAATACAGAGGTTACCAGGACTATGAGCTGGCTGAATACACAGCCATATAAGAAAAAAACTGAAAAAAAAATTTAGCTTGAAAAATATTGTCTAAAGTTATACATGTTTGCCATTTTTAAAGTATTAAGGCTTGTCATAAGGTAAAAATAAATATTCTGTACTTTCCCAGAATTTCTCTGACATAAAATAGGTAATAACTATTTGATTGCTTAATTAACCAATGATAAATTAGCTACACATGACACAGAAATTAAATAGAAGATAGTAAAACAAATATTTAAAAGAATCAGAGCATTCCAACAACTAAGGCTATGAAGAGAATTGCAGGAATTGAGCCTGTGGTATTGATCAACTATCAGTAGAGAAAGTTGGCTATTTGTCTATCATCTAACTATATTTCAAAATTCACTGCTGTTTAACAAAATAAACTATATAAATGTGGCAAAAAGACTGTAAAAATTTAAACACTATTGTTAAAAGCAAATATACTGTTATTCTGAATGGTCTCCACTGAACAATATGGTTGTTATCCACAATGGCAGGAGTTACACAAAATCTGTAATAATAAAAGGGTAATATGCTAATTAGACCGGACATTTTCCAGACGTCATTCTGGATGTCCTTCCTGATGACGCCAGGGCTGGAGGGAAGCAGCCCGGGTCCCAGATGCCTGCCAGTGGCCGAAGGAGGGAAGCAGCCTGGTGCTGGAGGGAAGCCGGTGCCGACAAGGGAGGGGGGAAGGAAGGCCTACTCTTGCACGAATTTTCATGCATCAGGCCTCTAGTGCAATCCTATCTAATAAAAGGGTAATATGCAAATTAACCGTCACTCTGTCACAAAGATGGCAGCACCAATAGCCACAAGATGGTAGTGCCCAGTCCTCTCAGCCCCGCCGGAGTCCCCCAGTCCTGGGGGATGGGGGAAGGTGGCTGCTGAGAGCAGGCAGCATGAGCAGCCTGGCTGAATACTTGCTTCGTAGCCACAGCAATGAGGCAAGCATTTCGTGCCCAGCCGCGGATGGGCCTCTGGGCCGTGGAGAGCTTCTGGGCAGCAGCCGCAGAGCGGCCAGGCCCCGCAGAGAGCTACTGGCACATGGATTCATGCGCAGGGCTACTAGTTTATATAATGCTCTAAAATAAGCTGTCACCACCTAGTCATTAGTGAACATTTAATAAGATATCATATCTTTTTAGTTAGCAAATGACATCAGATCTTTGCAGATTTAAATTTACATAAAGAATGAGCTGTGCAGACTTTTTCTCTATGTATTATTGAGATGAAATGTTGGTATTAATATAATTTCTATAGTAGAAATAAAGGATAACAGATAATCCTTCTCCCTCTATTCTTCCTCCTCAACTTTCCTGAGCATTGTGTTTCATAGAGTAATTTGTCCTAGAAAGCAGATAACTAGTCATGAGTTTGTTCCTACTTTTGTTCTTGCTAGATAGAAAGCTTTGAGGAAATAACTCTTGTGGCTTTTAATCTAAATTATCTCACATATAAAATAGCAGAAATAACTACCTTGTGTGTTTATTTGGACATTAATAATTTTAATTATGGCCTGCTGGTGTGGCTCAGTGATTGAGTGTTAACCCATGAACTAGAGGTCACCAGTTCAATTTCCAGTAGGGCACATGACCAGGTTTAGGGCTTGATCCCCAGTAGGGGGCATGCAGGAGGCAGCTAATAGATGTTTCTCTCTCATTGATGTTTCTACCTATCTCCCTTCCTCTCTCTCTAAAAAAATAAATAAAAATATATTTCAAAAATAATATTTATTTTATTATGGGATACAAAATGTCATAATCCTGTAAAAAAATGCAAGACAAATGCTACAATTCTGATTTTATATAAATTGAGTTGCAGAATTCTATGTGAAAACTTTAAGGTCACATAAACATAAGTGACGGGGCGGGGGAGAAGATTATCTGAAATATCATAATAAGGACCTTTGAAAATCTGCTCATCTATAAAACAATTAGAACAATGGCAAAAATTGTCAAATCATTTTTTCATAATTATAAAAATAAACATAAGGCTTGCAATAATCTTTGAGCATTTATTGGAGAAAGATATCCAAAAAAAGATAAGGTTGTCCACTTTCACCACTTCCATTTAATACTGTCCAAAAGTTCTAGCCAGGGCAATTAGGCAGGAAAAAATTAAATAGAAAATATCCAGATTGGGAACATGTAATATTTTTTCTATTCTTGGGTGCTCTATGCCACATTCACGTGGTTCACTGGTACTTTTTGCAGTGGTGGCTGACAGGACTCTTGTAGAGAAGTCCCCTTTCAAACGCCCTCCATGTCACATCTTTCAACTTTTATACCCAAGGATTTTTTCAATGTTCAGAGTTTTTGCTGATAGATTTTTACTAGTGTATAAAAACACAACATATTTTAATATATTTATATTGTGTGATGCAACTTTACTGAAATATTAGTCCTAATTTTTTTTTTTTGTAGAGTCTTTAAGGGTTTTTATATGTAATATATTGTCATATGCATAGAGTCACAGTTTTACATATACTTTCCAATTTGGAAGACTTTTATTTCTTTTTCTTGTCTAATTGTCATAGCTAGTATTTCTAAAAATAGTGAGAGTGGTCATCTTTGTCTCATTCCTGATTTTTGAGGAGAAGCTTTAGCTTTTCACCACTGACTATGATGTTGTCTGTGAGCTTGTGCTATATATGGCCTTTATAGAGGTACACTAGAGGCCCAGTGCATGAAATCCATACACTGGTAGGTTCCCTAGCAGCTGCAGCTGTTGGCCAGGGCCTCCCTTCCCCCTGCTGGCCCCGCCTCCTGGTCAAACTCCCGGACAACTCCCGGTCAAGGAGACAGTTTGCATACTATACTTTTATTGTATAGGATTCCCTGTATATTTACTCTATTGATAATTTATTTCTTATCACAAATGGGTGTTGAATTTTGTGAATGCTTTTTTTGGGATCTATTGAAATGATAATATGCTTTTTAAACTTTATTTTGTTATTAGAGTGTTTCATATTAATTAACTTGTGGATGTCGGATGTATTTTTTTTTTTCATTCCATGTTTTACTCTTCATTTCCACCTTCGTTCTTGAGAACAAACTATGAAATGACCTCATACTTTCTAGTCACTTTCTTAGATTCTGCTTTTCTGTGAAACACAAACTAAAACATGAATATTGATAATTTGGTCATCAGGCACATCAAACTGCCTTCTTGAAATATTTCCTGGCAACACTGTAAGAACACAAAATTTTACTTTCATTTACCTCCATCTTTTTGCCAATACTTAACATTCCCAATTCTGTGACCCTACAATATTGCTTCACATACCTTTATATATATACTTAGTGGCCAGATTATTATGACCACCCCATCAGTACTTCGTTGGGCCACCATTTGCCTTCAATACTGTGGTGATTCTTCTTGGCATTGAGTCCACGAGATGTTGGAAGGTGATGTGAGGAATCTGACACCATGCCTGATGAATAGCACTGTCCAGTTATGTGAGATTTGGTGGTTGTGGAACCAGCTGATTGATGGTTCTTTTAACTTTGTCCCACAAATGCTCAACTGGATTGAGATCTGGTGATTGTGGGGGCCACCTAAGCAAGGTAAAGTCTCCCTCGTGTTCTTGAAACCACTCCTGCACAATATGAGCACCGTGGCATGGTGCATTGTCTTGTTAGAAGAAGCCATCTCCATTGGGATACGCCATCAACATGATAGGATGAACTTCATCAGCAATGATACTTAGGTATGTTGTGCTATTCAGACATTGTTTCACATGAATTAAAGGGCCCAATTCATGCCAGGAAAACATGCCCCAAACCATAACACTTCCCCCACCAGCTTGAAGGGTTGTACTCATGCATGTGGTGTGCATGCTTTCATGCTGTTTCCGCGAAATTCTCACTCTGCCATCTGCATGATGCAACTGGAAACGTAAATCATTGGACCACATGACTTTTTTCCAATGCTCAACTGTCCAATCCTTGTGTTCCTGTGTGAATTGGAGATGTTTTATCTTGGTAACCGCAGAGAGCAAAGGTGTTCGAACTGGCCTACGGCTTCCAAATTCTATATGATGCATTGTACAGCTAATTTGCCTACAAATGTCAGGTGGTCATAATAATCTGGCTACTCTGTATATTTCACAGCAACTTAAAACTGAGATTTCTGACCATGTTTTCTTCACAAACCCTGCCTGTTAGGAAATACTCTCTGCACACAGCAAAAGATACTTTATTGTCTTTTAAATTTATGTTATAAATATGTTTCTCTACTACATCTACATGTAGGAGTGGGAACTCCCTAGTGATAAACCTTATTTGGCAACTTATCCAAGGATCTATGATTATGAATGGATTGACAATAAATAAGAAAATAAGAAAAGCACTTTTTTTATCTTAGAAAACTGTATTTGTTTGGGGAACTCATAAATTTTTTTAAATGATGCATTTATGCTTAAGATAAATAAAGCTAACTCTATAATAATTATCTTTTTTTACTTCAAAAATTGACTGTATTATGAACACTTTCATTGAAACATGAATACAAGAGTACCCAGAGGCCTATTCAATGGAGCTACTATTAGATGAAACTGTATTATTCTTTAACATGCTGTGTTTCCCATTAGTTGGTGATCAAAATAAAAACTCTAAAGAAGATCAGTAGGATGCAAGATTGATTGCAGACTGATTCAGCAGTGTAATCACTAGCTAGTGCATTCTCAGCATGAATGGAGTCCCCAGAGAGCTAGTTGCTATTTGATAGCAGTACAGGGGGGTTGTGGGGGGCGGGAATCAAATGACTTTTAGAATGTAGATTGGTTTGGGTTGCATTAAACAGTAAAGGATTATATCTAACACTGTCATCCATTTTGGCATTTGAGAATAGTGCATCTGAAACATCTCATGTCCATGGATGGTATACATCAACTTTGCTGCATAACCTGATTCAGCAACTCCTGGGAAGAAGGGAAAATTGCACAATTGTTATGTGAAAACAGCTGCAATTAATTATGGTGTGCTTTTGCCAAAGACACAAGAGCAATTTTTCATTATTATTCAATTTACATCCCTTATGTTGATTATTCTCCCTTAAAATTATTAATTCAAAACATAGCATTTCCTGTTTATAATAATGTTGCAACAACTATTGAAGGACAGTCAGAATAAGGGAAAAAAAAACAATAAAAGGGAAGACTAATGGTTCAACTTATATGTGCTGTGCATCAATAGACTAATTTAAAAATAGAATAATCAGCCCTAACCGGTTTGGCTCAGTGGATAGTGCATTGGCCTGTGGACTGAAAGGTCCCAGGTTCGATTCCAGTCAAAGGCATGTACCTTGGTTGCAGGCACATCCCCAGTAAGTGGTGTGCAGGAGGCAGCTGATTGATGTTTCTCTCTCATCAATGTTTCTAACTCTGTATCCTTCTCCTTTCCTCTCTGTAAAAAATTTATAAAATATATTTTTTAAAAATAGAATAATCATATTTGAAATTGCTGAAACTATAAATTTTATAATTTTTATTTAACAACATTTTAGATATGATTTTATGAATAATTATACATAAGATTCAAGTACAATGAAGGCATTTTAAAAATAATGCTGAATGAAAATAACTGTAGTGAATAATTCAATTTGTATTCGAAATCTCTCTTGTTCCCTTAGCTAAATAACTTAAGTAGTTTATGGTATAAGGGGCATATTAACAAAATGCTTCTAGAAATTAATT
The DNA here is from genome assembly GCF_027574615.1 of Eptesicus fuscus. Taxonomy (NCBI): domain Eukaryota; kingdom Metazoa; phylum Chordata; class Mammalia; order Chiroptera; family Vespertilionidae; genus Eptesicus; species Eptesicus fuscus. The sequence goes on from NC_072474.1 coordinate 97,929,504, forward strand.
ACAGGGAAAGCACATCACTGAAATAATCAAATCTATGTCATTCAGTCTCAGGGAAGAATGGAATAGAATACATGCAGCACTTTCATTTGAAAAGACCTAGATTAAAATATAGTTTATAGAAAAATCATAGTATTTCCTGATTCTCCTGGGTATCATCCCAGATTGATAAGAGAACCAGAAGGGGACTGTTAAGAGCACATTGAAGATCTACCAGAAGGTCTTTCTTGGATACAAAGGCAACAAATTGAACCTGGCAAATTCCCTAGCAGGGGAAATGGTTTCAGTCTAAGAAAAGTCCTTTTGAACAACTAACAAGTAGCAATCAGTGTTTCTTCAGTTTTTTTAGTCTTCTATTGAATTACTGTCTCCGATGAGAAATTTAGATTTGTTTACATGGTTATTATATCTAGGCTCCACATTTATTCTAGTTCTGCTGTACATCTTTAATAGTTTATATTGTAAATTCAGGTGCTTTATCTTTTCCCTTTTCCAATGACATTCATCAACATTCTCTGGACTACTTGGAATTAGATCCTCATAGTAATTTTGATGTCTGTCCTTTCTGAGGACATATTGAAATATATTCTGTTAGTTGTGACATTTTCATTCCTCTAATTCTCCATCACCACATTTCACTCAAACTACAGTGTTAACTTCTTAACTGGTGTTTTGTCCTTAACCTGTTATTCCTACCAATTTGTCCATCATAATACTGCCAAATTAATCTTGCTAAAATGCAGATTTCATTTTGCTATCCCATTCTTCAAAATTCTTCAAGTAGGATCCATTGAATGCACCTTAGATTGGTATTAAAATCTAGTCTTGATGTCCTTTCTCAACCATACACTCCACTCCTGTTTATAACAAATGGTCACTTGATCATGTCTTGCTTCTGCTGCTTCTCAGAGAAATGGACTAGGATTTCACTAGACCTACCAGTATCAAGCTATACCCACATGAATGTGTAATTAATGTGTCACAGGATTTTTGAGCACACAGTCTTTATATGTAAGCTCCTTTGGCTTTGTAATATTGTGTAGTACTTAACCTAAGCAATATAAACTATTAAGTATAAACTTACATTTGTTTCACACTGTTTGTTCAAGGGATACTCAAAGTTTTTAGAAAATTTACTTGCACATTTTGTTTATCTGGTTATGTTTATTTAGCTTAAATAATAGAGGTTTTGTATTATATAAATTATATAACATTTAACACACTAACACAAAGGTAGTTGCCATTAACTGGACTTCTGTTAGTTGTAAAGTAGATTTTCTATATAGCAAGCATAAAAAGATAAAGCTCATGAAAATGTGCACACGCATACACACACACACCCTCTAATAATAACAAATAACTAAAAGCTAGTAGATGCTAAAATTATTTTTTTTTAGAAATACAGATCAACAGGAAAAAATTACTCATTTAATGAATTAGTATGCTTAGGAAGATTTTGAAAAATTAAACAAAATTTTATTTATGTTTTACAGAAATATAAAAATGCCTGCAATTTGCATAATTCCCCCCTATTTAAAATTTGATTAAAAGTGTCTAGCTGTAGGAGCAATGAGTCTTATTTTTGTCCAGAATAAATTTCTAGAGATTCTGATACAATTGGCAAACATTTTTAAGAAAAGTTACTCAGATTTATCTAGTGAGCAATCAGTATGAATGTTTTTTCTATTGTTACTTTGAGCCTATGTGTGTCATCAATACTGAAGTTAGTGTCCTGTAGGCAGCATATAGTTGGGTTTTGCATTTTTATCCATCTACCTACTGTCTGCTATTTGGTTGAAGAATTTAATCTATTTACATTTAGGGTAGTTGTTGATAGGTGAGGAGTAACTAATACTCTCTTTTAATAGTTTTCTGCCTGTTTTATAGGTCCTTTGTTCCTTTCTGACTCTCTTACTAACTGTGTGTGTGTGTGTGTGTGTGTGTGTGTGTGAGTGTTTGTGAGAGAGAGAGAGAGGAGAGGGGGGGAGAATTGCTGATTTTTTTGTAATGGTATTCTCTAATTTTCTTTTTTTTTTTATGTTGTGAATCTACTCTAGGTTTTTTATTTGTATGACCCATGAGATTTGCATAAAATTTTGTTGACATTCATTTAAAGTACTGTGCACCTTGGGCATAGTAGGCCTCAATATAGTTTCTATTTTATTTAAGAATTAGTTTTTATTTCTTATAAAGTTGAATGATAAATTATTCAAGAATATTTTAAATAAATAATCTTTATGCAATTATAGTATGATCACCATAACATTACATAAATTAAGATTTTTAAGAGCAGAAATGACTTTTAGAAAACACATTAATATATTCATAAAAGCTTATTTCCATGAATATTTTGTTTACATGCCTGCCATAGAATACCTCATAGAATGTCTTAACCAAATACTTGCTTATTTTTCTCATGTTCTATAATAAGATGCCTAGAGATAAGCATTTTAGAACTGGTGGGAAGAAGCACAGTGACATCAAGGAACCAAACATTTTCTAATTATCACTTGGACATCCTAACATTTTAAGGATAATTCTGTCATTTTGGTCTCTATCTGCATCATCAGTCACTGCATCTGTTTTTCAGCCTTAATGTAAATGGCATATCAAGGGAGAATAATATGGCCTATAATAAGGAAAGCACAACTTAACTTCTGTTATGACTGATTTAATGGATCTTCCCTGGCTACAAAGGGGTGAAGATGGTAATTGGGTCCAATTTTAATTCATGCAGCATCAAAGGTTCTGATAGTAATGAAGGAGAGAAGTATAATTTTTGAAGATGCAAATGGCAGAATCTTCCATAAATATATAATTAGTACCAACTATTTAAAAGGCATGACTTTGTGCTTGGCTGATGTTGCTCAGTGGTTGAGCATCAACCTATGAACTAGGAGGTCACAGTTCAATTCCTGGTCAGAGCACGTGCCTGGTTGCAGGCTCAATCCACAGTGGGGGTCATGCAGGAGGCAGGCAATCAATTATTCTCTCTCATCATTGATGTTTCTATCTTTCTCTCCCTCTCCCTTCCTCTTTAAAATCAATAAAAATATATTTAAAATGAAATAAAATAACATAAAAGTCATGGCTTTGTGTTGCTAGTTAAGTATTCTATTATTAAATACCAGAGGCCTGGTGCAGGACTTCATGCACGGGTGGGGTCCAGCTGGCCTGCCCCAATCGAGGCCAATAGGGCTGGACCAGCCAGTGGGAGGGGACACAGGAGGTTGGCCGGCTGGACCCACCCCTGATCGGGGTTGGGGGGACAGCCAGAGGGACGGGGCGGCCATGGGGAGAGGCTGTAGATATAGATGGTCAAGGAGACAATTTGCATATTAGCTGTTTATTATATAGGATTCACCCTAACTGATAGGTGTTAATTTAATCTCTTTAATTATACTCTTTTAATTATTTTTTTTCGTTTTTGAAAACTAATAGATGAAGTAGGTTAAGTTAGTTGCATGTGGACATTTAGTTAGTAAGTAACAAAATTTGGATTTGATGTCTAGTGTCCTGAATCAGAAACCTCAGTTATAGACAAAAGATGCATCTAGTTTATTTTGTCATCTTATTATAAGAAAAAAGGAAAGTTAAAGTGAAATAAATAAAAGAAAGTTGAATTGTGAAGAAATTTTCTGGTTTTGGTTAACTGAATTTTTCAGAACAGCACAAAATTTTGCAAATAACCTTGACATTAATTTAATACAAATATAAGACTTCAAATGATGACTCAGTAGAACAGTATCCCAAAAGCAATATAAAATCTTTATCCATTAGGATCAACCTCAGTGTTCTGCAAAAATTTTTCTTCTAAAGTAGATTCCAATAAACAAGAGTGATTTAGTCAGCAAGGACAATGTAACAATGATGCTACCACCATCCTTCAAAACTATGCACAATTGCACATTATTATTTTCCTGTACCCAGCTTTCAATATCAGTCTTCAGAGCCTGCATGTCAGCATAATGTAAGTACTGCACCACTAGTCTAGCTACAAATTTTGTTCATAGGAAAATAAATGGTGTTTATCTTTCCTGTTATTTCTGACCCTGCTGTGCTTGACCTCTATATTGAATTTTTTCCTAAAGAAGATTCAGACATTAAATTAAGTTAGGTGTGCATTTGATAACAGTGGACAATGTTAGGGATTGTCTCTTCCCCTTAATCATAATTTTAAATAAACATAGCATTTTATTTCATAAGTATATATTGCACTATTTCTAATATTTTACAATTTACATAAGTTTACTTCTAGGTGATTGTTTTATTTTCTTCAGCTCCTCATAGCAATACAAGTTGAGTTTTATTCCATTTTACAACCTTGTTAGTTGGCACACTTAAAATCTCACTTCATGCTCAAATTCACCTTAGAGACAGGCTTTCTGTTACTTTATGAATAGTCCTGATGTATGATTTCTCCTATTACTGGTATTCTCTGTGGTTTCACTACTTTAATGCAGATGTATATTTTTTCACTGCATGACTACTTGTCTGTTTTATTTATCTAATAATGTAGTAGGAAGACTGCAAAGCTGGAGCTAGGAAACCTGGGTTAATATCCTACTACCATTTAGTAGTTGAGTATCCTTAGGAAAAATAACTTAAGGTTTTCATTTTCTCCTTTGAAATTGAAGGGTAACAATGCAAGTCCTACATGCTATGTATGAATATTTCAAGAATCAAGCATGTCAAATTAATATATGTACTGTGAAAACTGTACATATACAACATATTTTAGTACTTATGTTTTATCTTATCTATTATAACATTTGCTTAACAATCCAAGATCACTCCTGAAGAATATACATATCTTGATAGAGAACATTTTAAGTCTTTTTCCAGAAATATTGAGGATATAACTATGGCTATACATTTTTGTTAACTGATACTTTAATTTAGGCAGCTTAGCATCTTAGAAAATGAACTTGCCTTTTATTGACTTTGATGCAAACTTTATTTGAATAAGATGTATTGAAATCTGATTATGTAAAGTTACTGAGATTAAAAAATAATCCTTTTCCTCAAGGAGCTCCTAGGAGGAGATAGAATAATCATAGCAGTGAGACAATTGCTGTAATGAAGGGATAGAAAAAACAACCACCACACAATAGGAATACAGCTGGGAGATGATTGATAGTTAAGTTAATGCGAAGATAGTGTGAAATTAAAAATAAAGAAGCAACTATAATCAGAGTTGACTAAGTAGAAACTTTCTCTCATAATGGCAATTGAGCTTATTTTGGAAAATTTCTTTAGCAAATGACAGAATTTTCTCACTTGAGGAATTATTGGAAGTGATTACGTTAGTCACTCCTCAGCATTATTTAGAACACTGACAAAAGTTGAGTCATCCCAAAATAAGTTGGTATAACAAGTTTGGAGCAGATTCAAAGTAGCACTGTAGAGATGATTACAAATTTAAAAACAAGCACTAAGGTGCCTGGCCAGCATGGCTCAGTGGCTGAGCATTAATTCGTGAACCAGGAGGTCACAGTTTGATTCCTGCTCAGGATACGTGCCTGTGTTGCAGGCTTGCTCCCCAGTGTGGGGCATGTAGGAGACAGCCAATCAATGATTCTCTCTTATCATTGATGTTTCTCTCTCTCTCTCCCTCCCCCTTCCTCTCTGAAATCAATAAAAATCTCTCTCTCTTTCTCTATCTATCATCTATCTATCTATCTGTCTATCTATCTATCTATCTATCTATCTATCTATCTATCTATCTATCTATCTGTATCTATCTATATACCTATCTTCTATCTATCTATCTATTTATCTATCTATCTATCTATCTATCTATCTATCTATCTATCTAACTGTATCTATCTATATACCTATCTTCTATCTATCTATCTATCATCTATCTATCTATCATCTATCTATCTATCTATCTATCTATCTATCTATCTATCTATCTCATCTATATATCTATCTATTTATCTATCATCTATCTATATATCTATGTATCTATATATCTATATATCTATCACCTATCTATCTACCTATCATCTATCTATCTATCTCTATCATCTATCTATATATCTATCTATCTCTATCTATATATCTATCTTCTATCTATCTATCTATCTATCTATCTATCTATCTATATATCTATATCTATATATCTATATCTATATATTATATCTATCTATATATCTATATCTATCTGTATACTTATCATCTATCTATCTATAGGTATACATATAGATATAGATATATAGATGATAGATAGATAGATAGATAGATAGATAGATAGATAGATAGATAGGACAAGCACTAAGGAAAAGCATAAAAAGTTTAAGTGTGACCATATTGAAATACATCTGTGTGTCTCTGGAACAAGTCCTTTAATCAGTAGAACACATCAAAAGCACTTTGAAGCCTGATACATAATAGAATGGTTATTCTACATATTGCTTTTCCACATTATTTGGCTACTGTTGTCTTATAGCTTCATTAAATAACTTCTTCCTTTTTAAAATTGTTGGCATCTCTGTTTCTTTAACACACACACAAAAGGAGAACGATTCTTCTTCTTATGCCTACATTGCAAAACGGACCAAACACTTCCATGGCAAACCTAAATAAGCCCTTGGCAGGCCTTGTGATATATTTGTTAATTTTGAAACTGTGATGTTAGCATACCTATTGTCCTAATATTGTTTGCTGACTTTGCGGTTTCTTTTTATCAATTGTTTCATGTATCCACATTTTGTATCTTATGCTTCTTTTTGTTTGTTTCCTAGAACAGCCACAACGATAGACATCACATAGAAGATGTTGTGTGTTTGATTTCTATAATGAAATTTTAGAAAATCTATCTTATTAACATTTTATGAAGTTTTCTAAATGATAGCCAAATATGGTAGCACTTGATTATTTCACTGAGCAATAATGCTAATATTTATAATGTTTTATATCTCTCCTATTTTATTAAAAACAATATATTGTATATTACTTAAGCAAAAATAAAAATTTCAGGAAGTCCAAGAACAGAGAATAGATAGCATTTTCTCCCAGGCTAGAGTAAATGTTAAGTAGATGGGGATTTATATTTTAAACCATGATTCAATCAAATTTAGCATGACAGTTCATAAAATCTCTTAAAATTAAAATTGCGAAGTTTTTACCTCACAGGGTAAACTGGCTGATGTTTGGGAGAATGGCTTTAAATCTGTCATTTTTGATCCTTCTTGTCTTATTTCACATCTTCTTTCCTTCTTGCTGGAGATGCCTCCATTCATCACAGACACCACAGCTATCACAGCGGCGCGATCCTTCACTCTTAAATCACTGGCTGTCTCGGCCACTGTCGCGGCCAGTCTTTGAAACAGGAAAACGAAAACCCAGAGCAGCAGTTGCAATAGCACAAGCATCATAAATGTGCCCCAGGACTCCCATCACACAATCCATTTGAGCCAAGTCTAGGTACAGATCTCCTCACACTACTGACCAGCAAATCATACAGAAGTGTAATTGTGGAGTGGGTGACAGTCCCCAGCACGCCTCCCAACGAAGAGGGAAGAAGATAGAGCGCTCACAGCTTCCCGAGTGTAAATAGATGGCTGGCATCCCATTTAAATGGATTATCCAAACTAGATCGTTTCAGTAAAATTGGTTAGAAATGGCTTTAATTGTGTCAAAGTTTACGGGGTTGACTATGATATATGACAGTGTGTTTTGTGCACACACAAAAATATATTCTTTTCTGGTCACCATCCCATCACTTACCTTATGCATCTTTGGGGTCTGGAAGAATTAAACAAAAGATAGATGATGGAGATCAATGTCTCACTGATAATCTAAGTATTAATTTGCTCATGACTTGTTTATTTATTTATTTAATACTGATTGCACGATAGTTCTAAACATAAAAGCGTTTAATGAATGAGTGACTAAATCCACAATTTTTTGACATAGTTTAAAAAAAATGTTACAGAAACTTAAATTGTATTGGAGGAGCTAAGAAATATTCATAAACATCCTTAGGATAAGGTAGAAGACCATAGCATCTAAACTATCTGGTGATGAAAACAAATTACCAAATTATCAAATAGATGGATCTCATAAGAGGGTATTGACAATTTGACAATTTTTAATCTGTATAAAACATCATAAAACCAATTTTTAAATTGTTAATGCCCTCCTATTAATTGTAGTTGAACAAAGTTTTGTGGTTTTGTTTTGTTTTATCACATGTTGCAACAAAGGAGACAGCACACCATGAAAAACGGAAGTATCTTAGCAGAGCGATAGAAAGATTTACAGGATTTGGCTTTTGTATGTGATTTGGTGGAAGAATCAACGAAATGGGCCTTTTCTAAATTGTGTGTTGTCAAAATATGAAAATAATTCTATCATTCTATTAATTTTTAGTAGATTTTATCTAGAGGTGGGAGGACTGAAGCAAGTCTATAATTAATAAAGAAGCAGTAAGCCACTCATATTAGCCAGAATACAGGGATGTTTGATAATTTTTGTGGTTTAGTAAATATCCTTTTTTTAAGTTTTTCAGGAATTGGCATGTTTTCATGTTGATCCTTTATGATCACAGGGAGACCTTGTCTGATGGTATTCTGTGAAACTGCTTATGTTCCCCAAGAGAATACCCTGTCCCATCTGAGAGTGACAGCTATATCCTAGGAACACATCCCCGGCAGCGCTAGGCCAGTTCTTGGCTAGGTTTTGGCTGCCAGAGACTGTCTTTCTTCTCTTTTTCAAAATGCATCAGTGTTCTGGCCGTTTAGAAAGGTATCATAGAAATTTTAAAAAGTAAAACCATCATAATTATGAATGAAAAAAAGTAAATACAAAGTAGTGCCTTCTGTATGACTCCGTGTATATAAAATTGAAGCAGACAAAATCAAATGTATGGCATTAAAAGTCAAACCAGTGATTACTTTTGGGGAAAAAAAATTGACAGCTGTGAAGTAACAGAAGAGTAGCTTCTGGCACACTGGTATTTGCTCCTTTCTCTGAGCTGGGTCCTGCTCAAGGTGTGTTTGCTTTGTGACCATTCTTTGATCTGTGCACTTTGGATTGTTTCTCTCCTCTTTATGTTTACAGTCCTCTAAGGAGAGTTCATAAATTAGACGAAAAATTGAAAAATAAACTCAAATCAATGTGACAACTCAGATGAAAGCTAAACACTAAAGATGGCCTCTACCCAGAGGACATTTGCTTGAAATTAATTTTAATTTTCAATTCAATTATCCCAGGGTCCACTTACACAGGGGGTAATTAGAAGGTCCATCTCCATTCACATAAAGCTGGGAACTGAAAGGACTATATACATCTGCTGCCTGTGATGGGAACCATAAACTACCTGTAGCTATTGAGCCCTTGAAATCAGCTAATCTGAATTGAGATGTGTTATAAGTGGATGATACCTATTGATTTTGAAAATGCAACATAAAACAATGTTAAATATTTTTAAATGATTTTATTGGTATGTTAAAATAATTTTTTTTAAAAAAATTAGGTTAAAATAAAATATTAAAATCTTCATTTTTCCCTTTCCCTTAAAAAATGTATACACTACAAAATTTAAAGTTACATATGTGACTTACATTTTTTGTTTCACATTATATTCTTTTGGGTACCCTCAATGTAAGAATAAGCTAGAACCTTGCTAGGGATTGAATTGGATTTTTTTTTTCTAGGTTTTACATTACATTTTTATTGTTGTAAAATATAACATATTGGATTTTGATTGTTTATAACTTGGAACTGAGGGGAGAAGAAAATGGTGCTGCTCAAATAATTGAGGCACATATTTTGATTTCCCAATACTTGCTTTGCTTTTTCTTCTCTGAGATCACAACATGAAGCAGACATAGTGTAATATAGTATTAAAAGGATCAAAGAATATAGAAAGCAGGACAAATGAGAGAACTGACCTTAGCCTTAAGCATTGCTCTAAGAAAATGTTCAGAAGGCATCCAAACACGGCACATCAAAGAAAGATTTCTTTATGGCTCCGTCCTCTGGCTCTTCATATCATCCTATCCCAGATCTTCCTGCATGAGGCCAGGGGCAGAGCGGGCCCCCAAATCAGGATATTCTTTGGAATAAGAACAGCTTTAAAGCTGTGCTTCTTTTCCCTTCCTTTCTTTCTTTTTTTCTCCTTTTGGAGATGGTAAGAAAAAGTTTAATGCCAATGATGAATCTCCATCATCATATAATACATTGGGTTGGCAGGAAGGATTTACAGCAAAAATTAGTGATATAATAACAATAAACCAACCATGCTTTGTTATAAAAACATTAATGGAATATTTTCTTCCTTTTTTAATTGAAGTATAATTGAAATATAACACTATATTAGTTTCAAGTGTACAACATAATCCTTCAATATTTGTATATTTGGTAAAATGATCACCCCAATAAGTGTAGTTAATATCTGTCACCATACACATTTACAAATGTGTGTTTTTTTTTTTTTTTTCTTGTGATGAGAACTTTTGAGATTTACTCTCTTGGCAACTTTCAAATATGCAATACAGGATTAGTAAGTACTAGAGGCCTGGTGCACAAAATTCGTGCATGGGTAGAGTCCCTCGGCCTGGCCTGCGATCAGGGCCAATCTGTGGGGCAACGGACTGGATGATCAGGGGGCCCCTGCTGACAACTGCCTTGGCTGGCCTGGACCTGCGGGCTGGGGGCAGCTCCTGCATTGAGCGTCTGCCCCCTGGTGGTCAGTGCACATCATAGTGACCCATCCTTCCACCAGTCATTCCGCCGTTTCAGTAGATTTGCATATTAGGCTTTTATTATATAGGATAGTCACCATGCTGTACATCATATCTCTGTGACTTTTAGTACCTATGATCCCCTTCATCAATTTCACTCACCCCTTATCTCATAACTCTGGCAATTTCCAATCTATTCTCTCTATGAGTGTGTGTGTTTATTTTTTAATTGGGGGAGGGGTGTTTGCTTGTTTGTCTTTAGATTCAGCATATATACTAAATCACTTGGTATTTGTCTATCTCTGTCTGATTTATTTCATTTAGCATATGCCCTCAGGGTCCATCCATGTTGTTAAAAATTACAAGATTATTTTTTCTTTCTTACAACTGAATAATATTCCCTATTGCATCTTCTTTAATGGACATTTGGGCTGCTTCCATATCTTGCCGATTGCAGATAATGCTGCAATGAGCATATATGTTTTTGAGTTAATTTTTGTTGATTAGTTTTTGTTTTCCTTGGATAAATGCCAAGAAATCAATTTGCTGGACCCTATAATGGTTCTATATTTACTTTTTTGAGAAACTGCTATACTCTTTTCCATAGTGGCTGCATCAGTTTGCATTCCCATCAATAGTGCATAAGAATGCCCTTTTTTTCACGTCGTCACAAATAATTACTTCTTATCTTTTTTATAATAACCATTCTGATAGGTGATATCTCAATGTGGTTTTTATTTGCATTTCCTTGATAATTAGTGATGTTGAGAATCCTTTTATGTACCTATTGGCCATCTATGTGTCTTCTTTGAAAACATTCAGATCCTCTGTCCATTTAAAAATATATTTACTTATTTTGGAGAGAGAAAAAGAAAGAAACAATGATTTCTTGTTCCACTTATTTATGCATTCATTGGTTGGTTCTTGTATGTACCCTGACCAGGAATCTAACCTGCAACCTTGATGTCTCAGAATAACTTTCTAACTAACTGACCTACTCAGCCAGGGCCCTCTGTCCATTTTTAAATCGTATTGTTTTTGTTTTGTTGTTTGCTATTGAGTTGCATGTTGTTTACATTTTTAAAAATTATTTTTTCTTTATTGATTAAGGTATTACACATGTGTCATTATCCCCCCCATACCCCCCCACTCCCCCCGCTCATGCCCTGACCACCCCCACCCCCACCCCCTGCAGTGTCTATGTTCATTGGCTAGGCTTATATGCATGCATAAAAGTCCTTTGGTTGATCTTTTCCCCTTCCCCCCACCCCCCCTGCCTTCCCTCTGAGGTTTGAAGGTCTGATCGATGCTTCTCTGTCTCTGGATCTGTTGTTTTTCATCAGTTTATGTTGTTCATTATATCTCACAAATGAATGAGATCATGTGATATTTATCTTTCTCTGACTGACTTATTTTTTTAACATATTTTAGATATTACCTCTGATCAGATATATAATTTGCAAATACATTCTCCCATTCCCTTGGTGCCTTTTCATTTTGTTGTTGATTTCCTTTGCTGTGAAAAAGCTTTTTTAGTTTGATGTAGTCCCACTTGTTTATTTTTGCTTCTGTTGGCTTAATGTTTGTTGTCAAATCCCAAAAATCATTACCAAGACTGCTAACATGAAGCTTACTGCCTATATTGTCTTCTAGGAGTTTTCTGGTTTCAAGTCTTAAATGTAAGTCTTTAATCCATTTTTTTAGTAATTTTTTTGTGTGGAGTTTCATTCTTTTACCATTTATTAAAGAGACTATCCTTTCTCCTTTTTTTTTCCAAATGGGAAAATGGCATTAGCTAATCATGGATAGGAAGAGGGGAGAAGAAAAATGCTGATTATTAAAGAAGAGAGAGCTCTGTCTCTTGAGGGAGAGGAAGAAAAGAGCAGAGGAAGAGGGTAGGGACACCACCTTCCCCTACTTCAGAATAGATGAATCTTTGAAGTATGTGACTGACTGCATGTCCCTATTCATGTGTTTGGGAAAATGGATTGGTGAGAGATTAAGATACACATGTGGCAGGAAAAACAACAACAAAATACCAGGAACTCAAATCAGGGGATTGCCTAAGGTAATCATACCATAGCTTCCAGGTCAGAGGCCCCTTTTCTCTAGGCCAAACCATGGTCTCACCCAAGAGGCAGAGCTCTGGGTCACAGCAGCTGCTGCAGTAGAGCAAGCTGATAAGGATGTGAGAGATGCTGGCACCGCAGGAATAAGAGGAAGCATGCAAAATGCAGGCATTATGCTAGAGGCTTCTATTAAAAAGCAGAGTGGTGATGACAATTTAATGAAGTGGGTAACTTAGACTAATTATAACAATTATTACTTTGCTTATTTTCTCGTACCCATTTGGGTTCCTCAGGTTCTAAGTGGCATTATAATATTTTGGTTAAATTTGGACTCTGTATCCAAATGGCTGTATTCAGATATTTCCTCCATTGTAAGTTTCATCATCTGTGAGGGAATAATGGAGAATATATCAGAAAATTTATCATAGTTTTCTTATAAAATTTAAAAAATATATATTATAATCTACAATAATAAAAGCATAATATGCTAATTAGACTGGACAGCCGAACAAACTTCCGGATGGCCTTCCGGATGACCTTCCAGAAGAAGCAGGAGATGCAAGGGCTGAGACAGCCGCCACAGCTGTGAGGGCTGAGCCCCTTGCATGAATTTTGTGCATCGGGCCTCTAGTAGGTTTTTTAATAGTTCAGCACCGCTCATTTGTTAACATATATAAAACACTTAGAAGTAGGCTGGCACATATAAGGACTATATAATATTTACTACTTTTATTCTCAGCATCATCAGTATTATCTTAATCATCTTCCAAATTATTATTTCCCTGGAAGGAGGCTTGGTCTTATATTCTGCCAGCCTTTCCCTTATACTTACAATGAAGTAATCATTTAAACAAGCAGTGTGGAACATGCAACATGCAGTTTACAATTATCCAGGGAATCCTAATTCATTTCAGGAAAAAAATTGTGTTCTCATAGTTTAACAGGACCTTTATGATTTACCTTCTGGGCACTTCTTGATTCATATTCTACCTCTTACAATATGCTTATTTCATAGCAAGCAATTTAGCCATAGCAAGCTGGTTGCTGCCCCTAAACTTACTATGTTTATCTGCCCTTTGTGCCCAGGACAATGTTGCACCCGCCTAATGAGATCTCCTTCCACCTGCAGGAGCCTCATTCTTCATCCAACCCTCTGCTGGGAGCTCACTTGTCGGGAAGCCTTCTTACTCATGTGCTTACAATGCTAATTCATATATATATATATTCACATATATATATAAACACATACATATGTATGTAAATTATATATATATATATATGTGTATGTGTGTATATATAAAATAAATTATATATGTTATATGTGCTATATCTTTATATATAATATACATACAAAATTATATTTGATATATATTTACATATAAATTTATATATATTAATTATATATTATATACATATATGTATAATTTATTTCCTATGTGGATGAAATCGCTTCTTTGACCTATTTGATACCTGACTCCTCAGATATTTCTTTAAGCATATCCCATATCTGGTTGATACCATAACCATTCATCCATTTGTGCTTAAGGGAATCTGCCATTTATTTTGTGAGGTTCTGCTTTATGAAATTTCTGACTATAAAAGCACAACAATGAACAGCAGGGTGAACCACAAATGAGATTATGACTATGAGTAAGGTCTGTAAGTCAGCTGGGGAAGTTGCTTTCTTGTACTTCACAATCACTTTAAAGCCTGTTTAAGCTCTGTTGTCACTTGAAAGTAAAAGGTTTTGCTCAGTAAAACAAAACTTTTAAAAGAAAAGAAACTAGCAGAATAACTTCTGGCAGTCTTTGTTTCATGGGTATGTGACTTTTTACTGTTAATTCTTAGCCTTTACCTTGACAATTCATCAAGAATATCAGGAATGATGAAAATAGACCCATATGATTACATCTTTTTTAAAGAAGAATGGAACTTCCACTTGAAATATCAGAAATTTCTTAAATTTCACTCATAACAATCTTGATGGAGATTTATTAGGGTATTTTGTCCTGAAAATACTGTTGACCAAAAATAACTTAATTATGCAAAAACTCACAAGTTCTATGTGCCTCAATGTCATCATCGATAACATGGGGAAAAGTCATTACCTCACTGATGCATTGCAAGGATTACATGAGCAAGTAATGCAAAGAACTAGAATAGTGGGCTCCTTAATTACAATGAGAATAAGAGTCCTAAAAGATTAATGATTAGGTGGCAGTTCTTAACCATCTGATGCAATGCTCTCTATTATAATGAGTGGGTAGGTTGGAGTGGCAGCTAAGAAGTTTGACCATAGAGAGGTCTACAGATTGTTAATAAAATATGGCATCATTAAGACCTGCTGAAAAACTGTATTCCTCCAGGTATACCATAAAAATAAATCAAGAATGTATCTTTAAAACCAATTGATCGAAAATGAGTCTATGTCCCCAGGAATAAACACTTAGCATGGTTTTCTGTCTGCTCTCTTCACCTCTTTCCACTGCGTGTCTTGATAGAATTGGTAACTACTCATGGGCAGATTGACACCAGCCTTAATTGTCTATATTTAGGCAAGTTTATAAAGAGAGGACACAGAGATATTTTCATAATCTGGGAAACTAAAATGTTATTGCTGTACATATTTAAATGATTCTTTAAAATTTTACTTTTAGTCAAAAAAAAGTAGTACACAGTAGGGACCGATATATTTTAGGTGACTTCTAAGTGGAAGAGCTAGCATAGAAGAAATCAATGTTCATAATTTTTAAAAATATATATTTTTATTGATCTCAGAGAGGAATGGAGAAGGAGAGAGAGATAGAAACATCAATGATGAGAGAGAATCATTGATTGGCTGCCTCCTGCACGCCCCCAACTGCGGACTGAGCTCACAACCCAGGCATGTGCCCTTGACAAGAATCAAGCCCGGGACCCATCAGTCCACAGGCCCATACTCTATCCACTGAGCCAAACCGACTAGGGCAATGTTTGTAATTTTTGAGACACTTTGATGATAGCATTGGACAAAATATCCCTATATGCCATTTTTATAAATAACCGAAGATATATGGTTACTATATTGTCTCCAGTACATTTCAAGTTAAGTGCTGATATTCTATTGTCATTCCAATTGAAATGTATATAAGGATGGAAGAAAGGGTTGAATTATATAAAATATGCATATTTAATTCATTGCTAAGATCATGAAACTATATGAAAAATAGTTTGGTATCAAGTAATGTTTAATGCTGAATACCAATAAATTAAATATATATAAGTGATATATATATATATATATATATATATATATATATAGAGAGAGAGAGAGAGAGAGAGAATGCTATTGATCATTAAAACTTTTAAGTGAATTGTACTAATCTTTATGTGCTCTTCATATTTTCTTCAACTATTTGATATGGTCTTATAAGACTATATTTATATAATATTAATACAAATCATTAAGTAGTTGAAAATATTTATTCTATACAAGTTTATATGATGGCAAGTTACTCATTGTATTGATTTATTTGACTGAATTTGTCCATTAAGGGATCATAATGTTACTATATAGGTATTTTTAAAATTTATCTTTATTGTTGAAAGTATTACAGATGTACTATGTTACTATGTAGGTATTTAATTACTTCTTACACAGGCTGCAGCCATTATAAAGAGTAAGCAAAAATCATTTTCTGCTTTTTCTGTGACAGAGCAACATGTTCATATTCACTTCTGAAATTTGTGTACTTCAACTCCATTTTCATTGCTTTGTTTTCTTCAACAGAATATATAAAGAGCAGATCAGAGCAGATCAGGTATGTAGTATCATATATGTACTATCCCAAATATATATCAGAGCAGATCAGGTATGTAGTACCATATATGTACTATCCCAAACTATAGAGAGTATAAATCTGTATTTGAGGCTTTAAAGATACTCCTTCCTGTTTTTACGGCTTCTGTTTCTATATGTCCATGTTAGCAGAACACATGACATCAGAGCAGGGTACCACTGGGACTTCCAGAGACATCCTTAGCTGTCAGGCAATGCAAACCTGCTGAGCAGACATTTTAGTAAACTGCTAGGATTTATGGATTAAAATGCTGAAGTCTTTGTGTTACATTATTACAAATTCAGCAGCTTTATCAGAATCAGGTTCAAAAACAGGAAGCATGTCTGACCTCCTTTAACAATGTTTTTGACATTAAAATGTGATGAACTGACAGCACAGGAACCAGAAATCATATCTTGGCGTTGGATAAGAACAACACTTGGGAAAAGACACTCTGGTTGCATTTAACATTCTTTAGTTTATTTTAACTCTTTGAAGATTTTCAATGGTACATAATCTCATGAGAGAAAAGTAATCAAAATTCTAAGAAAATTTTGGATTTATTTCAAATTGTAGAGAGTAAAAAAGTGTAAAGCAATGAAGAGAAAAGAAACGGACTAATTATTCCAGAATTACATTTGCATTTCTGTATTCAACATGCCTTAAAGTGTCAGGCAGACATCTGATTGAGAGGGGAACAGAATGTGTCTTGTAAACTTCAGCATTTGACGTCCAGTGAAAAGACAAAGTAGGTTAACAGCTGGGGCTTCTCTGAATGACTAATGACAATGTCAGATCTGTTTTAGAAGGAGATATCACCATTGCAAACATATCTTGAAGATCATGAGCCCTTTTATTGAAAATACACAAAGAAAAGCAGTGATCAAGGTCACCATTCACTGTGAGCACCAAACAACGTAATGACATGGACTATTGGAAACCTCGAGCATTTTATCAAGCCTGGAAAATTGAATTATTGAGAATAAGAATACCATGAAGCATCAAAATCCACGAGGAATGACTTTAGAATGCTAGACCAGCATAGTTTGAACATCAAATTCTTCATCCTTCTGGCCCTATTAGTCACTTTCACAACTGGTGATGTTTAATATTGCCAAGTAACATTTTACCTGGTTAGATTCCTCAAGTGTGCACAATCCTACTAGTTATTTGCTGTTCATATTATTTGTTCACTAGAGGCTCAGTGCACAAAATTTATGCACGGGGGAGGGGGGTGTTCCTCAGCCTGGCCTGCACCCTCTCACAATCCGGGATCCCTTGGGTAGGGTCCCTAGGCCTGGCTGGTGATCAATGCCTATCTGGGCTTTCCTTCCCTGGCTGCTGGCAGCTGGCCCCACCCCCACCGCTGACACTGCTTGCCATTTGTACTGTGCTCATCCTCCTCCCCCGCCATCAGTTGCCTACCTCTGCAGGTGACAGGCGTGGGATGTGATCGCTTGGCTGGACTGGGCCTCCCTCTGTGGGGCGATCGCTGGCCAGCCCCACACACCCACCACAGCATCACTGGCCAGTGGCCTGGGCCTTCCTCTATGGAACAGTCAATCACGGAGCCCCCAGATCAATTTCCTTGCAGAGGGAGGCCCCACCAACCCGCCACAGTGCTGCTGGCCAGGTGGCCTGGGCCTCCCTCTGTGGGGTGATTCATCACGGGGCTCTGCAATTGATGGCTCTGCAGAAGGAAGCCCTGCTCACCAGCTGTAGCGCTGCCAACAAGGTAGCCTAGGCCTCCCTCTGTAGGATGATTGTGAGGCGATGGTGGGGCCCCCTGCCCAATCACATTGCATCCTCCTTGGCTGGCCTGGCACCAGTGCGTGGTTGTTCAGACAGTCATTCTGCTGTTCAGTCAGTCATTCTGTTGTTCAGTCGTTTGTTTGATTTGCATATTATGCTTTCATTATTATAGATTGGACAGGGAACACTTTTAAGTATGGGCTACATTTTCCTGGTTCTTTACACGTCAAGTAATTTTAGATAATATTCTGAATGTTGTGTTGTATAAGCTTTAGTTTCTACTCAATTTCTCCCATGACTGTAGATATTTTTTTCTTAACTGGCAGTCAACTCATTTGTAAACAAAGTGAAAATGCTGTGTCTTATACAGTAGCTAACATCTTAGTTTAGTCTTTTTATTATTTCCTTGGCTGGGTTGTCTGTAGTTTGCCATGTGTGATGGCACTGTTATCCACAGAGATTTGCACAGTAATATACTGTATATTGAAATTTGGCTCCTCGTTTTGGCTCTCCATTTTGTACTGTTTTTATCTTACATCTTAGTGGCTGTAGTTGTCCAAATCTCTGTCCTCTTCCCTTCATCCCAAAAACACTCTGAGTCATCAAAATTATGGCTGGCCAACAAAAAATAACTTCAGCATGCCCACAAGACGCGACCAAAAAAAGGACACGGTAAATAATGATAGAATAGCCCTAACTGGTTTGGCTCAGTGGATAGAGCGTCGGCCTGCGGACTCAAGGGTCACAGGTTCGATTCCTGTCAAGGGCATGTACCTTAGTTGTGGGCACATCCCCGGTGGGGAGTGTGCCTGAGGCAGCTGATTGATGTTTCTAGCTCTCTATCCCTCTCCCTTTCTCTCTGTAAATAATCAATAAAACATATTTTAGAAAAATAATGATAGACTATACCAGCTGCTAATCTCTTCATCTATGTTTCTGCTTCCTCACCGAATCTGCTACTCTTGTTCACTTTCCAGAGCCTTTAGATAGTTTGATGTCAATTATACAGAGTATATAGTTGTTTCTGCCAGAGTGTTGGCCTATTAGAAACTTAGCCAAACCGGAAGTGAAAACCAGTGTAAATGTGCGTGGAAGGAAAGAAAAACTGAATACTGGTGTGTATATGTAACAATGACTTCCAAAATTTGGTTCAGTTTACCCCAAACATGTCCAGTAGAAAAATTGTAGCAGAGGTCGCTGTTTAAGATAAATTGCTTAATAAAGTAGTTTTTCCCCACTTAACGAACATTTGGTAGAGTGTACAGAAATAGATATTAAATAAATCCTCTTTACATTAGTACTCTATAAAGACTGAATAAAACGTAACTTTTATTTGAAAACTGACAGATTTCCTTAATATACTAATTGAATTCACTAAATATAAGTATCTAAAATATTAAGTCAATACCACATTTTAATGTGGCAATTAATGTACCAAAATGTGAGATAATTTTAGTATATAATTGCTTGAGAGCTCATTTTGACATATTTTACAACAGATTTAGAACTGAACGAATAAGGATAGTTTCCTTCTGGTAGTCAGCCAGAAGCTCCAAGTAAGCATGCCACCTATTGGAATGAAATAGTAAAAATTATTTCCTGAAGACACAGTAATTCTAAGAAACAGGGAATTGTATTCAGCAAAATACAGGTGATGAAATGGACAACCACAATTCTATTTATCAAGTATATAATCTTTGTTTTGCAAAGATTAAGTCAGTCATGATGTAACATTCTGTGAGATAATATCAAAAGGGGTATTAACTTGTTATTAAAAATTAAATATGTATACTTTAATATATAACAAGTATCTTCAAATTGGCCTTTATTTGCCTCCTCTGACTGCATATACTAACAACTGAATAATCTGAAATGCAGTTCACTTAAACTAAAGCAAATCAAATTAGGAGACAAAGTACAATGACATGGTACCAATATAAAATTGTTGAATATAGAGTAGGTTTTTAAGTATGCTAAACATATCTATAGCACAAAAATAACCTACTTTGTTACAAAGATAAAATTTACATTTTAAAAATCAACTTAACCTTTATGTTATTTTTAAAATATACTTTTTCCTTTTTTCTCCCCCAGGCTTTCCCAAGGCCATGTATACTGATCAATTGTTTTGGAATATAATTTTATTTTAGCTCTAAACTATTAACAAAATAGAGTCTTATAGTAAATAGTCATCAACCTAAGAACTATATGTAACCATAAAGAGATACCTTTACACTTTGGAGTTTTATGTTCACCAATGTATTATTTCTGAAAGTGGCTTAATAAGTCTGTTATTCTTTATTTATGCTACTTGATCTCAATTTATATATTTTAGCTCATGGATATTCAATAAGTCAGTCATCCTAAGAAGTTTATCCTAAAAAAAGTTGTGAGCCCCACTAAAAACCACTAGAACACTGTATAACTAACATTCACTCACACACTACACACACACACACACACACACACACACACACACTCACACAACCACACACAAACACATACACACTGTCTAGAACATTTCACTTGCCTGTATTCCAAAAGAAGAGCAATGGCAGCCCAGGGCACAAAAGATGACTGATTTAATACATATATCCTAAGAGTGTTCAAAACCACTGGGGTCTATAATTTAAGGGTCCTACTCATTTCTCTTCACTAATGTAGTTGGCAGAATAATGTGCTTGTCCTAACTCCCCCAAAATCCCTTGATGTTACCTTATGACAAGTAGGACTTTGAAGATGTAAATAAGTTAAGGGCTTTGAGATGGGGAGATTATCTTTGGTTTTCTGGATAAACCCAATGTAACCCCAGAGGTCCTTACAGTAGGAAGAGAGGGGTTCAAATGTTAGAAGATGTGATGATGCCAGTAAGAAGCTGGAGTGAAAGAAGGGGCCAAGAGGCAAGGAATGTAGGCAGCCTCTGGAGGCTGGAGAAGACAAGGAAATAATTCTTCCTTGAAATTTTTAGAAGTAATACAGCCTTTCAACACCTTGAATTTACACTTTTGAGCTCCAGAACTATGAAATGACAATTTTATGTTATCTTACATCACTCTTTCCAGTAATTTGTTACCACAACAGTAGGAAACTACTACAAGCATTAACTACTCTAACCAAATATGTATACTAGTACATAATCTATAAACTGGGGAGTCTACTCACATTAATATACTCATTAGACTACTTATCAAATAGAATGCATTAGAATTTTTATACTGATAATATATAAATATCTATTACTACATTGCAAGTATTTCAAGAAATCATGAATTAACTTGGGATTTTTGCGTAAAATAAAATGCTGTAAACCAAGAGAAAAAGTGTATCATTGATACACCTGACAATACAGATGAATCTCACAAGGAGCATAGTAAGCAAAAGGTGATAGGTCAAAAAAGTAAATAATATATTACTTTTTTATTTTTTTAAAAAGACTTTAGAAACAGAGAAAACTAATCTTTGGTGTTAGAGATAAGAATAGTGGTTTTCTTAGTGAGTTGTTAGTGACTGAAAAAGATCGTAAGGGAACTTCTTTGGGGTTGAGAATATTCCATTTCATAATTGTGGCGGTGGTGACAAAAGTTGTTTCACTTTGGGCAACTTTATCAAGCTGCAAACACGAGTCATGTATTTTTCCATATATGTTGCACTTCAGTATGGACTTTACTTAAAAAAATGTAAGACAAATTATATAAAACAACACTCTCCAATCCCCAGCTAAAAGAGTTTAAGGATAATTCAATTAAACGAGATTGTCTCAGTTTGGGCACAGCATTATGTAGCAGACTGTCCCATGGCCTGTTCATTTCATTACTTAGTTAACTTGCCCTGTTTTGGTTCAATCGACTATTAAGTTGGAGAGTGAAGGACACTGTACTCACAGCAAGAACTGTGGGTAAGAAAATCTACCTGAAAAATGCAGAATGTCTGAAAATGTTATTATGATATTTCCCTACAAGAGCCTTACATAATCACAGTAGATGAAGGCGACTTAATTATATGATCTGAGCTTTTGCAAGGAACTTTTTAAAGTGTCTGCAATCCTAATTAAGGTGATTTGGAAGCAATAACTTTCATGTTGATCATTAAGCATGACACTAGATAGTAAACAAGAGATGCAGTGAAGCTCGCAAGTCCCTGTTGTTATTTCAAAAGCAATATGTTTGAAATAAAGTCTTTGGGACTGAGGTTCTTCTGACAAGACAATGTGATCTGGGAGACAGGTAATAATGCCTGTCACAATAAATTGTCTTGTTCCCCCTGGTGTAACTTAATTATTAATTAGGGTTCAACAGCTAATGTCCGTTCTACATTTTCTGAGACTTCAATAATCATGATGCATAAATTTTACTAGAGTAAAAGAGAATTAATTAGAGAAGGAGAAAAAGTGCTTAATTTCAGATATCTTGAAAGCTATGGCTCACAGGCTCACCAAATTGTGCCTTATTTACAAAAAAAAAAAGGTTTTTAATTAGTTGAACTGCATTTTTGTAGCTTAAGATGATAAACTGAAAGCTTATTATTTTTAAAAAAATGAAGTACAAATTTAAATTCTTTTCATACTGTTTTACTTAAAGATTATAATTTTAAACCTTTTGAAATGACTGAAATGTGTAATTGTATTGGTTACTTTCGATATACTTCTTAGGAGAAAATCCCGAGGTGAATAGGTGTTTTTCTGTTTCTTTTTTATACTATTTTAAAACAAAAATCTATCTTTTAGTAGCTTTTCATATAAAACTCAAATTTGGACATTATGGTTTGTGACTAGGTGAACCTTCTGGAAAAAGAAGGTGATGTGGGGAAAAATAGCCACCACGTCAGGAACCAGAGGTCGATTAAACTAATGGCTTTAGGGCCTTTGCACTATTGCAGCAGTAGGTTATGCCTCTCTATATGGTCATTCATTTAGTCAACAAATATACATTAAATTATATTACATTCATTTGCAAAATAATTGATATTGGATGTGCATTCCAACATAAATAATTGTAAAACTGATAAAATATAAAAATTAATTATTTCCAAGTATTTTTAGGTATTAAGCAAAAGATAGTGAAACTCTGCAGTCCATAACAAAAGGAAACAGATAATACGAGTTCCCCATTTTCCCTGGCTGTGGCAGCTGAACTGGAGTGCAAGCAGAGCAAGGTAGCCTGAGTAGAGAAGGTAGAAATCAGAATTCTGAGCTGCATATGCAGCTTGAACTTATGAGCCATTAAAGAAAGATCTGAGCAGAAGGGGAACTTGGAATTCTACATGGCCCTGTCCCAGGACTGAGCTGTGCATAAGCAAGGTATATTTCAATAAAATATAACAGAGCAGCCACTGTGGCACTGAGAACCGAATAGAAATACTACATTTAAGCAGGACTGAGCGATGTTGGAATTCTGGCTCAACTAGAGTATATTTCCTTGAAATTCAGTTACTTAGTTAAGAATACAGAAAAGACAAACAGTAAGGACTGGACCCTGCACTAATTAATATACTATAGGACTAAGGTAAAATTGAAACTATATCAACTCTAACAAATAATAAATCAATTCTGAAAGAATCAAGATCATCAGTCATTAATTCAGCTGTTTAATGTAATTACAAATCTCTTCAATGTATCATATAAATGTATAACATAAAAGAAAAAGTATAAGTCCTATGAAGAATTATAACCTAAAACAGAAATTATAAGTCATGAAAAAATGTAACAGAAAATTATTTTTAAGCTAATGCATATAGACCCTACAATGACATTGATGTTGAAATTAGTGGTCAAGGACTTTAAAAATACATTTTAAATATGTTGAAAACTTAAGGAAAAATGGATAAAATTAGTGAAGAGATGGGGGATTTTAGAAATGAAAAATAAATAAATAAATATAAATAATAAATAAATATAAATTCAAGAAGTACAGTATCTGAAGATGAAAGCTTAATATATATGTTTAATATGTAGGCTTAATATGTAGACTTACTGTATAAGTTTAACAGCAGAATGTTGATTGAATAAAATGTCAATAAAGAACAGCTTGAGTTAATTTTGGGAAAAAAAAAATGTCTGAATAGTTCCTAAATTGATGGAAAACATCATTATGAAGCTCAGTGAAATCCAAGTAATATACAAACAAATAAAACACACATCATAGGTAACCTTATAAGCCAAGGGTAAAGAGAAAAGCTTAAAAGCAGCCAGAAGAAAAAATGTCAAGTCACATCACATAAAGAGGAACATACAAAAGATGGCTGACATCTCTCTCCTTAGGAACAACAGAAGCCAGAAGGCAAAGAAATGGCATCTTTAAAGTGATGAAAGGAAAGTAAATAATAACAACAAAAATCAGTGTCAATCTAGAAATCAATATCCAGCAAGAATATTATTTTAAGGGCTGGAAAATTAAGCACATTTTCTGATGTTTCAAAGGTCAGTTTGTCCCCAATAGAAACACACACACACACACACAGTAAAATTCTAAAATGAAGTCTTCAGTCTGAAGTAAATGGGAAAGTAATGTTTTCACAATTTACATGAAGTAGAACAATATTAATATTAAGCATCCTATCTAATAAAAGAGTAATATGCAAATTAACCATCACTTTGTGACAAAATGGCGGCACCCATAGCCACAAGATGGCAGTGCCCAGTCCCCTCAGCCCCACTGCTGGAGTGTTTGGGCCTGTCAGCCCAGCCAGTGGTCACGGAGACCAAAGGGAGAGGCAGGATCTGCCCACTCTGACAGCGGATCCAGCCTCACTGCTCCCCAGCCTCTGGAAGTGTCTGGGCCTGTCAGCCCCTCCATGAGGGTGGATGCTGCATCCAGGGGGCACACACAAGTGGGCAGGGAGTTGACTCTGGGTCTTTTGGCGCAGGGGGACTTGATGCTGTGTCCCAGTTTGTGCTGGCCCAGACTCTGACAGCAGAGAGGAGGAAGTCCCACCCCCACAGAATCAGCCAGAATCACCCATTGGTCAGACAGCTCTCAGTGGCCTGACAGCCATCTAACAGCAGGGAGGAGGAAGTCCCACCCCTAGAGAATCAGCCATTGGTCAGACAGCTCTCTGCCACCTGACAGCCAGGACTCTCATTCACCTGACAGCAGGGAGGTGGGACTATGTCTAAATATCTACTATTGATACAAGGTAGCTCTGCAGCCGAAAGAAGCCGGTGTTATCGACAGAAAATGTCTGAAGACCAATGTGCATCTGATCTTGAAGGCAGGCAGGCGAGCAGTTGGGAGCCAGCAGTCCTGGATTGTGAGAGGGATGTCCGACTGCCTGTTTAGGCCCAATCCCGATAGGCCTAAGCGGGCAGTAGGACATCCCTTGAGGGGTCCCAGATTGGAGAGGGTGCAGGCTGAGCTGAGGTACATCCCCCCCCATGCATGAATTTCATGTACCAGGCCTCTAGTAGAATAATAATTAAAGTTGCACATTATAATCCAGGACTAATTGTGAGTGTGTGTGTGTGTGTGTGTGTGTGTGTGTGTGTTTGTGTGTGTGTGTAGAAGTGATATATGTCACTCACAAAAATGAATTATAAAACACTGTAGATTATATCTTTTGCGCTATTCCCTACTCTCCCCCTTCCTCTCCCTTTCCACCACACCCTCTTTTTTTCTGGGAGACACCATCTGCCACACTTAGGTGGCCACACTTAGGCAAACTTTGGAAAGGCCCACATCAGATACAGAAACTTCTGATCAAGGAATATTCTGGCCAGTGAGAAACTGAGATCCACCAACAATCCAGTGAATGAGCTCTCCAGCCCCTTTTGAGCCTTGAGATGGTTGCAGCCCATTTCACAGCTTGATTGCAACTTCATGAAAGATTCTGAACCACAACTTCCGGTAAAGCTGCCTCTGGACCCCAGCTTCACACTGGTTCCTCAGTTTTGTTTGCTTATTTTCCTCCTTTTATTATTTGCTTATTTAAAAAGATTTTTATTGATTTCAGAGAGAAAGGGAGAGGGGAAGAGAGATAGAATCATCAATGATGAGAGAGAATTGTTGATCATCTGCCTCCTGCACACCCCCTACTGGGGATCGAGCCCACAACTCAGTCAAGTGTCTTTGACTGGAATTGAACCGGAGACCCTGCAGTCCACAGGCTGATGTTCTATCCACTGAGCCAAACCAGCCAGGGCTGTTTTCCTCCTTTTAGATGAGACAGAATGGCTAGAGTGAGCTGGAGTTGGGTAATTCTCACCAACATATAGATTGCTAAGGAGACAGGATAGAAAATTTACCAAGAGGAAAGTTTTGAAGGACAAAACTATCCCATTATTTTTGTATTATTCTTTTATTCAGGGTAATTAAGTAGAGTTTTTTGTGTTTTTTTTAAATATATTGAATATCCAAGATTCTTTCCTACTAACAACTAATATAATGATCTATCATCTATAATTTAGAGATCTGGTTTGTTTGTTATGGAAGAATTTAGAAACCTATGGAATAGTCTGACTAAAGATGCCAGATTTACACTATATTTTCCAATCTATTGCAAATGTCTCATGAAGTATCAACACATTTTTTCAAAGTGAATCACTTTAATCTAATAATTACCAAGTATTAATTTTGTTCCTATGGTGGAAATAATGGTTTTGCAATTCCTATTTAAATGCTTTATAAAATATTTACTGAAGCAAAATAAATTTGATGATGACATGATGGCACTAATATTTAATACACACAAAATTGATTTTGGTATGAATATTGTTCAACTAATAGTGGAAGAATGCCCCACACAATAAAAAGTAGTCTAACATTTCTGAGAACTTATCTTTCCATGCATAGCAATCTGTATCTTTAATGAAGAAAATAGAAAACCACAGTTAATTTGGTTTAAGGGGTGGTTTATGCATGTAAAAGACGTTTTAACAATGCATGGAAGTATATATGTCAGAATGTTAAGAATGCTGATTTCTCAGTGAAGAAATTTTATGCCATACTTTACATTTTACTTTTTATGTTTTGCTGATTTTCTGTGTTTATTTTCTACAAAGAGTATGTTATTCTTATCATCACAGTTTGATCATAAAATTTAATATAACAATTCATAACTTTTGTGTTTATGGTCAGAGTTTCTTCTTACAACTAGATTTGTAATCTAGAAGACATTTTTTGTTAAAATTAAGGTTGCTAAACCATCCCTAAATGCTTCTTTATTTATTTACAATAAAAATAAATTACTCTTTTTATTAAGGCATTCAATTCATTTTATATTGTCAAGCATTTCCAAGGCTTGTGACATAATTGATACACAATTTTTAAAAACATTATAATAATGCCTATTGAAGTTAAGTGACAATAAAAAGCTTGTGGAAAAATAAAGCCATTTTATGACATAGTTAAAAAATAAGATGGAAGAAAATTGGTACAATGTGTAGATTGTGTATATCATCTAAAAGATGCCTTTTACCATATGGTAGAACTATGGATTACTTTCACAGTTCACAGATCTGTGAGTATGGCAATAAGCATATGCTTGAGCTCTAAGTAGCTCAAATAGAAATAGTCTAATTTGAAATAAATAATTTCCAGCACTGATCAAACAATTGTTTTTCTTATCTATTCACAGGTCATCTGTTACTAATATAAGTACACTGTATATTTATAATGAATTTTGCACTTACATTGAGGCAGAGGGGGAGAGAAATTAGGAGGCTACTAAACTGATAGAGGAAATGTAAAACCACATACCAAAAATGTGCACTGTAAAAAGGAAACAAACATTTCCATAAAAATTATATCTAATGAATCTGTTCTACTAATTTCTGTTACCTCAAAATCTGTCTCTCAGGCATGTAACTAACCCCAAGTTATAATTTTCCTTTAATGGGTGTGGGGTTTTTTTTCTATTAGAATATAAACTCTATGAGGATAGTACCCCTATCTCTATGCTGTATTTTTCCTATTTAACTGGATGATTAGTCCAAAATAAGTATTCAATATATATTTGTTAAATGAATGAAAGAATACATAAGGGAGTGACTGGTTGTCTCTTCCTGGAGAATTCAGGAAAACCTTCAAGAAGAAAGTTGAGTAGGACATAGGAGAGTAAGAAAGGAGACATTGCAATATGGGGAGTATAACTGCATTGTAATATCAAAAACAATATTTAAAATGAGCCAAAGTATAATACAAAATATTGAAGGGAGAAAGAACAAGACATGCACAGGGCCACTACATAAAAAGATAATGAGATGCTAAGAGACACAGAGGAAGAGCAGAGGCTGTGTGGTTTATTTCCATCTGGTCATTGAAATAGAGGTGTCCGTCATCACAACCTGAACTGTAATGTGAGTTGCAGCTTGAGCGATCTAAAAAGACTTTTATTTGTTCCTAAAGAGAGCAATTCTTGCTTATTTTTGGAAGATACAAATGGTTATGTACCTTTCTCCTTTCTCCTTTGCTTTCTTACCAACAAGGACCTAGAATTTGTTCTGAAAACCATTGTGCTTGGTTAAAACTCAGAGAGCAGCCCAACCAGCATGGCTCAGTGGTTGACCATCGACCTATAAACCAGGAGGTCACTGGTTCGATTCCTGGTCAGGGCACATGCCCAGGTTGCAGGCTCAATCCCCAGTGTGGGGTGTGCAGGAGGCAGCTGATCAATGATTCTCTCTCATCATTGATGTTTCTATCTTTGTCTTCCTCTCCCTTCCTCTCAGAAGGCAATAAAAATATATTTAAAACAAACAAACAAACAAACAAAACGAAAAACCTCAGCAGCAGAAATCTTGAAAGACAGAAATATGAAAACAATTTATATATTTATTTATTTATTTTGAAATCGAGGAAAATTTTGCCTTCAAAACCCTGTATTGCTATGGTAATATTTTCTGGCAATTTCTAATATTATTATGTAACTAGAAGCCCAGTGCATGAATGTGTGCACAGGTGGGGTTCCTCAGCCTGGCTGGTGATCAGGGCAATTGGGGCAGTCTGCCCAGTCCCAGTAGGGGATGATCAGGGATGGCCAATGTTGGGGGAGGCACTGTGGGAAGTTGGCCAGCCTCAGAAAATTGACTGTGGGAGCACACTGACCACCAGGGGACAGCTCCTGGTTGAGCATCTGCCTCCTGGTGGTCAGTGTGCATCATAGTGACTGGTTGACCAGTCATTCGGTCGACTGGTCATAACAGTAGCTTAGGCTTTTATATATAGAGATAGAGATATTATTAATATTGAACATCATTATTTAGTTGGAAAGTTTATAGAGTTAATGATTACTAGGATTATTTAATGAAGAACAAGTCATTTAATGCAACTTGTATGTTTATTTGTAAAGGCTTTATCAAGATTCCATATGTGTAATATTGATAATTCTAATTTATCACCGAAGTACGCTATAACTAATGTTATCTTATCCCTTCTCTAGAATTTTGTATCTATATTAACATTTATTTCAAAGTGGTTATTAGGCATCCATGTTCAAAATTTCCAAAATGATTCCCAAACGTTATTCCTATAATATTAAAGTTCAACACTCTTCCATTATCAGTAAAGGACAACAGTCTCTATTCAGTTTAAGGCAGATCCCTGGGATTTTTTATTTCCTCTTTTTCTCTTTCTCAATCTACTAATCTATCAACCTCAATTGTTTATATTTCTTCACTGTGTGGAAATATATTACTGTTCATCATTTAATTCATTCATTAAATCAATAATTTAACAAATATTTATGACTGCATATTAATTGATTGACACTGTGCTAGACACAGTAAAGCAGAGGTGAAGGATTAAGTTTAGTACTCTTACATTCTAGAGAGGAACATACATAATAAAATAAGCAAAGGCACAGGTTGTAAGTGCCATGATAAATTTGATCGCAATGTTATATTTTCATGTGATTTGTATTTACAATTTTAAAAATTATTTTCAATTCTCTATACTGAGAAAGTACACATTTCATAACAGATGCATTTCATTGCAATGATAAATATAATACATAATTATACAAATCTCAAATAATTAAAGATACATAACTAAGAAATTAAAAGTAATCGGAAAAAATTAAGTATAACTTAGAAAATTACTAATTGTTACCTCCCTGCAAAAATCTTGTACTGATTTGAAATGTTATTTATAGATAGAATGACATTAGTAGAGCCACCAAGAAACATAAACTTATGATTCACAAGACAATTGTCTGCCTCGAAAGAGAAAGCGATGGCTCTCTGAAATGTTCTGATCCTGTTAAAGAGACAATTTCATTAGATGCTTCTGCAGTAGCTCTAAAATAGCACATTTAAAGCAAAATAAATCTTAATTTCTTTTATACAACTTGTATATTTGCTGGGAGGCATTCAGTTTAAGTCCAGAAGAATAAAGAAAAATACAGAGCTTAAAGATTTTTATTTTTGTATTCATATATGATTATTTATATCTTGAAAATTGATGCAATATTTATGTTCCATCTCTTTCCCTTTGCAGAGAAAAATATTCTGAATTGTATATTTTCTGTAAAACAGGCAATAAAACTTTATATTCCATAAACTGTGGTATTATTCAATATCATCTGAGTTTAAAATAAAAATAAATTTCAAGAGTTGAATAGATCCAGTTTCCTGCACCTTGTGATACACATCCACAAGCAATGTTGTTGGTTCCATCTTCCTTGGGAAACAGGTTGGAAGATCAATTTTTGCCGCCAAGTGGGGTATAGAAAATGTTTCAGGAACAACATTCTTCAATGAGTCAGGGAAGCAGGATTTGGCAGAAGCAGAGGTTGAGCTGTAATGCAATTGCAACAAAGTCTTCTCTCCAGCCCTGTTAGGAGCCCTGAAGCTGGTCGACCCTTCCAACATGTCTCAGATGAAGTCAAGAGAGCCAGACCTGTATACTCCCATGTTGCTCAATCATTACGTGTGGGCTACTTTTGGAATGAACTCTGTCCAGCTGAGGACATAGCTTGGGAGGAGGATTCAGCCATAAGCCATCAACAGATGACTGACACTCTCAGCAACTGGAGAAATGAAAGCTTTGTGTCTGCAGACTCTGGGTGACACACTATAGCAAGCATGTCAAACTTGCGGCCTGTGGGCTGCATGCGGCTCACAATGAATATTTTTGCGGCCCAGCCAATATAACGGTGTGAGCAGTTATTTACAACTAGTGTTCCCGTTGCAGGAAAAATCCTGCAATAGGATTTCCTGCTGCACTCTACCCCGCCTCCGCTCCTCCCTTGTCGCCCGCCCCGCCTTCTCGGCCAGCCCGCCTGCTTTTCCCTTCGCCCTCGGCCCCGCCTCCGCTTCTCCCTTCTCCTCCTCCAGGCTTGCTTGCTTCTCTGAAGCTTTACTCCCTTCTGCAGCTCTTGGCTTCTTTCAATGCTGTCTTGATATGCAAATAGCCGCCATCTTTGTTGGGTAATTTGCATACTCATCCTGATTGGCTGGTGGGCGTGGCTTGGCATAGTGAAGGTGTGGTCAATTTGCATATTTGTCTATTATTAGATAGGATTATGAAAGGAAATAAGTCTCCTGTCAGATCCAGAATTACTGACATTCACCTCGGGTCAGTTTTGAAAGTAATCACTGCAAACAAGGTTGCCCCCGAAGTAGGAAAGATAGTAGCACAGAAGAGATGCCAAATGTCAGGAAGAAAATTTAATTTTATCATTGCTCTTGTTCTTTTTTTTAAACTATACTTTTGTAAATAAACCTACGTTTCTAGGAAAATTGAAACTTTTGTTCTTTTGCAGCCCACATAACCTTGCACTTGTTTATTTGGCCCGTGCTAGCATTTGCGTTTGACATGCTTGCACTACAGTAGCCACTTCAAGGTAAAATCAGCACAATATAAAAGCAACACCTCCATGGTACTGATTGCAGTCTATCTCTTTAAATTTATCCAAGAATATTCAATAAGAGCAAATGTTCAGAAATATTTATTCAAGAGAGTAAAGCATTTGAACTTGCTTTGAACAAAATTGTGCATTATAATTTTGTGAAATATTCCTCTCAAGTCATTCTTTTGCAATTAAAAAAAAAAAACAAACAAAAAACATTTGGCTAAAATCCAATCAAACCACTTTAATGAATAGTATTGAGGAACTATTGCAGCCTCCTTGTACATTGCTAAGTTAAAAGTAAAATCTGATTGTTATTCCTTAACATATTATCAAATGCCCTGACATCTATCAGACACACATACCCAGTGTTGGAGCTAAGCAGTTTGCCATGACCATGAGAAGGATCACCAATAGTTACAAATATCAGTCAAGAGTAGTAAAAGCCAAATGAAATCCTAGCATGAAATCCTGATATTCTTAGGGAATATCCAGTTTACTACTATAGATTAAAGGGCAGAATATAATTCAAATCCAAAAGTCTAGCAGTGTCTTGATATACAAGACAAATTTAATAAATGAGGATATTTAGACACAGTAAAAGAGAGGGTAGCCAAAGCAAATTAAAAATTGTCAAGAAAACTAGAAAAAAATAGGCTTGAAGTGACTATGGGTAATTTTCATTGATTATTTATCTCCAAGCATATGCTAAAACATAAGTAGGCTGTATGGTGTCTGCTGTATGTTAGGAAAATATAAAGTCATCTTAAATATCTGTTTATTAGGTTTTGATATTTTAATTTTTGAGATTCCGCCCCATGCCCCTTTCACACATCTAGATAAAATAAGACATTTCATATAGAAAATAACCAGATAGAATCATCCTCATAATCTTCCTGAAAGTTAGTATAGTGGTAGGCATAGGGAGGAGACTATAATAGACCTAGGAAACTAATGTTAATATTAATAGTATCCAAATATTTCAAAGGAGGCAGATTTTAAGTCTTAAACTATGAAATAAATGAAACCTACTAACTGATCATCAAGGTATATCTCTTATAAGATGGACAAAAAATTGAGACACTTGATTAGTTAAATTTAAATGCCAGAATAAATGTCATTCACTCAAAGCAAAGTCAAGTATTTATCTAAAAGCTTAATATTAACTAAAACAGTTTCTTGCTTTTTGTAGCACTGACAATGGTTTCTATATAAATTAAAAACATTACAAATATTTTAGACTTAATATATAACTTTTAGAGTTATATATATATATATATATATAAATTTTTATATTCTTCAATTGAAGTACATGGAAAAAACATGTCCCTCCATTTGTCTCCCTTATAGACAATGCAATAAGATTTCATTACAGAGATTAAGCCTAAATGTTCTGGATAATTTGTGTGAATTTAGTGCCATATATTCATCTTGGAAAGAGTGCCATATGGAGGCAGAGATTATGGCTAGTTTTAGTGAATATCTCTTTTGCCTTCTCCTCCTCCTCCTCCTCCTCCTCCTCCTCCTCCTCCTCCTCCTCCTCCTCCTCCTCCTCCTCCTCCTCCTCCTCCTCCTCATCCTCCTCCTCCTCCTCCTCCTCCTCCTCCTCCTTTCTTCTTTCTTGTTCTCCTTCGCCAATATGCTTTATATGATTTGACTTGAATTTTCACAGGACTAAAGTTTGTTCAATACAAGTACTTTGTCCCTTTGGCTAGAGTGATTGGTCTGAAGCTGGGCATTCTATGTAAACTGATGATAAGGTGCATATCAGGAGTTAGTTGTATTGCCGTTAATGGAAAGGCACACTGTTGCTCCTGAAAATGTTAAACGTTGACTATGTGGGGAATCTGCCTCAGGACGGCCAAGTTGAAAGCTCCCTGGTAATGTTTGGCTAGTTAAATCTAAAATCTCTTCTTTGGCCTTCTCAAAGTATGAACTCACACTTTTATTTTTTATTGGGTTGGGTTATTTTACTTGAAATATTCCACAAAATTAGCCCTTTATTATCCTATGATACACTAAGAGCAATAAAGAAAAAACATATAATTTTTTTAAAAAATGTTTACATGTGATTTAGAACCCAGTTGTACACAGTGATGGATCTTAGTAATCATATACAATCTCACACAGATAATTGAAAATTGATTTTACTTTGATTAATCTCTGTTTTTAAAGTTCAGAGGACCTGCTCAGCAAATACTAGTATGATACTAATAGTATGATACTAATATATTTTGCATTTTCTTTGGAGTCTTTTAAAATCTTATAGGTCTTTAATTCTATGGCAAAAATTATTTTATCTCTAAAATTAACACAAAAATATATGCAATCTGCATAAAACTAAATGATAACACTAAAAATAATTTAGAAACAACACTATATTTAATAATGTGTACTATAAAAGTGGTAAGATATTAAAAATTCTGAATATTTTAGTATTTACATTTTTAATGCTATTGCACATATTATATATTATATTCTGGCATATGTTATATGTTCAAATAAGAAAATGATTGAAAGTTTCTGCTTTATTAAATGGGAAGTATAAAATGGTACATACAATATTTTGCTATTGATGCTTTTGTTTGACACAGGAAAATTATTATCTTCTTAAATTGTAAAATAAATTTGGGCTGGGGGAATACTTATTTTTTTAAGATAACTCTTATTTATTTTACATATATGAACATTATTTTTACACAAAAATTATATTTTGGCTGCCTATTGAAATGTATATTTTAAATTACTTTTCCTCATGATTATTGTTTAACTGTCTTTCAAAATTACATCCAGTGTTGTCAATATTAAATATGTAGATAGATATTAACATATATCATTTTTATCATTGTCTCTGTAGATTAGCTGTAATCCTATAGGACTGTCTCTTTTCCTAAATGTTCAGAGTTATCAATAAAATTTCTAGGAGTCTAGTTTTTCCTTCATTTCAGAGCCATTCTCATCTCACTGTCTTCAGTATTGACTTCATACCCTTCTCTCTTATCTCTTTCGCTATCAGACAAATGTTGCAGCTTCTGAAAGATTAGTTTCTGATTTATAACTAGATTTCATAAATTCCATATGCCCTTGTGACATGCTCTCAGAGTATTCCTCGGTCTTATCTTTGAACTCACTAATTTGTTCCTTAACTGTGTCCATTATATATTTATCCCAGCTATCAAATCTATTCCATGTGATCACTTATTTTATATTTATGGTATTTTAATATATCCAGTATACTTTTGAATCGCTTTGTTCATATTAGTTATGTAACAACCTGTTCAGCTTATCTATTAATTCTATTTCCTGAACCATTTCTGTTTGTACTATTTCACGAGGTTGGCTTTCTTCCGATAGCTGGTAATTCTTGGTCATATGCTTAATTTGTAATTGAGTTTCCATAGTTAATTTTTTCTATTGAAACTGCACATCCAGTCTGAGGTTGTGCAGGATTCATGTGACTGCTAGCTGCCTGTAGCATGAAATTGGGATATGTCAAGCTGTGTATGAGCACTGCCAACAGCTCAGCCATTTTGGGACCTTTAACCCAAAGTCCCATAACGTTTGTCCCAATTAGAATGCTATATGTGTGGTAACTTGTTACAGCAGCAATAAGAAAATAACCCAATTACTATGAAAGTTTTAATAAATTATTTAAAAACTTCCTCAAATTTATCATTTACAAATTTCACATAGTGCCACACGCTAACAGCAATATGGAAATAACTAGCAGAGTACCTAGAATCCTGCAGTTCAAAGAGTGGTCCACACACCAGCGATGTGGACATCACTTGGATATTGATAGCAATGCCGAATCCCAGGCCTCCCTCAAGACCTGCTGAATCTGAGTCTACATATTAACAGAATCCCTGGGAGATTCACAATCACATTAACGTTTGAGAAGCATGGGCCTTGTGCACAGCATATTCATATTCAGAAATAGAGTTTCTTCGTCTTTCTTTTTTTTTTAATTTTGTAAGACACTTAGTAGAGGTTATTCATGTGAATTTCATTTTTGAGCATATCTCATCTTCAAGTTGTTCTCAATGTTTGTATACAATCTGACGGCTCCTATTACTCTAGCCAACCTCAGCTGATTTCTGTTGTACTTCATTACAAGCTGGAAATTACTTTTAATCGTGCTTTTGTAAAAAAAGAAATAACATTAATGGAGCCATTTCAAAATGGAGTCTGAGCTGCCATTCCAGAGGAACTGCCTTGAATGTCTTAATCCTTGAATCTTTGGATTGTTTGGTCTCGGCCAAACCTTTGGACTGGGCCAAACCAACATTGTTTTATAAATCATTGTTTGTATAGCCAGCAGGACAGTAGGCATCCTGACCATAGTCCTGATCATTATGGACTCTCTATCTGCAGATAGAATCAGTAACTGATTGGGATAGCCAAGTGTAATTCAGCTTGTCAGCAATTACAGAAATTCTTCTTTTTATGTAATTTATTTCTTTTCTCATAAAAAACCCTTGCCTTCTCACTGCAATCAGGACACTATCTGCTTAAAGTTGTGCTTCTCAATTGTAGTTTTTTGATCCTAAATAAAGCCTGTTGACTCTTTCAGCTTTTTAAATTTAGGTTAACACTTTCTTATTTCTTATATTTCAAAAGATATTTACTGATATGCTCCTAGAAATCTTGCTAAATCACTTGACCATTTTAAATAACTTTTTTCCTCTGAAAACATATTTCTATGAAAAATTATATATTTGATTTTGCTAAGTTGTGTTATCTTATTATACTAGAGGCCTGGTGCACAAAATTTGTGCACGTGTACCGTCCCTAGGCCTGGCCTGCGATCAGGGCCATCTTCCCTGGCTGCCTGCAGCCAGCCCCTCTCCCCGCTGCCACCCACCCTCAATTCCCCATTCATCAATGGGTGATAGGAGTCTGCCAGCTGGGGGAAGGGACTGGGGGCAGCTCCTCCGTTGAGTGTCTGTCCCCTGGTGGTCAGTGCACATCATAGTGACCGGGGTCATTACACGGTTCAGTCGGTTTGCATATTACCCTTTTGTTATATAGGATACTAGAGGACCAGTGCACGAATTCATGCATGAGTGGGGTCCCTCCAGGTGCCCTGCAGGGATTGGGTGGAAACCTGCAGTCCAACACCACTTGCCACTCCCACTCATCCAACCCCACTGTGCCTACTGTGGGCTGGGGCCCAGTCAGTTGCGATCGGAAGAGGGGCATCCCAAGGGGGTGGGGAGTAGGGGCCAGGATGTGATCAGCCCTCCGGGCAGGAAGTGGGATGCCCTTGCTGGCCCAGGATCTGGATCTGCCCCACTGATGTTCACGCTGGTTGTCAGGAGTCACCTGGCAGCCACTTTTATATAGTTTCTTCCTTGTGGAGTGTGTAGGGAGAGGAAGCATCCTCAGTTCCCGAGACCAGGTGGCACTGTTGGGATCATGCCAGGAACACAGGCCTGTTGTTGTCTGGGGTGTTCTCCGGAGATTGGACCTGCAGGACTACTGAGGGAGTGATTGGCTGCCACCTGGCTGATGGGCTTCAGGGATGTGTCAGTCAGCTGAGCGACGCTCCTGCTGTAGTAGCACAATGCCCCCTGGTGGTCAGTGCATCAAAGCAACCAGCTAGCTGGTTGTTTGGTCAACCAATGGTTCAGTAGTTTGGTGGCTTAGACTTTTATATATATATATATACTAGAGGCCCAGTGCATGAAATTCGTGCATGGGGGTGTGTGTGTCTCTCAGTCCAGCCTGCACCCTCTCCAATGTAGGACCCTTCAAGGGATGTCCAACTGCCCATTTAGGCCCAATACCAATAGGGGATTGGGCCTAAACAGACAGTCGGACATCCCTCTCACAATCCAGGACTGCTGGCTCCCAACTGCTTGCCTGCCTGCCCTACTGATTGCCCCTAACTGCTTCTGCCTGCTAGCCTGATCACCCCCTAACCACTCCCCTGCCAGCCTGATTGATGCTTAACTGCTCCCCTGCCGGCTTGATTGCCCCCAACTGCCCTCCCTTGCAGGCCTGGTCCCTCCCAACTGCCCTCCCCTGGTGGCCATCTTGTGGCGGCAATCTTGTGTCCACATGGGAGCAGGATCTTTGACCACATAGGGGCAGCCATCTTGTGTGTTGGAGTGATTAGCAATTTGCATATCACTCTTTTATTGGATAGGATAGAGGCCTGGTGCATGGGTGGGGGCCGGCTGGTTTGCCCTGAAGGGTGTCCCAGATCAGGGTGGGGGGTCCCTTGAGGTGTGGGGTGGCCTGGGTGAGGGGCCTGTGGTGATTCGCAGGCTAGCCATGCCCCCAGGCAACCCAAGCAGAAGCCCTGGTATCTGGGATTTTTTTATCTTCTATAATTAAAACTTGTAGCCTTGAGCGGAGGCCAGGGCTGGCCAGGGTGGGTGGGAAGCTTAGCTTCCTCCATTGCTGGGGGCAACCCAAGCCTCCTGCTTGCTCCAGCTCTGTGGCCACCACCATATTTGTTGGGTTAATTTGCATATTTGCTCCTGATTGGCTGGTGGGCATAGCGGAGATACGGTCAATTTGCATGTTTCTATTTTATTAGATAGGATAGATAATGTTTAATTTCTCTAAATATAAAAACACTATTTGTTGACCACAAAGAATAGAAAATGGAAATATGTACAGGGCATGAAATAAAAATAGTGCATTTTCCCATGTATATTTCATATTTAATATTACAAACTATTATTTCATATATAACATTAAAAACTGCTAATTTTCTAGGTCACAAACACTAAACAAAATAAATCAGGAAAATATTTTGTTTCATAAAGTATTAATGAAAATAAATAATGATAAAGATTAATAGTCTCCATTTGTCCTTTCAAACTTAGGGTAATACTAATAAATGATATTTATCTGAGCTATACCTAATTCAAATTTTATTTCATAAGTTGAAGTCAGTATTAGCCATGATGTTATACAAAAGTATTGACATAGAAGACTTTGACCATATATCAATATGTGAAACTGGTGTCTTAGAAGTAAATGCACTACATATTTACACACACACTTACATGCACATACATATACAAATAATTATATATAATTTAAAAGCAAAATTAAAAGGTAAGCAATTATCACTGAGTTATTTTTTGTCTTCCTTACATATTTTTAATTTTTTTCAACAACAGAAATTACTGTGGCCAGATATTGAAAGTTAAAATATCTGCTTCACTTTCATCTTTATTTATGTTAAGACAAATTCACAAATGTATATAGCTATTATTTTTAAAAAATGTTCTTTGTATATGCAGAAATTGATCATTGTGGAGAATCACATAATAAAGAAAATATTCCATCTTTTTAAACCAATATTCATATATTGTAATGTTTCACTGTAGTAAAATTCAAATGTGTACAAAAATAAAAAAAAAATAAGTCAAGTAGAATAATTCTTTAATTATAAGTTTTTTAAAATGTTCATTATGTAACAAATGTGACCATATTTATGATTAAAAAGCAATAAAAATACTGGAACCTTTATTTAAGTAAAAATTCATATAAATTTGATTTTATTGGACTCAATAAATTAAATGGTAATATTTCTACTGAAGTATATCTTCAAAGTATGTTTATGCAATATATTATACTTCACTTATCCTATCTAATAAAGAGGGAATATGATAATGCACCATCACACCCTCACAAAGATGGCAGCGCCCACAGCCAATAAGGTGGGAATATGCTAATTGATTGCCATGCTCTCAAAGATGGCAGCACCCACAGCCACAAAATGGTGGTGCCCAGTCCCCTCATCCCCGCTGGGGCAGCAGGCGCATGGCCTGGCCGGGCCTGCCCCCAGGAGGGTCCAGCCACGCTGCACACCTGCCTCCAGAGTCCCCCAGTCCCCTCAGCCCCCCAGCCACCCAGGGCTGGCCTGAGGCACAGGCAATCCTCAGATGGTGGCTGCCCAGCCGCCCAGGGCCACCAGAGGCTCAGGTAACCAGGGCTGGCCGAGGCTTGCACTGCCAGCAGTGGCAGCAGCAGAGGTGTGATGGGGGCATTGCCTTCCCCTGATCTCTGGGTCACCTCCCACCCCTAAGGGCTCCCAGACTGTGAGAGGGGACAGGCTGGGCTAAGGGATCACCCCTCCAATGCATGAATTTTCATGCACCAGGCCTCAAATTATTTATAGATGCTATAATTTGCCTACTCACATTTTCAAAATATAATTTTTCATATCTATTTTTTCTATTTTTATCTGCTATCTATCTATCTATATATCTATCATTTATCGTCTATTTACCCATTTATACACTCACACACACACACACACACACACACACACACGCACACAGTATTATGGCAGGAATTAAATGCTGAACTGTGAGTGAGAGACCAGGTGAGTCAGAATTTCCAATCCACTAAACTGCTAAACTATGTTGAGAATTGCTTTCCGCTCCCCACCCCCATCCCCGCCCTGATTTCAGCTGCCTTATTTGAAAAAGAAAGTGAGATTTGGATACTCACATTTCTACTTCAGTTAAATGAAGGTCTTATTACTCTACATATTATGCATTGTGAGAATTACATTTAAGTAATAAGCATGAAGTGTTTATTAAAAAACTTGAAACATATAAAGTGTCTCAGTTTTATTTAAGATAATTTCCAATTCTAAAATTCTACTGTTCAGTCATCAAATTTCTCTTCATTTTTCTGTCTGTGTTTCATGGGAATGAAGTACCACTATCCTACAAATTATTCATTTGTGCTCATTCCCTTCCTGTTTCAGGTCATTGGAGGTACAGCACTTAATCCAGCTGTTAACCATTTTAACCTGAGGGGCTATTGAAAATAAATCCTCTTTAGAAGGCTTTCTAAAGTCCACTCATGATTTGAAAATAGCTTGAGAATCAATCAGATTAACTAAAACATTTTCTACTTAGACATCTACTAGAAAACTGATGTTTGTGTAACTCTTCTTGGGCATTGTGAACCACTATCATCTCAGCTCTACAGCATGAGTACTAAAGATTATTATTTGAAGGCAGATTTTTCTCAATTTGTGATTTTTTCCTGAAATGTCTCATTTTTATTTGCATTAGGTTAATATGACTAGTGATTTTTCTCTTTGAAAATCATTGGTTCATCTTTTTATCTCTCTCTTTCTACATGTGTGTGTGTGTGTGTATATATTATATACACACACACACATATATAAACATATATATGTATATATATGTGTGTGTATATATATATATATATATATATATATATACACACACATATATAATGTATTTAAACAAAAACTCAAGGTAAAGAAAAATGTTATTATACAAGTTCTTTTTTCATTATCTTCAACAATTGCGGAGGAAAGACTAATAATTGAAAAATTTAAATATGGGTAAAATTATGCCATGTTGGACACATTACAAGACTTGCACCTTAGGTCAGTTTTATAGTAATTAGCTTTTTTACTTTGAAAAGCCATTTACCATCTCTGGAATGCAGTTTCTTCATCAAACAATGATTTGACTTGTATTACTTCTAAGACCTTTATGTATATTTTTACGATATGTGACTATTTATGTAAACAATTAAGTGGATTTTCTATAGCAGGTATTATGTTGATTTTGCTCAATCCTACCTCAACCCATAACTAATACCTAGAAACTGCTCATCACAAGACTTCCAAAATATATTAAGTACTAATGATGTGATTTTTTTATTAGTTTGTTGCAGTTTCAAACAGAAGTTTTCAAAATCAAGAGACAGTAATATACTTCAAATAATACATAAAATATGTGCAACTAAATTCTAAAATGCTTTTCATTAGAATTTCAGAAATGTAATCCAATTAACTTTCCAGGAGATTATTTTTATTAATTTAAGGATATGTGCTCTCTTTTAAGCTAAAACAAAACTTAGTGGCCAAGAGGGGAAAAAAAAAAAAAAAAGAGGTCTTGAAATCTCTGTGGTATCCGTCAATATTTACCCCAAATAACTAATTTTTACTTATAATACACTCTCAATAAACATCTATTTGATTAAAGCAAAAAATATACCTTGACTAGTTTGGCTCAGTGGAGGGAGCATCTGCCTGCAGACTGAAGGGTCCCTGGTTCGATTCTGAACAAGGAATGGAAGGCAACCAATCGCTGTGTCAACCAATCTATGTATTTCTCTTTCTCACATAGCTGTTTCTCTTTCTCTCTCTCTCCTCTTCCCTTTCACTCTCTCTATAAATCAGTGGAAAAATATTCTCGGGTGAGGATTAAAAAAATTAAAGCAAAAAGTAAAATTTTAATTTTCAAAGTCAACTGCCACAGATATTCCACATGTCATTTTCTAAAGGCACTTGACATTGCATAACTTTAAGACACCTAAGGGGACTAATTCTGCTAAACAACTTGAAGCTAATGGAATCTCTTGTCACCAGGGGCAGTGGTGAGAATACAGCTGGCTTCATTTCAAATGGTACTACACTGCTTTGAAGTAGTTCTTTTTATAGAAAATTGAAAACATCCTAGTGAGGGTTTTTAAATAGGAATTTTAGGGGAAATTACCACCTGATGTATTCCAAAATAAAATAATGTGATGTCAATATAAATGTTAAATGTCAAT
Organism: Eptesicus fuscus; assembly: GCF_027574615.1. Taxonomy (NCBI): domain Eukaryota; kingdom Metazoa; phylum Chordata; class Mammalia; order Chiroptera; family Vespertilionidae; genus Eptesicus; species Eptesicus fuscus. Next base: position 97,972,185 of record NC_072474.1, read on the forward strand.
TCTCATAAAATATGTCAAAAAGCTTTTTTGGCACTAAGTGTTATTTATAACATACATTTCATATCACATACCTTATGTATAGTATATATGATTTACATTACAATTGCTTTATGATGCTAACATTAAAATAGTCTTTTCATTTCCTTCAAGAAAAAAAAAAAAAAGGACCTGAGTCTGAGAGCTAAATTGTCTGATCAAGATTTAAGCACTGCTGTTAAATTACATTGTCAGCCTTGTAATAAATTCTGATTAAGAATTTACACCTTTGTGAACTGATTAGCAGACCTAATTGATTTTGATCTGTTAACTTCAATTTGAAGCTTTAAAAATGGGCATAACCTCACCCAGATTCATGGTTTGATGCTCTTGTGTTTGAAGTAATAAATTTTACATTTGATCTCATATTAAGAGGAATTTTGGTTAAGTACAGATATTATTTTTTCTGAGAAGAAATTCTGTGCTTTAACTCCTGGGCATTGCGTATATTTTTATAAATGAACTCACTTAATATCCAAACATGTGAAGCAATAATTTTACATCTAATTTGCTATCTGTCAATGATCAGTTTCTACTTGCCTGTAACTATGAGGAGGAATTACCCGGTGTTTTTATCTTCTCACCAGCCTCCTGGACTCGCCTGCAGTGACAGACATATGGTCAGGATGTTCTAACTCAGGTGTTAACATTCCACATTGCAGGTAACTATCATTTATCATAGAAGCTGTTAGAGACTCTGGAAAGAGCCAGGCATAATAATTATAAATTATCACTAGTCATTATATGTTAAGGTTTGAAAAATCATGCTTTATAGAAATTAATTAGGTGAAGATGAGTTCCTGTTCAAAATAAGTACAGAACCTGACTCTGAGATATATTTTCTGCTTTAAATTTTGGCATTCAGCCCCTCAAAAATATGTTGGCCAGTTTCATATATATATGAGCCTACATCATCAAGCACTTAAGCAGTCACAAAATATTTTCATATTATGCAAATAAACGTTTTATAACTTAAATATACATCAAGAAAATGTATTGGGCAGCTAATGTGTGTCAACTAATGTTTTTAGCAATGTTTTTCAGAGACATTTTCTATTTTAATTAGCATATGGTGAGTTTTTCAGTCATTTCCTTTATCATTGCCAATAATGACTTCAGCCTCTCCAAAACCTGTTTTTCAAGGAATCCAAGTTCTCATCAAATCTTCTGAATCTTTCAGTTCTCCTTCCCCTACTTCTTCTCCAAAAATGTAGCTCAACTTATCAGGATCTCTAGATTTGAGTGTCTGTCATTCCTTCTTTATTATTCTATCAATATGCTTAATTTCCTCCTGCGCCACTTTGAATACATGTTCATCCTATTATCATTCTTCTGCATATACACTCAACTCCCTGGCCTCTTTTGCTCCTACGTGTTTGGGACAAGAGGAAGTTTTGTGGCATCTGCCTTGGGCACAGATTGTAAAGAAGCACCAAAAAGCCATAATCAAAGTAAACAATATTGTAATGCCATATTTTAAAAATAAAAAATTATTGAAAAATCTCACCATAAGGAAAACATGAAATTATAAATAACTGCGGGATAGATATTTTTCCTTTAGTCTCAGGTTTCAATATGGTTCAGCGAGGTACTGCTTACTGATTCTGCCTATCAAAGTCATGGATCTACTTATTATTTAAGAAACTGACATATTTCTATCCCAATTCCCTGTTGAGTCTTTGTCTTTTCATATGAGATGTCAGGTATAATATTGTAAAAAAATAGAAACTCTGGCAGCAAGCTAATGGGAGTTTCAAGTCCCTGCCTTGATGTTCACTATGTCTTAATTTTGGTGAATTTATATAAAAAAACCACTTTAGGGTCTTAGTTAACCTGTCTGTAAAATGGAGATATAAAAAGGGTTACTTCATATTAATTTACTAAGTGAGGAATTAAATTGTCAAGCTTGGCAACCAGCTTTCAAAGATGCATCCTCTCTATTCCTAGTGAGAATATGCTTTTTAAAGATGCTTCAACATGCCGTGCTTCTTTTGAACTTTATACACGCTGCATCAAAGTGCTCCCCCTCCCCTTCTTTCTCACACCTTCTTTTCTACATAATTCCTCCTTGTCCTTCAGAACTCAGCCTGAGTGTCACTTCCTCAAAAATTGTTCTGTAGCCCCTAAACCAGATCACATCCCCCATTGTAAGTACACATTCACATCAGCATGGGCTTTGTACCATTTGCCAAAATTAAAATTATTTATTTATGCAATTAATTGTTTAAAGCCTGCCTCTTATACTAAACTAGTGACCTGGTGCACAAAATTTGTGCACATTAAAAGGGGATTAATTAGAGGAAATAATTTAATATTGCTATTTGCCCATTCTCTAAAATAGAAGTGTCAGAGGTAAAAGAAAATTAATAAAATGTATATGAAAACCTACCTCCTGTCAGAGTCTGGGGCACACCACGGGACCCAGAGTCAAGTCCCTGCCCACCCACATGTGCCTCAAAATTGTGTGAGACCCAGACCCGGCTGCCCCCCACCCATTGGGCTAGATCCAGACCTAGCCAGTCCCACCCTTTTCAAGCCCTGCCAAGCAGTGGGCATAGCCTCAGGTCCCCTGGCCCGGTGCCAGGATGGGGGGTGTGGCCTGAGGTCCTCCAGCCCAGACTGGGGCAGGGGGTATGCCTTGAGGTCCTCCATTAAGCCCCGCCAGGTGGGGGGCATGGCCTGAGGTCCCCCGTCCAGCCCCACTGGCAGGGGGTGCAGCCTCAGGCCCCCTGTCAAGCCCTGCTGGGTGGGGTCGTGGCCTGAGTTCTCCCAACCCAGCACTGGGGTGCACCTTGAGGTCCCCTGTCAAGCCCCTCTGGGTGGGGGGCATGGCCTGAGGTCCCCCATCCAGCCCCACCAGCAGGGGGGTGCAGCTTCAGGTCCTGTGGCCTGGTGCTGGGGCAGGGGAGCATGGCCTGAGGTCCCCTGACAAGCCCAGCCAGGCAGGTGGGCACAGCCTCAGGTCCTGTGGCCTGGTGCTGGGGCAGGGGAGCATGGCCTGAGGTCCCCTGACAAGCCCCACCTGGTGGGGGGTACGGCCTGAGGTCCCCTGGCCTGGCGCTGGGGTGGGATGAGCAGCCTGAGGTCCCCTAGCCCAGCACCAGGACGGGAAGTGCACCCTGAGGTCCCCTGTCAAGCCCTGCCAGGTGAGGGATGGGGCCTGAGATCCCCTGTCAAGCCCCATGGGAGCGGGAGAGGGCTAGCCTCAGGTCCCTGCTGATTGCTCATTAAGGCTTCTGATAGGAACTTGACCTCAGCTGTGGGTGGAGCCATCTTTGTGACAGAGTGATGGTCAATTAGCATATTCCCTCTTTATTAGATAGGATTGCAAGTTAGGGTTCATTTTCTTTCTTTCTTTCCTAGGTATTTTATTCCAACATATAGCAAGGTTTCTTATAATGAGTAAGAACTCAAAGCAGACAAATTAAAACATTTTTTAGTGAGTAATGTTTGAAGGACTGGTATCAACTTTACCTTGGTTTTCTTTCCTTCAACATTCTAATAAAATACCTTTGAGCACGAAGATAAAAAATATTCAAATGAAATAAATAATTCTAATAGTTTACAAGATATACAGCAGGCTAAGGCTTATGCCAGAATTTTTGAATACTTTATAATTATGGAGCTTGTTATTAGATTAACTGGAGGCTTGGTGCATGAAAATTCATGCATGCGGGGGGGGGGGGGTTACCTCAGCCCAGCCTGTGCCCTCTCACAGTCCAGGAGCACTCAGGGGATGTTCAACTGATGGCTTAGGCCCGCTCCCCAGGGGAACAGGCATAAGCCACAGTCTGGCCTCCCTCTTTGGGAGGCAACCAGGCGAACCCATCAGGGGATGGCACCGGCAAGTGGCTGGTCTGCCACCCCCCCCCTCCCGCAATCACCCCGCTGCCACTGCTGGTCACCGCTCCCCCCTCCCCAATCACCATCCCCTCCCTCTGCACGCTGGCACATGCCTTACCTGGCCTGGCGCCGCCTGCTCGCTGGCCCCATCCCCCCAATTTGCATATAATACTCTTATTATATAGGATATGTCATCAATACATTCTCATTATAATCTGTCCTACTTAACATATATATTATGGAATTCAACATTTCTGCCAACTTATCTTCACTCTAAAAAAAAAACAAAACACCTACATTCTTAAAAAGATTAAAAAATGTTTAAATTGACAATGAAATACAAATAGCAAATCATTAAATTTATTTGCAAATTCTCTTATATATTACAAGTACATGAAAAAAGAAATATAACTCTTAGGAACCAGGATGTAAATTGCTGTTGTTTACCTAGAAAATCACTTTTTAGCTGTGTGACTTTGAAGAACTTTAGAATCCTCACCTTTATAATTTTATATAACACAGCTATTTAAACTTTTAAAAAATTATAAATGATATTTCAAAACTTCAAGACACAGTGCAAATATTTATGCCTATTTATATAATTACTATATACAAGCTGGTTTTCTAGTAAAGGTATATTTGGAGTCTATAAAATTTACTTTTAGCACTGTACCAAAAATGTGCCTAATTTTGCAGTTAGGCAATGTTAATTTTGACCGAAATCACTAATCTAAGGAATGACATCTTTTTAGCATTTGTCATTCAGGAAATCACTCTCCTTTCTCTTTTAAAGCATCAACTAGTTCTTTGGTAAATCAGGAGGCCTGGTTTTCTGTCCACAGAGACTTCAACCTACTACAGAAAATCCATCAAAATTCAGCTCAGGTGTCTGCAATCCAGTAATGCTTCTCATCTTTAGTCATGATGTCATGCTTCAAAGGACAGCATGATAAGAATATAGTTACTCCATGACAGCTAACAGCCCTGCTCAGAAAACCTTAGCCCTAGAAAAACATAGAAATCTTAACTCAAAGATGTGATCAAGGTAAGCTCTCTTCATACCACCCTGAAACATAAAAAGCAGAGTCTGAGGTTACTCAGCTGTGACATAACAATGATGTTGCAAGGTTATCACTGAGCTGGCTTCTTGTTTTCCCATGAAATGCATTTTGCCAAATCTAGTGGATTCTGTAAACAAAGTAGAGAGATGATACCTTGGACAGAGTGTTCATATATGAAACCACATCAATTGTGGGTTGTCTAAGACAGAAATGACAATAATTAACTACATTTTACAAGCCTAGTTTTAGTAAAGTCATCATAAAAAATAATACTGCACAATATAAAGCTCCTAAAATGCATTTTTAAAATGTTGGTGAATAGGCAGTTAGGATTCATCTATAAATATATTTTATAGGCATTAGGTAATATGCTAGTTACAACATAAAAACATTTCACAAGTTTTTAATGAATGCACTTAATTTAACTATTATGAATTTTATAATTCATATATAAATGCTTTAAAATACTCTTTCTATAAATCCAAAATGTATCATAATCTATTAAAACACTGCAATAATTTGGTAAATTGCATTTTCTTTTCTTTTGCGTACTATATTTACTAATATTTATGGAAAGAGTGGAGCTAATTCTCTGTTGTTTACTAGTAAAATCAAATAAATTTTAATTCCAAGTATACAGACAGCTAAGTTTTTTAATTAAAATCAAAGAAGTTTAGAGTCAGAATTAACCTTAAAGAGTACTTAGTTAACCACATTTTTCATAGATGAGTATACTAAGGAAGAGAGCAGTTTGGAAATCCTCTAGGGTTCACCCTACTGGTTGACTGATATATGTAAGCTTGAAACATACTATGCCTAAGTCAATAGATCCAATGTAGAAGATCAGTTTAAATTATTGAAAAAGTAATTATTATCAAGAAGGTATTTTATCACTACAAATGTGTTTAAGCATATGTAAAAGTTGGATAATCATTGTTTTAGGCTACAATAAGAAATTTCTTCTTACAACAAAAACAAGGAAACCTTCAGTATCAATCTGGAAATCTATTTCTATATTTAAACACTTGTTTTGTTTTAGGTGAAGCAACTCCAGGGAGACACATATATATTTTGTGGCATACATTTCCTATATGATTTATATAACATTTAATTCCACATTAGTTTTGTTTTAATTCAACATTTAACTATAATCACATTGCATAAAAACAAACAAATCTAATAAAATGTTTATAGTGAAAAGAAAGAAAAATTATATGACTCATAGGTTTAAAATAGAATTTTAACTTGTTGAAGTAGTCAAGCTTATTCTATAATGAATATAAAGCCAAGCCTCAGGAAAACATAGTAATAAAATTGGAAGTTACATTCTGAATATACATTTAAATACTAGTATGCATGTAGAAATTCAAGATTTTATATTCCAAACCTTATTTTTTTACCCCAAATAACAATCTGCCAAAATTTGTTTCTGGAGCTCATATATATATATCAGTGGTTGGATGAAATAAGAAAAAAATGTATCTGAATGTCAGCTATACCTGTCATGTAGCTTTGCCACTTTTGAGCATCCATACTGAAAATTTAACTTTTCTAGCAGACTGTAATTGAATGTGATTTTTTCCTTTGCTTAAAAATATTTAAATTATATTTAATTAAAGACACTGATATAAACAAAATGCATACTTTTGAAATGCATATATGAATTAGGTGAAAGGGAAGGTACTATTAAATTATAGTTTTAATATTTAAGACCATTTTAATAGTTGAAAATATTTTTCACTCAACCCTCAAAACAAAATTTAACACATATAATATTCTATAATCAGAATTTCACTCACTTCCTAGTGAAGTACAATTGATAATTGGCTTTTTTTGCAGTTTTATCATCTATAAGTTATCTGTCTCTCTCTCTCTTATCTATTTATCTATTATCTACTTAATGATGCATGGAAATGTCCTGCAATCAAAAGTTGCTAACTTCTTGAATGTTACCTTGTAAAACACTAAATTTTTCTGGGCTAATTTATTTCACCTCTGAAATATTAGTTTGGGTAGAAAATTTTAGGAATAAACACCAGTCATAAAGCATTCAATGATATGTAAGAAATTCAATTGTTAACGTTATGATTGTATTGTCTATACAAGATGATAAAATCCTATATAATAAAAGGCTAATATGCAAATCGACAAAACGGCAGAACGACGGGTCACTATGACACACACTGACAACCAGGGGGCAGACGCTCAATGCAGGAGCTGCCCCCTGGTGGTCAGTGTGCTCCCACATGGAGAGTGCTGCTCAGCCAGAAGCCAGGCTCATGGCTAGTGAGCGCAGTGGCGGTGGCAAGAGCCTCCCCTGCCTCCGCAGCAGGCAGTGGGCTTAAGCCATCTGCTGGACATCCCCTGAGGGCTCGGCTGAGGGAACTCCCTCTTGAATGCACAGATTTTGTGCACCAGGCCTCTAGTATTTATAATAGTTGTTATTTTTAGTTATATTTGTTCTATATGACTTCAGAGAGCAAAAATAGGAACGATTTTCGAATGAAATACATAAATAATCAGACCGACAAGGAGGTTTTGCTATACATGTCACAGGGCCTAGCAACTCAGACAGTCCAACTTTGAGTAGATGGCTCCTTGTGATCATGACATTCCACTTATAGACATCAACATTGGGAGATTGAGTGGCAGAGTGCTTAGTGATGATGGAGAATGGAGAATGGATTCATTCATTGGAGGTGTTTGTGCTAACTTAATTCTATGATCATGTGGAAGTTTACTATACAATTTTAATATTGAATATTGAATATGGAAAATAAAGCTGTATAACAATAAAGTATCTTACATGATTTTAAACAGCAATTACATAGACCATGAGAGGATTTGGGAATTTGGGAATGAGCTATTTATACAAATAATTTTTTTGAAAAATTACAAAGCACAAGAATCATTGATAAATTAAATACCTGTGAATAAATTACACAGTTTATGAAGTAGAACATTATGAGTTACTATAGACTGAATGTTTTCCACCCCATGAAATTCATTTGTGATGGTGATGCTATTTGGAGGTGTGACCTTTGGGCGATGATTAGGTCATGAGGACAGAAGCCTTCTGCATGGAAAGAGTCCCCTTCTGCCATAGGTTACAGAGAGAAGATGGTCACCAGACACCTTAACCTTGGACTTCTCAGCCTCCAGAACTGTGAGAAATATTTGATTTTTAAGCCCCCCAATCTGTGGCATTCCATTGTCCCAGCCTGACTGGACTAAAACACCAATACAGATAAAGCACATATCCCTCCCTACTAGAAATCAACTTGATGTAAATTTTGTACTTTATTATTATTTCAAATGGCACCTCATACACCTCTTAAACCAGTCAGAAAGTCCCTTGCCCCAGGCACACACTTAGAGAGCGCTACATGATCTATCTATATCTATATCTATATCTATATCTATATCTATATCTATATCTATATATATCTATATCTATATACATAAGCATAATATGCTAATTAGACCAGACGTCCTTCTGGACATCCTTCCAGGTGAAGCCGAGGCTGCAAGGAAAGCCTGGGTCCAAGGTGCCAGAGGGAAGTCAGTGCCCGCAGATGGGGGAAGGAAGGCCTACCCTTGCACAAATTTCATGCATCGGGCCTCTAGTAAGATTATATTATTTCAGAATGAATATCTTTTTGTCTCAGGATCTAGTCCCAGTAGATATTTCTTCACTTGTCTTAAATCCTTGAGAAAATGAATTAATTAGTTAATTAATTAATTAAGCATCTGCTCTGAATGTAACATCACTACTTATATAGAACACTAGAGGCCTGTTGCATGAGGAGATTCGTGCAATAGGCCTTCCTTTCCCTGGCTGCTGGCACCGGTTTTCCTCCAGCACCTGGGACCCAGGCCTTCCCTCTGGCCGCCGCCTTCAGTCTTCACTCCGGGCTGAGCACTGCTCCTGTAGCTCCCTCCGCCCCCTGCTCTCCCCCTAATAGCAGGCATCCTGCTCCGCCCAGCCACTCTGTGCCTGCATGTGTGCTGCCCAGAGGCCTGGAGCGGCTGGGGGGTAGAGCCACCACCATCTTTGTTGGGTTAATTTACATACTCACTCCTGATTGGCTGGTGGGCATAGCAAAGTGATGGTCAATTTGCATGTTTCTCTTTTATTAGTTTCGATAGACATTGTTCTGAGGGTACGGGAGGCTTAAGTGATTGAAACACTTAGGGAAAACACAAGTTAATGTGTCAAATAATCTGAATAGCATAGGTTCTTCTACAGGGAAGTGTCACTTTCCAGAGTGTTGAGCATTCCTTTTTTTCTTTTTCTTTTTTTTTTAATCACTTGGTTCAGTCATGTGTTAGAATTAGTGTTGAATTCACAACAGATACACTTTTTGGAAGATTAAACAACCCTTGTCCATCTTTTATGTAGAGACAGATAAACAGAGTCAGATACAGTAAGACAGGAGGTGACATACACATACACAGGAACAGATACATATGAAAGTTACAGAAGTAATGCTGATAATAATTTTTTGCATTACTGAAATTATCTAACTGTTGTTTTAAGAGATAATATTTTAATGTAAATCATAAGTATTTTCTCTAGCTCAATAGCTCATTTGTTTTTCTGGAAATCAGAGGAACTGTATACTGCACTTATAATTCTATTCTCCATTTTCAAAAAAAACTTTTTCTTATTTCTATATCCTTCTATCTCTGAGCTTAAGTTTGCATACTTTCTTCAGTTATATTTTCAAGTTTAGCAATTCTTTCATTTTGACTAATATGCTATGAATGTTATATATTAAGCTGTTAATATCAGTAAGCGTACTCATTTTCATTTCTAAAAGTACTTATTGGTACTTTTAAAATCTCCTTCCTCCTGTTGATGATACTGTATTTCCTGATTTTTGTATTCTTTCACTTTAAAAATAATGGAATATTTTATATCTGTATCTGACAAATCCAAGAATTGATTTTATTGGGGATTCTTATTTTTCTGTTTCTTTGTTGACTTTCACTCATATTGTGCTCTTTCTTCATTTTATTGCTAACATTTTAAGAGATTTTTTCCATAGAATCTTACCTGTGAAATCCTGAAAATATAATTGAATAATGTTCTTTTTCTTTTAAGTTTATTGAGATATTATCGACATACAGCACTATATAAATTTAAGGTTTACAGCATGACTTGATTTATATGCATTGTGAAATGCTTAGCAAAATAAGTTTAGTTAACATTCATCATCTCATACAGATATGAAAAGAAAAAAGAGAAACAAGTATTTTTTCCTTGCAATAAGATACCTCAGTACCTACTCTCTGCAATTTTCAAATAAGCCACGCTGCAGTGTTAACTATAGGTATCATATTGTACATTATATCCCCACTACATGTAACTGGAAATTTGTACCTTTGGACTATTTTATCTAATTACCCCACCCTCCATAACTGATCTCTTGCCATGGCTATTGTGGTTCACTTGTTTGAGGGTCATCCCATGCACCTAAATGTCACTGGTTGGAGTCCTGACCAGGGCACATGCCCAGGTTGTCTGCTTGATCCACAGTAGGGGGACATGCAAGAGGCAGCCAATTGATTTCTTTCTCTCTCTCTCTCTCTCTCTCTCTCCTCCCACCCCCTTTCCTATGTTCTTCTGGTGTTTTTTTTGTTTGTTTGTTTGTTTGTTTCATTTTGTTTAGATTCTACATATAAATGGGAAGATACAGTATTTGTCACTCTCTGACTTGTTTCACTTAGCATAATGCCTTCAGGGTCCATCCATCTTGTCACAAGTGGCAGGTAATGCCTTTCACTAGGGACATTTGGATCTTGTTTATCAAATCTGAGGTAGAGCTATCAATCTGGTGGCACTTTAAATTAAATTCTTAGTTTGCAATTCATATTTTTATAAAATTATATATTCAACCAAGTTGTATATATTTATGTTACAGCAAACTCACTTTTGGTTGCAAATTTTTAGGAGAATGTTGTTTTTCTGGGTGTGTCTTTTTCCCCTACATCTTCAACATGCTAGGGTCTTTTCTTATTTTTTTTCCACAAGGTGGTAGAATGTCATAGATTCACCATCTTTAAATATATAAAATTTTAAAAATATTGATGATGTATAAAAACTATAATTTCCTATAAAATAATTTATATTTACTGCCTAATAACCTGAAACTTATGATATCAGGTAGATCAGCATTCTTGTCATAGAAAGTTATATTTTCAAAATGGTTAATCCTATTAATAATGAGTTTCATACAACCTATTTAACATACACAATAATTATAGTACATTCTCAGCTTTGAAGGCTTTAAAATTTTCTTTTAAAAGTGTCAAAAAAAAAGCCCTCCAGCATGGCTCAGTGGTTTAGCATCGACCTATGAACCAGGAGGTCACGGTTCAATTCCTGCTCAGGACACATGCTTGGGTTGTGGGCTAGATTCCCAGTTGGGGTTGTGCAGGAGGCAGCCAATCAATGATTCACATCATTGATGTTTCTATCTCTCCTTCTCCCTTCTTGTTTGAAATCAATAAAAATATGTTTAAAAATATAAAATTTTCAAAAACACTTAAATAATTTTGTACAGGTCAGTATTTGGGAAATAATTTATTTTTTCTGTTAGTATGTATCATAGCCAAAGGTTAGAGTTTTCTATTTCTAATTTTTTGATGCTTTGTTAAATTATAAATCTATTAATTGTTTATTAGATACCCATACTCTTTTTCTATTCAATTCTGCTGAGGATATATAAATACCTAGAAAATCAATCTGTCATTTAAACTTTATTAATTATTAATAATTCCAAGGGGTTAAACCTGAAAAGAAAGAAACATCAATTGAGCTATCAGAAAAACAAATGTGTATACATTTATTGGGACACCATCCTCTCTAATAAAAAGGTAATATGCAAATTAACCATCACTCCGTTACATAAACCACACCCACCAGCCAACCCACGCCCACCAGCCAATCAGGTGAGTATGCAAATTAACCCCATCCAAGATGGCTACAGCCACAGAAAGCAAGGTTTCCCAGGTAACAGAGTAAGCCAAGCTTTCCATAGCCGTTGCAGGCCTAAGCCTCCACTCAAGCTACAAAGTTTCAATTATAGAAGGTAAACAAATTCAAACAAATGGCGGCAGAATGGAGCTTGAGAGAGCAGGCCAGGGTTGCAGGCGGCAACAGGGGAAGCAAAGCTTTCTGCATACCCTGGCCGGGCTCACCTGCTTAAGGCTACAAAGTTTCAATTGTAGAAGGAAAATAAATTCCAGATACCAGGGTCTTCCCTTGGGTTGCCAGGGGGCGTGGCCGGCCTCCAAACCACCACAGGCCCCTCGCTCAGCCCGCCCCATGCCCCATGCCCCAGGGGAACCCCACCCTGATCCGGGACATCCTTCAGGGCAAACCAGCTAGCCCCCATCTGTGCACCAGGCTTCTATCCTATCTAATAAAAGAGTAATATACAGATTGATCATCACTGCAACACACAATATAGCTGCCCCTATGTGGTCAAAGATCTTGCCCCCATGTGGACACAAGATGGCCACCACAAGATGGCCAGCAGGAGAGGGTAGTTGGGAGGCACCCGGCCTGCAAGGGAGGGCAGTTGAGAGGGACCAGGCTTGCAAGGGAGGGCAGTTGGAGGTGATCAACCCTGCAGGAGAGGGCAGTTAGGGGTGACCAGGCTGGCAGAGGAGGGAAGTTGGGGGCAAACAGGCTGGCAGGGGAGCAGTTAAGCATCAACCAGGCTGGCAGCAGAGTGGTTAGGGGGTGATCAGGCTGGCAAGCAGAAGCGGTTAGGGGCAATCAGGAAGGCAGGCAGGCAAGCAGTTGGGAGCCAGCAGTCCTGGATTGTGAGAGGGATGTCCCAGATTGGAGAGGGTACAGGCTGGGCTGAGGGACAACCCCCTGCCGTGCACGAATTTCATGCACCGGGCTTCTAGTGTATATATAAAACAAAGTTGAATAAGAAAAATCCACAATAAAAAAAAATATGTTGGTAATGATATGCAATGGGAGGTTTTGTTGTTCGTTTTGTCTTTATTTTTTTTTTTTTTTTTTAAGTAGGAAGAAGTTATATTTTGGAATGGCATTTAGAGGACAAATACAAATTTTGAAAGATTGGAGAGGTTTGACAAAGAAGAAAGAAGAGATGAAGGTGGGAGGGGACATAATTTGAGGGGAAATAGACCATAAACAGTGGTTTGCAACTTGAAGGTCTTTGTTGATAAATCCCAGTATGCACTTGACTTCAATGCGTTTGTGTGTTTTAAATATGATTTATTTATTTATTTATTTATTTTTTTATGTTTTTTAATTTTTTGAGAGAGAGAGAGAGAGAGGAAGGGCGAGGGAAAGAAAGATAGACAGAAACATAGAAAAATCAATGAGAGAGCAATATCATGGATCCGCTGCCTCCTGCACGCCCCCTACTGGGGTTTGAGCCAGACACTCAGGCATTTGCCCTGGCAGGGAATCAACCCATGGCCTCTTGGTTCCTGGGTCAATGCTCAACTGCTGAGTCACACCAGCTAGGCTCAATTTATTTTTTTTTAATGTATATTTTACTTTTTCTTTCCCAGCTACCAATAGAAAAATAAAAAGAAAGTTTGGGATTCCTCAGAAAGTGGCACTAGAAGCAAGAAGAAACTGTAGTTTAATAATGAGTGCAAGAGAAGTGTTAAGTAATTAACAAGTTATTAGGCTTGAGAATAAGTGCTGGTTAATATTTATATGTGCTAAAATTTGTATAATTAAAATTAGAAGTATGATATATATATATCATAAGGATATTTTTTCCATTGTTTTTTAGAGAGAGTAGAAGGGAGAGAGGGAGGAGAAAGGGCCGAGAGAGAGAGAGAGAGAGAGAGAGAGAGAGAGAGAAGAGAGAAACATTGATGTGAGAGACACATTAATTGGTTGCCTCCCACATGGCCCCTAAATTGGCCAGGGATTGAACCTGCAACCCAGGTAGGTGCCGTTGACTGGGAATCAAACCAGTGACCCTCAGGTACACAGGTGACACTGTAAGCACTGAACATACCAGCCAAGGCATTTGAACTTTCTTTCAGGTTTTGGTGTTCCATAGGAATTATGATTTCTAGTTCTTCTTTGTTCCATATACAGAGAAGATATTATATATAACTAATGATTGGTGTCATCTATACCCAGAACTTACTAAATTTATTAGTGATTTGTGCTCCCCTAGAAGATTTCAATACAAAAAGAAAAGCTTAAATTCAATTGTTAATTGCCTAAATAATGTTTCCAATCTTATGATTAATTTATTTATGTATTGTAGCTCATTATCAGTATATTCATTCAGGTTTTCTATGGCTTTCTGTCCTATATCAGTAGTTCTAAATAAGCTTTTTACATAACATTCATAGACATTTCTTTAAAGATAAATAATACTATTGCTATAAGGAGGCAATATTACTTATTACAGGAAATGAACTCTGGAGCTTAAGAAATTTGATTCTCCCTCAGACTTTATAATAGTAGGCTTATGATCTTACTCCAAACTCTATGCCTTGGTTTCCTATTCTGAAAAAAGGTAATAATAATACTACCTCATTGAAAAGTTGTGAAGATTACGTGAACACTTCTTGAAAAATATTGCAGATAGTGGGTAGCCTATAAGGAGCTCCTTACTATGTAACGGGTATTATTATTACTTTTTTTTTTTTTTTTTTTTTGCTATTCAGTATTTGAAGTGCCTGTTTCGCCATGTATTAAAGGGAACGATGTTATCAAAATACTAGAGGACCCTATAATACTAACATCATGATATAAAACCAGAGAGCAGCATTGCATTGAGGTAAAAAAAAAAAAAAGAGAGTTTCAGCCATTGTCATGGCACCATTGAGTATGCTGGGGTAAGTAACGGCACTGAGTTCCAGGGGTTTCTGGGCGACGATTGCTAGCATCTCTGTGTGTGTGAGGGATTGAAGACCAGGGGCTGCAAAGCCGAGTCCTGCTGTCTCTGTGAATGGAGAAGACCTTCTCAGAACAAAAGGTAACCTGAGGCTTTTCTCTCTGTACTCCAAATTGCCTAGCCTCTTTCAGATTGGCAGTATCAGCCCCACATCTGGACAGCTCACGTCGAGCCAGCGATGTGCTCTCCCTCCCCAGGAGCAGCCATTCTCTGAGCCTCTGGCCCAGTTCCCTGACTCAGTGCGTCTTTGCTTTGTAGAAGGCATCTTTGCATTTGCTTTCCCAACACAAAAGTAAAACTCTGTGGGGAGTCATGCTGAGCCTTGCTTAGCGAGAAGCAGGAAGCAAGCTGGGTACTTTGTATTCCCTCAAGTAAACAGCAGGGCCTTAAACAAAGCTACTAAACCATGCAACTCTGAGTTTTTACTGCAAGGGAGATAAAGACAGGCACCTAACTATACTCTCTATGGGTAGTGCTCTAGCCTGAATGGGCCTTTTGCTTTACAGAATTGAAAATAAATTGAAGTGGGCCATGCCTAATCTTGCTTATTCTTTTGTTGGCCAATGAGCACTAGATGCCTGCGGTTATAATATATACAGCGTGTGAGACAATAATAGCATTTCCTAGTTACTCTGTTTATATACCGAGGGCGGCATTATCCAATTCAGTTTCAAGATTTTATTTCAGAACTTTTGCTGCTACCCTACTAATTAGAAAATAAACACGTGTATTATTGTCTGTTGATGAATGGTAATTTCTTAACAAAAGTAATACTGTTTCTTTGCTGATTGACACTTTGTATTGAAGAAAGAGAGACTTCAGTTCTTTTTGGGTTGTAAATCAGTAAACTTTTTGTAAACCATACCAAGCTTTAACTTTGTGATCCTGAAGGACCTCAAATATTCTTCAGGGGGGTCATTAGACAGTTTTGACATTTTTGGCATTTTGTTATAGGGGGCTCTCATGCATTTTAAGATGTTTAGCAGAATACCTGACCTCTACTCATTAAATTCCAGTTGTCACTCCAAACTCAAGTGTGAGTTGTGACAGCTAAAAATATCTCCAGACGTTGCCAATCATCTCCTGTTAAGAGACACTGTATAAGATCTTATCTATCTTTTTAATGCTTATTGTATCATGACTGTACAGTGGGATTTTCTAGAGGCTACATGAGATAATCTTGTTCATCAGAAAAAGTTTTAATTTGCCTTCTTTTTAAAAACAATTTATGTAGTAAAATACATATACCACAAGTGCAATCATTTTAATGCATTCATTACTTTTACAATGTTGTACAGCCATCAACACTGTATCACTTAAAAATAAATTACAAAAAAGAGGAAAAATTGCCCATGCCTCCCTCAATTAAGCCCCAGATAAACCCTAGTCTACTTTCTGCCTCTAGTCTAGATATTATATAGAAGTGGAATCATACAATATATGCCCTTTGAGTTTGGTTTACCTCACTTAACATAAAAATTTCAAGATTCATTCATGATAAAATGTATGAAAACATCATTCCTATTTATGACATGTTGCTTATTCATTCTGCTATTATAAAGTTTCACCAGTAACATGGCTCGTAGTTTATTAACGTGGCATATTATTTGTCAACAATTACATAAGGTACAAACTTTTCAGTTTCTGTCTACAAATGAATCACCAATTACATACATCATAGATGTGCCTCCTGATCAGTAACAAATTCTGTCAAAAATTGTTCCCTACGCAGTCCTTGCTGATTTCTTGTCTCACAATCAGGTTGCAAAATTAATAATACTTTAAGTGGTAAGTAACCAAGTTTAAAGTGTAGCAAAGCAATGACAAATGAAAATACTGGAAGAGAAATTAGAAAAAAAAAACAAAAAAACCAACAACACATAGAGTTATAGTTAGAATATCTGACCTTGAACATGTTGATACTGCTACCTTACCAGAGAATCTAGAGAAACAGTGAAAGTGAACTTATCAACAGAAATGAGGAAAATCTTTGTCACAGAAAAATGAAGACATCCTAGAGAAAGTGACACCAGCAAAATATTTCACATTAAAGTTTCAAGGAACTGTCAGTGATCTTTCTAACAGTTAAAGGTACAAAGGACTGAAGGTGGGTGGTTAATCCAAACTTAGAAAGGAGCAAGACAATCTTCTCAACGATTGAAGAAATGACCTCCACGTTGAAAGTTATAAGAAACACAAGGCAAATATTATTCAAACTGTTCTTGATAAGTGTTTTTTAAAGAAACAAAATCACTTTAATGTTTTAATAACTATTAAATACATATTATGTTCTTTTGTTTATTTACCTTTACAATTATAACAAATAGTAAAATATATTTTATATGCTGACAATTTTATGGATTATGAAACAAGCATGATTTTTGCACTGATTAATATGCTTATTTTCAATTATTTTTAGCTTTCACAGTCATTTTCTTAAATATATTTTATTGATTTTTCACAGAGAGGAAGGGAGAGGGATAGAGAGCTAGAAACATCGATGAGAGAGAGACATCAACCAGCTGCCTCCTGCACACCCCCCACCAGGGGATGTGCCTGCAACCAATGTACATGCCCCCAACCGGAATCGAACCTGGGACCTTCCAGTCCGCAGACCGATGCTCTATCCACTGAGCCAAACCGGTTTCGGCTTTCACAGTCATTTTTGTAAAATATATTTTTATTGATTTCAGAGAGGAAGGGAGAAGGAGAGATAAACATCAATGATGAGAATCATTGATTGGATGCCTCTTGCACGCCCTCTACTGGTGATGGAGCCTGTGACCCAGGCATGTGCCCTGACTAGGAATCAAACTGTGACCTCCTGGTTCATAGGTTGACACTCAACCACTGAGCAACACCAGCTGGGCTCACAATCATTTTTACAGTCCCACACTACTCTGCAAAACAACAGCCTGTAGGTTACCCCTGAAATTATCCTCGGCACCAAACTACTGCTGGTTTCTACTTCTGTAAACTTTATTATGTATAAATAAGTTTAATTATGACAACATCACACAGATATATAGTTATGTTTTCAAACTTCAAATAATGTAATGACTCCTTTTCTAAATTTCTGACTTTTATTCCTGATCATTTATTCTAACCATTGATATTATTGAGATGCTGATTCTAAAAAAAAAAAAAAATGCAGTTTTCTAGTATAATTTGTATATCTTAAGTAATGTTCACAGATGTTTAATTAGCTTCTGCAGAATCACATACTTATTAAAAAATATTAGAGATTTGCTTTCAAATCCCTTAGAACATCCAAATAAAAAGTTAGAAGCCTTGAAATAGCTTGAACATTTATAAAAACCAAACAGAAATCAAAGCTGTAAGAAGTGAACATATGTTTAAAGCATATTGCACTTACTCAATTGTGTGCATTTGTTAACTTAAATTGTTTTAAGGGAAGATGGTGCATTTTGTAAGAAATATGCCTAGAAATTCTTGTATAAACACTTTAGATGAAAGTAAAACATAACCCAAGACTACAAATAACTAAACATGCATTGTCATAAGAATAAGAATTGCCCTAACATGCCCAGCTGGCATGGCTCAGTGGTTGAGCATCGACCTATGAACCAGAAGGTCACGGTTTGATTCCTGGTTAGGGCACATGCCTGGGTTGTGGGCTTCATCCCCAGTGTGGGGTGTGCAGGAGGCAGCCTATCAATGATCTCTTTCATCACTGATGTTTCTATCTCTCTCTCTTTCTCCATCTCTGAAATCAATAAAAATATATTTTAAAAAAAGAATTGCCCTAACATTGCATATGTCTTTATCTTCTCTTTTGGAAGCCACCAATAAATAGTTTATAGCAAATCATCATCATCATCATTTATATTTTAGATAATTCTTTTAATCTTTCTAATAAGTATACTTTTAAAAAATATATAATGGCTGTATTAAGATATAATCACATACCATACAATTCACTCAATGTTTATCATTGAATAGTTTTTCAGGATTGTACAACCATTACCCCAATCAATTTTAAAATATTTTTGTTGCTCCATATAAAAAACCTGTACTCATTAGCACTCACTCTTTCTTCATTTGCTGCCAAGTCTCTATGGCATTGGCCAATAGTAATCTAATTTCCATCTTTACAAATTTTCCCATTCTGAACAACTCATATGAAAGGAATCAGATAATATGTTATGTTTGGTGGCTGGCTTCTTATACTAACGTTTCCAATGACTACCAATATTGCAACATGCATCAGTACTTTCTTTTTTAAAAAATATATTTCATTTATTTCAGAGAGGAAGGGAGAGGGGAGAGAGAGATAGAAACTTTAATGATGAGAGAGAACCATGGATTGGCTGCCTCCTGCACACCCCCTACCAGGGTTCTAGCCCGCAACCCGGGCATGTGCCCCTGGTAGGGGGTGTGCAGGAGTATATTCTATGGACATATAGAGATTTGGTGAAGTTAATCACTAAAATGGCAAAAGGCAATTGATTTCCAAATCAGGACAGTAGAATTTATATAGCACATACATGGAAATTCAGATTATTAGGGAAAAGACATTATATTTGCTATATTAAAAGATCTATGTGAAGGAAAATTATGTGTGAAATGAACATCATTTTATCTATATGCAAGGCAATAGAGACAGAGGTGACTTTGTCCTAACTTATTCATTGAAGTAAATTTCCTAGTACTGAACTGAACCCAGATATAATCTATACTAATAAAAGGGTAATATGCTAATTAGACAGGGAGACCTTCCGAACGTCCTTCCGGACAAGCCATGGTGGCGGGGCCGAGGCAGAGGTGGTTAGGGATGATCAGGCTGGCAGGGGAGGGCCGTTGGGAGCAAGCAGGCTGGCAGGGTGGGGGCAGTTGGGGATAATCAGGCCAGCAGGGGGGGCAGTTGGGGACAAGCAGGCTGGCAGGCAGGTGCGCGATTAGGAGCCAGCGGTCCTGGATTGCAAGAGGGATGTCCGATCCCTGTGGGATTGGGCCTAAACTGGCAGTCTGACATCCCCCAAGGGGTCTCAGATTGGAGAGGGTGCAGGCCAGACAGAGGGATACCACCCCCTGCACGAATTTCGTGCACCAGGCCACTAGTCCTATATAATAAAAGGCTAATATGCAAATTGACCTAATGGCAGAACGACTGGTCACTATGATTCACACTCTCACAGGGGGAGCACCACTTGGCCAGAAGCCAGGCTCATTGCTGGCGAGTGCAGCAGTGGTGGTGAGAGCCTCTCTTGCCTCCACAGCAGTGCTAAGGATGTCCTACTGAGGCTTAGGCCCACTCCCCCGAGGGCTCCCAGACTGTGAGAGGCCACAGGTAGGGCTGAGGGACCCCCCTGAATGCATGAATCTTGTGCACCGGGCCTCTAGTATATATCATATAGAACTGTATATATACACAGTCTTATAGTCAAACTAGAGGCCTGGTGCATGAAAATTCATGCACTGGAGTGGGTCCCTCAGCCCGGCCTGCCCCTTCTCACAGTCCGGAAGCCCTCAGGGGCAGGATGTGACCCAACAATCAGGGGAAGGCAATGCCCCATCATACCTCTGCTGCTGCCACTGCTGGCAGCGCAAGCCTTGGCCGGCCCTGGTTACCTGAGCCTTGGTTGACTCTGGGCAGCTGGGCTGCTGCCATCCGAGGCTTGCCTGTGTCTCAGGCCAGCCCTGGGTGGCTGGGGGGCTGAGGGGACTGGGAGACTCCAGAGGCAGGCATGCAGAGCAGCCAGGCCCACCTGGGGTCAGGCCCAGCCTTGCCACATGCCTGCCGCCCCAGCAGGGCTGATGGGACTTGGCACCACCATCTTGTGGCTGTGGGAGCCACCATCTTTGAGGGCATGGCAGTCAATTAGCATATTCCCTCCTTATTGGCTGTGGACACTGCCATCTTTGAGGGTGGGACAGTCAATTAGCATATTCCCTCCTTATTGGCTGTAGGCACCACCATCTTTGCAATGGCATGAGGGTCAATTAGCATATTCCCTCTTTATTAGATAGGATAAGACTCCATAGTATTTCTTTCTTTTTTTAAAAAAAAAATATATTTTATTGATTTTTTTACGGAGAGGAAGGGAGAGGGATAGAGAGCTAGAAACATCGATGAGAGAGAAACATCGACCAGCTGCCTCCTGCACACCCCCCACCGGGGATGTGCCTGCAACCAATGTACATGCCCTTGACCGGAATCGAACCTGGGACCTTTCAGTATGCAGACCGACGCTCTATCCACTGAGCCAAACCAGTTTCGGCCATAGTATTTCTTAAATAAGAAATATAAAATTCCAAATATATAATAACCTTTGTGTAAACTGAAATTTTACAAAAGGAGATTAACTGAAAAAGTAATGTTCTTTGTAAATAATAGACTTTGTGGATGAATGAAGCCTAGAAACACTAGCACCAATGAAGAGCTTATAATTAGTGAGTACTCACTGAGCACCAATCCCAGTAGCAAACATTGATTAAGTCATTCTTCATAGTGACTCTGAGTTAAGTGCCCCTTTTATCCTTACTTTAAAATTGAAGATACACACAGAAAACTTAAGAAACTTACACATATTTTCACAAGTAGTAAATGGTACATCCAGGATTTAATCGAGTCCCTGCTTCTAGCCCAGCTGGTGTGGTTCAGTGGTTAGGCATTGACCTATGAACCAGCAGAAAACAGTTTGATTCCCAGTCAGGGCACATGCCCAGGTGGCAGGCTTGATCCCCAGTGTGGGGTGTGCAGGAGACAGCAATCAATGATTCTCTCTCATCATTGATGTTTCTATCTCTCTCTCCCTCTCCCTTCCTCTCTGAAATCAACAAAAATATTTTTTTTTAAAAAAAGTCCCTGCTTCTAAAGTAATTGTTTTATATATAAACTAGTGGCTCAGTGCACAAAATTTGTGCACATTAAAAGGGAATTTATTAGAGGAAATATTTTAATATTGCTATTTGCCTTTTCTCTATAATAGAAGTGTCAGAGAAGAAAGAAAATTAGTAAAATGTATATGAAAAAATCTCCCTTCTGTCAGAGTCTGGGGCACACCGCAGGACCCAGAGTCAAGTCCTCACCCACTCGCGCGCGCCTCAAAATCACGTGAGACCCACACCCGGCCGGCCCCACCCCCATCAAGCCCCGCAAGGTGGGGGGCGCAGCCTCAGGTCCCCCGGCCTCAGCATGAGGGCATGATGACCATTTGCATATTATATCTTTATTATATAGGATCCTTGTAATAAATAAAATATATGTGCAACTTAAATTTATAATATCATATTGATAAACATAGGCACAATGCATATTTTTAAAATCCATAGTTGTGAAATCTTGATTTAATTTGAAAAGCTCCTCATCTAAAAATTTTAACAAAGTCTCAGAATGTTTCTGTGCAAAATCCTATCATTAACACTTGTACTATGTCATTTTTACTTTAGTTCTTTTTTTCTAGGTGGAAATTAAATGAGTGAACTTGAAGCTCCACCTTCTCATTAAACAAAGCCAAACACCAATTCTAAAACAAGGAATTTGCCAAAAATGTGTTAAAATAATTTTCATTCACACATTTCAGGACTCCCACTAAAAATATATAGAAAAACATCTTAAAACCATTCTATTGTATAAAACTTTTGCAGGAGGAATACTGACTGGTCACAGACACATCAGAATGTGCCCCTTAGAGAAGATTAGGGGAAAAAAACCCACACGTATTCTCTAAGTCCAGAGTAAGTTCAGATAAATGAATGCCTGTCATTGAAAGAGCTTCTTAGTGTCAGGCCTGGCTGTTTTGGGGACTGTGCAGGGGGATCAAGCTGTGCTACACACTGGGAGCCCTGCCAGATGAATGACATTTCCTGAGAACATAGGCAGAATTTTAAGAAGTTGCCTTGTCCTTCCTAAACAGTTGGGTTAAAGGGTATTTAAAAAGAAAAAGACACAGTCAACCTGCTGGGGATACTATAGGGAAAAGCCAAAAGATCTTTAAGCTTAATTGAGCTGAAAATAGGCTGTATGGCCAGAAGTAAGAAATCCCCAGAGTTTATGATCTTATTTTTTGCCTTACATTTTTTTTTTTATTTAAAAGGAATCCAACTATTTTCTATATTTTGAAATTTACATTTTGGAAAAGTACATGAGTAAATATATTTTTAAATATATCTTTGTTGATTTCAGAGAGGAAGGGGGAGAGAGAAGAGATGGAAACATTGATGAGAGAGAAATAGCATTGCTTGGCTCCCTCCTGCATACTCCACACTGGGGATCGAGCTGAAACCTGGGCATGTGCCCTGACTAGGAATCAACCCTGACTCCTGGTTCATAGGTCATTGCTCAACCACTGAGTCACACTGGTTGTGCCACGAATAAAGGTTTTAATGGCAAAAGAGATGACTAGATTTGGCCTTGCTCTCACCAAACTACATAGAAATGCAGTAGCGACTGCATACTATTTCAAGACCACCAACATTTTTATTGATATTTTAACTATGCTATTGACATCATGTTTAAGCAGTAGGAAGAAGTGACCACAAGAATAGAATTAGAAATATAAAAGTAATAATTCTATCAATAGCCTAATATTTGAGAGCTTATTATTTGCAGGTACATGCAAACAAAATATTAATTACTGTTAACTTTGATTCATCTTTCAAAGAAACAAACAGTAAAATCTGTAAGTATTTAGGAAATATTAAAAATATATAAAATACTTATATTTGCATTACATGCAGAAATGAAATGGCTTTTTAGACACTTGATGTAATATTCACCAAAAGGACTTTAAATTTAGAATCAACATTTAATGGACATTAAGCTCAACATAATAATTTCCATTTTCAAAATAATGTGTCAATTATTTTGTCATCCCTGTGGTTACACTGTGTTTATGTAAAAAAAAAAAAAGTCACCTTAAAGAATTATGTAAATGAGTAATGATTTTGTCATTCATAAGTTTTTTCTTCAGAACTACATTATTGAAGCATTAACTACGATTAAGTTTTGTAGTTTAGGCAAAGGCCAATTTAAGAGCATGTGCATTGATTATTAGGAATTTTAGAATATATTCCACCATGGGATCAGAGCTAAGCAAGATATAAGGACTTCAAATATGGACACATACTGCTCACACCTTAGGGTACCTTTCACATCTATTCCAGTGATAAGAGTATACTCTGTTGGAAGAATGGAGGGGAAATCTCCAAATTGATCATCTCATTCAGGAAAAAAAAAAATAATATACACATACATGCAC
This sequence comes from Eptesicus fuscus, assembly GCF_027574615.1. Lineage (NCBI taxonomy): Eukaryota > Metazoa > Chordata > Mammalia > Chiroptera > Vespertilionidae > Eptesicus > Eptesicus fuscus. The sequence continues at coordinate 97,996,269 of NC_072474.1, forward strand.
AAATACATAGACTTCTTAAGTCTTCTTTTTTATTTTATTATTTATTAATTATATGAATTGGGGTGACATTGGTCAACATGCACATATAGGTTTCAGGTGTGGGTTTCTATGTTACAAGATCTGTATATTGCCCTGTGTGCCCACCACCCAAAGTCAAATCTTCTGTCACCTTATATTAGGAGCCATCGTCAACTCTTCTCTCTCCAATGTTGCCTTGTGGATATAGGTTCTCTCTCATTTTTCTGAGTTGTCAGTCCTCTAATCCAACTTTTTAAAGTTGGGATTCTCATTCTTGTTAGCAAACACATTTTATAGCCATTGTGTACTTGAAGCTTAAAACTGGTGGTGCTAACTATGGACAAAACCTTTTCTAAAATAGTTGAATTCTGATGCCCAACCCTTATCACCACCACCCTTTCCCTTCCCTCACTTCTCATGATTGGTAAGGAATTGGAAAATTTTCTCATTTGTGTCACAGCCTTGCCTGTCAGCCAATGGGAGTAGCAACTCTCTGTTTACTAGATTTTCTTCTGTAGACAGAATCCATAGTAGTGGTGATGATAAAACCTAGAGCAATGCTGATGGGAAGAATAGGAGCCTCAGACTGATTCATGTGGGGTAGTGAAGACAGGTTTCATTTTTTAAAATAGTAGTAGGGGGAAAAGGGAACTATTAATGTCAGATGTTTATTCAGGCCAAATATTTTGGGGCCATCAGTAAAAGCAATAATAAGCTGATTGTTGCTATTATATCCACAGTAGCTAGTTTCATAGACCTTTACATAATTTTAAATTTACTCCTTTTGGTTCAAAACAGGAAGGAAATGATCCCTACCATGTTTTACAAATTGTTATTGCCTTTTCCTCCCCAGATTACTAATGTAGCACCCAATGACACAACACATGTAAGTGTCTGGAAAAAAATGTCTTTGTCTCAGATGTAGTTGATTCTTCAATAACATTTGTTTAGTGCATCACTTGAAGGCTCTTGCTTGTGTGAAATCCTACTTTAGGTACACAGAATGCATTTATGAACAACTTACCCTCAACTACATTTAGGGAGGTAGACTTCCCACTCTATCTAAGAGCCCTGGAGGTATTCATTGCAGGGTTCCAACTTGTAGTTCTCATTATTAAACAGATCCATCATTTCAGCAAACAACAAAAAAAATAGATTTCTCCTTCCTAGACATCATCTTGTGCATGTCACTATATCAGAATTTTCACCTGGAGACAGAAAAAATCTTTTAACATCGTGGCTACCATTGCATATAGGATTAGAGAAAAAATCTAGTTCTCAGCTACACTAATCCTCTGCTAAAACTATACCCATGAACTATTATGATGTAAATTTTAAAAAAATCCATTAGTGTGTGTGAATACATAATATATTTATGTAAACGTGTGTGGATATGTTTGTATCCATGAGTTCACTTGAACATACCTGCATGTAAACCTGTGGACACACATGAAAAGTAGTCTCAGAGGAGGAAGGTATGCAATATATGAACTATTTAATTTGTTCATTTCAATATGATATATAGATACACGGGTGTGTATCTTATATAATAAAGAGGTAATATGCAAATTGACCATCACTCCAACACACAAGATGGCCACCCCTATGTAGACACAAGATGGCCACCACAAGATGGCCAGCAGGGGAGGGCAGTTGTGGATGATCAGGCCAGCAGGGGAGGGCAGTTGGGGGGGAGCAGGCCAACAGGGGAGGGCAGTTGGGCCAATCGGGCCAGAAGGGGAGGGCAGTTAGGGGCGATCAGGCTGGCAAGGGAGGGCAGTTAGGGGTGACTGGGACAGCAGGGGAGGGCAGTTAGGGGTGACCAAGCCAGCAGGGGAGGGCAGTTAGGGGCAATTGGGCTGTCAGGGGAGCAGTTAGGCATCAATCAGGCTGGCAGGGGAGTGGTTAGGGGGTGATCAGGCTGGCATGCAGAAGTGGTTAGGGGCAATCAGGCAGGCAGGCAGGCAGGTGAGTGGTTGGGAGCCAGCATTCCTGGATTGTGATAGGGATGTCCCACTGGGATTGGGCCTAAACAGGCAGTTGGACATCTCTCAAGGAGTCCCAGATTGGAGAGGGTGCAGGCTGGGCTGAGGGACACACACACACACACACACACACACACACACACACACACCCGTGCATGAATTTCGTGCACTGGGACTCTAGTATGTAAATATAAATGAAAGGAGATACTATTAATAATCATACCAAGATTATAGACATCAGGGCAAAACATGATGTATGTTTATACACGTGCACACATATCACAGATTACACATGTTAATGTGATTTTATGCTAAGGTTTTCCAGTTTCAACTTGTGTTTTTTGAGATCAACAATATGTATATGCTGGCTTTGGCATCTAGTCATTCTATTGAAAGCCCACAAACATATAACTTATGATTTATCAGAGCACTTGAGCTCATATTTGATATAAATCTGATAGTTATATACCTAATTTAATATTCTTAAAATATTAATAGTTCAATAATGCTAGAGATATGGAAATATTTATATTTATAGATTATTTAGGTTAAAAACTATTACAGGTTGTTGGGCTTCTATTAAGTATGGTTTGATGTATACTTGACCTGAACCTCTGCCTGTAAAAAATAAATTGGGCAGTAAACTAAAAACATTACTAAATATAATAAACTAATTTTTTTCAATGCAGTATTTTCTTTTAAGCCACTTTTTTTTCATAATGTTAGTTTACCAATAACTAAATTGGCATTAAATATTGTGTAAGTTCAAAAGGGTAAGAGGATCATTTGAAGCTCATTTTAGGAAGGACTAAGTAAAATAGATCAGAACAGAACAGCTAGCCCTAAAAGATAAACATCATTGGGGTCAATAAAAGAAGAAGAGATGGCACATGTGATCAATATTACCAGTTTTTAAAATCTGTCTCAGCCTTGCAATTTACCTTCTTTTTGTAAATGACAAAATATGAGTTGTAACTGCAAAATAAGTGCGTGTGTACATATATGTATAAATATATATTTTTATTTAAGTTGTGATCAGTTTTATTGTTGATTTTTGATCACTTTTTCAGCCAAGTTATCTATGTTCATTTGTGTATGGTCAACTTTACTGTTGAATCTAAGAATGAATATCTTCCACCTATAGTTTATACATATACACACATATATACAATATATATTATGCATATAGTCATTTGTGGTATACATATGAGCATCTTTATATAATAAAGTATTAGTTATGTGTGTTCATATGTATATATATGGAATAATGGAAGGAAATACAAGTCCTATTTCTCTCATCTTACTCTTTGAAGTACTCAGGACATAATTAGGCAAATCAAATTTCTACCCATGCATTTAAATAAAGACAGATCCTGTGTTTTTTTCAAATCCAATAAAGAGCTCTTATTTGAAATTAATTATCTTTTTATTATATGTTCTTGGCCTCTAAAATAGCTTCAACCGTATTGTGTTTGAGGCTATAATTAGAATAGGTTCTCAATGATTATTAGAGGAATGGATGGATGGTGAATGAATGTTGAGCTAATGGATGATTGATAAATGTAGGAATCCCTCTTGTTTCACCGTCTCCTGAGGAATTTATCAACACACTCTGACTTGTGTGCCCACCTGTGTACTTTGTATTTCATCCTCTCTTGAGGTCTCTGCAGCTAGTGGTCTCCTTTATCTAGTTGTATCTTCCTGGCCTGGCATAGTGCTACACATGAAGTAGGGCAGCAAAAACTTGTCTATTCAATCCATGCCACTTCCAAAGTTGAGAGGTATATGATGACCTACAGATTTGTATTGACTTGGTAGGACAACTAAGCCAACTCTGTAAAACAAGTGGTGGTTTTTTTTTTCTTTTCAATCTTAATATTTCCCCCAGTTTATTTATCTCTATTTTGCAAATGATCCTGATTTGCTTCAGCATTCCTTCTTCCCTTTTCTGGGACATGTACATCTGCTACTGACATCTGTCTTCTATCTCCCTTTGTAAATTATGAAGTGATGCCAGCTTCTTTTATCAACAAATTACCCTTAGAAGCATTTAGAGGTTATAATGATTCTTTGATTTTCTTTGATTCTTTATGAATTTGCAAAATGACTCGATGCTTATATTAGCTTTGTTTGTCTTTTCTTTTTCCATATTTAATATTTAGAGTTGGCAGGCACAGATGGTGTACTTTGTTATGTCCTGAAATGCTGCTATTTTTTTTCATTCCTTAATTACAGTAATGTCAGTCTATAATATCCCCAGCCTCTATCTCTAGTTGACATTGTAGATTTCATATTTGTTGTATTATTTATTGAACTGACTATACTTGACACTGAAATATATAGTAATCTCTATCTAACCTTGCTGCTTTTTCATGTTTGTCTACATTGACCATTTGCCCTTGCTGTTAGATTATCCCTTAAATTTACTGTATTTTTAAAGTTTTGCAGTTATTTTAGATACTGATATCTCTTATAGACAAGGCAATGAGGAATAAAACAAAGAAAACGATTTGAGTTTCTTGGTTGCAGCTAGAGGCATTGTAGAAAAATATACAAATCATTTTTTTCTGTACCTCTAGAAGTGCCCTTGTTATTTGATAGAGAAAAAGTGCATTTCTTGATTCACATTGTACAAATTATGTATTTGCATTTTATGCATTTTATGATGCCATATATTAACAAACCTAATTCATATAATTAAAAGTACCATTGATTTGTTCTCATCAACTTATTTAGTTTTTGTTATTAGATTTTGTTCCAGGTCACCTTTATGCTCAGATAATCAGTGAGAAATTATTACAAATCACTTTCCTCAGAAACTTCAATAAATGCACAAGGACTTCACATGTCAATCTCTTAAGGTCTTGCTTTTGAGTTATAGTCTAGACTTCCACAATATTTTTTCATTCTCCAACCCTGTTTAAGTGTTATAAATGCTAATTTAGTGATTATATAATGCAAAGTATATATATTTTTTCTAATGGATTTGAATTCCCCATATCAACAATTACCCCCCCAAAAAAATACAACACATATTATTTTCATTTAAGTATATTTTTAAAAATCATATTTGCTCATTCTTTCAAAAATTCCCTGAGAGACAGACCTAGAAATAGAAGCCTCCTATTCATTTAACAGTCCTGCTCTGGGCGATGGAATCTAGACTTTGCCCTTGGATTTAACATCAAACAAGATTACATAGATTTCTCCACTATTACACCTGACAGTGTCAGCCACCTTTTAAAAAGACATTTGTAGCATCACTAGAGACCGCTTTTCTCATAGCTCAATGAAAGCCCGATACACATTTCAAAGAGTGCTATGCAGCCTTTTGTCTTTCATGTATACTTTATCTTTTTTTTTTTAATTTCAACATAGAACAAAGGCTATACAACGTCATGAAAATATTACATTAGACCAGTGGTTGGAATGATAAAATTATTTCCAAGTTGGCATTTTACTTTATTATTTAATTTGGAATATATGGATACACAATACATTTTTATTAGCCGTGCTCATACAAACAGCACACACTGATTGAAGACTTACCCTATGCTACGCAAGAACTTACAAACAGCTGTCTAGTGGCCATTTTCCAACATATATGTGTTGTTGCCTGTATTGTATTTACACACACATTAAGATATTTCAGATGAAAGAAAGGACTTGGAGTTAATCATAAATGTAGAGTTAATAAAACCAGGACAGTTTTTTCTAATATAATAATAATTAATAAATACTCTTTGGGGGGCCTCTTTGTTCCATTTCCATATCTGTCAGACTCTGTGGGAAACTATATCATTTACTTCTGATATTGTCCCTTAATTTATTATTAGGTAATAGTGAAAAAACAATTTTAAAGCTGCTGATAAAGTAAGTACGCACATAAAGATGTTCGTTTGGGGACATTTTATTGGTTAAACCAAACCCCCTTCTCCAGCATGCATAGGTCGTCTTGCTCTTGGATCCCATTGTCTGCAGCTGCAGTCAAACCACCAGGTGGCTGGGACAGGATGTCACCCTGTCTGAGAACCTCTCCCATCTCTTAATGTTGTACTGTCATTCTACCACACAAACAGACATTTCCCTTTTGTAGTCAAATGATAGTTTCCAATGCCATATTCTCATTTATTTTAAACTAGAGGCCCGATGCACTGAATTCGTAAAAGGGTAGGCCCTCCCAGCCCTGGCTGCCGTGGCCCTCGTGGCCCCAGCTGCCTCATGGCCCCTCGGCCCCTTCCCCCACCCACTGGTCATTCTGAAAGGTCGTTCCAGAAGGTTGTTCTGCTGTCCGGTCTAATTAGCATATTAGCTCTTTATTATAAAGGATCATTTCTCTCCTTGGTGAGGATTTGTGTTTCTCTTGCATGGGAGAAAGTAAATATTCTAGTCATGGTTTGGAAACATTGGTTTATTTGATTGTTTTTCTTTTCCCCAGCTATTGACACCAGAGAGGCTTATGTTAAGCACATTTATTCTTAACACACTGGTACGTTTTGACACTCAAGACTCGCTGTGCCCTCATACGCTGTGCAGAAGTGAGCTCTATGGAGTACATGTCCCCACATGAAGCCCTGTATCATTTACATGGTATGTGTGGACCCCTTTCTTTTTTGTGAGCCTGGAGGCATTTTATTTTGCAGTTCCTGTGTTGTGCCAGTTCTCTGAGAATTTAAATAGATGAATAAGAAAGTGTCTAAATTTCTCGAAACTCTTAGTGAAGAGAATGAGATAGACATAAAAACAGGCAGTTGTATGATATTGGAAAATTGCAAAAAAGATACAAACTTACTTACCAAGCAAGATTACCAACCGCAGTGGCTGCAGTATAAAGTAAGTCGAAGCAGCTTTTACCCGACAAAAGTTGCATGCGACCCCAAGTGTAGAGTTCTCAGCTGAGTTCCTGTCACATGCATGATGCACAGAATCACTGAGCAAAAGAAAGAAAAGGATGCTATTTTCAGCCTCTGTATCCGTAGTAAGGCGCATATAGACTCTGAAAAAGCAAATAATTAAATTGTGAGCATTAGAAAGTGAGAATGAAAACAATTGATCATTCTCCTCTTATATTTGACAGGATGTGTCCAACACGTGAAAGCAGCGCCATCTTTACTTTCTTTTATGGCCATCCTGTCTTTCCTTACTTCACTTCGTTATACTTCCCAGACATGTTACATCTTTTTTCTTTTTTTACACTTAGCAGGCAAGAATTTGTTCAAGGCTTTTGTTGACATTGACTTAGTGCTTTCTTTCCCCCTTTACAAACATTTTTGTCTTCCCAATCAACCAGCTGCTTCACCTGGGCACTGAGGGTATCTTGTCCTCACCTCAAGGTAGGGGTCCTCAAACTTTTTAAACAGGGGCCAGTTCACTGTCCCTCAGACCGTTGGAGGGCAGGACTATAGTTTAAAAAAACAACTATGAACAAATTCCTATGCACACTGCACATATCTTATTTTGAAGTAAAAAAACAAAACAGCATAAACACCCGCATGTGGCCCGCGGGCCGTAGTTTGAGGACGCCTGCCTCAAAGTATAGTTCTTTGTAGCATATATCCTACTCTGTACCCAAATACACTTCCTGTGAATCTGAAACTTACATAGGAGGTGGACTGTGAGTTAAATAGAAGATTAGGGAATATGTTTAAAGGAGAGGGACAAGGAAGCCAGAAAGTATGATGAAGTAAGATGAGATCATCAACACGTGATTCTCCACAAAATGTGTACTGTTTGTCTTTCTAGTCTTGGCATATAATCAGATAGTTCCTTCCTACACTCATAATGTCCGGTACTTTATTTTACTGGGTGTTTATAACCTTCTTTCCTATTAGAATAATTTTCTGTCAAAACCCTATTGTTTTTTTCTTTTTTAGAGCATTAATATTTTATTGCTTTTTCACTATTTGCATGTGTTCTACACTGTCAGATTAGTACTCTTTGTCATGTCACGCAAGAATTCTCAACTTTGAGAAACCACTCCCAATCCTTTGAAAAGCATTGTTCAGGGGTAATTTGGTTACATAGTTAGCTTAACAATTACTCCATTCTCACTAAGAATAAACATTACGTATCAATGTTCCGCATCTTTGTCTTCTACTTTTGTACAGGCTTTCAGGTAAGGGTTCATAGGTTTCAGAACCCATGCATTTTCATAAAGTGTTCATATTGTTTGCATATAATAATACTAAAATAAATAATTTGTCATATGCAATGGAAAAGTCCCTTATCTTAAACTGACATCATAATATTGGGTTGGAGGAGGAGAAGTAAGGAAGTGAAGGTGCTAAAATTACTGTGAACTAGCTAAGTGATAGGTACTGGTTTTTTAGAACTTTACTGTTTTAGATCTTTTACTTCAAAATTAATTCTATTAATATGTATTACTGTATGGCATATATCAGTAAGTAAATGTGAGATTCCTTGCTTCTTTAGAACTGAAAATTGTAATTTATTTTGAGAAATAAAAAATATCTCAATCTATATTCCTTCCATACCATATAAAATTATTTACATTGGAAATATTTTTTCAATTTCCTTTATTATTATTTTCTGTAATTCTTTAAATTAGTTTTAAATATTTTTACCACTCTTCCTTCTCCCCTATTCTTTTTGTTGTTATTGTTAATCCTCACCTGAGGATATTTTTTTCCATTGATTTTAACATCCATGTGAGAGAGATACAATGATTGGTTGCCTCTTGCACGTGCCCTGATGGAGGTGGGGATCGAGCCTGCAACTAAGGTATTTGTCCTTCACCAGAATCAAACCTGTGACCCTTCAGTCCTTGGGTTGACGCTCTAACCACTGAGTCAAACCAGCTAGAGCACTTCTCCCCTATTCTTGATTAATGCATTTATTCTGAAATATAGAAAAGCACAAGATTATTTATATCCTATATAATAAAAGAATAATATGCAAATTGACTGTACCTCTGCTATACCGTCAAGCCATTCCCACCAGCCAATCAAGAGCTAGTATGCAAATTAACCCAACAAAGATGGCTGCGGCCACAGAGTGAGCAGTAAGCTTAGATTTCCCTTGCAATGGAGGAAGCCAAGCTTCCTGCACACCATTCTGACCAGCCCAGGCTTCCCTCTGCTCAAGGCTACAGTTTCAACTATAGAAGATAAATAAATCCCAACAAAAATGGCTGCAGCCACAGAGTGAGCAGGAGGCTTGGGTTTCCCCGACAATGGAAGAAGCCAAGTTCCTGGCCTGCCCGGGCCTCCACTGAAAGATACAAAGTTTCAATTATAGAAGATAAATAAATCCCAGATACCAAGGACTCCTCTTGGGTTGCCAGGGGTGTGGCCAGCCTGCAAACCAACACAGGCCCCTCACCCAGGCTGTCCCACACCCCAAGGGAACCCCCAACCTGATCCAAGACACCCTTCAAGGCAAACCAGCTGGCCACCACCCATGCACCTATCCTCTCTAATAAAAGAATAATATGCAAATTGACCATAACTCCAACACACAAGATGGCTGCCCCCAGGTGGTCAATGATGGCTTCCCCCATGTGGACACAAGATGGCCACCACAAGATGACCAGCAGTGGAGGGCAGTTGGAAGGGACCAGGCCTGCAAGGGAGGACAGTTGGGGGCGATCAAGCCTGCAGGGGAGGGCAGTTAGGGGTGACCAGGCTGGCAGAGGAGGGAAGTTGGGGGTGACTGGGCCTGCAGGGAAGGGCAGTTGGGGGGGACCCAGGCATTCAGGGGAGAGCAGTGGTGGGGGGGAACCAGGCCTGCAGATGCAGGCAGTTATGGGTGACCAGGCTTGCAGGGGAGGGCAGTTATGGGCAATCAGGCTGGCAGGGGAGCAGTTAGGCATCAATCAGGCTGGCAGGGGAGTGGTTAGGGGGTGATCAGGCTGGCAGACAGAAGTGGTTAGGGGCAATTAGGAAGGCAGGCAGGCAATCAGTTGGGAGCCAGCAGTCCTGGACTGTGAGAGGGATGTCCGACTGCCCATTTAGGCTCTATTCTACCAGGATCAGGCCTAAAGGGGCAGTAGGACATCCCTCGAGGGGTCCCAGATTGGAGAGGGTGCAAGCTGGGCTGAGGGACACACACCCCTGTGCACAAATTTTGTGCACCGGGCCTCTAGTGTCCTTTCACTTTAAGTTTTTAACAATGTTTAATAAGATCTTAGTGTGATTTCTTTTGCAAGCTAGTTCCATCCATTAGTCATTTATCAGACTAGGAGACCCTATTAATTCTGTAACACTTCCTGTAAAACAGTAATATTTACTCTATTTTCATTGACTTAATTTCATTAAAATAAACTCTACTTGCCTGAAGTAAGGACATTTTCTAGTTGAATCTCAATACTTTTTCATATTATCCACCTCTGGATTTTTACTAGACTACTAAGTATAATATATAAAGAAATTAAACTTCAAGCTCAACACTATTGTTTAGGCTTCAATTTTATTTTATTTTTGTTAATCTTCACAGAGTGGAAGGGAGGGAGGAGGGGGAGAGAGAGGGAGAGACAGAGAGAAGAAGAGAAGAGACACACACATTTATTGATTGCCTCCCGAGTATGCCCCCACCAGAGCTAGGGACTGAACCTCCAATCCAGGTATGTGCCCTTGACTAGGAATTGAATCTACAACCCTTAGGTGCATGGGCTGACATTCTAACATCTAAGCAAAATGGCCAAGGTGAAAGGCTAAAGTTGTAATATCACATTTGATAAGTTTAACAAAGGTCACTAATTTAAAAGTGTTTTCACTTTTTTATGTTAAGCCTTTACATACTTTTATTCTATAAACTTGCCAATAACTTTAGAGGAAAGCCAAGTTCACAGAAAAGTAATTAAGTTAAAAAATTAGAAACAAATTGTTATAGTTTAGTTTATATTTTAATACATAGAAAATTAAGACCACAATAAAATTTAAATATTGTCATTTCTCTATTTCTACATAAGCCTAATATAATACCTAACATTAAATGTCAATACATTTCATATCAAATACTTATATTACATTAATATATAATTTCTCTTTCACTTTAACATATGTATTTAATATATAAATATTTTTTCAACATTTGATTATTATTTAACATTTTTTTATTTGTTAACTTTTAAAGTAAAATGCATTAACTAGATGTTTAGGTAGAAGGTTTGTATTATAATACTACTTAAATGTGTACACATAAATGTAGAAATAAATTTTAATGTTTATTATATTTATTCAAAAATAAGAGCAATGCAATTTTAAATAAAAATTGAACAACACAATAAATATATTTTAAAACTATTTTTATTAAAGTGCTGTTTTGCTAAAATTAAGTACTACTCAAAATATGAATATAGTAGTGAGTGCTGTGGCCTAGGTTTATTTAACCTGGGCATGCTTATAGTTCTGTGTGTGAAGTACTGGCTCAGTTATTGCTTATTTTTCTCTGTTTATACTGTAAAAAAACAAATAAACAACAAAAAACAAACAAAAACTCCCTCAATTTCTCCAAGGTGACAAGATAATATTGGATTTTGCCTGGCAAGAATTATTTTGTGCAGTATAAAGTTAGTATCTTTTTCTCATTATCTCATAATTTAAGTAGTACTCCTTGGCTAGTGAATAGAAACAACAACACTTAAAATATGATTAGGAAAACACACACACACAAACACATGCACAATGAAAAGAAAATCTCATTGTAATATTGATGGTCATCAGTCAGATGTTCAAAGATACATATATTAATATGTATCTGTGCCTGTGGCCCAGGAGAGGGACAAGCCACCCGCCCCGCAGTCCCAGGGGCCAGTGCCTGCAGCTGTGGCCCCGGCAAAGCCACCCGCCCAAATCCTCTATGGCTGCAGCCACCGGGGCAAAGCCGGCCTGGGTCCTGGGTGCCTGCAGCCAGCCAGAGGGAGGAAAGCCCAGGTCCCAGGTGCCTGTGACCAGCCGGAGGAGGGAATCCTGGATCCTGTGTGCAGGGCAAGGCAAAGGCAGTTAGGGGCGATCAGGCCAGCAGGGGAGCAGTTAGGGGCAATGAGTCCAGTAGGGGAGCAGTTAGGGGTGATCAGGCAGGCAGGCAGAGGTGGTTAGGGGCTATCAGGAAGGCAGGCAGGCAAGCGGTTAGGAGCCAACAATCCTGGATTGTGAGAGGCAGTCGGACATCCCCTGAGGGGTCCCGGTTTGGAGAGGGTGCAGGATGGGCTGAGGGACTCCCCTCCCCGTGCACAAATTCCGTGCACTGGGCCTCTAGTCCTATATAATAAAAGGCTAATATGCAAATTATACCCTTGGGTTGGAGTTCAACTGAACAGGAGTTAGACTTGCACTGATCACCAGGGGGCAGTGTGGAACATGGTGGACATCTGTGAGATATGGCCCTGGCCGCAAGCAGCAGTGGAGGCACTGCTGATGGGACCTGATGAGAGAAGGACCATGGTGGGGGCCCCATTCGCCCCACTGGTTGCCCCACAGATGGCGACCAGCAGCTGCGGTTGGGGGAGCGGGGCCAGCAAGTAGGTGATGCCATGCAAATGTGGGTGCAAGTGGGGGCCCCAATTTCCCCACTGGTCACTCCACAGATTGGCCATGATAGCCAGCCAGGCCTAGGGACCCTACCTGTGCATGACTTTTATGCACTGGATCTCTAGTTTATAGATATTTCAATAAATATTTATCTATAAATATCTAATATATATATATATGAATACTCACACATATGTGTATATATATATTAGTTAATTTTGTTATCTTGGGGATTAATTATATAAAATGAATAAAAATGTTTATACATTTTAATTTAAATATTTTATATTGTAGATATTCATACTAATAAATATATCCATAAGAAATACTAATAATAATTACTAAGACTTTTATTTAAAGCCTATGTGTATATATATGTAAACATATACACATGTATATGGATATATTGAATTAAATTGTAGAAAAATATCTCTTAATTTACCATACTTCCACTCCATGAAAAAGATGCAGATGATTTTATTTCTAATGGCTGGCAATAAGAATGATATCCAAAATATGTGTCACCTATCAAAATTTGGGCACCAAAAAAAGAGGGATACCTCTATAAACAACATTGTGGGTTAAAGAGCAGGTACCAGCTAATAACCCTGCATAACATTGGCCATATAGCAAGTAACATTCTAGAGTAAACCAAGTGAGTCATGAAAATATTGTAAGGAAATTGAAAGGCTATGCTAAATAGATCTCAAGTTGAAAAAGAGAATACAATTCATTACCTCTTTATATACCATTGCCATTGCTAGTTAAAAATTAATTACGGTGTTACAAAGAAAAGAAAGCTGTAATAGGCCACACGGAAAGGTGGTCAAGTACAGGGACTCCAATATTTTTTTAAAATATATTTTATTTATTTCTTACAGAGAGGAAGAGAGAGGGATAGAGAGCTAGAAACATCAATGAGAGAGAAACATCAATCAGCTGCCTCTTGCACACCTCCTACTGGGGATGTGCCCACAACCAAGGTACATGCCCTTTACTGGAATCGAACCTGGGACCTTTCAGTCCGCAGACGGACACTCTATCCACTGAGTCAAACCAGTTAAGGCAGGACTCCAATAATTAAACCAGATTTGCCACGTAGTACTGAGTGAACTTAAAACAAGTTATTGGACCTTTCTGTTTACTCACAGGCCAAATGAGGAAAACAAGTTGTTACCTGAAGAGTTTGGAGGATTTAATTAATAAATATATCTGAAAAAAAATAGTAAGTTGGGCTTTTAATACATGCTAAATATTATTATTTCCAGTGACAAGGAATCATAATTTTGTGCACTCTGTCTGGTAACTTTCCATTAATTATAGGTCTTGCGTCAAGAAATAAAATCAACTTTTAAATAAAGACTTTTTTCTTAAAATCTTTTTACTATGCAATGTATACTTAATTTTAACATAGCTCATAGTAAACTTACTTTGTAAATATAACTATGTATATATTTTTTAAAATATATTTTATTGATTTTTTACAGAGAGGAAGAGAGAGGGATAGAGAGTTAGAAACATCGGTGAGAGAGAAACATCGATCAGCTGCCTCTTGCACACCACCTACTGGGGATGTGACCGCAACCAAGGTACATGCCCTTGACTGGAATCGAACCTGGGACCCTTGAGTCCGCAGGCCGACGCTCTATCCACTGAGCCAAACTGATTTCGGCTATAACTATGTTTTTATAATGATTCTAAAGATGCACATGCTTAATTAAGCTCTTACATTATAAAAGCTACAATAACATAACTTCAATAACTCATAATGGCAATAACTTCAAAACTCATCTGAAGTGCAGTACCAGGGAATAAGCATTTAATATGAAAGAATAAAAAGGTGTCTCTGCCTGGTGCCATACTTAGTATAAAACGTTTCTAAAGACCAAGAACTGAGGCTGTTCTTCTTTGGCTACTTATTTATTTCCATTTAAAATATTTTAGATGTTTTATTATATTTGACATTTACTATAATATTAGTTTCATGTGTACAACATAGTGATTAGACATTTACATATCTTATGAAGTGATCACTGTATAAATCTAGTACCCATCTGGAACCACACATGCTTATTACAATATTTGACTATATTCCCTATGCTGCACTTTATATCTCCAGGACTATTTTTATAAGTGGCAATTTTTGCTTCTTAACCCCATTCACTTTATATAAAATTCCTTCATTGGCTGTGGATAATTTCTATTATTCTTATTCTATATATTATAAAAGTGTTATGCTATGTAACTATAATATTTCTGAAATAAAATCCATACATACACCAGGCTTTCATTGACCTTGACTTTACTTTTTTTTTGAAGAAAATAATCACCTGCATCTTTCCAGGAAGAGTTAATCCAATGAGGTAGAAGCAATACTATCCAGGAGGAATTAGATTCCAGATTATATTAATCACTGTCTATATCCTCTCAATTTTGTGACACAGAAATCAAGGACAAAAATTAAGGCTAAGGATTAAAACAGAAACATATTGCCCAAAGTGCTAACATTAATTTTCTGAATACTGTTACTTTAACTCTTTTTTTAAAGAACAAAATGTACTGTAGCTTAGCTACAGTACATTTTGTTCTTTAAAAAAAGAGTTAAGTTTATCAATAAATATAATGGAAAGGGGGAAAAAAGTAGTTAATTTAAGAAGAAATTTTAGGCTATGTGACCATTATTTTCAATTAAATTCCAAAACTAGCTAGCTTTTTCAAGAATATTCTTCTAAAACAAGTATATTATGAACAAATTAGTAAGTTTAAGTCCATTTTTTTGTTTTGATTTGAATCTGCCATTATAATAAGCATGAGATAGTTGCTATAGCGTAACATAGTTTATTAGAAACCTTCATTGTTACATTTAGCTTGGGATGCTCATTTTGTGACTAAGAAGCATTTATTGCTTTAATATTTGTTATAATATGTGAAAATTTGAGAATAATTTTTATTATTAACATGTAAGCAAATTTCTGATTTTGGTAAAAATAACTTTTTGACAATTTTTAAAATAATCTTCCCAAAACTATTATTATTCTTTCTAAGCAAATGCATTTGGTAGTCAGTGGAAGAGAATTTGGAGACAAACACTTTCCCATGTCAAGCATACCTCACACTTTCACTGCATGGAAGACCTCATTCACATTGGGATTTCAGGTGCTAATACTAAACATTCCTTTTAAGTGTTAACATTGCTATTAATTTCACTAACCAATTAATGTAATATAATATGGAAATAATGGTGATTTTGTTTTCTATGTCATTTTCAATGTAAATTTTATTTGTTACTTTTTCTTGTAAAATTTATGAGAGAAATTTTGTTGATCAAATTTATTTCTCCTCAAAAAGCAGAATCATTAATGAATAAGCAAGAAATACCATAGAAATGGTATTATAATAATCAAATATAATACCATTTCTACGGTATCAACACTAATTTTATTTTAGTTTTTCTGTGTCTTTCATTCTGTTTCATTTGCAGTTTGTTACCAGGAGATTGGCATTTTCTTTCCACTGATTGTTTTTGAAATAAGATGACAACTTTGTCTGCTCAAGCTTTAATGACATGGGGTTAGGGACTTAATTGCTAATGTTCTTTCTAAGTAAAAATGTAACATTTATGATTATATCCAAATTATAACAAAAATATTTCTGATACAAAAGTTTAGATCATTAACCCCACTTCATATGATTTTTCTTTCTAAAAACAAACAAACAAAACAAACAAAAAATAAGGTATATAAGACATTAATCACAAAAGCACAGGTTGCTAGGTTTCAGTCAGTGCCTGCACAAATAGACACTGATTGTCTGTTGCAAGGTGGAAACTTACAGATGCTGAGCATTTCTTTAAAATCAATTTTCAAACAACTGCAATTTTTGTCCTTGGGTTAGAAATCCAGGAATTGTCATAAATGATCCCAGAGACACAGATATACAAACAACATTCTATAATCGTGTGTTTTAAACATAATAATTGACTTGATTTTTTTTTTACATGATTTTGAAATTAGGAAATTCTACAATCTAATGTGAATTTCTTGTATATAACTTACAAGCTTGTTACCCAGGTGACAGTGTCATGTATACTTGGTAAAGCAATTAAGATTCACTGTAATTTGTAAAGCAATGTCAATTTATTTGTTTGATATTCAAACCTGATGCTATGCTCAGCTTGAAATACTATATTTATATTTTCCCATCAGCCATTTCTGGATATGACTTCATGTTCTTGTACATAGATTTAATTATTCATCATTTAGTTTTAATAAATAATTCATGTAATTCCAAATTCTACTCACAAAAAGCCTAACCATATCTGCATATAACTGTATACTTATATATTTATACTAGAGGCCTGATGCACAAAATTTGTGCAAGGGCCCCGGCCTCGCAGCCTGGGCCGCAAGATCACCCGGACTGTCGTTCTGCTGTTTGGTCTAATTAGCATATTAGCTTTTTATTATATAGGATGTATTATATAATTTTATATATCTATAAAACATAAAAATAAAAGCAAATAAAAGTCATCCATTATCTTTGATATATAAGATATAACTGAAAATAGCATCAACAATAAAGGGAACCTCAATATATATAGACCCTGAAAGCAATAACCTCTCTTTGCCCTTTTTGCTGCCTTTACAAGGCTGGGCCATCTAGGGATTCAACTGAAGAGCTAAGAAAGCTTTGAAAAACTCTGTTCTTATTAACACCTGATTTTTGACCTTGAGGTTTTCATCTGTTCTCTTTATATGAATTCTGTAACACATCCAGAGTATGTTTCCAATATAATACTATATTTGACATATCCTAATAGAAATATTATTAAAACTAGTCTTTTAAAAATTAAATAACATGCTTCCAAGATTGCTAATAACACTGAAATAATGTAAGTCATCAAAATAATAGGCTAAACAAAGTATATTTTCAGTTAATTCATTGCAATTCAATAGTGTCATGTGTTTGTACAATATTCTAAGATAAGAATACATACATATGAAATTTATGTAGAGAAGAATATGTTCAAAGAATAAATTATAAAAATAGAAATTTGATATTTTTAAAAAATTATCACTACTAGTGTTTAATCATTATTTTTATGGTATTTTCTTCTGAAATAAAATATACAGTGATATAAAAATTAAGTGTCAATTATAATTTTACAGATAAACTAAATCAGTTTTTATAATTTGTCATTTTAGGGAAAAGACTCAAAAATAGTTCATCAATGAATTACCTTCATTTCCCAATGAGATCACACATTTACTTTGTTTACCTCAATTTATTTAACTTTCTGCTATATATTTTTATTATTATTTTAAATTTAATCTTAAATATAGCAAGACAAATCCTGATACATTTTTTCCTGTACTATCTTCTTAGTTCATATCTGTTTCCTTACATAGTATTGCAGTCTCAAATTTCCCTGAAAATAAGATTCTGGTCTTAGTCAATTTAAATATTCAATGACTGATCTTGCATGAATGAATATTATGTAACTATTTAATATGACCTACTCATACAGAGTATATCCAACCTGAGGTTCTTTGTCTTCTACACCAGGTTGCTCTGATGAGTAAGTATTACATACATTATTAATTGTCCAGGGGCTGATGAATATGTATCTCTCTCTCTCTCTCTCTCTCTCTCTCTCTCTCTCTCTCTCTCTCTCTCACACACACACACACACACACACACTATATATATATATATATATATATATATATATATATTCCTTTTCAGTTTCTTTGCTTTAGTGAAAACTACTTAAATAAAACAAACTTTTCAAATATTTCTTTGAGTACATGAAAAACCATATAAAGTTTAGGAGTATCCTTTTGTTCTTATAGATTACATTCTCAGGACAATATTTTCAACCAGGTATTATCTCTGATAACATCATAGCAATTATTGCTATGATAAAAATCACTTTCATATCCAAACATATATTTGTATGTGTTCTTTACTTCTTCAGTTTACCTTTGTAATAGGGAGTGGATAAACCAGAATTGATTTTGAACGCTTTTATTGCTACTTCAGACTCTCTTTCACATAGAAACCCATATGACCCTCACATTCAACCCAATATTTCCACAAGATGTACAAGAAGATTGACCTTTGTCCTGATAAAATTCGCCAAATTCTAGAACATTGTGTTTCAAATGAACTGACATAAGTAATGAAAGGAAGCAAATTTTAAAAAGCAGCATGAGGTGTTTGCTTTTGGACAACTTGAGGTACCTGCAAATTTTCCATTTGGAAATATCCAACAGACTTGTAGAAATATGGATTTGTATGCCTCCCTTTAGTGAGTGCTATCTGGTGCATATTACTGTGCAATTAAAAGATTTTCACATTTTTCCCAATACATTTTGTCTATTAACATACTTATTCCCCATGTCTTTTCCTTAATTTTGCTCTTTCCAGGTTCCTGCATAATCTAAGGCATTTACCACTGCCTACAGGGCCAACTTTATCCCTGACTTGAGTGATGTATCTTTCCAAATAGAGCAAATTATCAGGAGCTGTACTCAAAGTTCTGCCCAATGGGAAGATTTCCCATCACTGCTATCATTCAGGATTACTTTAAAAATATATATATTGTTATTGATTTCAGAGAGGAAGGGCAGAGCGATAGAGAGATAAAAACATCAATGATGAGAGAGAAGAATTGATCAGCTGCCTCCTGGATACCCCCTACTGGGGATCGAGCCCACAACCTGGGCTTGTGCCCTTGACCAGAATCAACCTGGAACCCTTCAGTCCACAGGCCAGTGCTCCGTCCACTGAGCCAAACCAGCTAGGGCCAGGATTACTTTTGAGTGGGGCTATGATGAAGGCACATTTTCAGCTTGTGCCTACATACTTGCCTGACCCATACATGAAACAAACTCGGCCTTTTTCTTTCTCTGTCAGCTGATTATAGGGATTCCCTTATAAGGCAGTAGTGAACTGAAAGAAAATCAAGAAGTTCTGAACCAACTGACCATTCCTTCAGCTCACTTTGCCCTCTGAATCTGCTCTAGCCCAATCTTAGGTCTGCCATGTCCATTTTACAATGGATTGCTGCTAGTGTCACCAAATGTGTGACTTAATGTTTCTTACATTCCCAGAGTCAAGATGGACACTTTTAGCTGTATGAGATGTAAGCCCGCTGTCTGATCTTCAACTCTGTGCGTCCTCTTGGTTCAAGAGATAAATATCTGTAAATACTGCCAGGGAGACTCTCCCACACGTTCCTTTACATTTCTGACTAATCATTCTGAGGTTGCCCTATATTCTGTACTCCTTTATCAATAGCAATTAGTAGCAACCACTTAAGCCCACAATCCTTTTAGTTACTATTTCCTCCATGTCAATCAAAAGCCAGAAATATCACACCAGCTCTTGCACCTCCACCACAGAATGTCTTAGCAGGCATACTCCTACAGCATTCCAGGACATAGCAAATTTTCACCTACCATAAGATGTATGAAAGTAGATTATAAGTACATTGACTTCAGAAAGTTGGTAAATTTAAATCCTACTGTCTGTCTGAATGACGTACTGACTCTACCCCAGATTAAGTAATAATATCAATTTTTTTGTGTGTTTGTTTTTGCTTGTGTGTTTGATTTTAAGTTCTCAGTGAAGTGGGAGAACATATCCACTCACCTATTACTTGGGGCTGATCATTTCATTTGGACATCTGTGTTTTGATGCTCAGATACAACTTTTTCAATGGTTATCAAGAAGGAAATTGAACATAAAGTCTCTTTTACATTATTATTGTAAAGCATGTAATTTAACCTACTACATGTGTAAAAAAACTAACAATAATTGGAGATCTGGAACAAAATTGTAACCGTATTTAATTGGATTGTAAGAGAGAAATATTTTCAGAAATAATTGAATAGTTCATTTGATTTGCACATTTAAATCTTTCTTTATATGATAGTACCTTTTCCATGGTAGTCAAATACACAGATTTAATATTTTGAATTTCTTTTGTTCTTTTTTTTTATCAAGCTGACATACTAGAACACTTCATTTCTCAATAAAATAAATTCATAAAAATAAAGCATTTATTATTAAAATGAGGATTTTAAGTCTGAGGGATGTATTCCTGCTGTTACTTCAACATCAATGTAATGTCACCATAGTGATGTACTATCCTGATAAATCATTTCAGAGATATCATTCTGATGATATATTATGACTCACATATACATCATCATGGTCATCATGATGCTTTATTAGTATCATATATCACCAAAATGATAGGGCTTTGATGATGTAGAATTTCCCAGTAAAATAGTGAATGACAAAAATCATCTCTCCTGGAGCAATGCTTTGTAACTTCATTTCTGATAAGTTTATAAATATACCAGGTACCTTTCCTACCCTGTCTCAAAAATATACTTTCGAAAATAGAAAAAATATATGATTCTTTTGATGTACACAACTGAATTTTGCAATGCAACGTGCATGGGGTTTTCATTATGTCATTCTCCCACATTGATCAATCTGTACTTTTCAATTCATTCTAAATTGAAATATATTCCTGATCTATCAACCAACAACAGACTTGCTTGTCTCCCTATATCAATCAAATGAAGGGAACCTGTCACTGACTATGTTATTGTAGAAAGGAAAACCAAGATGCAATGGCTCAAACAATATAAAATTTTTTTTCTTCTTCTGCAGTGTAGAGAGACCTGAGTATTCCAAGAGGGTTATGTGGTTCTACTACATAATGTAATGTAACATGCCAATTGTTTCTAACTTGCTCTGTTATCCTCTAGGGTATGTTCTTCATTCATTTGTTAAAACTGTCTCACCACCAAGATATATGCTTTGCAGCCCCAGGGAAGAAGAAAGGGAATGGAGGACAAGGAGTTTCCTTTGAAAAAGTGATACAGAATTTCAAACCACCAAGGAGTAACCTATATGAGGTGATAGAAATATATAAACAATAATATTCCTGAAAATTTTATTTATTTCTATTACATTAAATAAGCTATGCATTGTATTTCTTAAGGCTTATCAAGTAAATTTACAAACAACTCTTAGAATACTATATAAAAGTATTACCAGACACCAAGACATATATTTGTTACCAAGTTAGCAAATAAGATGTCAATCTTAAAGTTTTTCAATACTAACTGGTTATATTCATTATTACATGATATATTGTATAAATAAAGCACTATTTATGACCATAATCATAGATTAATTCACTCAGGCAATAATAATATTACAATCATTTGTGGCAATATTATCCCTTCCTTCCTCCCTACTCTCATATATATATATATATTAATATATATAATCCATTTATATATATAAAAGCCTAAGTGACTGAATGACCAAACTACCGGTTGACTGGTTGCCATGACACACACTGACCACCAAGGGGCAGATGCTCAATGTAGGAGCTGCCCCTGGTGGTCAGTGCGCTCCCACAGCAGGAGTGCTGCTCAGCTGACCAACGTGAGCCAGATGGCTGGCAAGCACAGCTGAAACAGCCTCTGTGGCAGCACTACCAAGTGGCAGCAGTGGCAGGCGCAGTGGGGCCAGGATGAGGTGGGAGTGGAGCAGCACCAGGCCAGGCCTTGAGCTCCTCCCTAGCCGCCTGCTGCTTCGTGCACCACTATATCCCTCGGGGGATGTCGGACTGCTGGAATCAAGCCAAAACTGGCAGTCTGACATCCCCCGAGGGGTCCCAGATTGCTAGAGGGGGCAGGCCAGGCTGAGGGACCCCACTGGTGCACAAATCTGTGCACTGGGCCTCTAGTAGCCTTATAAATGTTTACCCTACCTCCTACTAGAATGTAATGTAAGTTTTCAGAATAAGCATTTTATTTTGAGTGTTGCTATGACTTGATTATGGCCCAGTGCCTGGCATAGGGTAGGTTCTCTATTTCTTTAAAAGTATGTAGCCAGCTGGTGTGGCACAGTGGTTGAACATTGACCTATGAAGCAGAAGATCATGGTTCCATTCCCGATCAGGGCAAATGCCCAGGTTGTGGGCTTGATCCCCAGTAGGGTACATGTAGGAGGCAGCCAATGAATGATTATCTCTCATCATTGATGTTTCTGTGTGTCTCTCTCTCCCTCTCCCTTCCTCTCTGAAATTGGTGAAAATATTTTTTTAAAAAGTATGGCATTTTAAGAATATTGTCAATATTGATGTTTAAAAACAAAGCTGTCAAATAATTCTTTTACCAGAGTACAATAATATTTATTTAAAGTATATGCAAACAGACTTTTCTTTAACAGCAGTTAATTTTACATAATTATTTTTTGAGTATTTATTTTCATTTCACTTTTGCCACAGAATTTTTCTAGTTTATTATATTTTATCGTAACAGAACTTTTATCAATGACAATCACAATTTTACAATAAAAATTGGTACATTCTTTTAACTTATAAAGTTATAAATAATTCAAACAAAAACCAGCTTATTGAATTATTATTAACTAGGGGCCCGGTGCACAAAATTCATGCTAGGGGCTTGGCCCTCACAGCCGTGGCAGCTTGCCTTGGCCCTGGCAGCCCTGGCTTCATCCAGAAGGTCATTGGAAAAGAATGCCCTGAAGGGCATTCAGCTGTCTGGTCTAATTAGCATATTATGCTTTTATTATTATAGATAATTTCGTAAAATGAAAATTATATTATAAATGCCTATAAATATTAGACAGTAAGTACAATTTATTAATGAAATTAGGAAGGGGATTTTTTTGAAGTCCATGGGATAATTTTATATTGTTATAATGAGAATAGAGGCCTGGGGGTGTGTCCCTCAGCCTGGCCTGCCCCATCTCACAGTCCAGGAGCCCTCAGAGGATGTCCTACTGACAGCTTAGGCCCGCTCCCCAGCGAGCCTAAGCTTCAGTCTGGCTTCCCTCTGTGGGAGGTGACCGGGCTGATCAGGGGAAGGCGCCACCTCCATCACCCTGCTGCTGTTGCCACTGCCAGCTGCTGTTGCCACTGCCAGCCACTGGGCTCATGGCTACCTGAGCCCCAGGCCTCGCAGCTGCTGTGGCTTTGTCTGGATGGATGCCAGGAAGATGTCTGCCCTAATTAGCAATTTACCCTTTTATTAGTATAGATAGGGTTTCTAATCAATTCCATTACTAATTTTTAATTTTATAAGGGAGTAGGGGTTGTTAAAGAAAAGTCTCAAAATGTTTTAAACTCCTCTCAAGTTATAATTCAGACATAAAATAGTGACCTATCACAATAATATAAAAACTAATATCCCTGTTAGTTTTTTTCTTCTTTGTTAAAGTCAGAAAATTAACAATCAATTGATCTACAAAAGGATTTATACTCACTAACTACAACTATGAATTTTGTTAATTCCATGCCTTTAAAGGTTCTAACAAGAGTAAAGAGTATAAGCCTGTAATCATTTTTCTTTTAGTCAATGGCAACTTTCCTGGCTAATTTGATCAGAGAGTCTTGTGGAAATATTTCTTCAAAGTTAATTTTAATGCTCTGTGTCAATACTACATTTTTGGACAAAGTATTTTTACATTCCTTGAATTTTACATATTTTGTCAAAATATTATATGTATACTGTATATTTCTCTCAATGAGTGTATAGAATGAATAGGACTACCATATTACCATATTTGCAAAATAAGTGATATATATTTTACCAATCAGCCCAACCTTATTTGACTTCTGTCAGACAAAGAGGGATTTCATTTTTGAAGTAGATAATACTGTTTATATTCATTGCATGAAGTATTATAAATACAATGAAAAGTACATGTCTTGTATTACTAATTATGGTCAAATCATGGATAATACAGGCCTAATATAGTAATGTTATATTAACATTAATAAATCTGTGTGCTGTTTCTCATTGCTGAATTTTCAATTATAATACATAGATAAAATTATAAAATATTTATTAAATAACAATTAGAAGACATTATTACATTATTAATGTAGAGAGCGCCTGGGAAGGCACATGAGCATTTCTTTAATTATTGTCAGCTGAATCCAGTGGCATTGGCAGAGCCACATTCTGGAAACACACCTGGCCAGAGGCAGTTATGTTGTCAGCCTGACCTTCAGCTTAGGTGCCAGGGGATGGGTTTCATTATCTAAATCCAGCCAAGCAACAGGAACAAATATGATTATCCGGGCCACCCAGAAGTGAGGATTACAAAGAAGCCACAAGAATTCACATAATCTCCTTTGTCTTGGGCTTTAGTAAAACTTCCTGGTATTTTGATGTATAAAATAAACTCGCTGTATTGGCTCTGGGTCACTATCTCTCCATAAGAGGACAGCTGTCCCACGTCCCACCCAGCCTCAGCTTTTTTCTTCTATCTCTGTGTCTGTCTCTTTCTTTCATTTTCTCAATCCCCAGCAGCCCCTACTCAGGAACCGGACCGCTCTCTAGCCATGCTGGATGCGGAAAAGAGAGAAATATTTACATAGTAATTTAGGTATGAGTACATTAAAATCTGGTATTCTTTAAAAATATTTAAGGATCAAATGTAAATATTCAATTATAACTCCATTAAATCATTAGACATTGTAATCAAATTATTTTAGTTAATGAAAGATGTCTATATATTTTAAAGAAATACCTTTAGCAACTAGCATTGACTTTATAGTTTTGTTACTAGAAGTTAGAATCAATTAAACATTTAGAGGTAAAATAAGGTGAGAATAGTTTGTTATTGGAATAAATATTTCATAATTTGATTTGGGTAAATAGGTTGTAAGTATCTTTGCAAATAGTGAACATACTACAATTAAAAAAAGGTGTATAAAACATTTAACCTTGAGTCATGTCCAGTATAACCCTAAAAATATGATAGCTTTGAAAAGATTGTTACAGGTAACTGTGTTAGTGCCAACAACTTGAATTTCTTTTGCTGTTTGAAGGTACTTTCTGTTTTAGCAGTTATAGAGTGACGGGTGAAGAATTTAGGTTTAAATTTTTGGAAAGAAATTCACTTTTTTAAAAATCAAAGCTTTCTTTGATTTGCACTCACAACACTCTCTCACAAGGGCCATCTATTACTTAAAATACTTAGAAAATGAAAGATGTACGATCTCCCATTGCCCATATTCTGTATAATATTTAATTTACCAATACTAACAAGGCCAAATACCCCATTCCTAACTTTGCTTACATAGAGAAAGATTAAACCCCAGAGTGGCTTACTGTGCCATGATCAATTATAAAAGGAGTCTTCTTTGGAAAAAAAAAAAAAAAAAAGTTTCCTCTTGCCCTTCTATTTGATTCCATAGAAGTTTTACACATGGAGTCATATACCATAATAAGATTGATGCCAGGTAAGAGTACCTTTGTTTTATAAATTCGGAAGACTCATTTTGCAAAATAGGAAGTAGGAAATAAATGCTAGCACACAGTACATAAAGATGACTATCCAATGGTTATAGGCACCTCTCACAGACACCAGAGAGGTGTTACAGGACAGGGCAGGCCCCTGATGCAGGGGGACAGGGCTGTCCTCAACTTGGATCCTTGTCTTCTCATATAAATGAATTTATAAGAGAGACCTTGACTGTGTTGTGAAAAGCTAATTTAGTAAAGCAATTAGAGCATGCATCTTTATTGAAGAAAAAAATACAAAAGCAAAGCTGGCAAACCTATACATCTGGCTTACAAAGCAAAGACAGGCTCTCAGCTAATCTGAAGAGCAAGTTGGGTGGGAGTCTGAGGTGTTACGTACCCTCCTGTCTATAGGCTTCAAAATTCCTCTGCTGAATATTTTGGTGTAAATTAATTCTCAAGGTCCTTTTTTTAACTTTGCTGTGGCCTTCCCAGAATTCATGAGAAGCACCTGGGAACTTTATCTTGCCAAACCTTGAGACTGCTGGCTTCTCTGCTTGGGGAGTAAAACATCCCTCTTTTCCTCTCCCCTTTCCCCCTTCCTTTCTGCATTCTCTCATTAGGGAGTGTTCTTTTTTACCATTTGCTCTGTGTCCTTGGCTGGGGACGATAATGGTTTGTTAGTTACAAGCTGGCTGCAAATTGCCTACACTGTTAGGCCTTGTTTTAACTTTGCTGTCTGTTTCCCTATTTCTCCCTCCCTGGAATCCTGTAACAGTTTTAGCTGGCTCTAACCATCACATCCATATTTCCTCCTTCCTTTCACCTCATACCCTGTCTGCCTAATTCT
This sequence comes from Eptesicus fuscus, assembly GCF_027574615.1. NCBI lineage: Eukaryota > Metazoa > Chordata > Mammalia > Chiroptera > Vespertilionidae > Eptesicus > Eptesicus fuscus. The sequence goes on from NC_072474.1 coordinate 98,022,922, forward strand.
GGTTCTAACTCCTCTCACAATGACTATGATTTCTTAAAACTGTTAATACACTCTGATCTTTGGAAAATGTCTTTGTATCCCCCAGGGCTAAGCCTACCTGTTTAAAGACCAATGGTTTAAGTAAACTGTAATTTAACTCAATAATAGCCTAGCTTGTTTTTGCATTTTATTCCTCATATAGTAATGTATTGACTATTTAATGCATTAACTTACATTGATTATCTGATTAATATAAGCTAATTATATTTATTTTCACAAAATAGAAAACAAGTTTGAATTGCACATCAACCCAGGACAAGGTAATTGGCCTTGGCAAGAGACTGACTGAAACCTGGGGCAAAGAAGATAAAATGGTAGCTCCTAGCACAACCACTGATTGATTTAGCTATTTCTTGTTTGACAATTCATCAAACCACTTTTGGTTTCCTTAAGTTCTCTTAAGACTCAATGTATTTTCTCTATGTGTGATAAGGAAGGAGTAGAAAATACAAGGAGGTATGCTGGAAGAGTAATTTTTACCATTACCTGTAATTTTAAAAATACTTAAATATCTTTACTAAGTGAAAGAATATTAGAGTCAACTGAAGGCACAGTTTTGAAAAAGAGAGCCCCCTCCCTTTTCATTGAAATAAAGATTTTTTTTTAAATTAATTATTAGCTTATTTAATATTTCCAACAGGGTTAAGACTGAAGTATAGGAAATAACAGTTATCATCAAAGTAAAAGATTCTGTTAAGTCTTCTGTAAGCAGTATATAGTCTGGGGGAAATAAGTTTTCTTTTTCTTTTTTTTAGTTTTCTTTTTTAAAAGTATATTTATATTGATTTCAGAGAGGAAGGGAGAGGGAGAGAGATAGAAACATCAATGATGAGAGATTGTCAGCAATTTGTTAAATAGTATATGATGGAGTCATAAAATAATTTTTAAACATTGGTGTATATTTACATATGTGTTTTAGTAACTTTGGTATGTATGGCTTACATATTATTACCATAAGACATTTAGAAGAATATATTGGTATGTAACAGTTTATCTTTAAACCACCAAAAACAAGTTTCTTTAAAAACTTGCAGCAGAGGTTATCTGTTTAAGAACCCTTATTTCAGGAAGGTTCTCTCTAATATAAAATGGTTACAAATCAGGTCAAAATATAGCCAAACTAAAAATTATCTCATTTTGTTTATTGAATGGGAACAGTTAAAATCTATCTGCAATTTTATACACTGTACTTGTTAATTATAATTCCAATTTAAAAATATTTTTATATAGAAAATACATGTTGTCATAATCTTATACAATATTAATAGATCTCACTCAAACTTCTGGATACTTCTATTTATTGATGCCATATTGCATACTGACATTATAGTTTTGTGTATCATAGCCCCATTGTAAAATATATTGACTTTGTAAAATGTGCTGTACTATCATTGTAGTAATAAAAATATGTAGGTGACCTAACATAATAATTTGTCCATATTGTCAAATTCACATTTTGCACTAGAGAAATTCAGTGGTAATTAAGAAAATAGCAAATTAGAAGCATACTGCATAATAACTGGATTTCAAATGTTCTCTCTGAACAATAGGAGTCAGTATTATAATAACTAGAGACCTGGTGCACGAAATCGTGCATGGGTAGGGTCCCTAGGCTTGCCAGCAGGGGCCTTCCTTCATTCTGCACTGCCCCCTAGTAGTAAGCACACATCATAGCAAGTGATTAAACTCCTGGTCTCCCAGTGGAATTCCTGAGGGGACACTTTGCATATTAGCCTTTTATATATATAGATTATTGGTTTGTTCAGATGTAAATATATTATTGTAATACAAATATTTTTTCTTTAAACCATTTTAAATTATAAAACTAGCCTTTTCAAAAAAGAAATTGGTTTGCAATCCAGATTGATCTCTGAGTGAATCTGTTACACAGAAAAAGAAAATCATAATAGACATGTTCAAAATAGCTACATAACTGAAGAGCCCTCAACTGTAAACAATATCATTGCTTCTTTTCTATGAAAAACTCAAGGTCATATGAAATACTGGAATTTAATTTCCAAGTATAGTATCTGAAAATAGTTAACTATACTTATGGTGTCAACTGCCTCTTGTTGACAGTATAATTTTATTGGTCTCATGGAGTAACAACAAGAATTTACTATTGCTCCCTTTTTTATGACACATACAGAAATGTTTTTAAAAGCTGACACATTTATTCAAGACCAACCAGAATCATTTTAACCTATCATTACTGATGGTAGGCACTCACTGTCAAGTCATTGCTAGGTTTTCACAATCATTGTGGACAATCTACCACTCCAACTAGGATGAAAGGATAGAAGATTCATAAGCATGAAAGAAAGTTGATTAATACTTGTAACTATCATTTAATAGTTTATCCCTTTTTAGGATTATTAGTAGTGTCATTTAGTCTTGTGTTTCATTTTATTAAACACAACTGTCTAATTGACCTACATAATGTCTCTGTACTAGCTGACTAGTTAGCAAACATTTATGGAAATATTCATTAACCACACACATGAAAGGCTGTATGATGGTCCTATGTATTCAATAGACTAGATAATCCTTTAGCTCTCTGAGGATTTGAGAATCAATTAATTACATGTTCCCTGGATTCTTTTCAGTATGATCTGAAAATTTGTCATACTCTTAGAGTTCATAAGCATTATTCTTTTCACAATATTAAACTAACAGTTACACTTTGATTTTCATAACAAAAACAGAAATATAAACACACATGAAATTGGGTCATTTTTGTTAGTCTTTTCAAACTCTAAAAGCCTACTCTTTAGGTTAATATACATCAAAGTTTTGGATTAAACAATAAACAAGATCACACCTGAATATCTGGTTTAGTATTCCCAAAGGAGCTATACAATATTGATTTGAAATATTCACTATGTAATGACAATGATTTCTTTCACCTAGGCAATACTTATATCACTCTTCATCCCTTCTTAGCTTTATCTCTTTCTAATATCAGTAGGGTGTTACTTAGGTTGCCTACATATATGAGGACAATCTGGTTAGTTTACACCAGAAATATGATTACCCAAAATACAAAAAATCCCATAGATATAGGCTTTATCCCTAGAAGTTGTAAATACATGGATGGTTTTGATTGATGTTTCCTTTTGAAGTCTTGTGTGATGATAATAAATGTGGGGTGATTTATTGGAACAAATATCACCATATCTACTCCCAAGTACTTGGAATTGTAAAGTAGACTACTGAGTGTGGCATTACTGAAAACTCTCCTCACTTTAAAATTACAGTGTAAATGGAACAGACAGACATATTTGGGGGAGTGGGAGGGGGAGAGGAGATGGGAAGAAATTAACCAAAGAACTCATATACGTATATGCATAACCAGTGGATACAAACAACCTGGGGTGGGGCAGGGTCTGGGAGGAGGGGTGTACAAGGGAAGAGAGAACTAGGAGACATCTGTAACACTGTCAATAATAAAATAAAATTAAAAAAATAATAAATAAATAAATTAAATTAAATCACAATGTACCAATCTGAGGAGGCAAAGCAAATTTTGGTTATAAGTGTTAAAACTTAAGAAGCCTTATGGTAGGTAGAGTGATTAGAATATTGGAAAATTCCTGTTATTAAAACAGATAATTATTGACATATTGAATTTTCACATATTCTGAATTCAGGGAAAAGCCAAGGTAAATAAGTAAAGTAAGAAGATTTAGGAAGCCAGAAGTGAGTGATAATTTTTAGTGCCAAAGGATATATGAGCCTCAATTTATCTTCTTGCTTTACCGCCAAGGTCGCTCTTGGTCCCATAAAAGGGGAAATGAGGAAGCAAGTACCAATTGCTAGAGGACAGGTAGTGTTGGAGTGTAATCTCAGTGCATTACTTAGTACCCACATCCTATGGCTCCTCCTAAAAGTCAGAATGTGCTATTAACACTCCTTAAGGTATAAATACATTATGATGCATGCATCTTTAGAAATAACACAACACTTTGCAAGGTCATCTCTCTATTTTCTTATTTCTACAATTTCCCAGCCCAAGTGTTCCAACTATTTCCACATTTTAAAATAGTGGCAGTTGCAGAGAAATGAAAGAGTGATTAGTGTCGTCAATATGTGTGAGGTTAAGAAGTATGACAGGGCAGTGGTTCTTATCAGAATCAATGCTTGGACCAGGCAGCAATGGAATGAATGACCCATCTTAGATGGGATGGCATAGCAGTTCTATAACATATCTGCAGCACCTGTGGCTTACTTGGTCCAAATACAAGAATTTATAATTAAGGTCCCATTTATGATTTGACTAGTAAGGTCTGAATCACATATTTACTATGGTTTTCACTGGTGAAGTCTATAGTTGTATTTGGGATATGGATATTCTGTAAACATATGCTACATTTTGGATTATATATTTACTCTCTCTGCCCCCTGTTTTTTGTTTGTTTACTTTCTTTTGTTAATTTGTTTGTGATATTTTAGTAAACAGATATATTTAAAATACTATAAAGCCACTGTTAAAATAAGTTATTATTGCATATCATATTTACTTGTGCATTATTCCATTGAATCCAGTATAGTCTCACCATGTCCTTATCAAATTGGGGGGACAAATGTTAGCATTTTCCCAATAACATTTCTTCTGTTAAGGAGTTATGTTTATCATCAATAGTAGATTCTTTGAAGGTTTTATCAAAAGAGTTGAAGAACTGGAAAGCTGTGAATGAAACCACTTGCCAAATATAAAGGAAAGAGCTATGAAGCACAGTTCACCCTTGTACTTCTCCTTCTAAGCCTTTGGATGTTTGGCCTTTGAAAGTTTTGCTTGTCAGTGATGCCTACTTAAGTCTCATTTTAAGGAATGATTTAGTTTTATAATTTTCTATCCATTTACCATGCAAATATTTTCATTTAAGTAAAAATATGATATTTAAAAAATAATAAAAATTGCAGTTCATATTTAATTCCAGCACCAATTTTAGAAGTTTCATAATATCTAATTTACATGGTTTTTCTATGGTTTTAACCCTTTATTCTATTACTAGAGGCTCGGTGCATGAAATTCGTTCACTGGCTGGGGGTTTCCTCAGCCCAGCCTGCACCCTCTCCAATCTGGGACCCATTGGGGGATGTCCGACTGCCGGTTTAGGCCCAATCCCTGTGGAATCAGGCCTAAACCGGCAGTTGGACATTCTTCTCACAAGCTGGGACTGCTGGCTCCCAACTGCTCGCCTGCCTGCCAGCCTGATCACCCCCTAACCACTCCCCTGCCAGCCTGATTGATGCTTAACTGCTCCCCTGCCAGCCCAATTGCCCCAACTGCCCTCCTCTGCCAGCTCAATCGCCCCCAACTGCCCTCCCCTGCAGGCCTGGTACTTCTTAACTGCCCTCCCCGCCAGCCTGGTTGCTCCTAACTGTGCTCCCCTGCCAGCCTGATAGCCCACAACTACCCTCCCCTGCCAGCCATCTTTGACCACATGGGGGTGGCCATCTTGTGCAAGGGTATGAGGGTCAATTTGCATATTACCTCTTTACTATATAGGATTATAGTAATATGAGTGTCTATGAAATAATAGTCATTGAGGATGAAGGATGGCACAGACATTATCCTTGACCTCATGAAGTTGAGAATCTAATAAAGGAATCAAACAGTTCACTCATTTAGCAATCAGTTATTGCATGACTGCTCTGAGTTGAACACTATTCTCTAAATTGGTGGTAAAATCAAAGATGAGGCAAACTAAGTTCCAGGCCCTGATGGAGAATCATGTTAATGGGAGATACAGATAAATGGGAGCCTAATAGGAGAAGCCAAATAAATATCTGTGGCAGGGGTCGGTGGGGCAGGGAAGGGGGAGGTAATAGTGATGCATACTTTGAAGTAAATACAACAGATTAAAGGACAGAGGTGATTCAGAAGTAATCTTTTAACTGAGTGGTCAAAAAAGGCCTGTCCAAGAAAGTCAGCTTTGAAGATATTTCTAAATGATATCAGATATTATGCCACATAAAGATCTCAGGAATGTGTAATTATTCCAGGCATACAACATTGTAAAGGGTTTGAAGTCACAATACAAATTGAAAGTTTCCCTAACAAGGGAAGTTCTAACAAAGAACAAAGAGAAATAACAAACTGGGGTCTGAGAGAAAAAGGAAGGGCTCCCTACGGAATTGATACTTAATTTAAACTCTAAAGGATAAGAAGGATTTAGCTTAGAGTCCTTGAACTCAAGAACCTCACATTTCACAGCACAAACACATAAACAAATACACATGCAACAAACATTAACAAACAAAGTAAGATACAGCACAATGCGATGATAATGATGTACACAGGCATTCACACATTACAAACAAGGTGCAGCTAAGACTGTGTGGGAGTGCTTGTCTTAAATTAAGCAATTCTTGTGTTTAAAGGGACATAGGAATTTGCCTCACTGATGACAAAAAAAAAAAAAAAAAAGGATGTCTCAGTCATAGGAAGTACAAAGCCATAGCAGGTGTGAAAATTATATATACTAAAAATATTTTTAATATGTTTTCATTGATTTCAGAGAGGAAGAGAGAGGAGAGAGAGATATAAACATCTATGATGAGAGAGAATCGTCATAATATTGAGCTTACATGATTTGTCCATAGTTTTAATCCTTTAGGCAAAAGGCTGCTTCCTGCAGGTCCCCTACTGGGGATCCAGCCCACAACCTGGACAGGTGCCCTGACCTGGAATTGAACCTGACCTCCTGGTTCATAGGTCAACACTCAAACACTGAGCCATGCAGGCCCGATATACTTTTCCCTTTCTTATTTGGATTGCACTGGCTAGAACTTCCAGTGTTATGTTGAACAGGAGTGGTGAGAGTGGGCACTCTTGTCTTGTTACCGATCTTAGAGGAAAAGCTTTTAACCTTTCTCCATTGAGTATCATGTTAGCTATCGACTTGCCATATATGGATTTTATTATATCCAAGTACATTTCTTTTATACCCAAGTTATTGAGTTCTTTTTTTTTTTAATCACAAATGGGTGCTGAATTTTTCAAATGCTTTTTCATCATCTATTGAGATGCTTATATGATTATTTTTTAAATTTTCTTAATGTGATGTGTCGCATTTATTTATTTGTGTATGTTGAGCATCTTTGCATCCCTGAGATAAATCCCGCTAGGGTTTGCATATATTTTATTTCTCTTTAAAATTGTTACTATCTGTTTGCTTTTCAATTTTATAAATAATGCTACACTTGTGGTTTCAAGTATAAAAACGGATTTTAAAATTTAGATGATACACTCCATGATGCCAGGGATTTGTCTTGTTCATCACACACACAGAAATGGCACTAAGTGGACCTTTGGTGATTGAATGAATGAATGATGTGTTCTGACACGAGCAGAGCTGACAGAGCAGAGATGAAGCAGAAAACATAATGATTGTGAAATGGGGGAACCTGAAGTTGAAAGACAATTTCAGCATAGCTGCTTTGGTATGCACTCTGGCTAGCACTCCAATTTACATGAATTCTTGGAATAAAAACAGCTCCACTCTTAAATAATAAATTTATTAATTGCACTCTTTATGAGTCCTGACAGTAGTCAGCTTTATGGGTTTCTGATTCCATTCCAAAGGGTTGAATGTCCCTGTGATTTATGTAATAGTCAGCAGTGTCATGAGAAAAGACTTATAAGATAAAACTTTCTAAAGACAGGAACACAGATGGCTGCCTGTGGAGTGTGGAGGGAGTTTTAATGCACATTCATTGAACAATGAGAGAAAGACAGCAAACAATCACATGGGAGGTACCCTGATTTTTTGTTGTTTTGTTTTAAGACAGATACTATTATTTTCTCCTCTCATTGGAAATTTCGAATTTATTTTGTTGTAACAAGCACAAACATTTAGGACATTGTTAACACATTATGGGAATTAAAACATCAATGCAATTAAAATATTATATAAAACAATAGTTGAGTAAATGGAAAGAGTTCTTCGTTCATTTTAGCCATGTTTCTCTATGCTTAACTAAAGAAAGTACAAGTTTGGATTCTAAAAGCTGTAGTCTGAGGCCAGGCTGTGAAACCAATACAAAGGACCTTATGTAATTTTCTATATCACCATCTAGATTTTCTGCTTTAGCTCTTTCTCTATGTAGCCCCCAAATCTTAGTGTCTAGAAATATAGCAATTTCTACAACTTCTGTTGCCATATTGCAGTATCTCTGTGCTTATCTCAGTCACCACATAGCTATCACAGATGAGTCAGTGAATTCTTTTTCAAGTAATTCTTGTGACAGAACCTTAGCTAAAATAGTCAGAGAATTGTTTTTCCATGGATAGGATGGTATGCAACAGCTTTCTAAAATGTTCGTTTTCAGCCATTTTAGCCCTTCTATTTATTAACCAAGGTCCTTATTGATTATGTCTGTCGCATTACATTATGGCAAAATTGTTAGAAGATGAGCATGATCCTCAGAGCATGTAGCCATCTGTTCATGTATTTCTTAGATGTTTTCCTTTCCACTGCATTTGGCATATTCCTAGCTATATGACCTATACTGATTGGAGTTTCCTTGAGAAGTTCTAGAGTGAGCATTATATCACCAAGTATTTTTTTTCAAAGCCAAAAAACCTGATGGAAGTGTTTTAGACCCAGTATAATTAAAAACACTAGGGTTTGCTGCTCTATCGTGCAGTTAATTTTGGTAAAGAAACATTGCTTAAATTCTGTGTCAATTATTTGATAGGGAGGGCCTATTCATACCTCCAGATTTTGGATATGTGTTTAAATTCAAAATATCCCACCAAATATTGAGCATCTTACTCAATTGCTAGTGGGCCCAAGACAAGTAATACATTATTCACTGAAAGGAGTGATTCCATGGTGGTTCCAAACCAATATATAGCCTTCATTTACTTTTGGGGTTAGGCCTTACACTTTACAACAGTTAGTTATATATATTTTATATTAAATGTTATAAGTGGTTTTATAATATTTTTATAAAAAGAATACTGGTAATTTCCATATAAATCATCATGCACCTGTCTTTTTCAACAAATTACCCTGCTCTTATGGACTAAACTGTACTGATATTGTAGAACCAATAGAGAGAACCACAATTTTCATATCTTAATAAGTTTCATTCTCGATGTGCCATCTGCTTGTTGAACTTGCCAAATAAAGACCTTTTAGAAAGAAGTAATTAATTATTAATTCAATTTTCTCTTTTCTGAAACCGCTTTAAGTATTCACTGAAATATGCCTTTTTGCCTTCATATGTACTTTATACTTTTTACTGATAGAGACTAGCTAGCTCTGTCATCATTAGAATCATAAAAATTAAATTATTTTGTAACATAATTACCATATAACAGCATTACATTGTCCAGTTGTTTTCTATCTACTTTATGCTCATTGATTTAAAAAGTATATTTAAAAACGAAGTATAAATGTAAAAAACTATACATTATAGTTATGCTATCAGTTTAAAGTTTCATTTGGTATTTTGAGAAAGCTATTGAGATATACATTGGAATGCTGAAGTAGAGGCAGGTTCTAGAACTGGGCCGGGAATCATTATTATACAATTTTTTCTAAGCATCATTAAAGCTGATAAAATTAATACATTCAATTAATGGAAGGAGTTTACATTAGAAAACATAGGTCTTTCAACCTTTTCATATTTTGAGTCACAATTGATTGAAATAATACCTATAGTTTAATTAATAAGATTGAAACTTGTGTTAATAAGGTACTGCCATACCTCTATCTTTAAAACTGCTCACAATAATTTAGCGAAAAAAGCTCAAATACCACAGTTTTGCAGATGAGGAGGTCAAAGCTCAAAGATTCATCTTCTAATACCTGCAGGTACTTTATTGTTTACAACACTTTAAGTTACTCTCTAAATTATGTGGGGAAATTTTCAGTTATGCAATCACATCTAGTAGAACCACTTTTGTTCAGATTTCTAGAGCAGGGAATGGGAGGATTCAAAGATGAGACTGTGCCCCACTGTCAAGGGCACAAGCACAGAAAGAGACTCAAGAGTCCATGAGAGTACATCAGCAAAGACCAGAGGTTTTACTACACACTGAATCACCCAGTGACGACGGAGCCTGCTGTGTAGGTGGATGCAAGATAGCATGAGTTACTATTACTGTGATTGAATTGTGTAAGGTGAATTTTCGTGTTTTGTTCACTACTGTATCTTATGTATCAGGCTTTTGTAGGAAGTTAAAAAATATTTGTTGATTGAATAAATATTTTGCACTTAACCAATCATTGTGGGTTTTTTTTCCAGATTGCTACCTACATGTCCAACACCTCAGTCTGAGGAGTAAATATTGTGTATAAAATTTAGACATCAATATCCTAGAAATTTGGAATCCATGATCATTTTGGAAAAATAGTTCTAAAAAAGGTAATGCAGTAAAAAAGAAGGAATTCTTACCATTTGCAACAGCATGGATGGAACTGGAGAGCATTATGCTAAGCGAAATAAGCCATTCAGAGAAAGATAAATATCACATGATCTCACTCATGTGTGGGATATAAAGAACAAATAAACTGATTACCAAAAACAGATCCAGAGACAAAGAAGCATTGAACAGACCGTCAAACCTCAGAGGGAAGGTAGGGGAGGGTGGGGGTAAGGGAGAGCGATCAACCAAAGGACTTGCATGCATGCATATAAGCCTAAGCAATGGACACAGACATCAGGGGGCTGAGAGCATGAGTGGGGTCGATGGGGGAGCAATGGAGAGATAAGAACACATATGTAATACCTTAATCAATAAAGAAAAAAAATTTTAAAGGTAAAAGAATGTTTATAATATACGTGATAATTATTGTCAATGCTGTGAAAGTCGACTCAACAATCACGGTGGCCATAAATTTTAAATACAAGTGAGATCATGTTATTCTACAGAACCTTGGGATCCCTGATTCATTCAGTGTAAGAGTCAAAGTCCTTTAGTGATATCTAGTGCCAGCATGATCTGAATTCTTTATTAGTATTTTGTTTATTTGTGTCTGTGTTGTTTTTTTTTATCTCATCCACTACATACCCCACTCCTAAACTACTGGCCTATTTTTTATTCCTTGATCATGAGAAATGTACTCCCTTCCAAAACATTGTTCCCCTAGATAGCAACATGGCTTACTGCTTCACTTCATTCAAGTATTTACACAAATATGAAATTCTCACTGAGACCTACCCTTACCACTCAATATTAAATTGCTTATCACCTCACATATACCAACTCCCACAGTTATATTCCTTATTTTTCTGTTCCCTATCTCCTTATCCTTTGATTAATAACCATTGCACATGTCACCTAATGTACTATAAAATTTACTTAGAAATTATGTTAATTGCTTACTCTCTCTCTTACACTAAGATGTAAGCTCCACAAATTTAGGGATCATCCTTTTGTTTACTGAGGTAATCCTAACATCTAAAACAGAGTCTGGCTTTTAAATAAACATTAAAATATAAAATTATTTTTAATTTGCTGATTATTGTGTATAAAATTATGGCAAATGGCTACACGTGTTATCAAGAAAATTATTTCTCAAGTTTAAAAAATATGTTACTATACTCAACATATCCAGAGTATGTAATTCAGCTATAAGTATCTGCGTGCTAGTGACCTTATATTTCTCTGGCAATATTTTACTATGTACCTTACTATCTTCCCAGTAATTACTCATAAAATGCATGTCACATTCACTGACTAAATATGAGCATTATGTTTCTAACAACTCCAATAAAGCAAGCATACTGTAAAATGTCTTATCTGATTGATCCATGCTCTCCTCATACTCCCATCAGTACAATGACAATGCATCAAAGCATTTGGTAATAGACAGATGGTTCAATTTTCTTAGATCTTGGCTTCATTGCTAATTACTGTATTCTTATTCCAATCTTCACACATTTTCAGATAATAGTACAACTCAGTGAGCTTGACCTAGAGCATTAGAACCAACTCACAAAGTTCTTGATGAATTTTATTAAGTGTATGAGAGTTTTTCTGGGGGTATCCTACTTTTAAAAAATTCTCTGCTTATCATAAGCCACTGGGAATGAGAAAATAATTTTTAATGACTGAGATGACTCTGAGGTTTCCTGATACATTCTAATGGGAGGATAGTCTTAGACTTTAAAATGCTATGCGCTAAGAAATGCTCAAAAAGACACACAAAGCAGTGGATATGGACTTAGATCTAGGTTGGGGATGAGGTAAAAGGTAGATAAAAACTGATTGGGTCAATGAAATAAGAACACCATTGGCATTTGGCAAATATTTATAGACTCTATGCACTATTTATCAAGTACTATTCTTAGTAATGGGTTTATTGCAGTAACCTAAAATGGACAAATTCCCTGAACTGTTGGTATAGTTGTCTAAGAATCTTCAATTTCTAAATATCTTGACCATGAGTGCTTCCTTGAAAGTAGGGGGGAAAAAAAAGAATTCTAAGTATAAATGATGTGACCAGAGATTGCATGATATGAGGATTTTAAATCTTTGGTTGTAGTACTCAATTTACATAGTAAAAGAAGACAGAGTCGTCTAATATAACATTTAAGGTAATTTCTAATTTTTGCTGCCATTATATATAAAATTGCTTTACATACAAATATATTAATATTATACATTACATATAAATAAATAACATACACACACACACACACACACACACACATGTATATATATATATATATTTATGTTTCTTTTCCAAACTGGTAACTTAGGCAATTTTGTTTAAATGAAATGTACTTCAGTTTTTTCTATATGTAGTTATTTTTAAAATCTCAAGTATTTCACTTTAGGCAAAACAAACAAACAAACTTTTTTTTTTCTTTTTTATAAGATTACATTGAAAGCACAACAATACATTATTTGAAGTAAAAATTTCAGTATTAAAAATTATTTTCATCAGATATATTATCATCATCTACATTATATCACATTAGGCATTTACTACTCCTTCCTTCCTCATTCTGCTGCTCTTAACAATATGACTTTTGATAATAATGACCATGAAACACAGAGGATTGCTAACTATGCTGAGAGCTGTACATATGACATGCCCAGACAATAGTTGCCACTCACATGCAGAGGGAATTTTAGAAATTCCAATGTGTGGATGTGGAACTGAGCTCTAGAGTGATTAGTATACCTCTGATCACATAACTAATAGCCATTAACAGAGATTTGTACTCTTTATGAATCCAGAACCCAGGATTTTAAATGTTTGATTAGACTACTACTCTTTGTGGCCTGTATACGTGCTAAGACTTTAAAAAATAGCATTTATGAATAAATTCAAAATAAAATTATCAGGGAGGTAGTGACATTTGCCTATACAAAAAAGGAAATTAAGGTGAATTGAGGTAAACAAATTCTCTAAGATCCATTGTATGACTCCAAAATCCAGTCTATTACCATCAAACTACAGTATTTCTCATAGGATAATATGAGTTGTCCAATTGCTAAAATTTGTATTCTTGTAGTTCAAAGATGATGGTGGAGTAAAAAAAGCATTTTCTGAAATGTAACTTCATCTATGAGCAAACAGCAAGATTAAGGATATACTCTTTTTCATTTTGTTTTTCTACACAAAGAAAAACTGTTATACACATTTAGTAAAGTGTTCTTTTATATCAATATTGTAATTTAGTAAATGCCTATTACAGAAAAAAACCTGTACATTATTGTTTAGCATTTTATTGTGAAGAATTGAAATAAATATTAAATGAGAATGGAAGCGAATTGTGAGACTACATGAAATATTTTTTGAGCTTGGGTTTTATGTATAAAATGCAGGCTTAAAATTTCAATAGGGAGAAATTGCTTTCATAAATGAAAAAGATTATTTCAATTACATGCATGTTTAATTTGAGTATATACATACTTACAAAGAGAATCATAACATACACATATGAAGAGATCCATAAAGTTTTTCACAGCAATTTTCTATTGTACTGTAACAAATTTTATGAGAGTCAGACCTTCCTTTATGCAGTAAGCACTTATGTAAGCTTGCATCTGTCCGGCTATATTCTGACTTCTACATTGCACAGTGATATTCATAAGCAATGGTTAACTAGTAAGACAAACTTGATTACTCACTTGGCCATGTAATAGCAGGTCCATTTGAGTAGGTTACTTAAACTGTCTAAATTATAGACTCCCCATTTGAAAAACTATATTAGATTGTAATAAGAATTAAATAAACATACACATAGATTAGCTCAGTGCCTTATAGAAAACTATGCACACTGGAATATTTGTATAAATAAGTAAACTTTTTCTATAAGTCATTTTAATGTTGACACATATAAATAAAAGAGTATGCTTCTGTTTAATCACCATCCAATTAATTCATGTTTGATCTGTGTGATTATTTTCCTTAAATCTATTACATGGCCATGACACACACACATATATATTCTATAATAATAAAAGTGTAATATGCTAATTAGACGAGATGTCCTTCCGGATGACCTTCTGGATGAAGCCAGGGCTGAGAGGGCCGAGGCAGCCGCTGCAGCAGGCAGGGGCTATATAGCAAAGGAGGCGGCCACCGTGGAGGCAGAGGCCGAGGAAGAGGCCCCCACCACTGTGGTGGCAGGGGCCGAGCCCCTTGCACAAATGTCATACATCAGGCCTCTAGTATATATATAACCTTGATGAAGTTAAGGACAGTTTGTGTTGACAAAAGATTCTTATTTTTCCTACTTTTTATGCAATACAGCTTAACCTGTTTCCAGCTCTTTTCTATTTAGACAAAGAATACATTCTCAAATTTCAAAGACATTTGGGATAAATGTGTTAGTTTTGCATGATTTATGTTGGATCGAGGTAGAGTCTTTATCTACATAGTTTATTTCATTCTTTGTTGGACAATGATAACCATTTCCTTTAGATAAAAGCACAACATTTTGCCTCTTTCTTAATGCAATTATCTTACATTCATTGGAGACAAGAAGTGTAAGTATTTGAAAGCTCCATTATTTTCTCTTGCTTTGTGCCTACAGCATATAATGTAATCCATACAATAGAAAGGAATTTCAGCACTGATTATTAAATATAGTTAACTGCAGATCAGGGAATGAGTAAAAATGAGGAGAAATTACATATTCGTATAAACAATAAAAACATTAAATGACTATATTCCTATAAACATCTGATTAAACATCAAAGATTAAAATGACTATTACCATACCATGAACTGCTGTTTGGATTCTGCACACCAAATTATACAGTTATTATTGCAATGATTGGGTACATATAAAATAGATATGATTTGCAGTCCTGTCACTCTCAAGTCATTATCCAAATGATGCCTTGATTCTACTTTTCAAGGGCCTTGAAAAGAAGGAGTTTTTACATCTGCTAAACAATATGGTATTTTGTAACATAATATTTATTATATATTGCTTTTGATTTAATTAGTGGGAGAAAATCAAAAGAAAGACTTCAAGTATTTCATTTTAATACAGTAATTGAATTAATTCTGTAGTCTGTTGTGCTTCATTATCAGTTTTAATTGTAAGATTTAATACTGGAAAGAAAGGTGAGCCAGAAAAAAGCTTAATTATAATAAATATATGTTGCATTACTGATCCAGATGGAATAAGAAATCACCACTTGTGCATCAGCCACCTGTTGTGACCCCATGACAAAACTATAACAATGATAGAGAAAAGAGCTCTTTAAAGTTAACATTAAAACACTGTCATGCACAAAATAATTTTTTAGAACAAACTATTAATTATGGCAAGTCGTGTTGAAGCTCTCTGTGGCTCTTGGTTTTAGGTTCATAAGAAGTTAGATATGAAGATCCATGATAGCTGGATAATGAGACTAAAAAGTATCCCAAGTTAATTGAAATAGTGAAGCCTGAATCAACACAAAAGAAAAAAAAAACAACATATGGAGTTGGATGAGCCACAATCTATAAATGATTTCATATAAATATATATGTACTATATCTATACATATAAAGGCCTAATATGCAAATTATCCCCATGGGAGTTCGACTGGGAGACAGATCTCTTGCTATGACATGCGCTGACCACCAGGGAGTAGCATGGAATGAGAGAAGGCCCTGGCCGGCATCTGGAAGGAAGGCCCCGGCCAGCAGCCATAAGGCTCTGAGATGCCCTGATCGCCGGCCAGGCCTAGAGACCCTACCTGTGTACAAATTTTGTGCACCAGGCTCTAGTATACATATTTAGACTTAAATAGATCAGTGCACCCTTCACAATCAAGTCCTATACTTGGCACTCAAATACCTTAGTGACTGTATTTGCTATATTCCCAGTGTTTCTAAAAGACATTTTAAAAATATTTTTATTGATTTTAGAGAGGGAGAGAGAAACATCAATTTGAGAGAGAAATATTGATCAGTTGCCTCCCACACATGCCTCAACGGGGGACCAAACCCACAAATTAGGTCTGTGCCTGGAATTGAACCAGCAACCTTTTGGTGTATGCGACAAAGCTCAGCCAATTGAGCCACAGTGGCCAGGGTGACATTTTTAATGGTGGATGAAAGCAAATACTCCTCAAATGTTCCATAAAGGATAACTGAAAAATTGTATGTGTATGTTTCTGTGTGACTTCCTTTTAAAGTATTTTTATTGATTTTTAGAGAGGAAAAGGGAGAGGGAGAGAGATACATCAATGTGAGAGTGAAACATTGATTAGCTGCCTTCTGCAAACTCTCCTACCAGGGATTGAGCCTGCAGCCTAGGCATGTGCCCTGACCCGGTTCAAGCCAGCAACATTTTGGTGCACAGAACAACGCCCAAGCAACTGAGCCTCACCGGCCAGGGCTTTGTGAATTATTTTCAAGTACCACCCACCAAGAGCCTTCAAATATAGTTACATAACACATTTATTAATTAGTCATTCTTTCTGCAATACAAAATTATTAAAGTATACACTGGGGTTTATTCTAGGGGTCCTTGTAATTCCAGCCATTGACAAGTGGAGAGAAAAGCATGAAAGGTTTTATGAAAATAATGTCAATTACTTTTACTCACACTCTATTGGCTTGAATTCATAAAAAACTAGAGGAAGAAAAGTAATATAGGTGCATAAAGAAAAGAATGTGGGCTTCAAGAATCATCTAGAAGTCTGCAATCAAAAGCCAAAAAATACCACTCATAAAAACCACCTACAAATAACTTTTCAACATGTGAATTGAATCCAGATGCAATAAAAATGATGGGGTATCGTGAAAATGACCTTAAATAGATAAACAAGTCTTTTATATCCAATCTTGACAACATGTTCTACACACTACACACTACTTACTACACAAACGCGCGCGCGCACACACACACACACACACACACACACACACACACACACACACAGCAATTAGGAGAGGGGTGTTTTTTTAATTAAATGGGGAAAATATGTAACATATGTTAACCTAAGCACCTCACTCATTTTCTAAAACTTGACTGAAACACTCACAAAAAAATGCTTTACATAAATAATCAATTATAATGTTAGGAAATAATATTTAAATAATTGTTCCTGATTACCACACAATGAACAGAATTTCCCTTAGCCTGCTTTTCAAAATATCTACTCAATAGTCCATTATTTGAACAGTTGTACTTAATATATTAGTTTGCATGTTGGTTTGCTAAAAATTTTCTACATAATGAATGCCATTACTATTTATTTAAGACATAAGTTATCTTCTATATTAAACTGGTTATTAGATATAGAAGAAAATACTGCATTCTACAAATAAAAGATATTCAATTCTAGAATCACTGATTAGAATATTACATTTTAAATCCAGAATATTATTACTTATTAATACATTTTTAAAAAATGTATATGTATTAATTTACATATATTGCCTGGAGAGTCTTCATCCATCACTTGGAAGGACCTGAGAAATTCCCAATGGAAAAACAATCAAGTGAGGATTATTGGATAGTAGTCATATTAAAAAGGATAGGCTAAAAGCCAAATAAGTTCTTTGTAAAGTCTTACAATGAAGATTTGCATAATTTTTAACAAGGATATTTTAGGCCTAAAATACTTAAAGAGGATTAGAAAAGTTTACAGATCAGGCATATAATTTAGAAAAGAAAGAAAAAAAAAAAGCTAAAAACTTTGAAACCACTACAAGTAACAGCTTTCATAACTCATCAAAGAGGTTGGAACCACAAGATAATAAAATTGTATGATACCATTAAATATTTAAAATTCATTTCATTTGTTAGGTTTTGTTTTTTGCTTTAATAATAAGAGATTCACCCTTTGGCTTTTAGGTGCTCTAAAGACATCTCCATAAAGTAACTTGGAATTCTATAATCTTCTCAAAGATGCACATGAAACTTCAGATATTTTTATTTTTGCTCTAATTTTAAAAACAGCATAAGGTAATGTACCAAACACACATGTGCATAAAAGCCAGGTGTTAAAAAAGATTAAATACAGACTTTTATCCTCATTCTATTTATACCAGACTGCATTACCTAATTGCTATCCTTCCCTCACTAGAAATTAGTGGTTATTTTTGCTGTCCATGGCTTTAGGGTTAGAGTGACCCTCACTTTCCACAAAGGGCACGGTAAGGGCTTTTTTGGTAAAAGCAAAAACCCTCTTCAGATTTCTTTCTGTTAGCAAAACAGATACTAATGGTGCTTTTTGTAAAAGTGAAGTAGTGTAACACAAACTTTCAGGGAGTAGGGAATATTCTTCACGTCATCCTCTTTCATAGGAAAGGTTTCATAATAATTCTCTACCGATGGATAGCAGAGAAAATCTGTATTGTAGTTCCATATCTGTAGTTTTCATTTTAAATTTCACATAAATGTCTTATACTTCTGGTATCACCTATCTTTCCTTTGCACACAATATCATATTTTAAGATACTTTTTTATGTCAATACATACAGATCTGCTTAGTTTATTCTAACGCATCATGTATTGTATCCTATATAATAAAAGGGTAATATGCAAATTGACCCTAATGGAGGAATAACAGGGAACAACCGGTCACTATGAAGCACACTGACCACCAGGGGGCAGACGCTCAATGCAGGTGGTCAGTGTGCTCCCACAGGGGGAGCTCCGCTCAGCCACAAGCCAGGCTGATGGCTGCGAGCCCAGTGTTGGTGGCAGGAGCCTCTCCTGCCTCTTTGGCAGCGCTAAGGATGTCTGACTGCCAGCTTAGGCCCGATCCCCAGGGGAGTGGGCCTAAGCCTGCAGGTGGACAGCCCCCAAGGGGTCCTGGACTGCAAGAGGGCACAGGCTGGGCTGAGGGACACCCCCTCACCACCCGAGTGCCTGCATTTTCATGCACCAGGCCTCTAGTTCTAATATATGTATACCCAAATTTTATATTTCCATCTCCCTACTGATAGGCATTGTTTTGCTACTCTTATTAAATCATCTTACATTATAATAGAGTAACATGCAAATTGACCGCACCTCCGCTATGCCCATGATTGGACCTGCGAGAGGCAGGGGGCGGGACTCCGGGTGCCTATATGGCCGTTGAGAAAACCAAGATGGCGGCCGCCAAATCCTCTTAGTTCCCCGGGTCCTGGGGAGCGATGGCAACCCTAGAGGGGCGTGGTAGGGAAAAGCCAGAAGCCTCCCTGGGTCCCCGGCTGGATTGAGATGGGGGGGCGTGGCCGGGCACGGCCAGCAGCCTCCCCGGGGTCCAGGGCAGCATCGCGACCCGGGGGGGCGTGGCCGGGCACGGCCAGCAGCCTCCCCGGGGTCCAGGGACCCATCGCGACCCGGGGGGGCGTGGCCGGGAACCGCCAGCAGCCTCCCCGGGGTCCAGGGCTGCATCGCGACCCGGGGGGGCGTGGCCGGGCACGGCCAGCAGCCTCCCGGGGGTCCCGGGACCCATCGCAACCCGGGGGGGCATGGCCGGGCACGGCCAACAGCCTCCCCCGGGGTCCAGGGCTGCATCGCGACCCGGGGGGGCGTGGCCGGGCACGGCCAGCAGCCTCCCGGGGGTCCCCGGACCCATCGCGACCCGGGGGTCGTGGCCGGGCACGGCCAGCAGCCTCCCTGGGGTCCAGGGCTGCATCGCGACCCGGGGGGGCGTGGCCGGCACGGCCAGCAGCCTCCCCGGGGTCCCGGGACCCATCGCGACCCGGGGGGCGTGGCCGGGCACGGCCAGCAGCCTCCCGGGGGTCCCGGGACCAATCACGACGGGGGGCGTGGCCGGCACGGCCAGCAGCCTCCCCGGGGTCCCGGGACCCATCTCGACCCGGGGGGCGTGGCCGGGCACGGCCAGCAGCCTCCCGGGGGTCCTGGGACCCATCGCGACCCGGGGGGGGCGTGGCCGGGCACGGCCAGCAGCCTCCCCGGGGTCCAGGGCTGCATCGAGACCCGGGGGGGCGTGGCCGGGCACGGCCAGCAGCCTCCCAGGGGTCCAGGGCTGCATCGAGACCCGGGGGGGCGTGGCCGGGCACGGCCAGCAGCCTCCCAGGGGTCCCGGGACCCATCGCGACCCGGGGGGGCGTGGCCGGGCACGGCCAGCAGCCTCCCGCGGGTCCTGGGCTGCATCGAGACCCGGGGGGGCGTGGCCGGGCACGGCCAGCAGCCTCCCCGGGGTCCAGGGCTGCATCGCGACCCGGGGGCGTGGCCGGGCAAGGCCAGCAGCCTCCCGCGGGTCCTGGGCTGCATCGAGACGGGGGGGCGTGGCCGGGCACGGCCAGCAGCCTCCCCAGGGTCCAGGGCTGCATCGAGACCCGGGGGGGCATGGCCGGGCACGGCCAGCAGCCTCCCTCGGGTCCCGGGACCCATCGCGACCCGGGGGGGCGTGGCCGAGCACGGCCAGCAGCCTCCCGCGGGTCCTGGGACCCATCGCGACCCGGGGGGGCGTGGCCGGGCACGGTCAACAGCCTCCCCAGGGTCCCGGGACCCATCGCGACCCGGGGGGGCATGGCCGGGCACGGCCAGCAGCCTCCCGGGGCGGGGTCCCCGGCGATCGCCACCCTCGCCTAAATGGCTGGTGCTGAGAGGGATCAATGGGGCCAATGGAAGGAGTAGGTGGTAGTTGACCACGGAGGCCATCTGCAGCAGCTGGATGCAGAGTTCGGGTCCACGTTCTCCAGGTTGGCCTCCATGGGGCCCGTGTCGCACCCATTGTAGCCGAGTGGGCATGCTGGCATAGTAGCCCCAGCATGAGGCCAGCTTCCCAAGCCAGGCTGCGGAGGGAGGGAGGGCCTCTGGGCTGGGAGCACTCCCCGACCCCAGTGGACAGGGCACAGAGCAAGCAGCAGAGAGCTACTAGGGTTGGTGGGTGTGGTGGCCTGGCTTCCAAGAGGCTGGCTTCAGCTGCTGTGGCCTGCGCTGAGGTGGCTGGTGGTGGGGGCAACTGCGTGGGCGCATCCGTGGCTGGGGCACTGGGAGACGTGGGACTGCAGCCCAGAAAGCGAGGCTCCGGAGGACCTGGTCACCGACCCCGGGCATTGAAGCCGCCTCCTACAAGATGGATCCTAGCCTAGGTGTGTGGGAAGCAGGTTCAGGAACCTCTCCCTTTGCGGCGCCAGAGCCCAGGCCTGCCAGCGCCCCAGAGGAGACCCCCACCAGGATCGGGGGCTTGACCGGTCTCTAAACCAGGGTGGCCATTAGCCCAGGCCTGCCAGCACCCCAGAGGAGACCCCCAACAGGATCGGGGGCGTGACCGGCCTCCAAACCGCCAGTGACCCTAACCCAGGCCTGCCAGCGCCCCAGAGGAGATCCCCACCAGGATCGGGGGCATGACCAGCCTCTAAACCGCCCTCAGCCCTAGACCAGGCCTGCCAGCACCCCAGAGGAGACCCCTGCCAGGATTGGGGTCATGGCCAGCCTTCAAACTGTGGCGGCCCCTAGCCCAAGGAGGCCTCCTGGCCGAGGACGCCTGAGTCTGTTCTTGACCTAGGGCCGGGCTCTCCCCGCAAGGGACTCAGAAGCCACCAGAGTCTAACTGCCAGTCTCTGGGAGTGCATCCACTGTCCACCAAAAAGTAGGGCCATCAAACCATTCAGTCGCAGTGCAGGCACAGGTCCGTGGCTGACGGGGTGGAGGCCAGACCAAAACAAAACAGCAGAAACACCCTGCCCACCTGGGCAGGTACTGCTGTAGTCCACGTGGCCTGGGCAGTGTAGAAAGCGCTACCTTCTCCCAGGTCCTGTGCTGGCACTGCCGCCTCGCTCACCCTCAAGCCCCCCTGAGTCCTGACAGCAAAGTGTGTGGGGCATTCTGCAGGAGTTGTACCTTTCTGAGTGCTTTTGCCCAAAGACACACTTTGGGATGAATTCAGAGCCACATCTCATTTCCCATGAGATTGGAAGAACCATGTGAAAGGATTTTGACAAAAGCTTTCCACATCTCTGTTTATTCTTTTGAATCCATAAAATGACCTTAAAAAAAGCATCCGGGCCACCTAAGAAAGAATGCACTTTCTGGCCAGAGCATGCAGGATTCTTTTGCCCAACAGGTTAAAGGGAGCAGAGCTGGCCCAGTGGGAATGGCCCTGGTGCCCTATGAGGAGACCGGGGGAATGGGGTTGCCGAAATTCCATAAGCCTCTTGCCACCTTCTCCTTTGCAAACCACACCATCCAGATCCACCAGGAGTGGAGGCAACTGGGAATCACAGCCGTGATTTGGGACATGGTGAGCAAATCTTGAGGGGCCTCTGAAAACATCTGCAACTGATTATAAGACTGGTCTTTATTTAAAAAGAAATAAAAGAACAGCTTTGTTGAGATATAACCCATATACTGTACATGTCACCTAAAGTGTACAATGAACTGGTTTTTTAAAGTAAATTCAGAGTGGTACAACCATCACCATGCTCAATTTTTAAATATCTTCATGACCCATCCCCTCCAAAAAAAACTTCTACCCATTGGAATCACTTTCCTGATCATCTTCCCCAAAATAGATTGCACTTTAAAGGTGGGTAAAGGAAAGTTGAGGGAAGTTAAAACACTGCACAAAGGATATTGTAAGATGACAAAGCCCAAAGTGAAGATGATGTGTTTTCTTTAAAAATATATATATTTTTAAAATTTCAGAAAGGGAGAGGGAGAGAGAGATAGAAACATCAATGATAAGAATCACTGATCAACCGAAACCGGTTTGGCTCAGTGGATAGAGCGTCGGTCTGTAGACTGGAAGGTCCCAGGTTCGATTCCGGTTAAGGGCATGTACATTGGTTGCTGGCACATATCCCGGTGGGGGGTGTGCAGGAAGCAGCTGGTCGATGTTTCTCTCTCATCGATGTTTCTAGCTCTCTATCCCTCTCCCTTCCTCTCTGTGAAAAATCAATAAAATATATTTAAAAAAAAAAAAGAATCACTGATCAGCTGCTGCCCCAGGCCCCCTACTGGGGATTGAGCCCGAAACCCAGGCATGTGTGCCCCTGATCAGAATCAAACCTGGACTCTTCAGTCCACAGGCCGATGCTCTCTCCATTAAGCCAAACTGACCAGGGCCATGTGTTTTCTTCAAGTTCTGCGTGGTTGTAATGGTCCCCAAATCTATACTAATAAAAGGGTAATATGCTAATTAGAGTGGTTGTCTTCCGGACACCTTTCCAGACAAAGCCGCAGTGGCTACAAAGGCCAAGGCTCAGGCAGCCATAACCAACTGCAGTGGCAGCAGCATTGGGGTTATGGGGGTGGTGCCTCCAGAGGGAAGCCAGACGGGGGGCCAAGGCACAGGCAGTTTGGGGTGATCAGGCTGATAGGGGAGTGCAAGGTAGGGGCAATCAGGCTGGCAGGAGATCAAGGTAGGGGCGAGCAGGCAGGCAGGCAGTGGGGTTAGGGACAATCAGGCAGGCAGGCAGGTGAGTGGTTAGGAGCCAGTGGTTCCGGATTGTGAGAGGGATGTCCAACTGCTGGAAGTTGGACATCCCCTGAGGGGTCCCAGATTGAAGAGGGTGCAGATTAGGCTGAGGGGCACATCCCCTCACCCCCCCAGTGCACGAATTTCGTGCACCGGGCCTCTAGTTCTACAATGTATGGCTAACTTGATTGTATACTGAAAAGCTAACTTGGAGTGTGCCTTAAAATTTATTATATATTTTCCAATTTTTACCAAATATGTTTCTGATTTTATATACCTACCATTATCATTTGAGGTTTCTTATTTGCAGTACTTTATATTTTAGAACTTTAGCTGTTTTGCAAGTATGATGACTGTACAATGATATCATTTGAAATTTGTTATTCTTCACTAACTTGACATTTTTTTACACATATTTGCTTGTTATTCAGAATTGCTCTTCTACACATTATCTTTCTGACTATTTTTACATAAGGTTGGTTTTTTTGTCCATCTGTATTTTGAATATTGTTTACTAGGCTACGGCTTGCCTTTTTACCCTATTATTGTTCTATTTGTTACATAAAAGTTATTGTT
Organism: Eptesicus fuscus; assembly: GCF_027574615.1. NCBI lineage: Eukaryota > Metazoa > Chordata > Mammalia > Chiroptera > Vespertilionidae > Eptesicus > Eptesicus fuscus. The sequence continues at coordinate 98,047,346 of NC_072474.1, forward strand.
TAATATAGGCAAATTAATATAAAAAGCTTCCATTAATTTTTTTCTGTGTGGTTTATTCTACTAATTTTAATATACAATTAGGTTAAACCGTTTCAGTTTGATTTCGGTGTTTGAGGGTGATTTTATTTATTTTCAGTTAGTTTAAATATATAGAATGTTTACATTTTAAAATTGGCAAACTTTTTCATTTTAATGCATTTGATAGTTGGATCTCAGTGCAGTAAAATATGTACTCCTCTTCCTATGAATGTATTTGAATTTTTTAGCTTATCTTTAGTTTATTTTTCTATAACCTATTTGTCTAGTTTTATGCCAAGTTTTTCATTTTTTAAATATTTGATATTTGAATGGGTGTATATTTAACCCATTAAGAAATGGCCAAATTGTTTTCCAAAGTGGTTGTGCCATTTTTCATTTCTATCGGCAGTAAAAGAAAGTCCAAGATTCTCAACATCTTCACGAATACTTGGTATGAACAGTTGCTGTAATTTTAGCTCTCCTAAATTTGCATTTTCCTGATGACTTATGACACTGAACATTTGTTTATGTTTCATCTTTCTATTTTCTTAAAAGATGGAAGCTGAGCTCATTGATTTGGAAATTTTCCTCTTTTATAATATGTGCCAAAAATATTCATCTAAGTATTGTATTAGCTGAATCCCCAAAAGTTTAATATGCTGGGTGTTCATTTTCACTCACATAAAAATACTTTCCAATTTTTTTTTTTATATATATTTTAACTGTGGGCCATGAGGCTGCGGTAGGCACAGGGGCGGGTTTCGGCCCATCCTCCACACCCCTGCCCGACCCCTCCCACCACGGCCCCCTCTCACCTGTCGGCCAGCAGCCCCACTCCCACTGCTGCTGCTCCCACACGGTGACAGCACCAGCCCTGCTTGTACCCCCTGAGGGCACGGAGTAATTGGGGTCAGCACCAGCAGCGGGTGCAAGCGGGGCAGGGTTGTCAGCAGGTGTGAGCAGCAGCTGCTAGCCTGATCGCCCCTCAGGAGCAGGGGGAGGTAGAGAAACCCTCAGGGGCGATCAGAGCCGGCAGCCACTGCTCACACCTGCTGATGGCGCCAGGTACCAGCAGAAGGTGCGAGTGGCGGCTCCAGTGCCAGGTGAGAGTGCAAGCAGGACCAGTGCTGGCAGTGGGTGCGAGTGGTGGCTCTGGCACCAGCAGCGGGTGACAGCAGGGCCATCTCTGGCAGTGGGTGTGAGAGGCGGCTGCCAGCCCCGATCTCCCCTCAGGAGCAGGGAGAGGTAGAGAAGCCCTCAGGGGTGATCAGGGCTGAAAGCCACTGCTCACACCTGCTGATGATGGTGAGCGATTGGGGCCGATGTGGTGCACCAGCAGTGGGTGCGAGCAGTGGCCCTGGCGCTGGCCGCGGGTGCGAGTGGGCCAGTGCCGGCAGCAGGTGTGAGCGCCTGGTGGGACCATTTTTGCTTGGGAGAAAGAATTTTCAGTAACCACTAGAGGTTTGCTCTAATGACAGGACAGGCGTCCTGTCCTGCCTTGGTCTGGTGACCCCACTCACCTGCTCTACCATCCCGCGATGGCCGACACCCACCATGTTATGCGTACACACCTGATGGTCAGTGCACATCATAGCGACCAGTTGTTTGGTTGTTCTGCCATTCAGTCTATTTGCATATTAGCCTTTTATTATATAGGATTGGCTTGAGAGAGAGCGAGAGAGAGAGAGAGAGAGAGAGAGAAACATCAATGATGAAATTGTTTGCCTCCTGCATGCCACCCTTCTTGGGATTAAGCCTGCAACCCTGGCATGTGCCCTTGACTTGAATCAAACCCGGACCTTCGGTCTGCCGGCTGACACTCTACCCACTGAGCAAACCAGCTAAGTTTTCTCTGGAACCTGTGTGGATATTATTTGGCTTTTCAATATTTGGGGATTTTCAAAATACATTTCAAAATACATTTTTTATATTAATTTCACTTTTTTCTAAAAATTGCATTGTATGATTGAAATAATTTGTAACTATTTTATTGGGCGGAGTACTCTAGCAATGTCACTTTAGGTGTATCTGGTTGATAGAATTGTTCAAAACATTTATATTCTTACTAATTTTTTTCCTATTTGTTTTATTAATTATTAAGAGGTCAGTGATGAAACCTCAGAATATAGGTGTAGATTTGTCTATTTCCCATTTAATTTCTATTCGCTTATTCATCAGATATTTAAAGTGCTAGAATATAGGCACATAAATATAAAGTGTGGTTTATATCTCTCTATTAATTAAAATTTTATCAATATAAATAACATTCTTTCCCTTAGTAATATTCTTTATTCTTAAGTGTACTCTAACATGATAAAGTTAAAGTTATTAACTTTAAAGCTCCTTCAGTTTTATTTGATTAGTTTTAGCATGGCATATACTTACCTATCTATTTACTGTTAACCTGCTTGTGTGTTTTTGTTAAAATTAGCTTTCTGTAGGCAGTGTAGAGTTATATACAGAGCATGACACTAGAAAATTAGAAGAGAGTATGGACAATATGATTCACAGGATATTCCTAACTTCTCGGATTGAAAATAGAAAAAGAGGTCCAACAATTGAATTTTGGAGACTATAGTTAATGCTTGAGGAATAAAATGAATTTGATAATTAGCTAGATTTAAAAAAAATGAATCTTTTTAAAAATAATACTTGAGTTGAAGAAGATTTTAAAGACTGAAATATACACTGGATGTTTGATTGGTATAATACAAAACCAGGAAAATCCCATGAAGCAGCAGCCAAGCATCGAAGCGAAGACCAGAGAGATATAAACCAAATAAAGTACACTATGCATAATAAAACCTTAGATAATGCCAGCAAATTTGGAAATTAAAAGATTATTCTCCGCATTAAGAATTTAATTGCATTGGATTTTAAACCGTCATGTAGAGGGATTAAAAGGAATAATTGTGGGGAAATGGGAATAGCATTTTTAATTTGTTATATTGAGACAGTCTGCTATGCCAAGAAGGAGTAAAAAATAATGTTTTAAAGGAGGGTACACTTTGTTTGTTTTTTATCCCCACCCCATTTGACAAAAGGAATTCTGGAACAGACTTACAAAGGTCAAGTGCTAGTGAGGATGGAAATACTTGAAATTTTGATGGAATAGTTGCTCCAGATTCTTAAAACAAACAAACAAACAAAAACAACAAAAAAAAAAACACACACACACAATGTGATAAAATTAATGATAGAACTGGCGAGGAGTTCAGTTTTGAAAGATGGACAAAGATGAGAGTAGAGAAAAGAATGATATCGTTAGAAAAAAATCAAAGGGTTCATATGAGATAAGTGTTCTGTAAGTAAAGAAGTTAAAATTCACCTATGGAAAGTGAAAGCTTTACATGTAGTTGGTTTTAAGGTTGGAACACGCGGATTTGCTTTAGAAAATGACCATATGAGGAAGAACTTCAATGGGGATATACATACATATCAGATAGGTCTGCTGAGACTTGCTGTCCCCAGATTTCTCAAAGAATTGTATCTGGTGTGGAAGAAGGGAACATCTTTATTGTCTAGTGTATTCAATTAGTAGAGGATGTTGTTGACCACACACTTTGTCATTTTTACTTAACACTTAAATTTCAGCATATCATCACATTGATGGCTTATTCAGACGGATAGAAGAATACCAACCATTTAATAATTTGCTGTAGAATGGCTTCATGTCACATAATAACAACCTTTAAAAAGATCCATGTTTTCAAAATGTCCCTGGAGAACCTCATAGAATTGAAATTACTGACTAAGTATTGTGAGCCACAAGATATACACTGCAGTTTGATAGCAAGACTCAGTGGCACTGGTGGCTTAAAAGAGAAGAATTGGTATTGTTTCAGCTTAGTACATGCCCATGAGTGCTATTATTGATTTTATGAGATGAGGCTTGTAACTAAGATAAAAGCAATGGGAAAGCCAAAAGGTTTCTTTCTCTTTATCTGCCCTATTACATAATACAAGAAAATACGTTATTAAAATATATATAAATATTTTTAGATAATGTTCATGGTGGAGTGAAAGGTTGTTGTTATAATTGGTTTTCAATAATCATACATGATGAAGTACCAAGATCATTACTTTTAAGAAAGTCAGAAAAAGGAAAGAATAATTTCTAAAATGTCATACTTAAAAACACAATCAGTTTTTATATATCTAGGGCAGGTATACGATCACATGTTATGCTTTATATTTTCTTTAACATTTTATAACCAGGTATGACTAACTGTAAAATGCCATTTAGCTAATTTATTTCCTGCTATCATTGGTTTAGTAGTTCTCACTAACTACCCTCAAAGTATTTATTCTCAGAAACGGGCATTTCTTAAAGCAAATTGATAATATAATAATTTACGTTAGTCTTATGATTGATATAACATTGCTTTCTCAAAGTTTTTGGTCCTGGAACTTTAGTTTTCTAAGTTAATTGTAATATGCTTATTTCATCAGACATCTTTAAACCTTAGTTTTTATCAATATGCATTTTATGTGCATAACACTAAGGATAGATACAATGCCCTTGCTGAATGAGGTGTCAAACATGGGCATTTTTTGTTTATTGTTCTGTTTTTATTATCAGTCTCCCACAAAATATTAGTAAAACAATGGAAATTTAATCTCTATTCAGTGACATTTAAAAATATAAGGGAAGTAATGACAGTAGTATGCACTGAAATCATTAAGATATCTCTAAAATAATAAATTAATGTCTAAGTTTAATAAAGGTATTGGGGGGGGGGGAGTACTTGAGTGTAACCAAAATACAAAAGGAGCTAGGAAACTTATAAATTGTGTATTATCCATGTACCTTGAACTTAGAAAATTACTGCCACATCATAGGCATTTAATACATTCAAGAAATGTTGTTTAAATGAATGATTTAAATGGATGCTTGACAGTTTTTCAAGGTAAAATTTGAGAATAATATCCATGTATTGTATTAATAAGGTGAATACTCACTCTTTTGATTCATAAGAACTGTTTTCGATGTTAACCAATGTCATCTACTTACAGTACACATAAAAATTAAAAAACAAATTTAATTTGTTTAAATTTAATTTGCTTTGCTCTATCCTTAGTGTTGTGCACATAAAGTGTATATTGATAAAATGACTCATGCTTTCTAAGATTTAAAGATGTCTGATGAAATATGCAATATAATTGCTATATTACAATTAACTTAGAAAACTAAAGTTCCAGGACCAAAACTTTTGAGAAAGCAATGTTATATCAATGACAAGACTAAGGTGAATTATTATATTATCAATTAGCTTTAAAAAATGTCCATTTCTGAGAATGAATATGCACTCACCCATATACCCACAAAACAGAGGTCTCTATATAGGACAATCTGTGCATATCTAACAACATATAGAGCACAACATATCCAGAGGAAAGGTGGCTGCCAAGGGGACATGGCTTTGTATCATGCTGTGAGCAGTATGTCACATGGCCTTTGTCACCTGGCAGAATCCAGACTTAGCTGGTGGCTAATACTGTTATTTTTAACTTAGTGTGCATGTCTGTTTCCTAAAAATATGTTAACTTATTTTATTGATTAATTTGAAAAACAAATAATGTCTCCTATTTAAATTGGCAAGAGAATAGAGCTCTTTTTAATTTAAATAGAATAGCTTTTTTAGGAAAAATACATGGAAACTGCTGAAACATATCTACTCTAATAAGAGAGTAAGGTGCAAATTGACCATACCTTTGTGACGTCCACCAGCCAATCAGGAGTGAGTATGCAAATTAACCCAACAAAGATGGTGGGTTGATTTGCATACATAGGCGTCCAGCGGCCGGGGACAGGCGTTCTGCACCACCCCAGCCACTAGGGGCCTCTGGGCAGCATGGGAAGGTGGGAAGGCAGCTCTGGCCGAAGCAAAGGCAGTGCCGGCAGCCTGGGGAAGGAAGGCCCATTCTTGCATGAATCTTTGTGCATTGGGCCTCTAGTTGTATATAATTCCTTTAGTAGAATCACTACCACTTGTCTTCTTTATAGGTTTTCCTAGGTACTCTTCAATGAGTTAGAAATAGTTTTTTACTCTACTCAAGTCTATTAACACAATATTTCGTCTTAAGTATGGTTCTAAAGTTACAACGAAAATCTGTCACATTTTTTCCACCAACACTACTAGATGGATTATTCCCCTGATATAGCATATACAACGTCATCTGCTTTATCTTTGAAAAGAATGAGGGCTACCTTTTTTCCATAATACTATGCTTTTTAGAGTTCTAAACTTGTTGACTTTTAAACAATGAACAGTAAACAACTAGAGTGCATGTCCCAAGGTACCAATAGACTTATTCCTACATATTATTTTTATATTTTTATAAATTAAAATTAAAAGCATTGAATTGCAAAACAATGGTTTTAGGTGGTAGCTATATAAAAATTGTCCTTTGTCAGAATGATTTCATTCCCATACACATTGATTATTCTTTTACATTTATTTTCTGAATATGCTTGTATAATGAATATCTGAACACTAATTTCTGTTATAAATGGTTCTAATAATTTTAAGACACATTGAATATATTGGGTCAATCTCTATTTTTTAATTCCTTTACATTATTTTTTGCTTGTTTGTTTTCAATGCATTCTTATAATCAATGAACATGAAGTAGTTTCAAAGTCAATATTACTGGTACTTTCTCTTTAACTGCTAGAAATAATGAATATAGTTCATAGTTAACTGTCCCAGAAAAATCCTACATTTTATTCCTATTAATATACATTTTGTGGTCTAGGTAATTAGCTTAATATTGTATTGGTTGTCATGTGGATAGCACTGTGTGCTAGGCAGAAAGTAAGATGAAAATATGTAGTTTATGATCTTCGAATAACTCTTAAAACATTATCTTTCATTCCAAATACATTTTTTTTTCTGAACTGTTTATGCCTCAATAAAATAAAAACTTTTAGTCAAACTAGATTCCATCCATACAGTCAGTGTTAGGAAGTCATCTGGCAATGATTTGCCTTAGAGTTAACATGGATGGTATGACTTTGTAACATAGAGCTATGGATGGTATTACAATTGAGTGTTACATAACTTTTGTGTTTTGTATAAAGTGATTTCTTTCTGAAAAAGTTTTTTTTTTCAGTGACAGATTTGGAATTTAACAAAACTCTGCAACTAGCAATGTAATTTATTCCTATGGAAAAAAAACAAACACAAAACCCTTAAATGAAATACAAGACTATTTCTTCATTTAAATAAGAAACATAGTCATCCCAATAAGCTTATTTCACATGAAATTGTAATGTACAAGTGCCCATTATAGTACAGTAGTGTAGGATTCTAAATAAATTCTGTAAAAGAATTCCACTACTAAACTGTAGAAAATATTCAACCTTTTCCTCCATAAACTAGTATTAGGTCATTCATTTAGCTTTCATAATTTTCCATCCTATCCTATATAATAAAAGGCTCATATGCAAATAGACCTAATTACAGAACAACTGAACAACTGGTCACTGTGACATGTGCTGACCACCAGGGGCGCACACAGAACATGGTGGGCATCAATAGCAGGTGGCAGAGTGTGGAACATGGTGGGTGTCGGCCACGGCAGGATGGTGGAGCAGGTGAGCTGGGCTGCCAGGCCAAGGCAGGGAATCAGTTGCTGTCATTGGGGCGAGCCTCTGGTGGTTACTAAAAATTCTTCGCTCCCACAGGCCGCAGTCCCTTCTGGCGCTCGCACTTGCTGCCGGTGCCACAGCCACCACTCACACCCGCTGCCAGCCCCAATTGCCCCTCAGGGCTTTCCCACCTCCCCCTTCTCCTGAGGAGCAATCAGGGCAGCAGCCACTGCTTGCACCCGCTGCTGGCGCCTCCCCCAATCGCTCCACACCATCAGTGGGTGCCAGCTGGACTAGCGTCATCAGCATGTGGGAGTGGCTGCAGCGGAAGCTGGGCTGCAGGCAGGCAGGGGACCAGGGGCCTCAGTGGGAGGGGCCTGGCGGGGGCACAAAGGATGAGCTGAGACCCACCCCTGTGCCCACCGCAGTTTCTCGGCCCACAGTTCCTTTCAAGGAGCACGAATTTGTGCACTGGGCCCCTAGTTTAATATAAGCTTTTACTCATTTAAACTTGCATCAGGCTCTGCCCAGTGTGGCTCAGTTGGTTGGAACATCATCCTATACACCAAAAGGTGGCAGGTTCCATTCTGGTCAGGGCACATACCCAGGTTGTGGGTTCCATCCCAGGTTGGGGCATGTTCAGGAGGCAACCGACTGATGATTCTCTCTCACATCGATATTTTTCTCTCTCTAAAAAAAAAATATAAATATATAATATATATTTGTTTTAATGCTTCACATTTAGACATAAAATAAATACAAATTAAAATCACAATGAGATATGCTTACATATCTATTTAAATAGCTAAAATTATTAAGGCTGTTCAGACCTGGTCAAGAAAAGGTGGTGAAGCAACAGGATATAAACTGCTGATGGCATTAATATCATACAACCACTTTGGAACATAGTTTGAAAAATATTTTAAATGTTAAATGTGTCCCAGTTATATAAACTAGACATTTTACTCAAGAAAAACCAAGCCTATATTCATCCATAAACCTGTACATGAATTTCTTATCTGCTTTATTTTCATTCACTAATATTTGAAAAGAATATAAATGCCCATCAACACAACAATGATAAAAATTATGATATATTCATACAAGATAATACTTCTCAGAATTAAAAAAATGAGCTATTGATTTACACATCTACGGCATTCTTAAAATAATTATGCTGAGAGAAAAAACCCAGACAATAATGTATATATATACATATGCTGTGTTAATCCATTTCTGTAAAAAATCAGAAAATATTAACCAATCTGTAGTCACAGAATGTCACCAATTATATCAGTTTGCTTTTGGTGGCCTTCTTCTGAGCTCCCATAATTCCCTCCACTTGAATCTCATAGCATTTGTCACTGTATTGAAACCTGATTTTTTTTTTTTTTCTTCTGTCTTGAAGTTATGGGCATTTGAACTCTCAGCTATTAGCAGAAATTCAATTCACGAGTAAGTTTTCAAATATAAAAGCTAGAGTTTTACAATGATATCTAAGCTTTTAAGTGATCTAGCCACTCACTTAACCCCTGTGACCTCATTCCCTGGTACTCCTCACTCACTCATAGTAATTCCTCAGACATGCCGGGCATGTTCTAACCTTAAGGCCTTTGCAATAGCCAGTCCCTTTGTCTGGAGTGGTCTTACTGCTGATAGCTCTTGACAAACTCTCTCACCTTTTCATATTTTTGCTCAAATGTCACCTTCACTATAACTCCGCTGAGCTTCCTATTTAAAATGTTAACTCCCATCCCTTACCAGCAATCTTCATTTTTCTCACTGTGACCTATTTTTCCCCCATTGTGCCCTTCATCTTTGATCATACTATGTAACTTCCTTATTTAGAAAGTAGCTTTTGTTTACTGTGCCTCCCATGTTAAAAGCTCCAAAAAAGCCAGGTGTTCTGTCCAACCATTGTAATCAAAAGTAGTAGCAGCCACATAGACATTTGATAAGTTACTGAATAAATTAATGTTGAAAGAATGCATAACTTAAAAAATCATTTTGACAAAATTTTCCTCCAAAAAACAAATTATGCAAAACATAGCATAAATTAACTTTCAAAATATTCTATAGCAGAGAACAGTCGTATAAATTACCAATTTGTAACTATTCAAAACCACATATTTCCACACTTCTACATCCTCTCTAAAAATCCTAAAATAACCCTTAATGGGAAGAAATAAAAATAATAATTGTTTTTGTAAATAATTTAATAAAATAAAAGTTTTGTTCAGTTATACAGAGTATCTTTAATAATAACAATAAAGGCTTTTAATAAGTGCAAAATTATAACTCTGAAGTGTATTAAATTTAAACCATGTGCTCAGGATGAGATGAGAATAAACATCATTTTTCCAAATAAGCAATATGTATTCCCTACTTGAATCAAATCATATGAATTTTTTCATAGTGGCAATAAAAGAATATGGAACCACAAGTAATATATTTTAAATATCTAAAAACCTTCTAAATGAAAAGCATATACTAGAGGCCCAATACACAAAATTTGTGCACTGAGGGGGGTGTCCCTCAGCCCAGCCTGCACCCTCTCCAATCTGGGACCTCTCCGGCAGTCTGACATCCCTCTCACAATCCAAGACTGCTGGCTCCTAACCGCTCACCTGCCTGCCTGATTGCCCCTAACTGCTCCCCTGCTGATCTGATTGACACCTAACTCCTCCCCTGCTGGCCTGATCGCCCCCAACTGCCCTCCCTGACAGACTGATTGCCCCTAACTGCCCTTCCGTGCAAACCTGGTCCCACCCAACTGCCCTCCCCTGCAGGCTTGGTCGCCCCCAACTGCCCTTCCCTGCCAGCCTGTTTGCCCACAACTGCCCTCCCCAGCTGGCCATCTTGTGGTGGCCATCTTGTGGGGGCCATCTTTGTGATGACATGGGGTGGCCATCTTGTGACAACATGGGGAGGCCATCTTGTGATGATGCAAGGGCAAGACACCACCTAGGCTTTTATTAGTATATATATTCCTTGTTTTGAAAATGACTTCTTTTATTTTAATTACAGTTGTCATCCAATATTATATTAGTTTCAGGGATATACCCCAGTGATTAGAAATTATACAGCTTACTAAGAGATCATCCCAATAAAGCCAGTTAGTACTCATCTGACACCATACATAGTAATTACAATATTATTGATTATATTCTCTATGCTGTAATTTAGATCCCCATGACTATTCTGTAATAACCAATTTATACTTCTTTTTTTAATTAATTAATTTATTTTACCTTTATTGATTAAGGTATTACATATATGTCCTTATCCCCTCATTTCCCCCCACACACACACTCATGCCCTCACTCCCCCTGGTGTCTGTGTCCATTGGTTAGGCTTATATGCATGCATATAAGTCCTTTGGTTGATCTCTCCCCCTCACCCCCAGCCTCCCCTACCTTTCCTCTGAGGTTTGATGGTCTGATTGATGCTGCTCTGTCTCTGGATCTGCATAAATATCACATGATCTCACTCATTTGTGGAATATAATGAACAACATAAACTGAAGAATAAAACAAAAACTTTTTACTTATTTTTAAAAATATTTTTATTGATTTTTTTACAGAGAGGAAGGGAGAGGGAGAGAGAGTTAGAAACATTGATGAGAGAAAAACATCAATCAGCTGCCTCCTGCACACCCACTACTGGGAATGTTCCCTCAACCAAGGTACATGCCCTTGACAGGAATTGAACCTGGGATGAGTCCGCAGGCCGACGCTCTATCCACTGAGTCAAACTGGTTAGGGCTCAATTTTTACTTCTTAATCCCTTCATCTTTATCATCCATCTCCTGGACCCCCCTCCCATATAGAAACCATCAACATATTCTTTCCATTTATGAGTCTGTTTCTGTTCTGCTTGTTTACTTTGTTTCTCAGATTCAATTGTTGGTAGATGTATACTTATTGTATTTTATTGTTTATATTTTTTTTCTTCTTAAAGAAGACCCTTTAACATTTCATATAATATTGGTTTGGTGGTGATGAACTAAATGCTACATAATGACAGAATGACAGGTTATGACAAATAGCATTTTAAAAGCTTCATAACAAAACTGAAGGTGTAATTTCCCTATAATTTAATATATGTCATTAATTTATTATATCTGGATATAACATATCACCAAACCGATGTTCATTGTGGACTAAATCATTTTTACTAGTAATAAAACATAATAATTTAAATCTACATTTATTAATTAGTTTTCAATCTAACATTCATAATCCAGCTAAATATTTTATCAGCTGTGAATAAAATTTTTAAACAAAGGAAAAAGTGGTATTTTGAGAAATATATTTCTTTCAAAATTACATCTAAGTGAAAATATTTGCCGATATATTTTTAACACTTTAAATTTAATTTTATAAACAATATCTGATCAATACACACAACATAAAATTTGATGAAAAACAAGGGAAATTGTGACATATGTTGGATCTTTGTTGACAGTCTGATAAAGAGGAATTACTTGCATTATTTGTATTGTTATATGTCAAATAATAAAAATTGAATACTGGCATAACAATGTAGTTTTTTAAGACAATAGCTATTGGAAAAATACTGAAACTAGCTTAAGCTGCCAGATGTCTCCTCTTAAGTCAAATTTGGAGAAAGTTTTTAAGTGAGATAAAGATGTGTTTCAGATACTAACAACAAAACAACAACAAAAAGAAACTAATAAATCTCTGAAAAGACTCAAAGCTGTCTTTGACTGGTTTAAGTTCTGTTTTTGCCTTTGAGACATATTTTAACTAACCCCTCACTGCAGAAATTAGCCCAAATAATAAGAAAATATCAGGACTATGCAAAAGTCTAGAAGGGTAGAGACTTGAAAAATTCTTTGGAGAGACTAGTTGCCTAAGGTATTGTCTCTTCATGCTTTTCCCTCCAAACACCTAGGACTGATGGATGATAAATTATTAAAACTGCTTTCTCCCAATGATGCTTCTTTATAAGAATATGCAAAGTTGCAAATGCCCTTTGTTTAACTTACGTATGCATAGCTTGCATAGTATGTCTTCATGCCATATTATTTGCATGTGTAATGTCCTGAGCTACTTTCATTCAAGACCATGCGGCCACTTAGCAAAAGTATAGCTTCGGTATGTTCATAGATCAAACCCTTTTATAGAAATAAGAACATTACCACCCATCCCAACCAAGGATAGTTGTGATGCAGTGGGGGCTTTATAAATCACTCCACATAACTGATAGATTATGGGGAATTAGGACAGGCTATTTTTAGTATGTACAGTATCATTTTTTATTTTTTAAATTTAGATTATTTATTGTTTAAAGTATTACATATGTCTCCTTTTCCCCCCATTGACCTTTCCCCAGCTGCTCTCACCCCCCAGCACATGCCCTCACCCCCCTACGGTCTGTGTCCATTGGTTTTGCTTATATGCCTACATACAAGTCCTTGGTTGATCTCTTACCACATCACCACCTCTTCCCCCCCCTCCTTCCCTCTGAGGTTTGATGGTCTGTTAGATGCTTCTTAGTTTTAATTTTCAGTATAATTTTCCAAGGCATACACATAATTTATATTTCATGTAGATTATGAACATCTTAAAGACCTAAACAGTAATATATGTATGCAGCTATAGAAATCAATCAATTTTGTAACAGCAAAAATTATGAGAGTTGATTTAAAATTAGCCAGCTTACTGTGAAGGAGGGGTAAAAAAGAGGTTCTCTGCTCATAAATTTCTAACTGGACAGGTCATGGTGGGGAGTCAGGCCCCAACATATAACTTTTTAGTAAAAGAATTATCATTGTTTTAAGCAATCCCTGTCCATTGTGTCTGTGTATCTAGGTTAACACTCCACTGAAAAAATCCATAACCACTCTCTAGAGCACACATCATCTCATGAACTATTTGCTAATCCAACCTGGTCTTGCTTCCTCCTACCTCCATGTAATCTTCTACCTTTCCTCCTTAATTTTAAAAGCATAAAAGAAGCTGAAAACTGTTTCCCTCTGAAGCATTTGAGATCTTGTTCCTTGGCATATGTCCATATGTCATCAGTTTGTCTCAAACAAACTCTTATAAAAATTCTCTACAGGTTCATGCAGGATGTTTCTTATGTTAACACTTCTATGAATTGCTAGACAGAATAATCAAACATTGGTTAAAACATACACACACACACACACACAACACACAAAAAAAAAAAAAATGTAATCTGTACAATTTACCCAGGACACATTGCCTCAAGTTGTCCATGTAATCAATGGTCAGTTACTAATCAAGGTCTATAATTTGGATTGAATGTCACACAATTCTTAAAAGTTGGGATTTACATTTTAAAATGATGGGATTGTTGGTTCTCCATTGTGTCTTAATAAATTGCATATGTCCATCCTTCTTGAAAGTAATTTACAATGCATGTTATGTCATTTCAACCATAGCACCTCTATAGGTTTAACTGCCAATGTCTGAATGTCCTTTATACAGTGTAACAAAAATAGGAAAAATCAATAATGATTCATGAAATTTGTTATGATTCACAAGGAGTTTAGGAGCTTGTGCAAAAATGTAAATCACTTTATTTCAGCTGAATTTTCTATATACCAAGACTTTCTCAAAGAAGAAAGGAATGATTTATCATTTCTGGCAAACTTCTTACCTCATCCTGGACCAATAAGACATAGTTCAAAGAGCAACGACTTTGAGTAGCACTACTTACACAATTCCTATCATATTATTTAATTTAGTGAAATTCTGTCCAACTACATTAACTTGATCTAGTAAAAGACAGACATATAAAAAGGTCATCTTTAATTTATATAGATTCTCAAACTCTGCACTTTTTGAATAGGGCCCAGTGAAGTATTTTCAAAAAAATAAAAATAAACAAAAAATGCCAGAAGCACTATTAGGTCAGCCTTAGGCAAAAAGTGACTTAGAGCTCACCTTATTCTCCCCTAAGAAGTATATTGCAGACACTGAATCTACTACCCTGAGGCAGTGATTTCAAATTCGGAGGTTAGAAAGTTTTAAGAGTTGTTTGTGTGGGTTCATTTCATTTACTATCTGACTGAGATTTTGTTACTTGTACATTTCAATACTTGATTTTCAAGGAATAATAACTATGTTTTAAATTCATGCTGGTATTTGAAAACTGTTGGATAATTTTACTAAAACTGGATATCCATTCAGCCTCGGAAACAGAAATTATAAAATGGTAATACTTTTCAGAACTGACATCTTTGACTAGTTGAAGCTTCAGCATAAATCAAATGGAAAAAGTGACGTTTTAATGAACAATATTTTCTATAAGTAAATTAGAATGCACGGGAGGCCTAATATAAATTGAAATGACTAGACTTAAACACAATCTTGTTTTCAATTCAAAATGCATTTTAAAGTGAATTGTATACCTCTACGTTTGGAAATATCAACATTTGACAAGACAGTGGGCAAAAATTATTGATATTCTTACCTACCAGATAAATAATGGTTGAAATTTCTGATCATGGATTCTTGCTAAAATAATATATTTCGGAAGAGGAGTACTATTATGAATTTTTATTGATTATTATAGATCATAAAGGATATAACAACGTAGAGTAAGAGAAACATGACATCAGTAAGGGCATGTGAGATGCTAATAAAAATACCCCCCCAAAAAATGTTCTTCCTATATTTCTCAAGTTAACACAATATAACCGATCTCAGGAATGTTTCTTAAAATTATCGTTTTCTAAACTCATCTGATAACTCTTTTCTACTTTTGAATTTAGAGGTTGAGGTATGTGACATATATTACACAAAAATAACCTCAAAGAATTATTTTTTAAAAAAACTTCTGAAAAATACAAACCCAAGGGGATTTCTTCTGTTCTAATTTAATATAAAGTTATGAATTAATTCACCTATTTTATACAGTGTATCAGACAATAATAACATTTTATCAGTCATACCTGCTATATTACATGCCATCTTTCAAAAGCACTGTTCAGGGACAAGCAAATAACAAAAGAATTGTAGTTTAAGCAACTACCTGCATAAATATAGGACTATATCAGACAATCTTTTGATCATAATATAGCAATGCACAGAAATCATTCATGATTTGTAATGGACATACTGATGAAGTGAGATTGTCTGCAGTGTTAATATTAATCCCCTTTATGGGGGATATGTTCCAAGATCTCCGGTGGATGCCTAAAACTGTGGTTAATATCAAACCCTATATTTACTGTGTTTTTCCTATGCATACATACTTATGATGAAGCTTAATTTATGAACTAACCATAGCAAGAAACTAAGAGCAATAACTAAAAATAAAGTGATAGTAAAAATAATACTGTAGTAATAAAAGTTATGTGAATGACTTTGGGGCCATTATTAGGTAAAATAAGGATCACTTGAACACAAGAACTGTGATATCAAGATGGCCAATCTGTTAACTGATATGGCTACTAAGTCACTCATGCGTGGGTAGTGTTTAAAACATGGATATGCTGGACAACGTGATGACTCACATGCTGGGTGGGATGGAGTGGGCCAGTGAGAGATTCCATTACACTACTCAGAATGGTGTGCAAATCAAAATGTATGAATTGTTTATTTTTAGAATTTTCCATTTAATAGTTTCTGATCACAGTTGGCCATGGAAAGGGAAATAAGAGGGGACTACTATATACAGTATCTTTATAAATTATAAAAACTGATATAGCAATACAAAATCCAACAACAAAAATACCCAGGTAACAGTCATTTATTATTTATTTATGTATGCGTAGATCAGAAGTTTAGGAAACAGTCAATCTGTTATCAGCTGGGGAAATCTCCTTGTCCCCACCCGTTGCTCGTGATAGTGAACTTCTTGTGATATCCCAAGAAAGGAAATTTTCTGAGACTCACACAGGAGGATGAGGTATTGTAGAAGACTTTATTTCTATGGAATCAAACCCCTGAGTTTTCAAGGTCCTATTTCCTTCAGTCCCATCGGAGAAGAAGTCCCATTCTGCTTTCAACAGAGATAAACATCAAAGCCAGTGTCCAGAGTTTCCATGCCATGTTAGGGCATAGCCCAGTCCAGCATCAGGCTAGCCTAGTTTGTATCTCCCACGGCAGTCCATCAGTCCATTGTATGTGGAGGCTGCATGGATGTGTGTCATGTGGCTATGGAGGGAACATGGGCAAAAGCAAAGTCAAAAGAACCAGAGAGCGAAGAGAGAGGTCCATTGTCAGTGGGATTATGATTTCCCAAATTCTCATGGGTTTGCAATGGCCCTGCCTACTCTAGCCAATCCATGGTTCCCCAGGCTTCACTGACAGGCACTAGCCCTGTGTCACTCCGACTCATTGCGCATGTGCCCATCTCCCCTTTTGTTGGACCCCTTCCCCCAGTGACCTGCAGGAATGGGCTGGTGGTTCCCTGGAGAGTGTGAACTTGCAGCTTCCTGGTGAAGTTGCTCAAATGCCATGTTTATAATGTCTGGCCTCCCTTTTGCTCCTTTCCTATTATCAATAACTTGCTAATTACAATGGTCTCAAACCAATATTCAACCTCTTATATTTTGTAAATTAAAGTAACAAGCCTAGACACTAGAATTTGTATCTACCTGTAAAATAACTTTGCCACAGGAAGACCAAAGCAAAATTAAAAATATGACAAGTTTGAAAGTTCACGAGACTTTTACTTTATTGTCTACTTTGTTTAATTTAATAAAAATATTATGGCCATAACCTAAGAGCAGCAATAAACCAAACTGAGAAATGTTTCCCTAAGTTATAATACATTAGCTTGGTGATTAATTCAAAACCATTATATTACAAGCTGTAATGTTCTTGAATCACAGTCCTACTTTATAAACAAATGAATCTGGGAGCTTAAAGTAATGATGATTCTAAATGTTATTGGGAGAGAACATTTTGTCCTTAACATATTTGAAATATTTTACACAAAGCAAAGTGAAGCCAAGTAATCTTTAGTTAAGGTGAAATTTAAAAGAAGTATATATTGTTCTAAATTATTTGTAAAGTACCTTCTTCATGTAAGACACTTTTCTGGGCTTTGGGGAAAACATCAGAAGGAATAAGATGTGGTCCTTGCTTCAATAATCATACACTGAAGCTTAAGAGACAAACAGCATCTCCTTTCTAAGAAAAATATTGTTCCAATTGACTTCACTGAACGTGTAACCTCACTGCTTCCATTCTCTACCATATTATCCTTGTGCGCACACAGGCTTCAATAACACCATAGACTGAATGGCCTATGAAGAAAAATTTTTCTTTATAGCACTGGAGCTGGGAATTTCAAGATTAATGTATGGGTAGATTTGGTGTCTAGGGGAAAACTACTTCCTCATAAATTGCTATCTTCTCATATGGCAGAAGAGGCGGGGGTCTCTTTTACTTTTTAAAATTTATTTTTTAAATAATAAAAGCTATTACTTTTTGAGTACCTGCATGCCAGACTTTTTCCAAATTGCTTTTCTTTTTTAATTAGAGTTGACATTCAATATTAGTTTCCGGTGTGCAGTATTGTTGTTAGATATTTATATAACATACAAAGAGATTTCCATCCCCCCACCAGAAGTCTAGTATGGTGTATCTTTTAAAAGAGTATTAATCCTATTCATGATGGCTTCACTGTCATGATTTAATAACCTTCAAAGGCTACTACCTTTTAATACTATCACCATGGGTGTTAGATTTCAACATATAAATTTGGGGGGACACATGAACATTCAGATCATAAAATGTATAAAATAGAGCCAGACAAAGAAACACACACACACACACACACACACACACACACAAAATATATATATTTTTTTTAACTATCCTATTGTTTTCAATTATACAATGATTGCAATTTAGTTTTCCTCTAGATGATATTAAATAATTCATTTGAGTAATTATTTTATATCACATGCATATGAGACCAAGAGCATTCTGTCTAAAGCTGCTTACCTAACATCAGCAACATATTTCTTCAAAATGTTTCATTCGTTTTCTTCATAGGACTTACCACAATTATTAGATAAAGATAGGTAGACATATATATATATATATATATCTATATATATATATCTATATATATGCATTTTTTTCTAACTAATGATAGACATGAAAATAAATTTTAACTTCAGGAAAAAAGGAACCCTGTCATATTTGTTACTTAATACCCAGTTTTTCACCCAAATTCTGGCTCATAATAGGAATTCAGTCAAAGTTTTGTAATTAGTTAATGAACAAATAAATGAGTAAATGGATAGACACTGGATAAAATTACTTTTTCTTGTATGAACTATACTCCAAAATTTCCTGAGTGATATACACCTTAGCTTCCATGTGCTACAACCTTTTGCAGCGAGGGTTCAAGGGTCTGGAGAAGGGGCCAGGCACAAATGGATATACTAGACAAGAAATATAAATTTAAAAGGCATGGGGAAAAGCCAGGGGGAGGCCTCACCCTCTCCTGGAGTGGTTCTCTGAATCTCCAGACCCATAGCTTTTTATTTACTAGAATATACATTTGCCCTTTAGCAAAGCAAACAGACATCAATGGTAAGGTTTGGTAAACAATAAAAGGATTATCAGGTTAGGGAATTGCCTTTGGCCATCCAGCCAGCAACAGGTAATAACATGCAGATTTTCAGCCCTTGATGAATATCAAAGTCCATCAGCCTTCTGATGGACTTCTCACATTTATATGTTAACTACTTTTTGGTCTTTGCCTCCAGCACCCATGCAATTTGAACAACTGCAAAATCCATGAGAAAAAGTTATACCAGGCCCTTTACCTTTTGTGTAGCACTGAATGCACAGTCCTTTCACAGAAGCAAATGTCTGTGGCTTTAGCTCCAGCTTTCCTTGTGTTTGGTCATATGTTGGAGCTTGATGACAGTTAAAAACTGTGAAGAGTCTGAGATTCTCCCCTCTTACTTGCATGCAAACAAATGAGCCTTCCATGGTTTCATGAGTGCAGAGAGAAGACACATACTCCTGGTTCAGACAAAAAGGACAGTTTATTATTTATAGCAACAGCAGTAGCTATAGTATTAGCCATGTTTGTGTGGGAGAGGTGGGGAGTTGGGAGTTCAGTTATCCAAGGCCCACATAAATATGCAAAAGAGAAGCAGATAATATATTCAAATTCAATGGGCTGCATTAAAAAGAGAAGGAAGGATGCTTGCACTTTGCTGTGAAGGAAGATTTGTTCTTCCTCCAAGTTTGTTCAATATACAAACATTCCTCAATACATAACCTAGAACAAATAATAAGTGCAGAAACATAAGTGACCAATGGAAAACTGTCTCCAAAAATACACTTTGAGATTTCCCAATGGGAAAATACTGCAAGATGTCACACCAATTAGATGAGTTGAATACTGGTTGGTTAGGGACTGAGAAGGACCAAATATGGTTAAAATAGTTCTGGGATGCAGTAAATGTCAGTCAAGATTTGTAAGAAGAAGCCATCAAAATGTGAACCCAGTTATCCAGGATGCATGATTGTAACTCTAGTCCTTATGGGGTTATCTGCTGGAGCAACATCTCTGATGGAGTTGGAGGCCTTCACTGAATAGTATACCTCCTTTTACTCCAGGAGAGGAACAATTGCCAGAGACAATATGCTGCATGAAAGCTACCTGGTCTTTAGTAAAATGTAGAATTAATTTATTTGGGATGGATTTGTCCCACATTCGAGTTCCTACTTGAGGAAAAATTTCATGGAAAGTTTCATTTAAACAAGCAATAATTTCAAAGTGCTTTTGTTCTTATTTATATTACAACCTCTTTACCTAAACTTAATTTTATTTTGATATTATACAGTGACTTCAACTGCAACCAAACTTTAAGAATTTATTTTTCAAACTATAGGAATTCTGGTGGTGATCTAATGGTGAAAATACTTCATTTTAGAAGGCATGGCCTACCAATCTATATATATATGCCTAATATGCAAATTGTCCCCTAGGGAGTTAGACCAGGAGTTTGATCACTCACTATGATGTGAGCTGACCACCAAGGGGCGGCACAGAATGAAGGAAGGCCCCAGCGGGCAGCCAGAAGGACCCAATTGGCCCTGAACACTGGCCAGGCTTAGGGACCCTACCTGTGCACAGATTTCGTGCACCAGGCCTCTAGTTATTAATAAATTTATAAAAGGTAGTAAAACATGACCACACTTAGAATAGGGCAAAGAAATAGGTCAAAGCTGTTTACTGTGGTCTAGAGATATTGTTTTTGGACCTGGTAAAATAACTATCATCCTTTGAAAGAAGAAATCAGGGCTGCTGATATTTTACAACTAATTTTCAAAATAAGGACAAAGAGGATAATCTAAGCTACAGTCAAAATGTCAGAGAAGTCAACAGGAGAATGATTCCTTCCCAGATAATGGGTTTCTCTAAAGGACTATGTTAAGGAGTAGAATAGATGATTTATTATATTTCCGTAGGTTCAAGATTCACATACTGACTTTTTCAAAGTCAAAGCCATCAAAGCCATCAAAATGTTTTCAGAATAATGGGTGTTTGTATTCTTTTATTACAGACAGGGAAAAATTCACTAATGGGCTTCCTTTTAAAAGGAGGTAAACAACAAAATACCTGGGTAAGGCATACTAAAATAAAGCAGAGATTGAACTTTTTTGTATTATTACAGCTTGAATGCTGAGGATAGAAGCTATGGTACCTGGTACAGAAGGAGGGAAGGGCAGCCTAATGGCAGATAGAATAAAAGACGTGCTTACTACTCATTATACTCATTATTCAAAGACTGTAAGAAGTGGGAAGTGGGGGTGGGCATTCAGAAAGACAAGGAAAACAGAGAGAGAAAACAAGCAGATGGAGGAAAGGTTTGAAACACTTGAACCTCTAAAGTGCAAAGTCCCAGGGCAGAATAGAAAAAGAAATAAAAATATTCATAGAACTAAACCCAGAGATGTCACACATGTACATTGGCCTCTTCACTTCACATGTGACAGTAACATAATTAGGAAATTCACCTGCAAATGAAATGTTTCAAAAAAATGTTTCCTTTGTTTAGTTAGCTCTACTAGAGAATAACAGAGCTGAAGTCAAAGCATGATGTCATGACAAGGAGCAATAGGACTTACATGCACCACGCACTTTACCCCTTAACATTGCCACAGGAAAGGACCCATGATCTGATCCTTGTAAGAGTGGTTGGTTGCTGCCCAGGTTGCCCACTCTCTTAGCATGACAAGCTGGGCCCACCCAGAGGAAGGAGTAGTAGAGGAAATCCACAACTTTAGTAAATCTCTTTAAGAAACAGAGTACGTATAAACACAATTTTTTTTTTTCCCTGCCAAATAATGCATTCTTGCAAGAGAGCCAACGTATAAGAGGATCTGCAAACCATAGGGCATTATTCTGCTGGACCCAGGGTTATTTGCACATTTCCTCTGTCTCTGAGTAAGTTGGTTATCTTCACAGCTGAAGCCTAGGAAATGTGTGATGCCATGGTTACTAATCTCTTCCACATTATGTGAAAGCCTGCCCAGCCTTCTGAAACACCTACGTTCTGCAAACACTTAGTGAACATCCTCTATGTGTCAGACCCTCTAAATTAGTCTCTGCCTCGATGGAACTTTATTTTATTGTTTTGAAAAAATTAAAAACAGTAATGCAGAAACATTTAAAAAAATATTGACACTGCAAAGTTTTCTGAGTTGTGTTCTCTGAAAAGTGCTGAGAAAGTGACCTCGGTTCCTCACTGAAGTTACCAGCGGAAAGGGTAATCCTGTGAAGTAGAGGGCATTTGAATTATTTATGAACGTGTTGCTGTGTAGGGAGCTCCATATGCAGTGGCGCTTCTCTTTTTGGCTTTGTTTAGTGAGCGGCAGCCAACTCCATGAATGAGATTAAATATAAGGACATTCACAGAAATTCCTAATGATCTTCTGAGAAAGGGCAGCCAGGGCAAGAAAAGCTGCAGCAAGGTTAATAACAAATTTCAAATGGCCATCACTTAATTATGGGGGCTTTTAAGTTCAAGTAGTATATCTTTTCCTAAGCCTGTCAGAGCTCATTGATGACAGCACACTGCTCCTTGAAATTATGGTTTACCACTTACTTATATTCTTTTCACCTATTTCATATATGTAGCACTTAAAAATGACCCCTATGATAGATAGGTAAAGGCATTTTGCTAATTGCCTAAGTAAATTCTTTCATTTATATACATATATAAGCATTTATGAATTATTTACATCCTATCTAATCAAGAGGGAATATGCTAATCGACCCTCATGCCATCGCAAAGATGGCGGCACCCACAGCCAATAAGGAGGGAATATGCTAATTGACTGCCCCACCCTCAAAGATGGCAGCACCCACAGACAATAAGGAGGGAATATGCTAATTGACTGCCCCACCCTCAGAGATGGCAGTGCCCACAGCCAATAAGCAGGGGATATGCTAATTGACTGCCCCACCCTCATAGATGGCAGCACCCATAGCCACACAATGGCGGCACCCAATCCCCGCAGCCCCGCCAGGGCGGCAGGCAGGCCAGGCCTTGCTGCATGCCTGCCTCCAGAGTTCTCCAGTCCACTCAGCCCCCCAGCCACCAGGGCCACCCGAGGCTCAGGTAACCAGGGCCGGCAAAGGCTTGCACTGCCAGCAGTGGCAGCAGCAGAGGTGTGATGGGGGAGTTGCCTTCCCCTGATCACTGCTGGATCACCTCCTGCCTCTAAGGGCTCCCGGACTGTGAGAGGGGGTAGGGCAGGCTGAAGGAACCCCCCTCCAGTGTATGAATTTTCATGTACCAGGCCTCTAGTTTATACATAAAGTCTGAATATATGTGTGTCTAATGACAAGTCTTTTTAGATTAACATTTTAAACCTACCATACTTGTTACAAAAAGACACAAACTTTATAAACTCTTCAAATTTTCTCTGATTCCTAAATTCATATTGCATTTGTGAAATAAATGAAACCATACCCAAAGACTATTATATGTCATAGTTATTAATGAACCACAGGCCTATAAGGGACATGCCATACTCTGGACATTGTAGATTATTGGATTTGAATTTTTATCCCAGGAATTTTTTGCACATGTAGCATATGGTTTATATGCTGCAATCAGGACAATTCTTTTGCTAAAAACTCCCAAATTACTATGTAAAAATGATAGTTTCAGCATAGCTAATTCATAGACCAATGACATAATATTATAACAATATGTAAATCACTACAAAATAAAATTCTGTTGTCATATTTAATTTGTTTACCAAAACATCTCTTGGTTCAGTTATCAAACATTTATTTACTTTTTAGTGCTTTTATTATTATTGTTTCTGTTATATTTTTTTCTGTTTTTCTTTTGAGTTAAGGAAATTAAACCTTTATATTTCCCTTTTACAATAACTTTGATTATTGTCACATATTTTGACAAATTGTATTATCATAGTGATACTGTCATAATTAACCCAGACATTAATTAACTGGAAAGGAACAAGGAGGGGTCCAAATATTATACGCATGTCTTGTAAAGTCTAGACAATGTAGAAAAGGTGATTATGTGTCAGTCACACCTGGGAGCAAGTCTTAGCCAGAATAGGTGTGGCCACTGCAAGGGTGCAAAATCGGAGATACATAAGCTCCTGAACAAAGGAGCCACCCCCTTTTCTCTTGCTGCTCATGCCTGACTCCTGGCTTATGGGGCTCTCATGCCCTGCGTTTGCCCACACGGCCTACAGCTGTGTGGACCCCACTCACACTGGACTGATGGACTAAAATTAGCCTGATGCTGTGCTGGACTCAGCTCCACCATGGAGTGGAAACTCTGGACACAGGATGTGCTTCTGGCTCTGCTGAAGCCCCAGCTGCACTCCTTCAGGACTGGTGTAAGGGAATGGGACTTGGAACCAAGGGATATACCTTCACACACATAAAACTCTCTCATTCTCCATGCCAGTCTTAGAAAATTCTTTTTCTCAAGATATTGTAAGAACCCATCCCTCAGCACCCAGTGGGAAAAGAGATCCCCACTTGCACTAGCAACAGAGAAAATCCTCCCCGACAATTCTCCAAAAACAATAGTACTTCAGTCATAAATATTTTCTAATTAGCTGCACGATTTATCTCAAAGTATAAAATTAATTTCCAATTATATGGACTTCTCTATATTTTGAGCATTAGTTTTAATGGCTATATTTGGAGCATATAATCTGATACTTGTGGATACTCAAGTTCCTTACATAAAGTGGAATAATGTTTGCATATAACCTATATTTGTATAAAGGCTACAGCTGATTATACCTACACATCACTTCATTTGAGTAAATTCAATCTAGTAAATTCAAATAATCTGTGATAATCTCTTTATTTAAAATCAGTTGATTAGATATCTTGACTCAATATGAGACTTAATTCCCCTTTCCATGTAAAGTTTCAGGGACAAGATATGGATAGCATTGTGGTAGGGAGGCATTCTTTTGTCTGCCTCAATTATCAACATAAAAATGTAATGATGATTAAGTTTGTCTTTCGTTAAAACCTTTTTATTGATCATGTACTATAATAGGTGCTGATGACACATTGATACATGATTCTTAGTTTCAAGATATATGGCGCATAATGAAAGAATGAGGGATGTTAATATGCCATTAAGATAGTGTGTGACAAAAGCTATGATAGTAAGAAGAGCAAGATGCTAAAAGCAAATGTATAGCAAAGAGACATGCTTTCTCCACTAGGGGTGAAATTTGATTGCTAAAGATGGTATTTCTTAAACTAAAGTCCTCAGTAAAAGAAAAGCATAAATTTTGCATGTATACATGCATGGATGGATGTGTGTGCTTATATATTTGTGGGAGTGCATGCTTATAATGTCAACACAGGTACATAGAACAATTTGTGCAATAATTCTGAGGTGTAATGGCATGAATGGAAAATTCTAGGAAATAAAATATAAAATGTATCTATATTGCATGTGGGAAAAAGATGATAGTACAGTCGGTGATAAACATGGGAATGAAGTAAAAAGGCCAAATGGGGAAGAACATTTCTTCTGAAGGTATTTGATAGGGAATTAATGTAACTGGGCCAAATTTAAGAGCATTTATTCCAGCAGTTATTGGAAAATGACACGGAAGTTGTGATAGAATTGTGAAGGATCAATGACAAGCCACAGTTTGTTTCAGCAATCAAGAGAAAGGAGAATAAGACTCTCCAGGTGGCTAGAGAAAGCCCTGCTATCGGAGACCTTCACTCCATGAGCATGTATGTACCCACAAAGTTTCTCGGGCCTTGACAGAGGAGTCACGTCTTTATGGCAAGAGGCCAAGTCCACAAGAATATGTCATTTTCCATAAAGTAGCAGCACTGTGCAAGGGTTTATTTCATACATTGAACATGTTTCACTGATAAACACGTGTATATTGCAATGGTCACAAGCATGTTTTTTTCACGTCATGTGAGCCATAGAGGAGGGTTTTAGTGTCCACAGCCCAGAAAATTCTAGAAACTCCAGATAATAATTTTCTTTTTATTTTCCCATAACTACATATGTGAACACAGCCTTCACCAAAGCCAACACTTAGGTAGCTCCCTGCCTCCACATGTCTTCTACAGCAAAATTTTATGTTCAATCATTCACCTGAGCCTCCTGAGACCATTTCCCCCCTCTCTTCCCTAGAGAACCCAAGCACTTTCAATGAGACCAGGAGGTTATTTTCATTGCTGTAGGTATCAAGGGGCTATTTTATAACTCTAAACACCATAATTTAACTCTGTTTTCTCTCTGTTAAGTATAATTTCTTTTCTAATCGAAAGCTCACCTTCCATGTATTAGGAAAAAGTTCTTGTGTTAACAAAGACTTGAGAATTGTATAAACTCAGTTAATATCTTGAAAGTTTATTAAGCAGCAGGTGGTGTTAACATAATCAAAGAAGGATTTTTGCCAGATCTTGGTCAACATTGTAATGAAACAAATGCAATAGAGAATGGCTAAACCACTCTCAAGCTGCCAAGAAATGTAATCAGATAGTGAGCTCCAAATGCAGCAAACTGAAGGAGAGGAGGTCAGCTGAAAGAGCAGTCAGATTCCACTTAAATAAGAAGGTGGATGAACATTGTGTAAAGAAAAATTTTTTGAGTCTTCAAAAGGAGAGTTTCTAAGGCACAGTGAAATGGGTCAATAGAGAGGCAGACATACAAAAGAAGAAAAGAAAAGATGAAAGTTATAAGAATAGAGGCTTGGCATAGAAATGTGATTACTGAATTGCATTTGATGCAGCATTCCAGGCTAATAGAAATGAGAAATATTATGAATTGATTGTTCTTAACCAGTACAGAATCCAGGAAATATCTTATTCCAATTAGCCGCTAAAAGTCTGCACATGGGTTTTCCAACAGAGCTTTGGTAGGAAATCATTCAGTGCATCTAAGGATTGTGATAACAATGATATAATATTTTTATTATATACTAGTGGCCTGGTGCATGAAATTCGTGCACTGAGGGGGAAGAGAGTCCCTCAGCACGGCCTGTGCCCTCTCATAGTCCAAGAGCCCTTGGGAGCAGGAAGCTGGCCTAAGCCAGAAGTTGGACATCCTTAGTGCTGCCTTGGAGGCAGGAGAGGCTCCCACCACCACCACTGCACTCGCCAGCCATGAGCAGGGCTTCTGGCTGAGCAGTGCTCTCCCTGTGGGACTGCACTGACCACCAGGGGACAGCTCCTGCATTGAGTGTCTACCCCCTGATGGTCAGTATGCATATAGCGACCGGTCGTTCCGCCATTCAGTCGATTTTCACATTAGCCTTTCATTACATAGGATAAATAGGTATCTATTCCATTAGATTGGGCATTTATTGAGGCCAGAGTAATTTTAGTAATTTTTATTTCAGAATCATTAGCATATTGTTTAGTGCTTACCAAATTGTAGTTTCTGGGTGAAGCTTTATTTAATAAAATAAATAAATAAAAATTTATGTCCTTGTTTTTATTCAAAACATGTTACTAATCACTTCCCAGGCATTGTTTCTATGCCTGAAGACAAAATAGTGAACAAATAAAAGTATATGCTCTTTTTTACCTATTGCTATATTAATATGAGGATTTTTAGAATTGCATTTATTGGGGTGACATTGGTTAACAGGATCATACAGTTTTAAGTGTACATTTTTTATGATACATGCGCTATACATTGCATTGTGTATCCATATCCCAAAGTCAAATAATCTTTTGTCACCATGTAGTTGGCCCCTTTTACCCTCCCACCCCCTTCCCTCTGGTAACCACCATACTGTTTTCTGTGTCTATAAGTTTCAGTTATAAATCCTACATATCAGTAAAATTATATGGTTCTTAGCTTTCTCTGACTAACTTATTTTGCTTAATATAATATTCTCAAGGTCCATTCATGTTGTAGCAAATGGTAGTATTTCATCTTTTCTTGTGGCTGAGTAGTATTCCATTGTACCTCATCTTCTTTATCCAATTCTCTATCGAATGGCACTTTGGTTGTCTCCATGACTTGGCCACCATCAATAATGCTGCAATAAACATAGGGGTGCTTATATCTTTGCAAATAAGTGTTTTCAACCTGAGTTTTTTAATATTTTTGTTAACGTGTGATAATTAGTGTGTTGCAATTAGGTAGAAGTTGGAGAATATGCCAAGATTTTTTCTGAGTTTTGTACTTTGCTAAATTCATTTTTTCAAAATAAATACATAAATAAATGAACACACATAAATATGTAAACGTATGTATATAACATAATAGTGTATCTGTATGCGTGTACATGTGTAAATATATGTGATTCACATTTAGACGAATACCATTGCTATGCATCGGTATGATTTAAAATGATGCAATATGTTCATATTCTTTTATTTTGCATGAAGCAATAAAATACTGAAATGGTAGAACTTGTTTAATTCTCTCTTCCTGTATACAGGGAAAAAATAAGAAGATATCATAATGATGTCACTAATGACTGGGCAACCATAAAATTCCCATATTATCAGCAACTTATACTGAGCACTTAAGGTGCTTTAAGTTTTATTTTCTGTGCTTTTGAAACTAAGAAAATTAAATAATAACCCTGCGACAAACAACCTTTTTCCAATGAAAGTTTTCAAACAAGCATCTTCAAGTTTCACAAATAAAATCTTTTTTTAATGCTTCCCACCATGGACGCACTTGCAGTCTCTTTTGTATTTCCCTACAAATTGGTATATTTTCTCTTTTTGAAAGGATCTGGTATAGTAGGATTTTGTGTAGTGTTCAGAGTAATTTGAATGCTGAGACATTGGCGATTGGGATTAATATCTTCATCCTGTCAAGTGGAATGATCAAATGGAGGAGGCTGGAACTTACAGACAATTTCTAATTGATTGCAGACATATAGACCCCCTGTTTAATGACATGACACTGGTAAAGTTTAAGGGCTATAAATTTGGAACTGATTGGAGAAAATCCTTCCCATGGTGTGGTGACCACGGGAAAAATACAATCTATCAGAAAATCAGCCAGAAAAATAGTGAAGATGCACCTTAAAATGGACTATATAATTTTATGGCCAGCACAACATGTGTAGCTATGAACGTTAAAATAATAAAGGACAAAATAAAAAGAGGTAATTAAATACTACACTTCAGCGCATTAACCATTTATCCACAGGGACAAGAGAAGGACTCCTTCTCTTTCACTGGTTCTTGTAAAACATCATCTTTAAGTTGTTATTCTTTAGGAAGAGCTATATTTAGCTATTGTTAAAACATCATTTGTGGCTTTGAGCTGAAAATGGTTCGTCAAGGTATATGAAAAGACAGGTATCTATTGCAACACTTAGCACAATGTAGGCACTCAAGCAGCCTGCTGCCTACATTTCTGTTTCTGTTCATTGCAACTTGAGGGTATAAAGTGGTCTAAAATATCATTATAATCTCTCAATTAAAAACCAGTTTCTCTGTGTGTGATTTTTTGTTGTTGTTTTTATTTCACTCCCCTGTTATATTTTTTGAACACTCAAAATCTCATACAATTTTTTTGGGGGGAGCAAAAGAGATGATACATGCTCCTGACATAAATTATGACCAATCATAGAAAGCTTTTAGAAAGTATCATTAAAAATTAAAATTTAGCCCAACAGGTGTGGCTCAGTTGGTTGAAGCATTGACCCATAAATCAGGAGGTCAGGGCACATGCCTGGATTTCGGACTTGATCCCCAGTAGGGGGCTTGCAGGAGGCAGCCTGTCAATGATTCTCTCTCATCATTGATGTTTCTCTCTCTCTCTTCCTCTCCCTTTCTCTATCTTAAATCAATAAAAACATACTTAAAATATTTTTTTAAAATTAAAATTTAAAGGAAGACCTACTAATTTATGTTTTAAAAGAAGTCCAGTTATATAAACAAAAGGGGAAAGTGTTCTGTTATGAAGTACCATAAATATAGTCCGACTAAAGGTAGTAAATGTGACCCAAATACTTGGCCTTCTATCAACCACTATTTATTCCATGTAACATTAGGATTAGGAAGATCTTATAAATTATCTACTGCAACTGTTCACACAATTCATGAGTGCAAAATAAATTAAGTTAAAATAGATAATATGTGACAGTTAAATAAATAATAGGCCAGATGGAATACACTGTATCTCTCAGGTATCACTAAATTGGCTTCAGCATGAGTTTATATTATCTTTTATAACTGACCATTACACTATTTCCATAGCAATTTATAATAGTAATTTTTCTTTATTGAATGCTACCTGTTTGTGAGGAGCTGTAACTGATCATTTATCTTCAGCTCAATTAATTGCCACAATACATTTGCATCATCAATATAATTGCCTCATTTTGTAGGTAAATGAATTGAAGCCAGAAAAAATAAGGATTCTAAGATCAGCCAGCTACTTTGTGTTACAGCTGGAAATCACTCTCAGATTACACTCAAAAGCTCATTGTGATTTCCAGTCCTCCACTCAGGTCTGCCTCACTGAGGTGGACACCCATCTCACAAAGTAGACTTTGAGGTTTTTTCAATCATTTACATCTTAATATTTATTATTCAAAGTATTTTCATTATGTGTATGTACCCACATTTAAAAACACTAAAATCTATTTTAAAAAATAAAACTGAAGTGATAAAATGTACATATATTATTTCAGAACTTTGAAAAAGTAAAACAGTATAATAGAGACATATAAAACCACAGGAGTGCATCGACATTTTCAATAGTTACATCTTGTTCAAGGCAAGTATAAATGTGCAATGTTTATGAAGTTATCCACCTTTTTGGCAATTTAGGTTAATTTAATTTTCCTGAAATAAACTTTTCTGCCATGAAAAATCCAGACATGTTTCACTAGTCATCTTAGATCCTTAAGATAAATTCCTGGAAGTGGAATTTTTAGACTCAGAGCAAACCTAGTGTAATAACTGTGTCTCTGTCTATATCAGTATCATCAATATCTATTCTGAGTCTGAGCTTATAACTGCATCAATATAATCAAACAGCACTTCAGAAAAATTGTTACAATTATGTGTCCATCAATATTATAGGACAGAGCAGTGGATATTTCCCTTTTGGCCCAATTAATTAATTAGCTTTTTTTCTGCTGTGAAATTTTAAATGTTAGTGGTTTCTGCCTTGGTATTATGCCTAGGAAAGCTCCCCTGGCCTGACTAAACTCTAGTTCTTCTATTTTGTTTGCATGAAGAAAAATGCTTTACATGGTTTCTATAACTTCTTAACAATTTAACAAATATCATAGACACATCTCGGCATAGATATAAATGATGCCTGTATACTAATGTAATAATCTATATCTTTCTAAAATACTAAGCTGATAAGAATACTTCAACTGAGTGGGATATATAGGATAAAGTTATTTTCAATGGTTTCCCCTCTCCTAATCTCTATCTTTAATTGCCATTTTAAAAAAATTATCTTTATTGTTAAAATTATGTTTTCCCCCTTTGACTCCCTCCACCCCTCACTTGCCCCCTCCTCAGGCCTGCCACACTATTGTCTGTGTCAGTGGGCTATGCATATATGCATATAAATTCTTTGGGTAATCTCTTCATGCTCCCCACTACCCCTTTCTTTCTGAGATTTGTCATTCTGTTGCATACTTCTGTGTCTCTGGATCTATTTTGTTCATCAGTATAAGCCAGTCAGAGAAAGACAAGTATCACATGATCTCACTTATATGTAGAATATAGTGAACAAAATAAACAGATGAGACTTTTTAGTTCTTTAATGGAAGAAACCATTAGAGGTTTTCCTAGACTGTAGTCCTGCCATTTATCGGCTGTGAAAAAGTGGGCAGGAATCTGTTTCACTCTGCCTCAGTCATATCATCTATAATTGAGGAATAATTAAAAAGTGTACCTTATAGAACAAAGAGAAGTGTAAGGGAAAAGAGAACAAGAAAGGAAAAAAATATATAGGGATGTGTCTTAGGGTAGAAAGTTTGGAAAATTGCCCTGTTGAATTTGCTATATAATGAAATATTGACCCAATATTTCCATGGGCTATAGAGAAATAGTCTTTTTCTAACTAATCCTATATAATAAGAGGCTAATATGCAAATCAACCAAACGGTGGCATGAGACTCAATGTAGGAGCTGCCCCCTGGTGGTCAGTACGCTTCCACAGGGGGAGCGCCCCTCAGCCAGAAGCCAGGCTCACAGCTGGCAAGCACAGCAGTGGCGGCGGGAGCCTCTCCCACCTCCGCAGCAGCGCTAAGGGTGTCCGACTGCTGGCTTAGGCCCACTCCCCACAACTCGGACATCCCCCAAAGGTTCCTGGACTGTGAGAGAGTGCAGGCCAGGCTGAGGGAACGATTGTCATGCACAGGGCCTCTAGTTCTAATATGAAAGTATACAAGTGGTAAAGATAATTAACACACTAATTATTAATGAAGGCGAATATGAGATCTAGGGATGAATTAGATAATAGTTAATGCTTGCACATTGACAAGATGTTTGATTACTGGTTTTTAAAGTAGGGACTATGTCACCCTTGGGGTATAAAAGAACATTTTAGAAATTTTATTCACATTTACATTTATAGTTGTAGTTACTTAGTTTAAAACGTAGAGTAGTAAATAAGCTTTATGAGCATTAATCATGACTTTTTAAAATGAACTTGTCATAAATTAATTTTAGAATAGAATAAAAATACATGTTAAGAATGCAGGCTTCTCAAGTGTGGAAATAGTTTATTACTTGTATTTTATATAGCCCTTATAAAATATCTTGGTAATATGTTACAAGGTGATCCTTGGGTTCTATTTTTTCTTGATCTATGATAAAGTAATTATATACCATACAGATGGAAGAAAAATCACAAGAAATGATAGGAATAATATGATTTCTTAAGGCTCAAACTATGTGTTTATATCACTATCAGTGACATACTATCCTGGGGTACACAGAACTCTATATCAGCTTAGGGAATAAAGAATGGCTTAAATTATGACTTAAGGGATCAAGTGGAAAAGAAAATAACAATTCTTTAAACAATACATTCTTTCCTACCTATGAACTAGGTAGAAAACTAGAAAAACTGTCATCTGAAATATACTCTAGAGATAACCTTTAATCATTTATCAGGATCCCATGAACTTTGAAAATGTCAAGGAACAAGTACTATAGCCTTTTCAGAATGGAATTCGGGTGCCTGTACTCATCCCAGGATGAGTTTTTAAAAAATCATTGCTTTGTTTTTTTTAAAAAAAATGCTGTTAGATTATAAAATTGGATTTTTTTTTTTTTGGATAGCTACACAATTGAAAGCTTTCCTAGCCAATGTATTAGACTTTCAATCTGTCCTGTGAAATTTAGGAAAGTATAGTGTTGTACATAATACAGCCATGAATTTTAATTAATCTGAGAAAGCAATGCTACAGTAAAAAGTAACTTTAAATTAAGTTTCAGTTATAACATGGTTGATTCAAGGAGAAAAAGAGATCCTATTTTTCTGAATATACCTTTATATAAAAAATGGCTATTTCCACATTTTATTTTCATTTCCTTTTTCAAGCATTTATAAGAAAACAAATAAAATATGAAATAGATTGTTGATACTGATTTTGTGGGTTTTTTTTTGGGGGGGTTATACTATTTTGTTTTGCTTGACTGAACTGCTGCCTTAAAAGTCATGTAAATGAATTATTATTATTATTATTAAAACTGCTTTGTGTCTTTAATTAATGACACCACTAATACTGTATCAATTCTGCCACTACAGAGTTATGTCCTAGAGTAGATTGAGTTTGAAACAATAGTCACCACATTAAGTATTTTGTGCTGTCAAGTCTTTCATACCAATAGACTAACCATTAGGGCCTACAATATCCACCATAGTTTTTAAGAGGCAGTCTGAAATTTAAAATATACTATAATTCATGTAACTGCATGATGATTATAGAGAAGACTTTTGATACGTTGACAATGAGTTTTAAGCTAATGATCTCAGGAAAATAAAATGATATGTGATTCTATAATGAGGTTCAACATTCCTGGTATCTTCACATGAATGTAGCTATGGTTTGAACATGTATGGCCCCTCCAGATTCATATGTTGAAATCTTAATACTCAATATGATGGTCTTGGGAGGTGGGGCTTTGGATTGTGCTTAGGTTATGAGAGTGGAGTCCTTGTGAGTGGGATTATAAATTTTATAAAAGAGACCCCACAGAGTTTCCTTGCCTCTTCCACCCGGTCAGGACACAGAGAAGTCAGCAGTCTATAACCCAGAACAGAGTTTTTACCAGAACCCAACCATACTGGCACCATTATCTTGGACTTCCAGTCTCTAAGACTGTGAGAAATAAATTTCAGTTCTTTATAAGCTATCTAGTCTGTGGTATTCTGTTATAGTAGCCCAAATGGATGAAGACGATGTTATTCCTAATTTGGAAGCTCACCTAAAAACAGAATCTAGTGACTACATCAAGTTTAGGCACCTGGCATTCTCAAAGTAAACAAGCTTTTTCCTCATGGGTTTTAGTTTTAGTTTTTGTTGGTGTTATTGTTGTGTGTGTGAGTTTCTTTAGGTTTTTTTTTTTTTCTTTTAAGTTAAATGTATTGGTATGACATTGGTTAATAACATCATATCATTTTCAGGTATATAAGATTATACTTCCACATGTGTGTACGTTATTGCATGCTCACTACCAAAAACCTAGTTTCCTTCATCTATCATGTATTTGACCCTCTTTACCAACTTCACCCTCCCCCTTTCTCCTCCAGTGACCACCATTCTGTGTCTGTGTCTGTGAGTTTGCTTTGTTAATGTGGCTGTTACTTTTTTTTTTTTTATATTCCACATCTGAATGAAATAATACACTTCTCCTAGGAAGATAAATAGATGGTCAACAGACATATGAAAAGATGCCCAGCATCACTAGTTATTAGAGAAATACAAGTCAAAACCACAATGAGATACCACCTCATAGTTAGAATGACTATTGTCAAAAAGAGAGAATTGTGTTGGAGAAGATGTGGAGAAAAGGGAACACTAATACACTGTTAGTGGAATATAATTTGGTGCAGCCACTATGAAAAACAGTGCAGAGGTTTCTTTAAAAATTAAGAATAAAATTACTGTACTGGCCCATGTAGCTCAGTGGTTGGAGCGTCATCCCCTGCATTGAATGGTGGAAGATTTGATTCCCTGTCAGGGCACGTACCTAGGTTGCAGGTTTGATTCCCAGTTGGGGCATGTGCATGAGACAATAGATTGATGTTTCTCTCACATATCAATGTTTTTCATTTTTACCTCAGTCTACTCCTCTACTGCATGAATATACTACAGTATATTTACCCATTCTAATGGTGTGAGTTTAGTCCCTCTTTCTTCACTTTTTCACTCTTATAACTTCCTATTATATGCCTCTATGTTTCTCTGTGATTACATAATTTATATAAACTATTACTATGGTTTAGGATATGCACATCTTTACCTGTATTGGATATTTTAGGAATATACTCTATACGAAATTCAGTGAGTACTGTAGGAAGGAGTCCTAGAGTTGATAGATAATATTTTTACATATTGAGGATACAGATGAAAGTATTATTTCTAAGAAGATACATGGAAATCTATAACCAAACTGAAGTTTTAAAAACTTCCTATAATACGTTGACATATTTTTATTTTGACTTGAAATTTATTTATTTATTCAATTATAGTTAACATGTACTATTTTAGTTTCAGGTATACAACCTAGTGATTAGACATTACTAAGTGACCACTCTAATAAACCTAGTACCCATCAAACATCATGCATAGTTCTTACAATATTATTGACTATAGCCCATATCTTGTTCTTTATGTCCCATTGACTATTCTAGAACTACCAATTTGTACTTCTTAATCCCGTCACCTTTTTCATTCATTCCCCCCAATCCTCCTCCCATTTGGCTATCATTAAAATATCCATCCATATGTTTATTGTAGCATTTTTATAACAGCCAAGTTATGGAAGCAACCTAATTGTCCATTAATAGATGAATAGATTAAAAAGTGCTGCATATATACAGAGGAATGTGATTCAGCCATAAAAAAAAATGAAATCTTGCCATTTGCAGCAACATGGGTGGACTTGGAGGATATGGTACTGAGCAAAAGTCAGACAGAGGAAGACAAATCTCATGATATTATTTATACGTGGAATCTAAATAAAAAATAAATGAACAAGCAAACATAAATAGGCTCATAGATACAGAGAATATGCTGCCTTTCAATGTAATTTTGCACAGATGTCCAGAAAACAATTTCTGATTAAAATCAAGTAACATTTACTTCCAGCAACAGTTTACGTGCTGATCCACTAATACTGTTACCTGGTAATTTGGTCACATCTAAACCGTAGTAGCAATGATTTCATTTGCATTCATTAATTTAATTTTATATGTCTTTGAGTATTAAATCTTCTAAATGTTCAAAGGAACCTTAATTAGATCTGAACAGAAATATTAAAAAATTGCAAGTGGCTAGGGAAACCTTTTAAAATATAGATTTTTCACTATGTTTTACACGTTGGTGATTGCATTTACATTTAAAAATGTTTCCTCTGCACTAACCGTTTTGGACATAATTAATTAAATGCATCTAATTTTAAAAAATCATGATGTCTCATTTTAAAAATTGAGATTACACTTCTAGACATTTAACTTGCAAATTCTCTCTCTTGAAAAATGTTATTAAAATTATATGAAAACTGTTGCACTAAGCACTTTTCCTCTGTGCATGTCATGACAAATATTAGCATTGTGTACCTTCAGCATAAATGAAGTTGACAAAGTGTCACAACTCATAAATACATAGAGTTAAAGAAGTTTGTTGAAATTTAGTCTTTCCATTCTTAAAAAATATTTTTCTTCTTCAATTAATATCATTCACATGTAAAAGTAACGTGTTAATAGTAATAGTTAACAAAAACATTGAATCAAGGTAATCATATGTATATGTATATATATTTTTAAATATATATTTTTATTGATTTCAGAGAGAAAGGGAGAGAGAGCAAGAGATAGAAACATCGATGATGAGAGGGAATCATTGAGTAGCTGCCTTCTGCAGACCCCTTATGTAGTATTGAGCCTGCAACCCAGTCATGTGCCCTGACTAGAATTGAACCTTGACCTCCTGTTTCATAGGTTGATGCTTAACCACTGAGCCACACCAGCCAGGCGATATTCATATATTTTTATTTTTTTGTTCCTAGACTAATACTGGCTTGATTACCTTCATGCTTTCATCATTTAATCAAATACAATGATGCTTATCTTTCTTTAATGTCAGTGTCTATACTAATATTTGTACAGTCAGTAAAAGGAACAATAAGATTTACCTAACTTTCATTCAAACTCTCTTAAGGAATTCAAAATATTGACTTGAAAAAAAATTGCCTCATCTTGAATTTAAAAAGTTGGGTTTTTTCCCCCCTAATGTTACCAATGGAGAATGCATTATAGGTTCTTACATTATTACCAGGTACATTTCAAACACAATCTTGAAGCATGTGACTATTACCCAATGGCAGACAGAGTAATAGTCCCCAATGGTGTCTACAAGTAATGGTCCCCAAAGGGGCTTAGGTGTCTTGAAGCTCTGGAATATATGAATGGTTTAAGTTATATGACAACGGGAAATGACATACGATGTAGATGGAATTAGAGTTGCTAATCAGTTGACCTAAAATGGGGAGATTATCCTGGATTATTCGAGTGGGAGCAGGTGTAATCTCACTGCATTGTAACAGTAGAAGAGTTAGGTGAAGGAGGGAGGACCAGAGCGGTTGCCAGGTGAGCAGGAAATGCCCAACCCTTCTGGTTCTGAACACACAGGAAGAAGACGGGCCATGAGCCAAGGAACGAGGGCAGCCTCAAGAAGTAGAAAAAGGCAAGGAAATGGATTCTCTCCTGGACCCCCAGAGGAAACATGGACCTGTCCATACTATGCTTTCAACCCACCGAGATGCATTATTATCTTCTAACCTCCTAAACTTAAGATAATACATTTTTATAGTTTGAGCCACAAATTTTGTGATAATTTTACAGGAGCAATAGGAAACTAACACGTGCCCCAGAGGGCATTTAAGGTTTCTCATGCATGGCAGTTATAGTATTTCAAGGAATAGAATGTCAATCTGAAATATTTCACATTATGGAACATATGTGTGTCCGGGAATTTATCTCGTGTTCAGTGGATATTTATAGACATAATATATATTTTACTCAAAAACTTGAATTACCAAACAACCGCATAAATCAGCACATTTATTCTGGGTAAATTTGTCTTCTGTTCTTAACACTTCACTGTTATCACTTCTTGTAGGTGAACAGAATGATCTTGCTTATCTGATATTCTCCAGTTCTTTTTATACCACTGTGATATAACTCCCCTTAAATGACTTCCCACCATTTAGCTTTAAACATTGCTATGTTTGCCTTGTTTCAGATTGTAAATCTTCTATGTCATTGTCTCAAGGATTAATTTTTTGGTACTAATCAATGTGATGAAATAATAAAGGCCAATCCTTTGCGTCATGGGCAGACAAGGACACGTTCTTAACTCAGTTGTATGACTTCAGTGCTTGGGGATTCAAATAATCTCTCCATGTCTAAGTTATTCAGGTTCAGCCACCACTGGTTCCTGTATGAACAGCTCGTTCCTGAAGAGTGAAGTTTCTATTCCTTACTTTGATCTGAAGATCCTGGCACCTTGCAGCCGGTCAGGCGCGTTTCTCAGTGCGCACATCCAATAACACTGTACCAAGCGGTGATGGGTGTGTTTCCAAGGAGAGGAAATGCAAGCCAAAGATCTTTCAGGAAAAAGGGAACCACCTTCCAATCAAAAAAGTGTAATCCTGGCACAATGTCACTTTAAAAGGAACAAACGGAAGTTTAGAATAAGATTAAACGGACAATTTCTTTAAATAATGGAAGTCGTGTGCTGGTGCTTCCATGGCTTTAACAACATCATCTAGCTTCTGAACCAGGAGCATCTCATTACATTTGTTGGGGGAAAAGCCACGTGAGTCCAGGATGGTGGGCTGGAATCCACTCAGCAGGCCTGTGCTGCTCAAACATTACATATTCCCAAGAAAGGGCCATCATCAGAATGGGCCCTTGGCTGGCTCCTGGGAAAACAATAACCTCTGAGCTCTTTGGATTTTGTGCTTTTAATATTATTATTTATTTGTTTGTTTGTTTGTTTGTTTTTTTTTGTTTTTAAATGCCTGAGTCCTGGGAAGTGCCCTACCAACTTGACCAGATAAGTTTATAATGATGTGTGATGCATGGGGAATGCCTTGTGTGTATGTGTGTGTGTGTGTGTGTGTGTGTGTGTGCGTGTGTGGTTTGGAGTAAGGGCTGGCTGCAGTCTGAGAAGCTGGAATCAATTACAAGGCAATATTTCACACATGTTATCACACATAGTTCCTGGGAGAATGAAATGCATGCCAAAGGACTCCCAGGTTGCGGACACCTGATAGCTTGCCGCTAGTTTCTGTAGACTTTACCCCATGCACCTTTCACATTACTGATTTTAAACTGTGTCCTTTTGTTGTAATAAACTATATAACAGCATTTTTAAGACTGGTAAGTCCTTCTACCAAATTATCAAGCCTGAGGGGTGATCTTTAGGGATACCACCATAGATGAGGGAAAGGATATTATAGTATAATAACATTTATTTTTAATTTTCTTACAGATAAACGGTATCTTGCTTAATGAAAGTCCTAGGTCCCAGTTACAGTTTCCATGAAAACTTTAATACCATTCAGTCAATTAAAATAAACAGGAAAAAAAGTGCAGGGCAGTGATTTCCCCTAGTTCTGTGTGTTATATGAAGAGCAAAGATAATCACAATTACTCAAAAATAAAAGCATTATGGAAATGAGAGCAACAGGGACAGTCTGCCCCATATGCCATAAAATTTGATATTGATTTTTTTCTGTTGCCCATAGGAGCACCTCTTTAATCATATAATACACGTAAATGGAAGCCAGAGTCTTATGTACGTAATTTCAACTTACAGTAAACTGTATAGAAGTATCTTTAAAGATGTCACAGATATGGAATATGTATCGATTCTCAAGATCCATTTGAATTTCCTTTTAGCGTGCATCCATATACAAAGGAGGCTGAAAAGCGAAAAGTTCTGTTTCTTAGATACCCCTGCAGCTGGTTTTTGCAAATGTGCTTTAGGTGGGTCCTACAGATACACTCACATGAAATGAATTCAGACCTGAATGAAGGGAACAGGTAGGTGGAACCTGAAGAGTCCCTCGTGCTGACCCAGATCAGGACCAAGACAGTGCTCTTGCATCATCACTGCCTTCTCATTCTGAGATGCTTGTTTCTGCGATGAGCCTGTGGTCAGAGCAGAGGCCATCCAGTTTGGAAGGTGAAACCATTCCCGGAAGTGTGGCCCAAACCGTCTGTAACATACTTTCAATGATTGTGTATCCTCTTAATATTTGGTAATAAATCTCTTTGGGTTTAAAGTTGCCAGAAATTTTCCAATTGCCTGAAAGCAAAACGTAAATTTAAGGAATTTGATAACTGAAGGAAATAACTCACTTTTAATTTATACTATTCGACAGATTTACTTGAAAAATGTTGAAAAAAGGAAAACAACAGAACATCAGCATTTCACTGAATTTTCATTCCACTGTTTCCTTCTTCAACAGAAACACAACCAATTGCAGTGTCAATTTGCCTAATGCATGCCCAGCCTTCCAGATGAGCTCTACTCACATGAAAGGCACAGTCAAATCCTGATGCACAGCTTTGTTCCCAGAGACCCTTTATGTTTAGTTCAATGATGCAGGAAACTCAAGATAAAATGAGATTATTAACTGGATAGAGATAGCTCTCTGTTAAAACCATAAAACGGTTATGCCAACAGGAGAGTCGCTTTTATGTACCACCTCAAACCATTTATTTCTTCACCTCTGTCAGGATCTCTGGAGAGTATCAACATCGATACCTAGCGGATCCATCCCATTTTCTGCAGCCGACAACAAAGAAACAGCTGGGAACACACACTGAATCATAGGCCAGCGTCTCCTGCCGTTTGCTATAACTCCTCCATGCCTTAGGCACTTCTCACCTAGTCTTCTGAGGGAAGGACAACAATAACTCATAATTTTGCTTCAGGTATCTCAAAGAAGTTAAGGGTTTGTAAGGCGTCAAAGACAACTCAAATAGTTTAAGAATCTAATTCTCCAATCAATTACTTTACTACTGGCAAAGTAATTTACATGTCTATGCCTGTAACCTATAAATAAAGCTGAAGAGTCACTAAAATGAAAGCATTTTGTCTTTGAGAAAATGTTTTACAAAATAGGCACAAGCGAGGCCTCAAGGGTCTTGCCCACTTTTAACACGTTTTATAATCTTGTTGCAAATGGATGATGTTTATTTATATGCTGTCATTCACTTATGCCAGATAATTATCAAAATTCTAATCTGAAAACAATAAGCATAAGGCTAAAATGCACATTTCTATACACATGATCTATATAGTGCATTGTGTGCCTACCATCCAAAGTCAATTCATGTCTCATCATACATTTGACCCCCTTTACCCTTTACTCCTCCCCACACTTCAATCTGGCAAACACTATACTGATGTCTGTGTCTCTGAGTTTGTTTCTCTTATTTGTTCATTTGTTAATTTCACATTTATATCCCACATATGATTCTCAATGTTTTTCTAACTGATTTATTTCACTTAGTGTGATATTCTCAAGATCCAGCTATGTTGTCACAAATGGCAGAATTTTATTTTTTCTTAAATACTGAGTAATATCATTTCATTGTACATAGGGTTTCCCAAAAATGTATACACACACTTTGAATAATTATAAAGACAGTGCTTATTAAAATACATTTCATTTTCAAAATTGAGCTGTGAGCTGTTAAAGTGTGTATACATTTTTGGTGACACCCTTTATATGTACCAGGCCAAGGATCTGATTTCTCTCTCCCATAGTTCAGTGTGTTGGGGGGTTTTCATGATATTTTTTACTTGTAGTTTATCAAAGAAAGTTGATGTTTACTTCTATAAGCCATTTATCCAGTGTAGCAAAAGAGTATCAGCAATTTTTTTCCCTAAATTGACTTATTGACTCAATATTAATTGTGTTCATTATGCATGAGGCACGGTTCTAAATACTTTAGATAGAAAAAAATACCTTTCATCATGGAGCTTATATTCTACTGGGAATATACAAATAATAAAATAAAATATGCATTACATTAAAAGGTGATGCATGCTACAAAGGAAAATAAAGCAGGGAAAGGAGATGGGACCCCAACCACCTAAAGGACTTTAAATTGTAAATACGTTGCTCAGATGGAGATATTTGATCAGTCTTGAATGAGACAAGGAATACAACTACTCAAACTACTGCCCAAGGGGAAGTGAGGGAGACAGTGGGCTCAGTGGAGCAGGGGACATGTTCAGAGTGGGAAAAATCTCAGGTGGGAGAAGTATTTCAGGC
The DNA here is from genome assembly GCF_027574615.1 of Eptesicus fuscus. Classification (NCBI taxonomy): domain Eukaryota; kingdom Metazoa; phylum Chordata; class Mammalia; order Chiroptera; family Vespertilionidae; genus Eptesicus; species Eptesicus fuscus. Next base: position 98,089,959 of record NC_072474.1, read on the forward strand.
CTTGAAGTTATTACAGCTCCCCATTGCCATGAGAGACTTTAGTGCAGAGGGGTGATATGGAATGGAATGATCCTGACACTGTACAAAAGGGCAGAGGCTAGACACAGGGAAACCCTTGAGGAGGCCATAGGACTAATCAATGCTGGAGACAACATTGTCTTTTGATCATAATGTTTGTTATGCATGGAACTAGGATAATATGGAGGGAGACTGGATGCATTTTGTTAAAGATATTTTGTAATTGATTTCAGAAGGAAGGGAGAGGGAAAGAGAGATAGAAAGTCAATGATGAGAGAGAATCATTGATTGGCTACCTTCTGCAAGCCCCACACTGGGAATCGAGCCCAAAAGCCGGACATGTGCCCTGACCGGGAATCAAACCGTGACCTCCTGGTTCATAGGTCAACACTTAACCACTGAGCCATGCCAGCCAAGCCTGGATGCATTTTTTCAGTAAAGGCGACAAGATTTGTTAAAATATTTGATAATAGGTGTGAGAAAAAGAATCAAGATCAATTCAAAGATGACCTCATTATCATTGGAGAATATGGTAGTTCGTTTTCAGTCCTACAGGGGGATTGTATTTAGGATAAAACTTCAGAGGTTAGTGTGACGATGTGAAACTGGGAGGAGTAATTATTTCTTTTGTGTGTGTAGGAGAAATTAGAGCATGTTTTATGCTGATGTAAGGATTCAGTAAGAAGCGGGAGGGTGATGGACCAAGAAACAACCCTGGGGAGGAAAGTACATTTGGGACACAATGTAAAAGTGTGGGTTTGGGCTCTAAGGAGAGCATAGAGACAGAGAAGAGAGTGTGTTTTCATCCTAATTCCTCTTTCAGTGGCATTTTTCTTGAAACACCAAGAAAATAACAAGATATTACAATAATGTCTTCTAATGTTTTTAGTAAAATTTATGTATTTTGAAATGAGCAGATATTAAATATGAGTGCTGTAGGTTTTGACAAATGCATACATACATGTACAGTGCACTTTTATTAAACTAGAGACTTAGTTCCCTTTGTCTCAATGCCCAGTCTCACCAAATTCTAAGAAGCAATCACTGTTCTGCTTTCTTTTTCACCGTTGAACAGCTTTGTTAGTTTTAAACTTCAAATGGACAGAACATAAACTCTTTATGTAAATACAATAGGAACTCTTCTGCTTGTAGCTTCTTCTTTACAGCTTACACACTGGGATTTATACAGGTTATTTCAAGAATCATGAACTTGTCCCTTTTAATCTAGAATAGTACACTATATGGATTAACACAATATCTGTACCTGATGGTGAACATTTTGGCTGTCTTCTGGTTTGTGGCACTTATGAATGAATTTCCTAGGGACATTCTCGTAAAAAGTTGTTATACTGGCATATGATTTCATTTCTCCTGGATAAACAGCAGTAGAAATTCTGGGTTATTACAAGGTATATTTTTAACTTTATAAGAAATTACCATATTGTTTTTTTAATGATTATCTATTTTACACGCTATCTGACAATGTAGGAGATCTGTAGTTGTTATGCATCTTCACCAACACAAGATGTGCCCTGTCCTCTTATTATGGGTTCGCTTGCATTTCCCTGATGATATTAAAAAAAAATTTATATGCTTATTTACCTATTTGTCATTTTTCCTCTGTGAAGTCTTTCTCTGGATTTTCAAAAATTTAATTAATTAATTAATTAATTAATTTGTTTGTTTGTTTATTTATTTTTATTGTGGTTTTTGCTCATTCCTTGGTTTGTCTTTTTAGTTTGGAGTTTTCATTCTGGGATTCAGATATATGTATTGTAAGCATTTCTCCCATTCTGTCACTTGCTTGTTCATTTTTTAAATATGGTGTCTTTCAAAAAAGCAGATATTTTCATTTTAATCAAGTATGACTTTGCTTCTTTAAAATGATAAAGTATTCCTCCATGACTATGACTGAGAATGGAGGGAGGAATGTCACTGGAGTTGTTTTGCATGGGTGGTGCTGGAGCGGGAGTCACCTCCAGCTATCAAATCATCCTCAGAGCAATCTGGCAGTGGATGCATTGTGGGTATTTGCAACAGTGTAGGAGAACCACAACAGAGCATGTGGAGTAATATAATGCTCCAGTGGAATTTCTGAAAACCCAAAGATCATCAACACTCCTTTCTTATCCATAGTGCCAAGAGTCAGAGGTGTCCCGACCATAAGTGCCCAGTTATTTCTCTCCCTCATCCTCAGATGCTGTTCCTTTTGCCTGGACTCTTCTGAATCTCCTTTTCAGTGAAACCATGCATCAACTCAAACAACATTTACTCCAGAAACCTTCTCCTTGGCCTGTCCCACTCACAACATTCTACCATTTTGTCCTCTTTCAACACTTGGTACTTTGATACTCCTTGTCATCTTTTTAAAATTAATGTCTCTATTCCCTTTATACGGTGTTTCAGGATTATGTTAGATTTGTTTTCCTCTGTGTTCTCAAACCAAATCAGCATTATCCTTTCAATCTTTTCAGTTTTATTTTTTTTAAATCAACTCTTCTGAAACTGTTTGCACACATATATTGTAGAGATACTTTATTTTAATTGAAATATAATATAGGCTGTAATATTATTTCAATAATTAAAAGAGTCCAGAAACATAAAAAGGCCATAATAGCACAGGCAAGTAATTTATTTCTGAATATTAGTAATCTAACATGAAAATGGGGGAAATATTTATTTTTCAGATATATTTATGATTTTTTTAAATTATGCTAAAATACAAACATATGAAAAGCTTTGTGAAATGCCCTACAATAGATTTAATTTTTCTGAGATCGTTAACTTTATGTTATGCAAAGAGAAGCAGAAACACAAACACTCATAATCTCATACTCACACACACACACATTTTATATAGTACTTTCTTCTCTGAGTCCACAAAGCAGTATTGGCTGAGTTAACTCAAACTGAGGCCATTCAAAATAGAATCATTTTATTTAGCAAAGGGTACAGTGAAAAATATATTATCCCAAAGTTTTATTTCCCATGAAAGCTGGAAGATGACAATTGATACAAAATTGTCATCGAAAAGAAAGAATCTGCAGAAAAAGATAATCTGCTACTTCTACTTAAAAAGCTACCAAGCTCTTTATCTGTCACATAAAGATCTCAGATGTCATCTCTCAGACTCACACAATAAACAAACAAAATAATGTAATTACAATCTTTAAAAAAAGCTAAACAAATTGAACATCAACTTTTTGGGGTCCATCCTAGAATTGAGGTCCCAGGGCAAACTACTGACATGCAAACTGGAGAGAAGGCACACACAGAGAATCAAAGCTTGTGGGAAGGGAAGCCCAGAAGGAGAAGCCTACAGCTCAAGCCGATATCAGTAGGAATACTTTAAATTGTAAGTGATAAATTGCTGGAGGCATGGAGTAGGCTAGCTGGTGACTTAAAAACTTCATGGGCCCAGTCTCAGGGAGGCCCCACACTTTCATAAGTTTATCACCAGGAGGACAACCAAGTTTTCACTTTGAAGATCTGAGAAAATTATTTTAGTTTCAGCAAAAAAAGAAAAAAAAATGTTGCCATTTTGAACTAGGATAATGGTCTCTGTTCTCCTTGGCAAGACCTGACCTTAAAGGAAACTCTTTTACAAGAGCCTCACCAACTGGGAATTTACCAAAGCCTAACCAAACTGTGGGAAGAGAAAAATCCAACCTCAGGTTTTCATGTAGAGGAAGGGAAATACTCAACTCAGGCTCAATGAAAGACTTTGGCCTAATCATAGAACTTGCATAACGCTTCTCCTTTCCTAACACCTCAGCCCTATAACAATGGGATCCTATATAACAACAGGGAATTACAGATTTAAAAAATAATGAAACTAAAACAGACTCCTATTTGAGGAGTCTCTAGGAAAAAAAAAAGATATAAACAAAAATAGTAAAGGAGATTTTAGCCCCTGACATGTATAGGTAAAACAAACAGTAAACACAGATTAACTCCTGGCCAGTTAAACAGTATCTCACACAAAAGACATATATACCTCTTCTTTTACTGGATACATCATGTCTGGATTCGCAACAGCAACAAAAAAACAAGTCATGCTGAAAGAAAAAAAATTCTGGTATTAGGAAACAAAGCAAATACCAGAACCAGATACAGATTTGGCAAGAATTTTTGAAATTATCAGAATAGGAATTTAAAGTGACTATGTTTCATATGCTAAGGGCCCTAATAAAAAAGTGGACACAAATTGAGAACAAATGAGTAAAGTAACAAAGGAGATTAAAACTAAGAATGAATCAAAATGGTATGCTAGAAATAAAATGCTCTGTAACAGAAAATAAGAATGCCTATAATAGGACCAGTAAATGGGACATGACCAAAGAAATAACCAATGGGCTTGAAAATATATCAATAGAGATTTCCCGAACTGAAATGCAAAGGCAAAAAAAAGCTAAAAAATATGGGAATGAATATTCAAGAAACTTGGGAAAATCATAAGATGTAACATGTCTGTTAAAGGACATAATCCAATACATACAAAGAACTCTGAAAATTCAATAATAAGAAAACAAACAACCCAAATAAAAAGATGAAAAAACATGAATAGACACATCATCTAAGAAACTATACAGATAGAAAATAAGCAAATGACAAGATGCTCATCATATGTGATTAGGTAATTGCAAATTAAAATGACAGTGTGATACCACTACATATCTTTTGGCCTGGCTTAAAAATAAAAAAAAAAAAAAACTGAAAGTACCAATTGCTGGTGAATTTGCAGAGCAATGAAAATACTTATTCATTGTTGGTGGTAATAAAATTTGGTAAAATTTTATACAGCTAAAAATAGATGAACTAACTATAAGATTAGCAGTCACTGTCTTTGATATTTACCCAAATGAGTTGAAAATTTATGTCCTCACAAAAAGCTGCTCATGAGTGTTTATAAAAGTTTTATTGTTAATTGACAAAAATTGAAAGCAATGATGATGTCCTTCAATAGCTGAATGAATAAACAGATCTCTATATATAAAAGCCTATGTGACTGAAAGACCAAACAACTAGTCGCCTGGTCGCTATGATGAACACTGACCACCAGGGGGCAGACACTCAATGCAGGAGCTGCCCCCTGGTGGTCAGTGCATCACCACAGCCAACCTCCCATGGCAGGCCAACATCCTGCGGTTCCTCCCCGTGGCTGGCCAGCCCCCTTCCCCCCCAGATCAGCCCCAATTGCTGGCCAGGCTGAGGGAACCCACCCATGCATGAATTTGTGCACCAGGCCTCTAGTATTTATATAATGCACTATTATTCAGCAACAAAGTGTCATGAGTTAGCAAGCTACCAGAAGACATGGTGGACGCTTGAATGCTTATTGCTAAGAGAATGAAGCCTATCTGAAAGCCTACATACTGTATGATTAAAACTATAAAACATTCAGGAAAAGGCAAAACTACAAAGACAGTAAAAGTATCAGTGGATACCAGGTATAGTATAGGGGATTTTTAGGGCTGTGAAAAAGTCCCTTAAAAAAAAAAAAAAAAAAAGCATTGGAAAATCATGCTGAACTCTGGGGAAAATACATCTGATAAAAGGAATTGTCTTCTTAGCACTTCCCAAAATATTTTTATGTGGAAGGATACTAATTCTCAGAGCAAATGTCATGAGACTAGAAAGAGCTTCTACATTAATATGCAAAGTATTTGCTTAATTATACCACTATACATTAACCTACTTCAACAAGAAAATAATTGATATATCATAATTCATATTTCGATTGTCTGGAAACTGCATAGCTAAAATGTTTTCCTTTGAAATCTTCACTTACAAGTGCTTAATATTTAAAGATATTTTTAAAAAGTTGTCTTTCTCACAAGTTTTTTCTCCAATATGCATGTAATTTGTCCATACAACTATAATTATTGTCTTTGTGAAATCAGGCCTCTTTTATGAGAAACCCAAAGTAATCAATGCTCACACATCCCGAATGTCTTGTTCTTTTATTAACTATGGTTTTAAAGTAAAAAGTGTGGCGAGCTAGCACCACTCACCAAATATGCACTTCTTTTTTTAATATTATATTTCAATAACACTTATGGGGCAGAAAGTTTCATTACATTTCTTTCCCAATTATAAGTGTATGTTTTTTTTCACATTTAGTGGAACATGCTGAAATTATTAAAAATTGTGATGCTTAGTCAGCCTGTCTTTAATCATGTGTGAAGACTGCCACGGGGGAATGAACAGATTACTTAATTACACTTGTTTTATGTAAACCACTTTTATGAATGACTTTTAATTCCTGAAAATAATAAAATTTGTATGTATTTGCAAAAAATATTGCATACTAAATTAACTTATAATGGCCTTGTCAGATCCTAGACCATTGGAAATATTTTACAAAGGTTTAATGGGCATGAGCTCATGACAGGTCACTAATGGAGGCTATTTAATGTACATCTAAGGAAGCTGTTTTTTTTACATTTCATATAGATCTATACCCCAAAATAGATACTTTCCCCTTGATTAATCATGTATAGTGAATACAACTAAATGAAATTGATAAAAATGGTCATACTCTCAATTAATATTATCTGTAAGTAAATATATAAATCAATGTGTTTCAGAATTCTTTATTATTTTGTGAGGAAAATATCATTAAAAGACCTTCTTCGTTCTCAAGCTGCCCTTCTCCATAGTTTATAAACTGGTTATTTTTAGAGGCAATTAATTTGTTAAATACCAATGTCTTACTTGGTAAGTTTCAATATACAAGCAATATAGTTGCTATTTGGAGGAGTGTTTTAGCTTAATTTTTAATCATTAACTCTGAGTGTTATATACTAGTTAGTTTGACTCTTAAATTTGACATAAGATATCAATGACTGTTATGTCAGAAATTTCCTTCTTTTACATTGGAAATATAGCACAGCTCTTGTTAGTCTGTCATGTAGAGTCAAAGTAAGTTTAAGAGTCTTCTCTAAGTAATTGTTCCTGCCCAGCCAGTGTTGCTCAGTGGTTAAGCATCTACCTATGAACCAGGAGGTCAAAAACAATAATTGAGTACTAAATGAGATTAAATTCATTAGATAACTACTTAGGTGCTGTTTTACACAAACTGAATAAGTGTATGGTAAGTAGCTAATTAAGCCCTATATGATTTCTTAATATGTTGCTGAATTTTAAATTCAGGATTGATTATTCAAGATATAAATTAAATTATTATTATGTTCTTGGAAAACATTTCAGAATGGTGCTGTTTAGGTATTTTAGAGTAAATACTTCTACAACAGAGAGTTTGCCTCTTAATTACAGTTCGTACTTGGCCACTTCTCTAATCAAAAATTATATGTATTGTAGGTATGCACACATTGAATGATTCATAAGGTAGGCATAGAAAACAGGCTTCATATAAGATTATAAAATGATATATATTCTCCCACTCATATTTTTCTCCTCACATTTCTTTTTTGAATAAGGTTTTGAATATGAGATATACTGTGAATATCAGTAATTTCAAGGTTTTTTTTTTCATTTTTAAATTAAATAAGAGCTACAAAGTGACTATGATACGATTCTTGAGCTATCTGAACTTTAAAGCGCCTGTAAGATCATCAAGTAACGCAACCAAAGGTCAAGATAGAATTGAGTTGTTTTTCTTTGACAAAATCATAATAAACTTTCTTTGGGCAAGTATTTATTTTCAAACTTTGTCTCTTTAATTTGGCATGTCATTTAATTTCACTCTGCCCCTTTAAGATTCATCTTTGTGTAACAAAGTGGTAGAAGCCCAGAAATTAACAGAAAAAAAAAAAAAGTAGCACTTCCAAAAAAAAAATTCTAGAAAAACTGTCAAATACTCTTTGAAGTGAAATGGCAACAAATGTTCTAAATCTGAGGCACAAGGGGTAAAACAAATAAGGCTCTCACTAGTGTAAACATGTTTGCAGTGACTAAGAACAAAAGTCCTTATTTAGCTTTAAAATCTCAGACAATGTCAACAAAGGCCTGTTCTTAAATTCTTGCACATAAATTAGATTAGTGTATTATCATAATCTAAATACCCTTGGAGTCATCACCAGAAAGACATGTTTGTGTCTCAGAAAAGTAGAAGGAACTTTAGAAATGGAAGAAAATTAGGTGTGTTTTTTTTTTTTTCAAAGTTTGAAATCAAAAGCTCATCTTACATTTTATTTTCTCTGACACCCAAGATTTCTTCATCCCATTCTCTTCAATTACAAAATAGATAGAAAAATATGAAATTAAGAGTCCTTTGATTTTATGGGAGAAAACTCTGGTATACAGGCCACCTGGTAACTTCAAATTCATCAATTTTTTTTAAATACCCTTCTTGTGCTCTATTTAATAAACCCTCTAGCCTTGGTCAGCTATGTGGGATATGGAAAAATAGGAGAAATGCTTTCCAAAATCCAGGCTCCTGTATTAGCTTCTCATTTAAAGTAGGTTGTTTTTTATCTACATATGTCCACATTGAGTAAGCTGTTTTTGAAATGAGTTTCACAGTAACAGCAACTGCCCCCCCCCCCACAACTATAGTTTTATTGAATGCAAAGAAAATCACTTTTATAAGGAAAATTGTCTCTTTCTAACCACAAAACTTGGTCTATTATAGTATTTTTAAAAAATATATTTTATTGATTTTTTACAGAGAGGAAGAGAGAGGGAAAGAGAGTTAGAAACATCAATGAGAGAGAAACATCGATCAGCTGCCTCTTGCATACCTCCAACTGGGGATGTGCCCGCAACCAAGGTACATGCCCTTGACTGGAATCGAATATGGGACCCTTCAGTCTGCAGGCCGACGCTCTATCCACTGAGCCAAACCTGTCAGGGCTATCATAATATATTTTTTATTGTATCCCTTGCATGAGCTTTACTCAAGTACCTCAACTCCTGTGGATGTGAAAACTGAAATACAGCCCGGCCAATGTGCTCAGTGGTTGAGCGTCAACCTATGAATCAGGAGGTCACAGTTCGATTCCTGGTCTTGGCACATGCCCAGGTTGCAGACTGGATCCCCAGTGTGAGTCCTGTAAGAGGCAGCTGACCAATGATTCTCATCATTGATGTTTCTATCTCTCTCTTCCTCTCCCTTCCTCTCTGAAATAAATAAAAATATGTTTTTTAGAAAGTAAAATACGCATCATGGAATGTGGAATTCAGCTCAAAAAGTACATACTGTATTTATGCCAAAACAAAAGGAGAGAGTAGAAAGAAAACAAACAAAAACAAAAGCCTTCTGGTTTGTGTCACCTCGTAGTGACATTTACCAATGTTCCAATTCCTTCAAAAAGTTAGGCCATTTTACTCAGCGGCATATAACAAAGCATAAGATTTAATGCTCTCAAGAATGCTGAGAATATTAATTACAAATAACGTGCTTTAATCCTTCTAATAAGAAGTTGCTTTACAACATCTACAAATCTGAACTCACACTCCAAGTTCCCATCTCAGGCCTGACAGGCACTGTAGTGTATTTGGCAAGTAACTTTAGCATTCTGTTCTCATTTCCCTGCTTATAAAGTGAGATTATTAAACATTGCCTTGAGTGTTGTGAGAATTAATTATTTAATGTTTATAAAGTTCCTTCCAGCTCAAAAGTAGAAAAGGCACAGAAGTATTTCTTATACTCACAATGGATGTTCTCATAAATGCAAGTCACAGAGGAAGTGTTATTACTAACTATAATCAGAATATAAAAGTCAGAATTAGAAATGGAGTTAAGGATTAGCTGATATAATGCATAATGTATATTTTAATTATTTGTTACTGGAGTAGTTTCCATGGTATGTAATTTTTATCTCCAGCTGTAATCAATAACACAAGTTCAAGGGATAGGACTAGATGGTGTCACATGAAAACAGTGAGTACAGTTGACCCTTGAATAATGAAGAGATAGGGGTGCCCACTCCCATGAGAATTCAGAGATTCCAGTATAACTTTTGACTCCCCAAAAACTTAACTATTAATAGCCTCATGTTGACCTGCAGACTTACCATTAAAATTAACAGTTGATTAATACAGATTTTGCATGTTATATGAATTATATACTATGTTAATCCTATCTAATAAAAGAGTAATATGCAAGTTAACCATCACTCTGCTACAACCACAAGCCATGCCCACGAGCCAATCAGGAGCGAGTATGCAAATTAACCCAACCAAGATGGCTGTGGCCACAGAGAGAGCAGGAGGCTTGGGTTTCTCCATCAATGGAGGAAGCCAAGCTTTCTGCACACCCTGGCAGGCCCAGGCCTCCACTCAAGGCTACAAAGTTTCAATTACAGAAGATAAATAAATCCCAACAGAAATGGCTGCAGCCACGCAGCAAGCAGGAGTCTTGGCTCCACTCAAGGCTACAAAGTTTCAATTATAGAAGATAAATAAATCCCAGATCCCAGGGCCTCTGCTTGGGTCGCTGGGGGGGGGGGGGGGGGGGGGGGCGTGGCCGGCCTGCAAACCACCACAGGCCCCTCGCCCAGGCCACCTCATGCCCCAAGGAAACCTCCACCCTGGTCCAGAACACCCATTCAGGGCAAACCAGCTGGCCCCCACCCGTGCACCAGGCCTGTATCCTAGCTAATAAAAGAGTAATATGCAAATTGACCACCACTCCAACACACAAGATGGCTGCCCTTATATGGTCAAAGATCCTGCTCCCATGTGGACACAAGATGGCCACCACAAGATGGCCAGCAGGAGAGGGCAGTTGGGAGGGACCAGGCCTGCAAGGGAGGGTAGTTGGGGGCGAGCAAGCCTGCAGGGGAGGGCAGTTAGGGGTGACCAGGCTGGCAGGGGAGGGCAGTTAGGCATCAATCAGGTTGTCAAGTGAGTGGTTAAGGGGTGATCAAGCTGGCAGGCAGAAGTGGTTAGGGGCAATCAGGAAGGCAGGCAGGCAAGCAATTGGGAGCCACCAGTCCTGGATTGTGAAACAGATGTCCGACTGCCCGTTTAAGCCCGATCCTACCAGGACTGGGCCTAAACAGGCAGTCGGACATCCCTTGAGGGGTCCCATATTGGAGAGGGTGCAGGCTGGGCTGAGGGACACACACCCCCCGTGCATGAATTTCATGCACTGGGCCTCTAGTACAATATAATTAGCTAGAGGAAGGAAAATGTTAAGAAGAAAATAAGGAATTGAAAAGAAATGTTTAATACTGTACATATTTACTAAGGAACTAGGGGGCCAATGCACGAATTCATGCACCTTGAAAGGAACTGTGGGCCACGAGGCTGTGTTGGGCACAGGGGCAGGTCTTAGTCCATCCTCCGCGCCTCCGCCTGACCCCTCCCGCTGTAGTCCCCAACCCCCTGTCTGCCGGAAGCCCCGCTCCCGCTGCCACTGCCGCTCCCATGCACTGACAGTGCCAGACACGCTCGCACCTGCTGATGGCGCGGAGTGATTGGGGCCAGTACCAGCAGCGGGTGCGAGTAGGGCTGGCACCAGCCCCAATCGCCCCTCAGGAGCAGGTGGAGAAGCACTCAGGGTCACTCACACTGATGGTGCTGAGTGATCGAGACCAATGCCAGGCACCAAGAGTGGGTGCAAGCAGTGGCTCCAGTGCCGGCTGTGGGTGCGAGTGCTGGGCAGGCCAACAGTGCGTGGGAGCAAAAAATTTTTTATTAGCCACCAGAGGCTTGCCTCAATGACAGCAACCAATGCCTGCCTTGGTCTGGCACCCCCACTCACCTGCTCCACCATTCTGTGGTGGTCAGCGCATGTCATAGTGACTGGTTATTTGGTTGTTCTGCTGTTTGGTCTATTTGTGTTTTAGGGCTTTATATATGTAGACTAGAGGCCTGTGGGGTCCCTAGGCCTGGCCGGTGATCAGGGCCGATCGAGGCCTTCCTTTTGTGCCGCACCCTGGTGGTCAGCGCACAAAATAGAGCGCGATCAAACTCCTGGTCTCCAGGTCGAACTCCCGAGGGAACACTTTGCATATTAGCCTTTTATATAGAGAGATATTCATGTATAAGTGGAGCTGTGAAGTTCAAACCTGTGTTTTTCAAGGGTCAACTGTTCTTATTTCTGTAATTTAAAACTATTCAATGAAAACCAAATTAAATCAATAGAGTCACATATTAGAACTTTACAATGAACACTTGTTCAAGTTAGATTCTGTAAAAGGAAGGTGATGGGGAAAAGGTTTATCTGGATCAGATTTTAACTACATTCTGTAGAACATCATCAGATGGTAAATTTAAAACTATTGATGGTTTATTTGCTGGTCCAAAAGCTAATACAAATTAATTGCAATATATGTGTTAGTTTGTTCCTTTGTTTTTCTTTATTTGTTTTAGTATGCTGAGAAATAATAATAAAGACAATGAGGTGAATTTTAAATAAAACGATTTACTTTTCTTTCTTGATATTATATTCTTTCCACTTTTTTGGGAGGGTTTAAAAATGTTTTATTGTTCCTTTTCCACAGCTTTATTGAAATAAAATGGATTAATTGACATATAACACTGTGTAATTTTAAAGGATATATGTGATGATTTTATATATTAGGATAATACAGAGAAAAGTCACTTATTAAAAATAGTTAAGTACAATTCAAATTCTAATAGATTTCAAATCTAACAAGTATTTGAATAAATTTGAGAAAAAATATGTTGAATTTATATTGCAGTTTGGCTGTGCCAAAGGTTGTTTGTTGAGTTGATAAACATGTTAACCTTTCTCCTTCAACCTTTTCATTGGTAAAATAGGGTTATGTTATCCCATTGAACTTTTGGAGTCATAACTTTAGGAATAATCAATATTGTGAAGCCTGTAGTGCTAATGTCATTGCTCTTTCTGAAATGATTGATTGGAAGGGCTGTCTTTAAAATACTAAGCTGTCCAGTTTTGGTCCATGACAAATAGCTCAACATGATTATATCTGGAATAAGAAAATAAAATCCTCCTAAAAACTTAAGGTCTATGCTGAATAAAACATTGGAAACTATTCATCATTTTGTGTGCCTTAATGACTAAAATGTATTCAAGAAAAATTGATGAAAAAAAGGAAATAATGGCAATTTAAAAAATCAGATTCAATTTAAAAGGCTTTTGATCAGATATCGAGCTTTGAGCAGCAAATATTTCCTACTTGGTAATTTTCTTAAATATATTGCTTTATGTTAGGCCACTGCAATATAAAAGTGCTTATGCTGGCAATAAAACTAAAGAAGATTAATTAAGCTGTATAAAAGTATGTAAATATGGTATTGTATTGATTCAAGACAATCAAGTTTTGTTTTCTTTTTCCCCACTAACCATGGTCTATAAAAATGCTTAATAGAATTGCAGATATCAATACATGTAAAAGCCTAAGCAACCAAATGACCAAACGACCGAATGGCCAGTTGACCAGTTGCTATGATGCGCACTGACCACCAGGGAGCAGATGCTCAATGCAGGAGCTGCCCCCTGGTGGTCAGTGTGCTCCCACAGTGCGAGTACAGCTTAGCTGACTGACCCTTCCTGGCGGCCCACCAGCCTAGTGGCAGCCACTCACTCCCTCAGTGGTCCTACAGATCCAATCCCTCGAGAATGGGCCAGGTACTGATGGACAACACTGCCAGCATGGTCCTGACAGCGCTGCTGGCCTCCTGGAAGTCGGCCTTGGGTACCGTGGCTGCTTCCCCTTCCTAGAAGCTCTGCAAGGAAGAAATGATATAAAAGTGGCTGCCTGGTGGCTCAGGACAACCAGCGCAACCGTCAGCAGGATGGATCCGGATCCTGGGCTGGCAAAGGCGTCCCTCCACCTGCCTGGAGTGCCAATCGTGCCCCCCCCCCCAAACCTTGGGACAGGTGCCAGACACAGGACTTATGGCTGGTGAGAGCCGCTAAGGTTGGGTGGGCCTCTCCCAATCAGGACTGACTGGGCGTGAGCCCGCGGCAGGTGCAGAGGGGCCTGGATGAGTGGGAGCAACAGGCAGGAGTGTCAGGCGGCCTTGGACTGCCCGTTTCAGCCCAATCCCGCAGGCCACACTGAGGGACCCCACCTGTGCATGAATTCGTACACTGGGCCTCTAGTTTTACATAAAAAAATTTAGTATGATCTTATTAACTATTGAGCTAAATCTTTTTTAAAACCAAGTTATCAATTTTAAGACCAAACTACTTGTCTCACCTCTCTTTTATAAAGTTCAACAAGAAATAAGTAGAATTATGTTTAAATTTTTAGATACAGATGACAGAAAAATAATGAAAAGCAGCTGAAATCTCAGGAATACAGTTTTCTGCTTCTTGATAAAACTCTAACCCATACACATGAAATTTTATTTGGTGAAGTTGGTATTTAAATATTAAATTAAATATTACATATTTTGCCACTTTATTCTTTTTTATTGTTCAGTGTTGAAAGTTTTTTATATATTCTAGATACAATTTATTTATCTAATATATTTTGCAAACATTTTCTCCCAGTCAGTAGTTGACCTCTCTGTTCTTTTAACCAGGTCTTTTAGAGAATAGAAAATTTTAATTTCTCATTCTTTTTTTTTTTTTTTGAGAATTGTATTATACTTCTAGTGTCATAGCTAAGAAATCTTTCCATAATCCAAAAACATAAAGCTTTTTTCTGTGTTTTTTTCTAGTATTATTATGGCTTTAGGTTTTACCTTTAGGTCTGTGATATATCTTGAGTCAATTTTTTACACAGAGTAAAATATGGATTGAACTTCATATTTTTACAAATGATTATCCAAATATTTGTGCATTATTTGTTGAAAAGACTATACTTGCTTAATGAATTGCCAATTTACCTTGAACAAAAATCAGTTGTCAGTTTTGTGGTTTGTTTAAATATAAAATAGACCTATGTGCACCTACTTTTAAGCACTCTAGTCCATTGGTTATCTATTTATCTTAACATAAACATCACACTGTCTTGAATAATGTAGCTTTATTTATGTCTAAAAATTAGGTTGTGTTAGTGCTTCACCTTTGTTCTATTTCTAAGTCATTTTGATTATTTTAGATATTTTAATTTCCATATTTTGGCTGATTCCAAAATTTAGACTCAGCTTAACAATTTCTACAAATATGCCTTTTTGAATTTTGATTGGGAAGTCTATAGATAAATGTGGGGAGAATTGACATCTTAATAATGATTTAGTCTTCCAACCTATGCAAACAAGCCCATTTATTTTAATTTCTCTCAGCAATGTTTCATAGTTTTCAGTATATAAGTAATGCAGATTCATAAACTTCTTTTACCAAGATTTATCTTTAAGTAATTCATAGTTGTGATACTATTGTAATTGGTATTATTAAAGTAAACTTAAGGGGTATTATTATTGTTATTACTATTAAAATGGAAAAATAGGTTTGTTTTATATGTTTTATTGAAGATAATGCCAGAACACTTTTACTATATAGGATATTTGAATGAGGGATAGAACAATTTTACACATAGACATTATAGAGGAGGAAAATACTTACCTCCACCTTCTGAGTTCTTGGCTGAACCTCACCCCCCAATAACAAGACAGATTAACAAGAGAAAAACACATAGAAGTTTATCAACACAGATCCCTTATGTGTACATGAATGAGTGAATGATTCAAAGAGAAGCCTTTAGAATTCAGGGTTAAATACCATGCAATTAGGAAAGGAGGAGGAGGAGGAATGAAAACTTCTTCGGGGAGAGAAAATGATTTTTATGAAAGATGAATGGGCCCTTGGTAGTGTAGATGGGAGAAGTGATAGTTTGTGACAAAGGGTGTCTGGGTGTGGTATGGTTGATAGATTGATAAGAGTCAGGCTGCCTGGTTGATGAAACTCCCAGGAGCGGATTTATGACACTGAGTTCCTTTTAGAGGATCTATCTTGAGGCAGGTGAAGGGAGTCCAGAAAAGGCCTCTTCCTATATTCTCTGCTTTTTCATTGTCTACAGCTCAAACAATCAATATACCAAAGTGGCACACTCTGTTACTCTTCAACATCGATGTGCCAGAATTTACCCTGGACTGGAAAGCAGTAGAGCCTGTCGATAGTCACTTCCATGGGGGAAGTTTCTGCAGCTCCGAGGCTGGCCAGTGCTCACCCCAGGCAGAGCCCACCTGGTCAGCAGCCACAATCCTGAAAGACTGGTATGCCAAGAATAGGAATTGGGAAACAGAAACAATATGACTGTGGTCAAATGGAAAAAGAGAACAATGTGTTGGTTAGAAGCAACAAAGCAAAATATACATGGGTGTGGGCAGAGTCTGAAAGGAAATGTGTGGGAAATAAAAGTTACTTAACTTAAAACGTGGACATATGTGAGAGGATAATTTTCTTTCCACCTTCGTTCCCGCCCGGAGCTGCCTTCTGCCTCTTGCCTTGTCGCGTCAATTTGCATATTCCCTCCTTATTGGCTGTGGGGGCCACCATCTTTGTTGCAGAGTTATGGTCAATTTGCATATTCCGTCTTTATTAGATAGGATAGTTTTATAATAATGGCAATGACACTGATATTGTAGAAGTTGTTTTTTTTAAATATATTTTATTGATTTTTTTACAGAGAGGAAGGGAGAGGGATAGAGAGTTAGGAACATAGATGACAGAGAAACATTGATCAGCTGCCTCCTGCACACTCCCTACTGGGGATGTGCCCACAACCAAGGTACATGCCCTTGACTGGAATCAAATCTGGGACACTTCAATTTGCAGGCTGACGCTCTATCCACTGAGCCAAACCAGTCAGGGCAAAAGTTGGTTGTTTTGCTAAATATCTGTACATGTTAAGAGTATTCAATTTTTAGGAAAACTTCTGATTGTGTCAGGAAAGAGTAAATGTCATTCATGAAACAATATGTCTTCTGAAAAGTGGACTATTTTGCATAGCTCTACTTTAACTGAATACAAGCCATGTATGTAGAATCAAAAAGAAAGGAAGACAGAGGGAGAAGAAAAACCCTACCAACAAAGAGTAACAATATCAACATGATATTCTTAAGCACATTTAAACATCCTTGGATTATTTGTAATGACATTTTAATCTGAAATTTACTTGTAGCAATGTATACTTGGATAAATTTAATAATTTCAGATTCTGTTCTTGACCTTGATTTTCACTTTTAACTTCATACATTCACAGTAATATTTGAAGGTCCAGACGTTTTTGAAACCCAAATGGATGAAAACTTTGAAGTCATACATTTGGAATAAATAATTCTACACACACTGGATTTGTAACATTAATATATTAAAATAATTCTGCCATAAAACTAATTGAATTACATATTTCATATGGGAAAGTGAAATTTCATAAGATATAATTTAACTAAAATTAAAAGTAACATGGTATTGAAATAATGATTGGAAATATCAAATTACATGCTTTTAATATTCTGTACACAATTTTTGTTTTTTTCAATATATTCCAGTACTAGTATAGAATAAACTAGTAAAAAAGAGCATTTTAATTTTAAAATAAGTATACAACAGACTCAGAACATATACTATCATGCACAAAATTTTTATTATGAATTTTACCAAAACTGACAGCAAAATAAAAAATAAGAGAGATATGTGAAAATAATCAGAAATTTTATTCTCAGCTAAGAGAAAAGTGAAAGTTGATTTTTTTTGCATCTATTGTGTTTTCAAAAGCGCTCCAAATAGAATATTACAAAAGAAGAAAAGTGGAAGATTTTAAGAAGTACAGTAAAATATAGAACACTCTTTTCTTACTGCGAGCAGGCTTGGAAGCTATAACCAAACGAGCTCTTGACCTCATGAGCACCTCTACCTCTTGTGAGAGCAAAAATATCTCAAATGGCACAGCGCTGCTTTCCTGGCCCTGGTTTCATTAATTCAGATATACCGTAAATGTTCTTTTTCAGCATTCTTGTTTGGTCCAGTCAAAAGACACCGTACTAGCAGTGCGATCACAGGGAACATGATGAAGAACTGGTGAAAGCCAAGTAAATCGGCTTCAGCATTGGCCTGTCAGTGGAGATGAGTCAGGACACAGAAGTCTTTCCTTTTACTATTCTCACCAAAAAATAAAGAATGCTATTCTTGAAAGAACTAGTTTCTCTTCCTTACTACCGATCTTATTAATTTTTAATATACAATCACAGCTCAAGATATCCTAAGAAACGAAGTGTACATTTCAAATGGTTTTAGTTCAATGTACTTGGCAAATATTTCAGTGGGAAAACCAGAATATTTTGCACCCTTCTCCTCCCTAAATTGGAAATAGTTTGGAAATATGTTATTTAATAAATACATTCTTCTAAAAAAAAAAAAAAAACGGCATGGATCCTCAATCACTAAATTGTTAGTTTTAAGTAAAAGAAAATAGCAAGCAAAATAAAACTTCGAATTTTACTTTTAGCTTCTTGACCTAAATAATAGAAAGGATTTTTGTTTGTTTGTTTTTAATGTCTTTGATTAGCTCTACTGCTCTGCTATCATTCTCTGTGGCTTGTGTTATTAGCCCTACTCCAAGGAGATATATATATAAAAAAAAAAAATCAAAGTTCCTAATCACTTGCCCAAGTGTATTAAATCTCCAAAAGTTAATTGTGCTCAAATTAATCAACTAAAAAACAAACTGCTGGATTTTTTTTTCCTCAAAAAGAAATGTTTTGAGAAAAAATACATATATACATCACAAAACAGTTACTGAGTGATAGGGTCCTCAAAGAGATATATTTTTGTCACTGATTAACAGCTTTGCTTACTTGAAATTTTTTTCCCCAGTATAATTCACAGTTAAAAATTGCATATATTTAAGATATACAACTTGATGATTTGATATACATATATGTTTTAAAATATTCAGCACCATAAGCTAAATAGCATAGCCATCACCTCAGTTATTATTTTCTTTTCTTTCTTTCTTTCTTTCTGGTGATAACACTTAAGATATATCTACCTTATTAGCAAACTCCAAGTGCAGAGTACACTATTGTTCTTTATACTCACATAGTTTTACGTAAGATCTCCAGAATGTATTCACCTTGCATGACTGAAATGTTGTAGCTTTGCTTATAGTTTATTCTGCCAAGAATTTATAATCGTTTCTGAGGCAGGCAGAGTCAGACAGCTTTAAGAAAGAGAACTCGAGTAGTGAAATCAGGCATTGTGGACCTCTGATGTGCTGAAGAGTTAACCTAGAATGGTCTTTATTTAAAGGCTAACTACATGAAAAGTGTAAAGAGGTTAATAACTTGTCTCACAAATAAAATTTTATCGTTGGCCCTGACCAGTGTGGCTCCGTTGGTTGGGCGGTGTCCCCTGCACTGAAAGATAGGTTGTTGGTTCCATTCCTTGAACCCGAGGTGTGGGCTTGATCTCCAGTACGGGGTGTACAGGTGTCAGCCAATCCATATTTCGCTCTCAAATCCATGTTTCTGTCTCTACCTCTCCTTTCCTCTCTCTCTCTCTCTCTAAAACTCCATAAAAATATTTTGAAAATAAGTATTTTTGGCTTTATTTTAGTTAAAAAGTCCAATTCTGAAGATTTAATTAAATTGTGCCATGTTTTACTTTAATTTATGAAATTTTCCAAGTATAATGATAGTGATATTTTGACGTAGAGAAGGAAGAGTACATTCCCTAGGAGCTCTTCTAAAAAGGTGCAAACCAATTTCTCAGAAGAGTAAAGGACCTGACAAGGAATGAAGGGCTCTGTGCTGGTAAAACCACATTCATTAGTAATTGTTTTGCCAATCTAATGTCATCCTAACTCCAAAACACTGAGGCAGATTGAATCTTTGAAAAAAAAAAAAAAGAAAGAATTGAATAGAAATGTACTCACCACTCATTTTTAACTCTATTGGATTTAGGGAATTGATTTATGGCAATTCTGAGCAATTGCCCAATTTAAAGGAAATTATTTCACAGAGCGTTCTCTGTAATTTTAAAGTTACTGTCTTTTCTAGAGGTTACTATATCATTGATAACTGAGATTTTTCTCAGAGCTGTTCCATTGCAAATAAACAATTTGAGTTTCACTTTATTATTTATAATTCAATGATGTCAGGAACAATGAAAGAGATATTCATCTACTTGGCAGATTTCATAGAAACATGCATTTATGAAATACTGATTTTATAGCTGCACTGCATAATGGCAATAT
The DNA here is from genome assembly GCF_027574615.1 of Eptesicus fuscus. NCBI lineage: Eukaryota > Metazoa > Chordata > Mammalia > Chiroptera > Vespertilionidae > Eptesicus > Eptesicus fuscus. The sequence continues at coordinate 98,110,028 of NC_072474.1, forward strand.
GTGCTCAAGAATAACCTGTTTGGAAGACTACTGTATTATAATCTCACTCCTCTGGGGAGTTATTTAATCAAAATAGCTCTGCTTAAGTGCACTACAAGAGGAGACATGAAAAAAATGTCAGAGGATCAAGGAGAGACAAAGGACTAGAAATTGTAATACTAAAAGTAATTTAGTGCCTTGAGGAATGGTACCTTTTTTTCTTAAACTTGAGGTGGAAAAAGCTCAGATAAGTCAGGAATATTATAGCTACAACTGAGATCTCAATGAATGGCAAAATAAATTCTCAGACCCACGAATAACTAAACACCTAGATAAAACGTGTTAAATCAAAATGGAAATGTAAGTCACATTGTGCTCCTTGATATTCAGTGTTAGTAAAACACTAATTGGCATCATATGACTATAAGCAACCATATTAGATCTTATTCCTCTACCTTCTTAACTCTTTTTTGTACAATACAACTTCTACTAGGCTTTCTAGTAATTCTATGAGCTAAATTCTAGCAATGCTCATGATTTGCAATAACGAGTTAAACAATTTAATGTCCTTGAATATTAAATCAGGTATCAAGATATACACTCTTACCTTACTGTGGGAATATATGGTAATTACTCTATTAATGAGAAGTTTGTGTTTAACCAACATGCCTAATTATCTTAAACGTTGATTTATTGAAGTTAAAACAATATAGGAAGCACGGAATGCTATAGGGAGTTTTACTTTTTCTTCTATTTATTTATTTTTGCATGTAAAATCATTATCTTTCTCTAAAGTAAATGCATCCAATCAAAATTTCTCCAAACTATCATTACAGGGTTTTCATTCTATAATGTCTTCTCATAATTCAATTCCCATGTGTGTTTTTTTTTTCTCCTCCTTGGTAGTCAATAATTTGGCATTATACAATTATTGATATTTCTATATTAATATTTCCCCAAAAGTTTCAGTGTATATTACATACCCATGTGCGCCATCTTTTTTAAAATTTGTAATCCAAATCAAATTAATCAAAGATAACACTTTGTCGACCTTCTCTATCTCCAGCATTTAACTGTTGTTATTGAGCAATATTTTACTACCAACACCTCAGGCAACGGTTGGTACTTGGTAGGTTAGGAAATATAAATTATTAATAAAACTTTATTTGAAGCCACTATGGTGTTGGTGATTTCTCTTAGAAATCAGGGTCTGATTACACACCATTAATTTATGTATTCATTTACTCAACAAGCATTTTTTAATGCTATGCATTAGAAATAAGCATTAAAAACCTTACAGTGAATGAAATGAAAACCCATGCTCTTTTGAAGAAAGACAGATAATGAGATAAAACAACAAATCTATTTTCTAAAAATAGTGTCTGTTATTGGTGATTAAATACTGTGGAAAAAAAAAAAAGAAAAGATGAAATTATAATTGGGAGTGATGGAAGTGAAGCTGGTAGTCAAAGAGTGAGTTCCTGATACAATGATATTTGACCAGAGCTAAGGTACAAAAAATATTTTAAAAAGATAGAAAAAGAGGGCTTTTTAAAGGGGTCAAATATGTGGTCACAGGAGACTAGACTTTTACCATACACTCTATTGGTAACCACACAAGAGAGTATATCCTATATAATAAAAGCCTAGGTGGCATCATGCCCTCACGTGACACCTTTATGCAACATCATCACAAGATGGCTGCCACAAGATGGCCACCACAAGATGGCCGCACACTCAGCAGAGGCGGAGCCTGGCAGCTGCTTCGCATGGTGAGGCCTAGGGGACCCACGGCTCTGCACGGCACAGAGGAAGCCAGTCCCCGTGTCTCCGCCACCTTCCGTGGAGGAGCCGGGTCCTTGCAGAGGAGGCAGGTCATGGCAGGGGAGGGTCCCAGATTGGAGAGGGTGCAGGCTAGGTTGAGGGACACATCCCATGAACAATTTTCATGCACTGGGCCTCTAATAGATGTTATATTATAATGTTGTACACCTAAAATTTATATAATGTTGTTAACTACTGTTATCCCCAAAGAGGTTAATAAGAAAATAAATAAAAGCTCAAAAATATAATTCAATTTATAATTAAAAAAAAAAAAAAGAAAGCGTAGCCAGCCACTGTGGCTCAATATTTGAGCAACAACCCATGCACCAAGAGGTCACTGGTTGAATTCCTGGTCAGGGCACATGCCTGGTCAGGACTCAATCCCCTATAGGAGTCATGCTGAAGGCAGGCAATGGATGTTAATGTTTCCTTCTTATAGGTGATTCTATTTCTCCTTCTCCTTCCTCTCTTTCTAAAATCAATTAAAATATATATATATATATATATATATATATATATATATATGTAAAAGAAAAAAGAAAAGAAAGCCTGGCATACAGTTTTATTAAAGGAGAACATTTCAGGGAAAGGTAACAACTTTATGTCACTAAGTAACAGTAAGAAGGCTAAAATTGTGGGAGCATAACTGAGGGGAAGTGCAGCAAAGGGAAAACCAAAGAGGCAGAGCAGGGTCTTGTAGCTATTGATATTTCATTTCACTGTAACTTACTATGAACAATGCATGGCTGTTGCACAGATGAAAAGAACACTTTTCATAATGACAAAAATCAAATATTCCACCTCATTCCACACAAATCAAAAGAAAAACTCACAGTTGGACTCACCAGGTCAACATCAAACAAGTGCAGGTGCTATTAATAATTATTTACATAGGCTTGGTAGGAATAGTCTAATACCACTTCTCACTTTCTCAAATTCTAACGGAAGAAAATTGAAAAATAAAAGTGATATATCTAAAAGGTTTTTTAAGTTAGAATATAACCACTAACATTAAAGACCCATTGACTAATCCTATCTAATAAAGAGAGAATATGCTAATTAATCATAATGTCATCAAAAAGATGGCGGCGCCCACAGCCAATAAGGAGGGAATATGCTAATTGATTGCCTCACCCTCAAAGATGGCAGTGCCCACAGCCACAAGATGGTGGCACCCATTCCCCTCAGCCCTGCTGGGGCAGCAGGTGTGCAGCAAGGCCAGGCCCGCACCCAGGTAGGCCCGGTCACTCCATGCACCTGCCTCCAGAATCCCCCAGTCCCCTCAGCCCCCCAGCTGCCCAGGGCCGGCCCAAGGCTCAGGTAACCAGGGCCAGCCAAGGCTTGCGCTGCCAGCAGTAGCAGCAGCAGAGGTGTGATGGGGTGTCACCTTCCCCTGATCACTGGGTTGCCTCCTGTCCCTGAGGGCTCCTGGACTGTGAGAGAGGGCAGACCGGGCTGAGGGACCCCCCCTCCAGTGCATGAATTTTCGTGCTCTGGGCTTCTAGTTAGAATATAAAATATTTTATGTACAGAAATAGGTGTTTTACCAAATAGTTTTGAAACAAAAATTATTTTACAATTGTGTTAATTACTAGAGGCCCAGTGCATGAAAATTTTTGCACATGTAGGGTCCCTAGGCTTGGACGGTGATCAGGGTAAATCGGGGCCTTTCTTCCCCAAGCTGCTGGCTGCTAGCCGGGGCCTTCCTTCGTTCTGCACACACCCGCCCCCCCCCCCCCCGGTGTCAGCGCATGTCATAGTGAGTGGTTGAACTCCCAGTCAGTCAAACTCCCAAGGGGACAATTTGCATATTAGCCTTTTATTATATAGGATCATTTTGTACCAAACAACCCATAACTATTTTTAAAAGTAGCCAGCTGTGCTTTGAGTTAAGTTTTTATGATTCTTAACCCAACATGTTGTTTCAGTTATCCAATGTTGTGTAACAAATCATCCAGAAACCTTAGTTTATTATTTACTCACAATATGTGAAGCAGCAATTTGGACTGAATTCAACTGAGAGTTATATCAGGGTCCTCAGATGGAATGGATCCTGATTTTCCATATGTTCGTTTATTCATATATGCTAGCTAAGTCCTTTCTCCATGATTGTAGAACCATTCAGAAATTGCTGTCCAAAGACAATTCTTCATGAATCCCTTACATTTCTACATACCTAGGCATTTATGGTCAATTTATGAATGTTTGTATAAGGAGATATAGCAAGATAGTACTTTGTTTTCAGAGAAGACTTTCTTACATCCCAGAGTAATAAATATTCTCCTTTGTAACACAGTTTGGGCAAGTTTTTTAGCAGCCCCTTATGCAACTGGGGGCTTGCTAACCTTTGGACACAGATTAGGACATTGCTCATAATTCACCTAGGACCATTTAGAATCATCCCTATGGTACCTGAGGGGCAAGAAAGTTTAATGATAGCATGAAGTTCACGCTGCCTGCTCTACCAGGAGTTATGGACTGTCTAAAGACATTTGGTATGTTTGTCTCCTTACTGAGTAAATCTGTGTAAGTGTGATGAGTAGGCCTAGCAGCTGCTTGCTGCTTAGGGACAATTTGATTGCAAGACTTTCCAAATAGTAGTCTTGAAAGTAAAGCAATGGCCCAGATAGTGTTGCTCAGTGGTTGAATGACGACCCAAAAGCAGGAGGTCATAGTAGGAGTCCCGTGTTTACCTCACGTAAGAAACTAATGCTGTGCTAAATATAGTAACAAGAAATGGGTGGGTGCTGGGAAATAATAGTGGTCTCTGCAAGATGAAGATAACCTTCTTGGAAAACGAAATGGAAGTAAATATAAGACCACTAGGTGTCCCTGGGGAAGGAGAAGAAACAAAAGAAGGCAGCTAAAGAAAAGGTAAGTGGAAGCCTCACCATAAGTGGATTATTTATGGAAAGTTGCATGGCAGCTTTTGCAGAAAAGATAACAAGGCATCAACAGGAGGAGAGCAGCAGTAGAGGGGGAAGGAGTCTGGCTTCAACAATCCTAAAAGCAGCTGCTGGGATGTATCAAGGCAGAGCTCCAGCTGCTGGTTCTGTGAGCAGAGCGAATGCTTTCGCACTCTCGCACTGGAAGTGCGCATCACTACTCCAGAAGAACACCAACATTTACAATCTGTATTGATGTAAAGGAGTTAACAAACAGAAAATGATAGTCTACTCCTTGAAATGAAATATGGTATTTAGTTCTAAAATTTGTTGTGATTTTGTAATTTGGGGCAAATCACTCCCTCATCTTAACCTGGGAATAAGCCAGGTGTGACCAGTCTGAAGCTCCTTTTGTGGTTTGTATCATAAATGACCTCTGCTTCAACTTCCTAGGTTTCCTGGCTCCAGCCAGGGGTAATCTACAATGCAAGCTGTGCCCATTGTAAAATATTACCACAGTAAGACCATGATTGTGGGCTCTAGTACATGTCCCATACTTGCTGAGCAGGGTGATTTACTCATCAACGGAAGTACTGTAGAAACATATGTCATGAGAAAAGGAATTTTCTGAGACTCATGCTGAAGGATGAGATATTGTAGAAAGTTTTACTTCTATGGCATCAAACCCCTGAGTTTCCAAAATCCTATTTCCTTTAGTCCAGCTGTGTCTACCATAGGGCTAGAATGAAAGCCAGGCCCAGTGTTTCCATTCCAAGTTGAGTCACAGCCTAGTCCAGCATCCAACTAGCTTAATTTGTGTTCCCAGTTCCATCAGTCCATTGCTTGGGGGGAATGGCCACATAGCTATGGAGGGATCATAGGTGAACAAAAGAAGAACCAGAGAACCCCATGAGCCAAGAGAAGGAAGAATTCCTTTGTTTTGTGATTATGCATTCCCCAAAATTTCATGAGCTTGTAGTGGCCCCACCCCCTCTGGCCAATGATCTCTATTCCCAGGTTTGACTGACAGGCACCCTCTTTAGGTCATCCCAATTCACTGTACACATGCCCATCTCCCCTTAGTTGGACCTCTTCCTCCAGTGGTCTGCAGGGAATGGACTGGGGGTCCCCTGGGGAGGGTACAGTTGAAGCTTGCTGGTGAAGCTGCTTTGATGGCCATGCTCATGCTTATAATGCCTGGCCTCCCCTTTTGATCCTTTCCCATTATTAATAACTAGCTAATTACAATGGTATCAACACTAAGAAACCTTTAATATTGTATCAGGAAAATTACAGTTTAACATATGTGATAATTACCTATCAACATTTTTTAAAGAAATAATAATCACCAGCACTAAGATCTACACAAAATTGTTCAAGATGATGTAGAAGTTAACCACAATATGTCTTTCTCTGATATCTAAGGCTGATGGCTCTTTGCCTCCTAGACTGACATCAGTCACTGAGGACCTAATTTCTACCTAACTCATGAAGTCAGAGGCAAAAAATACCAATTATTGCAATGTGTACATCATCTCTCTTCATTTGTTCAGTGTTCATTCTGCTGATGCAATTCTAGTCAACATTATCATCATGCATTATCTCTGCATCAGCATAGTCATCTTAGCAGCCCCTCCATGTCCCTACACCAGCAGGAGTATCCTGGATGAAATTTGTCTTGTTTAGTCAGCATGGGCTGCCATAACAAAATCCTTCTAAACTTGATCTCCCATAAGCCCCACCTCCAAATACTATCACTGTGAGAATTAAAGCTTCTACATACAAATTTGAGGATTTCACAAACATTCAGTTTATAACATAATCCTAAGTGCTCAGGTTTGTCATTTTTTTTTTCTCACTCTTTAGAATTTCTATAAAAACATCACACCACTACATTTTCACTATGAAGATTATAGAACATAAACTGTTTATGAGGTAATATCAAAGACCAGGTCAATAAAAAGTTAGAAATTCAATGATCTTACCCAGTAAGCTTTACTAACAATGTCAAGGTTACAATTAATTTGAGCACTGGCAAAGCAGAAGCAGGGATAAAATCCCAAACACAGTCCCCCAAGACTTTTCTTGTCACATTAGACCATTCGCTGGTCCTGATCACCATAAAAAGCCTCTAAGCTCCATATGAGATCACATCCTTAGAGAAGGGAGATGTTTTGGTCATGAACTATCTACATTATATATTCTGACAGTTACATTTCTTTGATGGCATTTTCCATGTAATGCCATAAGTGAGCTCAGTAAGTAAAACTTGAAACATTTGATCAATGTGTATAGTTGAGTGGAGTTGAAAACTGTAATGATCATGCATTTTTTGGTGTTTTGTACCTCCCAATGTAGCAGGACAGTTTTCATTTCCAACATCATTGTTTCTAGCAAATTTATTTTTTACCATACATCCATAGATTTGAACTTTGGTTATAATAAGCCAGGGTTGGGATTTTTTTTTTTTTTTCTGTAAAGGACCAGACAGTAAATATTTTAGACTTTGTGGGCCACATATAGTCTTTAGTAGTCTTTGCATTCTATTTTTACAACACTTAAAAATGTAAAAACAGCCCTAGCTGGTTTGGCTCAGTGGATAGAGCGTTGGCCTGGGGACTGAAGTGTCCTGGGCTCGATTCCGGTCAAGGGCATGTACCTTGGTTGTGGGCACATCCCCAGTAGGGGACGTGCAGGAGGCAGCTGATTGATGCTTCTCTCTCATCAATGTCTCTAACTCTCTGTCCCTCTCCCTTCCTCTCTGTAAAAAATCAATAAAATATATTTTAAAAAATGTAAAAACATTCTTAACTGCATAGGTCATACTTTGCTGGCCCCTGCAGAGGCAATTATAGACAGAGTAATATATACTCTGTATATTATGCTATTTTGACAATTACACAAACTTTCCTGCTGGGGAGAGACTGTTCCCAGTAAGCTAGCCAATTCTTAGAGATAGCCAGGGACTCAGTGTGGAGCATTCCTTTGATATGCAAACTAAGCAATTCAGATCCTTGCCTCTTCTAGCTGGCTTTTACAACAAGGAAGCAATATCCTTCTAAGTCAGTCATCGCAGGGCCCAGCACCAGGCAATTGGAGACCACTCATACCGCCCCAAATTATTACTATTCAAACCACCCAATCCTAAAATATTTACCCTGCCTGCATTGTCTTTCTTTCTAAAGGTCATGGCCTATGGCCTCCCCTCACACCTGTTTTGTTTCCTGACCAAAACTTGCAGTTACCCTCTGTGGTCAGCCTCTTATTCCTATGGGAACTATAAGAAACATTAAACGTTTTTTTTTCAATGGCATTGATCTTTCTGTATCACCCAGTCATCTTTGTAAATGAATACCCAGGCATAAAACACCAGGAGGTCTGGTTTTGTGACATGTTTATAAGAAAACTTGGTGGGGCTACCTGCCTTCTTTCTTTTTAAGGAATGTCACCTGGTAAAAGAAGGGAATCCTTTGAAGGTTTGCTGTTAAACATTGTCTTTCCCATGTATTACTCTATACTTCATATATTTTCACATGCATAGGAATAATAACAATTTTAAAAACCAAATTGTAAGTACTATACTTGTATTGCATTATTAGTGATTTTAGTTTTTTTCCCCCTTTAAGTCTAATGTTATATTTACTTTCTTTTTCGTTGTTGTTCTGCAAATTATCTATGGTTAGAGCTTATGGGTCAAGAGGAGATTCTAACTACTACCTGGACTAAATGTTATTCACAATGGTGTGCATCTAGCTTCTTGGTGGTTTTTTATACCAAAGCAAATCTGAGTGACTCACAGACTGCACGGTTCACCAGCACACAGTGTCGAATATCATTTCAGCACATGGGCTCTGGAAAGAGATGTATCTTACTTTTGATCCAGTCTCTGCCATGAAAATATTTGGGATTTTAGTCTAATATTTCATTGCTTTATGCCTTATTTCCTTCATATATCAAATAGAAATACAACTCCTCATAGTTATGAGTGAATAAGATCATTCACACAATGCCTTTAACATGGTGTCTGAAACATAGGAAATTCAATTCAGGTTGCTGCTCTCCCAGCCCCTGTACAGGTTTACTGTCACCTACCTGGAGCCTGCAAGCCTTTCGTATAAAAGTAGGGATCTTACCCTAAGACCATAGCCTTTTCTCTACTACTTCTTATTCAACATCTTTCATTGGCAGTGTCCCTAGCAAAAGCACTTAGGTTAGAGAGCAAAATTCTTCTGCCACATTGGGAGGTACAAAACACTTAAAAATTCATGATCATGTTACATTTTTCAACTTGACTTTGCTGTACACACACTGATCAGGGCTTTCAACTTTTACTTACTGAGTTCACCTTTGCATCCAACCCCAGTTGAAGTTAACACCACCCTTTTGCTGCTCTGGCCACTCATGAAACATAGCCCCTTCTGGAATTCTTCCCAGGTGTGTCTGCTAAAGTTCAAGTTTGAGGTGCACCCCTCAGAAGCACCTGATACTCTTAATAAGGGGTGTTTCTCTTTGCCTGGGTCCCTTGCCTAGGAACTCCCTCAAAGTGCCTTCTTACTGGCACAAAGCCCGGTCCAGTTCAAAAGAGGTTATCCTCCTTTCATATTTCTTCTCTTTATTTCATTTTTTGTACTGTAAATAAAGTTTCTTCAAAGTAGCTGCTTACAGAAATCAAGTCATCATGGCTGACTTAAAGAGAGCAGCTACCCGTTCAACTCTTCAACCTGTATTAAACACTAGAGGCACGGTGCACAAATTCGTGATTGGGTGGGGTCTCTTGGCCATCAGGCTGATGGGGGGGGGGCAGCCTGCTAGGGGGAGGGACCCTGGGAAGTTGGCTAGATGCACCGCCCCCCCCCCCCCCCGATCGCCAACAGCAAACAAGGCACGGCTAAGGCATGGCCGATTCCATGAGGAATCGGGCTCCTTCCTCCCTCCTGTCTGGGTCTGAAGGCAGGTGAACCAAACTTGGGGCTGTCAGGGCCCCGGCAGCCAGGTCTGGGTCTGTGTGCATCATAGCCATTGGCCGGTCATCCAGTCGTTACAGTCGTTCTGGTGGTTCAGTCATAACGGTCTCTTAGGCTTTTATATATATAGAAGATTATTATTTTTAAGTATATTTTTATTGATTTCAGAGAGAAAGGGAGAAAGGGAGAGAGAGAGATAGAAACATCAATGATAAGAGAGAATCATTGATCTGCTGCTTCCTGCACGCCCTCTACTGGGGATTGAGCCCACAACCTGGGCATGTGCCCTTGACTGGAATCAAACCCAAGACCCTTCAGTCCGCAGGATGATGGTCTATCCACTGAGCAAAACCAGCTAGGGTTAAAAGATTATTTTTTTATTGTGATCTTTGAATCCAATTTTATTTACATGTCAACATTCCAGGAGCTAATAAGACTGTCAAGGCATCTACAAATTTTAGCCAATTTTAATATCCTGCTTATATGTTATGTTTATATTAATATAGTTTTGCCCCATAATTTCAAGGTATCAAAGCACTTCCGAGAGCTTTTTTAACATGAGTGAGAGGTACAAATGATAAGTTGTCACTGGGGTGTGGGGATGGTACAATTATAAACATAATTTCAAACATTCTTTCCAAATTACCATTAATTTCAGTCTCTACTTAGGCATTGGACTACAAAGAAATTCATCTCTTCATAATCTCATCTTGCTCTTGTCCTTGGGAGGACAAGATCAAAAGGGAATACTTTCCAATGCACTTAAAACTAACCACAGAACATCACTTTGTGTCCAAGGTTCCAGAATATCTTACAGAGACCCCAGCTCTCCCAATGGCAGAACTCTCCTGATGTAGATCTCTTGTATCACTCTTGGCTAGTGGCTTACCTGTGCCAGCTCATTCTCAATTCTGATGCTATAATACCACAGACCATCTCTCCTTTGAATTATTATGGCATAGAAAGCTAATCTCTCGTCTTCTCTCTGGGAATTACAAAGTTCTATCTAGTGTGTACCACCTCCTTGGAATGCACTCATCTCTCTGTTGTCTTCACTTATGACCATCAGCTGGCTATTTTCTTCTTCCAGTTAGGGGGAATTATTAATAAGTATTAGAAATAAATATCAGTGAAGTTTCTGAATCTGGAGGGAGAACATTATATTCTTTTTTTAAGTTATTATTTCTATTGATTTTTGAGAGGAAGGGGGAGGGAGAGAGAGACCAAAACATCAATGATGAAAGAGAATCATGGATTGGCTACCTCCTGCATGTCCCCCACTGGGAATTGAGCCCGCAACCCAAGCATGTGCCCTTGACTGGAATCAAACTTGGGCCCTTCAGTATGCAGGCCAATGCTCTATCCATTGAACCAAACCAGTCAGGGCACATTATATTCTTTAAATGAAATTCCCATGTGGTTTAGCATTGTCTAAGTTTCTTCCTCAAACTAGGAACTAAAGATAAAAGGGGAGTTGCCATGTATTTATCCTATGTTCTCTCTTTCTCAAATTTCAGAAGATAATGACAAAACAAAATTGTAAACCTTCTGCCTATGACTCTATGTCAGCTACTCTATCCCTTACTAGTTTATCTTAAATGCACATGGATATAATGGAGTAAAAGGTAAAATATCATGCATAACGTGTTGTCTATGTCTTCCTTTACAGAGCAACCAGTCACTCCAAAGGATAGCCACTCATGTAGTCTTAACAAGATCCTAATAATTTTTTATTATTTTATTATTATTTATTATATTATTATTATTATTATTACTAGAGATCCAGTGCATGAAAATTCAGCCTGGCCTGCCCCCTCTCACAGTCTGGGTTTCCATAAGTTGTCACTGGGGTGTGGGGATGGTACAATTATAAACATAATTTCAAACATTCTTTCCAAATTACCTTCAGTCTCTACTTAGGCATTGGACTACAAAGAAATTCATCTCACAGTCTGGGATTCCAGACTGTGAGAGGGGGCAGGCCAGGCTGAGGGACCCCCCCTCCAGTGCATAAATTTTCATGCATGGATCTCTAGTAATAATAATAATAATAATAATAATAAATAAAAAAATTATTAGGATCTTGTTAAGACTACATGAGTGGCTATCCTCTGGAGTGACTGGCTGCTCTATAAAGGAAGACATAGACAACACGTTATGCATGATATTATACCTTTTACTCCATTATATCCATGTGCATTTAAGATAAACTAGTAAGTAGAACCCAGGGTGGCCCTGGGCAGCTGGGGGGCTGAGGGGACTCTGGAGGCAGGTGAGCCCTGCCACCCCGGCGGGGCTAAGGGGACTGGGCGCCCATCTTGTGGCTGTGGGCACTGCCATATTTGGGGGTGTGGTAGTCAATTAGCATATTTCCTCCTTATTTGATGTGGGTGCCACCATCTTTGAGGGCGGGCAGTCATTTAGCATATTCCCTCCTTATTGGCTGTGGGCTCCACCATCTTTATGATGGTGTGAGGGTCAATTAGCATATTCCCTCTTTATTAGATAGGATTATTGTTATTATTATTATTATTTGCTGCAAAAAGCTTTATTGTTTCCATTTTACAATGCATGGGACAGGGCTCCAGGGTGGTAAAAGGATGCCTAGTGGTTTCAGGGAGAGGCTCAGGCAAAAGCCAGACCTCAGGGGGATGCAGAGGGGCCCCTCAAAGGCCTCTGGCTCTAAGGGCTCCTCTTCCTGCTTAAGGGTGAGCCTTTTGAAGAGATATTCACCCAGCTTGTGGAGGTGAGTCAGGTGTCACCCATTTTCTTGAGCAGTTTCACCTCCCCACCCTGGAAGTGGTTCTCCAGGAAGTCACAGAGCTGAGGGTCTGCAAAAGTAGAACCCAGGGCAGGCAGCTCCAGGAGGGCCTGGGTCAGGTTCCTCTCTAAGGGCAAGGTGGCTTCTATGGTACCCTGAGTTTCACCCCACTCCTCTGGGGAGGCTTCAGCACGTCCTGGAAGAGAATGTGGCCATCATGCTGGTCTTGCAATTTTAAGAGAAGCTCAGAGCCCTCAGGTTTCTTCTCAGCCAACTCAAGGAAGAAGTGGTCCATGCCCTCCAGTGCCACATCATTATGGTAAAAATAGAAGCCCAGAGAGAGGTAGGTGTGGAATAGAAGCCCAGAGAGACGTAGGAGTGGAATAGAAGCCCAGAGAGAGGTAGGTGTGGAATAGAAGCCCAGGGAGAAGCAGGTGTGGAATAGAAGCCCAGGGAGAAGCAGGTGTGGAATAGAAGCCCAGGGAGAGGCAGGTGTGGAATAGAAGCTCAGGGAGAGGTAGGTGTGGAATAGAAGCCCAGGGAGAGGTAGGTGTGGAATAGAAGCCCAGGGAGAGGTAGGTGTTGAATAGAAGAAGCTCAGGGAGTGGTAGGTGTGGAATAGAAGCCCAGGGAGAGGTAGGTGTGGAATAGAAGCCCAGGGAGACGTAGGAGTGGAATAGAAGCCCAGGGAGACGTAGGAGTGGAATAGAAGCCCAGGGAGAGGTAGGTGTGGAATAGAAGCCCAGGGAGAGGTAGGTGTTGAATAGAAGCCCAGGGAGAGGTAGGTGTGGAATAGAAGCCCAGGGAGAGGTAGGTGTGGAATAGAAGCTCAGGGAGAGGCAGGTGTGGAATAGAAGAAGCTCAGGGAGTGGTAGGTGTGGAATAGAAGCTCAGGGAGAGGTAGGTGTGGAATAGAAGCCCAGGGAGAAGCAGGTGTGGAATAGAAGCTCAGGGAGAGGTAGGTGTGGGAGGCCTGCAGATGCAGGCCTGGCCCGGTGGTTGACCGCATATTTCCTCCTTATTTGTTGGAACTGGGTGGAACAGTTCTGATGAATTTGGGAGCTCATGGTTGTTCGGCAATAAGGAGTTAAGGTAGAAAAAACAATGGTGTGTTGGAAGGTCTCAGAGGTGGTTCTGACAGTGGTGACTGGATAAGATGTAGGAGCGTGTCCGGAGGCTGGGAGAAGGGGCGTCCCTGAGTCTGTTCCACCTAAAGGCTGTTGAAGCAAGAGACAGATCCGGGACTGCTGAGAGCACTCTAGGGTAATTTTAACTTTTGATTTCGCTGTTTGATCCCATGGAGTGAAGGATAATGCTTGCAATCATCCTTGAAACACAGACAATGGCTATGCCAATGAGTCCTGTTTTGATCCAGAATTATTCTACTCATATTCATATTGATGAGTACTAGAAACATGCCAGACATTCTAGGAGCCATATAAAATAATAACTCCACAATGTGCATTTAACCCTGAAATAGAATGGTGAGGTATTTGTTTATTATAGCTTGGCATGCCGTGTACCTCTTACAAGAAATACATGGAATAAATGAGCGAGAGAGGCAGTAAAATGCCAGCGTTGGCCTACACTAAACCAAGGAGAGAGCACAACCAGAGTCAAATGCTGCTACGGTGACAGTGGGTAAATTAAACATAAAAGATAATTTTAAAAAAAACACACAAAACTTCCTCTAAAGATATTAAGTGTAAAATAGATAATCAGCTGCACATTAGTCTTGACCTCCAAATACAGAATGAATGGATCGTCTTTATTCATTTAAACATTTATTGAGCAGTGACTATGTGCCAGGCACTGTGGTAAGAACTGGGGATAAAGTGACAAGTGAGAAAGCTCTGCTTTCAAGGTGACTTTATTTTAATATTCAAATTACAGCAATCTATGCTGCAACTGAAATATTAAATGTCAGCTTAGTATTTCCTCCTTTAATATGAGGTAACAGAGGTAAGAAATGGCTGTTTCAATTTGTATTTTGAATTCTGTCCTTAAATAACTGAAGCACCCTAATATTAGAATTTATTTTATGTATCAAGACTATTACTCAGCAGAACTATTTTATGGATGTGTAATACTAGGCAAATATTTAAAATCAAAGGAGTTTATGTTGGGCTATTTATATTTCTAATTGAGTGACTCCCTTTGATCCTGCTGAGTCTAATTTTATTTGGAATCCCTGAAAAGACTCCTTAGAATGGTTCATCTTGACATGTAGTCATGAATTCCTACTACATTACCAGTCATTTAAAATTTTAGACTCTCATTCTAATGGGAAACTTTTAGCATAAAAGCCACAGCACTCAAATTATTGCTGTGAATACCAAATTATTCACATTACCATATTCCTATCAATAAATTACCTTATTTTTCTACCAAAATCATTTTCAATTAATCTTTCATCAGAGCAATCAGAACTGTTTTGTCATTCTAAAATTAGAGGATTTGCCAATTTATTCTCCGTTGCTACTACATTTTCATCATCCTTACACTTATCCTTCCTTTTGAAATGTTCTATCTACCACAGAACATGTTCAGAAACTGTTGAGAAAATCAAGCAGTGTTGATAAGAAATTGTCTAATTCAAGGAAAGAATTCCTGGTAAACCAAAGCTCCCTTAGCATTGCCCACCAATCCTTCCTATCTATCTCTTGTAAGCAATTAACTGATTTCACACTTTCTTATCTTTACAGCAGAGATCCCCAGCCTGGGGAAAGATTCTTCTGTTCTGGTTTACTCACATTGGCATACTTCTTTGGACCATGTAACTCAGGTATAGACTTGAATTTGACAATCAGATTAGTGTAAGAAAACACATGTAAGACTATGTATATGAGGCTGGGCCTCTTATTGTGTGTAGTGACATTTTTAAAAAATATACTTTTATTAATTTTAGAAAGAAAGAAAGGGCAAGGGATAAAAAGATAGAAACATCAATGTGAGAGAAACATTGAGCAGCTGTCTGCCTCCTGCAGGGCCCCCACTGGGGACCAGGGATGAAGCCCATAACCAGGGCATGTACTATGACCAGGATTCCAACTGGTGACTTCTTGGTTCATGGGTCTATGCTCAACCACTGAGCTGCAAGGGTCGGGCAATGTGAGTAGTGACATTTACACATCTGTTCCACCAACCAGTGAATACAAAGCTGGGTTAATTTCAGGTTCTTATCAATTCTGGGGAATCAATTTAAAAGACTGCATTTAAAGTATGGAGAAACAGAGAGAAAACAAGATAGCGGCATAGATAAATACCTGAACTGATGCCTCACACAACAATTTCAAAACTACAACTAAAAGACAAAACAGACATCATCCAGAACCATAGGAAGGCTGGCTGAGTGGAAATTCTACAACTAGAATGAAAGAGAAAAGCACACTGAGACTCACAGGAGCTACGGAAGACAGAGGTACAAGGCGCGTGCAGAGAGGGCTGGCAACTGAGTACACGGCTGGCTTTCTCAATTGAGAAGGAGACAAAAGCTCCCAACTGCTCTGAACTCCAGTTCCAGGCAAGACTCTGGGGACCCAGACTCATACGAGGAGAAACTGGACTGTCTGGCAGCGGGCAGAACTCGAGGGTGGCTTTCTCTCAGAGATGCTTGCAGCGATTACTGTGGGACACTGAGACCCAGGGGCCTCTTAGGGCAGGGCTGATGGAAAGCCATTGCTGTTTGCTCCACTCTGAGACTCAGCTGCATCCAAGCTGAACGCAAAGGCTTTTGCATATGAATGGCCTGGCCCTTGGAAATCTAAACTTACCTAACAAACTGCAGCTGAGTCAGTGAGACCCACAACATCCAAAAGAAAGCCCAAGGCCCTGCAGCAGCTTGCATTGCTTCATAGCTGGGCCTCATCTGGGCACGTCCAAAACCCAAACAAAGAAGAGGAATCTGCAAATCTCTCCATAACTCCTGCTGGGTGGCCTCAGGCAGAGGCTAAATTAGCACCTCCTTGGAGATCCAAGAGCCAGTGTACCCAGGGGTCAGAGTGGGACCATCCAGATTACAACTCCTCAGATCCATAAGGGACACACTCAGGGGGCAGACTCACTGAGCACCAAAGCCCCACTGAAGCATCTTGTCTCATAAGGGTGTTTCCAGCACAGAAGTTCTCCCATTGTAGACACAGTTGATCCTCACAGCCAACTGTCCTGGAGGTCAATTCCTCTCAATGATACCAACAACAATCAAGGCTTAACTACAACAGGACTATGCACATAGCCCACAAAGAGGTGCACCAAGAGTGTCCACCTCAGGTAACTGGGGAGGCTGAGCCACTGGGCCCTATAGGACACCTAGCACACAAAGCCACTCTATCAACTCAGGGAAGCAGCCAAAATGTGGAGACAAAGAAACAGGTCACAAATGAAAGAAATGGAGGAAAGCAAAAGACTGGATATAGAGTTCAAAACCACGGTTATAAGGTTTTTCAAGAATTTTCTAGAAAAGGCTGATAAATTTAGCAAGATCCTCGAGGATATGAAAAAGGACCAACTAGAAATTAAGCATATACTGACTTAAATAACAAAATAATATACAGAGATCCAACAGCAGACTAGAGGATCGCAATAATCAAGTCAAAGATTTGAAATACAAAGAAGCAAAAACACCCAACTGGAAAAGCAAAAAGAAAAAAGAATCCAAAAATATGAAGATAGTGTAAGGAGCCTCTGGGACAACTTCAAGTGTACCAACATCCGAATTATGGGGGTGCCAGAAGAAGAGGGAGAGCAAGATACTGAAAACCTATTTGATGAAATAATGACCGAAAACTTCCCCCACCTGGTGAAAGAAATAGACTTATAAGTCCAGGAAGCGCAGAGAACCCAAAACAAAAGGAATCAAAAGAGGACCACCCTGAGATTACCAAGACACATCATAATTAAAATGCCAAGAGCAAAAGACAAAGAGAGAATATTAAAAGCAACAAGAGAAAAACAGTTACCTACAAGGGAACACCCATATGATTGTCAGCTGATTTCTCAACAGAAACTATGCAGGCCAGACGGGAGTGGCAAGAAATATTCAAAGTGATGAATAGCAAGAACCTACAACCAAGATTACTCTACCCAGCAAAGCTATCATTCAGAATTGAAGGGCAGATAAAGAGCTTCACAGATAAGAAAAAGCTAAAGGAGTTCATCACCGCCAAACCAGTATTATATGAAATGCTGAAAGGTATTCTTTAAAAAGAGGAAGAAGAAAAAGGTAAAGATAAAAATTATGAACAACAAATACATATCTATCAACAAGTGAATCTAAAAATCAAGTGAATAAAAAATCTGATGAACAGAATAAACTGGTGAATAAAATAGAATCAGGGGCATAGAAAGGGAGTGGACTGACAATTCTCAGGGGGAAAAGGGTGTGGGGTGCGGGAAGAGACTGGACAAAAATCGTACACCTATGATGAGGACAGTGTGTGGGGGGTAAGGGCATGGGGTGGGGTGGGAACCAGGTGGAGGGGAGCTATGGGGGGAAAAAGAGGAACAATTGTAATAAAGTGAGCAATAAAGATTTATTAAAAATTAAATAAAAATAAAATCAATAAAAACATTAAAAAAATAAAGTATGGAGAAACAAAAGTCACTTTCTCTATAGGTACACCAGGAGATATTATGTTTTCTCTAATTTTACTCTTCTTCTATACTTGAATCACATTACTAAAGGCAGTTACATACCTATTTCTTTGTCTCATAGGTCAGACCATTATTTTCACTTCCTACTATAAATACTTCCTGTCGCTGAGAATTGCTGCAGTGCCTGGTGAGCCCGGCAATAACCTGGGACTTGCTGATTTCTAAAACTTCTCAGAGAAAGATGTTAAGAAAATGTTTTTGAAACACAGAACGGGGTTCTGAGGAGTTTCAGAGTACTGAGGAGACAAAAGTTAGAGGTATGGAAGTGCTAAAGAAAACAGGTACTATTAAACATCCTGGGTTCTCAGTGGAAAGCCTGGTAGGGTATATTCTGAGAGTAAGTTGAATACAGAAGTAGAAAGAATATTTCAAAATCTGCAACTCAAAATCCAGGTAACTGCCCTAGCTGGTTTGGCTCAGTGGATAGAGTGTTGGCCTGCAGACTCAAGGGTCCCAGGTTCGATTCCAGTCAAGGGCACATGCCTGGGTTGTGAGCTCAATCCCCAGTGCGGGGTGTGCAGGAGGCAGCCAATCAATGATTCTCTCTCACCATTGATGTTTCTAACTCTCTCTTCCTCTCCCTCTCTGAAATCAATAAAAATATACTAAAAAAAAAAAAAAAAAAAAAAAAAAATCCAGGTAGCTAATTAGATTGAAATTATCCTTCCACTATATTTTTCTGGTTAAACTTTCTCTGAAGGAAAACAACATGATATAATACCTGTACAATTTTTCTGAAAAATATGCTATATCTAATAAAAAAGGTTAGATTTCATAAAATCTAAAGTATAAAAATTAAAAATATATTGACAGGTAAATCAGATTTTAAAAGTACCAGACATAGAGTCTAAATGTAAAATAACTGTGCTTAATACACTCAAGAAAATATATGATCAGATAAAGAATTTTACCAGAGAATTGGAATTATAAAAATAATTAAAAAGAAATTTTAGAACAAAAGAAATCCCAGGCAAAAACTGCAATGAACCCAGTCATGATAAAAAATATATATATATATATATATATATATATATATATATATATATATCCTACCTTATAATAGAGAAACATGCAAATTGACCGCACCTCCGCTATGCCCATGATTGGGCCTGCGAGAGGCTGGGGGCGGGACTCCGGGTGGCCTATCTGGCCGTTGAGAAAACCAAGATGGCGGCGCCAAATCCTCTTAGTTCCGGGAGTCCTGGGGAGCAATCGCGACCCGGGGGGCGTGGCCGGCCCGGCCAGCAGCCTCCGGGGGTCCTGGGGAGCGATGGGGGTCCTGGGGAGCCATCGCGACGGGGGGGGGGCGTGGCCGGGCACGGCCAGCAGCCTCCGGGGTCCCCTGCGGGATCGCGACCTGGGGGGTCGTGGCCGGGCACGGCCAGCAGCCTCCCGGGGTCCTGGGGAGCCCTCGGGACCCGGGGGGGGCGGGGCCGGGCACGGCCAGCAGCCTCCCGGGGGTCCTGGGGAGCGATCGCGACGGGGGGGCGTGGCCTGGCACGGCCAGCAGCCTCCCAGGGGTCCTGGGGAGCGATCGCGACCTGGGGGGGCGTGGCCGGGCATGGCCAGCAGCCTCCCGGGGGGTCCTGGGGAGCGATCGCGACGGGGGGCGTGGCCGGCACGGCCAGCAGCCTCCCGGGGGTCCCGGGCCAGATCAGGGACCCGGGGGCGTGGCCGGGCACCGCCAGCTGCTCCAGGGCCTGGGTTCCCGGGCGATTGCCACCCTGGCCTAAATGGCTGGTGCTGAGAGGGATCAATGGGGCCAGTGGAAGGAGCAGGTGGTAGTTGACCACCGAGGCCATCTGCAGCAGCCGGATGCAGAGCTGGGGTCCACGTTCTCCAGGTTGGCCTCCGTGGGGCCCGTGTCGCACCCATAGCAGCCGAGTGGGCATGCTGGCATAGTAGCCCCAGCATGAGGCCAGCTTCCCAAGCCAGGCTGCGGAGGGAGGGAGGGCCTCTGGGCTGGGAGCACTCCCCCACCCCAGTGGACAGGCCACAGAGAGCGAGCAGCAGAGAGCTACTAGCGGTGGTGGGTGTGGTGGCCTGGCTTCCAAGGGGCTGGCTTTAGCTGCTGTGGCCTGCGCTGAGGTGGCTGGTGGTGGGGGCAACTGCAGGGGCGCATCCGAGGCTGGGGCACTGGGAGACGTGGAACTGCAGCCCAGAAAGCGAGGCTCCGGAGGACCTGGTCACCGACCCCCGGCATTGAAGCCGCCTCCTACAAGATGTATCCTAGCCTAGGTGTGTGGGAAGCAGGTTCAGGAACCTCTCCCTTTGTGGCACCAGAGCCCAGGCCTGCCAGCGCCCCAGAGGAGACCCCCGCCAGGATCGGGGGCTTGACCAGTCTCTAAACCAGGGTGGCCATTAGCCCAGGCCTGCCAGCACCCCAGAGGAGACCCCCACCAGGATCAGGGGCGTGACCAGCCTCTAAACCGCCCGCAGCCCTAGCCCAGGCCTGCCAGCACCCCAGAGGAGACCCCTACCAGGATTGGGGTCATGGCCAGCCTTCAAACTGTGGCGGCCCCTAGCCCAAGGAGGCCTCCTGGCCGAGGACGCCTGAGTCTGTTCTTGACCTAGGGCCGGGCTCTCCCCGCAAGGGACTCAGAAGCCGCCAGAGTCTAACTGCCAGTCTCTGGGAGTGCATCCACTGTCCACCAAAAAGTAGGGCCATCAAACCATTCAGTCTCAGTGCAGGCACAGGTCCGTGGCTGACGGGGTGGAGGCCAGACCAAAAACAAAACAGCAGAAACACCCTGCCCACCTGGGCGGGTACTGCTGTAGTCCACGTGGCCTGGGCAGTGTAGAAAGCGCTACCTTCTCCCAGGTCCTGTGCTGGCACCGCCGCCTCGCTCACCCTCAAGCCCCCCTGAGTCCTGACAGCAAAGTGTGTGGGGCATTCTGCAGGAGTTGTGCCGTTCTGGGTGCTTTTGCCCAAAGACACACTTTGGGATGAATTCAGAGCCACATCTCATTTCCCATGAGACTGGAAGAGGATTTTGACAAAAGCTTTCCACATCTCTGTTTATTCTTTTGAATCCATAAAACGACCTTAAAAAAAGCATCCGGGCCACCTAAGAAAGAATGCACTTTCTGGCCAGAGCACGCAGGATTCTTTTGCCCAACAGGTTAAAGGGAACAGAGCTGGCACAGTGGGAATGGCCCTGGTGCCCTATGAGGAGACCGGTGGAATGGGGTTGTCGAAATTCCATAAGCCTCTTGCCACCTTCTCTTTTGCAAACCACACCATCCAGATCCACCAGGACTGGAGGCAACTGGGAATCACAGCCGTGATTTGGGACATGGTGAGCAAATCTTGAGGGGCCTCTGAAAACATTTGCAATTGATTATAAGACTGGTCTTTATTTAAAAAGAAATAAAAGAACAGCTTTGTTGAGATATAACCCATATACTGTACATGTCACCTAAAGTGTACAATGAACTGGTTTTTTAAAGTAAATTCAGAGTGGTACAACCATCACCATGCTCAATTTTTAAATATCTTCATGACCCATCCCCTCCAAAAAAAACTTCTACCCATTGGAATCACTTTCCTGATCATCTTCCCCAAAATAGATTGCACTTTAAAGGTGAGTAAAGGAAAGTTGAGGGAAGTTAAAACACTGCACAAAGGATATTGTAAGATGACAAAGCCCAAAGTGAAGATCATGTATTTTCTTTAAAAAATATATATTTTTAAAATTTCAGAAAGGGAGAGGGAGAGAGAGAGATAGAAACATCAATGATAAGAATCACTGATCAGCCGAAACCGGTTTGGCTCAGTGGATAGAGCGTCGGTCTGCGGACTGGAAGGTCCCAGGTTCGATTCCGGTTAAGGGCATGTACATTGGTTGCTGGCACATATCCCGGTGGGGGGTGTGCAGGAAGCAGCTGGTCGATGTTTCTCTCTCATCGATGTTTCTAGCTCTCTATCCCTCTCCCTTCCTCTCTGTGAAAAATCAATAAAATATATTAAAAAAAAAAAAAAGAATCACTGATCAGCTGCCGCCCACAGGCCCCCTACTGGGGATTGAGCCCGAAACCCAGTGCCCCTGATCAGAATCAAACCTGGACTCTTCAGTCCACAGGCCGATGCTCTCTCCATTAAGCCAAACTGACCAGGGCCATGTGTTTTCTTCAAGTTCTGCGTGGTTGTAATGGTCCCCAAATCTATACTAATAAAAGGGTAATATGCTAATTAGAGTGGTTGTCTTCCGGACATCTTTCCAGACAAAGCCGCAGTGGCTACAAAGGCCAAGGCTCAGGCAGCCATAACCAGCTGCAGTGGCAGCAGCATTGGGGTTATGGGGGTGGTGCCTCCAGAGGGAGGCCAGACTGGGGGCCAAGGCACAGGCAGTTTGGGGTGATCAGGCTGATAGGGGAGGGCAAGGTAGGGGCAATCAGGCTGGCAGGAGATCAAGGTAGGGGCGAGCAGGCAGGCAGACAGTGGGGTTAGGGACAATCAGGCAGGCAGGCAGATGAGTGGTTAGGAGCCAGCGGTTCCGGATTGTGAGAGGGATGTCCTACTGCTGGAAGTTGGACATCCCCTGAGGGGTCCCAGATTGAAGAGGGTGCAGATTGGGCTGAGGGGCACACCCCCCCACCCCCCCAGTGCACGAATTTCGTGCACCGGGCCTCTAGTATATATATATATATATATATATATATATATTTCAATGTGCTGAAGCAATGGACACTATAATAAAATATAACTGTAAAGTTTCTCAAAAGAGGAGAGTTGAGGAAAATACATCAGGGTTTTTAGATTTGGGGTGGGGGGCGGGAATTAGTCTTAGCAAGGATTAGTCAACAGGAAAATTGCTGTAGAAATTAGTGCTTATACTAAATATATGAGTCTATACTGTGTCACTATTAATTCAGGTTGTTTGTGGTCTAATTTTAGAAAATATGTTTCTGAGCAAAGTGTTGTAATGGAATTTGAATTCATTCTGTGATATATATCATGGTTTAGTTTGGTATAGATTTGAGAGTTTTCTGAGTGTTTTTGAGAGTCTTATGGTCCATTTTGCAGTTGTGATTTCTGATTTCATTTACAATATCAACCAAATCTAAAGAAGCCTATAAGAAAAATCTAAAGAAAAGCAAGAAAAACAATTATAATACATGCTAATGGAAAAGGTTTTGATGAATCCCAGGTTTGTGGCTTGGTTGCCAGGAAGAATGATCACTTATGAATTATAACGTAAATCTATGAAGGGGACAAGGTTAAACTTAGAGGTAATCATTAGTTTCCAACACTTAATTTTGATGTTGTTATGGCATATTCAGGTGGGAGATTTATTAAGAGACTGATACTTTCTATGTAATATCTAGTGTTAGGAAAGTATAAAAATTTAACATTTATTTAAGTGTACACAGTTTA
Organism: Eptesicus fuscus; assembly: GCF_027574615.1. Lineage (NCBI taxonomy): Eukaryota > Metazoa > Chordata > Mammalia > Chiroptera > Vespertilionidae > Eptesicus > Eptesicus fuscus. Next base: position 98,133,470 of record NC_072474.1, read on the forward strand.
CATTAGCCAACTAACAGCTTTTTGTGCTTAGTTTTTCCAATAAACTATTTTATATGCCATACAGTTACTATCAGCATTGCTGTGTAAAATTGAATTATTTTATAATAAATCTATCATCAACTCACTTTATATCTTTTGTTTTATGAATAAAACATTCAATATCAATGTTCATATCAACACTGCAGCAAAGCTAAACTGATCTAGACATGACAGATTCTTCCAGTGCTCTGTGATGTTTTAAATAATTCCTAAATTTTGTTTGCTTGATTATAAAGTATCCTATCGGATTCTGATAATGAAGTAAATCTGCCAAACTAAAGATGACATGCTGAGTTATTAAATTAGCCTCTAAATTAAATTTTAAGTATGTCTTAGGTTGACTCTGGCACCACATAAGTTTATTAAGCTCAGAAGTACATTCAAGTGCAATTTAAATGGTATAATATTTTATTGAGAATAGTAAAAAATGTCTGTAGAGTATTCCACCTTGTTTTTTAGAACTTAGAAATCAGCATCCACTTACAAAGTTTAACTGATTATCATCTACGTAAAACAAAGGGCAGTATCTTTAAAAATTATGCAACTGATAATCATGTAGGGTAGAAATCTCTTAACGATTCTTGTTCAATCCTATTTAGCTAAGGGTATGGACAGTTCATTTGCCATGATTATGTCATCCAATCCCTTCTATTTAGTCTCCTGTTTTGAGTTCTTTTTTTTTCTCCCTCCTCTTGAGTTTCTGCTTATTTTTATGCATCATATTTTATACCTTTCTCTTTTTTATTGATTCTGTTTTAATCTCGATTCATGAGAGTCAAATACCATTTACTGATTGTCCACTAGATGGGACAGTATGCCGGGATTATGGTTGGAAGATATAAAGTCTCTGATTTTCATAAACATATGAACTAGTGATACATAAAGACCATGGCTCCTTAGCTGTCTCCACATGTTCACAAAGCAGAGTGCAAATATACAAGGTGAAAACCACACTCATGAGTGCCAGAGGCATTTAGAAGGAGAGTGTGAATCGTTAGAACTATCTAATTAAAAAAAAAAAGATCTTGGCGAAATTTGAAAGGGAGCTGGATCTCAGAGAAGGAGACAGAAGAATAGCAAGTGGGCAAAAATCACATGCACAATGATGTCTAGCACTGTCTCATAAATACCATCTGTTTGTTGAATTAGTTGCAGGTGGCAATGAGCAAGTGATATGCAGGGAAATCAGTCAAGGGAGTCTGGCTGGAGCACAGAATCTGCAATGGGAAAACAAAAATAAAGAGGTAAGGTTGAGGGAATATGGGGAAATTTTCAACATATTAGAAAGACCCATATGAGTTTCACGTTATTAAAGAATCAAATTTGGAATATGAAGAAGGTAGTATTTGAAGTTTCAAAAAGTAATGAAGATTTTTATCTAACATGTTTTTATTCTGATGGAAAAGTAATACTAGACAACAGCAACTTTTATACTTGAATTGGGAAAATATTTGCATAAGTAGTAGGCTGACTAACAGGAATAAAGGTATTGAATTAAAAATAATTCTAATTAAATATGATCATTGCCAAGAATGAGCAAAAAGTTATGTTTAAAACAAAGCAGGTCAAATATTAATCATGAATTCAAACCCATGTGCATAGTATTATTTTTAAAAATTACAATATTATATGATGGTGAGATTAATGCTGGTGTCCTAAAATTTCTGTAATGTATTCAAGTGACACTTGTACTACATGAAATATAGTGATGAAGCAAACCCAGTCCCATATCTCTTGGATTCATATTCTTTTTGAAACAATAGCTTTATGGACATCATATGAATTACTCAACTTCTCTCCATCAGTTTCTTTTATTAAAAAAAGATACTAGTGAGTGTCTGATAGAGTATTTATGAAAATTAAATGAGGTAATATTTGGAATTTGGAAAACTTGTGATTGAGTAAACTATCAATAAAGGCTAGCTGCTATTACTATTGATACTGGTCTTATTAGAAAGGATTCAAATAATACCTGAAAATACAAAATAAAGCACAAAGTTTATTCTTTACCTATATAGAATCACCTCACTCTTTTTTCCCAGAATGGAGAATAATTATGTTTATTTTTTTCCTATAATTTTATTATGAATTTATTTAAAAAGTATGTGTTTATACCTGTTTAACCTTTTAATGTAAATTAAGATCATACTCTGCCTTCTGTTCTCAATTCATCATGTACCTGAGCATTCCATATTAGCAACAATAAAATATAGTAGTTCATAATGTTCATATAAAATGATATAGTAAATCAATTTCCTGTTAGCAAGTATTTAGAATGTTTTCATTTGTTTCTATTATAAACATTGTTGTAGAGTATTCTTTTGCAAAAAATCTCAGTGTACATCTGAGAGTAGAAACTTTGAACTAACAGTGCAAAAAGAAACTAATTCTAATAGTTGCTAGATGAAAGTGTTGAAATAGGAAGGAAACAAACAAAAAATAACATCTCAAAATTAAATATATAAAACATTTCAAGTCGAGAAATTAGTGGTTTAAAAATGTGGCCTTTAAAATTATTAAGAATGTCATCAAATCTTTCTTTGAAAAGCATTTTATTAAAAATTAAATCTTAAGTAAATTAATCTAGGTTATTGTTTATAGGCACTAAAATTATAGTGATAACAAAGAGTGATAAGAAAAGGAGTAACAAATATTTAAAAAGTAAGTGATAGCCATTTTTTAAAAATAACAAGGCATTTTTGACATTCCTCATTGAGGTCATAATGGCAAAATTAAAGGAAATGTTTAATACATGTTAAAATGTTTAATACATATGTGTATTTTATAGAGCACTTAGTTGTCTAAAAATCACAACTCAAGATTTTTTGTAGTATATTAGAAATAGTGATCAAAAAATTGCTATAGCATGTATTCAACACAGACTGGCCATTAAGACTCTGTTAACACTATTTATTTATTTATTTATTTATTTATTTATTTATTTATTTAATGTATTTTTTACTATTGATAGTATTACAGATATCTTCCATTTTCCCTCCCTTCCCCCACTCCTCCTAGCCCCTACCCACCTGTGGGGCCCTGTCTAGACTATGTGGGTTGCTCAATGCCAAATAGAGTGTGAAGGCTCCATTCAGAGTACACCAATGTCCAAGGCTACTCTGAGCATGTGAATCTTAACCAGGGTGTCCAAGGACTACATGTAGGTGCAAGGTGTGGTAGTCCAGCAGAGTCTCTGCTTAGGGCTGCACTCTGATGGCTCCGTGCTGCTGCATCCTAGCCGGTGCTTGGGCCCACATTGAACTTGCATTTGGAGCCATGTGGCTGCTACAGAGAGAGAACACACTTGGACAAACAAAGGAATGCTGGGAGATGGATTTTTGTAAAGCTTTGATTATATTACCTTGGGCTTAGGAGAGAGCAGGCTTTCTATTAAACTTTCTTTTAAGTTCAGCAACCTATTCACTGCTCATGCATGCCCTTTTGTAACCCAAATGAGTAAGATCACTATTTGTCAAAAAGCCTCTTTTGTCTAAGTAGTATAAAGTATAGTACTCACCAGCAAGTAGCTAGCTCAAGTGATGTCTGGTGTAGCTGCTTAGAGGGCTTGTAGCTCTAAGGATGGCTTCTGTATAGCTCCTAAGTTAGAGGCTACTATGTAGGAAAGATGTATTGTTACCTAGCTGGTGTGCGGCTACCTACCCTATGGAACTTTGCTTTGAAGAACTTGTCCAGTTACTCCTTGTTAGCAATGGCTACATGGCCACTAGCTTCTACAATAAAGATTCTCTTATACACCCACAATTTCTCATGGCTTCTCCGTCTACCACTGAGTGTCCAAGAAGGTCCAGCCCCTGGCAGAGGGGCTTGAACCCAACAGTTGGTGTAGTGGAGCAGAGGATAAAGGAAGAACGGAGTTCCCAAGAGTGAGTACAGTGAGCAGGGTTCAAGAAGGAACTTGCTTTGACAATTGGCATTGCGAGCAGGGTTCAGAAGTATGTGCAGATTCCATGAGTGAGTACTCCCACACTTGGCCAAGTTGGCAGGATGGAGCAGTGAGAGTTCCTAACACCACCCCCCAGTGAAGACTACTCTATTGCACATGTTCATGGGCTATGGGCTATGCATATAAGTATATAAGTTCTTTGGTTTATCTTTTGTCATCCCCCAACCCCACATGGAGGTATGTCAGTCTGTTTTACGACTCCCTGCTTCAGGTCTTATTTTGTTGATCAATTCATTTTGTTCATTAGATTCCACAAATAAGTGAGATCATTTGATATTTGTCTTTCTCCATTTGTCTTATTTCATTTAGCATAATATTAACTCTATTTGTATTAGGGCTACACCTTAAGGTAACAGGGTACTAAGTTTTCAGAGGAATTTTATATTTCTGTGTATATTAGTAAAACAAATTTAGCAGCTACAATGGCCAGGGTTCAGAAGTATGTGCAGATTCCAGGAGTGAGTACTCCCACACTTGGCCAAGTCTTTTTTTCTTTTTTCAATTTGACTATGATTTAAGTCAATATTTAACAAATATTGATTAAACTTATTTTTTGTCCCTTGTATGATACTTGATCCCATGGATTTAATGGGCAAGCAAGACACAATGACTTCCCCAAAGGAATTTAAAATATTGAGGGACTGCCCTAGCTGGTTTGGCCCAGTGAGTGGAGTGTTGGCCCATGAATGAAGGGTCCTGGGTTCGATTCCTGTCAAGGGTACTTAACTGGTCGGGGCCCCAGTGGGAGGCAACTAATCAAAAAGTGTCTCTCTAACATCGATGTTTTTCTTTCTGTCTCTCCCCATCCCTTCCACTCTCTCCAAAAATCAATGGAAAAACATCCTTGGGTGAACATTAACAAGTAAAAAAATAAAATATAGAGGGACAGGCAGACATATAGACAAATTAAACAGAGTTCAATGTTCAGCATGCTATGGGAGTAACTATGAGAAGCACTTAAACCAAATTAGGTGGAAAGTGGCACATTAAAAGAAATATTTTCTGGTAGGAGTAATTGCTTATTAGTTTTAGAGAAACTTTGTTGCCAGTACACATAAGGTTCTCCCACAGAGTCACCAGAAAATCATTTGGGGGGTCCTCACATAGGAGGGTGAGGTGTAGTGGTAAGATCAATTGGAGTAAAAACAAAGGACTGTTCCAGATGCCCGGTGTCTCATCCAGGACCAGGTCACTTAGCTCCATCTCACAATGGAATAAATCCCAGGCCTGGTGAGCATGAGTGCCCACCAGGAGAGTCACGATCCAGAACTGTAATGCCATCACCTGCGCTGTGGTAGTCTCTGCTCAGGGCTGTGCTCTGCTGGCTCCGTGCTGCTGCATCCCAGCCTGTGCTTGGGCCCACGTGGGACTTGCCTTTGGAGCCATGTGGCTGCTACGGAGAGAGAACACACTTGGACACACGAAGGCACGCTGGGAGATGGGTTTTTGTAAAGCTTTGATTATATTACCTTGGGTTTAGGAGAGAGCAGGCTTTCTTTTAAACTAAACAATCTCTTTCCTGGCTCTCCAGGGGCTTGTGCTGGGCCCTCCCCCTAACTAATCCTTTTTCTGGATCTTTTGGGGTTTCATGTCCCTTATCTAATCTGATCCATTTCCCAGATTTTCTTAGGCTAGGTTCTGCCTGTTTATGTTGCCATTTTGGTTTTCTACACATGACTCAAAGTTTTGTCTCATCCTCTGGTTTCTACTGTGCATATGCTTACATCCCTCTGAGCCATCTTTGTTTCTACTGCACAGACACCTAGCAAAAGGATTTACCCTTAATTGTTTATTCTTCTCCCCAGAGTCATGCTGGGTGAGTGGAGTCCCTTCCCCCCAAGAGACTGGAAAGCTGATCCTTTCTCCCTATACATGTGGTAGGGCAGGGATGTGGGTGTGAAACCAAAATGTGGGGTATTTGAGTCTGAGTTCATTGTCTTGAAAAATCAAAGAATAAAGTCGTGGAAAAAACAGTTAGTAAAACTGAAGTTTATTGAGAGCATTAAAGCATTAATTAATTCGAATTAAAGTCTATTAGTCCATGTGTAAAGTCCCACGTGGGCACAGGGATGTGTTCCTTGGCCACAGGAACTTCAGGAACCCATTGTGTACCAGGGGAGAAGTGAAGGTGAGAGGAAGCATGCCATGTTTAATCTAGGGGGTGGATACAGCTTTGCTAGCTCCTGATTGGTTCTTTCAAAGAATTACTGCCTAGTGATTGGTTATTTGTATGCTGCCTGTCTTAGTAATATCCATACATTTTAAAGTCCACACCTCTAGCACGGCCCTTCCTTCCCTGCACAGTTGGTGCATTAGTAACTCCACCGAGTTGGCTTCCCATGTTTTATTTCCTCCCTGTGGTCCCAATTCCTGACTACCTAGCTTCCCTCTATCTCCTCAGGTGGAGGAGGGTGCAGGGAGGGTTGTGAATTCCCTTGGTGGGGATTCAGCTATACTTTGGGGTATCTGAAGTTGTAAATTCCAGACTTGAGCCTGATTAAGTGTAACTTCCAGACTCAATCAGACCATCCAGTCTAGCTCCTATCTCTTTTGTCAACTCCAAGCTGCCTAAACTGATATCTTTTATTATGTAAAGTAACACATTTACACATTTATAGTAGTAACAGCAGTGAGTAAAGGCCAAGGAGCCAAAATGTTCTGCCTATCACATTTGATCTGACTGACAAGTACTTGCTGATATTTGAACAATTTTTACCTTTAAAAATGACAATTTCATATGGTTTGACTGAATATTATTATACTAGAGTCCCGGTGCATGAAAATTCATGCACTGAAGGGGGGGGGTCCCTCAGCCTGGCCTGCCCCCTCTTACAGTCTGGGAGCCCTCAGGGACGGGAGGTGACCTGGCAATCAGAGGAAGGCAATGCCCCCATCACACCTCTGCTGCTGCCACTGCTAGCAGCACAAGCCTTGACCGGCCCTGATTACCTGAGCCTTGGGTGGCCTGGGTGGCTGGGCAGCCACCAACCAAGGCTTGTCTGCACCTCGGGCCAACCCTGGGTGGCTGAGCAACCACCATCGGGGGCTTGGGCCGGTCCTGGGCATCTGGGCAGCCACCACCTGAGGCTTGCCTGTGTCTCAGGCATCAGCTGGGCAGCCAACATCAGAGGCTTGCCTGCACCTCGGGCCAGCCTTGGATGGCTGGGTGCTGAGGAGACTGAGGGATTCTGGAGGCAGGCACGCAGAGCAGCCGGATGCATGCCACCCCAGCGGGGCTGAGGGGACTGGGCGCCGCCATCTTGTGGCTGTGGGCGCCGCCATCTTTGAGGGCATGGCAGTCAATTAGCATATTCCCTCCTTATTGGCTGTGGGCGCCACCACCTTTGTGAGAGTATGATGATCAATTAGCATATTTTCTCTTTATTAGATAGGATAACAATATTCAGAATACAGTTATGGTCACTCTCTTCCCATATACACATATGTGGTAAAGCTTTAACTTGCATTGATAGTAATAAAAAAAAAGAAATTATAATAAAGAATTATAGCTCATATAGGTAAATTGCATTATAAACCTATTTAACTCTCACTGAAGCAGAATTTTTGGAATAGAACATTCAGTGTTCCCCTGGACTGGAACCTGTATTCTTTGTCTGCTGGAGATGAAGAGTGAATCCACGGACAGAAGGTGGTATAACAAAGGTGGAAATTTATTAAAGAACAAGTACAGACTCCCACATGGGGCGGGGGAAGAGTCCCACAGAATGGACTCCCAAGTAGGGAGGGGGAAAGGGTCCCACTGAGTTCCTTTTCCCTATGGCTTATCTTGGTGCCTTGATATTCCATTTGATTGGTCACTATTCCCTTGAACTGGTTACTATAGTAACTCCTGGGCTCAAAGGTTGAACCTCACATGGGACATGTGAGGTTCTCCCCTCTCCTTCCTTATTGTTTTCCTATTCCCTTTGGGCTTTCTTTTTCTCCTTCTGGATGAAGGGCTTCCTTCTCTTTATTTTGTAAATATAGACCTTTTGCTGTTCCCAGCTCCCTCATTCTATAGAAATGTACCTGTTGCAGCTTTTCAGCTTCTCTATTCTATGGAAATATACCTTCTGCTGCTCTGCAGCCCTATGCTTCTTCCATGGTCCTCTTAATTCTACAATTTCTAAAATGTCCTAAAACCTGTCTTTTTTGTGCCCCCAAATTCCTGTTTCATCACAACAACCCTATGAAGTTAGTAATATTGTTTCCCTTGCTTTAATATTTTCATTTATATGGAATAAATATATTTTCATTTACAGTTTATTTTTCAAATAGTATATATAGTATGATATTGATTCTTTCCTATTCAGCACGAAATACAACACTTTCTTCACACTTACAACACCTTCCCATACTTATCTGCTACATAGAATTGCACATATATTAACATTTCGCTACTCCATCCATAGCCTTATTACCATGAAACAGCTGTCCAGTCAGATTCTATATTTCTCAGCCCCTGCAAGTGGTGAGTCAGATGCTCAATTATTACCAATGAGATATGAGATAATGTGAAATGAAACGTGTGTGTGTGTGCGCGCATGCGTGCGCGGGCGCTTTCATCTTGTTTTCCTTTCCACTTCTCAGCAGATTGCTTGCAGTGACAGTGATGGAGGGGCTAAGACATGATTCTGTTTCCCCTAATCATCTTGTGGAGAAAAAGCAACCAAAGTCCAGGAACATCAGAAAATAAAAATGAACCTTTAATTTTCTTTATTACAGTAGCTAGGGTTACACTAATTAAGATAGAAATTGGTAATTTGAAGAGGAGTTCTCATTAAACATCACCTAAAGTAGGTGGCATTGGATAGGCAATTGGGAGGCAGGCAACAGGGAAATAGCTGGCCCTAAGTAGGTTGATGAAGGCCTGTTACCTCCCTTACCTTAGAAGTCAGAACCAGTACATATTCAGTCTGTACCTTTAGGATAGTGGTGAGGATTTAGATGGCATCAGGCAGTTTATGGAAAGGGCTTCAAGGAGGGAAGATGGTAGATAAAGAGGGGGTGAGTTAGATGGTCCTGATGTGAACAAGATAGGTAGAATGTACCAGTCATCCATACAGCTGCCCTTCCTCCTGAACTAAAAACAGGGATATGAGGGCAAAAGGAGATTTGGCTAGTGTTTTTTGAAAGAGCCAATAGAAGGCTAGTGCAGGAAGTTTAAACCCCTAGACTATTGAGCTTCTGGGGTAACCATTTTTAGGACCCCTCTTGTGTATCAAAAGCTTTGTTACTTTCACAGTAAAAACCTTTGTTTCCATTTGCTTACTCCTGCCTTGTTCATGGAACCCAACAGCTCAGACTCAAGTCTCAGTAGTTGTAAAGCCAGCATACAAGGATGCATTGTTTGTTCTTAGCTGCTTATAGCATAATATTAGGTGGAATAGATCAATGCAGTAATATCTATTTTGCTGGAAAGAAAGGAAGTGCAAAATTTTAAGGTCATGGGTTTTCCATCCATAAGGACCTCTTTGCACATAAGGCCCACTAAACTGTATTAAGGAAAATAATCCAGCATCAAGGCAAAGATCATGTTGAGGAGAAGATCATGTTGAAGAGTAGGAAGCTAGGTAGAGAGGACCATGGGGGCAGAGATAGTAGAACTGGGGAACTGAACTGGAGAGATTACTAGGACAACCCAACCAGACAGGGAAGGAAGGGTGAGCATGGGAGACATGAGCTTTAAAATGTATGAATGCTACTAAGACAGGCAGCTTGTGTTGTAAGGTACCCCTCGAGTTGAACAGAGGATGCTTCAGTCACGAAATCGAATCAAGGAGTCTCTTTATTTCAAAAGCCGGTGGCTACGAGGGGGCATTAGCTCTCCAAATCTCTCAGCCCTGAGTGAGGGCAGTATCAAGCTTATAAAGGCAAAAACCACATCCTGCTAGACTTTGGAATGTGGAGTTATCTTGTGAAAGCAGTTTTACAGAAGCAAATAATAAATCTCCACCTTTGCTATGCCACTTTCTTAATAATCTCTAAAGGTTATCTACAGTTTCAGTTCCTGGAGCCACTGAGTCATTGGAAAGTATTCATGGAGCCACTGAGTCAAGGAAAGCAATTTTGTGGTTCTGGTTCTTAAGCACATAAGAACGTCCTTTGTAGAACCACAATGGGGCTATCAATAAAGTGGAGTGATTTATGTGAGTTTCCAGGTCTCATTCTGGAAACGGAGGTCAAAATAACTACCCTATTGTTTAAGCAAGCAAATGTTTACAGAAGCCAGAATAGCAGGGTTAAAATTTAAAACAGCAGTTTTTATGAAGATGGAGGTAACCAATCATAAGACAGTAAGGCATATAAACCAATCCCAAGGTGGTTGCTAAGGCAAAATTCTTTGAGAGTGCCAATCAGGAACGAAAAGCATATATACAAAAAGCACTTGTGCCTCCTTTTCTCCCTGGTGCACTGGAAGTTTCTATGGCAGGAAATGGGCTCCACTGTTCTCCTGTGGCTGATGGCCATGTGGGCCTCCACACATGGGCTAATAGACTTTAACAAGGTTGGATGTTGAACTAGTCCTGACTATAACACGGAAAGGAAGCTCTGGACACTGGCCTGCTCCTGGAACCCCAGCTACACTTTTTCCAGGACTGGCTTCTCTCACTAAACTTTGGTTCTGATACTGAATTTTGGACTGGAACCCAGATTCTTTGTCCACCAGAATTGAAGAATGAATCCACGGACAGAAAGTGGTATAGCAAAGGTGGAGATTTATTGAAGAACAAGTACAGACTCCCACGTGGGGAGAGGGAAAGAGTCCCACAGAATAGACTCCCAAGTAAGGAGGGGGAAAGGGTCCCACTGAGTTCCTCTTCCCAATGGCTTATAAAGGCTGCAGATTCTGGTGCCTTGATTTCCTCTCTGATTGGTCACTATTCCCTTAGACTGGTTATTATAGTAACTCCTGGGCTCAAAGGTCCAACCTCACATGGGACATATGTGAGGTTCTCCCCCCTCCTTCTTTATTGTTTTCCTATTCCCTTTGGGCTTTCTTCTCCTTCTGAATGAAGGGCTTCCTTCTCTTTATTTTGTCAATATAGACCTTTCTTGGCTACTTCCAGTTCCCTTGTCTTATGGAAATACACCTGTTGCAGCCTTCTTGTCTTATGGAGGTGTAACTGTACCTGGCTGCCTTGTGTTATGGAGATGTACCTTCTCCCAGTCTGTAGCCCTGCGTTTTTCCATGGACCCCAATTCTAAAAAATCCCTAAGCCTGCCTATATTCCCCTAAAATTCCTGCTTCATTTCCACTAATTGTTTTTGTCAGCTACTTCATTCTTGACAACGAACTCGGACTCAAACACCCCACATTTTGGTTTCAATGTTAAGGTGTGATATTTCTATGAAACACTACTGCTTAGTATGCTTTCAATTTAAGAAAGAGAGGGACCTGAAAAAAGGAGCAAAATAACCAAGAAAATAAAAAAAGGCAAACAAGAGTATTATGTCTGGGAAAGACTTATAGGTGCTTAATGACACAGGAAGTGGACTTTTCTTGTGCCATTCTTTTGTTATTTTTGAACATAGTATTTTTAAGATTTATGTAGGTGATAAAAAACTTATTTTCATATAGAATGCCTTTAAAATAACATTACAAATGCTCAAAACCAAATTAAAAATCACATCATGAAAAAATCATTCTGAAATAATGTCCATTTTATGCAAAGTCAATCCCTAATCAACTAAAACTGATTTGGCTTTTAGAGGGTCCTGACTGGAAAGCTCTGACAGCTTCCCTTTAAATTTTCATAGAATTTCTAAGAATTAAGAGTATCTGAAGTGCTTAATCTTATTACCATATAGGGTGGAAATGCCAAGTTCAGCAATCTGAACTTTCTTATAGCTGACTCTGTTCTATTGTACTCTAGCATACACTTTAGAACAAGTTAACCAAAAGTTAGTTATATAATACCAACATTGATTGGAGAATCATTTATAAAATCTAACACTAACTCACTGAAAGTTATCTGTGTAATTTTGTAATCCCCAAAGTAAACACAGGGTCCAATTTTGCGTCATGTCTGACTATGCTATGGACTCCTGGTTTATAAGAACATGGTGTATTATGAAAGAACAGTACCGCCTCAAATTTTCACAATTGTCTCCAAACTCAGATCCACAGTTAGAATGAATGTCAAACAGAAACTGTCACTGTAGGAAGGACTCTCAATAATATAATCAGCAGAAAATGATGAAAACATAATCACAAAATATATAGCCAGAGGAGCAAGATGTGACAAAGCTGACAAGCAAATAGGATCCAACATAATTCCTCTCTGTGAACGGCTTACTTCCAGGCAGATAGAAACCAAGGAGCAGCAATGTTACTGCCTCCCTCGAGCAATGTCCCTGTCTGGTGAGGAACAAGAATGACAGACTTTGACTCTGTTCATAGATATGTGAGGCTTAGTGTTCGCTGTGTATATTGAAAGGACACAGAGGTGTAACTGACAGCATACGAGGACTATATATTTCAAGTGCAGGGCAAAGGTAGAGAAGCTTGAAAATGTATTTGCCCAGCTACTTTCAATGACAAAAGTGAGTAAAATCAAGTGAGACAAACAACATGATAATTTACAGGAGAATAAATTAGTTAAAGCTCTTTTTTTAACTTGTGCTAAGGCACAAGCTTTCATGATCATGAATGAGTATTATCTAAAACACATAGGTGATATTAGATGATTAAAAATAATTGGCTCCTGCCCTAGCCGGTTTGGCTCAGTGGATAGAGCCTCAGCCTATGGACTGAAGGGTCCCGGGTTCAATTCCAGTCAAGAGCACATGCCTGGGTTGTAGGCTCAGTCCCCAGTAGGGGAGCTTGCAGGAGGTAGCCGATCAATTATTCTCTCTCATCATTGATGTTTCTATCTCTCTCTCCCTTTTACTTCCTCTCTGAAATTAATCAAAATATATATATTTTTAAATGGCTCCTGGTGACTTAAGAAAGATATATAAATGCACAAACCAAGAATTAGGAGAACAGTTCCATCAGGTTCATAAGTTTACTATAAATAAATTTGCTGTTTTAATGTGCTGATACAAGGTAGCTACAAAATAGAATTAGAGAGAATCAGAAAATAAAATTTAAAAAGTAGAAAACCATAAAAATTATTTGAATTTTATACTTAGGCTTCACTAGAAATGCAGGTTAAGATGAATTCTTGAATGCTTTGTAAAAGTTTTTAAAAATTAGGTTAATTACAACAATTTATTGGTGAACCTGTATAGTTATTTTGAAATTTTTTTTCTAGAATAAAAGCTTTAGGCTACAAATCACGTGTGTGTATACAAGTGTGTGTGTGTGTGTGTGTGTGTGTGTGTGTGTGTGCATGTGTGCGTGTGTGATTGTAACCATGGCAGCTCAGCTCTACATATAACATTATTAGTAAATCTACTGAGAAATAAAAAAATTAACTTAACAATTGATTCAATACTTCATATTTAGACCTGAGCTAACTAAAAGGAATCTGAATGTTAATGTTAGTTCATGTCACATTAACAAAAAACAGAATTGTTAGACGTCTGAGCTTTGGCATCAGGCAGCTGTAGGCTCAATTTCTGGTTGACCTTGAACTCATTCAATTATCAGACAAGCTCGGTAATCATTTGAATAGATGCATGCTCATTTATGAAATGTCTGCAATAATACTTAGCAAATACATTGTAAAGACTGAAACAAATAATTTAGGGTAAAATCCTTTGCATGATTCCTGTCATATGTTTTGAGTAAGATTTTGGCTCCCATGACCTTCACCACCTGATGTTACACATATAAATATGCTCTCTTCATGCAAAAGAGACTTTGTAGACAGATTTAAGGTTGCCATTGTACTTCTGACCTACAAAAACGTGAAATCATAAATTTATGTTTTTTGAAATCACTAAATTGTAGGTAATTCATTAAAACTGTAATAGCAAACTAAAATATTCACAGTTCTATGCATACATATGCATGTGTAGATACATAATTCCATAAATAAGTTTTTTGTTTAATTCAAGTACATAATAAACGGTTTCCTAGAAGAGTAAAAAAGCTAATTCCTTTCCAGTTATTTCTCTCAGGGAGCATATTGCATATTAGAATGTGATTTAATTTAAATATTTCAGGCTACCTACAGTTTCATTGTTCCTCGGGGGTAACTGAATTCACATCTTTTGAAGCTCGTTTTGCTCCAGAGATGGTGTCTTTGCATTATTCATGTTGTTTGCATCTATCTACCCGATGAGAATTTCAATAGCTCTGATTTTGTGTGTGTGCGTGTGTATTTTAATATTTTTCTTTTTAACTCGAGAGGTTATTTTGTAAACAGAATGAGTAAAACCATTTTACAGGTCTTTCTATGTACAGTGACTAAAAATTAAATTTATTAAATAGGAACCCAGGTTGAATTTTAAGCATGTTTTCAGTAATATTGGATATGTGTACTGATATCATGTAACACACAGATAATAGTGTGGCGATGGTCAGAAAGAAAGGATGACAGTTTTCAAACAAGGTTTCATGGCTGAAGTACAAAAAAGTTTAGAGAGCAACTATATAGCAACTGGGGGTTGTTTGGTAGAGGATATATACAGAAAGATTTTCAGAAAGATTGCCAATAAAAAATAAATATAAGTAATAATTTAAAATATGTTTTAGCCCAGCCGATTTTGCTCAGTGGTTGAGCATCCATCTATGAACTAGGAGGTCACAGTTTGATTCCTGGCCAGGGCACCTGCCTAGGTTGTGTGCTCGATCCCCAGTGTGGGGCATGCAGGAGACAGCTGATCAATGATTCTCTCTCATCATTGATGTTTCTATCTCTCCCACTTCCTTCCTCTCTGAAATCAATAAAAATATATTAAAAATAAATAAATAAATAAATAAATAAAATATATTCTACTCCCAAGTAAGTGACATTATTAACCAAAGAACATATTTCAAAGCATAATTACAATTTTCTGAAGTAATTAATTAAATTTTTGAAAGTTAATATGACAAAATTACCTTAGACATATTGATGATTTAATAAATCCTTTGAATAAATTATATTATTCAATTCATAATATTTCTGTTTCCCTTCTTTTCCAGATAGAACCTGAGCAACAGGAATGTTAAAAATTTAAAGTAAAATGACTAATAATTGATATATATATATATATATATATATATATATATATATGTAATTCTTTATTGTTTAAAGTATTGCATATAGTATTACATATGTCTTCTTTTTTTCCCCCCATTGATCTTAAGCCCCAGAAGTCTGAATTCAGAGCCTACAAGTAAAAAGTTTGCTAAAAACTAATGTTCTGTGTAAGAATTTTGAAATAAAGTGGATCACTTAGTAGGTTTTTGATGCTTTTAACTAAGTCTGTAACATTTAATAAAGTGAAAAATATGCCACATCTTAAGATGAGTATGATATAAATATATAAATACAAGTAGTTTATAAACATCCATAAACTATATGAACAATAAGATCAAACCTTTGAAAAAGTATTAAGACCATACAGTTTTTTAAGAAATACTATATGAACTACCACAGAATACAAAAAATATATTCAATGTATTCAAATTTTAGAACATGTATATACATACAAATATGCATTTGGAAAATCAAACTTAAAGAAGAAGAAGGAGCCCTAGCTGGTCTGGCTTAGTGGATAAAGCGTCAGCCTGAGGACTGAAGGATCCGGGTTCAATTCCACAAGCCCAGGCTGTGGGCTCAATCCCCAGTAGGGGGCATGCAGGAAGCAGCCAATCAATGATTCTCTCTCATCATTGATGTTTCTATTTCTCTCTCCCTCTCCCTTTCTCTCTGAAATCAATAAAAATATATTAAAAATAAATAAATAAAAAGAAGAAGGGAATATAACAAATATTAACAATGTTTATACTGGGATATTGGATAATTATTAAAATTTTATTATATCTTTCTGTAGTTTTTAATTTTTTACATTGAACATAGAGGTTCCTAAGGGTTTTTTTGTTTTGTTTTACTTTTAAACTCTTGTTAGAAATAAACAAATGCAAAGTAATCAAGGATGTCAACCTTCATTTATTGAATAATTATTGTGTGCTAGATACTAAGCATTTTACACAAACTCATTGAATTTCCACAATTTAATTTCAGTTCTAAAAAACTGTTTTCTCTTTCAGAAATGTAAAAGTGGGTGAAATGAAACATTCAAGGGAGTATAGAGAGACGGATCTTAAATAAAAGCAACACTGTGACAATGGGGATCACATAAAAATAATAAAATTATACATAACAAGTTGGAATAATTTTATATGAAAAGAGAGTGCATTATTTTAAATAACATTTCTAATCAAACAATTTTAGCTTCTTCTGGTAACTATGATTGCCAGCATTATTCAAAAATTTTTTGATTTCCAAATATATTTCCTGATTTTAAATTTGTGCTTATTTGCTGTCCCAAGTTAGGTTTCTATAATCCTTTACTGTAACCCTCCCCATTTTCCTGCACAGAAAATCAGGTAAGTTTTTGCTTACTGTGAAAGGGAGCACTACTGTAGCAGAGGCTTAGAGCATCTTAGAGTGGAAAGTGCAGTCTGCATGTTTATCATATTTGGCTTAAACTGGGTCTTTCCATTTAAAGGCTTGATTGGTATTGGATAAGGGTCCTGATATAAGAGTTTAAGATAAGGGAATATAGCAAGTTTGGGGCAAGGACTTGGTAGTAACATCCATTGCTTTCTCTTGAAAAATTGAGCAGTTTTAAATGTTATCAGGAGTTTCTTAAATGAACAATTAAGTTATTTTCAACTGTTATCATCCTGGTAGAGACTTCTTCAAAGTAGTAATGTTGTCATATATAAGAAGATAATGGAATTGGAAAGTCATGGTAGTGGAGATTGCCAATAATCATTATGTGAATAATAGTAAGTAAGGCGTGTGTGTGTGTGTGTGTGTGTGTGTGTGTGTGTGTGTGTGTGTGTGTGTGATTTGGGTTCTCAATGTGAACAGCTAATTCTGAATTTAAAACTGACTTTTTTCTGTAATTCAAATTCAGCCAAATAAAATGAATATTATATAACAATTTAGGATACTATGAAAAAAGGATGATTTAGGAAATAAACTTCCTAAATCATCCTTTTTTCATAGTATCCTAAATTGTTACATAACCATGCTAACTACTCATGCAAACATATATAGGTAATCTCAGAGAAGTGTATAAAAATACACTTTTAACAGGCATCTAATAATTTTGTGACTAATTCTAGAAGATGTCTTTACAGTGCTGAAGTTAGGAAGCATAACAACTACTTAACATGGTTAAAATATTAATTTCTAAGGATGCATTGATCTTGCAATAGTGTACTAATGATTATTTATGTGTGGGTGTATAAGCCTGTATACATATAAATATACCACACAGGTATATTTATTATAAAGGGTGGGCAACATGACGAAATATACAATTACATGAAATATTGTCTGGAAAACATTCACTGCATGCACAATGCCATGTTCCTCTTCTCTGGTGTGTTATTTTGCTGTCTCTTAATGCTTCTCTTTTGCCACTGATGTGATAGAGTACGTTCATACTCAGAGCTAGGGCCTTTCACTTCTTGCTGTTCAGAGGCAATTTAATTTTAATTGCTCCCCAAGCATAGGCCAATTCAGGATAGCAAGAGCAGAGCAAGAAGCCTTCTCACATCCTTTGAAGTTTGAAGAGCTGCTATTCACATTGCCTCAGGGTGTGCATTCCCACATTTGTGTGGAAATGTAAGCAGTTGAACACCTCTGTCATATGTGCCCAATATTACTACAATTGAAAACCTTGCACAGATTTGAGATTTTTTTTTAACTATCCATATAAACTTTAAAATAAGGATATGAAATAGATGTTGTGCTATATGCATTTAACATGGCATTAAAAATGCATGATTATGAAAAATAGCGGTGCTTGAAATAATTAAGGTAAACAATACACACATTGAACATTGTATATATTTGTGTGTTGAATAGGGGGAGGGGGTTTAACAATTTGTAAGTCACCTTCCACAGAGAGAATAAAATCATTAATTATGCCTTGTAACTTGGCACATTTAATATATGCAAAAGTACACTGAATAGCACTGCTATTTTGTTAAAGGAATAATAATTACTTAAAGCTCTCAATAGCATGGCTTTCGTCTATAGCAAAAACAAAATCTTGATTATATTTGTCCAGGTGTTTAAATGTAAAACAATGTATATACAACTTTCCTTCCGTATTTGTGGAAGATGGAAGATGAGATGAAAGGTAAATTCTTTATAGGACATATTGGAATTATACATTAATAACTGTAAAAAAATGATGCTTATTATTTTAAAATTCATTTGAAATAATTTAACAGGAAATTTAGACCAGGAGACATGTGAGGAGAAAATAATTTGAGAGATATTCTTCATTGGTTGTTTCATAAGTGATAATTTTCCAGATACAAAAAAATTAAATTGGCCCATTGTTTACACCATATACAAAAGTAAACTCAAAATGGGTTAAAGACTTATATGTAAGGCCAAGATCACAAAACTCTTAGAAGAAAACATATGTAGTAGATTATTTGAGATCAGTCTGAATAATACATTTTTGGATATGTCCCCCAAGCAAGGGAAACAAAACCAACAATAAACAAATGGGGTTTCATTGAACTAAAAAGCTTCTGCATAGCAAAGGAGAACATCAGCAAAACAAAAAAAACAACCTACTGATTGGGAGAACATATTCACAAATAATATATCCAATAAGACATTGATATCCCAAGATATAAGAATCTCATACAACTTAATAATAACAAAAAATGAACAATCTGATTAAAAAAATGGGCATACATGAAAAGACATTTGTCTAATTAAGAAATACAGATGGCCAGCAGAAATATGAAAAGATGTTCAACATCACTAATTATCAGGGATATGCAAATCAAAGCTTGAGATATCACCTCATACCAGCCAGAATGGCTATTATAAAAAAGATGACACATAGCATATGTTGGTGAGAATGTGGAAAAAGGAATAATAATTCCTTTTGCACTTTTGGTGGGACTGCAAATTGGTATCACCACCATGGAAAACAATGTGGAGATTTAAAAAAAAAAACAACAACCCTAAGACTAGATATACCATATGAATCAGCAATTCCACTTCTGGTTATTTATCTGAGGAAAACAAAAACACTAATTTGAAAAGACATATGCAGCTCTATGCACATCACAGTATTGTCTACAGCAGCCACGATATGGAAGCAAACTTGGTATCCTTTGACAGATGAGTGGACAAAGAAGATGTAATATACAGGGTGGGGCAAAAGTAAGTTTACAATTGTGCGTACATGGAGTTTATCCTTATAGCAATATTTATTTAATTATTTTATTATTTTCCATGCAAACAACTGTAAACCTGCTTTTGCCTGACCCTTTACATACACACACACACACACACACACGAGTGTGTAGCCAACCCTGCTTTTATTTCACCAGATCTTGATGGCCCACAGGATCCAAGTTTTAGGATAAATGAGTCCAGCTTGATCTCCACAGGTTCTCTAGCACTCTGATGGTGACTTCAGGAGGGATAGGAGCACCAGTTTTCACTCAACAAAAGCCAGATTTTGGCCTCAGACAAATTCTGGCCTCCGGCAGCCAGGAGCTGAAAAGACAGCCAGTCCTCTGAAAGGCCTCAAACAGCACTGACTCCAGCTCTGCTCTGCTCCTGGGTATAGCACATATCCTGCAGGAGCAGTCTTAGAGGAAGTGAACACTCATCAGTGTGTAAATATATTTTCACATCTCTCTGTATATCCTCATTCTCCCTCATTGCCTTGGTCCTGTTAAACACACACACACACACACACACACACACACACACACACACACACACACACAACAACCCAAAACTACATGCCAAAAACGGTGTCACTTGTGGTCAAAGCCCCTGGTACCAAAACTGTTTGTGTGTGTGTGTGTGTGTGTGTGTGTGTGTGTGTGTGTGTGTGTTTATTGATTTCAGAGAGGAAGGGAGTGGGGGAGAGATATGAAACATCAATGATGAGAGAGAATCATTGATCAGCTGCCTCCTGCATGCCCTCCCACTGGGGATCAAGCCTGCAACCCAGGAATGTGCCCTTACTGGGAATTGAACCGTGACCTCCTGGTTTATAGGTCAATGCTCAACCACTGACTGAGCCATGCTGGTCGGGCCCCAACCTGGTTTTAATACCTGATATAATTACAGTTTCAATCTCTTCCAGAAATGTAATCTTAATCAACCAGTCTGGAATTTTCTGATCAAGCACCGACAAAGTAATCTATCACTTGGCCTCTCCATTCCCCAAAGGAAAAAGGTTCAATCTACATGAGAAACCCTTGACCTTCCCTTCCTCTAAAAAAAGATGTTCTGGTCTAAAAGGAATCCTTTGTTTCCCCTATTTGATAATATCTCCCTTTCTCCACCCTTTCTCCTATATAAAACCTTCCATTTTGTACAGCCCCTCTGGAATGCCCTTTTGGATGCTAGAGGGAATGCTGCCCAATTCATAATTTGCTTAATAAAGTCAGTTAGATCTTCAAATGTAATCTGCTGAATTTTGGTTTGTGCAATCTTCAGCACGCTCTGCAACGCCCTGTCTGGGACCTGAGCCTCTGCTACCACTCGATTCTTCTCTGTCCTGATGTTGAAGAAATCCCAGGCAGGTCAAACTGGGAGGCAAAGGGTACGGGTGGGACTGCCTTGTGCTGTGGGTTAACTCGGCCTGGTCAGGCTTGGGGCTTACTTAGCAGCTGCTGCTTGTGTCTCTCCAGGCTTTGGATCTGGGCCAGGATGGCCTGGCTCAGCACATAGAACTCTTTGGGGCTCTTCTGATCTGGAGCCATAAGTGTCACTTTCCGGATGGCCTCAGTAAACTCAGGGGTCCCTTCCTTCCAGGCAGTGAATGCCCTCCTGGAACACTGTGCTCCACTCCTTAATCTCCAGGTGCTATTCCTCTGGATACAGAAGGCTATTGTCCAGGTGCTTGGTGATGGTGTCCAGGCTGGTCTTCATCCTATCCCACCGTCATCCTGTTGAATGTGTAGATATTTATGATGCAGGCGGTCACTGAATCTGTAGAAATGAGAGAGAATAGCTTCTTGGATGCAGGTATCCCACTGGTCTTTCCTCAGGGTGGCTCCTGAAGTGGGCAGTTAAGTAAACGCAGACGCCCTAGATTGGTCAAGCCTTTCTCTTTGGGCTCAGACACCAAGTTGAGCCTGGGGCCTCCAGGCTCCCTTTGATAGCTGCTTTAGTTTGAAATTCCTTTCTCACCTGGTTCCAGATGGAGTCCTGCAACATTGGATCCAGGCCTTGGGCTGCTTCTGCTCAAACCTGCATAGTAGTTGAGGCCACCATTTGCATGTCATGGCAGGTCCCTGGCAGATGACTACATGAGAAATATGTACTAATACATTTATTATAGCATTATTGGTAATCATGAAAAACTGGAAACAAACTAAAAGTTCAACAAAAATAAAATTATTAACCATTGACTACGTATCACATTGCATAAATTACATCAAGCATGTTACACCAAACACTGCTGATCATAAGACATACTGTCATTTATATAACACTGAGGAGAAAAGAAACTTGAGCAAATTGCAAGTATAAAACACTGTCAGTTATAGGCCATGTATAAATGTCATCAACACAAAACATAACAAAATCTACATTTTTTAAACAAATATAGTTTACCAGGGTGATGATGAGAGAGAATCATTGATCAGCTGCCTCCTGCATACCCCCCAGAAGGGATCCAGCCTGCAACCTGGGCATGTGCAGGCTTGATTTCTCTGACTGGCCTATTTCACTTAGCTTAACATTTCTATATAATGAAATGCTTCATATGTATTGCCATTCTAAAATGGTGTGTGTGTGTGTGTGTGTGTGTGTGTGTGTGTGTGTGCGCCTGCATATGCATAGTAGGTGGTGTGCTAGTAAAAGTTTGAGAACTTGCTTTCCCTTATAATGACATGACCTCATGCTCATAGTATAGTGTTTGTCAATTTCATAGTGTGAATATATTCACTGTGGCTTATTTCAAGCTCCAACATGATGTGACTTGATGTGAATTTGGGAAAAAATGCACACAACTGGCTTTTATAAGCTAGTATGAGCCAGCTCCTGCATACTACTATATTTAATTATAGATATAGTTCAGGGCCTTTCTTTTTCATTTTCTATCTATTTATCTATGTATCTATCTATCTGCATGTATATATCTGTATGTATTTACATGTGTAAACTTGTCTTCATGTTAAGTGTATATTTAAAGAAAGGTTTGCATATATGCTGTGGAAGTTGGTGTAAATTTGGAGTTGTTGGTTTTTTGAAAGATCTCGGTATAACAGGCACAACACACTAGCAGTTGTTTCCTTTTCATCCATAAAATATATAGGCCATGGTTGCCCAAAGCAGGTGGGTTCCTGCCTATGCTGTTAGGGTTCCAGTTTGCTCTTGTTCCCTCCCACTTGCGTTCATCTTCCCTTCCCAACAGTCTGGCCTACAGAAGTCAAGCCCAACCTTAGATATCAAGGCAACTGGTAGACATTTTTCAGATTTTGGCATAACCCAATATGGTTTGAGTTAAAGTAAACTCATTTCCCTGTGATTCCCACTTTAGCTTTTTAAATTATTATTATTTAGCTAAAAACCACGGTGCTAGATAAGAGGACTTCTATATATATATCCTCAATAATGGTCATGGCAAACTGAGAAAAGTCGCTAACACAAAGCTGAATAGTTTTACTAAAAGAAACACTTTTGTAACATCAATTCAACAGCATGTATCTTCTCTTAAAAATAAATTGTATCCTAAATTGTTAAAAGAGGTATCTAAGCTGTAGGAAAATATTAGTGATTTAATTTAAGATTTTAAAATTCAGTATTATACTTGATAACTTAAAGTGAGATATCAAACTGCATATATAATAACAATTTGTGCATATTTGGGCATTTCTGGGTTTAAGTTTGTGAGTGAATAAAAGGCTAAAATAAAATATTTCATATAATTAAGAGAATTTTATTTCTAAATGAGGGAATATAGAATATAGTGTTGTATTAAAATTCCTCATTTTCCAAACTTTCTGTCTATTGCTTTTATAATGGCAAAAATATTGACAGTGTTTCAAAACATGTTATTGAGATTAGAAAGCTACACCATAGAGATATGTTTTATTTTTCATAATAAATATCATTTATGACACAAATTACTTTTTATTATTTCTCTTAGGCCCAGAACATATTATGGGATCTGAATATGTTAGCATCGAGGTGGCTTTATTTATTTTTTATTGATTAGAACTAGGAGTATGCTTCTTCTCTGTGCATTCACAGAACATTATAAAGTATCCCAGATAATTAATCTACATTTTTCAAAATTCTGGGATTGGTCAGCCCTCGATGGCTTTTTGACACATCACTCTAATCTATAATCACCCCAGCCATAACCCAGATAAATATATGCCTCATGTTATATAATATCATTGAAGGGTGCTTTCTTTATCATGCATTGTAATGGCTAGACCATGCACCTCAAAATTACATTCTCCAATCATCTTATCTCTTTTTCTTGGGTCCTGGACTTAAACAGATTAGATATTAGACACCACCATTTTTTTCAAGTCTGCTGTACTCCTTTGGTTTTATGCATTTTTTAAAATCTGCAATAAATCCTGTGATTCATCACTTTAATATTTGTTTGGCAATACCCAGAAATATCTTCACCCCACCTTACCCCTATACTCTACTCTGAAATGCCATGGTTCAAGTAAACCATATTTTCTCTCTGAAACTACACCTAAATCATTCATCAGGATGCCTCTCTCCAAAGCATCCTATTATACAAATATATTAGTCTTAAATTCTGTCTTACTATCAATACTTTCTGACAGTTTTTTCAATGGTCTCTTGTTTGATTTACTCCCAATTTTTCTTCAAATTTCTTATATTGAAACTCAGATTCATCATTTGAAGAAGTTCTTTATCTCCTAGTTTCTCATGAAAACAGAGACAGTCAGTGAAGCATAATTTGAAACTTTACACAAAGATAATAATCTACATTCCTTTCCATCTCAGGAACGAGATATCACATCTGCTAACCAAAAACCAATCCATCCAATCACCAAAGCTTTTGCTTCTCTTATAGACTTACAAAAATTGTTGCTTAATGCCCTTGTTATGTCAGTGATTTATCTGGTCCTCCAAAGCTTAACACTTAAAACAACACACTTTCGTTGTCTCACAATTTTTGTGGCTCAGAAACCCAGTGTGACTTGGCTAGGTGCCTCTTGCTCAGTCTCAAGAGGTTGCTGTCCATCTTCAGGAGGCCTTGAGTTATGATGGCTAGACTATGTGAGGATTGGCTTCCAAGCTCACTCTGTCTTCTATGTTCTTGGTTTTGCTCTCAGAGCCATTTTTTCTTTCTTATAAAAGGATGCGTTTGCAGCTGAGTAGTTTGCTCAGCCTGCTTTCTGAGTGCAGAAATTTGGGGAGGGCCCAAATGCCTCTTTTTCAGTTCAATCTGTTGATATTTCTGTGTGTGTGTTTAAAGGACTTGGTGGGTTTTTTACAAATCTTCTTGGGGTTTGCTTTATTAGACAAACCACTTCTATATAAGTCCATCTCTATCTTTGGCTCCTGCTGAGAAGGCCCAGGGGCAACCCCCTGCACTTTATAGAAACCCTATTGTTTGATTTAGAGGAACTGTGTAACATAACCTTAATCCCTTTAAAGGGCCTTGTATGTGACTGAACAGAACTCTGAGATACCTCCTTTGATCTTTCTGAAGGCTTAAAAAAAGATTTCACAGTCACACCTTTAGCTTCAGCTTCATATCATATTTTCCTGGTGGTGCCCTGAATTTGATCTTTTGATCTTTGTTGAAACCTTTTATTTTCTTTTTTTCCTTTTCTGTTCTTTTCATTGAATTTATTGGGGTGACATTGGTTAATAAAACCATACAGATTTCAAATGTTCAACTCTATAATCATCTTCTGCATACTGCTTTGTGCACTCAACACTCAAAGTCAAGTCTCCTTTGGTCACCATTTATCCCCACTTCGACCTCTTGCACCTCCCCTCTACCTCCTTTACCTCTGGTGATCATTGTACTACTGTGGTCTGTATCTGTTTGTTTGTTTGTTTTTGCTTAATCTCTTTACCCTTTCCAACCAGCCCCGCCAAAGTCTCTCCCCTCTGACAGCTGTCAGTCTGTTTCTATTTTGTTCCTTAGTTTATATTTGTTCATTAGATATTCCACATATAAGTGAAATCATATGGTATTTATCTTTCTCTGACTGGCTGATTTCACTTAGCTTAATATTCTCCAGATCCATTCATGCTGACACAAAGGCTAAGATTTCCTTCTTTTTTACAGCTGATGTAGTATTCCATGCATAAATGTACCACAGATTTTTTTATCCACTCATCTACTGATGGGCACTTGGGCTGCTTCCAAATGTTGGCTATTATAAATAACAGTATTGGAACATAGGGATGAAGGCTTTTCTTCATTTTAGCACTTAATTTGTTTTTCCCAAAACCATGAAGTCCTGGCTTCTTTTTAAAGTAGTTCTTCCCTCAAATTATTTTTTTCCTCTCACATTTTCCTCTGAGTAGCAAGAATGAACCAAGCAGTACCTTCCTCACTATGCTTTGGAATCTCCTTAGGTAGATCATTTACATCATTCGGCACGTTCCTACTTTCTGCATAACTGCAGGTAAAAGGTCTGTTAAATTTCTCCCACTTCATAAAAATGATTGCCGTTTCTTCAGTTTGTCATATTTTTCTCACTCATTCACAGGCTATTCAAAGCCTTGAACTGTGTCAACAATGTGTTTATGTGGTTTAGGCCTTCACAGTCACTCCTCTCTATGTTCACTGCCAGGTTCCTCTACATAGAGGTTAGGGGAACATCCAGATTCTAGGTACCCACATCTGTTTTAGTTACCTGTTGTGGTATATAATTACCCCTGATTTTACTTGGGGAAAACAACGAACTTTTTGCCACTTCATAATTTCTTTTGCTCGGGGATCTTGGTTCATCTTATCTGGAGGTTCTGCTCCTGGTCTCTCAAGAGTCTGTGGTTAAGCTATCTGCTGGGGATGCAGCTGTCTCCAGGGTTTTCTGGGCTAGATTCTGCTTCCAGCTCAATTACTCGAACAGCAGCTTACAAAATGGCAGGTGGATTGCCATGAGGCAACATTCAACCTGTTGTGATCTGTCTTCTTACTTATTATTTCACTGAAAGTGCTTGCGTTGTGAAACAATAACTGCCAAATCCAGTGGCCCTTTGTTTGTACTCTCTCTCAGTGGAAAGATTAGTCTAATTAAGATTCTCACCTGTTCCCCTCACAATGCATTGTATGACATCATTCTAATCTCAATTTCCTTTCAGCAACTCTTTATTCTTTGCTTCCTGCATTGCCCCTTTATTTAACTTCTTTTTGAATGTTAATGTTCCCCAAATCTATTTCCTTTTTCTATAGGTTTTCTTCAGAAACTATAAATTTCTTTCATGACTATATATTTTGATATTCCTGAATTTTATATTGTCATTCTATGCTCTCTACTCATAGTCATATTTATATTTCTGATTTCAACACCTATCTTGTGACCTGTCTACCCTTGTGTTATATAGGAAACTCAAATTTACATGTTCTAAATCATGTATATGATTTTGGACTATCTGGGGATTGTGTTAAATATATTTAAATCAATATATCTCCAGGAAGTCTGAAATTGGAGACTTCTAACAAATTCCCAGGTCATGTCAAGGCTGTTGATTCTTAGAGCACTGTTTGAGAAGTGGGGTTCTAAATTACATTTATTGCTTATTTCTATATATATAAAACCCTAAGTGACCGGTCAACCATTCAACTAGTCTACCATTTGACCGATTGCTATGATGTGCACTGACCAACAGGGGGCAGATGCTCAATGCAGGAGCTGCCCCCTGATGGTCAGTGTGTTCCCACAGTGAGAGCGCTGCTCAGCAAGCTTACCCAGTGGCAGATGTAGCAGGCACAGGGGGGCCAGGATGAACAGGAGCGGTGCCTGGCCTGGGCTTGGGCTCCTCCCTGGCTGCCTGCCACTTCACACACTACTATATCCCTCAGGGGATGTCAAACTGCTGGTTGCAGCCGATCCCCACAGGATTGCGAGAGGGCACAGGCTAGGCTGAGGGACCCCACTGGTGCACAAATCCATGCACCAGGCCTCTAGTCTTCAATAATAGCTTGCTTTTGTAAAATTCAATTATTTAGTAAAAGTATAATTTATTTATATATGCAAGTTAATATCTGGGAGATTACACCATAGTTTTATTCTTTTGCCTTTTTAACTTGTCAAAAAAATCATGTACATCTAGTACATCTAATTTCCATAAATTACTTGAATCTGGTCTCTGATATCCATTCATAGTCATTAATTTAGGACTGCCTATAGAAAAAGTTCACCTTGCCTGGACAGTCTGTCTCAGTGGTTGAGCATCGACCTATGAACCAAGAGTTCATGGTTCGATTCCCTGTCAGGGCACATGCCTGGGTTGCAGGCTCCATCTTCAATAGGGGGCAAGTAGGAGGCAGCTGATAGGTGATTCCCTCTTATCATTGATGTTTCTATCGCTCTCTCCCTCTCCCTTCCTCTCTAAAATCAATAAAAAAATATATTTTAAAAATTCACCTGGATTGTTACAGAAAACTCCTAATTAATCTATGTTTCTTCTTTAAATACATCATCTATCTTGCTGCAATAGTAATTTTCCTATATACTGTAAGGCTTATTGTGTGACTATTATTTGCCTTCAGATAAAATTCAAAGTCAAGCTTTAAATATAAGACATTTTATTATCTATACTTAGACTACCTCCCAAGTCACTCTTTCCAGAAATTTATTTTCCATAATCAGTCTTAATTTTCAGAATTTTCCTTCCCAATGGTATTTTGAGCAGAAGTAAATCTCCTGAAAGATAGTGTCAACTCCACAAGGTCAAGAGCTAGGATAAATTTGGTTCTTTAATGACATTTTCATTTTTCTCATATGTACACAATAAATATATATTCCACAAGTGCCTGCAGAATTAAACATTTAGGGTAGGGGTCTTATTTTTTACTATGTACAATAAATATTACACATTCAGTGTGGTGTGTATAATTATTGATATAACTATATATATGCTCATTTTAATGTCTTTACTTTGATTGTATCATAAGTGTCTATTTTTTATTTTATTTTATTTTTTTACTTTAGGGATATATTAAGTTATGGTGTATAATTGTTCAGCCACCTGCTGCCACAGTGGCTCACATTATAAAGATATTTGGTCATTAGTCCATACAGTTATTTCACGCATGAGAATTATCATTTTTAATTTGGCAGTAGTGAACTAACACCCCAGCATGTGTTCAAAACTGCCACCTCAAAAGAGCAATAAACAGAGTTGACTAAGTTGATTAAGACAATAAAACTATCAGAACTGCTTCAGGGCTAACAAAAATGCTTACATCAACTCGTACTGTTTATAATTGCTACTATATTTTTTCTATTTTTCTTAATGACCATATACAAGCTACTAATTCAGGTTATAAATTAAATTGTACACAAAATGATAATATACTAAATAAATTTTAAAAACCACCCATTGAAACTTTAATTATCAAGATATTTCAATGTACAATGTACAATGCAGCATGATAAGATATTGAGCTAAATCTATTCAAATAACAGGCATTCCTAGTAGTCCTAATAAAAGTGTACTACCAGGAATAAAAATGTAAATGAACTGAAAATGTAATTGGCAAAAATACATGTTATACAAGTACATTTTGCCCTTTGCTTAAAGAACTGTTTTGTAAAATCACACTCTTGCCCAGCCAGCTTGGTTCAGTGGATGAGCATTAACCTATGAACCAGGAGGTCTAGGTTCAATTCTGGTCAGGGCACATGCCCTGGTTGCAGGCTTGATCCCCAGTGTTGGGGGTGCAGGAAGTAGCCGATCAATGATTCTCTCTCATCATTGATGTTTCTCTCTCTCTCTTCCTCTCCCTTCTTCTCTGAAATCAATAAAAATTTTAAAAAATAAAACCACACTCTCTTTTGATAGCATTTCACAGTACAGAGTGAAGTAGAGAGTTTGCTATTATTAGTGAATGTAGGCCATATACACAGTTAAACTACTTAGTGCAAGAGGGAAACTGGCATTTATCATTAAAATTGTTAAATAGTTAATAGCATTTTCATTGACTATTATTTATTTATTATATTTGCAAATTTCAGTTATTGGGTTATTATTTTTATTTCTGATAAAAAAACGTTAGTATAGCACACACAAATTTACAAAGTTAAAACTAAGTATAAAAATTGGATAAAATATTTGCTCCATATATAACCTAAATATATTAGAAATTTATCAATTTTTGTCCTTTGTAAATTGAAATAATTTTATGATTAATATACCAGTAACAATATTTAAATGAAAAAATAAACAGTATATATTTTATCAAAGTTTCCAATCAAAAGAAGAAAGCATGGTAATTTTTATTAAATAGAAATGTGACAGAATTTTGAAAAGAAATAAGTATTAGAGTAGCTTTTTTTGCTTTATTAGGTCTTCATCCTAAACAAATATTTACTATAAATAATAATCACCAAGGAGGATTTTACTCCTTTTTTCAGTCTTATTAGGTATAAGTGACAAACAGTAATTGTATACATTCAAGTTATACAACTGGATGTTCTGATATATGTATACCCTTAGAAAGGATCACCATCATTATGTTAATTAAAATCTCCATCACCTCACATAGTCACCATTTTGTTACTGGTGTTTTTGTTTGTTTGTTTTTTGTGGTGAGAACACTTTAGATCTCTTTTCTTAGCAAATTTTAAGTGCACAATATAGTATTGTTAACTATTGACACCATGGTGAATATTGGATCCCCAGTACTTATTCTTCTAGCATATTTGAAACTTTCTACCATTTGTCCTGGGAGTATTTTAAGCACATGAATACTTGGTCCACTCAGAGCAATCAAATCAGAGTCTCAGAAAGTGAAGCCCAGACATCAATAAAATGTCTATTAGAAGCTTTAGAATGTCTTTAGACATTATTAGAAGCAATAGAATGTCTTTAGAATTTTACCAGGTTATTCTAATGAGCCACCCACTATTACAGCTAATGTTCAGCATAGGTTCTTTACCTTTGAAATTCCCTACCATCCCTGCGTTAATAAATTATATGTAAATTTATTTTTTATATAAAATAATGTGATATTAACAAATTAAATATTACTTTTTATATTTTCTTATAATTAATTTTCCTCTGATCCAAGATACTTTCAATGTTTATTTTTAAATGAATGATAAATTATATATATATATACATATATATATTCCATTGTTCAGCTCTAATTCTTATAATTTGTATATTTTATTATTTTCAATAGTGGAGAAAACATTCTAGATGATTACATATATGATATGACCAGCCACTGATGAAGTCAGATATCCTGACTGTACACTAAAATTCTCAGATGTCCTTTAAGTTGTGAGAAATCTTTGAATTATCTGAGGCTTGGGGTAATAGACCTGTCAATCTTAAACATTTCTGCTTAACCGGAGGCAAAGCTCTTTCTGTGCATGCAAGTAAGTTTAAGTAAAACTAGAGTTTCTTTTATTTATTTGAAGTTATAGTTTCTCCTTGATTACTGGGAGTGAATCCATTGAGCCTGGGTCAATTCAAAGGCCACATTAAGCAGAGGTCCCAGCTTCTGCTGGAATTACAACTAAATGGTTGAAATATGCCAATGTAAAACTTCCATTGGAGTACAGGGATAGTGTAAACTACTTCTACTTTCTGACTTACACCATAGTTTGGAAGCAGATGAAGAACTTCTGTTTAATTCCTGGTGCTGACTGTTCTTTTTACTTTTAGTTAAGTATCCTATCTAATAAAAAAGGAATATGCTAATTGACCACCACACCCTCACAAAGATGGTGACACCCACAGCCAATAAGGAGTGAATATGCTAATTGACCGCCACACCCTCAAAGATGGCTGTGCCCACAGCCACAAGATGGCAGCGCCCAGTCCCCTCAGCCTCGCCAGGGTGGCAGGCATGTGGCATGACTAGGCCTGCCCCCAGGCAGGTCCAGCCACGCCGTGCTCCTGCCTCCGAGTCCCCCAGTCCTTTCAGACCTCCAGCCACCTAGGGCTGGCCCAAAGTTCAGGCAAGCCTTGGATGGCAGAGGCTTGTGCTGCCAGCAGTGGCAGCAGCAGAGGTGTGATGAGGGCATTGCCTTCCCCTGATTGCCAGGTCACCTCCGTCCCCTGAGGGCTCCTGGACTGTGAGAGGAGGCAGGCCGGGCTGAGGGACCACCCCCTCCAGTGCATGAATTTTCATGCACCAGGCCTCTAGTAAAGTATAATGCAAAATTTAGGAAGTTGAGAATTGCTTTAAGTAGGAATTGATTTATTGTCAAAGTTCCTTTAACACAATATGGTCAGTCTATGTTTGCAAGGATATTTTTTAAGCCACTAATTGGATAGAGAAGCTAATATAGCTGAAATATAAAATGTACAATTTTGAAAGAGTAAAAAAATAAACTCATCTATCTAGAGATATAAAGTGTACACTATGCTACAATAAATTATGGTTTCTAATGGGATAAATAAAAAGTTGTCATTGTGGTTAGAGATTTTACACTTTAGGTGGCACAGAAAGATGAATAAATAGCTCTAGGTCATAACATGTTAACTTATACTAGTAATTAGAATGTTTATTGCTATTTTAATCATGTTTCTTTCTAAGTTCTAAACATGTAGAAATATTAAATGATTTAGCTTCAATTAATTTTTGTATACATATTTGCAATTATATATTTAGTTATAGACTGGCAATAAGACAAAGAATGTGACAGCCATATTGACATTTTCTTTTTCATTTATAGTAATTGATAATATTTATTCTTCTGCCCTGACCTCTATTAAGGAGTAAATGGAGATAGACCACAAATATAAGTGTAAGACTATAAAGAGATCTTTAAAAACTGAGTAAAATACATAAAGTGGTTTATGCAGTAGTTGTTAATTTTGTGTTAGAAGTTTAGGTTTTATTCAAGTTAAATATCTCATGTTTCATTTACTGTATATTCTGAAAGGTTGAACATATATTTTTAATGTTGATGTCATTATCCTACCCCCATTGCCTGAACAAACAATAAGAAAAGCATTCTAATGGTTTATTTCTGAATAAATAAATACCAAATGTGTTCTTTGGCTCCATACCTCCTTCTCTTTTCCAACAAGTTAGTATAATTCATGTGATTACTCTAATTAAGTTGTAACTTTGATGTTTACCCCCCTTAAGATTAAAGGCAGTTTTGTTGAAGATGGAAGATGGAATGTATAGCTTTCATTTACGGCCACAGTGACCTTTTCATTCAGTAGATAGTTAGGTCACACAATACAGGTAGAGGATGCTTCTCAAGCTGTGCTTATGTACATGTGAGCACAAATCCAATTTTATTCAGCCACTGGAATGTGAAACTCATTCCAGATGAATGAACTGGGAGTGCAAATCATCTTTTCCCCCCAACACCTTTTGTATTTTTCTCTCTTACTGTAACAATTTAAACTTCCCAATACAAAATAATTATTTTTTTTTCTGTTTTGCATTAATTGCTAAAACCTTCTGGGCTGATGGTGAGAGAAAAATAATTAAGCTGGAAAATTGCACACTTGAAGGATAACAAATATTAAGCTCTGTAGTCTAGATTGTCTCATCACATCGTTGAATAGCTATTTGACATTTAAAAATCTCTGGCTGCAATAATGTTGACATAAATATCCCCAGTTTATATAAATATCAGCCTCCTAATTTTTCTAAGCTTCACTTTATTGATCGTATCCCTATTCCTGAGATTATTATGGTGGAATCTTTTTATGCCCCCTCTACCCCTGTCATTTGATGGTTGTGTACATATTATCAAGCTTTGTCAAGTTATAAGCAAACCCAAGATTAATGTGACATTAAGAATGGCCTTGGGGGTGGGAGGAGAGGGCAATGGGGGAAAAAGGGGACATATGTAATACTTTCAACAATAAATATTTATTTTTAAAAAGAATTACACAATGACAATTGTGTATAAAGAGATTATATTGGTTATATTTTTTAAGCCTGACTTGAAAGTTTACAGAAAATTATTAGAGTTTACTTCTTCTAATTGACTTTATAGGATTTTTAAAAGTTACATGTGAATTAATTAGTTCATTAAACACATATTTATTGGAAAGTATTATACACTTGTCACTGTTTTAAGTACTAAACATAATCATCCTTAACAAACACATTATTAGTCTGGAGGAATATTTTATCAAAAGTGATCCAAGGACCATCTTTTTCAGAATCTCCTGATGGAACAATTTTAAAATGATGATTTCTGGGTCTCTAAGATCAAATGAATCATATCACCTGCCCATTGTACCTAAAAATGTACATTTTATCAAACTCTCCAAGGGATTCATAGCATCCGAAGAACATCTTTTTGTTCTGGTTCTAAGTTCATATGATCTTGAAAAGTAGGATCATATTTACCCAGGGCCAGATGCAACATTAAAAGACATGTGAGCTCTGAAACAATAGAAGAAATGGAATGAATGGCCAACTCTTGACCATGTTTGAAGTTTCTATCTCAGGCTCCACAAATAAAATACCAACTCTAGCATTTGATCATAATTTTCTTGCCTGGATATTTTCTTCCTT
Source organism: Eptesicus fuscus (assembly GCF_027574615.1). Lineage (NCBI taxonomy): Eukaryota > Metazoa > Chordata > Mammalia > Chiroptera > Vespertilionidae > Eptesicus > Eptesicus fuscus. The sequence goes on from NC_072474.1 coordinate 98,167,272, forward strand.
GGATATTATTTCATGTGAAAGGGCTTTGGACTTCATTCATGTTTCTTCTGCAATTATTAATGGTCATGAAGCCTACAGGTATATTACTTTACAACTAACATCCAAGCCCAAATTGAGTCATTATAGTTCAACACAAAAATCTTAGTTAGGTGAAGCAGTAGTTAAGTATTTCTTTAGATTTTGTTATAATTTTAACAAAAAAAATCTCATCAGTTGACACACTGAATATTTCAATGAGACTGATATTAATCCAGATAAGATACTCTTTTGTAGTCCCAGAGGAAGCTGAAAGTTTTATGGGTCGTAATGTTCCTCAATGAGATGAAATGACATTTTAATGGAAGGGAATGCAAGTATTTATAGTAAAATGTATTTATCATATATTTTAATAAAATTAACAATGTGCCCAGTGAATACTCACCAGACAATTAACATTTTCTAAGCAATTGACCAGCTTGAAGTAAACAATTTTATTTTTAATTAAAAGTGTGGCTCATGAGAAAAGTATAGCCATGGAAGAAAGTGCACAAACACGTTGTGTGTGTGTGTGTGTGTGTGTGTGTGTGAGAGAGAGAGAGAGAGAGAGAGAGAGAGAGAGAGAGAGAGAGAGAGAGAGAAATATACTCCTTGAACAGTTCAAACAATTTTACCCATGCAGCATATTTTGTTTAGCCTTAAGGACCAAGAAATGACATTAGAAGTGTGACATTTTGAGGCACGTTGTTTGAGATGTAGGAGGTCTGAGTGAAGACAAATATATGCCTGTTGAGTTGTGTAATCACAGTTATTCAAAGGTGATTTATTAGAGACATAATTCATACAACATGAAAGATAAGAAGATGAAAATAACTTATCAGAACCTTCTAGGGACCATTTAGAGAGCTCAGGACTTCATGGTCATAGAAATGTGGATTCTATTGGATTATAACTGCTGAGTAGAACGCTAAAACAGAAATAACCATTGTTTTATTATTATTATTTTTAATGGATCATATGGTAGTTTATTTTTTTAAATCTTTATTGTTGAACATATAATATATATATATATATATATATATATATATATATATATATCCTTTTTTTCCTCTGTTGACCTCTTCTAACCTGCCCCTACCCCCCTAGGCTTTCACCACCATGTATCCATGGGTTATGCATATATGCATACAAGTTCTTTGGTTGATCTTGTTTTATTATTTAATGTAACTTGTCAACTGCCAAAATACACAACTGACCTGAAGAGTATATAATGACTTATTAATTTCAAATTCTTCTTTAATTATTCTATTCTTATTATTCCATCTCTGAGTCTTTGAATACATCTATACTCTTCATTGTGTAATTAATTAGTTAAACTGTTAAACCTACAAAGAATGAAGATTGAGTTATGGAAATTACTTTGGGGAAATAACCAAAATTATATAAATCACAGAAGGACTGGGTATTGCTTTCTCCACTAAATGCTCACTCTGGCAAATATCAGCATGTCACTCCTGGAAAAGCTTGGTGAAAATTCATGTTTTCCTAAGGCCATTTTGCAATGATTTTTTTTCCAAAAGGACCCAGCTTCACTCCAGATCTGCAAATTGGTTTATACCAGGGAATGAGTAAGAAGCCATGAATCCGCACTGTAGTGAATTGAGTTACTTGATGTGAATTTATTTTTGCTGTTACAGGTCAAACAGCATATTAGTAGCTGACCCATAGTCATGTCTAGTAGTATTTTGATTGGTTAGTCAACACCATAGATATTGAAAGGCACAAGCACTAAGCACCACTTCCTGTTTATGGCTTACTCCCATAATTCCACCCACCTTATAACTGAGAGTTAAGAGTTGTCACCTCATTTCCCTATTTATCATCTCCTTAATTCTAGTGAGATAGGAAATACAATGTAAGTATAGTATTTTCACAGTCATTCTGGCCCACAGAAGAAAGCCACTACTAAACATTCCAAAGCTATGGATATTAAGATATTTCTTAATATCTTCTAGGGTAGCCTCTGATTCATTCTGTGATGTGGAACAGGTTGCATGTAACATTTTCTACTCCTCATGCCTTGAATTTTTTCTTACAGCATGTCTAGGAAGTTCTGGCATTTCTACCTCATTGACTGTAGGCCATTAAAGAGTTTAGGCTTCATTTAGTACTGATGCCAAACCAAAGATAACACATTAAATCTTGAATTTTCTGTTTGTGAAACCATGTCAATAAATTCAACTAATTCCAGCATTATGTTTTATCTTTCTTGACTCAGTATCCTAGAATACATTCCTATACACTCTTCCCCAAGTATGACACATAGAAATTAGGAGATTTTACAATTTTATGGTCCGTAATCTCAAAAAGTTGGCCTTGACATTGTAATTGCATGGCAGAGATTATCAGTGTTCACTTGCAAAATAAAACTATGGGTGCATTCTCAAATATATGAACAATCCAATCCCAGTGTCCCATTGCAAAAGTCTGATTCCTGTGAGCACTCCTAGGCACTAATTGCAGTATCAGTCAATATTAAAGCAGGAAGCATGTAGACCAGCTAATTCTAAATGAGTCTAACAAAGAAAATATGATAAAGTGTTAGGCAGAGTCTATGAAAAAAAATATAGCTTTCAGTTTGCAATGGTCTTCATTCTGAATACTATTTATACCTACAATGCCTCTCATTTAATTGAATATATTTCTCTCCCCTTGAATTTGGATTTGCAGGGTGACTTGTTTTCATCAAAGTGATGCTGTGCCATTCTGGAGACTAGTTCTAAACAGGTCAGACAGTTTTTGCTTTCACTCTTGGAGACCTGAGCCTCCAAATAAGGAGCCTGAAGAAAAAAGGCCTATTCAGGTTTCCATCTTTCCTGTCACCACAGATAAAAATCCAGCTGAATTTTGCTGCACATGTTGCCCCAAACAATATCGCATGAAACAAAAATAAATTAATTTTAATTGTCCAAATATCCCTGACACACTTGGACCATGAGCAAGGGAATGGTTGTTGTGTTAAGTTACAAAGTTCAGGTTGTTTTATTATTCTTCAATAGAAAAGTGAAACAGCTAGTGAGAATGGGGCTCTGGACCACCCTCAGATCTTAAGGACATGCATTATGTATATCCCTTCAGGCTGTGCATAAATTCTAGCCTCTCTTTTAAATCCCATGCAGAAGTAATCTATGAAATCCCTAACCCTCTAAATCATTTACTTTCACCATCCTTGTATCCTTTTTGTCTGACAGCTCACATTGCAACACTTGTAATCAGTCTTTTCTCCCCAATTATAGTGTTAACTAGAAGCCCAGTGCATAAAATTCATGCACTTGGGGGTCTCTGAGACCAGCCTGCACCCTCTTGCAGTCCTGGAGCCCGCTGGGATGTCCAACTGATGGCTGAATGAATGGGCCTAAGCCGGCAGTCAGACATCCTTAATGCTGCTGTGGCGACGGGAGAGTCTCCTGCCACCACGGCTGCTCTCACCATCCATGAGCCTGGCTTCTGGCTGAGTGGCACTCCCCCTGTGGGAACACACTGACCACCAGGGGGCAGCTCTTGCATTGAGCATTTATCCCCAGGTGGTCAGTGCATGTCATAGAGACCAGTCATTCTGCTGTTCGGTCCATTTGCATATTAGTCTTTTATTATACAGGATTTCTGGTGTGGGAGATCACTTTTCATTTGACACTTGATATTGCTAAATACTTAGTGAAATGTTTCTTTGAAGTAGAGTAGGCATTAAGATGGAGAAGACTGCATAAAATGTTCACCAAGGAGTTGGTAAGTTAAACATGACATTAAATTCCATCAATAGAGTAGTGATTAAACAAAGCTGGTGCATTCATATAGTCAGTATTATTAACAGATAAAGGGAAACTACTAATTTCATAAAAAACAGTATTTTTTCTCTCTACTATTTAATAATTGTAAGCTACTATCTTAAGGAATAATATGCCTCTTTAATTTATATCACTTCCAAAGACAATTCTAACAAATTTACACAGGATTCATATAATTTACTGAATCATTATTGGCCATCAATATGATGCATCGCACTGTAATGAAATAACTGTTATTATTTTAATATATTTTATTGATTTTTTACAGAGAGGAGGGAGAGGGATAGAGAGTTAGAAACATCGATGGGAGAGAAACATCGATCAGCTGCCTCCTGCACACCTCCTACAGGGGATGTGCACGCAACCAAGGTACATGCCCTTGACTGGAATCGAACCTGGGACCCTTCAGTCCGCAGGCTGACCTCTATCCACTGAGCCAAACCAGTTAGGGCTGTTGGTTTTATCTTTAATACAAACCTACCTTTAATGTTATTAATAAATATTCACTTTGATAAAATAAAGATAATTGCTAAAATTTAAATATACTCTATTCATTACATTAACTCACTTGATCTTCAAAGCAGTCCTATGACTAATATGATTACCTTCATTTTACTAATGAGGACACTAAGGCACAGAGAGATTATGTAACTTTTGACATATGATAATTTGTTACAGAGCCAACAGGTGGGAGTAAGATATTATCTTCTTCATATTCTTCCAATAGCTATGTGGTCACACCTTGAAGTACTAGGTATGTATCTCTATTTTGTTTTTAAATGCTTATCCTTGAGTTACTATAAAACAAGCTACCAAAGAAACTCCAGGGTTTTCCTCCTCTCCTCTACTTTTTGTTTTTTGCATCATTTCTTTCTTTCCATGAAGAACATGTTATATACTTGCACAAAATGCAGAAAGACATAGCTCAAGTCTCTTAAAATTTGCTAGAAACCTGTTAGTCAACTTGCATTTGATATACACAAAGTTGCTTATATTTCTGGCAAGAATCAAGACGATCAGTTAGATAAGAAGTTGAACTCAAGAGGATCATGATTAATAATTACAAATAAACTTCCAGTAGAGATTCAAGCCAGGAAAAGATGTGTATTTTCCTGGCGGGGGGTCGGGGGAGGAAGCATGGAGGGGGCAATGTTCCCATTTAAAACCTACAGACCATATTATGGATTCCTCTATCCCCATTAAAGGACATTAATACAATATGCTCTGTAGAAACTAATTTTCCCATACGTAGCTAATTAAATAAAAATTAAGTGCAAAATATCACAGTGGTATTAAACAAATTTAAATGTCTTATTTATTTTACCAAAATAAATTGAGTCATGTAACAACAGGTGTTCTTTTTCTTTTATTTCTTTAAATTTCTTTATTGATTAAGGGATTACATATGTGTCCTTATCCCCCCAATACCCCTCCATCCCCTCCCCCACTCATGCCCTCACCCCCCTGTTGTCTGTGTCCATTGGTTAGGCTTATATGCATGCTTACAAGTCCTTTGGTTGATCTTTCCCCCTTACACCCACCCTCCCCTACCTTAACTCTAAGGTTTGACAGTCTGATCAATATTTCTCTGTCTCTGGATCTGTTTTTATTCATCAGTTTATGTTGTTCATTATATTCCATAAATGAGTGAGATCATGTGATGTTTATCTTTCTCTGACTGGCTTATTTAGCTTAGCATAATGCTCTCCAGTTCCGTCCATGCTGTTGCAAATGGTAAGAACTTCTTTTTTACCACAGTGTAGTATTCCATTGTGTAGATGTACCACAGTTTTTTAATCCACTCCTCTGCAGATGGGAACTTAGGCTGTTTCCAAATATTAGCTATGGTGAATTACGCTCCTATGGACATAGGGGGGCATATGTCCTTTCTAATTGGTGTTTCTAGGTTCTTGGGATATATTCCTAGAAGTAGGATCACTGTGTAAAATGGGAGTTCCATTTTTAGTTTTTTGAGGAAACGTCATACTGTTCTCCACAGTGGCTGCACCAGTCTGCATTCCCACCATCAGGACTTAAACATAAAATGGGAAACCATAAAAATACTAGAGGAATACACAGGCAGCAAAATCTCAGACATATGCCGAAGCAATTTCTTCACTGATACTGCTCCTAGGGCAATGGAAACTAAAGAGAAAATAAACAAATGGGACTACATCAAAATAAAAAGCTTCTGTACAGCAAAAGAAACCATCAACAAAATAATAAGAAAGCCCACTGTATGGGATAGCATATTTGCCAATGTTATCACTGATAAGGGTTTAATCTCCAAATTTACAGGGAACTCATATAACTTAACAAAAGGAAGATAAACAACCCAATCAAAAAATGGGCAACAGACCTAAATAGATACTTTTCGAAAGAAGACAGAAGGAAGGCCAAGAAGCATATGAAAACATGCTCAAAGTCACTAATCATCTGAGAGATGCGAATCAAAACAACAATGCAGTACCATCTCACACATGTCAGAATATGTTTTTGGAATCCTGGGACACATATGATTTTATATTATTTGTAAACTAGAAGCCCGATGCACGAAGTTTCGTGTCGGAATAGGCCTTCCTTTTCCTGGCTGCCTGCACCACCTTCGCTCTGGCCAGAACTACCTTTTGCCTTCCCATGCTGCCCAGAGGCCTGGAGTGGCCGGGGGTGGTGCAGAATGCTTGCATCGTCACCATGGTGATGATGCAAGCCTCCCACCCTGCCCCTGGCAGCTCGGTGACTGTGTATTCAAATTAACCCACCATCTTTGTTGGGTTAATTTGCATACTCACTCCTGATTGGCTGGTGGGTGTCGAGAAGGTACAGTCAATTAGCATGTTACTCTTTTATTAGGTAGATGCTGGTAGATATACTCTGTTACTTGTATGAAAAAAGGAGGAAGAACACATTCTAATTTCAGCGCATTAAAAATGTTGATGTTCCATATAAAATAACCTTGTGTATATTAATGATCTATAATAGAGTTTTTACCAGGCAGGTAATTACCAATAAGTAGAGTTAACATATTCCATTCAATTGCATGGAGAAGATAAGTCTAATTATGATAAGCTAGAATGATTCTCATTTGGAAATGATTGTCCATGAATAGACCAAAATTGCTATATATGTATATGGCAATAATTTCTGTGAGCCTTGAATGGCTCATGTTCCCAAATCTCTTTGATACTTCCAGTGTGGCTTCATCACAATGATTCTAAAGCAGACTTTGAGGCCTAATTTGTCATTAGAAACACCAAATTGGTTGTTCTTCTGATTCTGTTCTATTGTATAAGCAACACTTCTACCTGGTCTCCTAATTCTCTTATGACTAAAATCCCCACTGTGCATTTTATTTCTCTGGTATCAATAGACTTTATCCAAACATCCATTAACCCTTTGCACTCGCTTGCTTTTTTCTCGATTTCTTTATTCTAATGCTAACCGTGTTGAGTCACACTCGACATCTGAGTGCAAAAGGTTAAATAGGTTCCTATTCATCTCTAGATCACATGCTGGAAAAAACATACTACAGATGTGATTACAGAAATCTGTATAAAGCTCCTACATTAATTCCTATCTATAGTTCTATGTTTAGCTCAAACATGTAAGACAGTTCTCTATACTCAAATATAGCACTTTAACCACAATAGAGTTAAGCAATAGAATTAGGCAACAGAAGAATGGTCATGTAACTGATTAGGACTTAACCAGACCTAAAATTTATTTAAAAAATTAAAAAAGTCCTCGTAGTTTAGTTTGTCATGTGAAAATATTGCAGAAATAAAGCAAGGTGGATAAAGTATAAATCATGAATGTCTTTCTTATTGGTTGTGTGCCTTTGTACTACTCAAATATGTTTTCTAAAAATCAGTCTCCTTATTTTTAAAATGTGCAAAATAATGCTTATTAGATTATCATACAATTATAGATATGATGTTCATCACTAACCAGATCTACATTAAAACCTAAATAGAATAGGCATTCAATAATTGATTAATAGTCATTATTTTAAATATCAATAATAATATATGATAAAATAAGATATAACTTTATTTATATAAAATAAAAAGTGCAAATAATACTAATAATACTTGGCTTTCTATGTCATATATTTTCAGCAACCTGTAATTAAGGAAACCTCTCTCTGTTAATTAATTCATTTTTGACACTTATTGAATATCTACAGTGTGATAAGACACCATTTTAACTATTGAGTTATTCAGTAGAAATGGTCTTTAATATCATGGAGCTTTTATTCTAATCAATGTAGTCATAAATGAATAGTAATAAAATATTTAAGTAAAAGTAAATAGATAAGAAATGATTAGAAAGCAGTAAGACTGACTAGGTAGCTACTTAAGATGAGTGGTTAGAAAAAGCCTATACAAAGAATGGTGATATGAGCTAAGGCTTGCATAATGAAAAAAAATCAAGTTAGGCAAATCTTTTGATAATGAGAGTGTTGTTCACTCAAGAAATTCTCTAATATATTATCCAACTTGTTTAAATTAAATATTTTAGACAAATATGTTATGGATCCCCTTGAATCATATACATTATGTAGAGAGTAGAGTGATAGTATCCATCTTATAGGAAAAAATAAAATGCTATAGTGCTTTTATTCACCATAACTTTTATTTAGAGCTAATTAAAATTATTACATCAAGTAAATGCATCACTCTACCCCTGGAACTGATCCACAATTAATAAAAACATTTCTAGGGTAATAAATATGTTCTTATTTATAGCTTTAAAAATTGAAACCAATTCTAGACCTAGGCAAGGACATACCAAGGTGCTAATCAAGTCAGTCTTGAAGCTGGTCCTGCTGATACTCCTCTGATTTTGATATCCTAATATCTCAATTGTTGTATGTCTGCCTTACAACATAATTTCAATGCACTAGACTCTTATGGTATTGCTTCTATTACATGAATAACTTATCTGAGAGTCCGCATGTCTTGTGAATAAATGTCCACTTTAAATGCCACAAATAGCTGCTCCACAAATACTTATTTTTTTGCCTCTTACAAGAAATTTTTATCTTATACTTACTTGGGCCAGTTGATTAATTATGTACACATTTTTGTGTGATGAATGCCTACCATGTTCTATTGACCAAAACACCATGGCTTTCCTGTCTAGACTGACATTCCATTCTTGAACCTACTATGAAGCTCAAACCTATCATCAGAATAACTGTCCCAAGGGTTATTTCTAGGAGACTTAATAATCTTTTTGCTTTGGGGAAAGACATAAAAACTAGCCACAATAGAGTCTCATGATTATAAAACATATTATTTGATTTAGATCACAATAATTGTATTTGAACTCTCATTTTCATATGAAGGGGCTATTTAAATCTATGTTTCACATTCCCTAAGTGCTATTCTGCTTCTTTTTAATTTCAGCTGCTGAATTGATAGGGCTCAAAGGAAAACAAAATGAATTTATCCATCACTGAACACAATTAATTGTGTATTGGCCTCTTTAGGAATGGAGTTAGATAAAATTACTTAATAATAATTTTTCAGGGGAAAATTATAAATAATTAACCACTCTGACTATAACTCTGATAAGAAAAAGTGAAATTCAGCACATTCAAGCAACTGAAAATCACTTGAGGAAATTATATACAGGGAATATTCCATTATTATTATAACTGATTTTGACCAATATAATAACACCTTTGGGTTGAGTCTTCTAGTTAAAGTTACTACTCTTTATTATAGAAATAGATACAGTAAGAATGGAAGTCAAGTTTCAGTACATAGCTGCACAAATAACTATTTGTAAAAACTTCTATTATTTATTAGCATCTCCATTTTTCTTTCTTCACATCTCAGAAAACATAAAAATGACTATGAGATCCTGCATTATAATCAAATCACTGAAACTAGAGCAGTTTTTGCATGTGAACCTACTGCAGAATATGTGTTGGACATAGAGCCATGGAGAATTAAATAATTATTTGTGCAAAGAATTGTCAAGTACAACCATCTTTATTTATTTTATTACTAGAGTCCTGGTGCATGAAATTCATGCACTGGAGGGGGGTGTCCCTCAGCCCGGCCTGCACCCTCTCAGAGTCCGGGAACCCTTGCTCCTTATCGCCTGCCTGCAGCAGAGGCGGGAGAAGCTCCTGCCACTGCCACTGCTCTTGCCAGCCATCAGCCTGTCTTCTGGCTGAGTGGCGCTCCCTCTTGGGAGTGCACTGACCACCAGGGAGCAGCTCCTGCATTGAGCTTCTGTTCCCTGAAGGTCAGTGCATGCCACAGCAACCGGTAGTTCTGCCAGTTGTTCCACCATTTGGTCAATTTGCATATTAGGGTTTTATTATATAGGATTGCTTTTGTTGTTGTTTCAAACAGTTGCTTCAGACTGCAGACTCAGAAACTCATATTCTGGAGAGCTGAATATCTATCAGTGGTACATAAAATAATATTTCCAGTCTGATGGAGCATTTGCTTCATATGTCATTTGTCTCAAGTATATTTAAAACTTTGATGAGTTATATAGTGAAACTCAAAGAAACTCAATCATTCAACAGTTGATAGATACTCATTCTCTTATTCTTAACTTTTTTAGTTATCTTCGTATTAGAAGCCATTTCTTGATGACTTTTATAATTCAAATTTGAATTGTTGTTACTCCATAGAAAAACTTATAGGGTTCTACTCAACATTTGTTTGCTCTTTGTGTTTGCTCTTTATATTAGAATAAATCTGTTTATTGATTTATGGATTATCTTTGGTTGATAAAACCAATTCTATACTCCGAACTCCACACCTACAAGTCTATATCCATGAGTTTCATTTCAGAAGCACCAGAAATATAACATAATCTTTTCTGAATTATTGACTTAAATTATTGAAATCTACTTATTTCCTTTTTTTATTACATAATTTTCAATAAGAATCCTGAATATTTACCTAAATTCAGTACTGTCCATAAAAACAATAATCAAATCTACAGTAAATTCTATTAAAGTTGTTTTTAAAATATATATTGATTTCACCCAGTATTCTTCATCTCAACTCTGACTCCAAACATCTCTCACTAGGACAATGGCAGTATTTTCCTAACAGAAATCCCCACTTTCTGCTTTGTTTGGTGATATTCTTTTTCTATAAAAAGTACCTAGAACTTTTAGAAATATAAATCACAACAAATTGTTTTCCAGTTAATAACTGAGGACACTTCTGGAATGGTGTTGTGAGGTTCTTGGGGAAATATTTATTAAGCTGGTCAAATTTAAGCAAAGACACTCATTCAAGTCAGTCAATTTTCTTGAATGAACTGACACTATTAAAATCCTGCCTCTTGGTCAGAAATTGACAAGCTTTTTCTAAAATTCATCTCTAGTTACCTACCCATCACTCATTTTCTCTAGCCACATTGGTCTCTGTTTATCTCTGAAATTCTCCCAACATTTGCGTATTTATCCATATTAATACCATTGTACACTATTCTCAAATATCTCGACTCTTTATATTACTGTTTCTTTGGATTCACTCAAATCCCAGCATAAATATATCAACTCAGACAGGTTTTCTCTCACCATCCCATCACAATCAGTTCATTCTGACCTTAGCTATCACATTGTCTTCATTATACTTCAGAGGATTGTTTAATTTTTTAATCTGTTCACTTTCTTGCACTAGAATGAAGGCATTATGAGTATAATGTGATCTTCATTCACTTCTGTCTCTAGTGTCTAGTATTATGCTTGACAGGAAACAGGATCAATTATGAATTGGTAAATGAAATAAATAAAAAGAAAACAGTATCTACTGCATTAGCTGTGCCTACCTAGCACCAAAAATGTAATAGTACAAAAGAAAATGCTGGACTATCAGAATGAATAACAATTCTGCTATCAGCAGTAATGGATAAGTAACTTTGGAAGAGGTCTTTTGAGTCCCATGACCTTCTTTTTCTACACTCCAAAATAATGACCCTGATAACTAGTCCACCTACATTAAAAGATGGATAACAATTTCAAATAAGATAAAAGATGGGTTGGGCTTTTAGAAATCATAAAATGATGCTCAAATAAGAATGATGTTGCAAAAATATACCAAGACACTACAAAGCAATCCTAATAATTCCTCCCTTGCTATCAATGGATTTATTTCTTTTATAAGAAATATCCTGATCCCAGATAACCATCTGAATCCCGTCTATGTTACTCTACTTCAAAACTAAGGTTAGCATTTTCTTTGCCATTGATTTTCTTTTAAGAACACTATTAGCTTTCCAATAGATTATTATCTCTACCCACCTATATATTCACCATCAGAATTGTCTTTTGGAAAATTCATATGAGACAATACAATTGGACTTTAACAGTTATTTTTACCATTCAGTTTTCTTTCACAATTTTTATAAAGATTTCTTTATTCCTTTAAACCTATAATTTAAAATGTCTGAATGGAAATGAAACCAATATACTCTTATCATTATTTAGAGTTATCCAAAGGCTGGTTAAACAGGGCACTTTAAAATATATTATGATACATGATTGTAGCAATAACTTTATTCATGCTTTACAGCTGATAACTTCAAAAATTTTAGCATTTTTGCCTGTGTTCACAAATAAAGTAAGTAGAGTACACAGGAGTTAAGCCTTAAATTTATTAGTTTGCCAACTACTATTAAAGAATTAATACCACATGATCTCACTCATTTGTGGATAATAAAGAACATTATAAACTGATGAACAAAAAGATGGATACAGAGACAGTAAAGCATCAAACAGACTGTCAAATTGCAGGGTGAAGGTTAGGGAGAGGTGGGGGAGATAAGAAATCAAACGAAGGACTTGTATGCATGCATATAAGCATAACCAATGGATGCAAAATTCTGGGGGGTGAGGGCATGTATGGGTGTGGGGTGGGGGGGCAATGGTAACATATGTACACATATAATACCTCAATAAAAAAAAAAAAAAAAAATAAAAAAGAAATAAATAAATAAAAGAGTAAAAAAAAAAAAAAATAATTAAAACAGACTTTGGTTTTCCTTGTTATATCCCCTGCCTCCTTTCTCTTTTCGTTTTCCTTTTGTCACTCTTCCCTTTCCTTTTTTTTTCCTTTTTATCCCACTTCCCTGACATTTAACTGGCATTAGACAGTTTATAGACAATTCATAGGCTTACAAAAATAGTTCTCAAAATAACTGTTCTGACAGCTGACAAAATAAGATTGTACCAAAGATTCTAAACATGAGACATGAAAATCCAATAACCTTCCAACTGTATGAATCATGGAGCAGTTGAAGCAGATAGCAATCTGGGAAAGACCTCCAACCACACAGCCATCTCTTTCCTCCCAATATAAAACTCCAGGCCTAAAGTGTTCTCTGAGTGCATCAGCTGATTAAAGCCTTCAACCACAATTTGAGTAATTTTTACTGTTTGTTTTTTTGTTTTGTTTTACGTTGACACTCCTTAAGGGCAGAAAATATATTTCATTTATTTATACATGTCACACACTTTCTCAGGCCTAATCAAACTGTCTTGTTCAAAGGCTCTCCATAAGGTCAGATAGTTTCATAATCATTTCGTAGTTCAGTGAAACCACATCTTAATTCCATACTGTGTGCATTTTCTAAATAACATTAGAACTAGATAGAATGAATTCTTACTTTATGTGCTCAAGGTATTTTCTATCTTTCTCTAGCTAATATATATTAACTAGAGGCCCAGTGTATGAAATCCGTGCACTGGGGGTTGTCCCTCAGCCCAGCCTGCACCCTCTCATAATCCGGGACTGCTGGCTCCCAACCGCTTGGCTGCCTGCCTGCCTGATCACCCCTAACCACTCCCCTGCCAGGCTGATTGACGCCTAACTGCTCCCCTGCCAGCCCAATTGCCCCTAACTGCCTTCCCCTGCAGGCCTGGTTGCTCCTAACTGCCCTCCCCTGCAGGCCTGGTTGCTCCTAACTGCCCTCCCCTGCAGGCCTGCTCCTCCCAACTGCCCTCCCCTGCAGGCCTGGTCCCCCGCAACTGCCCTCTCCTGCAGGCCTGGTCACCTCCAACTGCCCTCTTCTTCTGGCCCAATCGACCACAACTGCCCTTCCCTGCCAGCCCGGTCACCCCTAACTGCCATCCCCTGTCAGCCATCTTGTGGTGGCCATCTTTGACCACATGGGGGCGGCTATCTTGTGTGAGGGTGTGAAAGTCAATTTTCATATTACCTCTTTATTATTATAGGATATATTTTTAGCATCTGTGTGGTTGTGTGTATCATTTTATTTCACTATTTCCTCTCTCTAAATTCAAGAATATGAAATCTTGTCTGGAATTCACACTTGAAAATCAATTACAGTTCTAAGAGTATCCTGACCACGCCAAAAGTGGGATATGTATTAAAACTGCAACATCCTCATAAAAGTGTTATTACAATCATGTTACATAATTTATGTAAAGGTCCCCAATAATTTTGTAAAACCCTGCATTAGCATATAGAGCACACAATTGTGATTGATAATCATTTTTTAAAAGCTTCATAAAAGACGTGTAGAAACATGAGCTGAATAGATTGTGAGTAAAATGATATGCAAAGAGAAAGAAAAAGAAACAAGTGGATATTTATGCTTTTAACTAATCCTAGTTTTGTGTGATAATATTTAAGGATATTAACAAAGACTGAAAGCTTAACCCTGTAAATGTTCTAATATTTATGATTTATGAACCAGTACAAAATGCAGTCATTTGAATACAGTTCGATTCATAACTGTATGGAAGCATTTTTATAACTAAGAACAAATATTCTTAAAGAAAATAGAAAATATTTCTATTAGAAAGCTTAATCAAAACAGTGATAAGAAATGATCCTCCAAAGAGATCAGATTCTAGATTGTTGCACAGATTGGGAAATAACAAAAATATATAAATATTTATTTACTTAAATATATTTTTATTGATTTCAGAGAGGAAGGGAGAAGGAGAGAGAGATAGAAACATCAATGATGAAAGAGAATCATTAATTAGTTGCCACATGACCCCCAATGAGGATTGAGCCTGCAACCCAGGCATGTGCCCTGAGGAGGAATCAAACTGAGACCTCCTGGTTCATAGGTCAATGCTCAACCACTGAGTCATGCTGGTTGAGCAGGAAATAAAAAGTATCTTAATAATTACAGAGAATATTTGAAACATATTCAAACATACCAGTAGTTCTAATGCCACTTAAGACAAACATCAGTATTAAAAAGCTACAATTTTGATGTGATTAAAAGAAAAAAAGTTCTGCTGTATGCTGCATCTGGTAGCTATGTGAGCCTGAAAAAAAAAATATAAACAATGGTTATAAAGAGTGTATAGATAATCTGAAGTATATATTTTAAATATGTATAAATAATATTTCTTATTAATTCAAGTATATTTAAAGTACCTTAAAATCACAGTCAATAAATATCAGAGTGAGAATTCTAGCAGAAGTCTGTAAGTTCCAGGGTCTGAGTGCTGGTGTGAGTAAGGATTTTGGTTTCCATTTTAAAGGGAAAGGAAATCTAAATATGAATATTTTTAAAGAAAACTTATATTTAGTCTCATTTGTTTTAATGGTTTGAAATATAAGCATGTCTTAGCCAGGTTGGGCTGCCATAACAAAATACCATACTGGGTAGCTTAAATAGAAGACATTTATTTCTCCGTGCTAGAAGCTGGGAAGTCTAAGGGCAAGGTGCCAGATGATCTGGTTTTTGCTGAGAGCTCTCTCTCTGGCTTCCTGACAATCGCTTTCTTGCTATGTGCTCACATGGTCATTTCTTGGTGCACGTGCATATGTGGAGAAAGAGATCTCTCTTTTTCTCCTTATAAGGCCACCATCAGTTGAATTAAGACCCCACTTTATAACCTTATATAATTATCATTGCTTCCTAAAGCCCTGTTTCCAAATACAGTCACATTAAGGGTTAGGGCTCCGACAGGTGAATTTGGAGAGCACATCATTCAGCCCATAGAAAAACACATTCTGACTTTGGTCACCACGATATTATCTCTAAATAGATTCTGTCTGGGAGCCAGAGAAATTCCTGGAAGACATATGTATTATCTGAAAATAATAATTTTAGAAGATCTTACATTCTTTTTTTTTTTACCAGAAAATTAAACAAGATAAAAGTTTGTTATTTTTAGATAAAATTGACCTTTCAGTGCAAAATGAATTGGCACTCAACTGTCTCTTATGTAAAGCACAGTTTATAAGAGGGAAAATGAAGTGATTAAGGAACACTTCAGAATTAGGACTTGGCCCATAATTATCTACAAGTCAAGACCAAAACTATGAATAATGAATATCATATAAGAGAGGTTAGAGATAATATTGGAGGAAAGTGTGTCTGAGTTAATTAACAATGCCAAGATAAAGAGCCTTCAGTGGGAGAAAGATTTGAATTTCTCTTTTGCTGTGTATATATTTCCTTATGTATTAAATAATAGCTTGGTTGGTGAATATATAAATGTGGCATTGTTTCATAAACCACAATTAGTGCAGGGTAGCTAATGCTTTTGATACAGGATAATACAACCACTGAAATCAGACTGTTGATTAACAGCACTATTGGAATTTCAGCTTTTTTGTCATTTTGAAATAAACCTGTGAACCTTTACACTTCAATTTACATGTGTGTGGCATTCATGTGTTTATGGATTCTCATACCACTCTGTTTGCTTAAGTGAATAAAATAGTGCTCAGTTCATTGAATTCTAAAATGTTTTATAAAGTAGAAATCCCCATTCAAAAGTGAAGGTAGCATGAGCCAAAAAAGCTGATTTTTTTCTCTCTCAATATTCTGTGCATATGAGGTCAGACCTCAAGAGATATAATTTCTGAATGGCTACATCTGAAAGTGTATTGCTGCTCTCTCCTGTAGAGATGCCTCCATTGTGGAATAAAGTTATAGATACTCTCATCCAAAGTCCATCAGTATTATTTAGCCAGTTTGAGAATAAACTTTCAGCTTCACATTTTATGGTGAAAATAATTTGCAAAGGAAAACGTGTCTATCACTTGGTTTATGGAAGTTCAATACCATTTTGGACATTTACATTAAATTAATAAATAAACTAAATGAAATACTAGAACTGAAGAAATGGAAGTTCACTTTTCTAAAGAGTTTCAATCTGCTTTAATTGGAAGAAAATGGCGTGGACGGTGTGGCTCAGTGGTTGAATGTCGACCGATGAACCAGGAAGGAGGTCATGATTCAATTCCTGGTCAACGCACATGACCAGGTTGTGGGCTCAATCCCCTGTGAGGGGCATGAAGGAGGTAGCAAATCAATGATTCTCTCTCATCATTGATATATCTATCTATCTCTCCCTTTCTCTGCCTCTCTGAAATCAATAAAAACATTTTTTAAAAAGAAAGAAAATGTTGAGAATAGCTTTTTATCTAATACAGTTCAACCTAAAAAAAAGATATGTTCTACATTAAAGATCATTGACTTAATTATTTTGCATTTTGAAAGCACTCAGGTCACCTCTACCAAATCGAACAGAAGAGTATATACAATCAAGGCAATCTTTTTTTTAAGGCAAGTGGGAAAGCAAATATTTTTATTTATTTATTTTTAAATATATATATTTTATTGATTTTTTACAGAGAGGAATGGAGAGGGATAGAGAGTTAGAAACATAGATCAGCTGCCTCCTGCACACCCGCCCCCCCACTGGGGATGTGCCCACAACCAAGGTACATGGCCTTGACCGGGCCAAACTGTTTAGGGCAGAAAGCAAATATTTTTAAAGTCAATTATTTGAATGTAACAGGTAGAAGTGTGGTTGAGGCTATTTGCTAAGGTACAGCTATATTATACTGATTTATTTTTATAACAATATACATAGCTTAGTGTTGATATTAGGAGTATAAAAATTATATGTCTATATTAAAAAGCATTCATCTTCAAACTAAACCATTTATTAATGACCACTTCTCACTAGACAGTAGCTACAGGCAAAGTGTGAATTTTGAAATTCACTCACATAGAATTTTTGTGGCCCATGGACAAAAATTAAAATATATATTTCCTCGAGTTTCCTAATTGGAGAGTTCTTCATGAAATTAATTTATGGTTTTGGAATTAATTCCCTCTGGCCTGGACCTAAGTTTGGAAAATATTAACTGCAATATAAATTTTAAGGAAAAACAAGTAATTTAAAATAAGGCTAAGATAAATCTTTCCTCTGAAAAACTCCCACCTTGTGCTTTATAATCAATTTGCAGCGAATATTCATTCAAAAGTTAGTTTTAGGCACTAACTTTGTAGGTCCAGAAATGTGCAGAATAATATCCAAATTTGAGTAATAACTCGAGTTTTAGTAGTGATTTATTATTTTTAAAAAGTAATCAATGTGGAGCTAATAAGTAAAATATAATTTATTATTTAAAATTTTATTGATTTGTAGAAAGAGAGGAAAGGAGAGGGGGAGAGAGAGAGAGAGACAGAAAAAAATCGACATGAAAGCAAAACATTCCAACCAACCAGGGATCGAACCAGCAACCTGGGGGATGACGCCAAACCAACTGAGCAACACTGGACAGGGCTTAACTTATTATTTTTTAAAGATAATCAATATGGATCTAAGAAGTAAAATATAGAATTTTGTCTATTTTTATATAGTATAACAATAGTATTATGTAGTATTGTTCTGTAGTATTATGTAGTAATGCTATGTCCATATCCATTAAATTAAAATATCTTACAAAATTTTAAAAAATGCCATTAAACCCAATGTTTAGATATTCAAGAAAAAACTAATGAGAAAGACCAAGAACATTTTTCTGATTATTCTATTCTCTCACCTTTCCTTTATACTTGAATTTCTATTATTACCTGTGCCCTGAGTTAGCTGGAGTTTAGATAAAGCTCTATCAGCCCTGGACAAATAATCAGTTAACAACATTCAGCCCCTATACTTACTCTAGTTGCTTAGATACTAATAATTATGCATTTTAACTGAGAGGAGAGGGTATTCGGTAGTTTGAACTTTTTAGCATATGGGAAAATCTAGCATGCCTACAAAAATTAACAAAATCTGAGTGTAACAGTGCCCCCACCTCCATAAGACCATTTCAGAATATTTTGTAAAGTTTGAGATTTTCTACATTGTATTTTATAAAGACGTTTTTTAGTGATAGGATTGGAAACTTAAAATGTTAGCATTTCCATATATTGGAAAAATAAACTAAATTATGGTAAATATTTCCCTAACTAGAATGCATTGCTTACCAGAGCTCTTTTTTTTTTTTTTTTTTTCTGTATCAGGCAATATCTTCTGCTTTGTTAATTTAAATATCATTTGACTATATGATAGCTTATGCATTCAGAAAATTATCATTTATTTAGTCTTGTTTAATGAAAAAAACACACATGTTCATAGGGGTACATTATTGGGATTATAGATGATACAAAAATGCAGTAATTGGACTCTACTAAGTTAGAATATTTAAAGTTAGGTGGAGTTCTAAAACTGGAAGTTGTAATCCCTCCATTTATTTCCAGGACAAATATAGAGAGGTCACTTTAAATTTTCACTTTAGCCTTAAATACCTAATGAATATCCCTATATAACAAATCTATAATAATAAAAGGCTAATATGATAATTAGACCAGATGTCTTCTGGACGTCATTCCAGACATCCTTCCTGACAAAGCTGGGGCCGGAGGGAAGCCAGCCTGGGTCCTGGGTGCCTGCCGCTGGCCAGAGGTGGGAAGCCCAGGTTCTGCGTGCTGGAGGGAAGCCGGTGCCGGCAGCGGGGGGAAGGAAGGCCTACTCTTGCACGAATTTTCGTGCATCGGGCCTCTAGTTCAATATATTTAACTATGTAAGAAAAACTTTTTTTATATCACAAATTCCACTGAAAACATGATTGAAAAAATATTTTCAACAAATGAAACCACAGCTAAAATAAAATATCTGTTAGTTGTACAAATAGAAATAAAGAAAACATTGTCAGGATCAGAAAAAAAATCTGCCATAATTTTTCACTGACAACCCAGCATAGAACCCTGTATATTCTTCAGCTGTATACTGAGTCTGTATACAGGTGAAGAATATAAGAGTCTGGAATCTCAAAATTTAATTTTCATTCAAACTGATTTCAAATTAGATTTCATAGTAACATGATAACACGTTTGCCAAAATGCATCTCCGTCTGTTTCAACAGATGTTGAAAAAGAGCTGTTTCTGGTTTTATAACCACCAAAACATGTGTGTGTGTTGGGGGGGGGGGGTTCAAATAATTTTATTATCATGGCTTAAAAAAAGAAAAAAAAATATGTAACAGAGACTGTACAGATTTGGCGCTATGTTACACTCAAATAGTCATTGAACTTAAAACAGTTGCCAGTGTTGTGGTTAATATAAAGCAATAGATATTCCAAACAAAGCAGCTCCATCTGGCTATGGACTATATTTTTTGCTGATCACCTATATGTCTGCATTTTATTACACCTCAAACCAAACCGCATGATATTGTGTTAGAAACTACTCTTTTCCATATTTTAAAACATTTGTAAATACCTCTACTTATCCTTGGAACAGAAGACATTTCTCAGAATATCTTATACCATAAACAGTATCTTTAAGAAAGACTCTTAAATGGAACTGTGACAAAACAAAAGGAAATAAAAATCTTAGAAGATAAAGTAATGGTGGAAAATTCTTGTGCATAACAAGCAACTTAGTTCGAAAAGCCAAGTCACTCAGCTGTGCTAATAGGAAAAATCCTTTCAATGAACTATTTAATTGGGTTTAACAAGGCTGTTTAGAGCTAATCCTGAATGTACTAATAGGAAACTGAAGGCCTATCGTCAATGTTGGTTTTGCTCCCTTTAGATCTTGTTCATAATTACAGTTTGGTCTTTAATTATTCTGCTACTCATTTTCAATGTATGATTAAGACCAGCAGCATGCCCTGGAGACTGAAAGTGCTGAGGTAGACAGAAATAAAACAAAGGACAGAAATTCCTATAGTCTATTGGCCCTGGTGGACAAAATGGACTCTTGTTTCATTTTTAAACCAGTTGATCCAGAATAAAAAATAAGATAATATGATGTAAGTTAACCAGTAGGTATCCTTTCAAATGCAGGTGAGAGCAATATTTTCTTAATATTTTAAATATATTTTATTGTAAGACTAGAAGTGAATAATCCTTGAATTCCATGAATCCTGTGCCCACCATATAGTCCAATAATCCTTAATCCATGAATCCTGTGCCTACCATACAGCCCAATAATCCTTAATCCATGAATCCTGTGCTCACCATAATCCTTAATCCTTAATCCATGAATCCTTCCAATAATCCTTAATCCATGAATCCTGTGCCTACCATACAGTCCAACCCCAACTCTATAACTTTTTGTGTTCATGACTTTGGAAAAGGTTCTTGGAATGTCCATGTTTAAGTCACCACACATTTAAGAAGGATGTAATATAGCACTAAGAGCAAGACTTGTTTGTTGATTAACTCAATATGTGCAAAACATTTTGGACAGTACCTGGCACGCTATAAGCACTCAAGTTTATATAAGATGTTACTGTTGTTATTGGCTAAAATATTTTGGAGATAATAAAACCTTGCTAATTCCAAATGTCAGATGTTTTCAATTGATTTCAATGCCTTCTTCCATACAGATAGAACCATTCAATAATTTTAAGAATAAAATGAGTTTATAGAGAATATAAAATAATGCTTATAACTTTTAACTTTTTTTGTGTGTGTAACAGAAATCATGTTTATTCAAATAACCACTTAAATTCATTACATGCTTTAAAAACTGTCTTCACATCCTAAACTAGAAACATCTTTCTAAACTTTGTTTCAATATACAGATTTAGCCCTAGCCAGTTTGACTCAGTCGATAGAGCATCGGCCTGTGGACTGAAGGGTCCCAGGTTCTATTCAGGTCAATGGCACATGCCTGGGTTGTGGGCTTGATCCCCAGTAGGGGATGTGCAGGAAGCAGCCAATCAATGATTCTTTCTCATTATTAACGCTTCTATCTCTCTCTCCCTTTCCCTTCCTCTCTCAAATCAATAAAAGTATGTTAAAAATATATACAGATTTAATGTAATCCCTATCAAAATCCCAATGGCATTTTTTAAAGAAATGGAACAAAAAAATCATATTTGTATGAAACAACAAATATGAAGAGCCAAAGCAATCCTCAGAAAAAAATAACAAACTAGAAGTATCACACTATCTGACTTCAAACTATACTCTTCTGGGTATCTACCTGAAAAAAATCATAAACGCTTATTTGAAAAGATATATGCATATCTATGTTCATTGCAGCATTATTCATGGTGACCATGCATAGAGACAACTAAAATGGCCTTCTATAGAAGATTAGATAAAGAAGATGTGGTACAGCCGAAACCGGTTTGGCTCAGTGGATAGAGCGTCGGTCTGCAGACTGAAAGGTCCCAGGTTCGATTCCGGTCAAGGGCATGTACATTGGTTGCGGGCACATCCCCGGTAGGGGGTGTGCAAGAGGCAGCTGGTCGATGTTTCTCTCTCATCGATGTTTCTAGCTCTCTGTCCCTCTCCTTTTCTCTCTGTAAAAAATCAATAAAATATATTTAAAAAAAAAAGAAGATGTGGTACATATATGCAATGGAATACTACCAAGCCATAAGAAAAAAATGAAATACTGCCATTTGTGACAATTGGGTGAATCTT
The DNA here is from genome assembly GCF_027574615.1 of Eptesicus fuscus. Lineage (NCBI taxonomy): Eukaryota > Metazoa > Chordata > Mammalia > Chiroptera > Vespertilionidae > Eptesicus > Eptesicus fuscus. The sequence goes on from NC_072474.1 coordinate 98,189,789, forward strand.
AAGAATATTATGCTAAGCAAAACACATAGGTCAGAAAAGGCTAAGATCCATATGATTTCACTCATATGTAGGATATAAAATGGAAACTCTTAGACACAGACTACATACAGTATGGTGGTTACCAGAGGGAAGAGGGGTGGGGTGTAGTAAAGGGTAAAGGAGACCAAATATATGGTGACAGAAGATGATTTGACTTTTGGTGGTGGGCCCACAATGCAATGTACAGATCATATAGCACAGAAATGTACACTTGAAACCTATAAGATCGTATTCACCAAAGTCACCTCTATAAATTTAATTAAAAACCTCTGCTTCAAAGAAATATTAGTTAATTTGACCAAAGGGAAATGGAAAACCCCAACCAAAGTATTAAAATGTAATTAGACTTTAAGAGCAGCACATATGCTGGACTCTTTAGTGATATGAATAATGAAATAGGTTTAAGAGATTAACTGGGCAGCATAAAGCAGTGAGGATAAAGCCGGAATCCGTTGAGCAGATGATGCTATTTTAATGTCAATCAGGGCAAACAAAAAATAGCCGAGGCATGATATAGGAACATTTTTAAGACATTTGTTTTATTATGTGGTCTAAAGGAATAAAATATCGGACATTACTCATACCATACAAAAGACTCACGTGTTCCCATTTGATGTCCTAAATTACATCCCCTGTGAAATTTGCCAGCCTGCGCGGGTCCCCTTTCAGTATTTGGATCAGTCCAATGTGTAAAATATGGATCTTTCTGAGCCCTGATTTAAAAACATCTCATCATTCTGTCTTTCCTAATGTACTAATACCCACATGGAAGTAATCTTTCTCTTATCTATATTCATGTAGCATGATATTCATAAACCTCTCACTGCCTTTCATTGTCACATTCTAGACATTTATGTAACAGTGTTTGTACCTAGAATGTCATTTGCCCTCAAAGATAGAAATGAGGCCTGATGAAAGCTAAGGTAACGCAGATGTAGTTGGCATGTTACTCCATCCCGAACACCGCTGAGCCTCAGCTTTTTCCCAGAAATGGTCCAAAGTCCTTTTGGAGTCTTCAGCCCTGAGTGACTGTGGTACCAAAAAGCACAGCTGTTTATGGCAAGTAAGCAACAGTGAGCATCTTCTTTTTATCACATATACAAAGGGCAGTCATAATACAGTCATATATTTCCCTGTTTTATTATAACTAGAGGCCCGGTGCATGAATTCATGCATTGAGGGGGAGGGGGGTCCATAGGCCTGGCCAGCGATCAGGGCTGATCAGGGCCATCTCGCCCTGTCCTAATTGGGACCAGGCCGATCAGGGCCTGCTGGCCTGGGGGAGGGATGAGGAAAGGAACCAGGGGAGGTTGGCCAGCCATGGGAGGTTGGCTGTGGGAGCGCACTGACCACCAGGGGGCAGCTACTACATTGAACGTCTGCCCCTGGTGGTCAGTGCACGTCATAGCAACTGGTTGATTGGTTGTTCCGTTCGGTCAGTCGTAAGGTCACTTAGGCTTTTATATAGAGAGAAATTTAGTAAAAATTACTGCTTCAGCTTTAAATTATAGTCTTTTATTTTTCCTTTCAGAGTTTCTGAATAAAGAATACTGTTAGTATTTATTGAGAACTCGCTGTTTTACCATGTGGCAAACACTATACTAAGTTCTTTCCATGGATTGATTACCTTGCTTATTCCAAATTCATACCCTTTGGGGTAGGCACTATTACTTTTACTCCTTTCCCCCTTTTAAAAATGAAGAAACTGAAGCTTAGAAGGGTAAAGCATGTTACCTCATGTCATATTCTTTCAAAGTATCAGTGCCAGGATTTGTACCTAGGTGGCCTGACCTCTAAGCCTGCAGTCTTTGCTAATGGAAGGAAGGATAAAGGGGGCTCAGTTGGGAGAAGATTGGAGTGTCAGTCACTATGCTCCAGTTGGAGTCTTTTTTCCCCCTCATTAACTAAGCTTATGTTACTGGGTGCATCTTCATGGTCAGTTTTTATTCAATTAGATATCCTCTTAACTGCTCAAAATTTATAAATAGAGACATCAGCAATGATAGTCCATCTTTTTAAAAAATATTTTTATTGATTTTAGAGAGAAAGGAAGAGGGCTAGAGAGATAGAAACATCAATGATGAGAGAGAATCATTGATTGCCTGCCTCCTGCATGTCCCACACTAGGGATCGAGCCCACAACCTATGCATGTGCCCTTGGCCGGAATTGAACCTGGGACCCTTCAGTCCGCAGGCCATGATAGTCCATCTTTTATCTAGAACTCCAAAAATTTAGGATTCATTTAGAAACACATCAGAATCCCTCTACATCAGGGGTTGGCAAAACAATTTATGGGAATGACCAGATAGTATATAGTTTAGGATTTTCAGGCCGTAGTGTTCTCGTGGAAATTATTCAACTCTGCAATTGTAGCATAAGAGTAGTCACAGATAATAAGTACATTAGAGTGACTTAAGTGTGATATTCCTAGAACACACAAATTAAGGAGACACTCACTTTCAGGGTCCTTTGAATGAAGATCCCTAAACATGACGGTTGCTTTCAACTTTGTGCCTTGGGGACCTTATTTGCCTCGGGTTAGTTAGCCCCTTTCCTGAGTACAGGAATGGGTGTACCTATATCCCTATAAAGCGTTATTTACAAAAAGGAATGTGCAAGACTATAGTTGGCCTTCAGGTAGAGGTTTGCGGGCTCTGCACTGCATGCACATACGTTTTCATAATTTCTGACAGGCTACTCATGACTCCAATATATGATTCATACCTGAGTCATCATATATCTCTCAGGTTATTTAGAAGAACATCCTGAACATGATAGAAAGTCAATCAATACAAATAAAATATGGGTCTGTACAAAGGCAAAACCATTTGAGCTTGTTCAGAGCTTCTTTAGCTCTTCATAATTAATAGAAATACAAATGACTCTAAATTAGAAATCTAATTTTGAGTAATAAATTGGGGGTAAGAAATCAGCTGTGTTGCTTCCTATGTCTTATGGAGTCATGGATTTATTACCATTTTCTTAGAGGATACTGAAGAAGGAGGGGTAGAAAATTTAGTACTTGGGCTTTAGGAAACAAGTAGGAAAAACAGGAGAGAACCTTGATTTCAAAGAGATGTGGATTGGAGAAGAACTTTGGGCAAAATAAAAAAAAAAAGAAATTATACAGAACATTGGACAGCCAGATTTGGGCTGCTCTCCACAATATCACTACTCAGTCCTTAGGTGATTTAAACTAAACCTTACACTTGGTCTACCCCAGGACTGACACATTGTCACATACCTTTCTTAGATTGATGAGCAGGCTTAAAAAGTAATTTGTAAAACATTTTCTTTCATTGCAAGGAGAACACAAAATTTACAAAATACATTGAGGTATTTGCCACCTAAAAAAAGGTGATTACATTTCATGGCTGGTGTTCATCAGGAGTGCCTATTGGAGATAGTGTTATCCAAGGACAGTGTTATCCAAGGACAGTGGAGGTAGAAAATAACTTGTCAGGACCTACCACACAAAGGGGCACAAAATAAGACGTTAAGGAAATGGTAGATGCTGTGAAGTACTGGCGTAGGTTATATGTTAGCACTTATGGGGAAGCCCCTCAGGAATTTCCAGAAATAAAGTAGGAAGATGGATCATCAGAAGACATTTTCTATGAGCATCTGAGATAAAATACCAGAAACCCTGTGTTTCATGATGATGATAAAAATATTGAATTAAACCTTATGTGTTTCTATTGTGAAGTGCCAAGATATTTAAAAACTTAGTGATATAAAAAAAAATCCCTTTGTCTTAAGCCTCATTCAGTAAAATGTGGGAAATTACAGGCTAAAGTGCATTAAATATTACTTTTCAGTACTCCCTATTCTCCATCCAGAATGGCATCAGTGCATACTGGAGACTTGTGCATTCTTTCAGTGACCTGATTCTTAAGGACAGCAGAGAAATCCTCAGAAATTCTAAGGATATAAAAAATTTTGGAGTGCTGTGTACTAGCTCTTGAGTATAACAAAGTAAAAGTTGCCCAAAAAAGGATCTTGAGTAAATCTTTATATTTGAATAGCATACAAATTAAATCCTATCTGCTTAAGTTAAAAATGAAGTTTTTAAATTATGCCACTGGGCATTGTCTATTTTACATTCTGAACAGTACAGCAAATTCCGAGGGAAAATAATCAGAAGAGAACATCTATACTATAACTGGGATGTACCTTAATATACTAATCATCCATAATAAGGAAACGTATAATTCTTCTTTCTTTTCAGTACATCTGCTCAATGACTCTCACAGCCACGATAAACTTGGATTTTGGAATCACTAGATTTTCTTTATTTTGAATCCTTGGAAGAGAGTAAGACAGAGTTTGCCAATGTCATTTGACAATTGAAGAATAGGATAATATATCTGAAATTAAACATGTAAGGCATGAACATAGTCACATGTATTATGTGTATGTTTTAATTCTCCCTGAAAAACCCGAGTAAGAGTTGGTGTTACCTTGGGTGCTCTTATCTACAATATTAATTAGACCCAGTAGGTAATGTTAATTGACCCATGTGAGCAATCTGACCAATTCCCATTAGTGCTTCCTAATAATACACTGAATTTGGAGCCCATCACTCATCACACTCTGTCAGAAGTAGGAAAAAGGGTGACTCAGGAGTCACCTCACAAAAATAAAAAATGCAGAGGTAAGATGGATTTTGATGTCTCCTAAAAATTCATTTTCTCTTCCTTTCTCCTTTCAGAGCCGACTCCTTCACCCACAGAAAGCGCATCCCTTCTTTTTCAAATGAGATTTTGCACTGTCTGCCTTTTCAGCAGTTGTTTAAGTTTCATGTCACTCCTTGACTGGCTGAAAGAGGGTCAAAAAGTAGTTCATGGCTTGCCCCGCACACACTGTGGTGTTTGCTTCTTTTTTCTTTATAATGGCTTGTGTATTGTGAGGAGAGTCCAGTGACCCTATGCAGAACAAGATGACCATTTCTCTTATTAAATCAAAGAGGAAGTCTCTGTTGCCTAGCTAACGGGTTTTAGGAAGTTTATTACAAATTTATATTCCTGTTCTTTTTAATAGGCTTAAAATAACTGGTCTCTTTTAACATTCTCCCATTTGCCCTTATTTCTCCACTCACTTAACTGGTATAAATGTATAGTGTTGGAAAACTCAAATTGGGTCATATCCCATAGGAACTCAAGTTCAGAACCTTTTTTTTCCCTTTTATATCATCTATGTTTTATGATGGGCATAAGAGAATTGATAAATGTGCCCCTTCTGAGGATGCCAGGTTAGCACAATACAATCTTTGTGTGTGTTTTTTCTTTTATCAGCCTATGTATTAAAAACTGCAGCAAAAAGTGGGATATATACCATATTTACCTGAAAAATCTGACCACTTTTCAAATCTGGTAAGACAGTAATAAGAGTTATAAGACTTTTGCAAGTGTAAAATAAAAAAATAATACTAGCTATGGCCTCATTCAACAGCATTGTCCTAAGGCACTGACTCTCTTTAACTCTACACAAATGCCAGTTCTGTGAGGAAGTCAGTGACGGACTACACAGTGTAAGTTGTGGAACCTCATGCGCAGGCCTGGGGTCTGTAAGCCAATCCAGACAGGCATCACGGATCCACAGGGGACTGTGCAGTCTGGTGAAAAGGAGGGAGGAAGATTGACTGCAGATCTGTCCTTGACTGATTATTCATTATGATCTTAGGTCTTAACAGGCGTGCCCATTCCAGTTTGCTTTACCTTGCTCGAAACAAAAATTATAATTTCTGTTTTGTTTTTTCAGAAATCCTTGAGGAGTCACTGAATCAAAATATTTTGTGGGATCAAGGGTTCAGTGAGTCAAACATATTTGATGGAAATCAAGTATGCAAGAGAATATGCATAGGAATAAACAAGGGCAGAACCTCCAGGGAGAGATTGTTACTATTTTTAAGTGGTTGACTTTTAAACTGAGCACCGGAATGAATGAATTTTAGTTTTTGTTCTATGGAAATTCAATCCCAAGTCTACTGAGGCTATTTTATTCATTCAGTGTGTGTTTTTTTAACACAGATTTGCCAATAGCTAGGGATTGAAATATGAACAAAATTCACGATTTCTGTTTGTGCTTCAGGCATCTTAGGCCCCTGAGCAAAAAAAAAAAAAAAAAAGAATATATCATATCATAAGTTAAAAAGAAAGTTACCTGTCATGAGATTATCTAACAAAGAGTATCACCTAATTAATGAATAAGGGAATAGTTGGTTGAGAAAGTGACATTTTAATTGAACCATAAAGGACAAATTAGAAAGTCAAAGGATGCATTGAATATAGAGGAAAAAAGCACTCTGGACAGAAGGAACAGCAGAAAGAGAGCATAAGGCGCATACATGAAAGTGAAACAAGGCAAGTGTAGATGTTACACAAGCAGTGGCAGTATGGCGCAAGATGAAGATTGAGAGGTAGGTAGGGGCCACACCTGCAAGTCCTTTTGGGCCATGTCTACATTTTCCTCTTTTCCTCTTCACAGCAAAAGCAATAAAAAGACTCTGAGGGTTGTGCTTTTTCTTTTCTTTTCTTTTTTTTCTTGCTCTTGAGTTTTCAAATCTACTCTGTCAAGAAGAGTCTCCTCCCCCTCTCTCAGCCATTATCATGCTAAATAATATCCATCTTCAGTTCTCTAGTTGGAAGTGGATTTTTTTCCACAGGCACCCACAAGGTCACTGCTCCAGGTCAGTATGACTCCATATCTCTGTTGTAGAATAGAAAGAGTTCCCCCACACGGAGCTGGCAGAGACATACACTAGACACTGAGAATTGCAGTGAAGAAGTATTGGCTATTTTATTATGAATGACACCACCCAGGAAACAGAAAGCTAATGCTCAAAAGCCTAAACTGCTGTAGGTTACAGATTAAATAGGGAGAAATCACAAGACACCTCGACCTGTGCTGGGAGATGATTGGTTGGAGGTGAGGTAGGGTGATGAATCATTTCTTCAGGTCTTGAAAACAGCTTTGAAGTCTGTTCCAGTGTCCCTCTGCCTGGGAAAATATCTAGAGTGTCATTCCACCTTAGGACTTAGGCACTAAAACATAACTTAAGTCAAGATGTTATCCCTAGCCTGCCAGAGGTCCAGACCTGGTGACCTATTCTGCTGCCTTGGGGGTTGCTGATTATCATGGGGAAGGCTGGGTCTGTGAGGGGTGTTGAAAAACATGATTTCTAGATCTAGGATTCAAAATTATATTTAATTAAAGTCATAAAGACCCTCAGTTTTATCTCAGTACACTTAGTTTGTCAATATCCCCCTCTTATACATTTAAACTCATTGAGGATGCTGATTAAGGCTTTTATCTCACTACTGGAGGCCCTGTACATGAAATTCGTGCATGGGTAGAGTCCCTAGGCCTGGCCAGCAGTCAGGGCCGATCAGGGCCTTCTGGTTGCCAGGCAGGGCCTCCCTTCCCCGACTGCCCACTGCCGGCTGCGTGCTGGGGCCTTCCTCCATTCCGTGCCGCCCCCTGGTGGTCAGCACACATCACAGCAAGAGATAGAACTCCCGGTCTCCCAGTGAACTCCCATAGGGACACTTTGCATATTAGCCTTTTATATATTTAGATTGAATTATATGTATATGCTAAATTCATGCTTCAAACTATACTGAGAGACAGAGATGATCCAGCTTTGTGTCCTACTGGCTGATTTTCTGCTGATGCTTTTCACTTGATTCAAACTTTTCTGTCCTTCATGCTTGTGTTTTCCATATGTACTCCAGAAAAATATTTATCAATTAAACACCTCCTTTACGTCTCTATACCTCAGAAATTATATCTTTACATGGACTAGAATCATCCTATTTTCTGCTTGAACTTTTCTATTAATTATAATAATATGATGATGCATATTGCTATTCAGTTAGGAGTTTTAAGTGTCAAATTGTATTTATGCTGTCTTTTCAGGTAAATGTGTGTTTTACCTTCATATAAATTGCAACCTCTAAACCTGGGTCTCAAAGAGGAAAACTTTCTATGATGTCCTTTTGGTGTCACAAACAAACCTGTATAAATGCATTTTAGTATATGATCAATCCAGATTTTTTTTAATTTTCAAAATAATTAAATGTTATTTTTGAGAAGTTAACACAAACCATCAACTTGCATCCATACAATAGGGTGACACATTAAATGAAGTCCTCTCACTGTAGATATCTCACAACTAGACACTTGGAACAAATAGATGAAACTTACATAAATGAAGTGAGCATTAGAATTTCCATGACTTATTGTACAGATGCAAGTTTCAGGGCATAAAAAGGAAATTAAAGCAAAGAAAAATGATCTTGGTGAAGAGAGAAGAAAGAGACGAGGATTCAGGAAGGCTCAAGTAAATGGGATTTGCAGGGTAAAGTGCCGGGGAAAAGACAATTATACAAAAACAGAGCTTTAGAAATATGCATGGGTCAATCCTCCAGACGGAACCTCTGCTAAATGAGAACCCTGTTCACTGCATAACTTTCTTCTACTTTGCTAGAGAGACAATGACAGACACTGAGATGACACAATGTGACAATGTGCAGTATCCATCAGGGCTAATCTTAATGCAACTCTCTGTAACCATATTTTCATAAAATATTTTTAAAATCTAGGATAAATTCTGCATTTGTATCACATTATACATTTAGACTGTCAGTGCAAGAGAGGGTATGTGCTCACCTACATGTGTATAAGCCTCAAAGGAATCAACAATGAGCACAGGCTTTAAAAAGGAGAAAATGAGGAAGAGGAATGAGAAGACAAAGGAAAAAAATAAAACAAAGAGAGAAAAAAATATGATATTAAGATGCCATAATGAAGATAGAGTCTCTAGCATAAGTGAGATATCACTGCTTTTTTCTAGTCAAATCAACTCTGTGCTACTTCATGGGAATCTTCTATTCACAATTAGATAAAGTAAACTAACTAGAGATCATGAAATAGTTTTGGGATTATGTTGAATTGAATCCAATTTTAATAAAGGAGAATGGCAAAGACCGTACAATGAAGTTCTTGCAGATGAATAGCAACAAAAGAAAATGGGAAGATTTGCTTTGCAATAAGAGCTGCTTTTAAACATGGGAAGGAAAGGAATTACATGTATACTAAGGGTCACTGAGGGATTTACCTAGAGAGGAAGTGGAGCACAAAGAGGAAGTCAATTTTAATTTCACGTAAGTGACAATTTTTCAATAGAAAAGTTGTTTAAAAATAATATGCACTGCTATGGAATGCAATAAAATGTAAGTCATTAATATATCCATTTATTTCTTTTATGAATTAACATTTATGGAACATCAACTAATAGACAGGCATGATGAGAAAAATGAGCAGTTCTGACACTCCAGAAACTTAGAGTTTAGTGGGGATACGACCACATAAAAAATTAAATTAAATATGTGTGTAGGACAGTATGCAGTCACTCTGTAGCCAGATGGCCTGGTATCAATTCCCAGTGTAACCACCTGTTTGCCTTTGGAGAAATTTAAACCAATTCCTATGAGCTTCTATGTCTAATCTTTATAACTGGGACAACAAAATTCATTATAAAACAAAATGATAAAAGTTTAATGTGTTTTTTACAGAGACAAAGCTATAGAATACAAAAATCAGTATCCCTTTTTCTGGAAAAGAAAACCACTGGACTGAATATTGAAAGATGAGAAAAATTCAGTAAAGTTAAAAGGAGCATTTTAGGCAGAGAAAGTATCATACACAAAGGCATGAAGGAGAGGGAGCTCATGTTGCATTGAGAAATAAAACATTAAATTATCAGAAAAATATGAAAAGAAGTATCTTGACATCTAACTTTGATGTTGCATTTTACAATTGTATACACATATGAAATAGAATTGTCACAACTATAGGCAACAACTTAGGCAAGCTACGTGGGAATACAAAAGAGTTTTTTCTTAAAATACTGATGTGCTGCTTAACTCAAAACATCTATTGTGTGTTCAGTTTGCAAAGCAAAATGTGTAAAGGGAGACTCGCCGAATTATGAGATGCTTGGATGTCTTTCAGGAAATCTTAAACATAGTCATGATTCACAGTTGGTATGAATATTGTGTATGCTGAGATACGCTCGCTAAATAATTACACTTTAGGACTAGGATGATTGGTGTAACTTCAATCATGCAAGCTTAAAACAAAGCAATTCAATAATTTAGCCATATAATGAGTAATTAATTTATAACCTTTACTACTCTAAGCTAACAATCATTATAACAATCACCACCATTTCCTATGAGATTGCTATGCAATTATCTCATTTCATGATATACAGTTATATACACTGAGTGGGAAGATTATTATGATCTCTGAATGCATAATAATCTGGCTACTCAGTGTATATCCTATATCATAAAAGGCTAATAAGCAAATTGTCCCTTCGACTAGGAGTTCGACCAGCAGGCAGGCTGGCCAACTGCCCATGTCCCCTCCCCCTGGCCAGGCTGGCTGGACCCCACCCATGCACAAATTCATGCACCGGGCCTCTAATATATATATATATATATATATATATATATATATATATATATATATATATATATATATACTGCGTGGCCAGATTATTATGCATTCAGAGATCATAATAATCTGGCCACTCAGTGTATATAAAGAGGACCCATCTTTTAATTCACCATGAGTCTGATCCAGGATGAGTACCAATGCAGAATTAATATGCAAATTATACCCTATGTTCAGCTGCTATATTTGAGAAATTAACATCACATAAGCTTTTCTACATTAAACGTATATACATCGCATAAAATGTTATCAATTTGAGATACTAACCAGGAATTATTTTTGAACACACAGGATCCATTCAATGTATTCTTTAAAATATTTAAATATCATGCTATATCCTTGACATGACATTTTCTCTCACAAGTAGAAGTAAATTTGAGAAAGAGGATGAATTCAGTATTGCAGGTCAATAGGCTAAATTACAAAATAAAAAATATGTGTGGAGTTATATGCTGTACACTATCTTAGTCTGATTTAAGAAATAAACCGTTGATTCAGAGACAATTTCCTAACTGAAGTGGTATTGCTTGATGAGTTTCTAAGCTACACAGATTTTAATACTGCTATCTCCTGATCCTTATAGGACTTCTGAATGCAATCATTAAGCATGGAATTGTAAACTCTATGAACATGCATTTCCAGCATATGGATGGAATGTTTTTTCTTTTCCTCTTGTGTTTATTAGCAGGTCAAAATGCAGGTAAGAGGAATGTAGTCTTAGAAACTCCCATGAGTTGATTGAAGAGAAGTATAGTATTCCAAAACACATGGAAAAATAGAAGAAAGATATAGAAATTTAAGCAATATTTTTGCATGCCATTTTAGACATGCACACAAAAAAATTAATGTAAAAATATCTCAGAAGGAAGGCAGGGGTAGGGGGTGGAAGGTGGGTAGGGAGAAATTAACCAAAGAACTTATATGTATACTAGAGTCTCGGTGCACAAAATTCGTGCACGGAGGGGGGTTGTCCCTCAGCCCAGCCTGTACCCTCTCCAATATGGGACCCCTTGAGGGATGTCCAATTGCCCGTTTAGGCCCGATCCCGGTGGGCAGTCAGATCCCTAAAAGGGCAGTCGGACATCCCTCGCACAATCCAGGACTGCTGGCTCCCAACTGCTTGCCTGCCTGCCTTCCAGATTGCCCCTAACCACTTCTGCCTGCCAGCCTGATCACCCCCTAACCACTCTGCTGCCAGCCTGTTTGCCCCCAACTTCCCTCCTCTGCCAGCCTGGTCACCCCTAACTGCCCTCTCCTACAGGGTTGATCACCTCCAACTGCCCTCCCTTGCAGGCTTGGTCCCTCTCAACTGCCCTCCCTTGCAGGCCGGGTGCCTCCAAACTGCCCTCTCCTGCTGGCCATCTTGTGGTGGCCATCTTGTGTCAACATGGGGGCAGGATCTTTGACCACATGGGGGCAGCTATATTGTGTGTTGCAGTGATGATCAATCTGCATATTACTCTTTTATTAGATAGGATAGAGGCCTGGTACAGGGGTGGGGGCCAGCTGGTTTGCCCTGAAGGGCGTCCCGGATCAGGGTGGGGTTTCCCTTGGGGTGTGGGGTGGCCTGAGCAAGGGGCCTGTAGTGGTTTGCAGGCTGGCCACGCCCCCTGGCAACACAAGCGGAGGCCCTGGTATCTGGAATTTATTTTCCTTCTACATTTGAAACTTTGTAGCCTGGAGCAGAGCCAAGCCTGGGGCTCCCTCCAAGGCTGGCAGCCATTTGTGTTGGGGTTTTAATTGAAACTTTGTTGCCTTAAGCGGGTGGGCCTGGCTAGGGTGTGCGGAAAGCTTTGCTTCCCCTGTTGCTGGCAGCAACCCCGGCCTGCTCTCTCAAGCTCCATTCTGCTGCCATTTGTTTGAATTTGTTTACCTTCTATATTTGAAACTTTGTAGCTTGAGTGGAGGCTTAGGCCTGGCAAGGGCAGGAGGAAAGCTTGGCTTCCTCTGTTACCTAGGAAACCTTGCTCTCTGTGTCTGTAGCCATCTTGGTTTGGGTTAATTTACATACTCACTCTGATTGGATGGTGGGCGTGGCTTGTGGAGGTATGGTCAATTTGCATATTTATCTATTATTAGATAGGATATGCATAACCCATAGACACAGACATTAATGTGGTGAAGGCCTTGGTCGGGGGAGGGCAGGGTAGAAGGGGTGATGGGAATAAATAGAGGAACACCTGTAATACTTTCAACAATAAAGATAAATTTTAAAAATACAAATATGTTTGCAGATATTAAATAATTTTTCCATCTTGTGATTTACTTCTAATTTCACATATGAAGAACAAAATAAGAAAGATTCAATTTTAAGTGATTTTTACTAATTTATAAACTGTTCTTTTGGAGTAAGCAAAACCAAGACATCTCGCCTGAATTGAGATCCGAGAAGCTGTGACAGGTTGCCGAATTGTGCCAGGGTGGGCTTTTGTCCATATCCTGGTGAATGGCATCCCCAGGGAAGTTATAACTAAGAACCAAGAGATGAGTACCCAGAGCCAATGATTTCTGAGTGGGGACAAGGTCATGGAAAGAAAATCTCTGCAAATGAGGACATTAACAAAGAGTGAGCAGATCCCATGTGGCCAAGCAAGAGAAGAAACTGCGCAGATCTGTCTGAGGCGGGGTTACACAGAGGAAGAGCGTATCCCTTATAGAGTGCTCTTGTCTTCACCCAGGCTCCACCAAGAGATACTCTAGTTCCATGAAATACCTCAGAGAAGAAAAATTAAGCTTGTCAGTAAAATAGGAAAAAAAAAATATTATCTTCCCCAAACCTATTAAGAAAAAAGAAAGTGGAATTATTTTATCTATAGAAAAAGTGGAAATAAAAAATCGATTAATATGCAGGAAGATACTGTCAGTGACATCAAATCAAATGTTGTTTGACTTTCATTAAGGCACCACAAACATTACCTTCTGTGATCTGTGAGGTTGACTGCCTTGCATATTAAATCGGAAGGAGGCATAGGTTTGGGATGTGAAATTGAGCTTACCTCTTTTTTGTTAATGATTAAGATGTCAAGTAGTGGGAACACAGAAATAGCTAAGTAAAATGGGCACTATTTTTGTTGTTTAGATAGGAATAAGGATATTTTAAGAGTCAACTCCTGTAGTAATAAACATTGATTTACCATGTTACAGAATTGGTGTGTGTGTGTGTGTGTGTGTGTGTGTGTGTGTGTGTTTTCCATGACATCCTGCACACATTGTGGGAATATACTATGTATATAATAAATAAAAAGAAACATTAATAGAAAAAAAAAACTAACTTAATCAATTTCCTCTCATTTTGCAGAGGAAGTGAAATCAACCAACGAACCAAAAAAACAACAACAAGCAGCTTACCAAAATAAACATACAAAATACCATTGTCCTTTTCAGAGGGAACTTTTGGCTCTTGCATAAACTTGAATGAATGTCACTTGGTTTCCAGTGGAGGCTGAAACAAGTAGCAGATTCTGAGCATATCCATGTTTAATAGCCACACTTTTTACCCCTATAAGGGATGTTTGAGGTCCAAAGCTCATGAAGACTTAAAATTTTGTTTTCAAATTAATTTCTAAAATATGTATACCATTGAGTTCCAGAACAGACCACTGAACCAGTAAAGACCCTGATCCTCACAGAGCAATTATTTCCAAGAAACATTTTCTATCTTGTATTATATTTAGTTACTCTAATGTGTGATGAAAGATTGATTTGGTTGTCTAGCATAATAATATATTTTAAAAGATGCTAAGAGGTAAAAAATTTATGATCATTTTACAGACAATACAAATTAGGGATAAACTAGAAAGGAAAATGATCATATGCTGCTTATTAGTACTAGGAAAATGTAATTCATGAACCTATATCAATGACTGTTCAGTCAATGCAAATCTTGTTTAATATCTTTGTATTTTACTCCTGATTTTATTAACTTTGTGCTAGGTTTATGGAATCATTAAGATTCTGAGGATGTTACTTAAATTACTCAGTTATACTGTCCCATAACTCTTGCAAATGCTGCCACGTTTCTTAACTTCCCATTATTGAAAAGTTATTGAAAAATTCCATAAAACAGTTGTCTGTTCTTCTTTTAATCCTCCCATCCCATCTTTTTTCTTGAATCCACACCAATCAGGTTTTTGTGCTCATGTCTACTGGAACTATTTTGAAGATATCAATTGTAGACCCTGAAGCTCTCAAAATGAGGAGACAGAAGCAAGCTAGTTAGACAGAGACAGGACCATGGGGGAGGAGGGAGTAGAATCAAAGAACCCAGCTAGGCAGAGTTACTAAAAATGATGAAGAAAATAAAACATATGGGAGGTGCTAGCAGTCTGAATGCACATTCCTGTTAGCCTATAGTCTAGTCACTGCCCCTTCCTTAATTATCTGGTCTTGCAAGACCTGCTTATCTAAGTACTCCCATTTTACAGAGACCATAAACCATGAATAATATACAACCCCCAGAGTGGGTTATCAGTGCTGGCACCAGGCCAGGCCTTTAGGTGTGGTCTCACGGCCCCCATCCCAACACACGGGGCTTTTTGTAAAGCCCACGAAAGATCTGGTAGTTCCATCCATATTTGGGGGACAAAGAAACCAAAGTGTATAAAGGGAGAGCTTCCTCCATACTGGGGGGCTCAGGATTTAGAGAGAAACAATCTCCCCTGAGTCACTGTATTAGTACATGCAAAACGTCTGAAAATAAATGGGTTTTTCCTGTATCTCCAAGTACTCCTGTGTATTTTTCGGTCGTGTGGTAAATTCTATAACAAAACAACATAACTGGGTAGGGAAAGAAACTCACATGCTGGAGGCATAAGCTTTAACGTGTATGCATGTTGCTAAGACAAGCAACTTGCAAATAACCAATCACAAGGCAGTGATGTGTATAAACCAATCCCTAGGCTGTATCTACCCTCTAAACAAAAAGCACATACTGCCTGTCTGTCTCTCTCTCTCTCTCTCTCTCTCTCTCTCTCTCTCTCTCTTTCCCTAGAGCACTGGGCTCTCCTATGGTAGGAGACATGCTCCCTTCCACCTATATGGCTTATGGCCCTGTGGGACTCTACACATGGACTAATGGACTTTAATTAGCTTGGATGCTGAACTACATCCAGCTACAACATGGAACGGAAGCTCTGGGCACTGGCCTATTTTTACTCACCTGGAACCCCAGCTATGCCTTTCCCAGGACTGGCTTCTCTCAATAAACTTTGCTTCTTTTAACCATTTTTGTCTGCAAAGCCATTCTTCGGTTTTGCACATCAACAAACTCGGACCCAAAGCCTACATTTTGGTTTCAAAAGCTCTGAGTAATTAATTTGCTTATGTTTCCAGAGTGTGTAAGTTGCAAAGCCTTAATTTGTTCACAGTTCTTTTGGACACAAGCCCACACTCTTAATTCACCTGGAGGGAGCACATTCTGTTTGCCTCCACCCTCACACAATTTTCAATGCTCTACTAAATAGCATGACCAACTGAAAACAGCATCTGAATGAAATCTTCAAATCCTGGCATGTATACATTTGGAAATATCATAGGCAGTTGTTTTTTTCTTATTTTAAAAAATTGAAATAAACTCAGGTTACACTTGTTGAGAGTGAATTCAACAGCTTATTTTTAAGGTTATTTTCTTCCTGAAATTCATATCACCTTTGAAACTGAATAGCCTCCATTAAACAAAGGGAGTGGTTGAGCATCGACCTATGAAGTAGGAGGTTATGGTTCCATTTCATTCCCAGTCAGGGCATATGCCGGGGTTATGGGCTTGATTCCCCATGTGGGGCGTGCAGAAGGCAGCCAATCAATGATTCTCTCTCATCACTGATGTTTCTATCTCTCTCCCTCTTCCTTCCTCTCTGAAATAAATAAAAATATATTAAAAAATAAAGAATAAACACCAATGACAATTCCGGTTGTTCCTTATTAACAAACAAAAACAAAAATAAATAAATAAAGGGAGTGAATTTTCAAAGAGAGCTATTTAAATTTTTATGAGGTATCATTTTTCTATCCATTAAAATGTAGGCTAGAAATGTAATTAACCTAGTTATTCATAATAGGAAAGGAGGAAAGAAAAGGCCAAATATTATAGGCATGTCATTTAGGAAACTTTGCCAGGAAGCTGCAGCTTTACACTCCTCAGGCAGCCACTGGTCCATTCCCCATTCCCTGCAGAACTCTGGGGAAGGGCATGGCTGGACTGGGGGGAGATAGTCACATGCCAAGTACAGTTTGGGGCACTGGTGACAGCGCTTTCCGTCAGTGGTACCTGGGAGCAGGTCATTGACCAGCACTGGAAGATTTGAAATATTTAATCCCCCGAACACAAGTGTGTGCTCTCTTGGATACTCTGGGTACTGTTGCAGGGGGGCACTCCCTCGGCTCCCCTGCATTCCACCACATGATCCATGGCCATGTGGACCCCACACGCAATAGTCTAATGGACTGTAATTAGCTTGATGCCGAATTGGACCCAGCTGCAACTTGGAACGGAGACTCTGAGCACTGGCCTTGCTTTTAGCTCTACTGAAGCCTCAACTACACTTCTTTCAGGCCTGAATTAAGGGGAATGGGACTGTGGAAACCCAGGAATGCAATTCCATGCAAATAAAAATCACTCATCCTCCCATGTGTGTCTCAAAAATTATTTTTCTCAACATAGCATAAGGACTCTACCCCCAGCACTCAGTGGAGAAGAAATACTCCACTTCCACCCATAATATAGGAGTTATTTTCAATCCACAGTTTTTAGTTAGAGGAAGAGAAATGTGCAGTACTTAATACTTAATAAGGGTAAGGGAAAATGAAAGCATAATCTCAGAAAAATTTTGAATTAGATGAATTGAACCTTCTATTAGGTTTTCTTCTATTAACATAAAAATTATTGTTTCTGCTTTCATTTTTCCTATTCCTATTAAACACTTTTGATTAAATAGTTGAAGAAATATTACATTTAACATGCTTGATACAGTGTCTAATATAAAGTAAATGCTCAATAAATATTAGCTATTATTATTTTATTAGCCCTTATTAAAACATATATTAGCTCTGCTGAAAGCCAACTCCCTTAGAGTTTATGATTAATAGTATAATATTAGTATAATAATAGTGGTACCATACTAAGTAAATAGAAGAGAACACAACAGGAGAAAATGAAGCTTAAATTAAGCCAAAGATATTCTGAAGCTCTTTATGAAACCGTTACTGTAGGCCCTTATAAACTGGAACCACTTTCATTGGTGAGTCAGACCTGCTGAATATTAATAATGCAATTAATTTCCTGCAATTTGGTTCATTAATCCAAAAACTGACAATGATGTTTTTTGAATGGCATTATTCCAAAATAGATCTATAATGCTCTTGGGGAAAAGGAAGGAAGGAAGAACAGAAGGAAGGAAGAGAGAAAAGGAGGGAGAGAGAGAGGAAGGAAGGAAGAAAGAATGAAGGAAGGAAGGAAAGAAGGAAGGAAAAGAGGGAGGGAGGGAGGGAAGGAAGGAAGAAAAGAAGAAAGGAAGGAAGGAAGGAAAGAAGGAAGGAAGGAAGGAAGGAAGGAAGGAAGGAAGGAAGGAAGGAAGGAAGGAAGGAAGGAAAGGAAGGGAGAAAGGAAGAACTGGGAAGAAACTCCTCTACTCCCAAATGTATCTTTTGGTACTCCTCCTGTTTCCTAGTTGAAGTCTGTCTGCTATACTTTTGGCTTAATTTTTATTTTATAGTCTTCTGAGGAAGATTTAAATTACTAACAATTAAATTCTAAATGTGCTCTTTCTCTAACTTAATTT
Source organism: Eptesicus fuscus (assembly GCF_027574615.1). NCBI lineage: Eukaryota > Metazoa > Chordata > Mammalia > Chiroptera > Vespertilionidae > Eptesicus > Eptesicus fuscus. The sequence continues at coordinate 98,208,125 of NC_072474.1, forward strand.
ACTCAGAACTCCTGACAGAAATATGAAGTATAGAAATTCTATAATTTTTAATATGGGATAATTTAGATGTTGTCAGTTAGATATTTGACCCATCAAAAACAGCAATATGTTAAAGGACTAAGCCACATATTTCAAAAGCTAATAGGAATAGTCAAGATAACTAAAGCTCAGCTTGCACTCTATTATTTTAAGTAGAAGGATTTAGTTAGAGTTTACTCAGTATTGCCTTAATCTCCTTTAATGATTTAACTAGAGGCCTGGTGCATGAAATTCATGCACTCGGGAGGGTCCCTCAACCTGGCCTGTGCCCTCTTGCAGTCCAGGAGCCCTTGGGGGATGTCAGACTGATGGTTTAGGCCCATGGGGAATGGGCCTAAGCCAGCAGTTGGACATCCTTTGTGCTGCGCCACTGCCGTGCCAGCCATGAGCCCGGCTTCTGTCTGAGTGGTGACTGACCACCAGAGGGCAGCTCCTGCATTGAGCATCTGCCCCCTGGTGGTCAGTGCACATCATAGCAACCAGTCATTCTGCAGTTCAGTCGATTTGCATATTAGCCTTTTATTATATAGGATTTTGTGAAGAATAAATTAGCTATGGTTAACCTATATCAGCCTTGAAAACAATTGAAATATAGACAAGGATAGTGCTTAGTACAAGGGAAACTTAATTTAAATTAAAGTAAAACAAATCTATGTAGTGAAGTGAATCTATGTATTTATATATAGCTGTGCAATTAATACAAGTATATGAGATAATTACCCATATAAATATCTTCAAAGATGTAAAAAATTATGTTGCTTAAATATTTTCCCAAAATAAATATAGAAAAATTTCATTAGTTGGAAATATGAGCTGAAACTCAAAGAAATGAGATTGCATTTATTTTTGTACCTTTCATTACTAGAAGCATACATAACTCTTTACCCCAAAATCTTCCTACTTCAAAATAATGCATGCCTCATGGTCTATCTGTTGTTATCACTTCCCTCCTTGCTAGTTATTTAGCAGAGTTTAAAATACCAATTCACTCTGTCCTTGAAGAATTTCTTCTATTTGTCTTGCTTACAAAAAAAAAAAAAGTCATTACAGAGCACTTTGGAGTAATCCCAAATTTTCAGATATAATGAGAGAGAACAGGTGCACAGAGAATGAGAAGAATTCATTATGCACATTATTGGATTTTTTTTTATAGCATGAGTCTAATTCGTTAGATCCATCAAAATAAAGCCTGGTATCACAGTAAAGGAGTTATTTCTACATATTTATAAAGGTGCAGAAAAGAGTCTGGATGAGTCAATCAAGCAAAGGACTAGATTTATAATGCCTGTGAACTAATTTTTAAGTCTGTATTTACTAATTGGTCTTATAACTTTAAAATGTGACTATTTTAGACTGGTGGTTGAATAGGGAGTTTCTGATGAGGTTATATCTGAGGAGGAACCTGATTCCTATGTATTGAAGATGGTACACAAACAACCGTCTATAGGTCACCATGATAACCCCTTTGTGTTTTCGTCAATAAAATTGAAAAATTCCTCTGTTAACAGAGCCACAATTTGACAGTGTCTTTTTTAAATCTTAAAACGTTATTGCATCGTTAATACTAAATAGGAGACATGGAAGTTATTTGTTATTTTTTTTGAAACTTGAATTATGCTAAGCTAATGGAAGAAACTGAAAATAAATGTACTAAGAAGGTATTTTACAGTCCAAGACTTGGCGGCATAAATTTGATAAAACATTAGTTTTTCTAAGTGTGTACACATGCTTTCTGGATTTTCTCTTAGCACTTAAAATTTTTCTTTGGAAATTCTGAAAGCTTAATTTTTTAACACCTAGGAAAAGTGTCTCAAAAGTGATACCCATTAGAGAAAGAATGGTAATCATGATGGTGCTAGCAGGTGGTGTCATAATGAATTCTCCTTACAGAAAAGTACATTCTTAATTCTCACTTGTCCTTAGAGTTCCATTATATTATGAGAAGCAAGAGTAATCCTCTCTGGGAAAAGGAAATGACTATTAAACAATTCCTAATCTCCAAAAAATATGATCCATATTTGGCATTATTAAATAAAGCAAAACATAAGTAAATAAACTTGGAAAGCTTATCACACACTCTTCCAAAAATAATGTTCTGCTTATAATCATAACATATTTTTCCCTTTCAATTAATTGTTTATGGCCAAATTGTCTGAATGTACATTGTTCTTTCACAGAAGGAAATGAGTAAGACTAAGAGAATGTACAATGGATTATTCCAGGAAAGCTAGCTCTGGCTAAGTGGAATTAAATATGTGTGGGAGGTATAATACCAAAACATTAGGGTTGTTCATTCATGAAAAAAATATATTTATAGAATGCTTACTATGTGCAAAACATTGTTATATTACTACCTACACATTTAGATATGGTTCCTGGCTTCACATTGTTTACCTATTTCTAAGAACAAATAAAAGGCATGAAAATAATTTAAACAGGTATATGAACAATTTCCATTTATATTTAAAATGTCCAGATGGCACCATTCTGAAGTTTGAATTAATGGAAAAGTCTGTATGTCTGGGATGGGGTTCCAGTGGATTCCGGCTAGATATGAAGTGTTTAATACAAGCTGGGGATGACAAGGTCCTGGCCTTGTGTAGTGGCATAGAAATGGAAGGAAGTGTATGGATTGGAGGGAGATTTTTGAAGATTTGTTCACAGAGGTGGTGGGATCAGGAATGAATCCTAGGTTACAAGTTTGAACACCTAGTGGATGATTATACCTTAATAAAATATGGGAGAGAGAAAGAAAGAAGCAGGTAAATATTTGGAGGATGAAGACAAGTTTAGTTTTAGTTTTGAAATATGTGTATACAGAGTAAGGGAGGAATTGGACCAGGCAGTAGGATCTGTGGAACAGGCAATCTGGAGGTACATGGACTAGAGACTGAAAGCCCTTTACTGCTAGGTGACTGTGTTTTAGTTTTGCTTCCAGGATCGTCTGTGTAATTTCTCAAGGGCAAAGTGCGTATTCTAAGGGCCTACCAAACCAAAATCAACAAGTGTCTTAAGGGTCCTAATAAAACACTTTAATTTGGGGATAGGAAAAGCTGGCTACTTTTGAACAGTTTGACCACCTTAAAACTAACTGTGAGCTGTACTGGGAGGGATGTATTCAAAGACTGCAGTTAGAAAATGTTTTCAGCTTGGTTGGCGTGGCTCAGTGGTTGAGAGTTGATTTGTGAACCAGAAGCTCACCAGGAGGTCATGGTTCAATTCCCAGTCAGGGCACATGCCTGGGTTGCAGGCTCGATCCCCAGTGTGGGGCGTGCAGGAGGCAGCCGATCAATGATTCTCTCTCATCTTTGATCTCTCTCTCTCTCTCTCTCTCTCTCTCTCTCCTTTTGTCTCTAAAATAAATAAAAATATATTTTTTTTTAAAAAAAGAAAAGAAAATGAAAAATATTGAATCTGAGGTCCTGGTGATTTGAATAGTACAATTTTGACTTAGGACCTGTCACTTTTGTGTTGCCGCTCTCTAACAAGTTCAGGAATAGTAGATAACTCACAATGCATTTTTGTAATAATAATTACCTTTTAAAGTCAAGATAACACAAATAGTTTAAAAGGGTTCATTTCTTGGTGTTATTTTACACTGGTTTCAAGTTTTAACATGTATGGGTTGCTCATGAAGCAACCGACTTTTAGAAATACAACAAAAATTACAGCTCATTCCTGCTTTTCAAAACCTGCACAAGGAACACTCAACCATCTAGGCTCCTGCTGGCGATATCAAAGACAGAACGTCCACTTCAAATGCCCTTACACTTTTATCTATTAAGTTACATTCTCTGATCTCAAAGCCCGCTCCCAGGAGCCCTTTTGGTCTGTGTGGGCAAAAGGGAAAGATCGCATAACTTTCAAAGAATCTGCATCCTTCATTTTTCTGAATCATTTATTTCAACAGAGTAGCAATTTATACAAAAAAACATAATCTTAAAACACTGTTAAGTATACCTTTAAAATTGAAGAGATTCTTCAAAGTACAACTAAGTAAGAAAACAGAAAGATCTGTTAAAAGATAATATGAAAATCACCTTTCCTTTTAAATTCAGATTTTATATAAAAGAATGGTTAGCACCTGGTTTGAATCCCTCCAAAGGTTTATAGCCAGATTTCACTATTGACATGAGGTAGGAAAAAGTGAAATGACATTATTTCTATTATGTTTATTCTATAAAAAATAATCCATGCAAAATCGCATATATATTTTGTGATGTTCACATATTATGTTCTCCATTTTAGTTGTGAGATTGCTCATTCCTAGCTAGATAAAGAAACTGAATCAGATTTTAAACTTGGCTAGGCCCATAAAAAATGTACTTACTCCATAGTTAAGAGTAACTCCCGGCAAATATAATTTCTGGGCACGTTTAAATAATATTGCTTTAATTCACTTCCCTGACAATATGTATACTAAATGGGAGACATGAGAAAAACCCTATAAGACATGAAAAAAATCATTTGAGTTATCATTTAAAAAAAATTCTGATTGGCAAGTTTGCTTTAGATTATGAGATTTTTATTTGTGCCATATAATATGTGATAGTAATTTCACTAATTATACTAATGACTTCCTGCCTGTTAATAAATACCTGAGGGAGAGTAACACCAACAATTTGACAAAATATTTGACACTGTAGTAGTTAAAAATTAAAAAGAAAAGCTTACTCCACATTATGCACTGTATTCTATAGTCTTGCTGCAAACATATACTATTCTAAATAAAAGTGATCACTTTAATTTGTAAATATGAAGTGTTTCAATTAAAAAAATCTAGGCCTTTTTACTTGTGAATCAGATGTGTGTGTAAATTTTTTTTATTTATGACACATTACATGGAAAAGACAAAAATATCATTTGGGAGACATATGTTGATTATACAATTTGACTTATAAGATAATTGCCAATTGCTAATTTTTACTGTTAAGAACTGATACTAGGCTTACATATTAAAGTAATACTCATCTCAATGGAAATATTTCCAAACTAATTATAATATAATAACATGAATGACGACCAATCAAATTTCCAGTTATACCAGGCTTCATGTGACAAAAGAATATTGTTAAGTATGTCTCTCACCCTCAATGTGCTCCCCAAAGCTTGCTCATTTAAATTCTTAAAGTTTCAAAGTTTAGTTTTAAAAAAACGACCTACTTGGCAGCTGTTGCTGTTACTCTGTGAAATAACTCACCCATTGTCTGGCTCTCAGTGGGGGATATGTGGGAGGTCCCCTAGTTTCTCTCCAGCTGTTACTTAGTCTGGGATAATGTTTTTGGTTACATACAACTTCCAGCATGCAGTCTGCTCCTGACAGCCTCAATAAAATTTCATTTCAGCAAAATGAATTAAAAGTTGGTGCAAACAAAGTTTAGAAAGAAACAATTAAGAACTCTTTCAGAACTGGTTCATGACATAAAAGTTTCATCTGGAGGAAACATGTCACCTGGTAGGATAGAAAGCCGCAGACTGCACAGAGCAGCTTTGCTGGATCTTGACCCTACCTTTTGCTTGTCTGAGCAAACTCACAAGAGTTAGAATGTCTGCAGAAATATCTGGAGCTTAAGAGTTAGCAGCATCTGTTCAGTGTGATAACAGTAGTAGCCTTCTTGATGTCAGTCTAAACCTGAAATTCCCCAAATGCCTCGGACCTACAATCAAAGAAAAATGATTGCATTATATCATCATTTTTCAAACTTCCCAAAGGGAATCACATCTGAGAACTCAAACTCTCTCCCTGTCCCTCACTCCTCCCTATCTCCCTCCCTCCCCACCATCCTTTCCTATCTCTCTCTCTCTCTCTCTCTCTCTCACACATACACACACACACACACACACACACACACACACACACACACACACACACACGATCCGCATACACAATAGACACAAAAATAAGATGGTATTGAACAGGAAACTATGAAAGGAGTACAGTGTGTTTTAGGAAATTGACTAAGGAGAACAGGTTGCGTGATTACCTAATTAAACTATGATAATTATGACTTGTGGATAATCAAACTAACTTGGGGACAAGAATATACTTATAAATACATATTACAAAGAAACCTTAATTTTCAACAGCCTTTGCCCATTCTTATATCAGTGTGTCTGATATTGGCTCTGACAAATTTGTAGATATTATACTGTCTTCCTGTCTTCCTTAATTCTGTTACTCCTTATACAGATAGATTGCCTGAGGGCAAATCTCAATTGCTCCTTATTAACTGCCTCAATTCCCTCATCTGTAAGTGAGGATAACTATAGCACCCACTTTCTGTGGTTACTGTAGAGATTAATGAGTTAATGTGCATACATATCTTAAAATAGTGCAAAGCATATATTAAGACATGTGCTTGTTATTATTCCTCTTTTTTTTCCTAATAATTTCTATTGTTAATTGATATCAATCATGTACAGGTTTCTCCCACTATCTGAAAGTACCCTGTTCCTATGAAACCTTTCACAAGCCAAAAAACTTAAAGCAAAGAAGCATTTATCACTAATTTACATTAAACGTTTTTTAGCTTTCTCAGACCCAAAAAATAGTTTACCAAATCATAGCAAATAACACATAATAAAACCTAAAATAACTCGACATGTAAATACACAAATACACAGACTTTATAAAATAGAAATAATGTATGTACAATGTAGTTTCATTTATTAAAAATACCGATTTCTTCTGAAGTATAAGATAACAAAATATCACGCTTTATACACTCATCGGTCCACTCAAGCAATGGGCTTTCCATTTCATGAATTACTGGATACTGACCAAAAGAGACCACTTCGCTACTGGCAAAACGAATAGTTACTTGAGCAGTTTTCATGATTCTTTCTCTCTGTGGGTAAAGAACACACATGATGGACACAGGCAAGTTCAACACACACAATGTCTTTATTTCCTTAACCACAATGGGAGTGCTTATTTGCATCCAGTTTTACACTATAGGCCTAACACCCTTACAAGATGTTTTAGGCTTTTCTGATACCTTAGGTTAGAACGCAACTTGCTAACAGATGCATAAACTAGATCAAAATAAAGCACAGACGCTCAGAGACAGTTCAAAACTATGGCCACCGCTTGAGTGTAGTTCCCGGGAAAGGCGCGTGGTGGCGCCACTCCAATTGCTCCATGTGCTCTTGCTACCTTAAAGGATGCTGCAAAACAAGTGCTGAATGCTATTCCCCCCCCCCTTTTTTTGTGTGTGTAGTAACAACAATCCTCTTCAGATTTATTTCAGTTAGCAAAAACAAGCATTAATGTAGGTCTTTCCTAAAAGCAAAGTAGTATAACCTGAACTTTGGAAAGTGGGGATACTTGTGTTGTAGTTAGATGAAAACATCAGAAAATAAGCTGCAAGCTGGTGAAGTACATACACATCTCATTGTTTCCCTCTAAAATGATGCTTTTATTCAAATAAGTGAATGGCCTATTAAAATTAGGACACATTGACATCTTCTGCAGAGGATTAATGTGTTTTGGATGCTGCATGTATGTAAGCTTTGACAAGAAACAAGGTTTTATTTTCTCTGGTTTTGATTTCAGTGTTTGTAAGTGATATAACAGTGATTGTGTATTTTTTTTAAATGGTATAAGATAAGAGATCTCAAATTTTATAAAGCTCTGAGTACCAGTTTGTCACTGATTTAAAAAAAAAGTCATCTAAGTATAAGTGGTTAAAAATTACTTCAGAGACCACATAGATAGAATACAAAAGTAAATAAATAAAAACTCACTATTCCTGGATTTGAGCTAGTCTCACAGCTTCCTTGAATTTTGCAGTAGTTCAATTAATTAGAAACTATAGGATGACTAAAAATAGGCCAATTCTCCTAAAAGTTGGCAAATTTCAGTGATTTGACAAATATTTAGTTGTTCATTCTTGGTCAATTATATTTATTGAGTTCCCTTGTTATACAAAAATTGACAGAAAAAAAAAACACCTCTGGGATAATTAGTTATGAGGAAATAGACATAGCAAAATTTTACTTTAAGAAACATTCTTCTGAAAAATGACAAAGAACATAAACACATTGAAGAAAAGGCCCACTATAAAAATGGGCTTTATTGGTTCTCTATGTCTAATTTGTTTAAATATGATTGACTGTTTTAAATGTGAGAAGAGGAGGAGAAGGATGGTTGTAACTTATAGATCATTAATATTAAAATAATAATATTTATTATTTATGTCAGGGATTCAGTAAAGCCACTTGGTTGGGGGTTGTGGGACAGCATCCCTAAGAGTGATTTCCCAATGGCCAGCAGGGGTGGCAGGGCATGAGGGGTTCCAGACCTGGAGGGTTCACATAGAAACTTCTAGGCATGCCGGGCCCTCTTTCCACCCTCCTACCTGTGGTTTCGGTGTTCCTAAGGGAACTTTGAAGACTTCAAGATAATTCAGTTCCAACTTCATGTCCTCTGTGTTTTCCCCCTAAGCTCCCAGTATCTAGATGTGATAAGTTCCAATTGTAAGTCAAATATCCGACCATCAGGAAGTACTAAGGGTTCAGCAGCCCGAATCAATGAGGGTTGTGCTGAAGCTGTTAGCTCTGATTGCCTGTTTGAGCATGTTGGTTATCCAGAAACACCTCTTTATTACGTGTTGAACTCCCTTTCATTCCAGAGTGCACCATCTCGAAAGAAAAATTACATGGAATAGGACTGATATAGTCTATCATCTTGGTTTGCCCTATATCATACCCCAACCTCATTTTTAATAAGAATGTCCTGTCCTAAACCTCACCTTAGGGCTAGGGAACTTGGTTCTCCAACTTGACTGACCCTTCCATTTCTGTAACTGTCTCAGATTCTCCGTTGAGGTACAATTTCTTCTAGCCTAGGTGTGTATTAGGAGAACATAGCTAATGAAGTTCATCGAAGTCTTCCTGTTTGGCAAAAACATCAGGACAGGAAAGAGGGAGAACAAAATAAAAAAGACCCATGGTGCATTTTTATTTTGGTCTCCTTTATTTTCTGGTGTTTTGCATTCTAGAAGTAGTTCTCACTTTAAATTTTCAGTTTATTTTGCATTTGTCAAATTTTGACCTCAATTTCAAGTTTGCTTCTGTTCACTCATTTGATTCTCACACCTTGGCCTCTAGATTCAGAGGGGGAAAATGTAGGCTGCTTTTGAAAAGCATAAATAAACGGCAATGGGATGATGATTTTGAATAGTTTCTTTCTACAGGAAAATTATTGATGGAAAGGGAAAGCACCACTTCAAACTGCATCTGAACAGATGACATGGACCATGCCAAGTACCATCTAATTTCTTACAAAGAGCTCAAAATATCTTTGGATTTAGAAATCCTATATAATAAAGAGCTAATATGCAAATGGTCGTCAGGCCCTCATGTCCTTGTGCCCTCACACCCTTGCATCACGGCCTGAGGCTGGGTCAGGGGGACCTGAGACAGTGCCCCTGCCCTGGTGCTGGGGCCTAGGGACCTGAGGCTGGGTCAGGGGAACCTGAGACAGTGCCCCTGCCCTGGTGCTGGGGCCTAGGGACCTGAGGCTGGGCTGGGGAACCTGAGGCTGGGCCAGGGGACCTGAGACTGCGCCCCCTGCCCTGTGGGGTTTGATGGGGGTGGGGCCAGCTGGGTCTGAGTCTTGCACGATTTTGAGGCGCATGCGGGTGGGCGGGGACTTGACTCTGGGTCCCATGGCACGCCCCAAACTCTGACAGGAGGGAGATTTTCATATACATTTTACTAATTTTCTTTCTTCTCTGACACTTCTATTATAGAGAAAGGGCAAATAGCAATATTAAAATATTTCCTCTAATTTCCTTTTAATGTGCACGAATTTCATGCACTGGGCCACTAGTACATTTATAAAAGTCTATGATTTCCTGTTGTCTATCAAATTAGGCATACGTTTTAAATTCAAACATTTAAAGTGTTCCAGTGTATTAACTTTAAAAATAGGACTGCTCCTGAATGAGAAATAGTAATGGATGGTTCTAAGATATATATTTTTTATTTCTATTTATTACTTAGCCACTTTTACCAAGTAATTTTCCAAGTATCTTACAATATAGCCCAACATTTTCTATAAACAATTGTGTTGTATGTCCTTCATTTTATGGCTTCTATGCCTCTTCTAAAAGTAATCTGAGAATGCTGCTATCAAACTTCTATCTCTTGGTAAAAAGGCTGTCCACCCTTCACTACCCATTTCAATATCCATCATCTCCAATATGCTCTACTTGATGTCAATTACTTTGTGCATATTTTCTGAAAATTTTTAGGGCTTCTTTGGGGGAGCTTAAATTATTTGATAGCAAGGACTATCATTTATTATCTTCACCCTCTCTACAGTATGTAGAATGTGTTGTATTAAGAACTAATATAATGTAAATGACAAATTTTAGATAGTTGTTGAATTAAATGATTTTTAAAAAATATGTTTTTATTGATCTTAGAGAGAGAGGAAGGAAGAGGAGAGAGAGAGAAACATCAATTGGCTGCCTCCTGCTGGCCCCCTACTGGGGATTGAGCCTGCAACTTGGGCATGTAACCTGACCAGGAATAGAACTAGCAACCTCTTGGACAATGCTCAACCAACTGAGCACACTGGCCAAGGCCTAAATTACTTTTTAAGTGAAAGTATACACTGAGTATCCAGATTATTATGACCACCTGACGTTTGTAGGCAAATTAGCCATACACCACATCGTATGGAATATGGAAGCTAAAGACTTGTTCAAACACCTTTGCTGTCTGCAGTTACCAAGATAAAATGTCTCCAATTCACACAGGAACACAAGGATTGGACAGTCGAGCATTGGAAAAAAGTCATGTGGTCCGATGAATCACGTTTCCAGTTGCATCATGCAGATGGCAGAGTGAGAATTTCATGGAAATAGCATGAGAGCGTGCACCCCACATGCACGAGTACAACCCTTCAAGCTGGTGGGGGCAGTGTTATGGTTTGGGGCATGGTTTCCTGGCATGATTTGGGCCCTTTAATTCATGCGGAACAACGTCTGAATAGCACAACATACCTAAGTATGGTTGCTGATCAAGTTCATCCTATCATGTTAATGGCGTATCCCAATGGAGATGGCTTCTTCCAACAAGACAATGCGCCATGCCATGGTGCTCATATTGTGCAGGAGTGATTTCAAGAACATGAGGGAGACTTTACCTTGCTTAGGTGGCCCCACAATCACCAGATCTCAATCCAATTGAGCATTTGTGGGACGAAGTTAAAAGAGCCATCAGGCAGCTGGTTCCACAACCATCAAATCTCACAGAACTGGACAGTGCTATTCATCAGGCATGGTGTCAGATTCCTCACATCACCTTCCAACATCTCGTGGAGTCAATGCCAAGAAGAATCACCGCAGTATTAAAGGCAAATGGTGGCCCAATGAAGTACTGATGGGCTGGTCATAATAATCTGGCCACTCAGTGTATAGTTTAAAGGTCAAATAGTTTGAAAGTCGCCTAATAATATATCACACTCCATGATTTATGAAAAAGGAATGCACCACTTCACACTGCTTCATATTGTGCATGATTTATAGAGCAGTATAAGCAAAAGCTGCATAATACTGTATAAGCATATACCTATATATTTATATTAAATGTTTTACAGTTTTATGTGATAATAATGTCTTAGAATTATGAGACATATTCTAACAATTATGTTATAATTTCTTCTAATTCTCCTGAAATATTCTTATTTTCCTTGAGGATAAGAGACTTAAAAAAAAGATAATTGTCATTGAAATTTTTATAGTAAATATTTTTAATAAAGGCATTTTAATATAGTAGATTGTTAGCAAAATATGGTGCTCATATATTTGCTTTTTATACCTTAGATAATACAATATAATCATCTGATTTAAATTTATTTTATGAAAAAGAAGCTGAGGTTGATGAGCACTTAAGCTAATATTCATTTCTGAAAGAAGCTGAAGCCCATACCTTCAAGTCTCTCTCCTGGGCCTCATCTACCTCTGGCTCTTCTTGTCTACTTACTTAGTCAATTTCAGATGAGGAAGAAAACAATTGTTTTTCTTAAGAAAATAAATGATTATTTCAATATTGTTTAAAACTTGTTTTGGAATGTGTTGTAGACAATGTATAATACATATCTTTAAAACTTTACTAGTTCAGGGAAGTTGTGTAGTACCAAATTTATCCTGGCACCTATGATGAATTTTTGATGTACCAAATGTTCTTTTGAAAACTCATCTTGTGTTTTGCACGCAGCAGTTCCATTTTCCTCTGAGAGTTTGAAGAAGAGGAAGTGAAGTCACTAGACAGTTTTTCAGAGGTTAAATTTGTTCACTTATAAAAATACTCTTAATCACTGCTTAAAAATATCCCAAATATACAGAAGAAACAAGAAACTTTGTGTGAGTACTCCAATTTGTTAAATATAAATTGTTCAAAGCTTGAATGTCAAGATTCTGTAATTAGGAATCTCTAAACTGAATAATCACCTTGTATAGAAATGAGGATTTTTAAGCCTACAAGCTTTTACCTATCGTCTAAATATTATACCATAGAATGCATACTTATCTTTCAGGTTAGTAAGTGAAGTTTGACATTAGCTCTGGCAAAGGATAAGAATAAAGACTGCAGCCCTAACTGGTTTGGCTCAGTGGATAGAGAGCCGGCCTGCAGACTGAAGGGTACCAGGTTCGATTCCGGTCAAGGGCATATACCTTGATTGCAGGCTCTTCCCTGGCCCAGGCCCTGGTCCCGGCTCGTGCAGAAGGCAACCAATCAATGTGTTTCTCTCACATTAATATTTCTCACTGTCTTTCCCTCTCTCTTCCACTCTCCCTAAAACCAATGGAAAAATATCCTGGGGTGAGGATTAACAACAACAACAACAACAAAAGAATAAAGACTGCAGATTGCAATCTTAAAAGTTGATTTTAAAACTGTCTCCACCTATCTGTTTTCTTGTTAGAGTTTTCTGGTAAATGTTGGAAAGCAAATTAGCATTATGCATATTATAATTGCATGTAGATAAGCATATATAATGGGGATAATATAATGAAATATTAAACTGATATTTTTCTTTCCTACAGCAGACAAATTAGATCCTTCTAAAGCCATTCAAATATTAGCTACTGCAAGGGATCAAGGACAAAAACTACTCCATGAAGAAGGAGGAGATAATAGAAGGAAAGTCCTGCTCATATGGGAAGAAAAGTAAAAGAAAAAGACTGAGAGAGAATAAAAAGTAGAGGTGAAAGACATTTAAGATACATCCCATTGTCCTCTTAGTGTTATTGAGAAAGTCTGTTGTGTTCAGGTCCTTTCTAAAATAGGCGTAAAGTAATCAGGCATGGAGAAAGCCCCCACTACTACTCACAAACCTCCTTTCGCTACCACATTGCACAGTTCAAGTCAAGAAATCACATTTTTGCAGCAGTCACAGAAGGTGCTCATAGCAGAGTTGGTGCCTTGGGGGCTGGCTTGGGCATGGGCCCACACGCTTATCTGAAGCTTGAGCAGCTTAAGTGAGAGAACAGTTAGAGAATGGAGGTGTGATTCAGAAAAGTGGCCAGTACCAGGCAGATCTAAGGGTGGACTGAGCCAACAAACTCACTGTGCTCGAAGAATTCTCCTTCTATACTAACAATTATAATAGTGAACTGAGGCAGAGCAGTCGGTGGTTAGGTAGACGGGAGGCATCTCCCTGAGGGAAGAGCCAGACCACAATATATAGCCACTCTCACCTTTGATGACAGAGGTGGAACTCCTCCTCCACATGCCTACACACCTGGAGCTTCATCTTTCCCCAGACGTGAAATCTGATAGGTACCCCTACATAATGTTCATCCATCCTTATTCAGATAACACTACAGAAGTGATGATCTCAGTTAGTGAGGAATATTTATTTTAGGGTTATTGAGGAACCTGATTCCTCTATCTTGTGGTTCCTTAGTCACCTATGCACTAAGGCATTTTCTTCACCAACATATTTTTTTAATATTCGATGCTTATATACATAACCCACAGACACAGACAACGAGATGGTGAGGACCTGGTGAGGGGAGGGGAGAGGGCTGGAAGAGGTTAATGGTGGAAAAAGGAGGACCTATGTAATACTTTTAACAATGAAGATTAAAAGAAAAAAAGAAAGAAAGAACATAAACAAATTCTCAAACCATTATGAAACTAGTTAAAAGAAAGGGGAAAAGACTTTGAGGTAAAACATTTTTTATTAAAGAAAGTGATACAGCCCAGCCAGCATGGCTCAGTGGTTGAGCATCAGCCTATGAACCAGAAGGTCATGGTTCAATTCCCAGTCAGGGCACATGCTTGGGTTGCAGACTCCATCCCCAGTGTGGGGCATGCAGGAGGCAGCCAATCAATGGTCCTCTCTCATTATTATGTTTCTATCTCTCTTTCCCTCTCCCTTCCTTTCTGAAAGCAATAAAAATATATTAAAAATGTAAAATGATGCAGAAAGTTGCACACGTCAGTTTATGCACACCTTATTGGGAAGCTTGAATTGCAACAAAGCTGTAAAATCTTGCTCCTAACGTTGGTGTCAATGTTTCTGCTCAAATTCTGTTTTTATGGAAGAAGAAAAAAATGGGGAGAAATTATTCATTGCCACACTTATTTGTCAAAACACCACACACACTCATACACAAAATATTGAGTTCGAAAGAGATTAACTTTCTACTCCTCTCTCCCCCATCACCAATTCTGTACCTTTATTATTCTTTACTATCTAGCAAGATGAAGGATAACATAGAAGATAGAATTGGGTATGTACACGAAAAAGCTACATTTTATTTGCTGACTTGTTGAGAATAATGAAAATGGGTGACCTATAACATATATATCCTATTGGCTGACATATTTATTTATTTATTTATTTATTATTTATTTATTTATTTATTTTTAATATTTTTATTGATATTTTACAGAGAGGAAGAGAGAGGGATAGAGAGTTAGAAACATCCATGAGAGAGAAACTTCGATCAGCTGCCTCTTGCACACCCCCTACTGGGGATGTGCCCACAACCAAGGTACATGCCCTTGACCGGAATCAAACCTGGGACCCTTGAGTCCGCAGGCCGACGCTCTATCCACTGAGCCAAACCGGTTTTGGCTTGGCTGACATATTTAAATTAATTAGGATTCCTGGTGAAGTAGGTTTTTCTGATAATTGACATCATTTCCATATCATGGTCTGATATCCCTGCACGATGATAGTTCTGTAAATTTCTCCAATATGGTCTCAAATCACCCTCCAAGTTGCTTATCCTGGACCAGGCACATTGGTCTCCCTCTCTTTACTCACAGAGCATGCTAATCTTTCCTTTCTCGGAAGTACTTCACCTTTTCTCTCCTCTATCTTTAGATACCAAGTCTAGTTTCTCACCTACCTAGCTCCTTACATACCGTCTCTAGAAAGAGCCACATCCTCCAGACCATCCTACCTAAAACCATCACTCCCTCTTCACTCAGTTACATCAACCTGTGTATTAATGTGCTTCACTGAACTTTTCACAATCTGTAATGGTTTCATTTAATAATCTCTTCAATACTACATGGTCTGTCTCCCACATACAAGTGTAAGTCCCATAGTGTGTAAGGATCTGATGTCTTTGTACCCCAGTAGTCTACCTATTGTCGTGAGCGACCAAAGTGGTATATAAAAATATTTGTTCAATGAACGATGAAGATAATTTCTTTCAAAAACAAATATATAGATGTTTCTGTGTGTGTGCTGTGAGTTAAATATTAGTATCCATCAAAGGATGGACTAAAGAAATGTATTTATAGAAATCTCAGGCAATTTTTTCATAACAAGAACTGATAATATATGTTTATGAGATACCATGTTGTTGCCCTCAGGGCACTTTGGAATCCAGCCAAAAAATGGATTGCTGGTGACTACATCACACTGATTCACATTCTGCTCCATACTCAGAGGAGAACATATGCCATACTGGCCCCTGCTTTAGGTAATCCAGTTATATTAGTGCTTTGAGTTTATTTTTATGTTTGTAAAAATGAACTTTAAGAAGCTTAAATTATCTAACATCAGTAACTACTCTTTAGACTACAGGATAAACAGCAGAATCGGGGAAATACTTAATGATGTCTCATGGAATAGTATAGTATCTGATTTTCTAATAAGCCCTAAGGTTAGACTTTCCATTTTTTAAATGACCTTAGCAAGTCTGAAATCCCTTCAGATATTAGCTTCTTCATCTACAATAACAAAACTAATGTCAACTTTGATAACTTAGAATAGTTGTGAAAAAAGAGATATATTGGAAGATACTGTGTAGCATAGGGTCTGCCTCAAAGTAAGGGCTGAATGAATTTTAGAATATTACTGATGTCTTCCCAGGCATTTTCTGGCTAAACTTTCACCAACACTATAAAGGTGTCCTGCTTAAACCTGCTAAAAACTATTCAAGGTAGAAATTATAATCTCTACCCTACCGATGGGAAAACTGGAGCTCAGAAATGTCAATTTCCTACGGTTATACTGGTTATGGTCAGCAAAGACAATTTATTTTCAATTTACTTGCATTATCTTGTTATTAATTAATAACTTTCCTTCAGAGGTCTTTCATTTCAGATAACCGGGCTACCAGCACCATAAAATAAATCTATGAACAATTGCTTTTCTCATTTGAAACTGCTGGTGTGTTGATAGTTAAGCAAGATAGGGTGACAGTAGGAGAAAGGACGAAAAGAAAGGCAGAAAGCAGGAGAAAGTCAGTAAAGACATTCTAAAGTGCTAATGATATTGCTTGCATGTTTCAACAAAAGTGGACAAGTCTCCACTTTTATCCTTTCTTTGTTTCTAAACATACCCCAATAATAGAACCATTACTACTGTTATTGAATGGATATTGCTAAGATATAGGAGTAAATTAGGGGAGTATGTGAAAGAATATATGCCTTTTTTTTTCTTTACAAAGTTCAAATTAAAGACTGTTTCAACTCCAAAGATATGGGGTGGGGCAAAGATTTGACTATTACTCTCTCTCTCTCTCTCTCTCTCTCTCTCTCTCTCTCTCTCTCTCTCTCTCTCTCAGATAATACACTCTGCAGCACTTCTTTTGTTGCCCTGTCTATGTGTCTTTCTGCACCACTTTTCTTTCATTCTTTCTGTTTCATTCAAAGGCAAAAGTAGCAGGTAGGAAAGAATGCAAAGGTGGAAGCTATTCCTATTATTGTGCAGCTCTGACATGCTTTCACTTGTGAATGTCTGCAAGTTCATATTGCTAATTAAAAATCGATTTCAGAAACACAATCAACATATTTTACAATTCATAGACCCAGCGTACACTAGGCATTGGAGATCAATGAAAATCTGATCCATGAAAAAAAATGAATGTGAGATATTTCTCTATATTTGTATTCTTTCCCTTTGGCAATACAATAGAGTTATTTCATCTAAGCATCACCGTTTATGATTTAATACCCCTGTCTTTTTGGTTTCCCCTCTTACATATGTAGGTGAGAATGAATTACTCATCTCTTACCCTGAAACCTCTCTAGTTTAAACTTCCTGGCATCACTCTGCACAGTTTCTTCTTATAAGTTAACTGCTTCAGCTTATTTAGTCTCTCACCTCCAAAAGGGCACCAGGGGCAAATGGGATCTTGAATTATCAAAGATAAATAATTAATTTTCCAAATAGTTCTCTCTGGGAACTGAGGAATCTGCCTCTTACATTTACCAAAGGGCTTAAGGCTGTGCAACTCTCAGCACTCCCCACAGAGCAGTCTTGGGTACCAGCAGATCCTGAGCATCATTCCTAGCAGAACAGAGGAAAAGTGGTCCAAAAATAGACTCCTTGCCTGCCCGTTGTGTTACTGCATTGCATGGGAACATGTTCTTAACCTGCATTAGTGGGCTGTCTTTTGAAAAAAAATGTTTTAACTTCTTCAACACTTTTTGTCTTCTACTGTACTGTTAAATCTGAACCAAAATATTGCTAACTTCTAATTGTTTAACTTGCATAATGAAAATCAAAGCTCTTATGAAATCGGTGAATATGGATTTTTAAAAATAATTTTTAAAAGAAATGTAAGTAGGGCAGCATGAAAATAAGTAAATATTATTTTTTGAAAAATGAAGATCCTGAAAAAGCACAAATGCGGCTAGTCAAAAAATCCTCCCATTGTTCCATTACCATTGTCTGAAAGTGATCTATCACAAAAAAATAATAATTCTGGGCATGATTTGTGTAAATGAAAAAGGAGCCATGGGAAAGAAGATTTACTCCAGTGTGTGGCCATAGAATACAAGCATAACCACCTACAAAGAAACCTCAGCAGTTAAGACTCCCTGCACAACAATAACTTACAATGTGATTGCACAGCTCACCAACGATGTCCAAAACAGCAGCACTAATAGCTGCTCCAGGCAATCAGCTCTAGCGAGGAATAGCCAATTATGTTTGAGTTTTTGCAGAGATGGCTCTGTTGCCTCCTTGAGGCTACATTCATAAAAGCTTTCTAATCACACTCTGCCTATCAAAAATATGATGGAACACGTGTCAATGAGAAACCGAGGATGGGCTGTGGTGTTAGATAGAACTAGGTTGGATATCCAGCTCTGTCCGTGATTAGCTTGCTTCTTTGGGCTATTTTATCTTCCTGAGTCTCAATTTTCACATTTTTAACTTAAAAATGGCTTTACCTTATAATATTGGCACATTCCACTGCTTTTAAATAATCTCTCACATAGAAAATGCTAAATAGTTTGCAAACATTATTAGGAAGTGAGTTCCAAATTCTGAATCATCCTTCTGGTTTTCTTGAATCTTATTTGTTGGAAATTTAATGGACACACTTTTAAGTTTAGATTTACCAAGTCTATCAATTAAGATTAGGTGGAGAGTGACTAAAGAAATAAATAAATAACTATAAACTAAGAGCAGCTAATAACATTTTTCAAAATTGTTTATTGGCTACCTGCATGTCCTTTTTGGAGAAATGTATATTCAAATCTTCTGCCCATTTTAATTGGGTTGTTTCTTTTTATGATATTAAATTGGTATGAGTTCTTTATGTATTTTGGATATTAACCCCTCATCAAACGTATCATTGGCCAATGGCTTGTTCCATTCAGTAGGTTGTCTTTTGTTTTGTTGATGGTTTCCTTTGCTGTGCAGAACCTTTTTAGTTTGATGTAGTCCTATTTGTTTATGTTTCCTTTTGTTTCTCTTTCCCAGGGATATGTATCCCCCCCAAAAAAGTAATCATAAGAGCAATGTCAAAGAGTTTACTGCTTTTATTTTCTTCTATGAGTTTTATGGTTTCAGGTCTTACATTTAAGTTTTAATCCATTTTGAGTTTATTTTTGTATATTATATAAGAAAGTAGTCTAGTTTCATTAGTTTGCATATCTGCCAGTTTTTCCAATACCCTACTGTATATTCCTGCCTCTTTTGTCATAAATTATTTGGCCATATAGGCATGGCTTTATTTCTGGGCCTCCTATTCTGTTACATTGTTCTCTGTATCTGTTTTCATGCCAGTGTTATACTGTTTTGTTTACTATGGTTGCCAATAAACATATGAAAAGATGCTCAATGTCACGAATCATCATGGAAATGCAAATTCAGCCACAATAAGATATCACCTTACACCTGTCAGGATGGCTATCATCAATAAATCAACAAACAAGCGTTGGTAAGGATGGGGAGAAAAGTGAAACATCGTGCACCATTGGTGGGATTGCAAATTGGTGCAGCCACTATGGAAAACAGTATGAAGATTCTCAAAAAATTAAAAATAGAACTACTTTATGACCCAGCGATAACACTTCTGGGTATTTATGTGAAGAAATCCTAAAACTAATTAAAATATATGCATTTTATATTTATTGCACCAATATTTACAACAGCCAATATATGGAAGCAACCTAAGTGTCCATAGATAGATGATTATAAAGAAGAGGTGGTACATATATACAATGGAATATTACTTGGCCATAAAAAAATTAAATTTTAACCTTAGTGAAACATGGATGGACCTAGATGTTATCATGCTAAATGAAATAAGTCAGACAGATTAAGACAATACAATGTGGATTCTAAAGAACAAAATAAATGAACAACAAAAAATGAAACAAATTCATAGACACAGAGAGTAGATTGGTGGATGCCAGAGGAGAGGGTGTTTGGAGAATGGGGTAAAGGAGGGTGAAGGGTTTAAGAATTAAAAATTGAAAAAAAAAAAGAATTAAAAATTGGTAGTTACAAAATAGACACAGGGATATAAAGTACAGCATATGGAATATAGTAAATAATATCATGATAATTATGTATGGTGCCAAGTGAATACTAGAAATATCAAGAAGAACACTTTGTAAAGTATATGATTATCTAACCACTATGCTGTACCCCTGAAACCAATACTACATAATACTAAAAATAAATTATAATTTTAAAATGTTCAGAAAAAATAATATTGTAATAACTATGTATGGTATCAAGTGGGTACTAAACATATTGGGTGGATAAATTTTGAAATTATATAAATGTCTAACCTTTATGCTGTACAACTGAAACTAATGTAATATTGAATGTCAATGTAATCTATAATAATAAATGCATACTATGCTAATTAGACCGGACAGCCGAACGACCTTATGGAGGTCATTCTGGACATCCTTCCAGATGAAGTCGCGGTGGTGAGGATGAGGCAGAGGCAGTTAGGGGTGATCAGGCAGGTAGGCGAGCAGATAGGGGTGATCAGGCAGGCAGGCAGAGTGGTTAGGGGCGATCAGGCAGGCAGGCAGGTAGGCAAGCAGTTAGGAGCCAGCAGTCCCAGATTGCCAGAGGGATGCAGGCCCAATCCCATTGGGATCAGGCCTAAACCGGCAGTCAGACATCCCCCAAGGGGTGCAGGCCAGGCTGAGGGACCCCCACTCCCATGCATGAATTTCATGTACGGGGCCTCTAGTTAAAAAAATATATAAAATAAATATTGAAGCTTTTTTTCTTTCATTCATACAAATTAAAAACGGAAAATAAATTTAGGGCTAATAAATAGCTCTTAGAAGGCCACACATTTTCTGTATTCTTACTATTCTACCTTAAACATATACCTTCAATAATAACACTATGAATATGGTTTTAGTGCTGCCTATGCACCAGAAACATAATAAAACAGTTTTACTTGTATCTTATTTAATACCAATTAACATCATAAAATTATTCCACTGTTATACATGAAGTAACAGAGGCACAAAGATAATATATATATTGTCCAATATCACACAAAAACAATATTTGTCTTGGCTGAAATAACTACTTTTTTAATTTCCTTTCCTGGAAGTGTCTTCAGCTAACAGTGTATCTTACTCAACCATTCCCAGAAAGTGAAGTCATTGTGTATATTATACACGATATGTAATCCCTTAAACCAAATCTCCAAAATATCTGCTACTGGTGATCTTACATATATTTTTAAAATTAATCTAGAACATTGTTTTACAGACAAGTTCTGTAACTTGGAGTTTGCAATCATTCAATTCATTAAACATATTTAAAGCATGTACTATTTCCGAGGCACTTTTTCAGCACTATGCTTGAATAGCTAAATAACTCAACTTCTTATTTTTCCAAATGTTACACTCCAGTGAGGGAAAACAAATAAAACAATAAGATCATTTAAATTTCTATATTGTTTACTGGATGATTGGTGTGTAAGTTACCTTTCTTACTTATGAGTCATTTAAAATTCATAGGAGAAGTAAATATACAAACATAATTACAAACATAATCCTATGTTCTTAATGACATAAGTGCTATTCATTGTGGGTAATGTCAAGAATTATGAAGGATCTGGGATTTTATTCTATTTGCAAACAAATAAGTTAGTCTTCCAGAGTTTCATAGAGTTTGGTTGGACACACAAGAGTCCTGTGCCAGAGACAAAGAACACTGCTGTTCACAGGACAACATGTTTTACTTGTATCTTACTTACTACCAATTAGCATCATAAAATGATTCCCATGTTATACATGAAGATATATCTTCATATCAATTCCCTTGCTTTCCAAGTCCCATGCGGGTGGATGCAGCATATACAGTAGATCTATGTCATGACTGAGTAACCATGAGCTTAAGGAACCTCAATTCTTTAAAAGAGGCTACTAGGAAATCTTCTCAACCTTTTCCTTGAAAGGAGACATTATGTTTATTTTACTGGTTAGCAAACAAACCTTCTCTCTGCCCTGAAGAGAAACATTATCTCTATCTTACAAGGCAGTTATCTATATAAACTTTCTTGTAGTGCAGATCAGCAGCTGATTCAAAATGTTCAGAGACACCATGGAGAATTGTCTCCCAAGAGATAGAGAAGTCAACTGAGCTCTGTCTACAAGTGAGAAGTGGTGCAGGTATTTAAATAACACAAAGGAAATTCTATCCAGATGCATAATGTGGAGATTTTATGGTAGATTTATAGCAGATAGTGAGGATGAAAAGTAAAATGAAGGTATTAAGTGTATTAGAGAAATCACTTCATCCTGGGAAAGACAGAGAGCCAAACAAGAAAAATGATAGTGAAAGCGAAATTGGCGGGAAATGTAGGATGGACTTACTGAAATGGAATCACTCCCGTGGATCCTGGGAGAGACATATTGCTCAGGGAGAATCCACCGATCCGGTAAGGCAGGCAAAGGCAAGGAAAACATCTACTGCATTTTCAGTGTTTGATGCCTAAATAACTATGAGAATTATGATATTGCAGGGAGAAACAGGTAAGTCAGAAGGAGTTGGGAGAATTAGTCTGGTTTGAATTACATTTAGTTTGATCTAGTTAAAAATATCCAAGTGGAAAATATCCAGTAGAAAGTGGGAGATTTGAGATTGTAAAAATGTGTTGATGGATGTGTAACTATGGCAGACTCACATGTGAGCTTGCAAGCAAAATAAAATCTCATAATCCTCACAGTTCCTGACAATACTGTGAATCTTCTATGGGGAGGGGGGTAGAAATAGCCTAATTTTAAGAAGAATATTCTGTAAAAATTGAGATCTGTTACTGACATAAAAGAACTCTTTTTCTAACTGTTAATAAACTTCTATATTTTACAGACCTGCACTTTATTTTATTTCTCAGTTACAGTAGACATTCGATATTGTTAGCGTCATGTGTACTACATGGTGGTTAAACATTTATGTAACTTACGAAGTGATCCCCCTGGTAAGTCTAGTACCAACCCGGGGCCACAGTCGTTGTTACAATATTATTGACTATGTTTCCTGTACACACCTGCACTTCAGTTTTAATTTGATGACAATGAAATGACACTTCACCGAGTCAGGCAAATACTGCACTCAGCGTCTTGCTGCCCAAGCGCATGTAAGTACACTGGATTCAGTTAATTACCAACGAAATCTTCCCTGTCTAAAGAGTCCCTGCATATCTCTTCATTGCTTTCTGTCCTCTGTGGAGTCTTATCAGAACTGGAGGGAGATTTAACTTTAATTTGAGTTAGCCGAGTGGCACAGAATACTGTTCGACTTTCCCCTCTGGCAGTTCACGTATTCATTCCTTCACCCGCACACTTATTTATACAAAAAAAAATCTTCTTTATCAGCACATGTGCCACAATACATGTTGCTAGGTATTGTGTATTAAACAATAATGAATCAACAAAGGTTATATCCTACTTCTTGTAAAAAAAAAATCCCTGCATTGCACATTGGGTCTAGTACATGAAACAGTATGGGTGTACCAACAGCCCTGCCAACCTGCCCACCTCAAGCCAAAGTCATAGTGATGAGTAGCATAGACCAACTGTAGCCAACTTAAGCAGAGTATACAGTTTTTAAAAACAAACAAACAAAAAAAAAAAACAAGAACTGCTATCACTCGGGAACAAGGGAGCCCACGTGGCCAGAGCCATAGCCAAATGTAAAGTCGTTCTGTGAGCCTGGTATATGTTTCATAGCTGTATCCCGAGTGTTGCATAGCCCCTGTCAACAGCTAAACACGTAAGAATATCAACAGCCATGCCCTGCGGATATGTCTGGACATCTGCTACAAGACATCTCCAACCTTTTACCAGACTCACCCCCATCCTCTGTCACTATCTCCTAAAGTGTTTCCACTTCATCCTTTCGTTGTCTGATCCTCCTCCAACTCTCTACCATTGGGACCACTCAAGTAGTTCCTAGAAACAGAAGATCGTTAACCCCTCTTGAGTACACCCAATGTTTTAAACATTTTAACTCACAGTCCCAACTTAAAATTATTTTAAGTAGCCATTAACTTTCTACAAATATTTTGGAGTGTCTGATAAGCTTATGGGCAGGGATATATGTTTGGGACATGAAAAATTAAAGAGAATATCTTTGGCTTCAAGGTAGTCCCTGTGTAGGGAGAAGAAGCCATAAAAAACCTAACTATACTATGAAGCAAGACAGGCTCAGATGGACTTTGTGTGAAGAATTATAAGAACGCAGAGGAGAGACTAATTCTGCCTGCAAGTAGTCAAGAGAAGCTGAAGAAAAAAAAAATGCACCCAGTTGTCAAAATACCATTTAGGCACAAACATAATTTCTCTGCTTGTTCAGGGTGTGTATCATCCATTGTATTTTCAGTCAAACATGCACATTTAATTTTCTCTATTTCACAGGGTTGAAGTAGTAAACTATGCCTCAAATGGACATAATTTGGCTAGCTTCAAACAGCATCCCCAAATCTACAGTCATATAGCATTTTGGTCCTATCCTCCCAAAGCCCTGGGCTACACAATAAATTTCCTTATATTACAGTTGTTGGGTGATAAGAGGAAAGTACATGTAACCAGAAAATAGAATTTTAAAAGCTGTTTTTAATGTACCAAGGAAACGTATTCTGGAAATGAATTCTTTATCTTTGAGATTTAATCTGCCTGAGGTACATTCTTGGGGCGAGAAGAAGACAAGGCAAAGGTAGCCATAAATGGAAAAGTATTCAAAAGTTTACATTTTAAGCTTTCCATTTGATATTTTAAGGCGTTGTAGATATTTGTGTGAGCTCTCTGTGTGTGAGCTGAATACATCAGCCTGCTTGTCTGTGGAATGGAGCAGACAGCTCTGCAGTGTGCTCAGTAAGGATCATGCATTTTTACAGTATTCAGAGTTTGATGCCACAAACCAAAAATGTCACTACACTTTGCCTTCACATTAAGAGAAAATATTTTAATTTTTTTTTTTAATTTCAGAAAATGGAATTCCTAGGGTAATGGTCTCATTGGCATGTACACAGACTCCTGCAGGAACTGGCTGCGAGCTTCAAACACTCTCACTTGTCCAGCTCATAATCTCATTCTAAAACAATTCTGGATTTGTTTTTCTTTCAGGGTTATGAAGTAGGCGTCTGTTGTAAAATATCTCCTGTCATCTTTTACTTACCCTCAGTGAAAACTCTGATTTTGCTTCTTTTGAAAATAATTTCTTTGGATTATAGAATTGTCCCTAAGAATATACCTATAAAAATATAAATATATAGGAAGAATACAGTATTCTAGGAAGTAGTACTTTTCTCGATATATTTTACTCAATAATAAATTACATGCTATGTATCACTAGAATAAATTCAATAATAGATGTATGAATAAATGGATGGATGGAAATCAGTTGGCTATACCTTTATGGAGCAAAGATTGGGGAAAGTCAAGATTGAGACTCAGGATACATCAGATTTCTACATTGTAAAAATGGGTAAATTTCTAAAGTAGGGAGATTTTTCCAGAAATAATAGGCTCAGAAGGTATATCAAAATTGGAAGCAAGGCAAGATATAGATAACTTGTCTACAAGAAATAAGCTGAATTAAAAAAACAAAAATGTAGGTCCCCTGATTTGACAAGTACATATTGAAGGATTTATGATGCATTGTGTGTGTGGTCACATTCATGTGTGCATGTGTGTTTAGCAATAAGTAGTGACAAAGCTGTTTGATTGCAGGTGTTAGTCCCAAAGTGTTGTGACCATATCCTTTCAGTTGCCAACGAACACTCTGTTAGTATCTTCAACAAATAATGTATTCCCTTGATTTTTCAAAACTGATTTTTATAAAAATATCATCATGATGTTAAGGATTATCTTGAAATTCAGATGAGTGTGTACACTAATGATTAGACATATTGTGAGCCTGATTCCCCTTGCCATAGAGAGAAGCTGCTTAAAGAGTACAGGATTAAAATTAATTGTACAGGTTAAGATTCACAAGGAGATATGGGGCAGGTACCTGACCTACATTGCATGGCCCATTTCTGTTGGGCATTGTATTGCTTATAATATATTGCTTATAACAAACTAGAGGCCTGATGCATGAAGATTCATTCAAGAATGGGCCTTCTTTCCCCTGGCTGCCGGCACCTCCTTCTCTCTGGCCCGGAGCCACCTTTCCACCTTCCCACGCTGCCCAGAGGCCCTGAGTGGCTGGAGCGGTTCAGAACGCCTGCTAGGCACCTGCATATGCAAATTAACCTTCCATCTTTGTTGGGTTAATTTACATACTCACTCCTGATTGGCTGGTGGGTGTCACAAAGGTTCGGTCAATTTGCATCTTTCTCTTTTATTAGTGTAGGTGGTCACAAAAACTTGTCAGATAAACACAGCAAACAATTATTGTATCACAGTTGTTGTGGATCAAGATTTGAGGAGCAGTTTGACTAGGTCAGTGGTCAGCAAACTCAGTAGTCAACAGAGCCAAATATCAACAGTACAATGATTGAAATTTCTTTTGAGAGCCAATTTTTTTAAACTTAAACTTCTTCTAATGCCACTTCTTCAAAATAGACTTGCCCAGGCCGTGGTATTTTGTGGGAGAGCCACACTCAAGGGGCCAAAGAGCTACATGTGGCTCGCGAGCCGCAGTTTGCCAACCATGGGTAGGTGATAGTGAATCGGGGTGAGATTATGATCAAGAAGTATCATCAGAAGGTTCAACTGGGAGGTTATCAACTTGCAAGATCACTTCATATAATAGTGTCAGGCTTAGCTTCTCACAGGCAGGAGACCTCATTAAATGGGCTTTTCCTTAGTTGGCTTGGATATCCTTATGCCATGGAAGGTAGTCTCTCCCAGAATGAGTTATGAGTCGTGATATATATAAATATAGATGTAGCTATAGATATAGAGAGAATGAGAGGATTAAGCTGATAAAAGATGCTGTCTTTTGTAGCCTAATCCCAAAGTTGATATAGCATGTTCTGCCATATTCTATTGGTCACATAAACTAATGTTGGTGCAATATATGGAAGGGAACTACAAAAAGATGTATACAAAGAGGCATGTAATTGGAGATTATTGTACTAGTGATGAATATATAAAGTTATATTTTGAAAATCTATAAAGTTAATCTCTAAAAGTAACAGTAAACCATTAAAAATACAAGAAAAGTCATAGGAAGTATAATGCAACTTGTCTTGTCAAGCACAATAAAAATTTAGTAATCTCATTTTCAGAAAAATACATTCAGGCCAAGAGTCTTAGCAGATATGAAAAAAAGCAGTAGTATCAATTTGGACCTTTATTGTATTAGTGAGTTTTCATTGCATAACAAACTACCCCCAAATGGGCATCCTGAACAACATTTAATATTCTTCACAATTTTCTGACAAGGTTCTGCAGTGCTTTTGGTCTGGACCAACCTCCCCGATCTCTGTGATTAGCTGGTGGTTCTCTCCAGCCTTGAGTGCACAGATAGCCTCACTCACATATTTGGCTGTGTGTGGAAGCAAGCTGGATGACAAAGATGGCTTGTCCAGATGGCTCTCATCATCTAGATACGTAGACTACACTCACTGACATGGGCATAGCTGCAGAGTTCCCAGGAGCAGCATGAGAGAGGAACCCTTACCGAAGGTTCTTCTCAATCCTTGTCGGCATCACATGTATGACTGCCTGTTCTCAAAGAAAGTCTCATGGACTCTGCCTCCTAAAGTGCACTGCTGCAAAGTCATGTTGCAAAAGGGCCTGCACACAGGGCTGGGCAGAATGGGTTACTAATTTTGCAATCACTACACTCTCCAATTCATATGATCTCCTATCCATTGTTTCTAGAAACAATCTAAGGGCATTGATCATTTTGTCTTGGTGCCGAGGACATCCCCACCCAGTAAAATAGAGAATGAGATAAGGGCCTGCATGGAACAATTTAATTGGAAAAGTCATCCAGGGAGCAGGAGAGGGATTGGGAAGAAAGACAAACGGGATGGACAAAAAGCCAATGCAATGGTGAATAATTTAATTGATTCACTGTGGGCAACTGAAGTTTGATCCAACCAAGATCTTCCAAGGAGATATGTAGCATAAGTCTCAGAAGCATCCATCCAAGGAAAAGAAGAGGGACGACTTTCTACCAACCATCACACTCCCATTGTTCAAGGACGGCCCCATGGCATATGACACCATCACACTTTCTGGTCATTTTGGCATTAATATGTAGATTTCCTCCTGTGTAAGTCAGTGAAGTTAAGAAATTCCCAGAAGAGGAAACAACATATGCATAGTGTAGCTCAGAGGTTGGTTGTTGTATCAATACCCAGAGGAAAATATGAAGTAAGATGTACGTGGAGCACAAAAGATTTCTGAACAGTACTTGAGCATAGTTATCACATTTTGTGTAGAGAAACTACGCACAACTTATTATATGTATTATGTCATTTAACCCTCACCCCAACTACCAAATAAACTAAGTCAATACCCAAAGCTACAGTTGGTTAGTGGAAGAACTAAGATTTGAATGAGGTTTCCTAATACCAATTCTTTATCAATGTAGTTTACTTCCTAAAATTCTTCTGGGTGTGTCTTTTTTTTTTTTTTTTTTTTTTGTGGAGGATGAAGATGAAGTGGGAATGGTTGAGAAAGGCTACAGATTGTGGGTTCTTTGACATTGCCCTATAACAGGATGTAATGCATCTTTTATAATTCATTCACTCCAAACACCTCATAGGTTTATTTAGGGGCCTTCTATGAATACAGAATAAGGGGTATGCAGCCATATATGTATGAGTTGACATTAACTGAGCTGGAATAATTTTTCTCATCAAAGTGAAATTGGCTGATAGTGGTTTCTATCAAGTCACATAATCCTTGTCCCTCTGGTAGGGAGGCAGGCAGGAAAATAAGGAAATGGGACATATTTTATGATGTAATGGGAATAACACATTTAAATGGAAACTGTATTTTTATGATAGTACAGGTTCTAAAAAGTTCATTTACTCACCAATTCTTCAATCACAACTCCCCATGAATGATCATTTCTTCACATCTTTCAATAAAACGACAGCTGATCAACATTTGGTGTCCTAATATATTGTGAAACTATAAAAATGACTTTTTGGTTGTCATGGCAATGAATAAACTTTCAACATAGTTTTTCTCACTGATTTCATTTTATTATAAGCTTGGAAAAGTCACTGTTTCATATATCATACACATGATAACTTCATTAACCCTAAGATTAGATTAAAAAGAAAACCATTCCTCAGCAATGCAATAAAACAGAGAATTACTATGAAGCAGTTAAGTGTATATATGTTTCTTCTGTGAATGAACAAGGGAGGTCAAATAGAGAAACCTACTGAATTTTATTGCTCTCTCCTAAAGTGTGTATATGGCACCCATAAAGAATATGGTGAGAAAGTAAATTATTTACTGTGAGAAGCTTGGCTGTGAAATCATTTATATAGCACTGAGGGATTTGCATACAGTGGGAGAGGAGAGCCTGGGGATCATATTTCCATGCATTGCTTTACCTTTACCATCTGAGTATAAGGCATTCAGTGAGCTGCTTTGATTTTAGACACACAATCAAAATGTCTATCATGAATTTTCTGGGTGATAATTGCTGAGAGAATGTCTGACATTTTAAATTTAACTGTGCTTTTCCTTGTTCCCCAAACAATACACTGGACTTTCTCGACCTTTCAGTGTGCTTAGAGTTGTATCACCCGTCATTTTAAGTGCATTTAGTGTTATTTAAAATATTTATTAAATGCCTGCTAACGTGTTCCTTAAAGAATAGACTGAGACCCTATGTATGAAACAGTCCATTGGGATAATAGACTATAAGGTTAGGTGAGTCTTCCTCACACCATTTAATGATACTCTAGAAACAATCCTACATTCTTGGGATGTATTCTGAGGATAGAAAAAAAAAATCATTTTGACAACTCAATTGTCTTTTCACTGAAAAGTAGAATGTTAATCACTGAATTATTTGTTCTTTTTAGAGCC
Organism: Eptesicus fuscus; assembly: GCF_027574615.1. Taxonomy (NCBI): domain Eukaryota; kingdom Metazoa; phylum Chordata; class Mammalia; order Chiroptera; family Vespertilionidae; genus Eptesicus; species Eptesicus fuscus. The sequence continues at coordinate 98,238,380 of NC_072474.1, forward strand.
ACTAAATGTCAATACCTTGGCATATTTGAGAAGGAGCAGCAAATAAACACCTTTGTAACTTTTCAATCTCATCTTTATGCACAGCACATTAGAGTTCTCATAATGCGTTCAGCGACTTTGTTTCAACCCGAAAGTAAACACTGGAATTCAAAATAAACGTTAATAGTTTCATTTTCCCAATGGAAAAGAATCGACTCGGGGAGGAAAAATGACTTTTCCAAAGTCACAGAGAAAAGTAAGGAAAAACCAGAATTGGAATTGATTTATTTCATCCTGAGCAGCACCTCTCCCTCACACTCTGCCCTGAGTGTGCAAGAATGAGCAAGCTGCTCCCTCTTGCTCACCCCTCTACTAGTGCGAACCTCACTCTTTACTCATGTAAAATAACCTTGCTCTTGGGTTGACCAAAACTAGGTGAGAAATTCAGGAAGTTATTTTCTCAAAAATTTACATTACTTTTTCTATGCAATTTTATCAGTTGTCATTTTATGCACATTCTGTGGACATAAAAAGAATAAGATATCAAAAAATGTTTTTATTATACATTGACTACATCAGAATAGCAAAACCAAAGTTGTAGATTTTGTCATGGTAGGGTAATAAACGCCCCAGTTTAGGTGTCCATGTGACTGATTTTGACACCACTAACAGAAAGATTAGCTCCTTATAAATTTCCAGACTAGCTTCTATCATCACAGTTGCAATACAAAGCAATGATATTTAGGTATCCTGATACTTGTTATACTAATGTATTTGAGGTAATCTCTCTCTCTCTATCTCTATATCTCTATCTCTCTATCTCTATCTCTATCTCTATCTCTCTCTATCATCTCTATCATCTCTATCTATCTCTATCTCTATCTCTATCTCTATCTCTATCTCTATCTCTATCATCTCTATCTCTATCTCTATCTCTATCTCTATCTCTATCTCTATCTCTATCATCTCTATCTCTATCTATCTCTATCTCTATCTCTATTTCTATCTCTATCTGTCTCTGTATTGCAGACATTGGCTATTTCAAAATTGTATACATTCTACACGTGCCTTGGACACTGGAAAACTCATGTATATTTGTGGAATTGAAGAGATAGAAGAGGGCTAGGTATTTAGGGATGGGACCATGGAAGGGGAAGTAGAAGAAAGAGCTGAACCCAGATGCAGAAACACACAAAGTGACCTAGAGCTGAACCCAGTTGAGAGAGAAAAGACAGTGAAGTCACCTGGGAACTGACATGGCAGTCCTTGGTCAGGTCCATCCTGCTGTGGGGAAGTTGAGTTTAAAAAGTATGGATGTTGCAAGGGCAGACAGCTTGCAGATAACCAGTCCTCTCTCAAGGCAGTGAGGCATATGAAATAACCAACCCCAAGGAGGTTGCTAAGGCAGAATTCTCTGAAAGAACCCATCAGAAGCCAGCAGGGCGTATATCTACCCGTATACAGAGTTTCCACAGCAACCCACTTGGATCCCCTCCCTGCTAGAGGAAGTCTGTCTAACTCTCAGTAAACTCTGCTTTTCCCTTACCTTCTTTGGCCGTGAACTCATTCTTTGATTTTTTGAGACAAATAACTCAGACCTGAACAGAAAATTGGTATCAGAATGAATGTATGGTTTTTGAAACCTATTGCAGAAAAGAATTCATAAATTGTATTTTGTATTTCCCCAGAAGCTAGAAATGATAAACATTGAGCACACACTATCTGCTTATTATCGGCAGTTATTTTTAATTATAGATTTTGTAAATATTTGATTTATTTTTACTTCATATGTATGTTAGATGTGTGTTCACACCCATTTATATAATTTTACTAACTTAGTGACAGAAACACTATGCAGCAGAGGTGTGATGGGGCATCGCCTTCCCCTGATTGTCAGGTCGCCTCCTGCCCCTGAGGGCTCCAGGGCTGTGAGAGGGGACAGGCCGGGCTGAGGGACCCCCCTCCAGTACATGAATCTTCATGCACTGGGCCTCTAGTTAGTTAATAAGATTATATTATTTGAAAATATATGTACCCCTATGCTCCTTGCAGCACTATTCATGGTGGGCAAGACATGAAAACAACCTAATTGTCCTTTGATGGATGAGTGGATAAAGATATGGTACATATACAGGGTGTGCCCCCCAAAATGTATATACATTTTAACAGTTGATGACTCAGTTTTGAAATAAAATGTATTTTAATAAGCACTACCTTCATAATTATTCAAAGTGTGTGTGTACATTTTTGGGGGCACCCTAGATACTAAGGAATGCTGCTCAGGATACAACCAAGTCTTAGTTACGAGGATGCATTTCTTTCCCTTACATGTGACTTTGCATATCTCCCTTTGATCTTCACCTTAAAAGCCCATTGTACCCCTATTATTACCACATTCTCGAGGGTAGAGTCACCATAGCCAATTTGATAACATTTATTAAATAATTCACAGGTGCCAACATTTAATATTTATTGAAAACTTTGCACGTACATAGCCTTTTGCTTGGCACTGAAGATAAAAAGTTTCAGACTTTGACCTAACTGTTTTTGCCAGTTCTTGATCAAGAAATTTTTATGAAAATGTTAGAAAGTAATGTAGAAAGTTAAATTGCTCTAATATAAACAAGAAAAAGATGAAAGTTTATTTAGGAACTGTTAGGCATAAACAGTTATTAAACAGCCTCTCAGAAGGCTAAAATGCAAATTTCTCTATCACCGGATATTACAACCATACAACATGGGATAAAGTCTCTGAAAGAGAAATGAAAGCTAGAAACGTGGTTTGAAACAGTATTTTCTGGAAACAATCTTGTAATATAGGACATACTTTTGCAGTAATAAGAGGCTATAAGTAGTCTTCCTATATCGATTCACCTATTCCCATATTCAATTTTAATATATTTCTAAGATACGAATGTCACTGTATAACACCCAAGCTTAAAGCATTTCAATAGCCTAACAGTGACCTTAAGATAAATTCCTGCCCTAGCCGGTTTGGTGCAATGAATACAGTGTTGGTCTGTGGACTGAAGGGCTCCAGGTTCTATTCCAGTCAAGGGCATGTACCTTGGTTGCAGTCTCCTCCCAGGTTCTGGCCCTGGTCAGGGTGCCTGTGGGAGGCAACCAATCAATGTTCCTCTCACATAGATATTTCTCTCTGTCTTTCCCTCTCTCTTCAATCTCTCTAAAAATTAATGGGGAAATATCCTTGGGTAAGGAATTAAAAAAAAAAAAAGAAAAAGATAAATTCCTCATTCCCTCATGCCTCTTTTTCTTCCTCTTCAGTCTCTCTCGCTATCCATTGCCTGGCATTATGCCATCCAAATGTCAACTGCTTCTTCCTTCTTGGGACTAAGCACACGTTTCCTTGGTTTTTGATATGTTTAATGCTTCTCTTCTCCAGGTAAATGACCTTTAATTACACAGAATTTTTTTTCCCATCTTTTTTTCTATCTCAAAGCTTTTCTTCATTTCCTGTAAGTCCCTTGATGCCTAAGATTTAGAAAAATGGCCCTGTGTCTCCAGTCCCTAGCACTTGGGAAAACAATCAATTAGTATTTGTTGCGTGGGCGAGTCAGTGAATGAGTGAATGCATGATTACTGAAAAAGACTAAGTGGACTTTCACCTCAGACCTTGACTCATCTCTCTTCTGTTTTTAGGCTTACCCCTGGTTGCAGAGAGAGGACAGGATTCAATGATTTTCTGAAGCTTCAGTTAGCTTTGGCCTTGAACAATAAATTATGTATTTTTATTTTTGCCTTGCCAGGCATCAGGATGTCTCTAATCACACCTGGAAAAAAGCAGAATGATTACCCACACACTTCAAAATAAAATTACAAAAATTCTGCCTGCTTCCTAATCTGTGTTTTCAGCTCAGCAGCAGAAAATGCAAGCCTTTTGTCATCACCAGTTGCTGTCACTGAAGATAATAGCAATGCTTGGTTAATGATTCAAGGAAAATAAAATGAACCCACTGAGTTCCCTGTTTTATTTATTCTATTATGATATTTTATAGCATGCAATTTCATTTATGGCACTATTTATCATTAAGTAATATACCGTAAGTGATGTGACAGGGCTTGAAATAATGACAAACTATAAATACAATAGTTTAGCTGTTTTAACTTCAAATTTAGAATTAGAAAGGCTGCTAAGGCATCTGAAGGTGGCATTTCTGGGGGATACTGATGCCAGCAAACAAATTGGAAAGTTCTAGAGACAAAACTTGTTCTCAGGTACCTTCAAACGGATTAAACTAATAGCATATTGTCCACAGAGATTAATTTTAGAGAATAAATATACATTTGCTAAAATATTATAAAATATCAGTGCTAGTTTCTGCCATGAACAACTTAAAGAAACACACACTGTGCCATTAAACGTTTTTTAAATTACTGTTATGTCAGCATATTGAAAGTAATTTTTTTCTGTGTTTATTTTTTGTTTGTTGTTCACAAGAACTAATGAATAAGCATAATTCTTTTACGGTGAGCATTTTGTCTCTCGATTCATGCTAATTTTAAAATTCTCTAGTGTTCTTTTGTACATTAAATTCACTGTGTACAAGAGATTATTACTCCTACTGGTCCTCTCATTCTATTTTGAGAGCCAGCAAGCCCTACAAGTTGTTCTATGGTCCAACCAGGAAGGTCATTTGCTGGGTTACTTTGGGGCTGCTTTTTCTACATGTAACACTGTTTTCACACAGCTGTGATAAGAAGATGCAGTACAGGTTTGCTCTGCTGATGACCAAGTGCAGTGGTTTTTATTTGCATATGTATATATGCATATATAGTTAGGAAGAGAGTAGGTTTAATCAGATTGGTTATACTATCTGTTATTTTGGTAACTATTATCCCAATTAGGTTTCTCTGGAACTCAAGTTCCTAATTTGAATGGTGGAAATATATTACCACCTGAAAATGGAAAATTAAATGATGTAACACACCAGGGACACAACGGATGCTTAACATGTACAATTTACTCTCTGCAGATTGTATCCCAAAGATAATTCTACTCCCTGATAAAAATCAAACTGTAAGTTTCAGCCAGCATCTTTAGAGTACCATTTCATACTAGAGGTCCGGTGCACAAAATTTGTGCACTTGGGGAAGGGGTGTCCCTCAGCCCGGCCTGCACCCTCTACGCAGTCCAGGAGCCCTCAGGGATGTCCAACTGACAGCTTAGTTCCACTCCCCAGGCAGAGCAGGCCTAAGCCAGCTATCGGACATCCTTTGTGCTGCAGTGGAGGCAGGAGAGGTTCCTGCCTCTACTGCTGTGCTTGCCAGCCATGAGCCCGGCTTCTGGTTGAGTGGTGCTCCCTCTGTGGGAGCATACTGACCACCAGGGGGCAGCTCCTGCGTTGAGCATCTGCCCCCTGGTGGTCAGTGCACATCATGCAACCGGTCATTCCACTGTTTGGTCGCTTTGCATATTAGCCTTTTATTATATAGGATGATGAAAGAAAAGCAGAGTAGTAAAAATCTCTTATATAAAAGGCCCTTGGCCATCACGCCATAATGCCATCATGACCAAACGAGCAGCAGCTCTGGAGGTGGATGGGGTGGGGCACGAGCTACTAACAGCAGAGAGCTACAAGTGGAGGAGAGCTACTAGCAGTGGAGAGCTACGAGTGGTGGAGGGTGGGGCGCGAGCTATGAGCGCTGATGGGTGGGGAGGCCAACTGAGGCAAGCAGAAGCGAGCTACTCGAGCGCTGGGCCTCTAGTATCTATATAAATGAATGCTTGTCAACTTCAACATTTTTGCTCTCCTATCTTTTTAGCTCTACATCCTTAAAGCAATATTTGCCTTAGGTCTTGCTGCTAGATGCTGTCTCAGCAGCTCAGACTTCCAAGCAATATAATAGGATTTAGATGCCTTCTCTTCATCCTTCTTCATAGGTGAAGTTTGAGACTGCCTATGCAAAGCAAAAGTTAGGAGCTCTGTTAGATATTTTTTAAAAACTTAACTAGAGATGCTTAATAGGGAATTGGACATAGAGCTCTGCCCTAAAACACAATAGGTATCAGAACTCCAGGAGAGTCAATGCTTTAACCAGCATTAGGACTTTCTGGTGGATTAAGTTCAGCCATGATGACTGACCGATGGAGATGATGACCCTGAGCTGGGGGCATGTGACCTGCAGTCCAACATCCCACCATGTAAGTGAGCAGGCCACCATATTTCCCAGTTCACCTATAAGAGTCCTCTTACCAAAACTGACTCCAAAACGAAATTCCAGTCCTCATGTAGCACTGGCTCATAATGCTAACATGCTTTTGTCAATTCACTTAAGGCCTATTTACTTATATTATGAGGCAGACTGAAGGAAAGTTTGAAGAAAAAATAAAACTCAACATCTGCCTCACTGAAATCAAGCTCCCATAGCTTGGGTTTTTGCAAGGTGTTTTTTTTTTTTGTTTTGTTGTTGTTTTTTTGGTAAGTTTTTTGTTTTTGTTTGGTTGGTTGATTTTTTGTGTGTGTGTGTGTGTGTGTGTGTGTGTGTGTGTGTGTGTGTTTAGAGATATTATCCCAGTAATGGCTAAATTATTATATTTTGAAAAAATAAACATATTTTTAAATTTGTCATTTATTTAAAAAATGATCTTTATTTAGGAAAATACACTGATAGCCACTAACCTTTACTTAAAAAGTTTGGCTGGTCATGTTTTCTAGTTCTGTTTGTTTTCTTCATAGCTAACATTAGAGCAGTAGTCGGCAAACCGTGGCTCGCGAGCCACATGCGGCTCTTTGGCCCCTCGAGTGTGGCTCTTCCAAAAATACCATGGCCTGGGCGAGTCTATTTTGAAGAAGTTTAAGTTTAAAAAATTTGGCTCTCAAAAGAAATTTTAATCGCTGTACTCTGTTGACTAATTTGGCTCTGTTGACTAATGACTTTGCTGACCACTGCGTTAGAGTATCATTTAAGTGAACCTCACTTCCACGTCTGCTCAAAAAGAATTAGTAAAAAGAAATGTAGTGGCTCAAATCTGTAGGCTTCGGCTAGCATAGCTGGATTCAGTAACTCAAATATGATCATTTTAGTTGCTTCTCTTAGGTCTTCTGCTCTTTGTTTGGGCTTCAGTGGTAGCATTTCAAAGTCTAGATTTCATATATGTATATATATACCTCCTCCCCTGGATTTACCTTATTGCAACAATCCCAGCAAAACTCTGACTGTATATTCCCAATGTTTGTTGGGTCTGATGGCTATCCCTGAAGCAAAGGTGATAGCCAGAGGAATGAAGTGCTCAGTGGACAGACCTGAGTTATTAAAAGGAACATGGAAGTATGATGAATAGTCTAAAAAATAAGTTCACAAAAGATGAAGTTTAGAACTGTAACACAAATTTGTACCAACAATTTAAATATATATTAAGAATATATTATTTTCTTAGAAATATGAATTTGTGTTTTTCTAACTAAAGCAGCTATGTACTTAACCACATCTTAACTTACCCAAAACAATGTTTGTATAATAACACATCTTTTTTTCATCAAAAAGTTTGTTTTTCAGTGGATACTGATAGAGAGAAGATAAGAAACCCAAAAATTATTGTCAAAATGAAACAAAACAAAACAAAAATCTCAGATACATCAATCTATATAATCAATTCCTTTGGTAAGTTGTTATTATCTAAATTTATAAATGATCATGGTGTCCCATGGAACAATAATTGTATTAAAATCTAATAGAAATTATATATATTTAACATTTATTCAAATTTCAAGTTTATTTCAAGAACATTTATTTAAAAAACAATGCTATGTGAGGCTTTTAATTTTTATACCCCACTTTAATGCAGAGATGAATATATGTTTCCAAAAGTCTGACTAATGATAAGTTTCTGAAAGATAATAACTAACTCAATCCTCTGCTGTATAATATACCTGTAGTATAATACATAAAATATAAAAAAGGGTTTTAAGGAAAATAATTCAATATATTAATTAAGAAAATATATGTCACATTCAACAAATTGCAAAGTGTTCAGTCATTCCAATTTTATTCAAGTAAATTTTGTTAATTTGTCATAACACTATAATTGAAGCAAAATTTTAAATATTACCTTATATTTGTACAAGAGGCCATGCACTGGAGGGGGGTCCCTCAGCCCAGCCTGCCCCCTCTCATAGACGGGGAGGTGACCCGGCGATCAGGGGAAGGCGATGCCCCATCACACCTCTGCTGCTGCCACTGCTGGCAGTACAAGCCTCGGCCGGCCCTGGTTACCTGAACCTTGGGCGGCCCTGGGCAGCTGAGCAGCTGCTATCTGAGGCTTGCCTGTGCCTTGGGCGTCGTCTGGGCAGCTGCCATCTGAGGCTTGCCTGCGCCTCAGGCCGGCCCTGGGCGGCCAGGGGGCTGAGGGCAGGTCCAGCTGCACTGTGCACCTGCTGCCCCCATGGTGGGGCTGAAAGGACTGGGGGACTCTGGCGGGGCTGAGGGGACTGGGCGCTGCCATCTTGTGGCTATTGGTGCCGCCATCTTTGTGAGAGCATGATGGTCAATTAGCATATTCCCTCTTTATTAGATAGGATAATGTATTTCAAAGGATAGAGTACTGTGTTAACATAAGTGTAAAACTTTGATTTATAATGACCAGAATTAGTAAGATAATGATAAAATATTTTTCATAGCCTTAGATAATGAAAAAAACACACAAAAAAACAGAAAGATATTGCTACAAAGTTTATAAGGTTCTATAACTACAATGTTATTATGTACTGAACAGATATGAAATGGTATATTATAATAACAAACAAAAAGGGAAAGTAGGTTATAGAAATCAATAAATACATGAAGTTTTTCATTAAAAGCTTTAAAAACAGGGAGTAATATAACTTCCTTATTGCCAAAATTGTCAGTGTGTTTAAAATATTTTTTTTTACATGCCAATAGAGGTCTAAGAGAAGAGAGCATTTAAATCTTATTTATTTATTTATTTATTTATTAGTACAGACAAATAAATAGCAGATTTTTAAATTCAAAGAATGCTTCATTTATCAACTGAAATAAAAGACAGCTGATGCAATCCACAGCTGTTGGTTGATCATCTGGAAGAATAAAAGGATATATTTATAGGAGAGAAACATAATGTGTTATTTTCACAACCCATCACATAGTCTTATATTATTAGAATTGATATCTATAACCTTCTGAGTAATTGTAAAAATAGTATGATTGTAAATAAAATGACATGTAAAAATAAATTATATAATGCCATATTTATTATTTTATTATTTTGCATGCATATTGAAGGGGTATAATCATTTTAATATGGCTATGGTTATAACTATTAGGTCAGTTAAGTTGGGAAAAATAGTTCATATATTTTAAAATAAATTCTACATTGACTATTATGTAGGTTATTATCTATACTAATAAAAGGGTAATATGCTAATTAGAATGGGAGACCTTCTGGGAGACCTTCCAGATGTCCTTCCAGACAAAGCCATGGTGGCAGGGCCAAGGCAGAGGCAGTTGGGAGTGATCAAGCCAGAAGGGGAGGGCAGTTGGGAGCGAGTAGGCTGGAGGGTGGGGAGTTGCGGGTGATCAGGCTGGCAGGGGGGTTAGTTGGGGTGAGCAGGCCAGAAGAGGGAAAGTTTGGTACATGCGGGCCAGCAGGCAGAGTGGTTAGGGGCAATCAGGCAGGCAGGCAGGTGAGTGGTTAGGAGCCAGTGGTCCTGGATTGAGAGAGGGATATCCAACTGCTGGTTTAGGCCCGATCTGAGGGATGTCCCACTGCCAGTTTAGGACCGATCCCACAGTCGGACATTCCCCAAGGAGTCCCAGATTGGAGAGGGTGCAGGTCAGGCTGAGGGACACCACCCATGCACAAATTTTTTGCACCAGGCCACTAGTCTAAATATAAATGTCAATCAATTGGTGTGGATATCATGCGCTATACATTTATATACTTTTATACATATTTATAAATATTTTAATATATTTAATATGGTTTATGTCTTTGCATATAAATATGTCTTTGCATATCAAATCTCCATTCCATACTCAAAATTTTAAACTAAATATAGGCTAAGATAATCTACACTAATAAAAGAGAAAGATGCAAATTGACCACACCAGCCAATGAGGAGTGAGTATGCAAATTAACCCAACAAAGCTGGAGGGTTAATTTGCATACACAGGCACCGAGCAGCCAGGGGTGGGGCAGGACACTTGTGTTGTTGCCATGGAGATGATGCAGGCATTCCTCACTGCCCCAGCAGCTCAGGGCCTCTGGGCAGCGTGGGAAGGTGGGGCTGGAGCAGAAAAAGGCAGCTCTGGGCCAGAGTGGAAAGGTGGTCTGGCAGCATAAAAAGGAAGGCCATTTGTGCATCAGGCTTCTAGTAATAACTATAAATAAGGAATAAAAAATAATATTTTGAGTAAATATTTAAATGATCATACTTTTTCAGTGTTCATATGCTTAAATGATCTTATGCTTTTTAAGTGTTTAGGAAACTCCTCTTATCCATATTTTGGGACTAACAGAAGTTGGTTACTTTTTTTCAAAAATGTAATATAAAGTGAGGAATCCTACTCAATGACATAAGATATACAATAATATTTTATTTTAAATTCACATATGGGAATGCACTTCTATTCACCAGTATTTGAATAGAAAACCAAGGACTTATCTCTTAGAATAGGCAAAGATTTGAATTTAAAAACAACATTAAAAGATGATAGGTGACTTTTGAGGAAAATAATCTAATAAGTTAACTAACAAAATGTATGTTACAACCAAAAAAATTCCATATATCTTTGAATCCAGTTTAGTCAGTTATATCTACTGGTTGACTAATAAATGACCTTTGCCTCCCAATCAATAACTGTCATGAATTACGTAAAATATTTCATTGTCAAAGGTATAATCTTCTAACATCTTATACTGACTGCACTCTCATGATTTTTATAACATTACAGGGTGGAGCAAAAGTCAGTTTACAGGTGTATGGAAAATAATATACTATTTAATAAATAGATCACAACTGTAAATGTTCTTTTGCCCCAGCCTGCATATTCCCATGAGCATTGCATTTAAATTTAGTTTTTTAATATCTAATTTAAAGTACAGGTTTTCTAACACTTTACCCTCCACCCCCATGAGTCAGGCACTTTTAGTTTGTAGTGTAAGTGTTGGCTTGCCTTTCACTCACATCTCCTTCTGTTTTCATGCCTCATCTGAGACTCCTTTTTATAATGGAGAGGAATAGAAGGCAAAATATTTTGTTGGTTTTGTTCACTAATATATCATCAGTGTCTAGAAGAGTACCTGACACATGGTCAATACTGAATAAATATTTGTTAAATAAATTAAACAATAATCTAATTTTGTCAGAGCCCTATAATCAATATAGCTTCTTATAGACATAGTTGTTTAATAAATATTTCACTGATTCAAATGATTTTTATAACTCCCAAAGATATAAACACTTTAGATGGTGAATTACTTTTCTTTACCTTGCATTTATTTCTTTTAGCACTAAGGATTATATTAGATTACATTTTACTTTATTTACTTATTTATTTTTTAATAGTTACAATTTCTTTTATTTTTTTTTCTCTTTAAGTCTAGGAAGAAAATTTTGCTTTTAATGTTAAGTGTCTGAAAAGTACTTAACTTAAATATATCACAACTTCTGAGTCATTTGTTACTTGATGAAACTGTAGAAATCAATCTACCTAGATCTCTCATTTATTCTTAAGTCATGGAAAGGTATTCAATACTACTAAAAATTACTATAACTTTGAAGATGTTTAATACAATCATGGGATCTTAGAATTTTTAAATTCTTCAGAAGTCTCCAACTTCTCAGCATAGGACTTTTTTTTTTCTAAAATATCCTGAGCACAGCATCACTTAGCTTTTTTTTCTTTTTTTTAGCATGCTAATTAAACCACTTACTACTACATATAAAATTTCTAAAGAACTTTAATTACTGCTAATTTGACTCCATTTTACATTTAAATATCCATTACTGTTGTATACATTCATTGATCTGATATTTATAACTGTATAGAATAACACTTCAAATATTTGCAATATGTTTCTTGTTTTCTTTTTAGACTACATTTTAATTGATGATAAAAATAGGGCTTCTTTGTTGTTCTTAGTAATAATAACCTGTACATTTCATTTTCAACCAAAAGCTGCTAAAATTGTATCACCATTTTATTTTTGTATTAAAGAGTAAACATTCAGGTTCTTCATAAATATTTATAATGAATTTAGCAACGGTATACTAAAGATGAAAAGTGGGAAATAAGGTAGAAAACAAGTGAAACCAAATAAAAGTGGACTGTTAAACATAAACATTTCTATCAGTCATTGTAACTGAATATGAAAGTGCAATTCTCATGTGATTTGGCAGAAATATATATTTAAATCTCTTGTTATAATATTCTCTAAAATTATAATTTCCTTCTTTTCCATGGCTCATTATTCTTAAATATATCACAACTTCTTAATTCGTCCATTTATAGACACTTAGAGTTTGTCCATATCTTGGCTATTGTGAAAAATGCTGCAATAAACATGTATTCATTATGAGTATAGACTTTTTGGTATCATGTTTTAATTTCTTTTGGATATATGCTCAGAAGTAGGGTTACTAGATAATATTATTGTTCTATTTTTCAGGAACCTCCACACTGTTTTCCACAGTAGTTGAACCGATTTACAATCCCACCAACAGTGCACAAAGATTCCCTTTTATATGTATCCTTGACAACACTTATTATTTCTTATTTCTTGATGACAGCCATTCTAATAGATGTGAGGTGATATCTCATTGTGATTTTGATTTGATTTTTCCCTAGTGATTAGTGATGTTAAGCATCTTTTCATGTGCATGTTGGCCATTTGTATGTATTCTTTGGAAAAATGTTTATTCATTCTCTCTGCCTATTTTTTAATTGGATTTGTTGTTATTATTGCTGTTGAGTTATATGAGTTGTTTATATACAGGGGTGTGCAAAAGTAGGTTTATAGTTGTAAGTCCATGAAATGCAGTGTATCCCCTTGCATTATTATTTATTAATTGTTGTATCTATTATTTTTATTATTACTAACCTACTTTTGCCAACTCCTGTATTTTGGTTATTAACCTTTTATCAGATACATGATTTGCCATTTCTTTTCTTCCATTCTATAGGTTGTCTTCTTATTTTGTTTGTTTCTTTTGCTGTCCAGAAGCCTTTTAGTTTATAGTCCCTCTTGTTAATTTTTGCTTTTGTTGTTTGTCCTTTTGGTATCATGTCCAAAAATAATTGTTGTTGAGGCCAATGTCAAAGAGTTTTTTCCATATTTTTCCTTCTAGGAGTTTTATAGCTTCTGGTCTTATGTTTAAATATTGAGTTAAAATGTTTATACCTAACACAATCATGGACGTATGAAACATTTGATTAATACAAAGACATTTTCCCTCTTTTTTCTTTCCCCTTGATTTCACATATCTGAAATGCCTGTATGGATGCCTAATTATATTATGCATAAAGAGCACACTGTGGTTAATTTCAATGAGAGAGGAGAAAAACATTCCAAGTGTATGTAATGCTTTGTATAAATAAATAAATAAAAACTTCTGGCTTGATTAAATGTCAACAGATAAAAATGTGTTTGCTTAGCTGAGTTCCCTGGTAATCAATTTAGGCTAGTAAAATTCAAAGACTTTCTTTGTATAGCTAGCAACATTATCTTAGCCTTAGAGAAAGAAGTCCAATAGCAACTCAACAGTTAATTTGCTAATTGCTTTAACTTTCTGAACATTAGCTGGACACAATCCAGCTATTTTTTAAATATGTATATGATATAGTTGATATTACCATGTCTCATTGACTGTTTCTTTGCTGTTTTTATTTTAAGTATTCAATATAAAATATATAAATACAAGTTATTTAAATTTAATTCTTCTTTAATTCTATTTCATTAAAATAGCTTAAAATTAAGGCATTCAAAATCTCTATAACCAATCAAATTTCATTTTTAAACAATTAAATTATGCTGAGTTTTGTGAGCCCAACTAAGAGTTACACAGACTTTTGAAAAATGCTAAATGTTGTTTGTAGATATATACTTATCCACCAAAACCCACTAAAAATATGCTCCTGCTATTATCCTGGTTACCAACGGGCTCACTCAGGATTCATCACAGGTAAAGCAGGTACAGCCAAATGTCTGAGCAAGAAAAAAATGAAATATAGAAGCATTATATTCACTAATACAGGAACCCTGGCATGGGGTCTAAGATTTTCACTGCAATTATAGTTGAGTATGTTGCAAAGAAAAAAAAAAAAGTATTGCCCAATCATCCTCATTTTCAGGGAGAGATAGTTTGGCAGTACTTTCAGTAATAAAGAATGTATATCTTTCTGCATGACCTCTTATTAGATCAGAGAATGCTGACCATACCATTAGGACAAATTGTAAATGTTGAGATCAACTTAAAATACAAAAACTGTGAATGAAATACTGTTGGTATGCTTTTTAGAGCTAAAAAAGAAAAAGGAAAATCAATATCGCTGCCCCAACTGTAGAAGAAGCCAAGCATATCTTGACAAATTATCATAAGTAAGCAATGGTCCTATAGAACATCACTTACAAAAATGTAATCAAGAAAAATAATATTTTAAAAAATTTTTATTGTTGAAAGTATTATATATGTTCCCCTTTTCCCCCATTGACCTCTCCCAGCCTGCCCCCACCCCCACCCCTCAACCCAGGAATAATCATATTTTTGATGCAAGAAATCTTTACAAACATAAGAAAATACCTCTACCTTTATTAGATATTTGATATATCATAATCTGTCTATTGTGCTCTCTTGTGATTTGTTATTAAGTATTTTATATAAATACTAGAGGCCCAGCATGCGAAATTGAACAAGACCCAGACTCGCTGTTCTGGAAGGACCCAGACTGACTCCTGCTGTGCTGGCGGGACCCAGACCGAGACCTGCTGCGCTGCGAGACCCATCAATGCACTTTCTGGTGACCAGTCGTTTGGTCATTTCAGTGTTCCAGAGTTATGGCCACTGGCTTTTTATAATATAGACTAGAGGCCCAGTGCATGACATTCGTGCACTGAGGGGGGTTCCCTAGCCTGCCTGTGCCCTCTCACAGTCTGGGACCCCTTGGGGGATGTCCACCTGCCAGCAGACATCCCTCTCGCAGTATGGGAACACTCGCTCCTTACCGCCAGCCTGCAACAGAGGTGAGAGAGGCTCCTGCCACTGCTGCTGTGAACTCCAGTCATGAGCCTGGTTTCTGGCTGAGCAGCGCTCCCCCTGTGGGAGCACACTGATCACCAGGGGGCAGCTCCTGCGTTGAGCATTTGCCTTCTGGTGGTCAGTGTACATCATAGTGACCGGTCCTTCCACTGTTCAGTTGATTTGCATATTAGCCTTTTATTATATAGGATTATATAGGACTAGAGGCCTGGTGCACAAAAATTCATGCACTCAGAGGGGTCCCTCAGTCCGGCCTGTGCCCTCTTGCAGTCTGGGACCCCTCAGGGGATGTCCACCTGCCAGTTTAGGCTTGCTTCCTGGGTATTGGGCCTAAGCTGGCAGTCAGACATCCCTCTGTCAGCCCAGGAGACCTCAGGAGATGTCCAACTGCAGCTTAGGCCCACTCCCCAAGCTGTCAGTTGGACATCCTTAGTGCTGCTGAGGAGGCGGGAGAGGCTCCCAGCACTGCCACTGCACTTGCAGCTGTCAGACCGGCTTGTGGCTGAGTGAAGCTCCCGCTGTGGGAGCGCACTGACCACCATGGGGCAGGTCCTGCATTGAGCATCTTCCCCCTGGTGTTCAGTGCATGTCATAGCGACTGGTCATTTCTGGTTGTTCCTTCATTAGGGTCAATTTGCATGTTGCCCTTTATTATATAGGATATAGAGCCATATATACTTACCTTTTTTTTGATATATTTTATTGATTTTTTACAGAGTGGAAGGGAGAGGGATAGAGAGCTAGAAACATCGATGAGAGAGAAACATCAATCAGCTGCTTCCTGCACACCCCACACTGGGGATGTGCCCGCAACCAAGGTACATGCCCTTGACCGGAATAGAACCTGGGACCCTTCAGTCCGCATGCCGATGCTCTATCCATTGAGCCAAACTAGTCAGGGCTATATTTACCTTTTGAATTGATTGTCTTTTTAAGAATTGATTTGTAGTCCTTTTCTGGTTACATCAAATGCAAGTATCTTCTACACAGTAGTTTACCTTTTCACTGTCTTAATTGTATTTTGTGATAGACTTTTTCTAATTTTGTTGGAGACCTATTAACCAATCTCTTAACTTATGGTTAGTGCTTCATGTGACCCAGGAAATATTTCTCCCCAAGTTCATGCAGTCATTCTCCTTTGTACATTTCTGGAAGATTTATTGTTTTACCTTTTCAATTTTCATCTGTTATCTGCCTGTAATTGATTTTTCTTCTTCAGTGTTAAATAGGGAATAAGAAAGAATTTTTTTTTGTCTTCCTATATGGTAGAAGATTGAGAATGATGTTGAAAGCATGTAATAAAGTATGTCCTTGATTCCTTGAAATTCTGAGAAAATATTTTAATAATGAGACATTAAGTATGATGACTAACAGATATTTTAAATAACCTTTTTTGTATTATTGAAGCTCTTTTTATCAATAGTTTTATGAAAAGTATTTATTTTGGCCGAAACCGGTTTGGCTCAGTGGATAGAGCGTCGGTCTGCGGACTGGAAGGTCCTGGGTTCGATTCCGGACAAGGGCATGTACATTGGTTGTGGGCACATCCCCGGTAGGGGGCATGCAGGAGGCAGCTGGTCGATGTTTCTCTCTCATCGATGTTTCTAGCTCTCTATCCCTCTCCCTTCCTCTCTGTGAAAAACCAATAAAATATATTAAAAAAAAAAGAAAAGTATTTATTTTGAATGGATGTTATATTTATACAGATAGAAATGTGTTATATCTGATGTATTGGTGATATGCAAAAACTGTTCTTAAAGATTGTTCTTTATTTATGGTAATGTTTCAACTTTAATATCTACTTTTTCTGATATCCAGGCTCCTTTTGATTAGTGTTTATACTGTATGCTTTTCCATTGTTTATAGTTCATCCTTTCTGTTTAGGTAATTTAGATATATCTCTCCTAGGCAGCCCATTATTTCCCTCTACTTCCCAACCTGAAAATCTGACAGTCATTCAGTTGAAGAATCTGGCAGAATATACTACACACTTAATATTTTCTGCCTTCTTTAAGTCCTGTTTATCTGATTTCTTGTCTTCTTTTGGTTTAATTATTGTATTTATGATTCCATTTTTACTCTATTAGTTTTACTCTACTTATTTAAAAACATTATATATATTTTTAAAATACTGTTCTACTTGAGGCTACCCTAAAATGTATAAGATACTTTTTAATAAATTCAAGTGTTATTTTAAGAACTATTTTTGTAACTTTCAAGTAATGCAAAAAATTAGATCATTAAAACTTCATTTACTAATTTCTTACCTTCTGTTATTGCTCTCATGTGTTAAAACTATAGATGTATTTAAACTCCAAGTTATTGGTATTATTGCATCAAATTTATTTAGATTTATCCATATATTTGTACTTTGTATTGCTCTTTAATCTATTTTCTGCAATATTTTTATATTATATTTAGTTTTCACATCAAAGCATCTCAGATAGTACTCCTCAAATAATACTAACTAATAAAGATCAGGGTAGATATCCTTGTACTGTCCTGGACTATGAGATGGAAAAATCTTCAGTGATTCTCCATTTAGAATCCAGCTGACTTTTGAATATTTATATTTATATATTCATATATTATATCTATGCATAGCCATTGGATCAAAAGCCACCTGTTCTTGTTTCATTAAATGAAAGTCAGCATTGATTCCCAGTTAAACATTAAAAAGCTCTTTTCATCATTTATGGAGTCCATTGATTATTTTTTCTCTTTTGATTTATTGATCAGGTTTATGATATACTTATATATCAATTAATAACCTTCAAATGATCAGATAACACATGCATATAATCACTGAATTCAAATTACCAAACTTACATCAAAGGATTGTGCTATATTGATCATTAAGCTGAATGATGAATCTAGAATGTCAGTTTTTCTGTCTTAATGGTGTTTCTATGTATAAATTTTGTTATTTATATGAAAGCTTGAGTTCAAAAATTAAATGTAATCTTTAGATGCTTTGTGTATGGAGTATTGTGAATAGCATCATAATTATTTTGTTAATTGAAATTTTGGAAAATTTACCTTGGAAACCATCAAAAGCTTGGAATGTTTTTTTTTGGTAGTTTTTTTGTATGATTTTTCTCAGTTTTCAATAGTTACTATTATATGTAAGTTTTCAATATCTCCTTTAGCCACTTTCTTTTATTACATGAACAATTTCATTATGCAAACGAGGTTGAGTAGAGGCAACCTCATTTTTAATTTATAATGTAAGCTCTGGCATATCTCCTGAGCATCAACCTTACATATTCCTCTATCCAATCAATGGTTCTTCTTGAATGTCTAATATACTTGAAACCAAGCTATTCAGATTCCTCCCCAACCTAATTTTATACAGTGGCTGCAATGTCAGTAAATAGCAATTCTAAATACCTAAGTTCTTAAGGTGATAAAATGATCTAATCCTCTTGGATTGACCTTTAAAATATGTCTACAGACCAGACCTTACTAACTTTCTTCAGCTCCACACTATCCAAGGTGCCATGATGTCTCTGGAGAGCTGTATGAGACTTCTGCGTAGTGTTCTCACATTGGTCTTGAACTCTCCACTCAATGGCAAATGCGAGATTCTTTAAAATGTAAGATCATGTCTCAACCTTACCCCAAACCCTATCATGACTATTCCTCTTCCCCATGCCCACTGGCTTTTTACCCATTTCCCTTTCCTTCTAGAAAAGTGAAAAACAAAAGTCATGATGGAGTGCTGCAGGCCTAGCAGTTGGGGATACCGTGGTGATCCCGATCATGGTGTTTGAGGCTAATGGGGTTGGCCTACAAAGTGGCAGAGTGCCAGGCTGCTGGGGAATATTCTATCATGAGTAAGGTGAGAAGTCACAGGATAGGGGAAGGTAGGCAGGCCGGTTATAGGGTTGAAGGGGGAGTGCTGGATGGGGAGCAAGCAATGCAGAGTACTGGCATTCTGACTGAGATGGAAGGGTGTCCAAAGTGGCATGGGTGCAGAGGTTTGGTGCAAGAGAGCCTGGAGTGGTGTTAGAGCCTGAGCTAAGTAAGAAAGGCCTCAATATGGGGGAGGAGGAGGAGCTATGACAAAAACAAAGATAACCACAGAACCACATTTAAAACATGTACAAAATGTCACATTTTATGGCATTCCCAGCGTCTATGCAAGTCTTATAGCCAAACCTAATATCACAATGGTGGAGATACATTGGTCACATCTAATCTATGGTTTCACTTTCCATGATTTCAGTTACCTATTAGCCCTTTCTCTATAATAGAAGTGTCAGAGATGAAAGAAAATTAGTAAAATGTATATGAAAATAATATATACATTGATTAACAAATAAACAATAACAACATGATATAACAATAAAACATTATATAAAAATAACATTGGTAAGAACAATGACTGATAAATTAATTAAACGTATACTAATATCTCCCTGTGTACCACATTAAGAATAAAAAAAAAACTTTCAGAGTGCTTGACCTATTTTCTTTGTGATGAAGTATTTACAACTTTAACTTTAACGTCACACGCTCTTCAAACTCAAGAGAAAGCAACATATAACTGACCATGTCCAAAAATGGGTTCAGTAGGAATATTCTTACTCTGTCTAGAGTTTGTCCTTGTGATTTATTAATAGCCATCGCAAATGCTGGCATCACGGGAAACTGTCTTCAGATTAATTTAAATGGGAGGCCAGTGTCAGATGGGGATAAATCAATTCTTGGAATCAGAACAACCTCTCCTTCCGCAGATCCTGTTAATACCTCAGCTTTGATTATGTTAGGTCCCAATCTTTGGATAATAAATCTAGTACCATTACAAAGACCCCATTTTACTATTACAATTTCTTAGTAGCATGATGATTGTGCCTATTTTCAATTTTAATTTATGACACGGCATTCCCAAAGGAGTGATACTATTAAGAAATTGGATTGGAAAGTTTTCCTTTTCGGCATCAACTGCTGAATCAATGGAATCATCACTCAAATGGGTGTGAAAATCTTTGCTTTCTTTCAGCTTCAGAATGTCAACAAAAACAACCAAATTCACGATCGACAATGACAGATTAAGACACATGCGTGCGATTGGTGCCAGCAAGAGCTTTATATGTATCGCACATGCATGAGTCAACATTTATTTTTAAATTGCCAGTGTGTGTCATATGTACTGGCCAGTTGGTGGGTCAGATGGTCAGACGTACGTACGGTTGGTCACTTAGCCTTGTATATATACAGACATGGGATTCAGTACTATTTGTGGTTTCAGGCATCCACTAGGGCTTTGGCACATATTCCCTACAGATAAGGAGGGAAGATTGTATATACTCTGTCCACTTTCTTGGAAATCACATAGCAAAAAATTATATACTTCTATTACACACTCAGGCTAAAGAATTTGAAATAATAAGGCACTCTTCTTCATCCACTCATGTCATTAAACTCATTTTCTTCCATTAATTGTTTACTTTTTTTTTCTCAAGACTACAAACTTTACTTTTATATATATGTTGTGGAAAATCTGAACAAGTATCCTCCATTGTACATGAACTATATATATATAGAGAGAGCAATATGCAGTTTACTATCTTGGGTTTGGGTTCATTTTATGTAACAATTTTATGAGAAATATTTTTGCCTATTATTTAATGTTTTGGTCATCTTTTTGTTTATTTGTTTGTTTGTTGTTAATCCTCACTTGAGGATATTTTTTCCATTGCTTTTCAGAAAGAGTGGAAGGGAGGGAAAGAGGTGGAGAGAGAGAGAGAGAGACAGAGAGAGATAGACAGAGAGAGAGAGAGAAATATTAATGTGTCAAGACACATCAACTGATTGCCTCCAGCACATACAGCCACTGGGGTGGGGAGCAAACCCACAACCCTTTGGTGTGCAGGCCAACACTCTAACCACTGAACAATACTGTCCAGGGCAATGTTCTTGTTATTTTTCATGGGTTTTAAGAAGTATAATAAAAAATCTCTTTACTATGTCATCTTTTAGTCTAAATTTTTACCTTTAAATTTCAGGCTATCACTTAAAAGCAACAACATTAGACCTTTGGTTACGTTATCAGATCAAAATATTTTACTCTTTTAGGCCCTATTACAACAAATAGGCCTTGATTTACCTGTCTTTTATTACACATACACTGTTTACTTAGATTTTTGCTAAACATTTTCAATGAATTACATATTTTAGGCTACTGAAGAACTTTACAAAACGATTTCCTAAAGAATGCTGAAATACAGTCTTTTCTGTGTACTTTTAGTTGGGAAACTTTAGTCTCATATAAAAGAAAAGAAAATTCCCAAGGTCAAAGTTCAAGAATGGAATATAAGTTAGTTTCACTTAGGTCTTATGACTCCATGACATTCCTTTTCCAATGTCCTAAGCTTTTGTTGCTCAGACTTTGGCTGATGCAAATTTTCATATTGCTTCTCCAGCACTTACGAGAAGTATTGTCCTGAACGAGATCCAACATCTCTGACCTCAGTATCATCATTTCACACTAAGGATAATTCTAGTACCTACTCCCGATGATTATTCCAGTACTAATTGATTTAACGTATGTAAAATGCTTAGACTATCAGTCCATAACGAACCTTTAAATGTTAGGTAATACTCTCATCTTTGCTAATAACATTTAATAACAAATAGCTCCAGTGTAATGACATTTTATGATGAACAGCTGACACACCAGGGGAAATAACAAACCCTGACTTGCTCATTTCCATTATCTAAATGCCTCCCTCGCCCCCCGCCCCACACATGCACTGATTTAAAGCTGCCAAGGTGATGCTGCTGAACGTGGAGTTGGGAACACATCCAGTAATCTGGGTGACCTGGTTCTAGCACTGTCTGCATCATATTTTTTAGGCAAATAAATTGTGCTTATTGTAAAATATGTTGTGATAAGTTGCTTTATGTGGCATTTGGATGTGGGCAAGAATAAGAGATGAGAGAGAGAGAGAGAGAGAGAGAGAGAGAGAGAGAGAGAGAGAGAATGCTGTGTATCAGGGAAAAAAGGCAAATGTGTTTTTTCAATGAGACACTGAAGTGAGAGAAATGTAAGAAACAGGGAGGTTAGAAGAGTCAGGAGAGGAACCACTGAAGGAAACAAGGAATGAACCTGACAGTAAATGTTGTTGGCAAAGAACCCTTACAAGCAAGGTTGTGTAATGCTTAATCTGAGATTATTTTTGGAAGAGATTTTATATATTTAAACTCTTTATAATTCATTCCATGTAACCTGATGATTTACAACTCTCAAAATAATTTGCTATGTATTCTTGCACATATAGAGTAAAGCTTTCCTGAAACTCCTTAACATTTGCAGTAGATAGTAGTAACTGTAATTTTTTATAGTGATCAAAATTTTTGAAATCATATTTTTATAACTGTGTAAAAATTTACAATTGTTCCCATTATATGTGAACACTATGACTTCTTTTGCAGATTTCTCAGGTGTAAATTGTTATTTTGGTGGCTTATCAATTTATTGGTAGGTTTTCAGCCCTAATGAGGGCTCTAGTGGCATCCTTCAAGTCTTCCCACTGGTCCTATTATTGCTTCAGACTGACTGTATTTAGCATCCTATTTCACTTGATTTGCATCTTTGTTTTATTAGAATTTGTCTTATCAAGAAGGACAATATAGCTCAGCTTATGTGGCTTATTTGGCTTAGTGTCATCCCATGCACCAGGAGGTTGCCAGTTTGAGTCACGGTCAGGGCACATGCCTTGGTTTCGGGCTCAATCCTAGGTAGGAGGCAGGCAGCAGGCAGTCAATCAAAGTTTCTCTCTCATCAATCTTTCTATCTCTCTTGCCCTCTTCCTTCCTCTCTCTGAAATCAGTATTGTTGTCACTATTAATGATATTTGATGTATTAGGCATTCCTACCTAGAACCATATTTTATATTCTTATATTTTCTTCCTTCTTAAACTTTTATTTACTGGTTTTGATGTTAATCAATTTAGTTTCTTTGGGCAAAACAAAAATGCAATACTATTTTGATAATTAAATAATTATTGAATGTAATTTTCAAAGAAATCTATGCATTCAAGGAACTATTATGCTCACAATTCCAAAAAATTCAATTTTACAAAATAACTTTGATGCTACATGACTTCAAAAAACATGATTTTTTTTTTATGTTACCAAGACTTTACTCCACCAGAAATGGTTCCTCAAATGCCCACGGAACTAAGTTCCTTAGAAGTCTAAATTTCAGTTCCATAGAGCAGTGTTTGTGTGATTAGTATCACAGACTCAGTAGCTTCAACAACAGATATACTAGCATATTTGCCCACAGTTCTGGATGCTAGAAGTAGAAGATCCAGGTGCTGAAAACGTGTATTACTCCTTAGATCTGTATCCTTGGCTTACAGATAGCCACCTTCTGGTTATGTCCTCACATGGCCTTTCCTTTGTGTGTATGCATTCATGATGTCTCTTCTTCTCCTTATGAGAGCACCATTCCAATTGAATTAAGGAACCACTCTTATGGCCTCATCTAATGTTAATTACCTCCTATCCTCAAATATAGTTACACTGGGGGCTAGGTTCAACCAATAAATTTTAGGAGAACACCATTCAGTTCATAACAGGGCTCCTAATGGATGTTCAGAACATAGGGGTAATACATTTCTGTTATCTAGTTATCATCTTTACACCTCATCAACAAGACTTTTTATTAAATTATATTTGAACTAGAGGCCTGGTGCACAAAAAATCATGCACTGGGGGGGGGGGGGGGGGGAAGGGGGCCTTGAGCCTCACACAATTGCTTAAAATTTAGAGATTCCCTTAGGTAGCTGAAGTCCTAAACAGAGCTGGCGAGTTGAGACCAACATAGATCTAGAAGAATAATTCATTGCTATTATAAATCACCAAAATTAGTGGTGGTGGTTACTTAACTCATTGTGCCAACAGTCTGCTATATGTTTCAAACTGTTCTTCTCTGTATTTTCCCCGGTGGGTCTTCTCTCCCACAGCTAGCATGTTCACCCCCAAAATATGACAAAGCTTAAATCAGTGTGTCTCAAATTGTGGTCAGTATATTATTCAGAGTGCCATTTACTATTAAACTTTCAATCATGAGTTAGCTATTAGGCTTTCCATACTAACTGTTAAAAATGCAGGTTATTAAGTGCCATCTACACTTTCAAAATGTCTGTGGTTGAGCCCAGAAAGTTACATTTTAACAAGCTTCCTTGTTGATTTCCAATGATCGTTATAATTGATAATCTTCCTGTGAATAATTTCTGATACTCACATAGCATTTTAGTTTGTTTAGTTTTTTTCACTTTTTCAAGTGTTCAAAAGCTGTAGTACTTAAAAATAGAAAAGATCTATTTTATATTAAATATATAACTTATTAGCCACAGTTCTTCTATGCAGGAACCGAGGGGTTCCTCGAGTGGATTTTCAATAAATGCTTGTAGAAAAACATAGATGTTGAAAAGAAAGTAAATGATACAAATAGATGATTTGGAGCTGGCCTTGGGGGAAAAGGGAGGGGAGATGTCCTGACTTGAGAAAGTTTTAAAAGTAGTAGTTTGACAAGGATACAGTTTTCAAACTTAGTAAATTTGTCTGAGACTATCACCACTGGATTAGCATTGACAAACAAGCAGGCCTCTGAAAAGTATGCCATTACTTTCCACTAACTACATTTAGGGAATCTCAACTGATCTACCCAAAAGAACAATTGTGAACTTACTCAAGGGCATATAATTTAACATTTAATATTTAGTGAAGAAATAATTTGGTAATACCATGTCTCATGTCTACTCTAAGAATTTTGGATTATGACACTACCTAAAATATGAATTAATATTTAGGTAGTATATATATGCATATATATATATATATATATATATATATATATATATAAAGAATTCTTTTTTAAAAACAATATGTTTAATGATTTTTTTTTTTTTTAGAGAGAGAGAGGGAGAGGAAGAGAGGATGAGAGAGAAACATCAACTAGGTGCCTCCTGCAAGCCCCCTACTAGGAATCGAACCAGCAATCTGGGCATATCTGCTGACCAGGAATTGAACCAGCAACCTCTTGGCACATGGGTTGACATTCAACCAACTGAGCAACACTGGCCAGGGCTGCATTTTCTTTTAATAGAACCAAATCTGCACTTCAATTTTTATTGAATTCCCTGAAGATAGTTAAGTCTTTCTACCCTCTTGTTCCTGGATTCATACTTACATTAATGATATTATATCTCTCAAAATTTACACAGTGTCTTACTGTTCTCTGCCATCATAAGGCAGATGGAAAGCATTATTCAATGTGTACTGACATTATTAAGTCACATCTCAGTTGTAGGAAGGTGAAAAGGAGTAGTGAAAGCACAGGGCTTGACCTAAGACTTTAACATACAGCCTATTTCCTTTTTGATAAATAAGCTTAAACCTAAGAGATTAATTCAACCTATTCCACTGTGGCCTGCAGCCCTGAAAGTGTACAGAAGATGCCAAAGGCTTCGCAATCAGATAAAAACATGTTCCTGTTATTTTCTATAGTGGAGCAATAGAGTGGCGATGCTATTTGTAAGAAAATCCCTGACCTACTTGAATGCTTACCTTTTTATCCCACTGAGAGCATTATTCAGCCTGGAGAAATGGATAAGCTGAGGCCAGCAGGAAGTTATTTGGTTTTACAGCTTTATATCATGTAACAGACTTTGAAGGCTTAAAAAAAAAAATCAGGAAGCTTCATTAGAATAGTATAATTAATCCCACAATGAAAATACTAAAAAGAGATAAAAGAAATCGGAGGATTTACAACACAAAAGAAAATATGCCAAGTATATGGGAGGATGAGGGAATCTTGGCTAAGAAATGTGGTTAGAAATTTAATTGACTGGATTGACTGCACTCAGTGGGGATTAAGAGAAAAGAAGCCAAACATTTAAAAGGGATATTGTCTTAGTTCCACTGATATAGCACACTGTCCTAGGAGGGGTAGCTTATAAACAACAAAAATGATTTTTCACAGTTCTAGAGACGGGAGTCTGAGATCAATCAGGGTGTCAGTATGATTGGGTTCTGGTGAGGAGCCTTTTCTAGCTTGCAGACAGCCAACTGCTCCTGGTACCCTCCCATTGCCTGGAGCAGACACCGGAAGCATGGTCTCTTGTAGGTCTTATAAAAACACTAATTTCATTCAGAAAGACTTTAACCTCTTAACTTTATCTGATCCTGATTACCTTACAAAGGCCCATCTCATGCCATCATATTAGGGGTAGGGTTTCAGCATATGGATTTTGGACAGACACACACATTCAACACATAACAGGAGAAAAAAAAATATAGGATGCTGATGAGGAATAAAAAAGTTAAATTATAACAAAATAGAGTTTGTATATTTTAAATGGGAAAAATTATTTTATATTGTAAGTAGAAACCAAATAGTACATTTTGAATTTAACCAAAATTACAATTTATCTATGTTTAAGATTTCAATATCAACAATCATATGTGGACATTTTAGTCTTCAATTTTCATCAAACAGCATTCACTCTTTTTGTCAACTTTAGAAACTTTAATTCTTTTTTTCTATTTTTTTTTTTTTTTTTTTTGATTTGAGAGTTGTTTTGACTGATAATGAAAGTTACAATGCAATTTTCTCATCACATGACAATAAAAGCTGTTATTTCTTTCAATACTAATAAGCTGAAATGATAATTTTCTTTCCACATGTATTTAATTATATGTTACAATTATACTACAGAAGCCAGTGTACTTTCATACAGAATTTTAAAACTTACAAAAGAACAAGCCTATCCTATTTCCTATTAAAAACACATATTTATGAGCCTAGAGACTCCACCAAAAAATTATTAGACTTAATAAATGAATTCAGCAATGTAGCAGGATACAAAATTAACACCCAGAAATCTATGGCATTTTTATATACCAATAGTGAACTTACAGAAAGAGAGATTAAAAAAACAATCCCATTTACCATTGCACCAAAAAAATTAAGATATCTAGGAATAAACTTAACTAAGGAGGTAAAAGACCTGTACTCGGAAAACTACAGGACACTGAAAAAAGAGATAGAGGAAGACATAAACAGTTGGAAGGAAATACTATGTTCACGAATTGGTAGAATCAGCATCATTAAAATGTCCATACTACCCAAAGCAATCTATAGATTCCATGTAATCCCCATTAAAATACCAATGGCATATTTTACAGACCTAGAAAGAACTCTCCAAAAATTCATCTGGAATGAAAAAAGACCCCGAAGAGCTGCAGCAATCCTGAGAAAGAAGAACAAAGTAGGAGGGAATCTCAATAGCAGATATCAAGCTGTATTACAAAGCCACTGTTCTCAAAACTGCCTAGTACTGGCACAAGAACAGACATATAAACCAATGGAATAGAATAGAGAACCCAGAAATCAACCCAAAACACTATGCTCAATTAATATTCCACAAAGGAGGCAAGAACATACAATGAAGACAAGACAGTCTCTTCAATAAATGGTGTTGGGAAAATTGGACAGATACATGCAAAAAAATGAAATTAGATTACCAACTTACACCATACACAAAAGAAACTCAAAATGGATAAAGGACTTAAACTTAAAACAGGAAACCATAAAAACCTTAGAGGAATCCAGAAACAACAAAATCTCTGACATATGCCAAAGCAATATCTTCACCAATACAGCTCTTAAGGCAATGGAAACTAAAGAGAAATTAAATAAATGGGACTACATCAAAATAAAAAGCTTCTGCACAGCAAAAGAAACCATCAACAAAACAACAAGAAAGCCCACTGCATGGGAGAATATTTTTACCAATGTTATCTCTGATAAGGGTTTTATCTCCAACATTTACAGGAAAACCATACAACTTAACAAAAGGAAGATAAACAACCCAATAAAAAAAATGGACAACGAACCTAAATAGATACTTTTTAAAAGAGGACATAAGGAAGCCAAGAGACATATAGAAACATGCTCAAAGTCACTAATCATCCGAGAGATGCAAATCAAAATGACAATACGGTACCATCTCACACCGGTCAGAATGGCTATCATCAACAAACCAATAAATGACAAGTGCTGGAGAGGATGCAGAGAAAAAGGAACCCTTGTGCACTGCTGGTGGGAATGCAGACTGGTGCAGCCACTGTGGAAAACGGTATGGAGTTTCCTCAAAAAACTAAAAATGGAACTCGCATTTGACCCAGTGATCCCACTTCTAGGAATATATCCCAAGAAACTAGAAACACCAATCAGAAAGGATATATGTCACCCCTATGTTCATAGCAGCACAATTTGCAATAGCTAAGATTTAAAATCAGTCTAAATGCCCATCAGCAGATGAGTGGATTAAAAACTGTGGTGCATAATGGAATACTACACTGCTGTAAAAGGAAGGAACTCCTACCATTTGCAACAGTATGGATGGACCTGGAGAACATTATGCTAAGCGAAATAAGTCAGTTGGAGAAAGATAAATATCACATGATCTCACTCATTTGTAGAATATAATGAATAACATAAACTGATGAACAAAAAACAGATCCAGAGACAGAGAAGCATCAATCACACCATCAAACCTCAGAAGTAAGACAGGAAAGGGTGGGGGGAAGAGGGAGAGATCAACCAAAGGACTTGTATGCATGCATATAAGCATAACCAATGGACACAGACACTAGGGGAGTGAGGGCATGTGCTGTGCGGGGAAGTGGGGGGGGGGGGCACCAGGGGAATAAGGTCACATATGTAATACCTTAATCAATAAAGAAAAAAAAATCAATCCATTAAAAAATGAAACAAATAAAAACACATATATTTAATTCTGTGGGGGTTATTTGTTTGTTTGTTTTCTGATTCAGGGCAATCCCTTTATTTAACCTCATCTATTATTGTGATAATTACTAACTTTCTCTCTCTCCCTCTCTTTTTTACCACATAAGACCTTATAATGTTTCTCAGGAGGCTGTTTCTGCCTTTGAATGAGTTAATTGCTAATTTGATCTCTTCTAAAGGAAATAAAGAATCCACACACAAGTAAGCATGGGATGAATGCCTTTTTTTTTTTTTTTTTTTCAGAAATCAAGAGAGCATATCCTCCTCCAATATTTCTGATGAAGGGTGCAATTTAATAGAATTGGAATGCATGGTTAATTGCAATTGCTTGCATAAGTGAGTGCCCTCTTGTCTGTTTAGTAGGACAAAGCTATTTCAGTGGGTTTGTAGATAATGTTCCAGAGTTTATGCATGTTTCCTGAAATAGTTTGCATTAATTATAATGACCATTGTTTAGATTATTAATATAATAATAGCAGGTATTTATTAAAGACTTATTTCATGATGGATTTTATGCACATTAATCCCTTTATGTTTACATTACCCAATCTACAACCCTTTCTCAATCAAGATGAAAAACCAATTTTTAGAGTGGCAATTCAGGATAAAGTCACACTATAGCCAAGGTCACACTGGACAGACCTAGAAATAACACCACACTGTCTATCTGAATCCAAAAATAGTGTTGTTGAGCACTTCAAATTATTTATAATAATACTAGTGGCCAAGTGCATGAAATTTGTGCACATTAAAAGGGGATTAATTAGAGAAAATATTTTAATATTGTTATTTGCCCTTTCTCTATAATAGAAGTGTCAGGAATGAAAGAAAATTAGTAAAATGTATATGAAAATCTTCCTCTTGTCAGAGTCTGGGGCACACCGCAGGACCCAGAGTCAAGTCCTGCCCACCTGCAGTGCCTCAAAATTGTGGAGACCCAGACCTAGCCGGCCCCACCCCTATTGGGCGAGATCCAGACATGGTCCACCCCACCCTTGTCAAGCCCTTCTGGGCTGGGGGCACAGCCTCAGGTCCCCTGCCCCGGCCCAGCACCACACAGCCTCAGATCTCTCCTGATTGCTTATTAAGGCTCATTACAGGAACTCAGCCTCCCCTGTGGGTGCAGTCATCTTGTGTTACGGAAACCCCGCCTCTGCTGTGGGCACCGCCATCTTTGCATTGGTGTGACAGTCAATTTGCATATTCCCTCTTTATTAGATAGGATGTGCTTCTTATTCTAAAATGACAGTACTTGTGCAAAGATTTGAAAACATGCATCATAATGTTGTTGTTGTTGTCTTAAACATAGTTTTAGGCAAGAATTTCTAAAGAAGGTTTTCTCTCCTGCTTTTACAAATCACTATATTTTTAGTGGATTGTTGAATAAGAGTGTTCTCTTTAAAAAGTAAGACATGCTTCTTTTTTTTAAATGAAATCTTTATTGTTGAAAATATTGCATGTGTCCCCTTGTTTCCCCCATTGGCCCCTTCTTGTATTAATGCATATTGTTTAATGTTGATCAAACAAAAGTGAAGACCATCCTAGCTATGCCATTAAAATAATCTGGTTATTATTTAACAGGAAAGGAGTAAAGGGAAGACTAGGTACTATAGGCATGCCATTTTATACCGCTTTGCTAATTTAACGCTCTCCAAGTCAGTTCCCTGCTAATTGTTGGGGGAAGAGACTGGCAGTTTGGACGCATGCCTAGGAAGTTTTGAGTGACTTGGGAAGGTGCTGACCTACCTGTCAGTCACACCTGAAAGTGAGTCTGTGGCCAGAATAGGCAAGTGTACAAAAACCTGAATAGTTAAACTTCTAAACAGAGTAAGTTCTCTCTCTGGTGTGTAGAGCCCCTGGCTTTCCTGTTACAGGGGGTGCACCTGTCTGTGACCCCTTGGCTCACAGTCATGTGGGAACCACACAAGGGATGAATGGACTTTAATTAACTGATGCTCTGCTGGACCCAGCTACAACATGGGGTGGAAGCTCTGTACACTGGCCTTGCTTTTGGCTTGCTGGACCCCTAGTTGTACCTCTTTCTGGACTGGTTTAAGGGACATGGGACTTTGGACCCTGAGGAATGTAACTCCATGCCAATCAAGTATTTGAACTCAATGCATTCTTCTGTGAGGCTTTCTGAAAATATTTATTTCAGCGGTACCCCAGGAGCCACCCCACTCTCATGAGCGAAGGAGGAATTTGATTCTCCAGTGACATTAGCAATACAAGTTATCAAAGACCTGTATTGATAGCCAAGCACTTATTATGCACTTCTCTTGAAAATTTCAAACTAACCTATAAAATATGATGTACATATTGGGGGGGGGATCAGTTAACTCTCTAGATGGATGTATTAATTAAGACATTGGATATACTGGGTTTGAAGAGACAGGACAGAGTGAAGATACATATGTGGTACATTGGCAAAGAGATAATACTTAGGCTCTGGAGACTGGATCAGATCATGAAAGGATTACTATAGATAAAAAAGGAGGGAGCAGGGAGAATTTGCTTTAGACCACTTCAATTTTAAAGTATGAGAGAGAGGACAAAGAAAACCTAAAAAGCAGACTGTAATGGAGTAAACCATGAGAGAAGGAGGAAAACCATTGAATTGTGGCGTCCTGGATGTGAAGACAGTTTTGTCAAAGAGGAATGTTGTGTTAGCCAAACTGCAGGGTCTGCAGGAGCAGTCCCCACACAACTGTCCTCACTTTTGATACCAACTGGAAATACAGGAGGTTCTCAAAACCACCTTAAGGTATGACAATGCACTGGAAGGATTCACAGAACTCAAGGTCATGGCTTACCACAGGGAAGGTATTGAGTAAAGTTAGACAAGAGAAGAAAGTATTGGACTGAGTCTGTGAGGCTTGTACATGTGAAGTGTCCATTGTCATTGGGGCACATTACTGTTCTGCAATTGATTTGTAACAATACCCATACAGTATTTACAACTAAGGAAGCTCTCCAAGATTCACTGTCCAAGATTTTTCATTGAGGAATCATTGTAGAAATAACTTATTGTTTGATTTTTCCACATGGTTGAACTCAGGTCTCTAGCCTCCCATTCCCTGACAATCGAGCTGATATCATGGGCCCACCATACATCACTTTATTAGCATACGTTGTCAGGTGTGGTCCCAGAGGCCCATCAAGAGTAACAAAGACAGTCTTATCACTCAGAAAATTCCAGAAGTGTAGAGGTTATTTCCCAGGTGCAAGGGAAAAAGGCCAGACTTCTCCTTAGGCAAGGCCAAATTCTTCACTGCACCCGGAGTGAGCAATTATGTCAAATGCTGCTGAAAGATCACATAACTATTGAAGAAATATAACATTTTTATATGCTGATAGTGATAATTGTCTAGGGAGTACTTGTTGGCAATTATAAGGGGAAGGGGAGTATTTCTGGAACGAATTTTTTTAGTATATAAGCTCAGATGGGATCTAACCCACAAGCAGATGATTGGCGACATGTGGTTCAGCCAAGGTGAAAGACAGTGAATTGCTACAGATACTGAAAGATGGATTGTTGTGTAGAAATTCTTAACTGATGACTGCAATCTTTTTCACTGAAATAGAAAGCAAAGTCATTAGATGAGAATGAGGATGGGAGAGGAAGTATTGAACATTAAAAAAAAAGTGAGAAAGTATGGAGAAGACTCCTGTAGTATAGGAGAATCGATGGATTAAAAAGAACATAGGCCTGGCTGGCATGGCTCAGTGGTTGAGCACAGACCTATAAACCAGGAGTTGATTCCCAGTCTGGGCACATGCCTGGGTTGCAGACTCAATCCCCATCAATCTCTCACCATTGATGTTTCTATCTCTCTCCCACTCCCTTTCTCTCTGAAATCAATAAAAATATATTAAAAACAATACAGTAGTATTTCCTTCAACAATAAGGGTTCACTTTAAGTTAATAACCATGTTTAAGTGTGTCTATACATTGTGGTTTTTAGGTTTTCCTCCAGCCAAATTCACATGCATAGTGCAGGTATGGAATAGGCAGAGAATGGTGTTTACTAGAATTGCAGTTTTGTCAGGTGTACAAGTATTTCATCAGTTGTTTTGCTCTCTCCCCTACCCCAGGTTTATCATTTACATTTCAAACGCTTACTTTGGATCCAGGCAGGTCGGCCCCTAGAGATGGCATCACCAGGGCACTCTTTGCAACTGACTTTAAATTGAGGCTCAACCAATGAGAGGCTCAGATAGGAGACTAGAGAATAAAAACAAAACAAAACAAATAAACAAACAACAACAACAACAACAACAACAAAACACATCAGGATATTTCTTTCTATGCCCTCTCCTCTCTGGAAGGTTTTTAATGATAGTAGCAGTGTTTGTGATGGTTTTAATTCTCAGTAGAAGAGCTATGCTCTTTGCTTTCGTTGCTTCAGTCTTAAGTTTTAACGTCTTTCTGCAATTGGCAGACCCCAGCTTCCTTAAGATCCTTAGATGGTTAAGGATTAACAATTCTGACACCTGTAAATCTTCCTCCATGAAAAATCTTGAGATATGTGAGTAAGAGTCAGTTTTTCTCAGAGTGGTCATACTTCATATGTATATGACAAAACAAAAGCCTTTAGGGTATATTCAAAGATGGGATTATAATAACTGTTCATGGAATATATTAAGTGAATATTTGCTATACCTTTATCAAGATTGCAGATTTTTACAAATCTATACTAATAATAGAGGAATATGCAAATGGTCTAGGACACAGTCACAGTAATAGTAGCGACTGAACAGCAGGCTGCATGGGGTAACAAGGCCAGCGGGGGGGGGGGGGCAGTTGGGGACGACCAGGCCGGTAGTGGGGGGGGGCAGTGAGGGGTGACCAGGCTAGCAGACGGGGCCAGTTGGGGCAATCAGGCAGGCAGGCAAGTGAGCAGTTAGGAACCAGTGGTCCCAGATTGTGAGAGGGGTCCAGGATTGGAGAGGGTACAGGATGGGTTGAGAGGACCCTCCCACCCCTGTGCATGAATTTCATGCACTGAGCCTCTAGTAAGATAATAAAAGCCCAAATGGTTCGGTTGCTTCTAATTTTTATTTTTGTTGACTTTTTATTTGATAAAGGTCTTAGACTAAGTTAAATTACAGAAATAGGGCTAGAATTAGTGTATTCTTATTCTTAGTTCAAGATGTGTGTGTATATGTTTTGTTGTGTGTGTGTGTGTGTGTGTGTGTGTTTTAAGAATCTTCTTTCTCATTAAAGGACAGAAATATATTACCTTAGTTATAACTGTAGAGTAATTCAATGTTTATAACAAGTAACCACCAGGGTTGATTCAGTTTATTTTTGGCCCTTTTTAGGGCCAGTAGATTCACACTCAATAATTCACAGTATGTGATTTGTTTTTAGTTGTATGCAAATGGGTCAACACTTCTCAGGGCTGTTCAATTCATATCTTAATTTTAGATATAAAAGCATTAAAGGCACATAAAAAGTAAGAAATTCATAAATCATTTTTGATATCTTGACTACTTAAAAAATACTGCAAAAATTCAGTCCATATATCTCTATTTTTTTCATGTAAAATTCCTTTACTAGCATTTAGAACTTGTAAAAAACACTGTTACAATATTTGCAACAACAAAGACATGTATTTTAAGGTTAGTTACTATAGTTATAGATACAGTTTTAAAAATTTAAAAACATTTGGGACTGAACCAACTCTACAGCTTATTTTCATTGGATGTTTATTTTTTTTTTCTTTTCGGGTTCCAGGTAACCAATTGAATTGTCAGAGGAATGAATTTTATATACAGAGTGCTTATTTATCTCAGATAAAATACAGTATTCAAGCAGACAAAAAAATAAATATTGCCTGTTGAAGTGTAACTACCGACTACTTCTCATTTAGTGGTCACACTATGTCCTACAAAAACAAAAATGATTACATAAGCAAGCTTATATATTGCTGTATTTCTTCTATCCATTGCTTTTGCACTGTACAAAGGACTGAAATAAATGCACATTAGTGGAACACAAAATGTAAATGAACCTAATTTGAAATGAGGAAAAACCAAATGGTAGAGAGTTAATTGCTTTGTTTATGTAGGGTGATTGGAATAGTGGACTTCTGGTTCAAAGGCGTAACATAGCTTGGAACTTTTATGTGTTTTGTTTTAATCTGCACACTGAAGTATTAGTAGAAGGAGTAGAGTGACCTGGGTGCTTTTAAGGACATTCTGACATGCTGCCTAAACACTAGGGCAGTGGTTCTCAACCTTTGTAATGCCACGACCCTTTAATACAGTTCCTCATGTTGTGGTGACCCCCAACCATAAAATTATTTTCGTTGCTACTTCATGATTGTAATTTTGCTACTGTTAATGAATCGTAATGTAAATATCTGTGTTTTCCGATGGTCTTAGGCTCTACAGCAGCGGTTCTCAACCTGTGGGTCACAGATATTTACATTATGATTCATAACAATAGCAAAATTACAGTTATGAAGTAGCAATGAAAATAATTTTATGGTTGGGGGTCACCACAACATGAGGAACTATATTAAAGGGTCGCAGCATTAGAAAGGTTGAGAACCACTGCACTAAGGACTCACAATGTGGCTATTAAGCAGGTTCTTAGTTGCATAGTTAAGTAACTAAGATTTCCACAACACAAGAATGCAGTTTAGGACTCACAAACCCAGGTCCAATAGCGGATGCAAATCAGTAATCATCGATGGGGAAATATAGACATTAAAGATCTTAGACATATTTTCTTACTAAATATACTCAATTTGAACAGCCACTATCATCTTACTATTGCTTTGGCTTTGCATTTAGTGTATATGTTTTTGTGGACCTGAGTTTGGATATGTGTGAAAATGAGCTTTTAATACTAAAACACCAATCAGAAAGAATATATGCACTTCTATTTTCATAGCAGTGCTATTTATAATAGCCAGGATCTCAAAACAGCCCAAGTATCCATCAGTAGAGAAGTGGATACAAAAGTGGTGGTACCTTTGCATAATGGAATACTACATGGCTGTAAAAAAGAAGGGACTCTTACCCTTTGCAACAGCATACATGGACCTGGAGATTGTTATGCTAAGATAAATAAGTCAGATAGAGAAAGACAAATACCATATGATCTCATTCATATGTGGAATCTAATGAACAAAATAAAACTGATGAACAAAAACAAATGGATACATGAAATAGACAGACAGAGGTCAGAGGGGAGGGGTCTGGAGGGATTAGATGAAAATAGGTGAAGAGATTAGCCAAAGAACATACATGCATAGTCCTTGGACACAGACAACAGTGTGGTGATGGCCGGAGGGAAGGGGTGTGGGAGCTATATTGAAATGGGCAAAGTGGGAGGGAAATAAGACATCTGTAAGAGTGTCAACAATAAATAAAAAATAAAAAAGTAAAATAAAAATAGTAAAAAGAGGAAATCTCTGTTATCTCCCATTACTTACTTTATTTCTTCTTATGTATCATCATTGGATCTCATTTTGTTCCATAACAAATGTTCAAAGGTAACAGCAACAATTTAGGCCTTTTTGATTTTCTGGCTCTTTCATCCTAAACTTGTAAATTTGCCCTGAAATGATTCTAATGTGATTCATTTTATTTTTTCAGGCATGAAAATCAGGCAAATATTAATAACAAAAGACATCTTATGTCTGACACATATGTCTTTCCACAATAGAGTCCTCCATGACTAGACAATTCCATGTACATTTCATTTGTTTGTGATTGTATCATATGACAACCCAACGCTGGCTGCATAATATACAGCTATTTTAGTACAAGATAAGGGGAAGATGGCTGTTTAGGGCTTTGGATATCCAGCCAATGGCAAGACAGGGTCAGCCTGTAAAAACCTGTCCCGATGTGTCTAATCTCCCCAAGACAGACATTCTTACTAAGAGTGATACGGGAACCAGCGATCAGGAATTCTTCCTGGGGTCGGACCCCAATGGGTTGCCCCACAAGCATTCTGCTCTTTGTCTATCTGTGCTGC
Source organism: Eptesicus fuscus (assembly GCF_027574615.1). NCBI lineage: Eukaryota > Metazoa > Chordata > Mammalia > Chiroptera > Vespertilionidae > Eptesicus > Eptesicus fuscus. Next base: position 98,275,423 of record NC_072474.1, read on the forward strand.
TCTCTGATTGGCTCCTGGCCTTTTTGCAACATTTATTTTGCACCTGCAAGAAAAAGATCCTTGTTTCAAAGCACCCTGTTTTTCTGCTATCCATCCTGTTTTTCTGCAAAACATTCTGTGGTTTCAGGTAGCTCCAGGAGTCCTCCTTCTTCCACCCTTACCTTGTCCATCTAATTCTGCTTTAACTCCTTCCAATAGAACAGGACACCTAGGGTAAACTCTCCCATTGAAACTCTCTGTGGAATACAGCTCTCTCTGCATTTGACAGTGGCTTTCTTCACTTCTGATAAGCTCTCTCTACCTTTTAGAATGAGTCTTTTCTATCTTTAAATATGTAAATATGTTTAGGATAAAGTCTGATAGTACTGAGGTAAGAAGTCATTCTGCTTTGTTAAATTTGCATTCAATTATCAATACTGAGACTGTGTACTAAGGTTACCTGCCACAAGATCATCTGAGTTTGAAGACTCTGAAGTATGTACACTTTTACCTACTTGCAATCTAGCAAATTAACCTGACCCAGTTTTAAGGACGCTGCAGAGTATCCAAAGTTCTTAGCTTAGAAACTGAGGATAATTTATTTCTGACAACAAAAGCAGTAGCCAGATATCAACATTTTTTTGCATTATTTTCTCAAACAACAATTTCCACAGTGACCAGGAGACAACTGCACACCCATGGGTTTGTTACAGGAGGAGGATGCTGGAATATTCCCTCATGGTCAGTAACCATGCCTACCTTTTGCTCTGCGGAGAGTCACTATATCTTCCACGGTAATTTGCAATAGAAGCATCTATAAAAAGATTGTCCAGATGAAAGGGAAGATAGAGCAATGCATACCAGGTTTGCAGAAATGTAGAAGAGCTGTGGGAAAATGTATCAATATAAGCGATGACCACCTCTGAACTAAACAACTTAAAGGGATTGCTGAGAAGCGAAAATCAGTTCAGAGAAGAAACTTACATTACCAGGGCCCAATTAAATCCAATTAAATTAAGTACATACTGTATATCTTAATGAGTATATTATTTAATCTTTTAAGAGCAGAAGGATAGTATCTTTTCAGGAAAGGAAAGGGAACTAACAAAATTTTCAAAATTTCTAAAGGCAGTTATTTATTTTCCCTAACTGCCATTGTTAATTTAATGTATAATCATTATTTTGTACATGGAATAACTTGTACCTATCATTTTACAGTTCAATGTAATTACAAGCTAAATGAAATTATGCTAAATAGCTAGATGAAATAAACAATATATAACAGAATCTAACATTTGCATACCACATAACTAGAAATAAAATATTTAACTACAAATTATCAATTTGTTTAAAATTATAAAAGCAAAATATTACATGTTTCTTTAAAAGATATACCTCAGTTAAACATTTTCTTTGAAGAAAACTTTTTCAATTAGCTTACATTTTTGAATGATGATTCAATTTATGAAGCAAAACTACCTGGGTGAAAAGGATATGTCTGTGCATAGCACAGATAGAATCAGGTCTTTTAATTTCCCTCTTCTATCCAGATTGTCCAATTGTCCATCAAGCACTGTAAAGGGTCTGAGAGTTTTCCTTGGTCTGTAGGTAATAAGTGAGTCTGTAACAGTTTCATACATGCTTGCAAAGGACAAGAGACACCTTGCAAAGGACAAAGGCCTCTTAATCAGGGCACCCAAGGCAGTGTGAGCTTCATGTAAGTATCCCCTGTGTAGTAAAGGATTAACTCAGCAGGTTTAGGTTTGCAAAAGCCTTCATATTTCCAAGAAAAAAGCTATTTCATGATCCGTGGCTGCCTGCTGGGAACTGAACTCTTGGAATGGCCAGTCTGATAAGAGTTTCTGTATGCTTGAGGTCTTGAGCCATGCTCAAGTACAAGCTTGCCAGGAGAGTTTATGCTTAACAATGTGATTTATGGTAAACATCTGCTTTTTTCTCCAAGGGCCTGGAGCTTGAGTCACAGAGGTCAGTCACTCAGGCACTAAATCCCTCCACAACTAAACCCCGATTTCAACTCTGCATATTCAATCTCAGCTGAGTTTCTCTGGTCGGCAACACTTGGCGTGCGTTTCACATCATTGCGGGATAAATAAGCGTGTCCTCTGCAATTCCAAGTGGAGAGGAGGGTCTGGTTTCCTCCAGATTATGTTCTTGGAAGCTTGTACCTTGTCCCCTCCAGACATTGCTCTCTGTGCCCTTTCCCATTGTCTATTTTACTCTATATCCATTAGCAATATAATAAACCATAAACATAACAACTTCTGAGTCCTGTGAGTCCTCTCAGCAAGTCATCAAGGTCTAAGGTGGCCTTTGGTGTCTCCTGACACACACCTCAAATCCCATGGTTGTGATGCAGAGTAGCCCAGGTCCTGCTGCGCACACGGTGAGTCTGTCACAGTTAAGGAATATTGAGTTTAAGAGACTACAATCATTTACGGGGCGAAAGCAATTCTGCCCAACCATTCCCCTGAAGTAATGCTTAGTTTTATTACTGTGTTCAGGAAACAAATCTCCCCTCTGTCTTTGAGGAAGACACTACTTCCATTTTCAAGGCTGTTTCTTATTCAAATGCCTTGTTGAAAAGAATAGTTTGGAAGAAAGCTGCTATAGCCTGCGACAAACACACCTTAAGGTGACCATAACCCCCTGTTCTTGAGTTGGGCAGGGTCTGTGACTTTCTTCCAACCAATATAATGTGGCAAAGATGATGGAATGCCACCCTTCATTAGGTGACAATATACAACACAAATACAATGTGTATATGTTATATATTATATCATACATTGCATGCTATTAAATGATTTAATATGCTAATACAAGTTTACTCTTACACATTACATGCTTTCTGATATATAATTATAGTACATATGCTATTATGTTATGTTATATGATTATATATATATTAGTATCTGACTCCATTATAGCATGTTCCTGCTGGCCTTGAAAAAGCACAGTGCCATGTTGTGGATGACCCATGGAGAAGGCCATATGACAAGCAACTGTTGATGTCCTCAGGGTCATGAGGAGAACCTTCCACCAGCGCCCAGTAAGCGGCCCGGGCCTCCTTCCCTCAGGTTCAGGAAGAAGAAATCTGAGAACAACTTGAATGAGCTGGGGAGCAGCCGCCCCAGCTAAACCTTAAGGGGAGCAGCTGATCTACTTCAATGGCAGCTTTGTGACACTCTGAGCAGAGGGCTCAGCTCAGCTGTGCTTACACTTTTGGCCCACAGAAAATTACTAGTGATGTATGTATATTCTTATAAACGGCAAATCTGTGGTGATGGGTTACACAGCGAGAGGTAACCAATGCAATGCCTCTGTCAGACGAGAGGCAGAAACACCAGAGCCCTTGAAGTATTCTCTCCCAACCAAACTGAGGTGCTCTCAACTATACATCCTATAAAAGTAGATAACGGACCACCAAATTCAACAAGACAATTGGAGTATGTTTCTTTCCTTTTTTCTTTTTTTTAAAAATATTTTATTGATTTTTTTTTTGCAGAGAGGAAGGGAGAGGGATAGAGAGTTTGAAACATGGATGGGAGAGAAACATCAATCAGCTGCCTCCTGTACACCTCCTACTAGAGATGTGCCTGCAACCAAGGTACATGTCCCTGACCGGAATCGAACCTGGGGCCTTTCAGTCCGCAGGCTGACCCTCTATCCAGTGGGCCAAACCAGTTAGGGCTCTTTCCTTTTTTCCACACAAATATTGTAACACCTCTTTTTTTGTGTGTTATGATAGTGCATACTATAAAAATGAGTAAAACTTGGATACTAACTTGCAGTCCAATGATTGCATTTGTTGTTGGGAAACAGTCTCAGCCCTACACATAGCAAAGTGTGCCTCCCCATATATGGTTGTATAATGTGTCCAATTCAAACTTCATTAAAGAAAATGTGATGTATTGAGCATATATGACAACAAAAAATATCATTGTGCTTAGCTTCAAACTTTTCAACTGCTCTTCCATCCCATCCCCATAATAAAAGGATATGTCGGAGGAGATATCACCCTTGAGATATATGGGAATGTGGTGCATAATCAATTGAAAGCTTTCCTAGAATCCTGGGTGCTGCCGATAACTATATAACTTTTGTTTTGTTCCAAGGCATATGCAAGCTGAAAGATTGCACTGAATTATTTAGGAAGGAAGAGCTACTTTAGATGCTATTTGTGGACAGGGGAAGGAAAAGGTATATGGTAATGTCGTGATATATAGCAGGTGGCCAGAGAGCCTGTACTGAGATTATACTTCTGTCTATGTACCTATCTAAACACCTATCATCTATACTGTGCTGTCATATAGTGTGCGAGGGAAATAATTTCCCATGGATGCCTTGACATTTCAATAGAATCTGTAATTCTGGTTATGATTTATTTAGATTATTTTTAGTCATGCAATCTTAGCAGGAATAGATTACTTACTAAAGGTTACTTTCACAAGGTCGGTGCAGAGTGAAAAAAACAAGGCTTCCATTGGGAGCCCAGGGACATCTGAACTACAATTGCAATGTACCTTTAAATTTATGTGCCTCTTTCCTGCCAGATAAACCATGGACTTCTTTGGAATTATTTAGGATAATATGTTCACATGTTATTCATGTATGTGTGCCCTGCACTTGGCACAACTCCCTGCACTGTGGCAGGCATGTAAGCACTGTGATTTTTAAAAAAATAGACACATGAGGACTTTATAGCCAACCTGTAGCCAGAGCCTACATAGAGACTAGTTGTTGTCCTTTACATACTTTCACTTCCATGGGTTTTCTTTCATTTTTCTAAATCATATTTATAAATATTTAATACATTGAATGATTAAGCTATCGTGTCTTATTAAGAATAATTAATTTCACAAAGTAAAAGTACAAATCAAATGTTGTATTTCTTGCCAAACGATGTAAAGTTGTTTGATTCATTTAAAACAAGTACACGATCGTGTGGCAGAAAGTAAAATAATTAAGAGCATGCTGAAGTCTGGTTGCTATCAGTTCTAAAATATGTGAGAGCCAACAAAAATATATTTGAGAAATCAAATCCCCTGTATTGGTTTTATTGAATTAATTTTTTAATTTTTAAAACCATATTACCACAAAATACAATTTTTCAGAACAAGGTAAAAAATTTAATATTTCACTTCGTATATGTTTGCAACCAAAACAGAATCATACTCTCAACATCATATTTAGTTGAGAGCAGTGTTTGTCCTCAAAGAAACAGCAAGATGATATACATATCTGCACTGATATTCCATTGGTATGATGTTCACTTAGGGGGATACAAAATCTAGGTTTCTCATTATAGCCATGACATAAAACAACAAATACTTATTTTAATTGAGAATTTCTGAGTAATGTCTTAATAAAATCTAAGTGTAATAGTTTGACTGAAGTTTTAAAAAAATTGATGGAAGAACGTGTACACATTGTATGTATGAAATACATGCTATATTATAAATTATAAAAACATGTTAGGTAATAAATTATACATTAGATTGTATGCTGTATTATAAATTATACATAACTTTATACAAACATGAATTATATATGTATTTCTCTTTGCTAGTGCTGAATACTGATCACAGATGATTATCACTTATATACTACATAAATCCATATAAGATATCTGTAACAAGATTTCAAGCAATAGAACACATTAATTCTGCTTTTAGAAATCAAAGGTTTTAAATCAAAGAGTTTATATTATGTGCATAATTTATAATAGAGCAGACAAAGAAACTTGAAAAATAAAATATGTGAAAACAAAGAACAGAATGTTTATTAATCCTTGTGTAAGTCACATTTTGTTGCAAGTCACTAAAACACACTGAACCCCTCTTGAGTAAAAATGGACTTTCATGAAAAGAAAATGGGATTTAATTCTGATGAAATCATCAGAACAACCCCCAAAATCTCAGGGAAAAGATGCTTGGACTAGAAAGCCAACAGAAAATTGTAACACGAGGATGTTCTGTGTCTTACCTCCAACCATTGCATGATTTTCAAGTCTGGTTAAGTGACCTACTGAAGAAATAAACTACAGCAAAAGGAACATTAACTTAGTAAAACAGTCAATGGGATTGCTCCACTAGCTGTATTAAGTTTTTGTTTTTGTATATATGTGTCTACTAATTTTTTTTGCCATAAAAATAATAAAAGCATTTCAAAATTTACCTTTTTCCATGTAGATACATGGGCATGATAAATAAACCAACATCAATTTTGAGAAACACAAAAATAGGAGCTAAGAGTGTTCATAGTCAGATTAACTAAATGTGTTAATAAAATGCAATAAGAACTAAAATCTATTAACCAGAAAAATTCATGACAAAGATGGTTAAAATCTCTTTTGGTTTAGCTAATTATCTTCTAGATGAAATTCTATACAATTGTTATAATTTCAAGGATCATGGAAAAGTGAAGTTAACTAGATAAATCCCTTAATTATACAGTTGAAGAAATTGAACATCATAGAAATAAAATGGTTTGACCTTGACCATCCAGCTATTTAAGACATGAATATAGAATGTGTTTATTTATAGTTGGAGACTATGGAGAACATTATATATATATATATATATATATATATATATATATATATATTTTGGCAGTTTTCTTTACATTTCAATATTTACATATATAGACATCTACACAGTGCTAATATTCTATTTAGAATGTTCACTTTGAAGACCATTTCAATATGTCTACCGTTTTTTACCCCTTTCAGATAGAGTTCATTATTCTCTCAGTCTGTCTCTGTCTGTCTGTCTATCTATCTATCTATCATCTATCTACCTAACTGGCTCTGAGTTATACCATCTTATTTGACTAATAATGAGATGTAATGCAACCATGTAGATAGAAATTACATCAATACAAAAATTGAGAGAACTATTACTTTATCACATTTGATTACTTTTTAAGATCTTAAAGCAACTTGTTTTAAAATTCCTTTACATAAACCCCAAAGGAAAAATTTTATTAATATTTAAGTATCATATGCATGCCTTTAAAAATAAGTTATAGGATATATTTTTTTTCTTTTTTTGGTTACTGCATCATTACTACACTAAAATCAGCCTCAGGCATTCCCTAAGGCAATCTATGTTAACAAAATTTAATGTATCCTAATAACTATCTTTGTATTCTTATATTTTTTCCAGTAATCAAATTATCTATGCAGATAAGCATGTGGGATATATATGTATACAAACATACACACAGATGTATGTATGTATTTATCTATGTGTACATATTTGTATACATATATACACAAATATATATATGACTAGAGGTCCGGTGGATGAATTTATGCATGGGTGGGGTCCCTAGGCCTGGCCAGTGATCAGGGCCAATCAGGGCTGGGCTAATCAGGGCCTGCCAGCTGGTGGGAAGACAGGGTGCAGGAGGTTGGCCGCCAGCCCTGAGGAGGGAGCTGGCCCTTGGCCCCCCTGGGAAAGGGGCTGTGTCCGCCACCACCCACCACCAGTTCACCATCCCAGCCTGGGGCCAAAGGCCCCAGTGGGGTTGAGAGAGGGGGCTACCTTCCCGGGGCCGGGCGTGAAATGAATGGACGCCAGACACCAATGCCGCCAGCTGGCCATGGGCGGTTGGCTGTGGGAGTGCACTGACCACCAGCAGGCAGCTCCTACGTTGAGCATCTGCCCCCTGGTGGTCAATGTGTGTTATAGCTACTAGTCAACCGGTCGTTCTGGTCATTCTGGTTGTTCGGTCATAATGGTAGCTTAGGCTTTTATATATATAGATTCTTATTTGTGGCAGTTATACTCTATAAAGTAGTTTATCCTATAAAGTTACTCCAAACCCTGGATTAACAAAAACTCATAATAGTTTTCTATGAGTTTCTGTTCACGACATTTTGTCAACTAATCAAGCATAACTTTGTTTTATGGGGTTTTGAAGACACTCTATATAATAACCTCTTTGACTTTGAACTCATAGTGAACAGCACTTTACTTCCTGTCTGACAAAAATCTGTCTGGCACACTCGGTAAGGCACATCATACCCATCTTGCACTTAGAACTCTTGCTCTCTTGGAATGAGTGCCATTTTCAACAGTGTAATCACCAATAAGAAGCACAAAAATGTGAGTAACGTGGCACTAAATTGGCCATGAAAACACTTGTTTATAATACAAGAGCTAAAACTGGAAATGTGCATGTCAGGCAGGCCTGGGAATGACTGTGTAAGCGCTGTGAGTATTGATTAGGGGTTAAAATTAATTTTAGCAAGTAGGTGGGTCTGCAAATATAAAATGTGCAAATAATGAGGATCAATTGTATCTGAGTCATATACATATTCTATGTTACACATATACTTATATGTGTAGCTCTATATAGAGTTTATTATCTAATCTAATAATAGACAAATATGCAAATTGACCGCACCTTCGCTACACCTAAGCCATGCCCACCAGCCAAGCCACGCCCACCAACCAATCAGGACGAGTATGCAAATTGCCCCAACAAAGATGGCGGCTAATTTGCATATCAAGACAGCATCCAAAGAAGTCAAGAGCTGCAGAAGGGAGTAAAGCTTCGAAGAAGCAAGCAAGCCCGGGGGGAGGATAAGGGCGGGGCGGAGGCGGGGCCGGGAGCGAAGGGAAACGTGGGTGGGCTGGAGGAGAAGGCGGGGCGGGTGACAAGGGCGGGGCGGAGGCTGGGTAGAGTGCAGCAGGAAATCCTATTGCAGGATTTTTCCTGCAACAGGAAAGCTAGTATTACCTATAATATAATAAGGGATGTATTAGGAAAATTGCTGGTTCAAGGGTATTTATATATACTTTTTACTTTAATAGATTTTACCATCATGTTGAGCAATAGATGGTATATCTCTTTCACATTTCTACCTTAATTGAAATTTGAGAGTCATTCCATTTGGTTGACCTTTGGATTTTATATTTTCTCTACATTTACTCACATTCCATGAGTATGCTTGACCATTTTTTTTTACCCAAACAATTTATGAAAACCCTTGATATGACATTGACAGCATTCTTTTATCTTTATTCTACATGACTGATCATTTTTAATATATTTATTGATTTTTGGTTTGATATATTATCCATGCATTACCTTTTATTTTTATGTAGTGCACATTTCTATGCTTTTTTATTTATTATGGAATATTGACCTGAGCTATTTCTCCAAGAGCGTTAATATACATTAGATTTTCTAGATATCTTTGCACCAAGTAGTTCAGACAAGAAAAAAAGTTTCAACAAATGCCAGCTTTCTCTATCAAAAGGATCAGGAAAGAGGGAACACGGAAAGTTAGAGAAGTTTTATAGAATAACTGTTTACTTCAGCCAAACGCACAAAATATCATGCCCCATCCATACACACAATAACAAAAGCCAAGTTAGGAGCCTTGACTTTCACCCTTAACAAACTACAGTGAAGTAACCCTTCCCCTCTGCTTGGATGGTATCAGAATATGCTAAATATGGACCCAAGACTTTCCATACTGTAACTTCCTTTCTCTGTTAACCCCCTACCCTGACTAATGTCAGTGGAGACAAAAGGGAGACCTGGACATCCACCCCTCTTCAATGGAAGAAAAATACACATTCAAGAAGTGGTACTGCAGCAATTGGATATGTATTGGAGAAAAAACATCCCTCAAATTAATTTCACACATTGTACAAAGTTAACTCAAAAAGGATTACAGATTAAATGTAATTTTCCAAACTATAAGACTTAGGAAAAATAACAAGAGAACAATGCCTGGGATGTAGTAACAGGCAGGAAGTTCTTTTACTTGACTCTGAAAGTAAGATCCATAGAAGGAAATATTGGTAAATCAGACTTGCTCTGTGAAAGACTCTGTTAAATGATGAGAAAACAAGCTCCCTACTAGAAGAAAATACTTGTAAACCACATAACTGAGAAAAGACTAGTAGTTAAAATATATAAAGAACTCAATAAAACTCAACAATAAAAATCCAAACGATACATTTCAAAAGTGAGCAAGAGCATGCAGACATTTCACTAAAGAGAAAATACAGATGCAAATTAAAACTATAGGAAGATTTCACTTCACATCCATCAAAATGACTAAAATAAAAAAATAGTGACAGCATCAAATGTTGGAAATTGTGGGGAAAAATGAAATACATTGTTGGTGGAATGTAAAATGAACAGATTCTGGAAAATGAGAGGGCAGATTTAAAACAAAAACAACAGCAACACACATACACACAAAACATGTATGTACTATGAAACTCAGAAGTTGTACTCTCAGTCATTCAACACAGATAAATGAAAATTTTTGATCATGCATAAATAGCCTGTGCCCACATAAAAGTTCATAGCAGCTTCATATGTGATAGCCAAAAACCTGGACAAAAGTTCACTTGTCCTTCAAAAAGTGAATGTTTAATCAGACATATCATTGAATATTGTTGAGCAATTTTTTAAAAAATGAACTGTTGATATGCACAAAAACCTGGATCAATTTCCAGAGAATGATGCTGAGTGAAAAAAGCCAACAAATTATTCCATTTATATTATTCTTGAAATGACTAAAAATTGTATAAAAGAAGAACAGATTAGTGGTTTCCAGAGATAAAGGCAATCCTATTCATTTGTATTTTTGAATAGTTAGATGAATTCATTTCTTTTGATTTCTAATCCCTGTTATCCATATTTTTTGTATAATAATCTCCTCTTGAATGGATTGGACATGTAACCAATAGAGAAAAATAATGGAGCATTAGTCCCCTAAGTATATCATATTATAGGCAGTGGTGAGGAAACTTTGTATATACAATGAAGGCCCTCATAAATTGACTCTAAATTTATCAAAAGTGAGCCTGACCTAACCAGATGAGCTCTCAAAAAGAAGGTTTGCATGTCAGAAATACACTTCTACACTGTCTTTGAAGATGTAGGTGATATTAATGCTATGAATGTAATGAAATAAATCTCAACAGCTATGTGATCCTGAAGGAAGACATAGTGAGTTTCAAATATAGATAAAATGGAGCCTGTGATATCAGCAGAGGACCTAGTCAAGCCATACCCAGATTCCTGATCCTCTGAAATAGTGAGAGTAAACACATGCTCTTTTAAACTGTTAAATCCGCTACTATTTTTAATGTGGCAATAGAAAATTGATACAAAACTCAGCGACTTTCAACTGGTGTGCCGCAAGAATTTATAAAGCATGCAATACCTGACTCTTTAGTCAGGGGCACTGACCTCTTTCCCTTAGATTGTCAAGTCAAAAATGAAAAACAGCCAACACAATAGCCATCCAGTGTTAATGAATTAAAATTATACCTATTTATTTTGTCAGATTGGTGAAAAAGATAATATCTTTTTTGGTGTGACAGAATTTTAGTAATTAGTTTAGTAATTAGTTTCATCCATGAGATAAAAAAGGTTGAAAATTGCTGCAATAAATAATTATCATTCACTATTGCTTTCTGTGCCTTTTCCCTCAACCTGAATTTTTTTGTTTGTTTGTTTATTGTCTCTTTGGTTAGTCTCTTTTTAAAGTATTTACCTCACATAGTTTAAATTTCAGATGAGTTCCTTGGATATCTTGAATATTCACAAATCTTTTTCACCCTGATAGGTGACAGATTTCTCCATCTACTACAGAATTGATTCTTTTTTTATTATTATTATTAAGGTATCACATATGTGTCCTTATCCCCCCATTGCCCCCCTCCCCGTTCATGCCCTCACCCCCCTGGTGTCTGTGTCCATTGGTTATGCTTATATGCATGCATACAAGTCCTTTGGTTGATCTCTCCCCCTTACCCCCACAAACTACAGAATGGATTCTTTTTTTTTTTATTAAATATATTTTTATTGATTTCAGAGAGAAAGGGAGAGGGAGAGGGAGAGAGAGAGAGAAAACATCAATGATGAGAGAGAATCATCAATTGGCTGCCTCCTGCATGTCCCCCACTGGGGATCGAGCCTGCAACCCGGGCATGTGCCCTTGACCATAATCAAACCCGGGACCCTTCAGTCCGCAGGCCGACGCTCCATCCACTGAGCCAAACCAACCAGGGCCAGAATGGATTTTTGAGTGAAGCCTCATTTCCTTAAGATCTGACTGTTTTCCTTCAGTGCCCTGCAATGTTTCAGAAGCATTGTACCAACCTGCCATTTAACAAATATTTATTGACTTTAATATATATATACACACACACACACACACACACACACACACACACACACACACATATATATATATATATATATATATATATATATATATACACATATACTATATAATTAGTGCTTTCCCTCTCTTTACTCAGTATCTCTTCCTGGAGCTTCTGTATTTTGCTTCAACAATTCAAGTAAGTATATTATCTTTCTACTCAAGCTTACTGTTTCAGACACTTTCAAGGTAGATGCTATTAAATTGAGTGTGTGGAACAGGATGCCATGAGAGCAAAGAAATAAAAGAGTTAAAGCCAATATCTGGACACCTGGCCTGGACAGAAAGAAAATATTTAATATACTTCTGAGTTTTATTGGATAGAGTATTGCTAAAGAAACTGAATCTGAGTTTAAAAAATTGTCTTGGTTCTGACAGTTTGACTTCTAAAAATATCATCCGTGTCCAAACTTGCACTATCAAGAAGTAGGCTGTGAAAGTTGTATGGCCCACAAAGAAGGCACAGTCCCCAAATATCATTGCAGATGTAGTCATGAAACATAATATGCAAGAAAAAAAAAAACTCTCAAAACTAGGACTTTGGAAAACATGAACAGTTTAGTTCTTTCTATTTGGAAGTTCCAGGATCTAACAGACAGTTATTCCACTGCTAGGGCATAGAATAATGCAATACCTGTGTGGCAGAATTCAATTATTCCAGGGAATGGGAACTATTAAGTATTTTCCATTATAATTATTTTTTTCCTTTTTCTGAATGATTGTGATGTCATGCCCCTGCTTTAACGCTATTGTATGTATGTGTGTATTTGTGTGTGGGTGGGAAGCAAGAGAAAACAAGAATTCAGTTTAAAGTATAGATAGATTTGTTTCAGAACATCTGAAGAGGGAAGCTGGAATGAAATAATTCATGGCACAACAAAATATTTTGTTCTTCTTCTACAGACAAAGGAGAATTATAGACGGTTTTTGAGCAGGAATATGACATGATCAGAGCTGACCTTTCAGAAGATTTATTTAGAAGTGGTGTGCAGAGATATGAGTGGGAAGAGCCTGGAGTTAGACTTTGTGCTAACTGATCCTCAAGGTGAATGTCAGTTATTTGTCTTGATTTCAAGACTTTGCCCAAAAGTAAAGATCACCTGATATACTATATTTTTTAAGATAAATCTTTGTGTCTAAAAGCTGGACTAAGCTCTCTAGATTAGTATAGTATGTTCCTTTTGTGTTGCTTTCAAATTATTAATTTGTACTTGAACATCCATAACTTTATTTCATGACCCACAAAATATAGACTATATAGATTTTCAGTTTTGACTCATCATATGTTTAATAGTATCTTTTAGAAAAGTATATATTTTTTATTGATTTCAGAGAGGAAGGGAGAGGGAGAAAGAGATAGAAACATCAATGATGAGAGAGAATCATTCATCAGCTACCCCCTGCAAGATCCCCCCACCACCACCAATGGGGATTGAGCCCGCAACCTAGGCATGTGCCCTGAACAGGAATCAAACCATGACCTCCTGGTTCACAGGTAAACCACTGAACTGCATCAGCTGAGCAATAGTACCTTCTTTTAAAAAATATATTTTATTGATTTTTTACAGAGAGGAAGGGAGAGGGATAGAGAGTTAGAAACATCGATGGGAGAGAAACATCAATCAGCTGCCTCCTGTGCACCTCCTACTGGGGATGTGCCCACAACCAAGGTACATGCCCTTCACCGGAATCGAATCTGGGACCTTTCAGTTCACAGGCCGACGCTCTATCCACTGAGCCAAACCAGTCAGGGCAATAGTACCTTTTTTTTTTAAAGCTCTTTATATTTTCTTAGGAGAAAATAGCTCTCTTTAATTTTATCGTTTAGAATTTTGTGGCATTTATATTTATTCTAACTTTATTTTTCTAATTATATAAATGGCAGTAGTTTCTTTCAATCTCTTTTTAGTTAGAAAAAAAATCACCCTTTTTCTGTCAAGGGTAACAGAGTATTATCTTGGAATAAACATGGGCTCTGATGTCTGTTCTACTTATGTATACATGCTTAACAAAAGACCCAAAACTGTAGTGGTTCGGGACATCAATGATAATATCATAGGTCGGGTTGGGGGTAGCCATGAGTTCAGGCAGAGCCCAATTACAGGATTCTCCTGCCCCACATAGGTTGACTGGGTCACTGTGTCACACAGCTGAAGGTTGGTCTGTTCTGAGGGTATTAAGACAATCACACGCATGCCTGGTACTTTGCAGAGATAGCAGGAAGGCTGGAATCCGACCCTTCTTTCTCTTAGGTCTCCAGACTTCTCAGATGGACTCCTCAGCAAGGGAACTGCAATTTTAAATGAAGGCTCAGATATCCAAGAGCAAATGTGTTGTTGTTTTTTTCTTTCTTTCCCTGCCTGCAATGCTTCTGCTAGCCCTACTATCCATGGTTTCAAGAATGCTTTATTTATCATCACAGTATCCTGCAAAACCTTACTCTGAACAAAGGACTCTGACACATCAAAAGAAGTAAGATGGATCACTTTATGATGGATCCCTGATGTGCATGCACAGCCAAATGGCTTGGTGACTCAGACATCACCCAGGTCATGACGGCAGCTTGACCTGCCTACTGAACTGGTGTCCCATCATCAACCTTTCCGTCTCTACCAGGGCCCATTAGTAATCCTGGAGCTCTTTCTCAAAAGCATACATTATCACAGTTATCTGTGAACAAAATACAGATTTGTCCAGGAATGTTTTGGCTTTCCAGAGATTAATGTTAACATGTATTTAGTGCTTAATAAGCCCTTGAATGTCTCATGTTTCCTTATGCTAGATGGATGTTCATGCTGGTAAATGACCTCAAGTACCCTAGGGAGGACTTGAAAGATGATCTAGATTATTGTATTTCTGACAGGAAGAGCGAGTATTCTAAGAGCATGAAATGAGAGTGGCTGTCTCTTGAGAGCTGGGCCCACAAACTGGCAGAGCATCACTTTTCCTGGTTGAGAAGTCACGGGACCCAGATTCAAGGAGAAAGGACATGAACTTGACTTTTCAGCAGAAGCATAGCAAGGAATTCGTGGCATCTGTAAAGTAGCAGTACCAGTGCCAGAATTGACTGTCTGCATCTTCAACAGCTAAGTAGCTTTTGACATTGAGCCTTGGGACAGCAATAAAAGTCTTGTGTGAGTTTATGTCTTTGTTTTATTTTCAGTCTTGCTAATTAAAATTAACCTTTTTATTTACTTTTTAAAGTGAAATTTAGCAATAGCTACTATGAGGATAGGTGATTTAAAGGAACAAAATACCCCTGTCCAGTAAGTTCGGTGCAAAATTGCCTTAAGATATATTTAGATGAATATCTATCCCAGTAGAAACAATAAACACCTCTAATTCGTAAAAAAAAATAATAATTTCTCAGATTTTAGTTTTTAATTTATAACAAGAATATAGTTTTGATGAAAGCTAAAGGAATAACATCTATAAAAACAGCACACCACCTTTCACATGGCAATGCTTATCACATCTGAGTTTTATTCTTGTTATCTTCACTCTATCCCTATACAGACATTATCTTACTTTGTTTCTTTTCTTTGCACTTGCTGGACTTTTATAAGTATATAAAAGATTGATGTTATTAATAAAAAATTTGTTTTGTTCCTGTGCTAATCTACTATTAAATTGTATATAGACATTGGCCTAGAGATCATGGAAATATTCTATGCAATATTATATGGTATAAAATAATTAAACATAAAATAAAAAAAATAGTTCACTATTCTGAGATTAAGAAAAAGTTATAATCTTCAAGGTGTTCTCCACCTGTAGTAAACCTAGTTATGGGACAAGGCAATTTCTATAAGTAATGGAAAACTGAATTATCTATCAAATGCAAATACTAACAGCAATCAGCCATTATCAAAGCCAACTAATTAAAAGTATTTAATAGAGATAGCTCAAATAGATCTATGGTGGCTATAAACCACACAGAGGTATCTTAAATCAAAATAGTCGATGTGCCTTTAAGAGTATTAATGCTAGTTGACATGTGAATTGAAAAGTTCATGTAATACAATGATTTGAGATGAGAGTTGTTATACTCTCTGGTATACTCGTCCTAACAAGCTTAGAGGAAATTAAATTTACAAGACAAGCTTTCTGTCTGTGAGTTTATCATTCTGCTATACAATTAAGATTGTAGATATCGTCCCTCTTCTTATTAAATCCAGTAAATGTGCCCAGAGGCTACTGCAAAGGGAATAGCCACAAAATGAGATCAAGAAATACATAAATAAGAAACGTGAGTTTAGTATTCATTACTCATGATTTCCAAAGTGTATATGGAGAATGAACAGAACATTTATATTCATTTCCCTTTACTAATAATGACTTAGCCAAGTGTTTTCAACATTGTGATGTCAGGGACTATAGACAAAAAGAACTTAAAGATCATTAATCCAGGACTTTCATTTTACAGATGAAAAATAAACAAATAAATAAAAACAAACAAGCAAATGAAATATTGAGGGCTAGAAAAAGAAACCTAAAAATTCTGAAAATTCAAAAGTCTAGTAAATGTCAGAGCTGAAATTTGAATCTGAGTATGTAGTTTCCAAGTTTAGAATCCTCTTTACTAAATCATTGCTAATTCTTTATTCATAAGTGAAATTTATTAAGACACAACATACATTCCAATATTATAAACTGCCTTTAACCCACCTTAATGGCCCTATTGATAATCTGGATAATCCAGCAACCTATCTTTTAATGAGAACTAAGGTTTCTACATATTTAGAATTAACTATATTAACTGTATTTTTTCTCACAATTTACAATTATAGAACTGCATTGTTCCAGTAACAATTTCACTTCTAGTCTAAGAAATAATTGGAATTAAACATTCAGATATTTTAAGGTAACATTAAGCTAAAACAAGGTTAAAAAGTCAACAATCTCAGAATACCCAAAGCCATGAAATGTAATCAGAAACATGATTTTAGGAAATTTTCCATATGAAAGGAATTTATGTGGTATTTTAATATATTGTGATTAAACACTAAAGATTATGCATATGTCAAATTTAAACTATAACTCATCCTCTTACTAATAAAATGGTATTGACTAGTTATTTTGCCTACTTAATTTTTTATTGCATCATCTAAGTGGTAATTATATCTACCACATGAGATTGTGTGTTTAGCTGTTGTGTGTGTGTTCCTGTCTGTGTATATGTGACAGAGAGGAGGGCAGGGGGAGGGCTGAAATTGCTTGCTCAGTGATAAACACTAAGGTTTAAACAGGCAGCATGTTATAATAGGTTTAGAGTTTGGTTCCAATCAAGTAAGCTGGGGTTTTAATCTTAATTTTGTCTTCATCACATTGGAACAGGATACAAACTTAAGGGAAAACTTAATTCCTTGAGTTTGTTTTCTTCTAGGAATAATAGAAATAATTATATTTTTACAAGGATTAAAAACAGCTTTCTCATTTAAAATGAACTAAAAAAAAAAGTTGATGCATATAGATATTGAGCAAACAGGAAGTATCTCAGACCTAAAACTCTCAACATGCTTTATAGAATTCAAGTTCTTATTTATTAGTAGTTATCATTCTTTCCTAAAAATTGTTTCTTCCATAAGAAATTAAATATTTATCTTATCACAAAGTATAATTATTTCTTTGTATTACTACTTATAAGTATTATCTGGCTATATAAATATGTATAGAATTTGTAGCCATATTTCAAAATATTAGTTAAATTAATATCATCTTATATAGGAAAATGAATATCTTTCTCGTTCAAGGGCATATTTGCACTTAGTACCAGTCAATATAACTATAGTTTATGTAGAAAGAACATTAAGATGTTTACATTAGTAAAACAAAATGGCCAGATGTTTAGGTTAACTACAGATGTTAAAGTAGATTGTAGAAAGAAAATAATCTTGTGGAATTTTGAAACTATATATAAAATTACTAGTGTTCCTGTTGCAGGAAAAATCTTGCAATAGGGTTTCTGCTGCACTCTACCCGCCCCTCCTCCGCTCCTCCCTTGTCCCCCGGCCCGCCTTCTCTGCCAGCCCACCCCCACTCTCCTTCCTTCTCCCCCAGCCCCGCCTCCGCTCCTCCCTTCTCCCCCCCCCCCCCCGACTTGCTTGCTTCTCAGCAGCTTTGCTCCCTTCAGCATCTCTTGGCTTCTTTCTACGCTGTCTTGATATGCAAATTAGCCGCCATCTTTGTTGGGGTAATTTGCATAATCATCCTGATTGGTCAGTGGGCGTGGTTTGGTCGTAGCAAAGGTGTGGTCAATTTGCATATTTGTCTATTACAAGGTAGGATAGGATGTTAATAAATGAATATTCAGCTTTCCTTGGCCTCTTGAAATTGTGATGAGCATAACTCAGATGTAGGGAACATTATTCATCCGTTTAGCAAACATAAATCAATGCCTATTATGTTCTAGCCTTTTTTTTTTCAAATACCAAAAATGAGGATGAATAAGATACAGCACCTGTTATGAAGTAACTTCCATATTTGTGAAATAATCCAATATGGAAGTAGGTGTGATAGGAACAGGAATAAGGAACAAGTAAAAAGCCCTTCTGTATGGCTGGTGTAGCTTAGTAGTTGAGCATTGAACTTTGAACCAAGAGGCCACTGGTTCGATTCCTGATAGGGCACATGCCTGGGTTGTGGGCCCGATCCCCTGTAGGGGGCTTGCAAGAGGCAGCTGATCAATGATGTTTCTATCTCTCTATCCCTGTCCCTTCTTCTCTATATAAAAAAAAAAATCAATTTTACATATATATATATATATATATATATATATATATATATATATATATATGTATATATATTTTTAAAGCCCTCCTGAGTTTATTTTGCCAACTTTGATCAATCAACAGGAGAAAGATCTGATTTTGCAACCATAGTCTATTTGTGATGGGGTACTCGGCAATTAGATTGGTTTGGTTCTGGGCACATCAGTTGGATGGGAAAAATAATTTTATTAAGGAAAATTGGGGACCAGGAATTCTCTACAGATTAATAGTAAAAGGAATAATTCATCTTTGCCTTGGAATGCCCCCTCCCTGAAGTGTGGCCAAGCTGAGTGGAGATTAAACTGATTTCGCCCATTGAGAACATCACATTTTTAACCTCATTCTGTCACCATCAAGTACTGGAAATATACACATCTCTCTTTATTTTTTAATAATTGTTTTTTAAACATATTTTTATTGATTTCAGAGAGGAAGAAGAGGGAGAGAGAGATGGAAACATCAATGATTAGAGAGAATCATTGATTGGCTGCCTCCTGCACACCCCCTATTGGGGATCAAGCCTGCAACCCCGGCATGTGCCCTTGACCAGAATTGAATCTGGGACCCTTCAGTCTGCAGGCTGATGCTCTAGCCACTGAGCCAAATCGGCTAGGGCAATGTACACATCTCTTACGCTAAGTGCCAAGTGTGCTTCCCAGTGTCTTTCACATAAATATTTCATATGCGATGATAGTAATAATTATTCTGTCTTAAATTATTATTTTTTGCTTGAAATTAAAATAGCTGACCTACTGAATTAATGGAGTTGTCAAGAACGTTAAGGAAGTAGTACTTTTTAAAATTTGTGTATGCTTCATAATAAGATATTTTTCTATGTATTGTATTCAAATAAAGGGAATGTTGTAAAGGTACAGTTTTCTCCATTTAAACATAAAGATACGACTGCCCAGCTGGCATGCTCAGTGGTTGAACATTGACCTATGAACCAGGAGGTCATGGTTTGATTCCTGATCAAGGCATGTGTCTGGGTTTTGGGCCTGATCCCTAGTGGGGGGTGTGCAGGAGGCAGCTGATAAATGAATGATTCTCTCTTATCATTGATATTTCTATCTCTCTCCCTTCCTCTCTGAAATCAATAAAAAAAAATTAAATAAGAAGCCCTAGCTGGTTTTGCTCCGTGGATAGAGCATCAGCCTGCGGGATGAAGGGTCCCAGGTCGGATTCTGGTCAAGGGCACATGCCTTGGTTGCAGGCTGGATCCCCAGCAGGGGGTGTGCAGGGGGCAGTCGATCAATGATTCTCATCATTCATGTTTCTATCTCTCTCTCCCTCTCCCTTCCTCTTTGAAATCAATTAAAAATATATATTTAAAAAATTTAAATAAGTAAAATGAAGATACTAAGACTAAGAGCAGCTCAGGTCCCTGTCTGAAACATTAGATGTAGTTACGTCTATGATGTCATAAAAGAGTTGCCATATTTTTTCTTCCGGGGCCTTTTGTCAACTAAATTATAGAAAATGTTTAAGCAAGTTAACATGCCATTTTTCTTTACGGTTGTTTACTCATTCTTTATTGAGAAACCAAGTGTTCCATATCAGGGATCAACAAGAGAGGATAAAAGATAAAAACTGCATGCCAGGAGCTTTCATTGTAAGTGGGGTGAGGAAAGTGCAGATGAGAAGTCAAATAGAATGTATAGCAGTTAGGTAGGGATAAAAAATATTAAAGCTGAACAAAGTGTATGGGGGATGAGTGTCAATTATATAGAGAATGTCAAGAAAAGTTTCCCCAATGAGCTGACATTTGAGGCCTGTAAGAATTGAGGAACAGAGTAGGAGCAATGCATGTAGAGAAAACTGCAATTGCAAAGACCCAGAAGTGTGTGTGTGTGTGCTGGTTGTTTTTAGGAATAGTAAAGCAGAAAGAGGTCAAAGAAAAGTAAGAAAAGAGATGAGGTCATAAAGCTAAAAAATGAAGGCCAGAACTCATGTATTATTAGATCTTGAAGGGTTTTATTTTATTTTTCCAGAGTAAAATTTGAAAACAATGCAAAAGTTTGAGTAACATAGTAGTATATTCTAAATAAATTTTAACAGATCACTGTAGCTGCAATATTGTGTGTAGTCTAGTCACACAATAAGAGAGGAAAGAAGAAGCCATATGAATCAAGGTAGCTACATTCTTGTATTTAGCTGAAATTTAACACAAAACAAGGTTTTAAATTGATAAGATTGGGAGGGGTTAGAGGAAAAAAAGGCAAAGATTTAGTCTAGGATTTGGAGCCTGGTCATGTGTAAAAGTAAAATTAACATTTTTTAAGCAGAAGGGACAGAATTGAGGTCAAATGTAAGGAACTCAGTTTTGAGGATTATTAAACTTAAGCTATTATTAAACATTTAAGTAAAAAACTAAGTAAGTAGAAATATGAACTCTCCTGGAAAGAAAATCAATGAATATAGACAAAAGACAGAGGAATGCTGGTACAATATATTTGAGAAGTATGCTATCTATATATATAAAAAGCCAGCGACCATAAGGGCCATAACGACCAGTCGCTATGACGCCCACTGTGGCCAGCGAACCGCCCAATCAGGGGGTGGGGCTGGTTGGCCACTCATGGCCCCTCCCTGCTGCCAGCCTGCCCCTGTTTGGACTCTCCCACCCCAATCAAGAACAGGCCACCAGCCAAATGACCCCTTCTTTCCCCTCTGGCTAGCCCCGCCCCTGATTAGCCTGCCCTACCATGATAGGCCTGCAGCCCTCCCCCTGGCTAGCCCAGCCCTGATCTCACACCCCCACCACAATAGGGAGTGGGGCTGGGTGGCCAACCTCCTGCAGCCCCTCCCCTTGGCAACCCTACCCTTGATCGCATGCCCCACCCCAATAGGGGGTGGGGCTGGCCAACCCAAACTCCTGCAGCCCCTCCTCCAAGCTGGCCATGCCCCCAATGGGCCCCCACCACCCTGATCGGCCCACAGCCCCTCCTTCCACCAGCCCCATCCCTGATTGCCCTCACCACCCCAATAGGGGGTGGGGCTGGCCCACCAACCTTCTTCAGCCCCTTCCCCCACTGGGCCCCACCCCAGATCAGCCCCCCACCCCATCAGGTCAGGGCCAGGGCCAGCCAGCCAACCACCCATGGCTCCACCCTCAGGCCTCTGGCCCCCTGATCGGCACCCTCCACCCCAATCTCAGGCAGGGCCTGCTGGCAAATCACCCGAGGCCCCTTTCCCCAGCTGGCCAGGCCTGATCGGGCCCCAATAGGGGCAGGCTGGCTGACCAACCTCCCGCTATCTCCTCCTCCCAACAGGCCCAGCCACGATCTGCCCTGATTGGGTCTGGGTTGGCTGGACCCCACCTATGCACAAATTCATGCCCTGGGCCTCTAGTTACAAATAAAATAACAAGCCCAAGTGGAATCACTTATGCTAAGCCTCATTCACAAATCAAGACTTAACTCAATTACAATTTCAATTGTCTCAGAAATGAAATCTTAAATCAGTTAATCAGAAATCACCCGATCAGCACTAGTTAGGTAATCTGCCTCATAGACCCCTGCCATGTCCTAAAGGGAAGTAACATTGCAAGAGGAAACATGCTTTTTTTCCTAGTATAGCTTCTTTGTTCCTGCTCTTTTCTGCATATAAAGTCTTTCATTTGGTACAGCTCTTTTAAGATCATTTCTATCTGCTATAACATTTAAATCAAATTTTTGCTCAAATAAATTCAACATTTGCAATATGCCTCAGTTTATTTTTTAATGGTTCAAATTGAGAGTTTGGCCTGAACTAGATTTTTATCCATAAGAACAGAAGAGCATTCTTGTAGATAGAGGAGCACAAGTGTAAGTGGGTAGAAGTTATTTTGTATTTATTTAAATTTCATATTATATTAGGAAGTGCAGTTACCCAGGTGAAAGGAAGGAGAGGGAGATTTTGAAGAGTTGGGGAGAGTTGAGAAATTTTGAAATAGATGTTTGAGAAATTAGGGAAGTGAATGCACTAAGGAATGCTTACTAGTTAATGATAAGGTCTTGTTTGAGATAAATTAACATGTATAAAGTTGGACTATATATACACAGTATATATATATATATATATATATATATATATATATATATATATATAGAGAGAGAGAGAGAGAGAGAGAGAGAGAGAATATATATATATATATATATATATATATATATATATATATGAGTTTAGGTAGAGAGTTAGATTTAAACAGGGTTGAAATTTAGCCATATGAGAACAGCAAACACTGAGAAAGACCAAGGAGTTGATTTCATACACAAAGGAATGATTGAAATGACTAACTATGAAGTTGAAATAGGATTTTAATTAATTTTGCAATAAGCACTTAATGATTCCTTTGATGTGTCCAGTATTATGTGCTCATGGAAAAATAAGAAGATAATGTTGGCAAGTTTTCATGCAAGACTTAGTCTGTGCTTAGAAAAACTAATTTCTATCACTCATACCAAAATATAGGAGAATTTTGAATGAAGAATATGAGAAAATATAATTAAATCAAATTATAATTAAAATATTGTTGAATTAAAACAAAATAGTTAAATACAATTACGTAAAACACATTTGATAATTGCAATAAAAACTTTCATTACACTAGACATTAGATTGTGCTTGATAGCACTGAAAAATTCTACATAGTTGTGTGATAGATTCACTAACTCATTTATTCATTCATTAAATAATTATTGATTTCCCGGTCTATGCCAAGCAATTGTATTAATGCTCTGTTACCTGCTGTAACAAATAAATTACCACAGATTAGTCTGTTAAAACAACACAAATTTTTTATCTTATAGTTGTGTAAGTCAGAAGTCCAAGACAGGTCTCACAGGCTATATATAACCAAGGTATCAGCAAGTCTAATTTCTTTTTTCTGGAAGCTTTAGGGGAAAATCTGGTTCCTTGACTTTTCCAGCTTCTGGAGGCATTTTCTTTGCTCTTGGCCCCCCTACTCTGCTTTTGAATAAAGCAATATCATATATTTCTGTCCTTTCTTGCTGGCTGACCATAGCTTGGGAAGGTTCACCACTCTTATGGATTTACCTGACTAGACTGTGCCCACCAGGATAATCTCTCATGGAAATAATGTTGATCATAATGACATCTGCAAAGTACATTTATTTAAGGAAGGCAAGATATTCCTGCATTCCAGAAATTAGGATGTGATCATCTAAGGCAGGGAGTCACTTTGCTGCCATAGCATTAGAAATATTGTTCTGCCTTCATAGACTTTACATTTGAATGGGTGAGACTATTTATAGTGCATGATTACCATTAATTTATGTGTAGACTAATTATGAGCTATCACAGTTGCATGTTATATCGTTTTAGAATTAAAAATGGGGTGAAAACTAACTGTGTTGCTACATCAATGAGCAGAAGCATAGATATCTATTTGGGAATGCTGTTGAACACCAGAAGATCAGCAACTGCTTACGGTGACAAAGTCATAGAATTCAATTTCACCAGTCTTTTGCTATATCATAATTAACAAAGTTCTTGCATTTCTTTTTTTAGGGAGAACTGAGAATTCCTAAGTGGAAAGAAATGAAGAATTCACTCCAAACGACACCCATCGCACTGAGTGTGATGCTGAGGGAGCTGGGACCTGGAGATTGGTGAAGTGGAATAAAGGGAAGGATTCCATCACACTAAGAAATAGGCTACGTTTCATCAAGGACCCTGGCTAATGCAAATGTGCAATTCCTATGCGAGACAGTGCATCCTTGGGAGAACATGGCGTTTTTCTCTGAAAAGATCCCATTTCCACATGGGTTGAGATAGGTAAAGTCAATTTGTTATCATATTTTCTTTTTTAAAATATATTTTATTGATTTTTTTACAGAGAGGAAGGGAGAGGGATAGAGAGTTAGAAACATTGATCATCTGCCTCCCTGCACACCTCCTACTGGGGATGTGCCCACAACCAAGGTACGTACCCATGCCCGGAATCGAACCTGGGACCCCTCAGTCCACAGGCAGATGCTCTATCCACTGAGCCAAACCTAATTCCACTCCCTTGTCAAGTGTCCTCTCTTTGTCTCTCCCCTGACCTTGAGGAGTTAGCAATCTCCTTCGGAGACAGGTTACATTAATAAGCATTTGGAATAAATACTTTTATAACACAGGCTATAATGAGTTTAAATGTGATTTGAGAGAAGTTAAGAGAAGGGAAATGCCTAGACGAGGAATAATTAATCTTTGGATGCTCAAACTTGTGTGCATTTGAGCACTTTTCCTCTATAGCCTATCATTGGAAGAGAGGAGGGGGTATAGAACTTCATCAGATATAAGGGATTCATTCTCATTATGTTGAAGGGTTTTCCATCTTGCCTAACCTGATACAAGTTTTGTTTGTCTGCCGTGAAACACCTCAGCAGATTTGTAAAAGAACTTTGGCGAGCACACTTGTCTTCATCAACAGCAGCAGTGGCAGTCAAACACTTGATCTCCAAGTCCTGTCATCTCCCTTTCTGCTTTTCCGGCACCATATTGCATAGAGAGTTATTACAGGTACCTTCAGACAAGCCCAGTGTTTCAGGTTGACTCAAGCCAATTTGGTCTTGACAAGTCCTGATAGTATTGTCTGCCAAAGTGAGAGTCTGGTGAGAGTTATACACTTTCCCAAAACCTCACCAACTAAATTCTGTTGCATATACAAACATGTATTAAACAAACCTTTTCACAAAGGTGTTACAGTTTGTCCAATAAAGATGATGAAATTCCATCTTTCTGTTGTTTCCAACTCTCCCACTATACTTTCTGTGTAAAGTTGACTTGTGTCAGACACACTAATATTTTGGAAGGAGGGATATAGTAAGCAGAATGAGACACCAGGATTCTACTAATCAATAGTTGGGCTTAGACACATTTTGGGGTAAATCCTGTCCACCGTCCCAAGAGATCCAGATCCTTAAGATTGTTATATAGGTGTGAAAAATGTCTCTAAAATCATCGAGCCAATCCTGAATACCAATAAATTTACCAATAATAGCCCATTTCTAAAATGTGTTATGATAATTGATAGTCTTCTGATCTCATAAAACTAATTTTTAAAATTTACTATAAAAATTAACAAAGCTGTGGTTGATAAAGATAGTTAAAGTATTTTTACACTACAATTATCTGGATGTGGGCTTTCTAACTTAATGTTAGGTAGCTTCCCTGAAAGTGTGGATATTCCTAAGTAGAGCAAATAACAACCCTTGTATAGACTGACATGGAGTTATCCCCACATATATTTTATATCTTATTCAACTCGCTCTTGAAATATAGACTTGTACACTTTTCTAAATTATACTTAACTTGCTACTTAACTCCACAAGAATCTCTAATAGTATGCCAATTCCAACATATCCAAAGGACATTTTGATTCTTAGCCCATATTTTTCAAACTCGCCTTTGGACTGTCTCTATTTTAGTATATAAAATCAGTATGCACTAATTGTTCTGGTAAATAACTCCTACGTGTTCCTCATTCCTCTCTTTCACTTGCTCTCATCTTCTCATTCTAATATACAAATCTACAAATCCTGTCCATGCTAAGCAAACGTCTTCCTACTTCACTAACAACCTGGTAGTTGAAAACGCCATCATTTCTTGTATGGTTCATTCAAATGCTCTCCTAATTAGTCCCCTTGTCTCTGTCTTCACCTAATCCCTTCACTACATAATGGACAGATTGAACTTGTAGAGATTTAAATCATATTATACCATTCCAAGCTTTCAAGTAATCAAAGGTCTTTATTATGTTTAAATTAAACTCAAGACTCTTTATCATGATCTATACATTCCAGTATGACCAGTTCCTGACTTGTTTCAAGCCCATTTCATTTGATTCCTTCTTTCTCATTGTGCTCCCACAATATTGACTATGTTTTAGTAATTGAAAAATTAATTTTGACTCAAAATGATTCTGTCTGTTTTACTCTGAGAAAGAAAAAAATAAGATTACTGTTTTAATAAAATTGGAATAGACATGACTTTTTTAGAGAAATGCTTTCTTTGAAACACATCCAGTCAATCGCCTGTATTCACAGGTTTAAAACACGCTGACTCATCTCTTAGCAGAATGTGCTCCTTTCACTATGATAGCCCCTCAACATATAGAAGAAGCTCAGTATAGAAACTATACTCACAAAGTCGCTTTTTCTTTAAGTGATAAACATGCTTTTTAAAAGGTAAAAATTGAGAAAAATATATCTATGCATAATATAAGTGTAATCTTTTCTCCCCATTAAGTTTAAGCTTATTCATGCCAAGCCCTCATGCTGAAATCACCCTCATTATTGTTATTACTGTCTTTTTTTGGTTGAGCATAATTATCAATACAGTTATCTCATGGAAAAGAAGGTGGAGCTTGAAGGCCACTGTCTATTAATGTATAAATGTAAGCTGAGAATTATCAAGATACTGGCAAATCTATTATACTAAGTAAATTGTAAATGTCCAACATCTCTTGGATAATAAAACTCTTCACATTTGATAGTGAAACTATTAGACCACAGGAGAATCTCAACTTGCAACTTGAACAGTGCCTTTGTGAAGAAATGATATTAATTACTTCTGTGGATGGAACTGGATATCCAATCTGAGTAAGTAGAGAAACATCACCTGATTTTCTCAGGGCATAAATTCTTCTGAAATGCAATGAGTGTTAGAAGCATTTAAAGAACTTTAAGTTGAATTATATGATGCTGTAATATTTTTCATGAGAAATGAATTTTTCTAAACTAACATTATTTTACCTTAAAATTGGTCATCATAATTCGGCAATGATTATCATACACTTAAGGGAATAATAAATTTCAATACACCTAAGGTCTTCCTCCCTCTTTCTTTTGATGTACCATTAAAAAGAAAATGGAACATGCTTCCCCCTGGTGTCTGGCTTTTACCTGAGCCTCTCCCTGAGACCACTAGGTATCCCTTTATTCAACCTGGAACCCTGTCTCATGCATTGAACCAAATGAAATAGTAAAGCTTTTTGCAGCAAGAAATAAGAAAAATGAATAAATGGAACATGCTAACCACACATTTTCACCCAGTACTCTATTTCTTCATTGCTTCTTCCTTTGAATTTGCTTTTTAGGGTACTTTTAAAAATTTCTGTCTTAGTGCAGAATTGTCTACCACCTTTTTAAAAAAATGGTGACAACTTTTGTGTTAGTGAAGGCTTCAAATTGTTGCTTAAATTTAGTACCAACTTGTAACATTTTAATTGGGAACTAAGCTTATTTTACACTTGGGTCGGGATTTTGCCAACTGTAGTGTTTCAAGGACATTTAAAAAGTTGGTTACACAAATCTCTTTTCTTACAATACAACTAGATCTTTGTAGGAAATATTAGTATTCAGGAGTTCAGATTAACAAACAAAGTAGAACTATTAAAGATAATTATTTGTACTAAAAACAACTTCATGAGAGGATTGAATTGCTCTTTCCTTTCATGCATATAAAATATGATTTTATTATCATAGTTAAGTTATATTTTCATTAAAATATTTATTAATGAATTGAAATAATCATGCAACATATTTTTATTTCAATTTAATTTTTTCATTGTCTTATTAAATGTTCAAGTGATTTAAGAGAGTTAAGTAAATGACAGCCCTCATTCTTGCTAAATTATGAGTATCAGAGTATACAGGGATTTACCCAGTTTCAAGTTTTATTCTTAATTTGATTCAGCTAATTCTCAAAGATTCCCTGCTGAACCTAATCTAATTATTTATTTTATTTTATATTTTCTTACCAAAAAAAAGCCAAAAGTCCATTGCTTAATTCAGTCATTATATACAGAAATAAAGATATAATGGGTTAATTTAATTATCCTTGTAGGCCCTGTATTTTAACTTCATTAAATTTTGTACTGGTCTCCAGTATATTGCCAAACTCTTCTAATTACTTACTTTTCCCTTGACTTTTCTTTTGCCACTTTCCATTATAATTTATAATGGCCACGCTTTGCCAGTATTAGTAGGAGGGACCACAGGGCCCGAGAATTAAACGCTTGGCTTCTGGAATCTTACATCCTTGCTTGAATGTCCTAGCTCCATCATTTTAAGGAGTGTGGATGAGTTCCTTAACAAACATAAGAACCACTTTTTATTTGAAAATAGGCATCACAAAAACATCTAAACTCACAGGACCTTTATTAAAAATTAAATGAAACAATGTACATTGGCACAGAGTGAGAATTTAATATGTTTTTAATAAATATAGGTGGGGCAAAAGTAGATTTACAGTTGTTCATATGGAAAATAATACCATTATATATATATATATATATATATATATATATATATATATATATATATATAGCAGTTTAATATGCTAAGTGTCCAACCATTCGACCATTCGACCAGTCGCTATGATGCGCACTGACCACCAGGGAGCAGACACTCCAATCCGGTAGGTTAGCTTACTGCTGGGGTCCAGCCAATTGGGACTGGGCGAGACAGGCTGGATATGCCCTGGAGCCCTCCCCAGCTGGCCAACTCTTGTGGTCCCTCCCGAGCCTGCTGGCCCCCATCAGCCCCGGTGAGGACTGGGCAAGACAGCTGGATACATTCTGGAGTCCTTCTGTGGTCCCTCCCTGGCCCCAATTGTGCACTGGTGGGGTCCCTCAGCTTGGTCTGTGCCCTCTCACAATCTGGGATCCCTCGGGGGATGTTGGAAAACTGCTTTTGGCCGGATCCCTGTAGGCCAGGCCAAGGGACCCCACTGGTGCATGAATCCATGCACCGGGCCTCTAGTTTATAAATAATAATACAAGAATAAAGCCTGTGATTTGCATGCTTACAACTGTAAACCTACTTTTGCCCAACCTTGTATATTATAGATGTTTTAAAATTTGAGGACAAACATGAAAAATCATCTTGAAAAAGTTTTAATCTGTAAGTTTTTTTTTTTTTTTATTGATGTAACTAACCTCATTTTATGCATTTAAAACAAACAGATTCAATGAGTTTTATCTAAATATTCTTCATGGGAAAGAGCACATCTGATAAAACCCTGCAGAAGTAAACTGCACAGTAAATCAAGGTTCATCTTGATTATTCCTGAAAAGTGCTTTAGAATCACAAAAACTAATAAGCGCATTAATGAATATCTGAATTTCAGATGTGCCAAAATGCTTTCCTAAAAGCAATGCAACAGAGTGTCATGGTTGACATGGAAAAAAAAACCAATACAAAATAAAACACAGATCTGATCTACAATTTCATATTTTTTATCTTTGAGGACTTTTTGACATTTATTCCATTATCATTGTCATATACTGAGGATCAACTATGAAATATTTAAAATTGTTGTTATATATCTTTGAGACAAATTTGAAAAATCATTAACTGATCAAGGAAAATGAAGTGCAGAGATAAAGTTTTGTGCATTGACTACCATGTTGTTGTTTATTTTTTTAGTAATGCTACTTGAAATAAAAAATAGAGTCTGGAAAAAAGAGAAAAAGCCAAAAACGTATTCAGCTTGAATATGGACTGAAGGATAGAACCTAACATAAACCATTGTCAAGTGCTATCATTTCTTGGCAACCATGTACGATAATCATCAACTGACCAAGATGATCTTACTGTTCCTCTCAGCTTGACTAAACTTCAATTTTTTTTTTTCCTGTCTACAAACCCTTGACCTTCCTTTTCTTAGAACAATTGGTTTAGAAAACTAACAATTGTAAAATTTCTTTGTATATCTTTTTAAAACCTCTAACCAGTTTTACAATCCAGGAATGTCTTTCTCAAAATCTGGGGCCGTCCCTTTGGAAAGGAATCATCAAGGAAGATAGTGCCTCTACCTTCCAGGCTCAGTGGGAGGGTAGGCTGTTGACTTCCACAAAAGCCGAGTAGCAAACACAAAAGGCCTAGTCAAGCTGCACTATTTGCCCAATAATATCCTCGAATACTTTTTAACTATCTCACCCAGGGCTTAAAAAACTCACTCACCTGACTTTTGTTTCAGCAATGGTGAGTTTAACCCCCCTATCTACTGCAATAGTCTTGGCTCTATTGCAATATTCTTGAATAAAGGTCCTCCTAGCTTTTTTACCTCTATGTGGTACAAGATTTCTTTGACACAATCATAGGTAAAATGATACTTCATATTGAAATATGACCCAAAAGTTGATTTCTTAAGAATTATTTCAGACAATTAGTAGTTTGATCAAAGCTTTCATGAAGGTATACTTTTACGGCTGAGTAAATCTTATGCTTATTTGCTCATGAGTATAATATTTTGTTCAGGAATACTTTTATGTGATGAGTATGCCCTTTTAGAAATTACAGGAATGATAAAAGAGTGAAACCATTTCCCTCACTAGTTTTAATAAACTAAGGTTATAAATGGATGCTGTAACTGAGAATAGTCTACATTTGCTTTTGCTTTGCAGGTCACTGCTCAAGCTAGTAGATGGTCAGCATCATTGTTGATTTGTTGATAGAAGATTAGAACTTACTTATATAGTATAAGAAAGAAAGCATGTACTCCATGAGTTTAAGAAAAATTCAAAGTTAAACTTAATGCAATCTAAATATTCTGGAAAAGTTTTCTTTGTAGGGCCAAGTATTATATTACCAAGAATATTCTATTTATCTCTCTTTTTATATTAATTGCATATATTCCATTTTTAAGCATCACATACACATTTGTCTGTATAACAACTTTTACATTTAATATTTAAATTTTTTGGTGATTATAAATCCAAAAGTACTGCGTGCAGGTTTATTTTTTTCTATATACTAATCAATAGTGCTAAAATTTGTGGAATGACCATAATGGTCTTACTTTAGTTAAATACAACTTGATTCATATATGTTTTGGGCCAATGCCTTAGTTATCATGAAAAATAAATTCTCAAAACTGATCAGTGTATCATCAGAAGTGAAAAATGCTCAAAAACTTAAAACTAATAGCAATTCCAGATGCCTTTTGTACTTATTTAATTAGAACAGATTTAAAGACTATTCAATATCTCAAAACCAGGGATTCTTTTCTAAACCCATACCTTCAAACAGGATCTGGCACATATAATACATGCAGTATATAAGGATTGAACTATTGATTCCTCCTTCTCAGTTTTGGTCAAATTCTTACAAGTGATTGTGCTCTATTATATTTTGTACTTCAGAAAGAGAAGGAACTTGAGCAACCACAAAACAGATATGAACATAAACCTTATGAGGATATATTGAAGTAAGGTAGACATTTAAGAGTTCATAGGCAGGTAGCTTTAAAAAGACAAATACACCAAGCTAAAACGAGGGGCCCAGACAAATAAGTATAGGGTGATGGGAGGTTGGTGGCTATGAAGTACAGAGTGGAAGGTACTGGTGAGGAGCTACTGCATGGAGTCTCCAAGCACCATTGTATAATTTACTTTTTAATTGCAAAGAGATGAAAACGTGACTTTGTAATGGAGAGGCCTTCTGGAGACCCCACATAAATCAAGGAAACAAGTTTACAATCACCAGTACTAGGACACATTAAAATTGGAGGTCAGTTGTTAGGTTGCAAGAAGACGTAGCCTCTTTGACACTTTTTGCTAATATGATAAAACATCAGACAAACCCAAGTTAAGTGTCATTCTTCCAAATAATTAGCCTGTAATATTCAAAACTGTCAGCACCATAAAAGTCAAGGAGCAACTATTCAAGCTGGAAAGAAATAAAGATTCCTACAAGCCCTAGCCAGTTTTGCTCAGAGAATAGAGCATTGGCCTGTGGACCAAGGAGTCCTGGGTTTGATTCTTGTCAAGGACATGTACCTCGGTTGCAGGATTCTCCCCGACCCAGGCCCTGGCCAGGGCACATGCAGGAGGCAACCAATCTATGTGTTTTTCTCACATTGATATTTCTCTCTGTCTTCTCCCCTCTATTCCACTCTCTCTAAAAATCAATGGAAAAATAATCTCGGGTGAGGATAAAAAGAAAAAAAAAAGATTCCAACAGAATGCAACACAGATTTTAGTGTATATTTCCTATAGAGGAGGTTATTAGGATAATTGACTAAACTTGAAATGAATCTAAAATGTAAATGTTAGTAATGTGTCAGAGTTGACTTCTTGACATTCATTTATTGTGGTTAAAAAATGCATATCATCTCTTGTAAGAAATGCACTTAATTTTTTAATATTTTGGGACATCATATCAGCAATTTACTAAAAAAAGTTTAGAAAAAAATCCCTTTGTATTTTTTAACATTTCTCTAGGTGTAAGATTGTTTCAAATACAAATATTTTTAAAAGCCAAAAAGTAGTATGAAAAGGCTATTTATACACCATCCCCATATCAGACAAGTGAAATTATGTATGCTTCAAGAGATATTATTAGAAATATGCATTAGATCAAGTGTGGAAGTTAGAAGCATACTCTTACTTTAGGGTGAACTGAAATGTCTCCTTATGTGCTATCATTTTATAAATAATAACTGTTAAATGTTCTAATCAGATGTAATACTACAGTGACTTATTATATGATGAAAGACCTCTTTTTTTTTAATCCTTCAAAGATAATAGGTATATAAAAGTCCACCAAAAAGATGTAAACAAGGAAAAATTCCCTAACGGAACTACTGTGTATGTTGACACCATAGGGCTTCTTTGAAATTCAAGATAGGAGGTAGTGTGTGTGTGTGTGTGTGTGTGTGTGTGTGTGTGTGTGTGTGTCTAGGCATATATAGCATTGAAAAGGTGGGGGTCAGTGGTACCTAAATAGTTCTATTCTTCTCTAAAATGGACTCGTAAGAAATAATTGTTTTTATATCAGGAGTGGAGTAAAAACATATGACCATAAACATTATGGTAAGCCAGAAAGCAAGCAAACAGCGTGGTCTAACACTACTGAGGATTTGTCAATAGGATGCAGGCCTCAGTGAAAATGGCACTGTGGCCAAATTCTGCAGAATTTGAGCATCAAAAAGAATAATGAAAATAAATTATACAGAAACAAAAAGATCAATAAGTACATAATAATTCAAACAGTTAGGATGGAATGCTTTTCTTTAAAAAAAAATATGAGCCCAGCTGGTGTGGCTCAGTGGTTGAGCATTGACCTATGAGCCAGGAAGTCACGGTTCAATTCCTGGTCAGGGCACATGCCTGGGTTGTGGGCTCCATCCCCAGTATGTGGTGTGCAGGAGGCAGTCAATCAATCATTCTCTCTCATCATGGATGTTTCTATCTGTCTCTCCCTCTCTCTTCCTCTCTGAAATCAATATAATTGTATTTTTAAAAATATGAGTTAAACTTAGAAGATCAATTTTTTACATATTTGACAATTCAGGTATATATCATGAATTGATTCTAAAAATTAATATATTCATAGGTTTGAGAAAACAATATCCATACTTCTTTGAGCTTATTATTGTTCTTACATTTACATAGTAGGGAAATAAATGCTTCTCTTAGGATGGAGAGATCTTAAAAGGTGTCTCCTTGTTATTTTTACCAGAAATTTTTAACCTGAATCTGTTCTACCTTAATAGTCAAGTACAGCTAAATTGTTGGAACTTCCATAAGCCAAATGTACTGAACTCTTCAATGGTATCCATGTCATAAAATATTAAAAATATGGGAGCTCTTCTAGATTTAAGAACACTAAGGATACAGGAAAATCAAATGCAATGTGTGACCTTTGATAGCATTCTGGCTTGGGGACAAAGCAGATATAATGAAAAATTGGGGTACAAATGGGAGATTCTGAAAGTAAACTATATAGTTAGACATCATAATATCAATATCAATTAATATTCTTTTGTGTATAATGCTATTATAGTCACACAGCAGACTGTGCTTTTCTTAGGAGATAGGTGCTAAAGGATTTCAAATATTTCAGTAAAAAAAAAAAGAACAGGGAGATATGCAGGAGAGGGAAAGAGAGGGGTAGCAGAGAGAGAACAAGAAGGAGGGAGACTAGGAGGATATAAGAGGTAAAGCAACTTGGCAAATGTTAGCAATGGTGAAACTTAGTTAAATGGTATACAAAATTACTTTATACTTTCTCATTTTAGGTAGGATTGTTATTTTTCAGAATAAAATATTGGATAATATATAAAAATGTGGGTCACCTATTTATATCAATGCATAACACATGCATTGTTATTCATAATGTTTCTAACTTTTCCACTTTAAAATATTCTTAAAATTCAGATATATATTTACCTCTATTAAAATATGCATTTACTTCTCCTTTATCAGGGATATTTATATATACTCATAATTTCTATGAACAGGAATTGCTATTTGTCTAGCAGTGATCTTCGTAGTGTCATGCACATTTATGATGCCATTAGATAAGTAAAATTATGCTCTATTTGTTATGCATTTTATTGCACTCCTCTGAAATAAATTAAGCATTTAAAATTGATGTTCCCCATAAATATTGAGCTCATTTTTATTTATTATCTTTGCCGTACATTTATAATAAAATAATTTATTTTTATTCTATATTTCATGACATTTACTTTTATAATCTGAAAACTCACTTTAATGAATCAATGAAATATTCACAACTACTTTATAGCTGGAAACAAAACTCCTATATTTTGGAAGCATTTCACACCTTTAAATCTTCCCTGTTAGAAAAATTGATAGGATTAATTTCAGAAGTCTCTTTTTCTCTAAAAATAAAATTTAATGCAATTCTCTGGCCCCTTTTTCTGCAGTCTGTGCTTTAGAGAACATTCCTTTAGTATTTTACAACAGAGAAGAGCAGGGCAAATTAATCTTCTATGGTAAGTTGCAAATATGGCTACAATTCTTCACTCCTTTGCGTTCTGATGGCAGTTTTTCCCTAACTTAAAAGGCAATGTCTATTTCCCTACCACTGGAATCTGTGCTGGCCATGGGAGTGGCTTTGGCTGATAATATATGGCAGGAGAAACTGCATGGCAGTTCAGAGGCAGGGCCTGGGAGGCCATGTGTGCTTCCCAGAGAGCTTCATTGCTAGTGGAAACTGATCCCCGTGAAAGCTGCAATGTCTCAACAAAGGAACACCAGCATGGTCAGCTATAAACATCCAAAACCTGTCCCTACATTATTATTTAGGGTCCTTTTCTGTTGTTTTTCCATTTTTCACTTCTGTCTTTTTATATGTAAACTAGCGTTCCCGTTGCAGGAAAAATCCTGCAATAGGATTTCCTGCTGCACTCTAACCCGCCTCCGTTCCTCCCTTGTCGCCCACCCCGCCTTCTCCTTCAGCCTGCCCGCGTTTCCCTTCGACCCCGGCCCCGCCTCCGCTCCGCCCTTGTCACCCGCCCCACCTTCTCCTCCAGCCTGCCCGAGTTTCCCTTCGCCCCCGGCCCCGCCTCCGCCCCGCCCTTCTCTTCCCCCCACCCTGCTTGCTCCTTGAAGCTTTACTCCCTTCTGCAGCTCTTGGCTTCTTTGGACGCTGTCTTGATATGCAAATTAGCCGCCATCTTTGTTGGGGTAATTTGCATACTCGTCCTGATTGGTTGGTGGGTGTGGCTTGGCTGGTGGGTGTGGCTTAGGTGTAGCGAAGGTGCGGTCAATTTGCATATTTGTCTATTATTAGATTAGATGTTATGATTCTGTTTTATATACTGCATAATAAGTCATAAGTACATTTAATAAAAAAACCTACTTTATGCTATCTATCTTAACCTTTAATACCTCTGATATTTCCTCAAATTGTTTGTATATAATATATAACAAATATATATAAATAATGTGCACAAATATAATAATATAATAATTATATATTATACTAGAGGCCCGGTGCATGAAATTTGTGCATGGAGGGAGGGGTGTCCCTCAGCCCGGCCTGCACCCTTATGCAATCTGGGACGCCTCGGGTAGGGTCTCTGGGGCTGGCTGATGATCAGGGCCTATCGGGGGCTTCCCTTCCCCCAGCTGCCAGCAGCTCGCCCCATCCCCCTCCCGCTGCCACTGCTTGCCATTTGTGTGGCACTGCCTCCCCCTCCCCTGCCACCAGTTGCCTCTTTCTGCAGGTGACAGGCATGGGGTGTGATCGCTTGGCTGACCTGGGCCTCCATCTGTGGGGTGATCGCTAGCTGGCCACACACACTTGCCACAGCGTTGCTGGCCCTGGTTCTCCCTCTGTGGCTGCTGGCAGGGTGGCTCCATAGAGGGAGACCACACCCACCCACCACAGTGCCACTGGGTAGCCTGGGAATCCCTCTTTGGGGTGATCGATCGCAGAGTCCCCACATTTTTCTTAAAAAGTATCATGGTCTGACATGTTTGTATGTTCATCCTATCACTCAGACATCTGACTCTTCATTTAACATTTTTGTGCTAGGGACCAAAGCAGGTTCTGGGAAGAACAGAGAGACAATAAGACATTAATTGGTAAGGCTTCTGTTTGAACTAAAAAAAAAAAAAATTAAAATATATAAGCAAGATGTTTTTGCCTAACTTCATATGTGGTTTTTTTTTTGTTTTTTTTTATTTTGTGTTTTTTTTTAGATATGATCCCAGAAATATAGAACAGACTATACATTTTAAAAAAGTGTGTTTGTTTTCTAGAGATACAGGTAAGTAAAATAGGGAAAGAAAATTAAAAATAAGTTATGTTTAAGTATACTACATCAAAAGTTTAAGGGTCAAGTTGGAGTAACTAGGAAAGGGACTTTGCTAATTTCAAACTCATTTTTTTAAAGTTTCAGTTATAAGCATATATGCATAACCCATGGACACAGACAATAGTGGGCTTAAGGCTTAAGGGGATACTGAACTGGGGTGGAGGGGATCAATGGAGGAAAAAGAGGGGAATCTGTAATACATTCAACAATAAAGATACATTTTTTTAAAAAAAAGTTTTAGTGATATTCTTGCTAACCCTAAATTGTTATTTGATATATATTACATAGCACACTCAGTAGAATTAATAATGTAATTTAACCATACAGTTTAATCTATTGCTACATATTTTGCATATATTATATTAAGTGAGCGCCAACCCAAAGTATGAAAAAGTCTTCAGATATCCTTTACCATGGTGATAAGTATATGTAATTACATATATTAAATATTTCAAAAGGTTTTCCTAAGGAACAGAGGACCAAGTACACAAAGGTAAAATAAACAATATACTAAACATTCTAAATGTACAAACGTCTTCTAAACCTTTACAACGTCTTCTTATTAAAAAAATAGTATTCTGAAAACCCTAATAGTGTCAATTAAAAAAATAAATTTTCACCTCATTATATTGTAAAAGTAGTGAGAAAATGCTAGATTGCGCCTTGGGGAACAAAATATATTACAGGCATGAAAAATGTTTCATTTATGATGCTACTTTCAAATGACAGCATAATATGTTATGGATCATTTGATGTTTTTGTATAAAAATGCAATTCAGCACCCAAAAAGGCATATGCTGCTAACGGCATGTGTTGCATACAGTCCTTACTATGACAGCTGGCAACAAGCAAATGGCAGTCAAAACACAAAATGTCAAGCAGAAATTTTCCCAATAAAAGTAGTAAAAATCATTCATAAATAAGCTCCATTATATGGCTAGCATTAATTCCAAGCATCATTAACCAAAAAGCAGTTTTAAATAATCTGCAAATTATTACCTAGAAGACCAGAAGGAGCTCAGATAACCTAACTTACATTGTCTGGTTATTTCTCACAAGATTAGGTGCCTTCTTTTCATCATCTCTCAGTTTACTCATGAAAGCCCTATTTTAAATATGCCAAGTTGTGAGACTTCAACCTCCTGAGAAGTTTCTAACAAACGCAAATTAACAATATTAAAAACTATACATCTTATTTAATTCTTTCCTAAAGTTCAAAGGAAAAAAAAATGGCTTTAAGCTTATTTTTCAGCCGTCTTCCAGGTAGACATTTTTAAAGTAAATATGTATTGACATTTGGTTTGCCCAAACTGTTTGGCTTTTGGAGCCAAGTTTCTTTGTAACTCCACAAATTGGTCCACGTTAATTTGTGAAGATTCATGGCTGCTTTGGAGTTTTATTATTTGTTGGAGCCAAGGCAACAGAGAATTCCACCTGGTAGGTGAGATTATTGCTACATTTTACTTCTACCTCAGCACCTTTTTTCCTAACTCATTTAATTAAAAAGTACTAAGGAGTTGAAATGGAAACACTAAAATGAGCCAAGATATAAAAATACAATATTAGCTAACCAAGAAAGCATGTTTCCTAGTTATAATTATCTTCTCTAGTGAGAGAAAAATATTCCTGTAGACTAGGTTTTGAGCCCTTCTGCAAAGAGAGCTAAATGCAATGTGAGAGCTATGATGACCTCATCCTGTTGGCCCCAAGCTTATTTCAGAGGTTATTTATTTGAATTGATTAAATATGGATTTATTTTCTTCTTCTCCATCTCTTTCTCTCTATATGTGTGTATGTTTTGAGTTATATGTAGATAGCAGTTTTGCTTATGCAAACAAATTCATTCATGTAGTATCTGTGTATTTTATGTAATTTGTATTATATTTGTCATGATAATGTCATATCTATAATAATAAAAGCGTAATATGCAAGTTGACCAAACAACTGAACAGCAGAATGACTGTCCAGACACCTTCAGGACAACCACACTATGACAAGCACTGGCGCCAGGCCAGCCAAGGCAGGTGCGATGCGATTGGTCAGGGGTCCCCAACATTGCCCCACAGGTTGAGAACTGCTAGCAGGGTCGCCTAAGACCATCGGAAAACACAGATATTTACATTACGATTCATAACAGTAGCAAAATTACAGTTATGAAGCAGCAACGAAAATAATTTTATGGTTGGGAGTCACCACAACATGAGGAACTGTATTAAAGTGTCGTGGCATTAGAAAGGTTGAGAACCACTGGAATAAGGTATTACATATATGTCCTTATCCCCCCCTTGACACCCACTCTTCCCCCCACACACAATCATGCCCTCACCCACTGGTGTCTATATCCATTGGTTAGGCTTATATGCATGCATACAAGTCCTTTTGTTGATCTCTCCCCCTTACTCCTACCCTCCCCTACCTTCCCTCTGAGGTTTGACAGTCTGATCGATGCTTCTCTGTCTCTGGATCTGTTTTTGTTCATCAGTTTATGTTGTTCATTATATTCCACAAATGACTGAGGTCATGTGATATTTATCTTTCTCTGACTGACTTATTTCACTTAGCATAATGCTCTCCAGGTCCATCCATGTAGTTGCAAATGGTAGGAGTTCTTTCCTTTTTACAGCAGGGTAGTATTCCATTGTGTAGGTGTACCACAGGTTTTTTTTTAATTTATTTATTGATTAAGGTATTACATATGTGTCCTCATCCCCCCATTGGCCCCCCTGAACCGCAGATTTTAAACCACTCATCTGCTGATGAGTACTTAGGCTGTTTCCAAATGCAACTCTGTTTTTAACCTATTCTCTTATTTTTAACACACATAACCAAAGAGAAGAAAGTCAGGATAAAGTGACAAAGGTGCTTCTGAATTAAATATATAAATATGTAATACAAAAGTATTTTTGACATGAATAACCTAAATGATTGATGTGGTGCATATGGGATTTGATATCTTAAAGCCAAGTTCTCACATGCTAACTGAAAGCATTCCAAATAGATCGTAAGTAAAACTTTGTATTTAGAATTAAGCAAAACACATTTTGAACATAGAAAATAATTTAAAAGTTTAATTAATAATAAACCACGACCTTCAAGCTGGCAACTAGCGAGTGACCAATCCTGAAGATTGATGTATGACAACTGCTTCTGGTTGAATGGCTTTCTGCAATCATGCTTTAATTACTGTTGTGTGCAAATGAAATAAACAACAGGAAGATAAAAAGTTAAAGAGTGACAAGGTCATAAGGGTTTTTACTATGACAATTATTCAAAAGTTATTATCTGTGCATATACAATATGCATCACTGAATATAAAGAAAAATCATTCTTTCTCCTGTCTTTAAAGAAATATATTGAGATAAAGGATAAAAAGAAATGTTAAATGTTCAATTGAGGTTGTCATCTATCACTATATTTCAAAGGAAAGATATCCTATATCTTTTAAGTTATGAAATCCATCATTTTGCAACTTGTTGTCAGCTATGGATAGAAGGAAATAATCATTTCTAGCTAAAATATTTATAAAAAAAGTAGGGCTTAGGAAATATGAATAAACTTGAAGAAAATGCCAATAATTTAGTGAGAAAAAAATGTCAAAGAGCATTTGATTTAATTGAAAAAGAAAATAATAACAAGTAATCTGCCATTCAGTGAGTTTTCAATAGTAACAGATTTAGTTGGTAAAGTCATGTTATATGTATGGACAAAAGCAAGAACAAGCCAATTATGAATGTATTTTCTAAGGGGGTGCTATGACCAAAATCCCAACTTAAGATACAGGGAATGGCTTTTTAAAAGATTTTTTAGCCATTGACCTCTATCATAATTTCTGGTGATAGAAAAATATTCAGATCTAAGAAGAGATATCCAATAGACACTTTAAAAAAAGGAGTAACACTGTGATATATTTATGTCATATTTCCCTATGAGAGACCAAATATAAAAATGGACAATGGTCGGACCTTATATGGAAATAGAACTCTGACTCAACAACCAGTGGGGAACTCCAAAACATCTCTTCAGCAATTGGCCCAGAATGGCCAGGAAATGTTCACTAACTGCCAGCCTTGCTCATTTTTGTTCTCTCCTTCCTAACCTCTTCACCCCCTCCCTCTGCCCCATCTAGCTCAGGACTAACCACCAAAAAAACAAATATACTTCCCAGATCCATCACATAGAATGCCCCATGTTTCTTGTTTGCATGATTCTAGCTTCTTCATGCCAACAGCTTCCACTCAGAGTACAACTGAAGCTTTCTCTTTTGTTCATTGTAAAGCTTTTCACTCTCCTGCCTGCCTTTGAGACTTCCAAATGAAACTGATGATGGCTGGCTCTTTTGACAAAGCAAGCTCTGAATAAATACTCTCGGCTCATTCTTATCTGGGTGGACTTGTTTATTTCTACACCTAAAATTTTCTAGAAATTTGTATTAATTCCTAATTGACTCCACATCTGTAGTATAATTAAAACAATGGTATAAAGTCCTCATAACTTCGTTTTGATCCCTTAAATAACCAATATCCACTTATTTATTTTTTTATTGAAGTCCCTAAAAATTATAGTTGCTTTTCTTCCATGATTATAGATTGTATGTATATGACTAGTTGAGTCACAAGGTTGCTTGTGAGAAGTAGTCACTCTACCTGGATTTAAATCATGTCTTAATTATTTCTTGGGTCCTTTTTAACAGGCATTTCTTTTCACCTTTCTGGGGCTCTGTTTATCACCTACAAAATAAGAATATTTGCTTATATTATATCTAACTTTATTTTTTACAGCTCTAAAACTTATATTTCAGTCAAATATCCATGTTCTTTTTTTAAACATATTTTATTGATTTTTTACAGAGAGAAAGGGAGAGGGATAGTTAGAAACATCAATGAGAGAGAGAAACATCGATCAGCTGTCTCCTGCACAGTCCCTACTGGGTATGTGCCCGCAACCAAGGTACATGCCCTTGACTGGAATCAAACCTGGGACCCTTGAGTCCACAGGCCGACGCTCTATCCATGGAGCCAAACCAGTTAGGGCTCTTTTTTCTTTTTATTTAATAATTACAAAACCATTACTTTTCAGTGAAAATTTCACTGAAAGTTTTTACTTACCTAAAAGGCAACATAAAATCCTTAATATATAGATATTTCCAAAACATTGCTAATTGTTAAAGTAGACTCCAATTTATCCTACCAAAGAATCGCTCCTTCAATCATTGTCCACACTCTCACTAGTCTTAAAACACATATATTTCACCTAACAAAACCTTTATGAGATCATACTTTATGCAGGATAAATCCACTCTCCATATCTACTCTATAACATTATAAATAAATATTTGTTAATATGTCTGCCTTGTAGACCAAGCCAGAGATCCTTAAGGGTAGAGATTTATTGTGCTCATCTTTGTGTTCCTAGGATCTGACAGAGTGGGAAATAAATACTCAGAAATTATGTGAGGACTTATGGAATGAAGCAGAAATTTATCTCTGAGTTTTAACATGATTTGAAGATTCTCTGTAATTAGTGACATTCAATTAGATTCCCCCTATTAATGGTTTGATTAAATACAAGTTATCACCTACATAAGAGACCTTGCAAAGATTCCTCAGAATCAAGGCTGAAAACAACACCCCACTGACATTTTGATCTTCAAAGAATGCTAATTTTGTGTGTGGCCCTGTTTATTCCAAGGTGTTAATAATTTCACTACAATTAATAGAAAGCTCATCCTTAATGTTCTGAAATATCATTGATAACATACTCTAAAAAGTATATTTTATTTGTTTTTAATTATTAGGTTTTAGCTAGACAAAATATTTGTATTAGAAACTTACTATGCAATTATTTATTTCTCTGATCATGCATAATATTGATAGAATAGAAAATAGAGCTAAATAATATCTTAAGAGGTGTTTTCAGATTAAAATTCATAATTCATTCACATTTAATG
The DNA here is from genome assembly GCF_027574615.1 of Eptesicus fuscus. NCBI lineage: Eukaryota > Metazoa > Chordata > Mammalia > Chiroptera > Vespertilionidae > Eptesicus > Eptesicus fuscus. The sequence goes on from NC_072474.1 coordinate 98,318,909, forward strand.
AATCTCATTAATTTGCTATGAGAGTATATTCTTGAAATTGTGTATCTCGGGTCGTTTTTTCTTTTCTTTTTTTTGTTTTGTTTTACCAAGATTAATTATTTTGTCTTGGGTTAGTGTAAAAATTACATGAAGATATATAGTATATAGAATAAATATTTTGAGATCCATACACACACATTTAAACACAGTTTATTACCTAAAATACTTTTTATTGATTGGTTGCTTTTTTTTAGAGAGAAAGAGAAGAGAGAGAGAGAGAGAGAGAGAGAGAGAGAGAGAGAGAGAGACAAAGAAAGAAACATCGATTTTGTTATTCCACTTACTCATGCATTCATTTATTGGTTGATTCTTACATGTGCCCTGACTAGGGATTGAACCTGCAACCTTGATATATCAGGATGACACTCTGATCCATTGAATTTCCTGGCCAGGGCCTAAGATATTTTACTATAGCAATGATTTAAATACTGATTTGTCTGAAACTACATATATGAATGCATAATAATCTGGCCACTCAGTATATATCTTATATAATAAAATGCTAATATGCAAATTGTCCCCTCGACCAGGAGTTCAACCAGCAGGCAGGATGGCCAACTGCCCATGTCCCCTCCCCTTGGCCAGACTGGCTGGGCCCCACCCATGCACGAATTCATGCACCGGGTCTGAATATATATACACTGAGTGGCCAGATAATTATGCATTCAGAGATCATAATAATCAGGCCACTCAGTGTATATATGAACTATCTGATTTACCAAGTGACTATATAACTGATTATTATATCTGGATATGTAGACAGGGCCATAAATTGAGAAGAGCTTGGCTTTCTTTTCTTTTTTGAATTTTTGAAAAATCTCTTGGCACACTCAGCATGAACAGGTGTCACCAAATGTGCAGAGACATGTGTCACCAAATGTGCAGAGACATGTGCAGCCACTGCGGAGAGTCTGTCAAGAAGAGACTTGCCTGCACTTCCAATTTGCCAATGTCATAAGAAAAGTTCTGCAAGACGCTTTTCTAAAACGCAGTATTACCTGACACCTCCGGCTGTTGCCACCGTTGCCAAGGGTCCTACCAATCCTTGAGTAGGCAGTATGCCATGGAAACACAGAGGCACAAATATAAGACAGAAACATGTAAATCCTAAAGGTGAAACATATATTTCTAAGGGTTATTATCTGAGGTGGACACAGTGACAGACTGGTACTTATGGAATAAGTATCTCCAACAGTGTCTAATGAGTTATCTTTAAAGGAAACCAAAACAAAGGGGGAAAAAACACGGAATTATAAAACCACTTTCTGTATGACTCAATCTGATTGCTACTAGTTGCCCCAGGTCTCAGAATACTAAAAGCATCCATCCTTCTTCCATAATTCCAATTATTTACTTTGCTAATGTAAAAGTTATTGCTTCTGATTCAGTACCTTCATTGTTTCCACTCTTTTATTTCTCCTTATACCTATATTACTTACTCTTGCTTTATTTGACTTCATAATGCATAATACCATCAATATCACTTTTATTCACAAACAACATTGATTTTTTAATTTACTCTACCGTCTTTAAGATCACTTTATTATAAGCCAGCTCCTATAGGTAGGACAGCTAGAGTACCGTACAACTTACCAAACTCTTGACATAACCATCATTTTTGTCCATTCTACCCTAGGTGTTTTCTTACTGTTTTGTTGTTGACACACTTGAACTCTTTTCCATCCAATTCACATGTTATTTTTCTTAACCAAAATAACCCATATTTATTTCTTTATTCTCATTGTATTTTTGCTAAAATGTAAACAATAATTTTTATTTCATTCTGCTTTATATTATATGCATTTTAATATTTCTCTCTACAATGTGTAATTCTGTTCTTGCAGGGAAGTTGTTTAGCTCAACTGCATGTCTTAAAATTACAAGGTGGATTGTTGGTACGTTTTAATTATTCCACTTGGGAAATCTCATAAAATTTTCAAACATGTAATTTGAGGATTTTAAGAACCTCTATAAAGATGTTATAGGCACATTTATTAATTTGAGTTAGCTCTCAAAATGATTGAGGGCTAAAGGTGAGTCAAATGTATCCATGAAGGTGCTAAGTTTTATCTTGACCATTAAGTATTTGCTTGATTTTTAGCCTAGCTTTAAAAATATCCAAATTGAAAAAAGGAAGATACCTATGAAATATAAAGTAGTAAAAATGAAGTTACATAACACTTCTTGGCAAGCATAGCAATGCATCTAAAAGAAAGAAAAATAAAACACTTTATTAAGTAAAACAAATTAATGAAGTCATGAAAATAATTTTTCTATTCTTAATATGATTTCAGCTGAATTTTTTCTAATATAAAAATTATTAAATATTTTTGAAAACAAAAAATATATTCTATTTCTTGTTTATATGCATGTTTTTTCTGTTATTTCCTGAATTTTGACAATAAACAAAGAGGCAGGTAATGCTTTTCCATGTTACAGTTGGTAGAACAGCATTAATAACAATCAATTTTAATGCTCAGTTTTATATACCATCACTGCCTCTGCATAAATTCTTGCCTCCAATCTACAACCCATTTTTGATAAGTTCTAATAGAACTTTTCAACTCCGAAATGTCACAAAGCTGTGTTTTCACAGTGTCCCCACCCTCCTTTGTTAATAAGAAACATTTATTTTATTTCCTGTCCCAAAATATATTGAAATAACAATCCTCAAAAACATTAGGGCTGTATTAAAAGTGTTAGCTCTTTAATTTTTAATATAAATCAAAATATATGACAGTGCTAAAATATTTTGGATATTTGAAGATATTTGGGATGCTAAGTCAGTTTCCCAACATTGAGACTCTTAAGTTATCCCCACCAACATGAGTGCCTTCCTGCAGAAGCTTCTGTAGCTCATATCAAAACTCTTTTTAACATTATTATTTCAGATAGAATGTTCAAAACTTGACTTCTAGAATACAGATCTCTGCTGGCATAAAAACGACTCTCACTGCAAAATAGTTGTCTGTTAAAATAAGCAGAAGAAATGAAGTGGCTTGTTGTGTGAGTGACGGACTGTATGATTAACTGGAGTCTAATAGCCTCAGTGAGAAGAGGGAAAAAGCGTTGGAAGACATTAAAGGTTAACTTGTACAAAGGGGGGTGACATTATAGAAAGCGGGAGAGGCAAATCCCAGTAGATATTATTCCCCCTGGCAGGCAACAAACAGCTTATTTAAACACTGCCATCGAGTAACCACTGTGAAAATGTGCATGATTTTCCCTCTCAAATTACAAGCATTTCCAAAAATTACATATGAATTTTAAAGAGATGTGAGATTGAATGGCAACATCCTTTAAGTGAAAACTAGAGCTCACCTTAAAATAATGACTAACCAAGTAAAATAATGTGTGAAAATAAGTACTAATGGTAGCCTCAATTGTTGACCACTTACTACTAGTATATAGCAATTTATTTATACACCTAGGACATTAAATACATTCATCGACCTAATTCTGTAACTAATCTGTGAAGGTCGTGTCAGACACATACTCCTATAAATAAATTTTACAAATGAAGGAAGAGATTCACAGGGTTTGGGTAGTTTCTCAAGAAAATTTGTCTACATTGAACAGACTGTCAAACTTCAGCAGGAAGGCAGGGGATGGGTGCGGAGGTACAAGATCAACCAAAGGACTTGTATGCATCATATAAGCATAACCAATGGACACAGACACTAGGAGTGTGAGGGCATGTGCCAGGGGGTGGGGGAGTTGGGGGCGGGGGGAGACGAATGGGGGAAAAAGGAGACATATGTACTACTATTTGTAATACTTTAAACAATAAAAAAAAAAGAAAAGAAAATTTGTCTAGCAAATTGGAGATTCAAAGTTTTAACTCAGATGAATTGATTCCAAAACTTTTACCATAATGCAAAGAATTACTTATTTTCATGAGTGGATTTGGAGGGGCAATACACTGGCAAAGACTTTCAGTTTGTAAACTTAATCTACTGCACTTGTCTATTTAATCTATAACAGTGTGCTTGGCACAAAGTAAAATTTCAAAAATATGATTTTAATTTATATTAATAATACAATGTTGAACATTTGAAAATGCAAAATTAAAAACAGAACATTTTGATCAGGCCATATACTTGCAGAACAAGTACCTCATGTCTAAAAAATTATTTTGGTTCTTAAATTATTCTATTTAGTTGGGTTGATGGCCAAAATGAAGCAAATACTGGGCAGGCAGTTGCTTTCTTCAGAGGTGTTTATATAGTTTATCTTGTTACAGTAAGAGAGAATTAGTATAGGCTAATGCATCTCTCCTTAGCTCCCAAGAAAACTGACTGATGAAGGAGGGCTAGGAAGGCTCAGAGAACAGACTCGATGGCATAGAGTCGGTCACTTGCTTTAATGTTGTGTGCACGTGTAAATTGTGGTGGCTGCAGAGACCTATAATTTATAGTCACTTCCTTCACTTAATCTACTAAATATTCATCTTTTAAAAAATTTATAGATTCTCATGAAGATGTAATGTTTTAAATTTATGTATAAAATGACTATTTCTATTAGAGCAAAAATGTTATTCCTTTTACTTATCAAAATGTAGTATTAAACATACTAATTGTTCTTATAATCTCTAGTATGTGCTTTCTGCAGAATATTAGAGGATTTCTGCTCTTCGTCTCCTCTATACGTACAAACACAAAGAATCAAAGTTAAAAAGAGGGCTGTTCGGATTTCTTTGAAGAATGTAACAGACTCAATTTTTGCTACCATGGCAGTGAAGTGAAATAGGAGGTTAGCTACTGAAGAGAAATCGGAGGTTATACCTGAGTAACGGGGTTTTAGGGTGAGACATTCAAAAAGTTCTTTTTTTGAATATACTGGTTGTGCTTTTGATCCTTTCTGAGAAATAGAAAAAAAGGAGGGAGGGGAAAAAAAAGCTATTGTGTTATCCTGAATATGGCATGTGCTCCAGAAAAAAAAAACTGGAATTGTACTGTATTAAATATATTGCATTAAAATAAATAAATAGTGCATAACTGATGGGCTGGCAGTAGTTTAATGGTAGTCAAGTATAAAATGCACTAGCTGTTGTTGTTTTTTAATTTTTTTTTTGCACAATTTCTCAAATGGCATGAGCAATGCAGCATTCAATGTACTGGATGTAACCAATTTTATGAATTTAACAAGTGAAGTAGTCTTAAAGTCAGATATATTCTGGCAGCTGCCCTCTGATTTAGCATGCTTTCAAGATAGCAATCAAATGAGAGTTATTATTTTTTTCACTATTGCTACTGTATTTTCTGCGGTTGTAACAGCATCTAGATATTCTGTTATGGATACTGAAAATAAAAATACATAATCAGACCACCTACTGCTCTATTTTATTTTCAATCTGTAAATAAACAATGGAGGTAAATTTACTTTTCTTTTACAAAATCTTCTGTGCTGTAGGTGTTTTTTTTTTTTTCTCCTCTTCCTGTCATGCATGAGGAAATGATGAAGGATAAATGGGGTTCACTATAAACTTGACAATCAAGAAAGTTACATGCATCTAAATTGCCACCCCACTGAATAGGCTATTTCAATAAAAAAAAAATCCCATTTGAAAAGAGAATGGTTTTAGCCTCTGTTATAAGCAGTCATGATCATTCAAGGAAGATTAGTCTCATCAGCTCTTGTAGGAATTACCCTTCACAAATCTTCTCCCTTTTTGATATTACAAAAAAAGTCTGCTTTTCCTTTGAAACGAAAATGAAAAAACGTAATAACTTTAGAGATCTTGACAAACATTTCCTTAAACACTGACTGGCAGACCTGTGCATGGTTCTTGCAAAAAGGTTACAATGAAAATGCATTAGAGGAAAGAGGAGAGAAACCAATTGCTCAAGTGCTGGCGGGAGGATCCTCTGTTGAGGTCAAGTCAGCTCCGGAAATGCACTTCTGAAACACTGGCAGTTTCCAGCCAAAGCCAAGGTGCGTTCCGAGCTGGGAAGAGACAGCATGCCTCTCCCCTGGCCAGCAAGGTGCAATCTGCATCCAAATTGCTGTGGCAGCGCATGCTTAGGAGACAAAATGTGAGTGCATGTGAAGCTGTGTCAGCAACTGGCAGAAAAGTGAAACATTCAATCACAAAGTTGTTTTGCTTGTGAAATTTCTACCAGGCATCCTGCTACCTTGGAAATAAAGAGGTCTTTTTAAAATCATGTGGGAACACAGGATACATCTTGTGGCCACTGCTCTAGGCACCATTTCTCAGCAGCTTGGACCACTTGCAAGTAGCTGAGACTTGACTTTGCCTTTTCTAAGGCTTTCCTCTTATGTCCTGTCCTGGGCAGTTTCTCTACACTGCCTTGGGGAACATCTGCAGGAGTCCTTTAGTGTTACCACCTGAGGTACCACCCTTGACCAATGAGGAACAGAAACCAATGAAGAAATGTGTCATCTTATTGTCCCCACGACCACCACCCTTGCGGGGGGGGCAAGTGGCTTTGCGATTCTTAAGGCTTCTCAGACCTTCTGGTGAGATGGGGCACTGGGCACATGCAGGCCAACAGGAATTCCCTGCACACAGTGTTTTGGTTTCCTAGTTTTTCATTCTTAGCATATGAGAATAGCTTTCTTTTTTTTTTTTTTTTTTTTAAATTTCTTTATTGATTAAGGTGTCACATATTTGTCCTCATCCCCCCATTCCCATCCCACCCCTCTCCCCACGCATGCCCCAATCCCCTGTTGAACTTAACCGTTGGATAGGCTTATATGCATGCATACAGGTCCTTTGGTTGAACTCTCCCCCTCCCCCCACCCTCCCCCTACCCTCCCCTATCCTCCCTCTGAGGCCCGATAGTCCGATCGATGCCTCCTTGCTTCTGGTTCTGTTCTTGTTCCTCAGTCTATGTTGTTCATCATTTCCTCTAGATGAACGAGATCAAATGTCACTAGATATATACTAATAAGAACTGAATGTGAGACGAGCAATAATATTTATGCTGACAGGCAAATGAATCAATCTGTAGCGAGCTTCCCCCTGGACCAACAGTTCTTTTGAGACCCAATTTCGATGTCCAGTAGTTCCTTATGTGTACATGTCAGCACTGACCCCTCAGCTCTGGATGGTGGACAAATGGTGGTAATGGAGGTCCGACTCCCTCTGGTTTGGTCTCGGTCGAACCCAGGGGCACGGCGTCACCCGGACTAAGGGGCACGTGGCCTCACCCATACCCAAGGGGCGCGTGGTCTCACCCGGGCCTGGGACCCAGCCTCACCCGGATGGATCCAGGGGCGCACGGCCTCACCCGGACCCAGGATCTGGCTTCACCCGTACCCAGGGACGCTTGGCCTCTCCCAGACCCAGGGGCACGTGGCCTCACCCGGGCTTAGTTGCACAAGGCCTCACCTGGATCCAGGGACACATGGTCTCTCCCGGACCCAGGGACGCTTGGCCTCTCCCAGACCCAGGGCCACTTGGGCTCACCCGGGCCTAGGTGCACGAGGCCTCATCCGGATCCAGGGACGCATGGTCTCATCCGGACCCAGGGACGCTTGGCCTCTCCCAGACCCAGGGGCACGTGGCCTCACCCGGGCCTAGGTTCACGAGGCCTCACCCGGATCCAGGGACACATGGTCTCACCCAGACCCAGGAATGTTTGGCCACTCCCAGACCCAGGGCCACTTGGGCTCACCCGGGCCTAGGTGCACGAGGCCTCATCCGGATCCAGGGACACATGGTCTCACCCGGACCCAGGGACGCTTGGCCTCTCCCAGACCCAGGGCCACTTGGGCTCACCCGGGCCTAGGTGCACGAGGCCTCACCCGGATCCTGGGACACATGGTCTCACCCGGACCCAGGGATGCTTGGCCTCTCCCAGACCCAGGGCCACTTGGGCTCACCCGGGCCTAGGTGCACGAGGCCTCACCCGGATCCAGGGACACATGTTCTCACCCGGACCCAGGGAAGCTTGGCCTCTCCCAGACCCAGGGCCACTTGGGCTCACCCGGGCCTAGGTGCACGAGGCCTCACCCGGATCCAGGGACACATGGTCTCACCCGGACCCAGGGACGCTTGGCCTCTCCCCGACCCAGGGCCACTTGGGCTCACCCGGGCCTAGGTGCACGAGGCCTCACCCGGATCCAGGGACACATGGTCTCACCCAGACCCAGGAACGTTTGGCCACTCCCAGACCCAGGGCCACTTGGGCTCACCCGGGCCTAGGTGCACGAGGTCTCACCCGGATCCAGGGACGCATGGTCTCACCCGGACCCAGGGACGCTTGGCCTCTCCCCGACCCAGGGCCACTTGGGCTCACCCGGGCCTAGGTGCACGAGTCCTCACCCGGATCCAGGGACACATGGTCTCACCCGGACCCAGGGACGCTTGGCCTCTCCCAGACCCAGGGCCACTTGGGCTCACCCGGGCCTAGGTGCACGAGGCCTCACCCGGATCCTGGGACACATGGTCTCACCCGGACCCAGGGATGCTTGGCCTCTCCCAGACCCAGGGCCACTTGGGCTCACCCGGGCCTAGGTGCACGAGGCCTCACCCGGATCCAGGGACACATGGTCTCACCCGGACCCAGGGACGCTTGGCCTCTCCCCGACCCAGGGCCACTTGGGCTCACCCGGGCCTAGGTGCACGAGGCCTCACCCGGATCCAGGGACACATGGTCTCACCCGGACCCAGGGACGCTTGGCCTCTCCCCGACCCAGGGCCACTTGGGCTCACCCGGGCCTAGGTGCACGAGGCCTCACCCGGATCCAGGGACACATGGTCTCACCCGGACCCAGGGACGCTTGGCCTCTCCCCGACCCAGGGCCACTTGGGCTCACCCGGGCCTAGGTGCACGAGGCCTCACCCGGATCCAGGGACACATGGTCTCACCCGGACCCAGGGACGCTTGGCCTCTCCCCGACCCAGGGCCACTTGGGCTCACCCGGGCCTAGGTGCACGAGTCCTCACCCGGATCCAGGGACACATGGTCTCACCCGGACCCAGGGACGCTTGGCCTCTCCCAGACCCAGGGCCACTTGGGCTCACCCGGGCCTAGGTGCACGAGGCCTCACCCGGATCCTGGGACACATGGTCTCACCCGGACCCAGGGATGCTTGGCCTCTCCCAGACCCAGGGCCACTTGGGCTCACCCGGGCCTAGGTGCACGAGGCCTCACCCGGATCCAGGGACACATGGTCTCGCCTGGACCCAAGGGTGTGTGGGCTCTCCCAGACCCAGGGGCGCTTGGCCTCTCCCGGGCACGGGATCCAGCGTCATCCGGGTCCAGGGGCACTTGGCCTCACCCGGACCCGGAGTCCGGCCTCACCTGGACCCAGGGGCATGTGGCCTCAGCTAGACCCAGGGACGTGAGGCCTCACTTATACCCAGAGGCTTGTGACCACACCCGAGCCCAGAGGCGCGCAACCCCCCCGCACCCGGGTCTCAGCGGGGCCCCGTCTTCCCGATCCCAATTCCTGCCGGTCAGTCCCCCCTCAGCAATTCCCCTGGCCATCCTTCCGGAGCTCCAGTATGGCTGCTGCAGAACTCGTCGGGCGGCGGCTCGGCGAAGCTCCGGTGCACCCGGTGCATGGCGGTGGGCCAGTCTGGCGTCGCTGCGTCGGCCCTTGGGTCTGCATCGGTGGCCAGTCGCCGAGCATGCGCACCTGGCCGCTTCCGGGGCGTTGAGATTCTTGACGGACTCGGAGGTCAGCAAGCGCGGAGTCTCCCACCCCATGTCTCATAGGGGCTCGTCTGTCCGTGCTTGGCTGCCAGTGGAGCCGTCCCCTCAGCCGGAGACCGCCGGGGGAACTGCGCCGAGTACGTTCCAGGCCGCTGTTGTATCGCCTGAGCCATAGTTCTTTTGTGTCGCCTGAGCTGTAGTTCTTAAAGTGTGGTCTTTGGGTCACCGGCATCAGCATCATCCCACATACCCCTCTTTTATTCTAGTTGTAGAGCATCTACTCAGCCAGCCCTATGGTGGTCTTGGATGGTGTCTGCTCTGCTCTCTTGTCGTAGTCTCAAAGTTGTTGTGGTAGGCAACAATCAGGCTTCCGCCCTATGCCTCCATCTTGGTCCTCCTTTGTATAGTTAAGTCTTGATTGTTGTTGGTGTCACTGGGGGGGCTCTCTTTGTCTATAAAGGAAGAGTTGCTGTGCAGGAGACACGTTTATGGGCCGGGTCTTGGTGCAGCAAAGCTTTGGCGCTCACTGAATATTCCCGTTGAATGTGTCCCTTATGCACGTGGTTGAAATCTGGTGTCATCTCCCACAGACCACTAGATGCCCTCGTTTCTGGGTCTCCAATGGGGTGTAGATCAGCTACTGCCTTAGGCACTCAGCAAGGATTACAGCAAAAACTGTAGTTTCTTCCTCCTGTCTGAGTGGCCCTGGAGCAGTCCGACTAGAACAGCAGATCATCTGGTCCGCTGCCAGAGGGCAGGCCACCCACATGCATAAGCCGTTGCTTGGGGCGCAGGTGTGCCTGCAAGACTTGCGGGGCAGGTCTTCAAAACGTGCGGGGCGGGTCCCAGGGCGGGGCGGGGTCTCAGGGCGCCAACAGGCCATGGTGCGGCGAGCCTCGATGGCTGTGAGTCTGGTCCTTCTGCCTTCCATGTATCTAAGTCCCCTCGTTCCGCACTCCAGCACAGCAAACACTGATTGCTGGGCGCACCTCTGCAAGAGTCCCGCCTCTCCCCGCAGGCATCTGGGTCTCCCGGGGTTCGCCAGAAGATGGGTTTCAGGGTGATGGAGAGCTAATCTCCCTTAGGTTTGGAACAAAAGCCCCTTTCCCCCGCCACCAGCCAGACCCACGCACCTCCACACCTCATCCCCTCCGATTTCGCTGGGTGCGAGGCAACAGAACAGCCTTTAACCTCCGCCGCCATCTTTTTCAAACTTCTCAATTTGTACTTCTTAATCCCTTCATTTCAGTCAACTCTACTGAAGTCTAGCGCCGCCGGGAGGTGCACGGAAAGGGCGCCCGGGCCTCTGTCCGGTGCGCGGTGCGCGCGTCCCGCGGAACCAGGCGCGCGAGGGCCGCGCGGCTGGGACGGGCGCTGGGCGGCCGCCGAGCTCCAGGCACCGCCGTCGCCGTGTTCCGGACGTCGCCGCCGCGGCGTCCCCCCAATTTATACTTCTTAATCCCTTGAATTCAGTCAACTCTACTGAAGTCTAGCGCCGCCGGGAGGTGCACGGAGAGGGCGCCCGGGCCTCCGTCCGGTGTGCGGGGCGCGCGGCCCGCGACACCAGGCGCGCGGGGGCTGCGCGGCGGGGACGGGTGCTGGGAGGCCGCCGGGCTCCGGGCGCCGCCGCTGCGGCGGCGTCCCCAGCGTCCCGGGCCGGGCAGCCTGCGGGGGCGGCGGAGTTGCGAAAGTGAGTGAGTTTCCCAGGGTTTCGCCCGGAATGGGGTTCAGTGCAATCGGAGCCGGTGCTCAGCGCACTCCGGAGCCTTTATCTCCTTCCTGCCAGTGAACTCCGGCCAGGTCATCAGCCGCCCCCTCCTCTCCGGTTCCATCCTCCCCGCAGGCGCGTGTGCTCGTGTCTCCGCCCGTTTCTCCATACCTCAGGCTTTTACGGCTTCCCCGACTGTCCCCGTGGCCTTCTCCTTCCCCCCAGCTGTGGGCATTTCAGTCCGCCAGCTCTCCTGTGGTTCTGGACGATGTCCGTTCTGACCTCTAGTTGTATTTTTGAAATTGTTGTGCCCGGCTGCAGGTTAGGTGTTTAACCTATGCCGCCATCTTGGTTTCTCTAGAGAATAGCTTTCTTAATGAACTAGACTATCAGCCTTTGATTCAGTCTCTGCCTTTGAAAAAAACCCAGGTAAGTTAGTAGATGATCTTGTTAGAGTAAGTGGGACCATTTATTTCTAGGTAATGACTTTTTTTTTTTTTTTTAACTAACAGTCCATGTGGTGTTTTTGTCTATCTTTGAAAAACTATGCATAGTAGTAGTTTTTGTTTATTTGTTTGTTTCCTTGCAATGGCCAAACTACATTAAGCTGAGCAGGTTTAAAATAACATGCATGCTTTGCCCTTGTCTATGGAACAAAGTTCAAAATCTTTAACAAGGCTCACAAACGAATCAGGGTCCCCAAGATACCATACAGTTCCTGTCATCACCAACTACCACTGCAACATGCACACACACACACACACACACACACACACACACACACATATACACACGGCACTACACACGGCACTAATATACATACTCACAAAGCCTACATTTTACCAAAACCAAATTGCTCAAAGTTCTCACAGTTTTCATGTTTCTTAGTTCATTGGCATCTTCTTTATTCTATATAAAAACTAGGGGTGCAGTGCACGAATTTGTGTACCATGAAAGGAACTGTGGGCTGTGAGGCTGCAGGTCTCGGCCCATCTTTTGTGTCCCCCACCCAGCCTCCCAACCCAGCCCCTCCTGCCGCAGCCCCCAGTCCCCTGTCTGCTGGCAGTCCTGCTCCCGCTGCCGCTGCTCCCACATGCTGACAATGCTGGCCCTGCTCGCACCCGTTGACAGCATGGAGCCATTGGGGCCGATGCCAGCAGCTGTTGTGAGCAGGGCCAGCACCATCAGTGGATGCGAGTGGCAGCTGCTGCCCCGATCCCCCCTCAGGAGCATGGGGAGGTGGAGAAGCCCTCAGGGGTGATCAGGGCCGGCAGCCGCTGCTCACACCAGCTGATGGCGCTGAGTGATTAGGACCAGCACAAGGCACCAGCAGTGAGTGCTAGTGGTGGCTCCGGTGCTGGCTGTGGGTGCAAGTGGGGCCAGTACTGGCAGTGGGTGCTAGAGGGGACAGCACTGGCAGCAGGTGTGAGCGCCGGGCAGGACCGCGATGGGCAGGAGCAAAGAATTTTCAGTAACTACTAGAGGCTCACCCCAATGACAGCGACCCCCCTCACTTGCTCCACCATCCCGCTGTGGCCAATGCCCACCATGTTCCACACACGCCCTCTGGTGGTCAGCACACGTCATAGCGACCAATTGTTTGGTTCTTCAGTCTACTAGTATTTGTTCCGCCGTTCTGTCTACTATTGTGAAATATAAATAAGTTAATGTACCCAGGAAACATAAACTACTGCAAAATTTGAACTGTATTTTTCAAGATCTATGAAAAGAAATGAGAATTAAGCTAAAAATATTTTTTTCTAAGGAAACAGACTCACAATATCTGCGTTTTTTTGTACGTATGCCCTTGAGATCAGAAAAAGAATATTAGTTCAACTTTTCCTAGTTTTTATTAAATTTCTGCCTTCTAATATTAGTTATATTATCTGTTTCCCTTTTAAAGTGTGAAGACTTATCTATCTAGTTCCTTTGAACATATATAGAATCTTTCGCTCAGAGAAATCTCATTGCCATATAAATTCTATAAGGCTGCTCTAGTCCATTATATTCTACAAAAATTATTGAAAAATAATCTACATAAAAATTAGTACAGGTAAAATATGTTAGAATATGCTAAGGTAATGGATCCATAATCCACTCACAACATTGTGAAATTTTTTGTTAAAATGTAATTTTGCTGCTAATTGCTTATTTGCCTGAACATAGACTAGGCAGACTATGTATGTAGTCCTGTTATATTTTACTAGAGACCTGGTGCACAAAAATCGTGCACTGGGTGGTGGGGGTCCCTCAGCCCGGCCTGCTCCCTCTCCTAGTTTGGGATCCCTCAGGGGATGACCAACTACTGGCTTAGGGGGATTGGGCCTAAGCCAGCAGTCAGACATCCCTCTTGCAGTCAGGGCTCTCAAAGTCCAGGACTCCTCGCTCCTTACCACCTGCCAGCAGCTGAGGTGGGAGAGGCTCCTGCCACTGCTGCTGTGCTCGCTGCACTCACCAGCCATGAGCCTGGTTTCTGGCTAAGATGCGCTTCCTGTGTGGGAGTGCACTCACCACAGGAGGCAGCTCTTGCGTGGGGCCAGGGAGGAATGCCAGAGTTTGGCCAGCTGGGGAGGGCCACGAGAGGGCTCCAGGGCATGTCTGGCCCGTCTCACTCAATCCTGATCAGCTGGACCCCAGCGGCAAGCTAACCTACCAGTTGGAGTGTCTGCCCCCTGGTGATCAGTGCATGTCATAGTGAGCAGTTGAGCTGCCTTAGCATATCATTAGCATATTACACTTTGATTGGTTGAAAGGCCGACTGGATGACCAGACACTTAGCATATTAGGCTTTTATTATATAGGATAGAGTTTCAATAAATTTGAGGATTTACTCAAAGTACCACTGTATACCAAATTATCAGGTTTATTTTTCTGTTTTATTGAATTAAATTCAAGAAACCCCAGAATTTACTAATCTATTGCTAAAAAAAAAAAATTCTGAATTTTGTTACTAAATATCTGATGAAATCCATATAAAATCAAAATGATTATCATAAGAACTGTTTTTCAGAAAACATTTTTCTTTGTAATTTGTTTCTCACCATTAATATTAGACATACTGATTTCAATTGATGTGCATTGGTAAACATTTGGTGCTTGGTTTTAGCTATCATATTAATAATTACTTCATTATCCCCAGCCAGTGTGGCTCAGTTGGTTGGGTGTCATCTCCTGCACCAAAAGGCTGCCAGTTCAATTCCTATTCAGTTCACATGCCCAGTTTGTGGGCTTGATACCCAGTAGCGGTCATGCAGGAGGCAGCTAATCAATTTTATGCTCTCACATCGATGTTTCTCTCTCTCCCTTTCCCTTCCTCCCTCTGTAAAAATAAATTAAAATATTTAAAAATAATTGCATCATTAAAATACCCATATGTGTATATAAGTACATATAATTTCAATATGTATGTCAACATATAAAATTTGATAGAATTACTATTTGTTTACACTTATAAATCTGAATAAAAAGGAATAACTACAAGAACTTTTATTACTTATTTTACCATGATAATATGAATCTTCCCCAGTCATCAACACCAATCAGAAAATTAAAAAAAAATGTTTCCAAACTATGATTTATTGACCTGGTATAATTACACAAGCAAACTGAATCAAACTAGAGAATGTAAACCATGGGGTAGAGGGACACATATCATATTTTTCATGGCTGCATCATATATAAGTATTTCTTCTGCCCTAGGCTGTATTTCCCTTTGCCATGACTCCATTTCTTCTCTTCTCAGTGACCAATAAGAAGTTTTGGAAAAGAGATCTGAAGTAGATGACAGCAGAATTATTCTTCAGTGCCAAGTTTTAGAGAATACTTTATTCTAAGCCTTATGCTTTCTTCCACTTCCTTCTCCCCTAGTGTGCTAGTTCTGAAATGGCTATCTTCAAACTCAAACACTGGTGAATAGTGAGTTAATAATCATAGCTTGGAAATATTGTGATAACTCTTCTTTCTTATGTAAGTTTAAATATATTATATATAATTTATTCTGTTAAATGTTATAACTCAGTATTATATATTCAACCTGCATTATACTGAGAAATAATGGTTCAAAATTAAAGAACTTCCTGTTTAGATATAATAGCCATAATAAAACAAAACTATTTAATATTATAGAAACATATCAGAAATCTTGTTATTCTATATTTTCTTCTTCCCCTTGCTCTCTTTCTCTGGGAGCTGGTGATTAGCTGCCACATTTGGAAGGTTGGGGGTTTGGGAAAATAAATACATTTTTTTGTTATAATCACAACCTTACCTGTTACCAAAATTGATCCAGCCATTGTCCCTCCATCCACAACCAATAATCATTTAAATGAATCTCATCTCACCTAATCAGAGTAATTTATTTTAATATACTAAGGGGCACAACTAAAATATGTCCCAAAATAACTTGAGAATCGAGAAAAATAACATATAAACAGAGAATGAGAATGATGAAGAGATGAGCAATACAGGCAAAGGAGATGGTGAAAGCAATGATCCTTTGGTAAGAAAACAAACAGAATGCAGTGGTTTTTTTTTTATATTATTGGAGCCTAATGAGCAAGGTAGAGAGTCAGAAATGATAAGGCAAAACTAGATCATAACTGCAATGTTGATTCAAAAAACAGGACTTGTTTATAAGTATGTAGATATTGATTAAACAAATTTACACAAATATTAATATATTAATAGATCTACATCAAATAGACTTCAGAAAAAGAGATCTATATGTGATGAATATATGAATCATAATCATTTGTTTAAAATCTATCAATTGCAAGCCATACAAAGTCAATTCAGTAATAAAGTATTTTGTTTAGAACATTTTATGGTAAATTAATTTTTATAAAGTACATAATTTTTTAAGTAATGTAACAACATAGAATAAATGAGAGTGCAAGCTTTTCTCAGACTAAAAACGTTTCCTTTTTCTTGCTACTGTGAGTCTTGTTATTAAGTTATTAAGCCAATGTAAGCAATGATTCTAGAAACAGGCTCCTAGAGAACAGCTGATAGAGAGGTGGGGACTGGGAGGCTGGGTGAAAAAGGTGGAGGGATTAAGTAAAAACAAAACAAACAAAAAAAAAAACCACAACAACAAATAAAAAACACAATCCTAACTCAGACACAGACAACAGTATGGTGATTACCAGAGGAAAAGGAGGCTGGGGGAGGTAAAAGAGGTTAAAGAGGGATAATGGTGATGGAAGGAGACTTGACTTTAGGTGAACACACGATACAATATACAGATGATGCATTATGGAAATTTACACCTGAACCCTATATCATTTTATTAACCAATGTTACTACAATAAATTCAATAAGAATTTCTCTCCTAAAACGATATAGCTCATATTATTTTACATTTTATATCTACAATTTTAAACTGATTCTAAATAAAAAAATCTATAAATTTGCACTTGAACTTCAAGTTTGTTTGCCTTTTGTTCAGTTTTTAAAATATGTATATACTGTAAGAATACAGAGTGCCTGCAAACAGTTGCTCTACCTACACATAGCTGTGTACTTCCAACTGTTTTATAAGGCATGTCTTTATTTTTCAAATGAATTCTTTATACCACTGAAATTCACATGCTTTTATATTGCCACAACTAAAATGAAAAGAGTCCCTTGCTGTGAGAGACATAAAAATATGTTAACTGAGAGTTATTGTAAAGCTATTTTTTCTAAGCAATATATTTGGTATAATTACCTTTGCTACATAAACCAGACAAACTTAGAATTTCAATATTTATGAGAAAAATAAAATAAAACATTAATCTTTGTAAACTGGAAATTATCATAAAGCCCATTTACTCTTATAAAAAATATACTGCAACCTAATTTCCTCTAGCAGGAAGACATGACTCGGATGGAGACATGGAAGATAAATATTACTAAACTAAAAGCAGACATAGAAGAAGAAAATACGTTATTGTATTTAATTACTTAGAAATATAATCAATATTAAAAATAATCTCCTGCCAAAAAAATGAACATGTTGAGTTAGAGCCATTATTACTTTGCCTCCAAAAGAATGTCTTTTTATTTGAAAATTGGATGAGAAAGAGAAAATGTGAACTAAGAATGCAACAAAGGAATGGGTCTATACATTTTATATCATGCATGTCAAAACTGGTTTGAATAGGAAATTAGAAATTCCACTTTTAGTGTCCTGATAAACTTGATATTTTGAAACAAAAAATTTAAAATCACTCTGAAATATACCTACATGTTCTGAATATATTGCAACATATATTCTATTGAATGCATAGCTAAATAAAAAGGTATAAGGAAATCCCTTTGCAAAAATAAATGTTTCAAATCAGTGGTGACTAAGTACTCAGACCCCACAAGCATTTACCAATATCTGAAATCCTGAGCCTTGATGCAAATGTTGGAGAAAGAAGAAATGTATAAGTTCCATTCATGGTGGGAATTGTGTCATTTCATAGACATGGAACCCTCAAAGTGTATATTCTCCTAGAGGTCCAATGCACAAATTCACGCACGGGTGGGGTCCTGAGGGGTGTGGGGAGGGGCCGGGACATGATTGGCCCTGCGGGTGGGCAGTGGGATGCCCTTGCCAGCCCGGGATCTGGATCCATCCTGCTGACATTCCTGCCGGTTGTCAGGAGCCACCTGGCGGCCGCTTTTATATTGTTTCTTCCTTGTGGAGTGTCTAGGGAGGGGAGGTGGTGTGGTGCCCGAGGCCAACATCCAGGAGGCAGTGCTGTCAGGATCATGCTGGTGGCACTGGTCCCTCATGCCTGGCCTGATCTCTAGAGATTAGACCTGCAGGGCTACTGAGGGAGTGAGTGGCTGCCGCTGGGCTGGTGGGCTGCCTGGATGGGTCAGTCAGCTGAGCAGTGCTCCTGCTGTGGGAGCGCACTGACCACTAGGGGGCAGCTCCTGTGTTGACTGTCTGCCCCCTGTGGTCAATGCAGGTCATAGCAACTGGTGGTTCTGGTTGTTCTGGCCATTCTGGTTGTTTGGACATATGGTCGCTTAGGCTTTTATATATATATATATATATACTAGAGGCCCAGTGCACTGGGGGAGTGTCCCTCAGCCCAACCTGCACCCTCTCCAATCTGGGACCCCTTGGGGGATGTCTGACTGCCAGTTTAGGCCCCATCCTTGCAGGCCATATTGTGATAACATGGGGGCAGCCATCTTTTGGTGGCCATCTTGTGATGACATGGGGCGGCCATCTTGTGATGACGTGAGGGCATGAGGGTCACCTAGGCTTTTATTAGTATAGATAGATTTGTGAAGGTAGGTGGGGTGCAATTTGCCTCACAGCAAAAGGAGACAACTTGGTAAATTGTGTCAGCCTGTATTGTCCTTACATTAGTATCACCCTACTTCATAGACCCATACTTTTTTTTAAATATATGTTTATTGATTTCAGAGAGGAAGGGGAAGGAGAGAGAGACAGAGAGAGAGAGAGAGAGAGAGAGAGAGAGAGAAGGGAGAGAGAGAAGCATCAAAGATGAGAGAGAATTATTGATCAGCTACCTCCTGCACATCCCCTTCTGGGAATTGAACCATGTGCCCTGATCTGGAATTGAACCATGACCTCCTGGTTCATAGGCCAATGCTCAACCACTGCCCAGGCCTCTTTTTTTTATTTCCAGTTAACAGATCACTGTAATTCATTTAAGGACAAATTGAGTTTTATACATGTTTCTGACAAAGTTGCTCTCTCCATTGAATATTTCTTTAAATGTGAGCTGCCAGGTTGCCAACACTGAACAAAATTCACTTGTATAAAAAACTATGGAGAAAGAACTGCCTGGAACAACCATGTTGACACTGCCATCAAAACAAGGTGAGCCTGCTTCTTCTGCAAATCCCAGAGGGCATGTTAACCCCGGGAAGCCTGAAGGAAACAGCCATTTTTGCAGCTCTCTGGCAGCTAAACTGGAAAGAAAAAGAGGGAAACCTCATAGCATTTACAGCTGCCTAATGAAAACCACAATAAAGTCTGAAGAGCTATGTGGAAACACATCTTTAGGATTAGTGTTACAAACCAACAGTTCCCTGGGCTAGCACTGACTGCAGCATGCATTTGTTCTTGCACTGTTTAGGATTGCAGCTTGCTGGTAGAATGATCTTCCTTTCCTACAAATCACCTTCTGTACCTCTAGTTGTCTCTTATGTCATGGTAAACAATCACAATCCCTGGATAGGCATTATCATGGCCTGATATAGATATATATTTATACACTGAGAGGCCAGATTATTATGATCTCTGAATGCATAATAATCTGGCCACTCAGTGTATATCCTATATAATAAAAGGCTAATATGCAAATTGTCCCTTTGACCAGGAGTTCAACCAGCAGGCAGGCCAGCCAACAACCCCTGGCCAGGCTGGCCGGACCCCCACCCATGCATGAATACAAGCACCAGGCCTCTAATATATATATTAGAGTGGCCAGATTATATATATACATATATATACTGAGTGGCCAGATTATTATGCGTTCAGAGATCATAATAATCTGGCCACTCAGTGTGTATACATCAGAGGCCTGGTGCATGAAATTCGTGCACTCAGGGTGTCCCTCAGCTTGGCCTGCACCCTCTCCAGTCCCGTGAACCCTTGAGGGATGTCTGACTGGAGTGGAGGCGGGAGAGGCTCCTGCCACCACCACTGCGTTCACCAGCCATGGGGCTGGGGAGGGATGTGGGAGGTTGGCCAGCCAGGGAGGTACCGCGGGAGGGCTCCAGGGCATGTTCATCCCATCTCGCTCCATCCTGATCGGTAAGACCCCAGCAGCAAGTTAGCGTACCTGTCGAAGAGTCTGCCCCATGGTGGTCAGTGTACATCACAGGGAGTGGTTGAGTGGCCTTAGCATATCATTAGCATATTACACTTTGATTGGTTGAATGGCCGACTGGACAAACAGACAGCATATTAGGCTCTTATTATATAGGATATACAAATGGGAGGAATATCATTAACCTCCAACCAAAAATGTTTTATGTGTTCAAATACAACTATTTTTTTAAAAAAGCAGGCAAACTTAATACTTTATCCTGTCTACATCATTCTACCTGAACTATTTGGAACAAATGTATAACTTTTTCTTTCCAAGATACATCTGAATTTATATATATACTAGCGTTCCCGTTGCAGGAAAAATCCTGCAATAGGGTTTCCTGCTGCACTCTACCCCGCCCTGCCTGCTCTCCTCCCTTGTCACCCACTCGCTCTCCTCCCTTCTTCCCCGGCCCGCCTTCTCCGCCAGCCCGCCTGCTTTTCCCTTCTCCCCTGGCCCCACCTCCGCTCCTCCCTTCTCCCCCGCCTCGCCTTCTCCGCCAGCCCGCTCTCCTTCCTTTTCCCCCGGCCCCGCCTCTGCTCCTCCCTTCTCCTCCCCCTGGCTTGCTTGCTTCTCCGCAGCTTTGCTCTCTTCTGCAGCTCTTGGCTTCTTTCTATGCTGCCTTGATATGCAAATTAGCCGCCATCTTTGTTGGGGTAATTTGCATATTTGTCCTGATTGGTTGGTGGGCGTGGCTTGGCTGGTGGGAGTGGCTTTGGCGTAGCGAAGGTGAGGTCAATTTGCATATTTGTCTATTATTAGATAGGATTTTTTTCTCTCCTTAATTTCTAAGTATGTATCGAATCGCTATTCAAATAAATTTTTTACGTTTGTTTAGTTATGAGTCAAAGAATCTTTGAATCCCTCCCCCCAAAAAATCTGGAAAGATGAAGAGTGTGCAGTATATTGGGGGCAGAGATAAAACCATAAGCTGTAATCATGAAGTGTAGAGAATCCATAAAACTAGTGTGCTAAATACCAAGGTGGAATAGACACCAGACTTATGGCTGGTAGATACTCTCATTTTTTCCTGAAGGCAGAATTTTAGTAAACAAATAGAATCATATTCTTAAAAATATATTTTTTTAAAATCACTTTCAGTATGTAGTCTGTTTTCCACAACAATCCTCAATACAAACACCTCGATATTCTGATAAAGATTCATAAAATATGGGCTCAGAATCTAAAAGGAACTGTGTGACATTAAAATTGGGTCTTAAAAGAACTGTTGGCCCAGAAAGAAACTCACTACAGACTGATTCATTTGCCTGTCAGCATAACCATTATTGCTTGTCTCATTTTCGGTTCTTATAAGTATATTTCTAATAGCACATGATCTAACTCATCTAGGGGAAATAATGAACAGCATGGACTGATGGACAGGAACAGACCCAGAAACAGGGAGGCATGGATCGGACTGTAGGGCCTCAGAGGGAAGGTAGGGGAGGGTGGGGGGGAGGGGGGAGGGATCGACCAAGGGACTTGTGTGCAGGCATGTGAGCCTAACCAGCGGTTAAGGACGGGGGGGGGGGGGGGGCATGTGTGGGGAGGAGTGTGGGCTGGGAATGGGGTATGAGGACAAATATGTGATACCTTAATCAATAAAGAAATTAAAAAAACAACAACAAGATACACAGTTAATATACAAAAATAAATAAATAAATAAAAGTAGACAATAGATAAAGAATCTACCATGAATAAAAGTTAGGAGGGAGAAATAGGCTTCAAAGGACTTCATATATTAAAATTAGAATGGATTAAGATGCAGATTAGATGTATAAGAAGAAAGAATAATTGAAGGGGAAATTTAAGTAGGTCTTATGGTTATTTTAGCATTACATTTGGACAAAAGTTGAGACTTGTTAAATATAACCACAGCTGTTAAAATATTTTTGTTTGTGGCTAAACTAATGATCTTTGAAGTCAGATATACTTAAACAATTAACTTCTCTGAGTCTCATATTTCTCATTTGTAAAAACAAAAGTAATAAGATCATGACATACTTCTTCATGAGATTATTATAAAAATTAGTGATCTAATATGAAAAATTTATTGATACATTTATTTGTCCCCAGAAAAATCATATTTGTTAACTGCTATTATATCATAAAGTTCAATAATTAAAGTGTCTTTAACCTTGAACCATTTTTATTGGGTATATATCATTTCACATAACATTTAATTGTATTTCAAAAATAATGAAACCTCATTATGGACCATTTGATTTGCCCAAAAATACTTGAAGTACATTTTAAGAAATAAACTTTCAAATAGTACTAAGAAAGAAACACTGTTGAAAATTTGGTGTTTATCTTCTACTTAAAAATAAATATATTTATGTGATGACAAACATTTTAACAACCTGAAATATCTTCTCCATATACCTTAATGTTCTCATCATAAATATTCCAAATTGGATTTTTAATAACTACTGAATATCTTATCGTTATCGGTATTATTTGCACAGTAGTCAATTATCAGATTCCAAATGTCTTTTGTATATAAATGTATACAAATGTATAAGTATTTGCTTGAGATACATTTTTGATAAAGAAAGTTCCATGTCAAACGTTATAAACAATTTGTAAAAATTTGGACATATGTTAATGTATTTCACTCTCAAATCTTGAACCAATTTATACTTCAAACGTGGTATGAAGACTTTTTTTTTCCTGCACCCACACCAACACTGAGAATTATCCCTGAACATTTGATAGACAAATGACTTTTCTATTTAATACAATGTAATTTATTAATTATAGAACTTATTAAAAACTGAATTTTCTTATACTCAGAGAAGTGTTTGATTCACAGTAATTATTTGATAAATATATGTTAATGCATTCCACAGCTTTAAAGACATAAAACATAAATTGTTGCATCTCCTAATAATCATTAAACACTTCAAAGTGAATTCCTGAATAACACAGATTAGTATAAATTAAACTCTCTTGGTATTAATCTTATTGGATTTAAAATATACCATCATCAGTATCAAGAAAGTATTTATAAAATAATTAAGAAAAGCCTTTATCTTGTGATATAGTGGTTATTTTTGTAAGATAATGTTATATATCTTTGACATGTCATTTTGGCTCTCATCTTTATAGCTGACATAATAAAAGTACAAAAATATTCTTTGAGATATAGGAATAAAGCATAATTTAAAATGTTGTATCCATGTTCATTTGTACAAAATAAAGTGAGGACCTAACAGAGGCTCTTTTAAGTCGAGGAAACATCTTTGTTAATTTCTGAAATCCTATGAGTTTTATTTACAGAGTAATAAAATATTAAGGAAGCATACAACAGTTTTCCTGACTTTATATATTTCAGTGTTTAACCCAACAAAAGAGAAAATTCGCCAAGTAAATGGGCTCTCACAAGAAAGTAAGTTAAACTAGTAATAGGTAGCATATAAATAAAATATTTTAATATAGACTGAAATGCATCAATTTATTTATGCAGCAGTATTTTCACATCTATCATATAGTGGCTTTTAAATATATATATATATATATATATATATACATATATATATATATATCCCAGATGCTTTAGCAACTAGGTTTAAGTTACAACTTTGATATTTTTAAAAAGTCAAAAGATATTTTCACTTATTATAGTAATGGGAAATATTTGGGCTAAGCTTGAAAGGTTACAAGATAGAGTAATATTTTACATTGGGATTATCCAGAAGAGATCCTGAGACAAAAACCCAAAGTAAAGTAATTGGGAGAAGGGGGCGTTGAATATGAGGAGGAAGGGTCTAAAAGTAATTGGGGGGAGGGAGCTAAAAAATGAGGAGGCAGTGACTGAAGTTTGTATTATCAAGGTAGCTACATTGTATATGAGTGGAAATTAATCCAGGAGAGAATACTAATCTGGGGCCCAATGTGAAACATTTACCCAAAATTTGCTGGAAGAGAACTGGGTTGCTTGTGCACCTTTTCCTGTCAATCATTAGTTCAGGGTTGCTTTCAAGAGCATTCAGTATTGAGCACTTCCAGTCTACCATTATATAATCTGTAATTCTGTAAAGACTCTAGCAATAACAACAAAAGACTAGGAAACAAAATTGTAGGTCATTCCATGTTGAACTTATATCCAAAGCGTCCTCAAACTCTGTTACTACTTCTTTTTCTGCTTTCACTTAAAAGCTTTTGGAAAAGCTTTTATAAAAACATCTGTGAACCCTGCAGGGCATAGATTACATTTTAGGGATAGTGATAACATGCAAGCTGACTTTTAGAGAAATAAAAGGATTAATATGACACTTTCTCGAGAGAAGTAGAAATAAATGGCTCTAGAATCCAGAACAGGAGTAGGAATACAAACACACAAAAGGAGAATTCAAAAGGAGAATTTAATATGTCTACATGAAAACAACAACAACGAAAACCCAGGAGATATCTCTCCTGAGCCACTTGTCCAACTTTCCTCCAAGAGTATTGAAACTGGGTTTAAGCTAGCAAACAAAATGAACCAGATAACATGCTAGAGTAGCAACCGAGTCCACAGATCCTGCCCCTGCCACAGTGACTTGGTCCGATTTTCAGTTTCTCATTTGTGGCTATGATTAGTAAGTCAAATAGTGCAGAGATTTCAGGAATGCCAAACATGGGAAAGTCAGATATTGGAGATTAAGCATGAAAAAGGGCAAAGGTAATACCCAGCAGAAAATCTTTATAAAATACTATCACTGATAGTATTACTGTTTTCAATTTCTGAGAGTTCACATTTTGAATGAACCACTTTTTTAACCCTTTGTACTCGCTTGCTTTTTGCTCGAGCTGCTACTGATGCTAACCGTGTCGAGTCATACTCGACGTCCGAGTGCAAAAGGTTAAATGTTAAAATTATGGATGTAACTATTTTTAAAATCTTATTCACACTTTGAGGAATTTTGAAAAGTATGGGCATAATACTTCACTACTGGCTCCTACTCATGGACATAATTATGAACATAATTCCCCTACACAAATTTACTGAGCATATAAGATGTGCTACAGTACTACCAAGTGTTATGGGTTTTCAAGCAGTGACCATCCAGACTACTTAAAGTATAACACTTTTTAAAACATATATTTCAATAGTCATTAATTCCAATTCACTATGACCACTATTATGCACTTTTGCAAGTTATAATGTATTATAATTTATAATTTAGCTTACCTTCTCTATGTTACTGGGCAATATCCTGCTCACCTCCAGAAAGAACTCATGATGAAAGAATAACTCTAAATGATTTTGATTCTCAGGGCAATTTATATTAATACTAGAGGCCCGGTGCGTGAAATTTGTGCACGGGGGTGGGGGGTCTCCTCAGCCCGGCCTGTGCCCTCTGACAGTCCGGGAGCCCTCAGGGGATGTCTGACTGATGGCTTAGGCCTCCTCCCGTGACCCTAGTGGGCTGAAGGTGAGTGGCTGGCTCTGCCCCCCATCTCCCTGACACTGCTGCCACCAGTGGCCTCCCTCTGCAGGAGGCAACCTGGCAGGCTGATCAGGGGATGGTGCCGGCTGGCCCCACTCTCTGTGATCACCCCTCCACCACCATTGTTCACCACCGCCCTCCATCTCTGTCTCCTCCCTCTGCCCACTGGCACACACCTTGGCTGGCCTAGAGCTGCCTGCTCACCAGCCCTACACCCTGGCAACCGGTCGTTCCAACATTCAGTCAATTTGCATATTACACTTTTATTATATAGGATTGCTGTAATTACTTTTTTCAATTTATTATAAATTCTGTTTACTTAACAAGAACTCTTTCAATAATATAATGACAGATGAAGTTATTCTTGCCAGAAAGTTTTGAAAGCCAACATTCAGCTACACTATATTTTTTAACTGATTCATAAAAAAGAGGAAATCTATACTAATAAAAGGGTAATATGCTAATTAGACCAGGAGACCTTCCAGGAGATCTTCCAGACATCCTTCTGGACAAAGCCATGGTGGCTGGGGCCAAGGCAGAGGTGGTTTGGGGCAATCTGTCTGGCAGGGGAGGGCAGTTGGAAGTGAGCAGGCCAGCAGGGGGGTAGTTGGGGGTGATCAGTCTAGTGGGGTGGGCAGTTAGGGGTGATCAGGCCAAAAGAAGGGGCAGTTGGGGGCGATCAGGCTGGCAGGCAGAGTGGTTAGATGTGATCACAGGGATTGAGCCTAAACTGGCAGTCAGACATCCCCTGAGTGGGTCCCAGATTGGAGAGGATGCAGGCTGGGCTGAGGGACACCCCCCCAATGCAAAAATTTTGTGCACCAGGCCACTAGTAATGTTATAACTTTTGAACTATATAATTAAGATGAGATGACTAAGAATAAACAGGAATGAGTGTTAAAAATTTATTCCAAAAATTGACATATTATAAATACATTTTTCTCTTAAAAATATTATTGATTTCTGAGAAGAAGGGAGAGGGAGAGGGAGATAGAAATATCAATGATGAGAGAGAATCACTGATCAGTTTCCTCCTGCATGCTCCATACTGGGGATCAAGCCTGCAACCCGGGCATGATTCCTGAGGGAGAATCGAACCAAGATCTCCTTGATCAGTGGTTGACACTCAATCACTGACCCATGCCAGCCAGGCTCATAAGTACTTTTTTTGTTGAATTTTCCACATATATGATATCTTAAAATACTCTCTAATAAAAGAGTAATATGCAAATTAACCATCACTCTGC
Source organism: Eptesicus fuscus (assembly GCF_027574615.1). NCBI lineage: Eukaryota > Metazoa > Chordata > Mammalia > Chiroptera > Vespertilionidae > Eptesicus > Eptesicus fuscus. The sequence continues at coordinate 98,345,789 of NC_072474.1, forward strand.
TACATAAGCCACACCCACCAGCCAAGCCATGCCTACCAGCCAATCAGGGCGAGTATACAAATTAACCCCAACCAAGATGGCTACCAGAAGGAAGGCTTGGGTTTCCCCGGCAACAGAGGAAACCAAGCTTTCCACACACTCTGGCAGGCCCAGGCCTCCTCTCAAGGATACAAAGTTTCAATTATAGAAGGTAAACAAATCCAAATGGCGGCAGCCCGGGAGCTGCAAAGAGTGGGAGGCTTGGGTTTCCCAGGCAATGGAGGAAGCTAAGCTTTCTGCACACCCTGGCCACCCAGGCTTCCACTTAAGGCTACAAAGTTTCAATTATAGAAGATACATCAATCCCAAGAGAAATGGCTGTCAGCCACGGAGTGAGCAGGAGGCTTGGCTCTGCTCCAGGCTACAAAGTTTCAATTGTAGAAGGTAAATAAATTCCAGATACCAGGGCCTCTGCTTGGGTTGCCAGGGGCGTCGCTGGCCTGCAAACCACCACAGGCCCCTTGCCCAGGCCTCTTCACGCCCCAAGGGAACCCCACCCTGATCTGGGACACCCTTCAGGGCAAACCAGCTGGCCCCCACCCGTACACCAGGCCTCTATCCTCCTATCTAATAAAAGAGTAATATGCATATTGACCATCACTCCAACACACAAGATCAAGATAGCTGCCCTTATGTGGTCAAATATCCTGCCCCCATGTGAACACAAGATGGCCATCACAAGATGGCCAGCAGGGGAGGGTAGATGGGAGGGACCAGGCCTACAAGGGAGGGCAGTTGGAGGCGATCAGGCCTGCAGAGGAGAGCAGTTAGGGGTGACCAGGCTGGCAGAGGAGGGAAGTTGGGGGCAAACAGGCTGGCAGGGGAGCAGTTAGACATCAATCAGGCTGGCATGGGAGTGGTTAGGGGGTGATCAGGCTGGCAGGCAGAAGCAGTTAGGGGAAATCAGGAAGGCAGGCAGGTGAGCAGTTGGGAGCTAGCAGTCCTGGATTGTCAGAGGGATGTCCGGTGGGATCGGGCTTAAATGGGCATTTGGACATCCCTCAAGTGGTCCTAGATTGGAAAGGGTGCAAGCTGGGCTGAGGGACACCCCCCCCCGCCCCTGTGCACAAATTTTGTGCACCGGGCCTCTAGTATAATAATAAAAATATAATCAAATTCTATCCATTAATTTATTTACTTTCATTCCATTATTTCCTTGTATCCAATAATATTAAGCATTATCCATCATGTGTGTGAAGTACTTTCCTCTACTCTCCATCATACTTATTACTCATACACTACTATGGTTAATACTTTTTTTAATATCTTAGGACATTTATAATTTACATAATTTCCTATTGTATTTTGATACATCATGATGTATTTTAACATGTAAATTTATGTACTGACAAAGATTAAGGAAGTAAGCAAGCAGAATCTCCTTAAGCACTCCATTTATACTTTTTATGGAGGTATTCATGTTGATTTAAACAAATTAGATTAAATGTAGCTTTACTGGGACAAATCTATGACATAGCAGAATTAGTATCAGGCATAAATGTATTAACTAAAGACATACTTATATAGTTCAAATTCCTTATATGTTTAATATCTTGCAGTAATTAAGAAAAATGTGGCAACCAAACTAAACTCAGTAATAGAACCAACCAGAGCTAAGAATATTAAATTAGCCAGGGGACAGATCATGAAAAACTCACTCTACCAAAATCCTGTTAAGCCAATGAAAGACACACCAGATATGTCCACTTATTATGACATCATAGCCTCACTGGCTTCTCTCCCAAAACAAGAAGCATTTTGCTTGTCAACAAACATTTCCCATTAAGAAGCTCCAATCAAATAAAAATGCAATAAATTGGAATTGGTTCTGGCATCAGCAAGCACAGGATCCCAGCACCATTAAGTACACAAGTCTTTTCTGGGTTCAGAGCTTGAATGGGGGATCAGTTTATATTTTAAATCTATTAACAGTTTTTGTTTGTTTTTTTCTGTATTCCTTTTCCAAGACCAATTAGGTTTGTGTATAACTGCTAACCTGACCTTGGGGAACCTTATGTTTACTCACCTATGTTGGCCCCCATCTATGATTAGATGGCAAAGGCACAGAAAAAGACAAATACAAACATTTAATCTATAATGTGGCACCCTCTTGATAGAGCATCGAACTAAAGTTTAGACTGAAATATTAGTTTAAATCTTCTGAGACACATCATAATATTTAAATCCAGAATAATACATATAACTCCGCAGAAGGTGTAATGATAGACTTTACCACTGTAAGAGATTTCCAATAAAATAGAAATGACTCCATTTGTATGTCAATATCTCCAACAGACTACATTATCCATTTATTTCGCTGAAGTAAATCTTTAGCAGAATCCAATATTATTCATATAGAATTGTGTTCAGCTGCAGAGGAAACAAAGAACCCTATGAAAACTGCAATTTCCTTATATAGTGTCATGCCTATTATCTCTCACCAGCATGTGGCTAAAATTTCTATTCACAGCTCAATTACTTTTTTATTCTCTTGAAAATTCATTCACAAATATGGATTTAGTCTCTCGTACACATCAGGCATCTCTCTGGTTACCTAGTTACAATGATGGACAAAACGGACATTATACAAGTTATCTTTGATGTCAAGTCTACAGACTCAGAGTTTCCCTGGCACCAATTTATTAGAGAGTCCTGAGTCCCACGTGATTTCTCCCTGCATTATGTTAGTTCCACAGATGTGGTTCTTTTCCTGCTCTGTCTCTGGGCACATGTCACAAATTCTTTGATATCTGGATCCCTCTCTGGTGAGCAGCTCTTCTGTGTGATTGATGGATTTCTCAGGCTGCTTTATGGTTGGATTCACTTCTCTCCACATTCTTTTCCAGTATATTGATACCATACAGTCAGCTCTTATCATATGTATTCACAGCAGAGTTAAGAGTAGGTTGCAGGAGGTAGAGAAGGAGGTCCCCTACACTCCAGGTGAGACCAACTCCGTGGTACAAGTTGTGTTTTTGGTCTTCCCCTGAAATAAAAGGGAATCTAGTCTCCAACTGTTCAAACTCCCAAAGCAAATAAAATAAAATAAAAAATAAAATAAAATAAAATAAAATAAAATAAAATAAAATAAAAATAAATAAAATAATAAAATAATAAAATAATCTAGCCAGGCCGGTGTTGTTCAGTGGTTGAGCATTGACCAATGAATCAAAAGGTCACTGGGTCACTGGTTTGATTCCTGGTCAGAGCACATGCCAAGGTTTGCGGGCTCAATCCCTGGTCAGGGTATATGCTGGAGGCAACCAATCAATGATGTTTTTCTCTCATCGATGTTTCTATCTCTCTATCCCTTCTTCTTTCTCTAAAATCAATAAAAAACAAAAAATTTTTAAATTGTTTTAAAAAATACTTATCACAGTCTTTGTTTCTAGGGAAACTATCCTAACATAGTATTATTCAAAAATTTTTGCACAAAAAGATATATTTTTCACTTGATTTTGAAATGGTAGCCAAATTAAATCTATGTGTTGCCAATTTTATTATTTGTTTATATTATTATTATGGATATTTATTAATTCATTTTTTTATTTCTATGAATTTTTTAAACGCTTTATTGTTGAAAGTATTATATATGTTCCCTTTTCCCCATTGACCTCTCCCAGCCAGCCCCCGCCCCTCAGCCCAGGCCTTTTGGCTAAGATTAAGTGTAGTATCTGTTCTTACCAGTTTCATTCACATTTAAATGGTAAATGTGTATGTGTAGGAGGATATTTCTTTAGGTTTTATTCTAGATTATACTAATATTTTTTACAAAAATGTTATTATTTATTATTTTCCCTTATTAGAAAAAAATGTTTGAGTGTGGCAGGCAAGACACAGATTAAATATACTGTTTCATGACTCACTAAACCATTTCACACTGTTGAGATCAGAATCCAACACCTGACCTATATCCATTTTGTTTTCAAATTCAAACTCCGCAAGAATTTACTGAATGAGAGGCTAAGGGCCCAGCAGATAAGAAATGCTCATTTTGTAGTTATTAATTAAAAAGTACATAATCAGTGAATAGAATGTGGATTATGACGCTATCAGACAATAGTACAACAAAGTACTCCCTTCACCTTGCTTCTCGTCTTCTCAAGAATTGTTTCAGCTCTTTAACCTACTCTAATTTCTTTCATTGCCAGTTTAATTTACTCAACTTAGAGGTAACTTTCACATTTTGTTCTCTCAACATTTCAGAACATGTCTAATCAACCCATGTATTCAATTCCCTCTGTTGGAAATATGTAGAGTGATCCATGTTTTCTTGATTGAAACTGTTATAGAAAATCAAGGTATCCAAGTACATTCATGCTTCTAATAAGGGCGTTTTGCAAATATCATCTGGGTATTTAATTTAGGGCAGCATTCCTATTCCCATTTTTTTACAAATCTGTGATGAATTTTTAAGGAGTGTTTGCTATTTTTTGAATAAGTTTAGAATTGCACAACCTCTGTAGTTAAAAGCATGTAAGACATATTAAGTATACGCGACTTTATTCAAAGATTCTTTGGGAGCTGAAAAAATTATGTTCCCTTTGTTTGTATGTGTGTGCATCTTCTGTAGCTTTGCTCAATTAAGGCTTTATTCTCTCCTCTTTTATTGCCCAAATTATGACATTTCCAAAAATTTTTATCCGCATCAAAGAGCACATGAGTGATTTAAAATCATGTATTATTCTCATACTCTAGTGTTTTTTGTTAATTGGGAATATACTTACGATGTAATGTAAAACAACTAGTTCAGCCTTTTTCTGATATTTCTTTACTGTGAGTTTCATAGAAAAAAAAATATTGATTTTTTTTTTTTTTTTTGCTATGAAGGGAGGACAACACATAATTTTTAAAAAAGACTCCAGAACTGTTATATAGCTTATGTACAAATAATCATCTTTTTGTTTGCCCCAAGTGTCTCTAATCTATGGGCCAGAGAGTAATTAAATTTTTATGCTCATTATGGTGATAGACACTCGGTTCCAGGGGAACATATAGGCCATTTACAATAATGTCAAACTTTTTAACAACCTTTAGTTTAGTTTTTGTTTGCTTGTTTGTTTTTAGGCTTTTTTTTTAAATTTCAAGTAAGTGATTTATTTATTTATTTATTTTAAATAAGAGAAGCTTCCTGGAATGCTTAGATGGATAACATTTAAAACTTTCTTTAGGAGATTCTTCGAGGGCAAAGCTTATTTCATCTGACCATTCCGTTGATGTTTGAGATAATTTCTAAACTTCCTAAGCCGAAAGTATTTCTAACTTCATACCATTCCAACGATGAGGAAATCCTAAGTGATACATTCTAATCTTTCTTTTTTTGAAAAATTATTTATCTCTTGTGACTTTCATTCCTTTAGGCCAAACAACTTGACTCTTTTATTTGACAACTCTTCACATATTTGAAGAAAGTCAACTTAACCAAAAAAGAACAGCAAAAATGCAAGAAATATATGAAATAAAAATTTTAAGAGTTTTCAGAACTCTTTAAGGTATTCAAGTACATTCATGCTTCTTATAAGGCAGTTTTGCAAATATCATCTGGGTATTTAATTTAGGGCAGCATTCCTATTCCCATTTTTTCTACAAATCTGTGATGAATTTTTAAAGTTTGCTATTTTTTGAATAAGTTTAGAATTGTACAACCTCTGTAGTTAAAAACATGTAAGACATATTAAGTATACTCCCCTCCACCCCCAAAAAATAAATCTTGAACCCTTACAAAGGGATATGCACACCCGTTTAGCCTCTGTGTGAAATGAACAACTTTTGGGGAAAGAGAAATTAAATTGAATTGCTCTTATTTAAATTCATTGAACTTAACAACCAACTAAATCACCAACCACATACAGAAACTTGCAGATAATTCCCATATTTACAATAGAAATGAAGTAAAGACAGCATCACCTAATGAGTTCATATGGGAGAAAGATTCCTTCTAAGTGAACTTTATTCCAATTACTATTTCTCTTAATCTAATTGGTATTCTATTGTGTGTTTTTAAATGTCTGCCCATTTTTTTTTTGTTTTCTAATTTGTTGCTCTTTTATTGGTGGAATTATCCCTTCATTTATTTTCTTGAGTATTTTAAATGTATTTTTCCAAAGACTGAAAATGTCCCATAAATTTCATTTCATGAGAAATACTTTTATATTCAAATGTTCAAGGTTATTGACTATTTCTTAACAATGCAATCGTTCGTGTTTATAAATTTACTTTCTGGGATAATATTTATTGTTATAATTTGAGGAAAATCATCCTTTAACATGGCCACTTCTTTAATATCTGGGACCTGTTTTAAACATCCTAGCCACAGTGTAATTCTATCATCACTCTCAAACTATTTCAGTGATCCCCCAAATCACTAAATCCTCAGTAATACTTTCAAATATTTTTTTTAAAAAAGTATTCCTTGTGTTTTCTTTCTTCTTTTTTATTCTTTTTCTATAATCACCTTTTCATGGCCAATAGTTTTATAGTTGGTCCCATTACTCCTGTGCTGTTCCCTGTCATTCCAGATGGCATTTCACAGCTCCTGCCTACAGCGGCATTGGGGATAATATAACCCAATCAAAAAGCCAGTGGGCAGCTTGGTTTACTTCCTGAGTGTGGCCATGGGTGCGTCTGCCTGCTTCACAGGGCCAACAGCTTGCTAAAATCTATAGTATCAGGTAATTGGACACAGTTGTTTTGTTTTTGTTTTCCATCAGACTTCTTTTTCACAATGGGAACACACATAGCGGGGCACTGTAAAAACCTCTTCTGGCTCACTTCCACCTTTGAAGGGGTATTAGTTCCTTTCTCCTGCAAATGCCAAATTCTGAGCTACCATGGCCTTCTCCTTTACCTGAATTGGCTGAAGCTTGAGTTCATCTCTCAAGCTTCATCCCTGCTTTCCTCATTACAGTGTTGTTCCACCTTCAGTTCATACATATGTTAGCCTGTGTTCTCAGCATTGCTTTAGTTATTTGGTCTTCAGTTTGGTATTTTTCCTATCATTGTTATGCATTGAACACAGAAAGAATGTATCAAAAAAAAGAAATTTTAACATCTTACTGGAAATCACTTACTCTGAATTTTCAAATTTGAGTCATGATTTTCTATGGAAAAACCATGAGGTGGACACTAAATACATAAATTAATGGTTATGTTCAGCAGCAAACAGGAAAAGATGAGTCAGAAACCAAGCTAACACTTGAAATATAGAGACATTTGGGCCTCAGGAGGACAAACAGGCTAAGGCAGCACCAGGGACCATCTGTTGTGTAGTCAAGAATAAGCAACAACAGCAACAATTACAGTTTATGGCAGAGGCTTAGTATCTCAAATCTCATTAAGTATATTCTACGGAAGTAAGGGGTGGGAAAAGAGTAATATAAAAAATCTCTATACATCAATAGTGAGGCTGCCAAGATAATTCTCTGGTCACCTTTGGTCATGAAATGTGGTCATGTGATGTCAAATGTCCCTCATCTGTGAAGCATCACAATCTATCACAGGGCCAAGATAATAGGGGTAGACTGTGCTTTATGGTTCTATCACTCCATGGTGCTGCTGCTGCCATCATTGTTTGTGTTAGGTGGTCTTATCCCTCAGGTTGTCCTCTTCACAGCGTTGTATTTCAAGAAAATATCCACAAGGCTACAGTACTTTAAATACATTTTTTAGAGCAGAAGTTTTGAAACTGATCCTAAACTAGGGGGCTTGCCTTCTTATTTCAGTTGTACAAAACTGCCTGGAAGTTATAAACCAATCCTAATAAACTAGTCTGGCAAAGTTCAAGAGATAATATTTTAAGATTTGTTCAGAGAAAAGTACTCAATATTTTCAGATTAAACACTTTATAAACAATATATTTTAATCAACGTTGTGTTGAAATTGATTTTTTTGAGCTTTGATTTCATGTTTGAGATAATAACAAAGTCTATTTCCAGGATATTATTACCAAAAATAAAATACCTGCAAAAGAGATTTTTTTTTAAATCATGCACTTATTTAGATTAACAAATTTATCATTTGTATAATATACACATGTGTTCGGTAATTTTAGAAATGCTTCCAGTTGCATTCTAATATCCTCAACAATTTTTGAATTATTAATAGCAAAACCTAGAAAAGATTAAAATCTATTATAAATTTTGTCAGGGGTGACAACCTTCTATTCTTGAATATTTAAAGGAATTAGCTGATAAAGTATGTTCTGTAAGTGTGGATTTCTTCAGCTTCAATATATAGTATACTTTTAAAATATAATCTTTACTTCCCAGATTACAATATTGTTACTTTAATGAACATCATTGCAAACTTTGAAGAAAGAGCTAGACGCATGAGTAAAAGTAGATGAGGGTATCTCAATCTTATTTTTTCTGAATGCTAAACAAGAACGTTTTTGCACAAGAATCAAAAATATATATCCTGGGACTAAGAAATTAATAATATAAAGAGTGACGAAGCCTTTAGCATACTGGCAGGGTAGAGTGCACATATACCCAGAACACAATGAAAAAATTTTGAAGGAGGTATAGAAAAATAAAACACATTTAGGTCCATACTATTTGGTCCACAGATTACTGATTTTAGCCCCTAACAGACTACAAAATTACAAAAAAACATTTTGTAACATCTAATCTCCACTGTTAATCTAATATAAATCTATGAATCTTAGATTATTTATTACCCTGAAATGTTGTATATAAAAAGGACTGACCACTTACAATTCAAAATACCATTGCCCCTTAATCTTCTATGAAAATGAACTTAGGACTGGTCAAATATCCAAATTTTATTTTAAAATGTAAATAATTTAAATGTATTGGAATTTATATACTTACTGTGGCAAGGGTCAAAGCATAGTAATTTTTTCCTTGTTGATAGTATGCATTTATTATTATGAACCTGGGTATGCTTAAGATGCAACTAAATTATTCCTGCTTTGGACACAGGTTCAGCAGTGTTTAAATATAATAGTCTAAATAGTCTTAACTAAAAATGTTACTTTTTAAACAATTACTTGTGGATGCATTTTTGCAGCTATCTCTAAGTCAAAAAAAGATGTTACTTTAAATCAAGAATTCTCAGATGTGAACCATAAAGAGATTCTTATATAGTCAAGAAAGTCAAATCATAATATTTGCCATTTTTGCACTCTGCATGTTATCTTGTGGCCTCTGGTGTTAATGGATCCTAATTTTTCATGTTGATGCACACTTTTAAAAATAAAAGCAAAAATATAGATCAATAGAACAGAGATCAATAGAACAGAGAACCCAGAAATCGACCCAAGCCATTATGTTCAATTAATATTTGACAAAGGAGACAAGAACATACAATGGAGTCAAGACAGTCTTTTCAATAAATGGTGCTGGGAAAATTGGACAGGTACATGCAAAAAAAAAAAGAAAGAAAGAAAGAAAAAAGAAACTAGACCACCAACTTACAACATACGTAATGATAAACTCAAAATTGATAAAATACTTGAATGTAACTTGTGAAACCATAAAAATCTTAGAAGAAACCATAGGCAGTAAAATCTCAGACATCTCTCTTAGCAATATGTTTACCAATACATCTCCTAAGACAATGAAAAATAAACAAATGGGACTACATAAAAATAAAATTTTTCTTCACAGCAAAAGAAAACATCAACAAAATTAAAAGAGAGCCCATTGCATGGGAGAACATATTTGCCAATGATACATCCAATAAGGGGTTAGTTTCCAAAATATATAAGGAACTCATACAACTTAACAAAAGGAAGACAATCCAATTAAAAACTGGGAAAAGGACCTAAATAAATACTTCTCCAAAGTGGGCATACAATAGGCCAAGACACACATAAAAAAATGCTCAAATTAACTAATCATCTGAGCGATGCAAATTAAAATGACAATGGGGCGTCACTTCACATCTGTCAGAATGGCTATCATCAACAAATCAGCAAAGGACAAGTGTTGGCGAGGATGTGAAGAAAAGGGAACCCTAGTACACTGCTGGTGGGAATGCAAATTGGTATAGCCACTGCAGAAAACAGTATGGAATTTCCTCAAAAAATTAAAAATGGAACTCCCATTCAACCCAGTAATCCCACTTCTAGGAATATATCCTAAGAAACCCCAAACACCAATTAGAAAGAATATATGCACCCCTATGTTCATAGCAGTGCAATTTACAATAGCTAAGATTTGGAAACAGCTTAAGTGCCCATCAGCAGATGAGTGGATAATAAAGCTGTGGTAAACATTACATGATCTCACTCATTTGTGGAATATAATGAACAACATAAACTGATGAACAAAAACAGATCCAGAGACAGAGAAGTATGGATCAGACCGTCAAACCTCAGAGGGAAGGTAGGGGAGGATGGGGGTCAGGGGGTGAAATCAACCAAAGGACTTGTATGCATGCATATAAGCATAACCAATGGACACAGACACCAGGGGAGTGAGGGCATGAGGTGGGGTGGGGTGGGAGGCAATGGGGGGATGAGGACACAATATAATACCTTAATCAATAAATAAAATAAAAATAAAAAGCTATGGTACATTTACACAATGGGATGCAATACAGTTGTAAAAAATAAAGAACTCTTTACATTTATAACAGCATAGATGACCTGAAGAGAATTATGCTAAGTGAATAAGCCAATCAGAGAAAGTAAGTATCACATGATCTCACTGATATGTGAAATCTAATAGACAAAATAAACTGATGAACAAAAATAGATCCAGAGACATATAATTATGGAACAGTCTGTGGAACCTCAAAGGGAAGGTGGGTGAGGATGAAATCAGACTCCCAATAGATAGGAGGGAACCATCTTCAGCATTTATAAAATGAATACAAAAATAATAAGAGATTACTATAAACATATTAACAATTGATATATCATTTATTAATAAAATTGATTTTATATATCATTTATTTTATAACATATTCCTTAGAAATAATATTTATCTAGTTTTGAAAGAACTTCTGGTGGCCATAGAGATTCATTAGTTCCTCAAAATAACTTGTAAATCATATTTGTTTGGCTAGTATATATTTCTGTGACTACTAATTTCAGATGGCTTTATAAACAAATCTAAAACTTTACTTTTCTTCTCAATCAGGCATAAATGATACTCAGGAAATCACTGTCAAAACCCATGTTAATATCCATTATGAGGAGAAAATTACACAAACAGATTTTTGCTATGTAGATGAGAAGACCACAAAAAGATCAACTAAAGAACCAAAGATAAACCTCAGAAGAAGTATGAAGACATAATATAATTCAAAATAATATGCCACACAGGAATAAAAATAAAAATCTCCATAGTATATAAATTACCTAAGAAACAGAGCATAGAATATATAACAAGAATATGCAGCCTTGAAAAAAAAAATCTGTTAGATTAAAACAAACTACCACATGAAGAAAAAAATTATATTTGAAGTATTTGAAATGAATAGATCAAATCAAAATCTTCAAATATATTGGCATTATATTGTTCACTGGATAGAGCATCGCCTGCAGACTGAAGGGTCCAGGGTTCGATTTCGTACAAGGGCATGTACCTAGGTTGCAGGATCAATCTCTATCCCAGGTGGGGCTGATGCAGGAGACAACCGAGATGTGTCTCTCTCACAATGATGTTTCTCTCTCTCTGTCCCTCCCTTCCACTCTCTCTAAAAATTAATAAAATGTATCCACAGGTGAGGATTAAAAAAAAAAGAGAGATAGTTAGTTCTTAAAAGAATATCCATTTAAGTTATTGTATAAAAAATCTCTAAAGAAAGTCTAATAGAGCTTAACCTTTTGCACTCGGGTGTCGAGTGTGACTCTACATGGTTAGCATCAGTAGCAGCTCTTTTTATACTCTTTGAATGTATCAATAATTTGAAATATAAAAAATCCAAATAAATAAGTTTGTATGAAAAGAAACTCCAGTTTTTATTCTACTGCCGCGCTTTGTAAAATCTGGGGTATTTAAAAAATTAAATCCTGAGTAGAATAAAGGAATCGAGAAAAAAAGCAAGCGAGTGCAAAGGGTTAAAAGGGAAAGACACAAATTTGAATGATCACAAGAAAGAGAGAAGGGGCGAAGAAAGGAAGAGAGAGGGAGAGGGAATAAGCCACAAAATGGATCCAAGATAGAGTATATTTATAGTTAAGTAATTTGAAGGACATTTGGGGACAATTTATTAAGATTATTAAGTACCACGTTAAATTGGAAATAATCACTTGATCACTCAAACAACATAAATAAAATAAAATAAAATAGAATAAAAAAATACTTGAAAAGGACTAATACTTATTTAAAACCAGATGAGGAAAAAATTATCTTTCAAAAATTCTGCAACTATACTTCTTAAAAATTACATTTAAGAATTAAAAACCACATGTAAAAAGCTTAGAAATCTCCAATCCATCCTAACAGTGAATAAGAAGCTAAACAGAATTTAAAATAAACTTTTCTTGGAACCTTAAGAGTGGTGAGTACACAGAGCAAAGCTCTGCCATCAAGATTAGAGAAGCAGATGGAGAACCACAGAGCAGAGTCCCACGTGGCAACTGCTGTGGGAGCCGGCGCCAGTGGTAGGCAAACCTGAACTGTAGTTTATGAACTGCCAGAGGCTCTGTGTGGACAACTCTGAGAGTTAAAACCTCCAGGACATCCAGTCAGAGGACAATGAAATACCACTGCAAACCTATTAGAATGGATAAGATAAATAAAATAGAGAGCTGACAACAACAATACCAACTGCTTGCAAGGATGCGGAGCAACAGGAACTCTCATTGCTGGTGAGAATGAAAAAAATGATACAGTTCACTTTGGAAGATAATGTGGTAACTTTTTACCAACCTAAGTATAATCTTACCATATGACTCAATAATAGTGCTTCTAATAATAGTGCTTCCAACAGATTTGAAAATCTATGTTCACACAAAAACCTGCATGTCAGTGATAACAAGAAGTCATCCCATAGGTGAATGAATAAAATAACTATGGTATATTTACATAATATAATATTTTAACAATAAAAATAAATGAGCTATTAAAACATGAATATGCATCAATGGACCTTAAACAAATATTAATAGGTGACAAAAGCCAATATGATTCCAAATATAGGCCATTTTGGAAACATCCCAGCTGTAAATACAGTCACCAGATCAGTGGCTAGTTATCACAAATGTTGGGGATATAGGCAAGGTGAAATAAATAAAGTACAGAGAATTTTTTAGGTTGGTGAAAGTATTTTATATGATACTGTAATGGTGGATACATAACATTAAACATTTGTCAAAACCCAAAGAACTTTATTGTACAGGAAATAAACCTTAATGTATGTTTAAAAATATTTTTTGCAAAAATTCTTATAGGATTTTGGGGAGTGTAGGCAAGAATGCAGTCTGTGACAGATGATCTAACTCTATTACAAAGGTATGCACCAACTTTGCTGAAGCAGAGAGAGGAAAATGGTGCAAACATATACTATTAGGAATGTCGGTTATACTAAAGGCAAACTGGTGTGTACAAAGGCACTGTATTCTAACTCATAAAGTTTTTTCCATGAGAGTAGAGATTAATACCTCTAATACAGCCATAAATGTATACTGAAATTAGAAAATGAAGTAAGAGGAGAGTGTATGGTGGTAGTCAGTTTTCTCACTGTGGAATGGGGATTTATAGTTAAGTAAGGGGCGGAAGTTGGGGTGATCCATGTGGTAATGGATCAGAGTTGGAGACGTCAGTATGAACACATGTTCAACTGGATAAAAGTACATATTTCACATTAAAATATTTATAAATACGTATATATCCCCACGTTTATTAACACACGTATTGCTTTCCTGTGCCAGCTGAGAATCCCTAAAATCGAAGACAACCCCCTAGCAACAAGCACACATAGCACTCATACCTGGGTTTCTACTCAGTCTTCAATAAAGGAGTCAGAGTTTCTTGAAGAAACAGATGATTCTAGGACTAGTTTTGCAACCTACAGGATGAGCCTGGAGCATCTCGAGCTAGGAGAGGAAGAAGAAAAATACAGGAGACCGACACCATATAGATGGAGGTATGTCAAAGGGACACATGATCCAAACAAAAATATTTCCACTGGCTAAAACTGGAAAAATTTGAGCAAAACAACAACAAACAAACAAACAAAAACAACAATAAGATACATAAAGTTGCATTGAAATATATGTCAAAATGTAAAATAAATATCCATGAGTCTATATTAATATAGATGAATGATTGAATAAATAAAGGAGTTAGATCAGAAAAACCTTCCATGCAGAAACATTCTGAATACTGTGTGTAATATGCTCAAGCTGGGGAGCATGTTTCCCTCTTCTTAATGTAGGCAGTGCATAGTGACCCCCTTCCAAAGTGTACCTGGAAAGTGTGAAAAGAATAGAGCTGACAAACACTACATTAATCAAGGGGTCAAGGTCAACACCAAATGAGATAAATCATGATAATAGTATTTACACAATATATGATATGATTAACATGGCACTTTATGCTTCTCCTCTCTAAAACTTATAACTTCAGTGTAACCATGACAAATATCTCAAAAATGTTGATTTTGTAGGGGCATTCTAAAAAAAACAAAACAAAAAAACATACTTCTCAACAATGTCAAGATCAACAAAAAGAATAAAAGGAGATATGACAAATATCTCTAAGGAGACATGATGGTATCATAAGGGAGAAAAAAAAAAAAGGAAAGGAGGTAAACCAAGGAAATTTCCATAAAATATGGATCTAATTAATGATAATTTATCAATCTCGGTTTTTTGATGTAACAAATGTATCATGCTAATATAAGATTTTAATAACATAAACGGGTATAAGAGATATTGGGTGCTCTCTGTACTATGTTCTTTTTTAAAATAAATCTAACATTATTCTTTAAAAAAGTCATTTAAAAATAATTTAAAAAAAGTAACAAAACAAACTTACATACAAGTGTAACAGCAAAGCCTAATTTTCCAAATCAATTTCAATCTCTTACCCTCCCAGCTCTGGGCCCCTGGCCTGTTCTGCTAAAAGCTGGAGGAAAGCTTATGCCTCTTCCACTCTTTCACAGCCATTTGCTTTGATGCTTTTTGCATTCGAAGGTAAACAACAACAACAAATAGAGATAAAAATAATAAGATTCTGACACTTAGGGACCACGAAAGAAGAAAGAAATTGAAGTGTGGAAAAACTACTTTCAGGGGAAAAATGGACATTATATATGTGGCCAGTATATAAATAATGAACATTACTTATATTAGCCTATGATCATATAGTTAGTTAATTTGGTGCCTGCTGAGACTTCTTATATATTAAATTTAATATAACATAGAATGAATTTTATTTATTATTTCTAGGGCACCACTAATCAATTCACATAGCTTAATATTTGCTTCATGACAACTCTAAATGATGGATTTCTGCAAAGTTTAGAGAAGATGATTTTAAAAATTACCCTACCCCATTTCAGTTTTCTTTAGAATATTCACTTTTCAAAAAAGAAAGAGAATTTGAAGGCTTTTGTTTCAATAATAAAAGACAGAAGCAAGTTAGAAATGTAATGTTGCCTCCAGTATGCTAATATATTTTTTGGAGACTGTTTTGCTGTGCACAGAACATAGTTAAAATCCTGAGGACACAGGAGACAGCAGTTGGCATGTGCTCTTCAGTTTGACAACTCAACGTAGGTTTTATACAGCTCAGCACATCTTTATTAATCCATCAAACACTGCTATTGCTCAGAACAGTAGGAGCCCTGTTTTGGTATTTGTGAGAGGTGAAGCAGTTAAGTAGAAAGATTCTATAAAATGTAGACTGTTAAAGTGACATAAATATTGTGTTTTCCTTTTCTCCTTCCCCCACCCTGCCAAATGGTAATTCCAAAATTAACTTGTTAAAATAATCATGTTTATTCAATAATAAAATATATATTTTAAGTACTAAATATATGTAAGATACTGTGTAAGGTTTTAGATTTGCAGAAATATATGCATTCTTCATTAAAGATATATGCTTTCTTAAACATCTTCCTGGTTTATATCCTTATGGAGTGAATGGATTTTCATTTTTTTTTTTCTCTTTTTGTATTCATGTAGAGGCTTTTGTTTACCTTTTCTATTTTAAGCTTTTGTTTAATTTTTCTATTTTGCTGATTTTCAACAGCAAAATCCCAGTTTTGCTGTTGAAAATCATATTACGCTCTTTAAAAGAAGGCATAATGATGTTATAATTCAAATAATTGCAGATATCATAAATTTGGATTCATTGCCTTTTGAAAAAAAATCTCAGGGGGACTAGTTTGTAAAGTATATGGTTATCTAATCACTATTCTGTACAACTGAAACTAATACAAAATAATTTTAAATGCAAACTGTAATTTTAAAACATCCCCAATCTTGCAGTGTAGCCATTCAGAGATTGCATTGTCATGGAATGAAAAACAGTATGCATTCATTGTTTTGCCAAAGAAATATTTGAATTCATCTGCATATTGTCATAATCTATGGAGGCAGAACTTGGACTCAATAATCATTAATATAAGTTATTGCCTACATTGGTGATAACATGATCATCAATCTTCTTAGAAGAAGAAGCTGAAGCTCAGGAAAAGCTCAGTACCTTAGTCACCTCTGTGACAAATGGAGGCCTGCTGAAGACTTCAGGTAAATTCAATGCTTACCCCAATTCATGAAATCCCTGGGAATTAGTTGTTCTTGAGTAAACAGAGATAATCCTCAAATTCTGAGGAATATGTTGGACAGACCCTGGCCATAATCAAGAAGCTCAGAGGGTAGGTGGTTTCTTCAGTTTTTTGGTAAAATCATATTCCATAAATAGAAATCCTGTTGGATCCAATTCACAGAGCCCTCAGAAAGTAATCTGAATCTGAGTGGGGCAGAGGCAAGCACTAAATAATTTACAGAGTGGTGGCACGGGCAGTCCCACGAGGAACTTGTGGTCCAGCAGCTCAGACAGTATGACAAATATCTGCATTCAAAACATATGCAGATGGGAATTTTTTAAAAAAAAAAAATAGCACTACTCTTGGATTTGGACTTAGAATTGACCATTTGAAAGATAATTGCTAGTTTATTATTGGGCATTGGTCAAAACTGTCCACACTTTTGAAGGGTATCAGATGATTCTGAGCACAGTAATACCCAATCATACCTTCGGAAATGTCAGAGGACCTATTCACAGAGTCAGGGAGCAGCACACCAAAGCTCACCTAGTATGTTGAAATAGTATATTCAAGAGCATGCTAAAGAATACATTTCAGGGAGTAGTACACTACATACATGAAAAGATAGGTTCACTGCCCATAGATGCCAACCATAGTGCCTTCCAAGTACATCCCCCATACCATTGTTGTGTGGTCTGAATGCTATGATTCTCTCCCATCCAAAACAGAACAGGCATCCTGGTTCACAGATGGGAGTGTCCAGATTGTAGCCCAGGTCGTTCTTTTGAAATCAGCACCATTATGACTGCATGCAAATAAAACTTGATGGAAGACTGTTAAGGCAAGTCTGTGCATTGGGCAGAGATACAAGCTGTTTACTTAATAATGGAATAAAATTATGTTCCCACTTTTAGGGGATCATTCATTTTACAAGCTCTTGGGCTCTAGCCACTGGATTTGCTATGCTATTGTACAAATAAGCTTTAATGATTGGGCATAAATGAACCCAATATACAGTACTCATTTAAGGAAAAAAATTTTGATATTTAAAGGAAGAAGTAAAGTGAGTTATGGAGGTGCTCCCCAAAGAAATCAATAAAAAAGTAGAAAAATACAAAGAAATGTAATCCACTTCCCAGCTCAGACTGAGATTGGAATGTTAAAGCTGAATCCAATTTCTTAGTAGCTACAAAGATTCATGAAATAACCGGGCATGCTGTGTTTAGACTCTGCATCTATGGTCATGAGCATGACATTTCTCTTGTCCTAAATGAAATTACTAATACAAATAATATATTCAATGTCAAGACAAAACAATAATTTAAAAATAGGAGGGTATTTTTTATATTTTTTTCACAATGTTCATTACTTCCTTACATAGTGCATAATTTACTCTTCATTGTTTATTGTTTACTGCCTGTCTCTCTTCATTGGAATATAAAATTCATGAAAACAGGAATCTATTCTTGCTTCATTGATTTATACTAAAGTCCTTCAATAATTATAAGAAAATAATAGGTGAACAAAATATTAAATTAATGAATGTGTTCAAAGTAAATTATGAATCAGTCTAGAGCTACTATGGACCACGTGCAAAATAAAACTGAGGATCCTGGATGGAGTTATGAAGTTGTGATTGTATGACTTATAGAAATAAAAAATGAGACAGAGAAAAACAGGAAAAGTTGAAAAAAGGAAAAGGGAGAAAAGAAAATAGCAACTTATTGATATGAGGTGGAGAGAAGAAAAGAAAAAGAGTATAAGATTAACTCATTTCTAGAGCTCTTTTAGTTCCTGTCTTTATGGTCCTGGGTTGTTTATGTCCCTAGAATCCTAATGAATTATCTAAGAGACACCTATATATCACTCATTAAATCAAATATTTCTCAACTATTTAAAAAGTGGATTGAGCCTTAGCCGGTTTGCTCAGTGGTTAGAATGTCAGCCCTCTGACTGAAGGGTTGCAGGTTCAATTCCGGTCAAGGGCACATAAATCGTTTGCAGGCTCCATCCCAGCCCGTGTGGGAGACAAACAATTGATATGTCTTTCTCACATTGATGTTTCTCTCTGTCTCTAACCCTCCCTTCCTCTTGTTCTAAAAATCAGTGGAAAAAATATCCTCAGGTGAGGATTAACAAAAAATAAAAAGTGGATTGAGCTCAGTTGGTTGAGCAAACTCCCAAGCCCTGAAAGGTCTCTGAGTTTGATTCTTAGTCAAGGCACATGCCCAGATTGCAGGATGGATCCCAGGTCAGGGTGCATGCTATAGGCAGCCATTTGATGTTTTTCTCTCACCTCAATGTTTCTCTCTCCTTCTCCTTCTCCTTCCTCTCTCTCTCAAAAAAATATAAATAAATTAAAATATTTAAACAATTAAATAAATAAAAAGTTGATTGACACACAATAAAGCAAGGGATAAAAAAAATATGAGTCCCCTGAAATCTACCATAAAATATTTTTCCTCTAGTTTAATAATAATAACAATAATAATAAAGTCATTTTAATAGCAAACAAAATTGTTCTCATTTTTCTTTTAAAATGAATACCACACTTGAAATTCAAATGTTTTATATTTGATGCTTATGTAGATATGTGCATTTTTCTCTCCTATATATATAAAAGCCTAAGTGACCGTCTGACCATTTGACCATCTGACTGGTAGCTATGACACACACTGATCACCAGTGGGCAGATGCTCAATGCAGGAGCTGCTGAGTGACAGCAACTTTGCAGAGTGCCCTCTTGTACTCTGGGACCCCTCAGGGGATGTCAGACTGCTGGTTTTGGCCTGATCCCCACAGTCCAGGCTGAGGGACCCCATCTGCTGGTGGGACACTGCTTACTCAGCAGACAGCTTTAAAGCCCCAGCACCGCCCCAGGTGCAGCTGGCCAGGGAGGGACCGTGTGAGGTTGACTCCAGGGCATATCCAGCCCATCTGGCCCAGTCCTGCCCTTCCGGCCACCTTCTAATTAATTTCCTTTCAATGTGCACAAATCCATGCACCGGGCCACTAGTTTTCAATAAAATCCATGAAAATAAAGTTGAGGATGTTTTTGAGTAACACATCACTTCTAATCTACAATAGATATAATCAGAGCTGACTATGTTCTCTTTTTAACCTTGCAGAAATAATAAATGTTAATGAGGCACTCTTATTTTTTGTGTGTGTGGTGCTGTTCACATGCAAAAAACAAAACAAAAACAAAACATTAAAAATTTACCAGCTAACATCTGTGGTGCCCACAGACCTTACACAAGAGTTCAACATGTTCCTCTCAATGATGTACAGAAATAATCTTATGTTGACAAAATATAAACTTGCAGCTCCAATATCTCACTTATTTAAAAAAGTTAATTAAAAGATTCTAAATTTGATGTAAAATTTAACATAATTTTTTTGTCAATGTATGTGTTCTATGAGAATTCTTTTAAAAATGAGATCATATGGTGAGGGACATTTAATACTTTCATTGAATTACATTATCTAGTCGGCACTCAATAATTAGATCTTGAAGTGTTTTCTTCTGCATTTGTTTTTAATATTAGGGAATTGATATTTTAAAGGTTTATCTAGAACATGTGTGTTGGATCTATTAAAATGAAGCAAATCAGACAGACTAATACAGGTTAAGATGAGTGGCAATAAAGTTCACAGTGCCATGGAGATAAAAAAGAATGACTAAAATAAGTATAATAAACCAAAATATTTATAATTTAAATGGTTTCTCTTCTACCCATGTGTGGTAGGCAGAATAATGGATCCAGAAAAATTTCCACATCCTGATCTTCTGAAGCTGCCATTATTGTTCTTTTTTTTAAATTTTACTATTTTGTGAAAAAACTACAAGCAGAATTCATAAACAGACATTTCTATTTAAAGCAGGAAAATGATCAAGTGGCTTCTAATACCACAGTCATGCACATGCCAGCAATAAGAATATATTAACATCTTTATTTGTTAGATGAAGAACAGTGTCCAATATAAATTCCCCAGGACATTTCAGACCTGTGAATTTCTGACCAGTTCACAAAACCACCAACTGACACTTTTGCGTGAAGAAAAATCAGACCTAAGATTCAACTCTAAAGACAGACAGAGCAGAAACCTCCAAAGCCATTATTGTTCTTACTAGCGTCCCGGTGCATGAAATTCGTGCATGGGAGGGGTGTCCCTCAGCCCAGTCTTCACCCTCTCCTATCTGGGACCCCTTGGGAGATGTCTGACTGCCGGTTTAGGCCCGAACCCTGCGGGATTGGGTCTAAACTGGCAGTCAGACATCCCTTTCACAATCTGGGACTGCTGGATCCTAACCGAATGCTTGCTTGCCTGATTGACGCCTAATTGATCCTCTGCCATCCCGATCACCCCATGAGGGCCCCCAACTTCCCTCTCCTGCCAGCCTAGTTGCCCCCAACTTCTCTCCCCTGCAGGCCTGGTTGCCTCCAACTTCCCTTCCCTGCTAGCCTGTTCACCCTGACTGCCCTCCCCTGCTGGTCTGATCACCCCAACTGCCCTCCCCTGCCAGCCATCTTGTGACATCCATCTTGTGATGATGTGAGGGCATCGCGCCAGGGCACGAGGGCCACCTAGGCTTTATTAGCATAGTTGGGAAAAGGGAATTAAGGTTGTGGATGGTTTTAAGTTTATTAAACAGCTAATTTTATAATGAGATTATCTGTAAATATTCAAGTGGCTCAATGAACTTTTAAGGTTACTTTAAATAGAAAGATGAAAGCAGACGAGGTAAGAATGAATAGATATGGTAAGAGCTCAAACTTCCATTGGCTTTGCAGATGGATTAAGAATATTAAACCAAGGAATGTGGGTGCCTATGGAAAACACAAGGCCATGGATTCTCCTCTCCAGCCTCCAGGAAGAGCACATCCATGCTGAGGTGTTGATATTAGCGGAGTAAGAACAATTTTGCACTTTTGATTTTCAAAAAGTACAAAGTAATAAATTTATTTTTTGAATCCCTACTTTTATGATACTTTTTAAATCACCGATAGAAAACTAATTATCATTCCAAACTAGAATTCTCTTCTGTATTGCCTTTTTCCAGGCACTCAGGTATGGATAACTTTTTATCTTTTATTCTTTTTCTTTATTCACACTCCTTATTAACAATATTATTGAATAAAAAGATAGATACGGAGGCAGTAAAGCACCGAACAGACTGTCAAATTACAGCCGGAATGCTGGGGAGTGTTGCAGAGGGGAGGGGAAGAGATCAACCAAAGGACTTGTATGCATGCATATAAGCACAACCAATGGACACAAGACACTGGGGGGGTGGGATGAGGGCATGCAACAGAGGGTAGGGGAGGCTGGGGAAAGGTCAATGGGGAAAAAATAAGGAGATATATATACTACTATATGTAATACTTTAAACAATAAAAAAATTTAAAAAAATGTTTATGGAAGATAAATGAAAAATAGTTTGAAGGACTCTCAAACATTATCAATAAAACAACAAATTTTTCATTCATGCAAGTCAGTTCGTTAAATCTAACTTCATCTTACAACAAAAAATATTACTCAAATTCCTTCTTAATCTACATCATTTCTGAGGTAAGTAATCTCATTCAGGTCACAATTTTCTAGTTAATAATTTATTAATTTATCAATCTGAAATGAATGCCTCAAGTATTCCATACTTCCAAATCTGTCTTTAAAAAATTGCTAAAGTACTCTCTCTTTGTTTTTATTCTACTCCTACCTATTTCTAAAAGGTAAATTGATTTTTATTGGTTACACATATTGTTTTAAATACTCAGCTCAGCACTCAAAGTTTCTCTGATAGACAGCATTTCATATTTTATATTTCCTGTTGCTAATGCTCTGTATAATTCCCTCCTATTTGTTATAAATTTGACTTGTGAATATAAAGGGACATCACTAGCATAACTGTAGCAACTTATATGGCAGAGGGATTTTGCAGGACCAATTAACATTCCTAATCAGTTGACTCTGAGTGTATTCAAAATGGACATTATCCTGGGTGAATCCTTTAAAAAGGTTGGGGAGAATTGAAGTGATTCTTGAAGGAGCGACCTGCCATGATATGTGGAGAGAGACATGTTGTAGGATTGGTTGCAAGCATGTCAAACTCGCAGCTGGCAGGCCGCATGCCAGGAGCTCAAAACAACCCCAGCTGACAGATAGCAAGAAAGCACAACCCTCAGTCCTACTCCAAAAGTAATTTCATACTCTCAATAACCAGTGAAGATCGAAAGGACTTTGAGCCTCAGATGACATCACAGCCTGGCTTACATCTTGATTCAGCACGGTGACACCTTGAACAGAGGACCCAGTGAAAGTGTACTAGACTCCTGGTGCATGGAAACTGTGAGATAATAAATATGTGCTGTTCTAAGATTCTAAATTGGTGGTAATTTTACATGTGGCAGTAGAAAAGTGTACACTCATAGTATTTTCCTAAAAAAACTTCTTCTTTATTTCCTTATCACCTTTATGCAACCATCCATTGCACAAGCCAAAATGCTGCAGTGAGTGGAGATATGATAGAAGCCACCTCCCCGCCCTGCATCTTGCAAGTCTTTGATGGCAGCACTCATTAGCAATCCCCCCAGGAATGTGATTTGCTTTGGGTTTTCTGTTTTTCTAGCGAAGGGCAGTTCTAGTGGCTTCCACTTGGCCTTTCTCCCCACAAGAGCCCTCCCTTCACAAGTCATGGACCAAATGCTGGGATTCTACCAATTTCTGAGTATGTATATGGAAATTATGAATTTTGGAACTGGGTAAATAACCAACAAGTAGGCTTGGGGACTCAATGAACTTACTGTGACATGACCCTGAGCTAAACGTCCGTTGCACACCTGATTTTCTTAATCTTTTCTCTGACTTTGAACCACAGTGGTATTTCAGATCTCCTGGGAAAAGTTTCAGTTCAGAGTATGTGTCCAGTAATCCCCCTGAAAGATTAATTCCTTTCCCCCAAAGCACAGCACTCTGGTAAAAGGATGTAGGTCTTTCTGGGGAAGGTTGAGAAAAACATTAATGGTATACATTTTTGCTGTGTACTGGGTTCCTTCCTCTAAGGGAACACCCCCCCCCTTTTATTCAAGGGATGCCAGGTCTGTAAGCAGTCTAATTAAAGGTCTAGAAGCAAAGTGGATTAGAAAAGGTGGCTGCTGCTAAGAATCAAAAGTATCTGGAAAACTAACTATCTAAAAGGAAGCCATTACAGATTCCTTGGAGCAGCAGCATTAACCTCTTTAGAGAAGAACTTGGCTGAATGTGGAGGTCCAGTGTCCCCAGCTCTACCAGGGTCTGCTCCTATGAACCCCATCTGATTTCCCGGATAACGTCCCTTCCCAATCCATGCAGTCACTTCAACAGCAGACAGCCTGTAAGGTTGGGAACTCAATATGTGTTATAATTCAACCACTCACAGGAGGAGAGTGGGTTTTATTTTAGAAATCTCATCTCTACAGATACAGAAGATACAGGTTCCATTCAGGGCAGACGTGGATACTTTCAGGTCATCCATGCAGGAAATTTGGAGCTCTAAGCTCATCCCTTTTAATTATTTTTCAATTAAAATTTTTATTTTTGTACTTTGTCCAGCACGGTTAGCAGCAATCAGCTTATCTCACTGTAGTCGTAGTCATTAATTTGACAAAAATGTTCTAAGATAGCAAATACATGCTCACTCAAAGCTTTGCCTCTTCTAAGTATTTGATTAGGAGTATCTAACAGTGGAAATTTGTGTATCTCTATTGCCACATCATGTGATGGATAATCAGTGTTCTCCTTACCATTAGACATAATTAGTGTTTTTAATTATGGCCACATAATCGAGGCAATTCCATAAATCCCAGAACTAATTTATAAACCTCATCCTTAAACCTCTGTTCCTCTAGAACCACTTTTAGGACCAAAATCCGTAATAATCAATGTTCTCCAGAGAAACAAAATATTTGTCTATCTATCTATCATCTATCTATCTATCTATCTATCTATCTATCTATCTATCTATCTATCTCTCTCTATCTCTCTCTATCATCTATCTTAATCATCATCATCTATCTATCATCATCTACCTATAATCTATCTATCTACTCTATATACTGTAATCATTTATTTATAGAAATTGGCTCACATGTTTAGGGGTGCTAGCAAGTCCAAAATACAGATAGAAGGTTGGGAGGCTGAAAACTCAGGTAAGAATCGATGTTTTCATTTTTGAGTTCAAAATCCATAAGGCAACCCAGCAGGCTAGACACTCAAGCACAATTTTTGTTACAGTATCGATTCAATATTCCTTTTGTCTGAGAAACCTCAGTTTTTCTCTTAAGGGTTTATCCGATTGAATAGGTACACTTATTTTGTTAGTAAGATAATCTCCTTTATTTAAGTTTATCTATGGTAGATTTTAGATGTTAATCACTTCTACAAAATATTATCTATATATTAACATTCAGACTAGTGTTTGACTGGGCCTATACCTTCTGTATCATAGGGTAGCAAAGTTGACACATAAAACTTAACCATTGCATTCAGCCAAGATATGGTTAACTGCAACTGGCTTTATTTTTCCTCTGAGTTCATAGCAGTATAAAATCCAATGACTGTTAATAGAGTTTGATGCCACTGACTTCATCCCTGCTAAGGTGCTAGCAATTTAACCAACATTGTTTCTAACCCAGAAGTGCAAATGTCAACATACTGAAAAGGACAATAATGCCTTAGTATTTTAATAAAAATAGTTTTAACCTCATGGACCTTCTCAATTGGCTGGATAAAGCCATAAAGGTACACAGAACTACTGTGAGAATCCCTATTATAACCAACTAGAGGCCCAGTGCACTAAATTCATGCACAGAGGTGTGGGTGTATGTGTCCCTAAGCCCAGCCTGTACCATTTCCAATCTGGGACCCCTCTCACAATCCAGGACTGCTGGCTCCCAACCACTCACCTGCCTGCCTGCCTGATTGCCCCTAACCACTTCTGCCTGCCAGACTGATCACCCCCTAACCACTCCCCTGCAGGCCTGGTCACCCCTAAGTGCCCTTCCTTGCAGGCCTGGTCACCCCTAATTGCCCTCCCCTGCCAGCCTGGTGGCCCCCAACTGTCCTCTCCTGCAGGCCTGGTTGCCCCCAACTGCCCTCTCCGGCTAGATGGTCACCCCTTACTGCCCTCCCCTGTTGGCCTGATTGCCCCTAACTGCCCTCCCCTGCCAGCCTGGCCATCCCCAACTGCCCTCCCCTGCAGGCCTGGGTCCTCCCAACTGTCTTCGTCTGCTTGCCTGGTCATCCCTAACTGTCCTCCCCTGCCAGCCTGGTTACCCCTAACTGCCCTCCCCTGCCAGCCTGGTTGCCCCCAACTGCCCTCCACTGCAGGCCTGGGTCCCCTCCAACTGTTCTCCTCTGCCGGCCCGGTCACCCCCACCTGCCCTCCTCTGCTGGCCCAATTGCCCCTAACTGCCCTCCGCTGCCAGCCTGGTCACCCCTAACTGCCCTCTGCTGCTGGCCTGGTAGCCCCTAACTTTCCTCCCCTGCTGGCCTGGTTGCCCCAAACTGCCCTCCCCTGCAGACCTGGTTGCCCCTAACTGTCCTCCCCTGCAGGGCTGGTCCCCCACAACTCCCCTCTCCTGCAGGCCAGGGTCCCCCCAGCTGCCCTCTCCTGCTGGCCTAATTGTCCACAACTGCCCTCCCCTGCTGGCCATCTTGTGGTAGCCATCTTTTGACCACATGGAGGTGGCCATCTTGTGTGTTGTAGTGATGCTCAATTTGCATATTACTCTTTTATTAGTTAGGATTATTATCAGCTTATTTCTTGAAGTTTAGTTATCAGCTTCTTTGCAGAGAGATAAAATCAAGAAAGTCTGTATTCTTTCTTTTCTTGAAGAACTATATCACAATTACTTAACTCAATTTTCCCCATGGTTACTAATTGTGAACAACATCGAAAAGACATCAGATATAATGTTTAGTGTGTATAATTTTAAAATTAATATTATAGGTTTTAAATAGTTTTTAAAAATATGAATAGAATTCATGAAGAATAAGTAAGTGATCTCATAGTTCATTAGTAGAAAACAATTCTTAAAATGTCACAGATTATAATTTAATTGGAAGTATCTCCTAGACTAATCCTTTTAACACATGTAATTTCTTTTAAGATTCATTTTAGACTCAGGGTAAAAAGTCAATAGAATAAAGAACTAATAATTGCACTTACATATTATTTTTAAATGTTCTTTGTTTTTTTAAGTGACTTAGAAAAATTCTTTCTATAATATAGAGAAAGAATTTTACTTATATAGGTAATAGTTTGTAAGGTATGTTTACCCCTTTTGTCTTCCAGGCACTCATTCAACTGCTTCTTTTTCATTTAAGATTATTCATTAAATATTAACTAGGTCCCAATATACTTTTGATTTCAGATACTTGTTTTTACTTTTAGCCAAGGCTGAAATTAAGAATGTCTGCCAATGCTATTTTATAATACTTTCAATAAAGCAAAATATTTCTTACAATATTTTATCATGATATTGAAAGTGTATAATTATTTATTAGTATTTTAATACATTATAAAGAATCATTTTGGTTGAATTATTATTTAAAATCTTATTATGTTTTGGGATATAATAACTTGAAATCTAATATAAATTTATTGTAATATTTCATTTAGTGGCTGCTCCAGCTGAAAATTATAGTTCA
The DNA here is from genome assembly GCF_027574615.1 of Eptesicus fuscus. Taxonomy (NCBI): domain Eukaryota; kingdom Metazoa; phylum Chordata; class Mammalia; order Chiroptera; family Vespertilionidae; genus Eptesicus; species Eptesicus fuscus. The sequence goes on from NC_072474.1 coordinate 98,373,212, forward strand.
TAAAGATATGCAGATACAAATAAAAATAAAGTATTTGGTTTTCTAATTAAATCATGGTGCTTTTTTCTTCTATCTAATACACCAATTAAAAAGGATTTTCTTTTTAGTTGGTTACTTATTTTTTACCTGGGCATGTGCCCTGACTGGGAATCGAACTGTGACCTCTTGGTTCACAGGTTGACACTCAACCACTGAATCATGCCAGCTTGGCAATGTGTGTGTGTGTGTGTGTGTGTGTGTGTGTGTGTGTGTGTGTGTGTTATATTTTTATGAGATGCTGTTATAAGGGAGGCACAACACTTTTAGGAGGAAAAATCCACAATGAAAAATTATTTAAAACACCCATTTTCAATACATTTTAAGTTACTACTAAATTTGTATTTTGTTTGTGTAGATTTAAGTATATTTTTCAAAACTGTGTTATATAGTCATGTCTATTGTCTTTTATCTTAGGAATAGTCAATCTCACTATATTTTCTTTTTTACATAATCACAGTTTGCTTGATTTTAGTGAGCATAAAGTCTTATTCTACAGTGGATAAATTATGACTGGTCAGTAATAATTTGGCAATTTCATTTAATATTTTTCTATTGATCTTAAGTGACCAATCCTGACTCTTTTGAGATATGATACTATCTTCTTTTGCTTGTTTCTTCTTATTCAAAAATAATAAACAAATTCATAGATAAATATAGATAGACAGAGAGATAAAGCAAATAAACCAAGGCTTCCTGAAGAAAACCGTTGTTGTTTCTACTCATTCTTTATGCCTGGATTCAGATGTGACTGACTAAAGGCATGGCGCATGTCTTGTGATTATGATGCTTCAACAAAAGAAAGAGGACAACAACCTCCACATAGATGACAGAGAAGTAGACAAATAGAAAGTGTTTGTGTCACAGATGACCTCATGGAGCAGCTAAGACATGGCAAGCACGTGCGTTTTTCCAGTGACCCCTATTTTATTTCTATCACAGGAAGCCTGATTTTATTGTCTTGGCATCAAAAGCATCTTAAAAGCATTTCTAACAATGGAGATTTGTTCCACTAAAGAACACTTTTTATTATAGAGAAAACTTCTACATTGGGTATGCTTGTCTTTTTATAAAGAACAACTGTAATGACTCATTTTTATCTTTGATAACTTTTTAAAGTAGGATTGCCAGAAGATTATTAGTAAATCCTACAGTGGTTTACAAAAAAGTTTTGAAAATTCTCCATCTCAGAAAAATTATAATATAGCCATATGTTTGCATCTATAATAATACAATTGGTCACTCACTTAAAAGGACATGAATAAACAGAAATGCGTCATGATCTCTAGAATAAAGTAAGAAATAAAAATTCTGCCATCCTGCTTTATGTAACCTGGAAATATTATTTTATTTTCCATTCAGGTAACTCATATAATACATATAATATATAACTGTGACAGTCAATCCTAACAAGGGTTCTTGTGCTAACATGTATATCAAATATGAATAAGTTTTTGTTCCTTTTGTATTTTAGTTTAAAAAGTAAAGTAAAACCAACTTTAGTTCAAAAACGGTGGACTGAACACACATCTTTTTGAATTTCCTAAATCTTTATGAATTTCCTAAATTAAATACATTCTCAATTAATAGAAGTAGGACATTTTTCAAAGATATATCTCCAAAGAAAAACACAACAACCAAAACAAATAGCAAATATAGTTCAGAAAATGGAAGATGGAAGGCAGTAGAAGTTATTACTGATTTAGCAGTCTCAGAGAAGTTAAATTCTAAACTCAAAATAGTGAAATCTGAGAAGAATTCCAATAGGCACAACAGAACCTGTACAGGGCCCAAGAATTTACAGAATGTACTGGTAAGAAAATAAAAGTGAATATAATTGCTTGGGAGGTGGGGTTAGGATTCATTGGAAATTTGTTTAATAAGGAGTTAAAACCCCAAATACATCATTATCGTGTCCCTCCTGCACAATGACAAAAAATAGTAAAATCTATTATACTCCAAATAGTAAAACAATAAAAGTGAAAATAGGTCTCTTGATTAGAAGAGTAGTATTTCAAAGAAAATTAAGAAACCACATATTATTTCTCTTAAGAATTTCATCAGCCCATGAGAAAAGTTGCAAAGGTGTTATTGTCTCTAGGTTCTATTAGTAGACACAGATAGGAAAAAAAAATTATATATATATATATATATATATATATGTACTCATACACACTTATATACCTCTGCATTTATATTTTTCTATTTATCTATCTGTAATGCAGTAATACCTATAATTTCAATTCAACACTTCAAGTTTCTAACTTTCTTCTTGTTATGTTTAAAAATATATTTTCTGGAAGTGAGAAATTTAAATTTAATTATCTTTAACATTTTAATTATTTTGTTCAATTAAGTTATATATTTATTCAATGAAAACAATCTCCGTTATCAATTATCTCCATGTTCCCACCTTTCCCATCACTGCACATCTTTGAACTCTGAGACCCCAGGCTTCTAATTCTTTGAATTTAAATGAGTTATTTTGAATGCTTCTTTGGTTGTTTACTCAACACTTACTAGAACTCTGGTATAGGTATTATATCTTAATGACAACTTTTCATGGTAGCATTGTTAAGTATTTATGGTAGCCTAAAAAAATCATATAAAATAGTAAGTACAATTGTTGCAATTATTTTATATCCATAAAATTTATAATATATAACAAATATAATCATAAGTGCAGCTAGTATTAGCTGAGAATTTTGTACATGATGATAACATACTGAGAAATGATTGATGTATCAAAACATAGACCTCACTATAGCAAAGTATTAAGAAGAGTAAAATTGTTGAAAATTCAATCTATTTGTATATCAGCACAAAAACTGAAGGATACCAGAATAGTTTTGTAAAATGTTAATATTACACATTTTGACAAGTTAAAATTGGTAAAAGATCAAAGTAAGGAGATGGAGAAGGAACAAATGAGAGAAATAATAAGTGTGCTAATTCCACATATGTATACTCAGAACCTAGTAAATGATTTGCAATGTATGATTTAAAATAAATAAAGCCTCTGGAAGTAAAACAAACACATAATATGGGAAGCTATCCATTGTCAAACACCATCATGAAAGTGCAACAAGGAACTCGGAAGGCTGATGAACCTTGAGCTTTAGCAAGGGCTAAAAGCTATGCACTGATTGTTCTGTCGAGATAGTGGTGGCTCAAGCAATTTACTGACCTAATAGTCTCAAAGTAAATCTTTACTGATATTTACTGACCTTTGAGATAGTCTGTCTGCTACCGGATTGCCATTCCTAACTGAGAGCAAGATGTGTATTCAAAAATTGAATAAAAGCTAACAGGTCCAGGGCTTCAGAGAGCCTCTCCACTAGAGAAAGGTTTCCGCCTGGCCCCCATGCCTTCTAAATTAATATTTCTTGTCTAGTGTCTTCATTTCTTCATTTGTGCATTGGCCCCTTCTCCAGATCCTGAATCCTTGCTGCAAAAGGTTGCGGCAACATAAAAAAACTAAAACCCAACTTTTAAAATACAAGAAATTTGACACAATACATATTCATTCATTAAATTTTTATTTTAATTAATGAATTACTAGTAATTGTGTGTCAGCATGTATGCCGTGGTGTCATTGTCTTTTTCTTTTTTTAATTTAAATTCTTTATTGTTTAAAGTATTACATATGTCTTCTTTTTCCCCTATTGACCTCTCCCCAGCCACTCCCACCCCCCTGCACATGCCCTCACCCCACTACTGTCTGTGTCCTGAGATTTGACAGTCTGTTCCTTATTTCTATGTCTCTGGATCTATTTTTATTCATCAGTTTCTGTTGTTCATTATATTCCATAAATGACTGAGGTCATGTGATATTTATCTTTCTCCAACTGGCTTATTTTGCTTAGCATAATGCTCTCCTGATCTATCTATGCTGTTGCAAATGGTAGGAGTTCCTTCCTTTTTACAGCAGTGTAATATTCCATTGTATAGATGTACCACCATTTTTAATCCACTCAACTGTTGATGGGCACTTAGGCTGTTTCCAAATATTAGCTATTATAAATTGTGCTGCTATGAACATAGGGTTGCATACATCCTTTCTGATTGGTGTTTCTGGTTTCTTGGGATATATTCCTAGAAGTGGAATCACTGGGTCAAATGGGATTCCATTTTTAGTTTTTCAAGGAAACTCCATACTGTTTTCCACAGTGGCTGCACCAGTCTGTATTCCCACCAGCAGTGCACGAGGGTTCCTTTTTCTTCACATCCTCACCAGCCCTTGTTGTTTGTTGATTTGTTGATGATAGCCATTCTGACAGATGTGAGATAGTACCTCATTGTCATTTTGATTTGCATCTCTCAGATGATTAATGACTTTGAGCATGTTTTCATATGTCTCTTGGCCTTCTGTATGTCATTTTCTAAATTTATATGAAGCTGTCTCTTGGTTATCTATGTTTTTTCTTTCTGTAGATATACATTGAGAGATAAATGATATGATGTCCACCTAGTTGCCAATGATTATTTCTAGATGATGGGATTTAGCAAATTTTTAAATTTTTATTTCTATTCTTCTGAAGTTCTTAGAAGTATTTCGGTTAGTTTTTAAAAATTGTTCATCTAAAATAAAAGGTGTGCTTCATAATAAAATATTGTTAACAGCTGAACAGCCCATGATTGACTTTTTAATGGAAAAAATAATATAAACTTCCCCTGAGTAATTTCAAAAACCTTCTCAATTAAGAGATAATAGTTTTTTTTTAATAAAGAAGGCTTCATATAGGTATCAAAGAAATTTGTATACTAGTAAGTGATTCTTGACATATTAGCAGTTATTGAATTTAGTTTGGGCTAAACTCACAAAAATAATATTCATTTAGATCTCATTACAAAGTATTAGTATTGTTTCTAAGAGCTTTGGAAAAATTAAAATGTTATGTTTAAAAGTGACTTAACTTTTCTAAGATTTCAACTTGCTAGGATTTGCTTTAACAGCTCACAATTATTTTTCTTCAGATTTTCAGAACTCTTGTGCTCTCTATTCCTTTAACTTCTTTGAATGAAAAATTTAGTATTGAATACACATGCAGTTAATTTTCACTTACAGATAGTACCCTGTTATCCTTGGTTTCACTGTACACATTTTTAGTTACCTATAGTCAACTGTGGACTGAAAATATTAATTGAAAAATTCCAGAAATAAACAATTCATAAGTTTAAATTGTGTGTTGTTCTGAGTAGTATGATGAAATCTTGTCCCTTCTTGTTCTGTCCTGCCCTGGATATGAATCATCCCTTTGCCAAGCATATCCATGCTATACAGTACAATGATATATTTTGAGAGAGACCACATTTACATAACATCCATTACAGTATATATATATATTTATATATTTATATATATATATATTTTTTAATCCTCATCCGAGGATATCTTTCCATTGATTTTTAGAGAGAGTGGGAGAGGGAAAGACAGAGAGAAATATCAATGTGAGAGAAACACATTAATTGGTTGCCTCCTGCACATGCCCAAACCAGGGCCCAGGTCAGCCTGCAACTGAGGTACATGCCCTTGACTGGAATCAAACCCGGGACACTTCTGTCTACAGGCAGATGCTCTATCCACTGAGCAAAACCAGCTCAGGTCATTAAGGTATATTCTTATATTTGTTCTATTTTATCACTAGTTATTATTAATCTTTTACTATGCCTAAATTATAAATTACACTTTAACAAGGGGTTATATGTATAGGAAAAAACACAGTATATACAGGGTTCAGTACTATTCATGGTTGCAAGCATCCACTGAGGGTCTTGGAACATATCCCTCGTGGATAAAGGGGGACCACTGTATGTGCAGACAAATTGATTTTAAATAATTTTTACCTCTTTTAGGTGGTCTGTTTGCTTAGGCATCTTTTACTAGCAACAACATTTTCAGGTATTGCATTTATCTTTTTTCTAACCTTAAAATCTAGTCTTTTTTTCTAAGCTAATGTCTATTTCAAAAGAAATGTTATTCTATTTCCCTAAATTAATTATTCTTATTCTGCAAAAGACATAAAACTTGTAGCATCAGATCTAAAAGCTATATTTAGAATAATATAGTGAACCTCACTTTTGCAATTTTATATTGTCAATATTTATTTATTTTTACTTTAATGACTTCAAATTTTGTAGTGAAAAAAATAAAATGATGTTTGTTGGTAAAAGTAAAACAGTACTACTTGCATAAATCTTACTGATGTGTTCAATACCTATTTTACTTTTTTTTTTTTTTTTCTTTTCAGTAGGGCTTTTCTTCATCTCTTCTATTCAGAAAATAGATGGTTTTAAATCTGAATATTGCTATTTCCTCCTGGTACCAATAAATATATTTACATAAGTGAGAAATAATTAAATTTCACAACAAATTTTAAGATGCCATATAACCCTGGAAGAATCCGGGGTGGGGGGGGGGGGGGGGAGACTATCTGTCCCATGATTTCAGTTCCACCATAGAAATCTGATCTTTTAGCAAAATCCAATTCTGTGGCTATTATCACAGTTGTGATGAAAATGTCCACTCAATTTATTAGCTTACTTTTTATAAATGTCCTTATACTCTCATAATGCTTTTTAATGAAATTATTTCAAAATAACCATGTGCTATAATTTTCTTCTTGTATACTATTTAATAATATAGGTATTATTTTGTTTTCATGTTGCTTTAGACAAATATAAAATACATTTTATTTGTACTATGATTAGTAAACAGTCTTGAAAATATTAATTTTCAATTAAGCTTAAGATGCAAATTATCTAATGATAAGTGGTTAAAATATTTCATGTTTTATTTTATACAATGGATATTTTTAAAAATACCCATTTCCCCACTAGCTTAGTTAAGAACTATATTTTCTGATATGAATGTCTTACTTCCTCTCACTTTTCTAGAGATTAAATAGTTGATCATCCACATTAATTAAGTAAATTTACAAGACCAGTTTTGAGCAATAATAGAATTGAAATAGAATATAGTATCAGAGAACTAAGGAGTTAAGGTATTAATTCTTTGAGATAATAAAGATGGATGTGACTCAGTAATGTGTCCAACTGGTAGATTAAATACAGACAGCTACAGAAAAGTTTTCCTGGGCATTCCATCAGCACTCTGAGAAGAGTAGTAGCAATTATTTCTCTGGAATAGTTATTTATAAATTTTTAAAAATGTAAAATAAAAAAATATGTTTTAACAAAAACCCATACCTAGAATCCTGACTTTACTAAAGTTTTTCTTACCTATAGAATAGTAATTATTCATTTACCACATAACATTGTAGTAGTTTTTTAAAGATATCATGCACCCTATCAGGTACTCAGCCATTAGTGAATACAGATCAGTTTTTCCTTGTATTCTTTTTTTATATATATTTTTATTGATTTCAGAGAGGAAGGAAGAAGAGAGAGATAGAAACATCAATGGTGAGAGGGAATCATTGATTGGCTGCCTCCTGCATGTTGGACCGAGCCCACAACCCAGGCATGTGCCCTTGACTGGAATCAAACCTGGGACCCTTCAGTCCATTGGAATTTTAAAATTTGAATTATGTTAGCATTTTTTCTTAGTTTTACTTAATGTGATGTATATAATGTTTGAGTGGCCATCACCATAGTATACATACCATTTCTGGTTCATGAAATCTATAGTCTAATGCTGGTGACTAATATTCAAATAAATCGAGAATATATTTGAATTATGGAATAGAGAATAAACATAGGGTCTTTTAACAATTTAGTTAGCAAAAACGTATTTATTTTTTAAATGAAAATTATATTTCATAATGTCTCTATTAATGAATATTTTGTGCAACATAACTAAAGGTACTGAAATTGCATATCCATATATATAACATCATTACAGGCAAGAAAGGCAAAAATCATTTTAAACTCTGACATTATTTTAACTAATTACATTAATTTAGGTCTTAGAAAATTATTTCCATAAGATTATTTCTACGTAAAATGAAGGAAAACTTTGAAAATTATATGGGTTTTAAAATCATGTTTTAAAACTCAATACATGTCCTGCAATCATAGTTAATTTATCTTCCTTGAGCACAGAAAATAATTATGTATCAATTTAACACATTTATTTATCTAGTTTTGCCTTGAATTCATGGTTTTATTATTATTATATTCTACTATGATAAAGTAGATTATTATTCTTATCATACACCTTGAATGAATCATTGACTATACTAGGAACTTCTTTTTTGGCTAGCATATTCTTAATTTTTGGAAGAAAGGTTTTTTTTGTCACTATATTTAAGTTAAACCTGGGCCAATATCACTGACACAAATACCAGTAGATGATAATTTTCCCATATGCAATGCATACACATTAACATGCATTGATCTAAAATAATCTACTTTATTTTTGTCAGTATAGAAGTAAGCCTTAGTGTTAATATTATTTTCTTTAAACGAAATTTAAAATTTGTTTTAATTGTCTACTAGCCAGTTTCATCTTGAAATATAAGTCAGTGTCTAATAACCATCAGACTATGTTTTTACTTAATAGATCAAAAGCAATTTATGACTAAAACTAAATCACGAATGATTTAGGTATTAAAACAATTTAAGCTAGATCTTGATATGTGTGTTTCGTAATTGCCAAAATGACTCAAAGAGTGTGGATTTTGATTTAATGCTGCAGCACAGCAAACAAGAAGGTGATGATAAATAGAATTGGCAAAGAGAACCACAGGTGCCTCATTGTTTATCTCTACCGTTTTACAAAATAGTATAGTTGCAAACATTCTTTAACAGTGCATTTGCAACGATGTGGATGGAACTCCTGATTATGAATTCAACTGGCTGATTTCTCTTACCTTAGAAAAAGGTAATGAAACCTGTGAGCATATGACAAGGCAAATTTGAAGCTAAGATTCATGGAACAACTCTATTGTTCTTGAAGCTGACCCAGTTATAGTTTATCTTTAGTTTACTTCATTTAAAAAATATTTATTTTATCTGTTTGGTTTAAGAGAAGTCTTGTGGGTCTAACTTACAAATTTACATTGAGAAGAAACTATGGCACTTTGTACATTAAATAAAGAAAAAATATTCTGGATTCAGGTACTTGCTTGTACTTTGTACCTGGTATCAGTGTAAAGGGAAATTGGTGCAGAATTGTTTTCTCACTTTGAACCTAGGAAATGGAATGTTATCTATTGCATTTAGAATATAAAATAATCTGTCTTTAACCTATAATCCTACCTAATAATAGACAAATATGCAAGTTGACCATACCTCAGACACACTCACAAGCCACGCCCACAAGCCATGCCCACAAGCCAATTAGAGCGAGCATGCAAATTAACCCAAAACAAGATGGCTACAGCCACAGAGAACAAGGTTTCCTAGGTAACAGAGGAAGCCAAGCTTGCCAGGCCTTGCCAGGCCTAAGCCTCCACTCAAGCTACAAAGTTTCAATTATAGAAGGTAAATAAATTCAAACAAATGGTGGCAGAATGGAGCTTGAGAGAGCAGGCCAGGGTTGCCGCAGGCAACAGGGGAAGCAAAGCTTTCCGCACACCCTGGCCAGGCCCACCCGCTTAATGCAACAAAGTTTCAATTATAACCCCAACACAAATGGCTGCGGGCCTCAGAGGGAGCCCCAGGCTTGGCTCCGCTCCAGGCTACAAAGTTTCAATTGTAGAAGGAAAATAAATTCCAGATACCAGGGCCTCCCCTTGGGTTGCCAGGGGGTGTGGCTGGCCTGCAAACCACCACAGGCTCCTCACTCAGGCCGCCCCACGCCCCAAGGGAACCCCACCCTTATCAGGGACACACTTCAGGGCAAACCAGCTGGCCCCCACCCCTGTACCAGGCCTCTATCCTATCTAATTAAAGAGTAATATGCAGATTGACCATCACTCCAACACACAATATAGCTGCCCCCATGTGGTCAAAGATCCTGCCCCCATTTGGACACAAGATGGCCAACACAAGATGGCCAGCAGGAGAGGGCAGTTGGGAGGCACCCAGCCTGCAAGGGAGGGAAGTTGGAGGTGATCAACCCTGCAAGAGAGGGCAGTTAGGGGTGACCAGGCCGGCAGAGGAGGGAAGTTGGGGGCAAACCGGCTGGCAGCAGAATGGTTAGGGGGTGATCAGGCTGGCAGGCAGAAGCGGTTAGGGTCAATCAGGAAGGCAGGCAGGAAAGCAGTTGGGAGCCAGCAGTCCTGGATTGTAAGAGGGATGTCCGACTGCCTGTTTAAATGGGCAGTTGGACATCCCTTGAGGGGTCCCATATTGGAGAGGGTACAGGCTGGGCTGAGGGACAACCCCCTCCATGCATGAATTTTGTGCACCGGGCCTCTAGTAAGTTTATAACAAATTTGAAGGCTTGCCTCTTTAAAATTTTTCAGTGGAAGAAAAGGAACCCTTGTGCACTGCTGGTGTAAATGCAGACTGGTGCAGCCACTGTGGAAAACAGTATGGAGTTTCCATAAAAATCTAAAACTGGAACTCCCATTTGACCCAGTGATCCAACTTCTAGGAATATATCCCAAGAAACTAGAAATACCAATGAGAAAGGATATATGCACCCCTATGTTCATAGCAGCACAATTTACAATAGCTAAGATTTGGAAATAGCCTAAGCGTCCATCAGCAGATGAGTGGACTGAAAAACTGTGGTATATCTACACAATGGAATACTATGCTGTGGTAAAAAAGAAGGAATACTTACTATTTGCAGCAGCATGGATGGAACTGGAGAGCATTATGCTAAGCGAAATAAGCCAGTCAAAGAAGGATAAATATCACATGATCTCACTCATTTATGGAATATAATGAACAACATTAACTGATGAACAAAAACAGATCCAGAGACAGAGAAGCATGGATCAGACTTTCAAATCTCAGAGGGAAGGTAGGGAACGGTCAAGGTAAGGGGGCGAGATCAACCAAAGGACTTGTATGAGTGCATATAAGCCTGACCAATAGACACAGACAACAGAGGGGTAAGGGCATGAGTGAGGGGTGAGGGGGGATGCGGAGATAAGGATACATATGTAATACCTTAATCAATAAAGAAAAATAAAATAAAAAATAATAAAAATAAAGAAATATTATAAGTAAAAAAAAAAATTGTTTTCAGTGGAAAAAGACTTGAAGAATTTCATAGTGCTGATGACACCAGGAAAATGAGTGTTAGACCTGCCTTTGGGGAGAATGGAAAATTTTGGGTTAAATGTGATAGGAGTACAATACTTTGTCTAGCATGGACTATTAAAAACAATGAGTGCTTCCTGAGGAAGAAATAATTCTACCTTACTTTGTGATGCTGAACTATGTGACAAAGAATTACTTGCAAGTTTCTTGAATGGCAAGATCAGGAATGTAAAGGTGACCTAGGTGTACAGGATATACACAGCAGCCCAGGGGGAATTAACTTCTCCAAGGCTGTGCCTTTTAGTAGAAGTTTGCTAAAAGTTGCTACAAAGGGTTGAGGCCACTCTTTTCTTTTGGTACCCATAATTAACACTAAAGTTTTCTAATGTAAAAGATGATCAAATCTATGTGCCTGTATACAAAAATAAGCAAGCAAATAAAAAAAACAAACACCATTAGTTTTTATTAAGAGCAGAATGTATTGAATAAAACAAGAGCTTATATTATTTGAAAATTAATAGTATAAAAATTAATATGATTATTAAATTATTAACTAACATTAAAATTATGTGATTCCACAAAAAGCAATAAGTAACAATACTGAATGCATTTCATTATTTAAACTGTAGTGTGTAAAGAGCTTGAAATGTAATAACATTATATGTACAATTATGTAGATAAATATTAAATGAACTTAGTTTGACCTACTTACAAATAATCTATATGAATATTACACTACTGTTATCCTAGAATAATATTGCTTTGGAGGTAAATTTTTTATTTTGTCTTTTTTTTGCTTTCAAAATATAACACTAACTAATAGTAAACTCTATGCCATCATAACTGTTGGAATGTTGAGGTCTTTTAGCAGCAATTAAGGGTGAGATACAGATTATAAGCTAAAAACAGGTATGGTAAACATCTAAGAGGAAGTAAATTTTTGAAAAAAGTTGCACAAGGAATAACACAGAGCATACGTTAAAAGTCACCAACATCCAGATAGATCCAAAGAGATAGCAGGCATAAATCTTGGGAGCCCTTGTTAAAGGAAATTCAAATTTCCATTTCTTTCTTGCTAACCAATGATAGCTTGCGATAAATCACCCAAATGTCAGATCCAGAACCAAAACACCCGAAAATTCTCAACTAGTTTTTAAAGTCACACTTGATTGTGTGTGTGTTTCTTATGTACTCTAAAATCATTTTAAATTGCTCCCTATAAAAATTTTATTGCTGTAAATGCGTTTATTCTGTTGATTGATAATAAGTTGTCTACTCAAGGGATCTTATTTCTTTTAGATCTCAAACATATACAAGATCCAAATATGTGAATTGATTAGATTAGCAATCCAAATATGTGAATTGATTAGATTAGCAAACATCTCAGAGATGCAGAGATGAAGTTATTTTTAATCATTTAATGTTATATACCTGGTACTTATCAATTAGCATTCTTTGTGTCCTCAATCTTTCAACTCCTATCAGGTTTAATGATATATTGTTTGACTAGTTGTTTTTAATAGAGGTGAAATAAATTTAAATTAGAGGGGATTATATTCATAATGATGATTTATATTTTTTAACATAGCACAGGACAGTTAAATCATACAATAGGGTTCATTAGCTTAGCTAGAGCTAGCATTCATAATTATCCAGCTTCTGTTGATTGCTATTTCCTCTTTGCCCTTACGGTATATATTTGTATTAATTGAAATGCACAGCATTTAAACAGCCTCCACAAAAAATAATTTAAATCAATCTTATAAATGATGTTCAGGCATACAGAGGCATATGTAAGGTCAGTATGGATTAAAGGATCAGATAATAGGGCAAGATTATGAAGACAGAGTAAGAACCCTTGAAATACATTTTCTCAAAGAAAACAAAGCTCTTAACTTTATCCTCAAAAGTGGGGGTAGGGGTCAGGAGATTGCAAGTCTCATAGCAGATTTAATTTTAGCAAAAGCAAAGGCAAAGAGTATGGTTGAATATTGTGTCAAGAGAATAATGGCAGTTGCTTCAAATGGCACCTTGGTTTGCCAGAGCTTACTTAGCAATGAAAATGGTGTTGGGGAACCACTTATGTTTATTTAATAGTGCGTGTAAGACTGTCTCTTAGACACAACATTAACTGAACAGAAGCCCTTGTGTTTTTTAGTCATATAAGGAGGCAACAAGGCAAACACTATCCTGGATATAATATGACTGTATTGACATTTGCAATTTTGCTGATGTTTGGGGGCATTTGGAACAATTATATAGAGCCAAGTTTATGTAAATCAGTTTGATTAGAACAAAATGGTAATAACTGAAATCACAAAATAGAACAGAATTGTTATTAGAAAACCTGATCTCTTTCATGATCTTAGCTGGAAAATTATTTCAGCAAAACAGTGAATTTCTTTAAAAACCCTTTTCAAAACCTTATATATTTAGAATCAAATATTTCCTTCTAATCTATGTCTTATGATGAAAAACTTTGGAACTACCTAAACAATTCTTAGCAATCCTATATAATAAAGAGGCAATATGCAAATTGACCCTCACACCCTCACAAGATGGCTGCCTACAACCAGGCCAGCAGGGGGATTAGTGAGGGATGACCAAACAACTGAACAGCAGGCTGCGTGGGGTGACCAGGACAGTGGGAGAGGCACAGTTGGGGGCAACCAGGCCAGCACGGGGGGAAGTTGGGGGTGACCAGGCTGGGACGCAGAGTCAGTGAGGGGCGATCAGGCCGGCGGGGGGTGGGGGGCAGTTAGGGGCAACCAGGCAGGCAGGCAGGTGAGCGATTAGGAGCCAGCGGTCCAGGATTGTGAGAGGGATGTCCAACTACCAGCAGTCGGACATCCCCCAAGGGGTCCCGGATTGGAGAGGATACAGGCTGGGCTGGAGGGACACACACACCCCCGTGCACAAATTTTGTGCACCAGGCCTCTAGTTATCTATAATAATAAAAGTGTAATATGCTAATTAGACCAGACAGCCAAACAACCTTCCGGATGAAGCCGGGCTGTGGGTGCCGAGGCAAGCTGCCGAGGCTGTGGGGGCTGAGACCTTTGCACAAACTTCGGGCATCGGGCCTCTAGTTATACTATAAGAATGTAGTGATGCCCAACATTTCAGATTTAAACATAGACTGCCAAACCATACCTTCTCAAGAGCCTCCTTTATCTTTGTTTTGAATATGTGGTTTTATCGATCTGTGCTGAAATGAAACAACACATAAATATTCTTTCACATTGATACTTCATTTTGTTAAGGCGCAAAAATAATTAGCATCTGTGTTGAGTATAAATCTTACTTCAAAATTTATCTTTAATCCTCATTCTGCTGCTACTATGGAAATACAATTTGAACTTGAATTCATTCTTTTCTCTTCGCCTTAGTTCTGGGTGAGCAGACTTTGTGTTGAGATCTGTAAGGGGAGATAGTAAATCTTTTTCTCTAAGTCAAATATCCACACTGTAACTTTCCACAAGATATCCATCATTACCTCAGGTGACTGTCATTGATTCACACAAAATGCTGCAGAGATGCTCTTCCTTCCCATCGTTAGCTCTTCTAGGTTTTGTAGGTAGCTTGACCACTGTCTTGCCCCTAGTGTCTGTATTTGAATCATTTTAACTCCCATTATACGCTAACCAATAAGAAAACACTGTTTAAAGCTCAGCCTGCCTATACACATCATGCAGACAATTGTCTGTTAGAGTGTTGCCACGCCTTACCTCCAGGATCTATGGGGTCATGTAAAATTATATTTTTCCCTTTAATTCCTCAATGCTATAAGAAGTGGTTTCAGACTCGCTTTACCTGGAATCTCATACCTTTCGGTTTTCCCACTGAATTGATTTCTCAAGCCCAGGAGAGTCTTTTCTCTTCTTGGAAAGACAGTGTTGCTTTCACTTATTCTCTATCCTGATTAATATATTGTCCCTGCTATCAAACTCCTTTACTTTAATTTAGGTGACTAGAGATTAGAAAATTAAAATTCAGGAATGAATTTCCATTTTTCCATGCTCTATTCTATGACATATATTCCCTGAGGCAAACTATCATAGAAGGCTCTAGATAATTTTATAGAAAAAGGGTAGTGGGGGTAATAAAAATAATATTTCAGAAACATAATCTTGAGTCACATGTAATACATTTGAATATTGATAAAGAAAGAGGAAAGAGGTAAATAATGTTTGGAATAATTATAAAAATGAATATTAGAGAATCCTAAATAAATTTAAAAGCCTAAGAAAATTGATATGGAACAGGGATATAAAGAATGGGTAGTCATAAATCCTAGAAATAAAATCATAAAGAAATGTGCTAAATTAATAAAGATTACTTATTAACCAAACATGTGTTATTGTTGTTTGCCTATTATATGTTAGGCACTATGCTGGTGCCTTGGAATCACAGCATCAGCAAGACAATTTCTTTTCCCAAGGAGTTCAAAGACCAGTGGTAAAGACAAGGAAGAAAAATAGCAAATATGATGTGTTATTATAAGTATCAAATATAAATATAAACTGATTTAGAAAACATTCTCAGAGAGTTAATGTAGGAGTGATGGTGATGATGACAGGGAGTGTGTTTATATGTATTTGTTTGATGGTTTCCAAGTTGAACTGCACCTATGTTGAATCTTTTTTTTTTCAATTTTTTTTATTAAGTTATTATATGTGTACTTATCTTACCATTGCCACCCCCACCCCACTCCCATATATGCCCTCACCCCCCAGAGTTTTGCATCCGTTGGTTATGCTTATATGCACGCATACAAGTCCCTTGATGGATCTCTTATCTCCCCCACCTCTCCCTAACTTTCCCCCTGTAATTTGACAGTCTGTTTGATGCTTTACTCTCTCTGTATCTGTCTTTTTGTTCAAGTTTATAATGTTCTTTATTATCCATAAATGAGTGAGATCATGTGGTATTTTTCTTTCATTGACTGGCTTATTTCACTTCACATAATGTTCTCCAATTCCATCCAGGTTGCTGCAAATGATGAGAATTCCTTCTTTTTAATGACAGCATAGTATTCCATTGTGTAGATGTACCACTGTTTTCTGATCCAGTCATCTGATGATGGGCACCTAGGCTGTTTCCAAATCTTAGCTATGGTGAATTGTGCTGCTATGAACATAGGGGTGCATATATCCTTTCTGATTGGTGTTTCTAGTTTCTTCAGATATATTCCCAGGAGTGGGATTACTGGGTCAAATGTTGAATCTTAAAGGGGGACAAAAAGGCATGGAAACAAAATGTGGCACATTTACAAATCTACAAGCAATCTGTATATAGACAATCTGTATATAGGCCATCTTAGAAAAACACTGTCTGACAATGACATTGTATTTCTCATTCTCTCTCTCTCTCTCTCTCTCTCTCTCTCTCTCTCTCTCTCACTTTTCTCTCTCATTTAATTATTATACTTAATGTTATTCTATAAAATTCAACTAATTTCTTTCTTTTTAAACACTAGTATAAATCATAGACATTAACTGTTGACGTTATCAGCTTGGATTATTCACTTTCTTATTTCTAACTGGTGATAACTGAAAATATGTCAAGGAAGAGGAAAAAGGTATATTGCTTAAGGAGTGAGATAATTCAGTCCCATTCCTCCATATGCTTACTATGTACCAGGATACTTGTAAAGATAGACAATTTGAGGTTATTGCCCTATCATGATTATGCTCACAGTGTAAAGGAAGATTAGAAAGATCTAAATTGATAATTGTGTAATATGAAATTTGTAGACATGAAAAACATTCTGAGATATATGAGGAGAAAGCAGTTATTTCACTGAGATAGATCTTAAAGTATTCACACAGAAGTCTATACTTGAGTTTATACTTTGTGAAAAGGCAACAAGAGATAGTCAAAGAGGAAGGAGTACAAACAGATATTCCTGGCAGAGGAGAAAACATGGCTTGTGGAATTTCTGATTCTAACTAGAATGGAGTAATGAGTACTAAATCAATCCTATCACTGTAGACAACTACTAGTATATAATTGGATGAAGTACATGAAACAATTGTTTGCAGACATTTTATAATACTCAGAACAAAAATTGTTTTCCATGGGAGAAGGGAAACAAACAAGATGAACCCCAATAAATGTACTGCAAAGGAGGGAATTATTATTGATGTAATAATTTAAACGTATTCCAACAATTTTTATGAAAAAATCTTTATTCTCCTTTCATTGTTACTGAGGAACCAATGAGTTAAGTAAATGAATGCATAACTACATATGCTATTTATTTCATATTTATTACATGACAAGATTTATACACTTGTGGTCAACAACTGTAGTTTATGTGGATGTAAAAAAGCAGCTGGATTTAGAGTGTTAACTCAAGTGGAGCTTAGATAATGGGACACATTAGAAGAGATGGATAAAATGTGAAGCTTATCATAACCTCAGGGATATTGAAATCATCTTTTAAGATGGTTAGAATGTGTGCATGTGCAAGCCTTTTAGAATGAAACTGTACATTTTTATAACATGGAAAGATTAATTTATATATTCTTTAAAATTGTGAGTAAATATTTAAGATTATTCTTGTGGTCCATAAAGTAACAGCTAAAAGTTGCAGGGATATTCAGTAGAACACCTAAGTTAAAATGCCTATTAAGCAGAGGCAGAAAAGGCTGGTAACTGAGATAAGTAATATTTTGGACAGAAGTTTCAGGTACAGTAGTTCATAAATTGTGGTATTATATTGACCCTGCCCTCTTAGAACATCTGTTCTTTTCAGACAAAAAAAAAAAAATGCAAGGAAGAACATTTACAGCACAGCATGTGAGAAAAGATATCATATTTTAGCTTTATCTGCCCACTGGTAGACTTGAGTAATTATTATATTATAAGGAAAAATGAATCCAGAGAGTCAGATATTAAATCCCTAACAGGGTTCCAAAATGTCAGTTGGATTTTAAGCTTAGCAGTGTTCTTGTGTAAGCTCCATAAAGGGATTGCTGAACCTGTGTATTGATTAGCCACCTGTGGTAGACTGCACTCAGCAGGAAAGATAAACATCTACTTGGGGTCCTATTCCTTGATGGAAGGTACTTATTTAAGTGAGGAAATCTAAAGCTATTTTTCTAATTTTTGACATTGACATTTTTTCTAAATTATTTTATTTTTATTCTGTATGGTTAACCAAAGGAAAACAAAATCTGGTTCATCCTTTCCCTCACTTTTACAACTGCTGCTATCATTACATGTGAATATAATGTCCATGAAGATATCTTAATCTCACAAATAATTGACCTCATCCATTCTGATTACCTTCAACTCAATTTTATGTGAGCTGCAAATCTCCAAGGCCACAGTGCTACATGTAATATATTCAGACAGAATTCCAATCTGTGACCATCACCTCACACTCTTCCAGGTTGCAGTCTGATACTTTTAACTCTCTCTACATATTTCTTTAATTTTTTCATTCATTCATTCATTCATTCCATCTACAAGGATTAGACCCCTACTATCTATATATATAAAAGGCTAATATGATAAGTGTCCCTTTGCTCATCCGATCAGTCGCTATGACACACACAAAACACCAGAGGGCAGATGCTCAATGCCAGAGATGCTGATCTGCAGTGACTTGGCAGCTGCAGTTCTTGGATGACATACCCCAAAACCAGAGAGGAGGGAGTCCGATTCCTTGGGGGGCCATGCGATTCCACCTTTGGCAGTGGGTTATGTTGTTGCCAAGGCACTGTAGGCCCAAATCTGGTTTACTGCACACTTGCATTTGCATTCCAGACCCTGTAAGACAGCGACTTTGCAGAGTGCTCTCTCGCACTCCAGGACCCCTTGGGGGATGTTGGAGAGCCAGTTTTGGCCTGATCCCCACAGGACAGGCCAAAAGACCACACCTGTTGGAGGGACCCCGCTCACTCTCCTGTGGTGCCACCCCAGGTGGAGCCAGCAAGGAGGGACTGTGGGGGGTTGGCTCCAGGGCATGACTGGCCAGTCTCACCCAATCCCACCCCGCAGGCCACCTTCTGATTAATTTCCTTTCAATGTGCAGGAATCCGTGCACCAGGCCAATAATATGATAATAATTCCCTAAACTCTCCAAGTTGGATGCTGAAAATATAAATATACTTGACCAAAACCATATCTTAATGAGCTTTATGTAATGTGTTTATTTTTCAAATAACTAGATGTTATGCGTATTGAAGAAAATATGTTTTTTTCTGTGTGCTGTGGAAACAGAAAGAAAGAAATGGCAAACTCAGCCTAAAGGGGTCATTAAGGATCATTTTAAGAGAATATTATCTTTGATCTGAGTCTGAGGTTGGTGGGAGAAGCAGAAGGATCTATGCTGAATAACAGCCCAGAGCCTGAGATGTCCTGAGTTCAGCATAGATATTCTTGCTTCTCTCACCTACCTAAGACTCAACTCAGAGACGAATTCTCTTAAAACATGCCTGTGCTCAGATCATAAAGGGCCCTTTCTATGTGCTCTTCCAGCCCCCTACTAAAGATTAGGATTCACGTGATACATTGCAACCATTAGAATTTGACTTTAGTTATCATTCATCAGAACTGGAGTCAAATATACAAAGAAGATATAAATCTATCTCTCGCTGTCCTTCATCTAACCTATTCCGACCTTCAAATTCTATTTCATCAGTGTGAACCACGATACCTGGCTGAATGATGGACTAAAGTTTGAAGTTAGACAACATAATTACTCCGTTGTTAAAACCCATTAATCAAAGTGAGCTTCCATCCACCCTCTTGATTATTAAACAATAGAAATATTGAAAGATTGACCGCTCATTCAAATGGAAAGAAAAATGACAAATTTTCCCAAGAAAGCATATGCTGGCATTTATTATCAGTTAAGGCCATGCAATAAATAAATATTTCCCAAAATATTAATATCATAATTTTTAAAAACTATTAGTGTCATTTATCTGAGATCATATGTGGGTTTATAAAAGCATATTTATTTCTCTTTTTTAAATTGTGTTTAGTAATTTTAGTGAGAGAGGAAAAGAGAGAGAGAGAAACATTGATTCATTGTTCCATTTATTTATGCATTTATAGGTTGGCTTTTGTATGTGGCCTAACTTGGGATTGAACCCCCAACCTTGGCATATCAGGACAGTGCTCCAACCAACTGAGCTATCCAGCCAGGGCTATTAATTTATCTTTTGATCTCTCTCTCACTCTTTCTTTTCTCTTATTGTCTTGGTATCTACCTCGTTTACTGATAAAAACCACTTCACTATTCCCCTATGAATGCTTTTTCTTCATCAGTTCCTCTCTTGTTCTGTCCCCTTAGATGAAATTTAATGAATTTGAAGATTGTGCGCTGAAGTCCTGCTGACATTTTTGTTTTATATTTTCTAGAGTCACAATCTTACAGGCTCAACAGTTAATGAATGATAAATATATTTTTAACTTCTCTACCTTCTTGTCACACATTATCTATTTCCTGTCTCTCTGAGCTAAAAACAAAACTTACTTCATATGTCTTCACATGTGTCTTGTTCTTTTGCCACTGTCCCCAATCCCCAATCTCAATCCACTCTTCTTCACTTAATTCAGCCTTCAACCTATGAGGCAAGGTGTTCTAGGAGTATTCCCTGAAACCAGTTTTGTGTTTTTAAACTACAATGAATTGTCTTTAAACTTTCTCTAAATGGCACTAATAGTTTCAAACAAAATTTTCTATATTTACAAGCATATTTAGTCTTTAAATTATATGGAAATTTAAACTTATTCACTTATATATTCAACCTGTAACTGTTGGGTTTGATTACAGTACTATCCAGAATCCTTCAGTGGTACAGAAAAGGGTATCCTATATAATAAAAGCTTAATATGCTAAGTGTCTGGTCGTCTAGTCGTCCATTTAACCAATCAAAGGGTAATATGCTACTGATATAATAAGGCCAGTCAACCACTTGCTATGACATGCACTGACCACCAGAGAGCAGACAGTCAACCAGTTGACCAGTCGCTATGATGTGCACTGACCACCAGGGGGCAGACAGTCGATGAGTAAGTTAGCTTGCTGCTGGGGTCCAACCAATCAGGACTGAGTGAGATGGGCCGGACACACTCTAGAGCCCTCCTGTGGTCTCTCCCTGGCTGGCCAACCTCCTGCATCCCTCCACAGCCCTGAATGTGCACCGGTGGGGTCCCTCAGCCTGACCTGCACCCTCTCGCAATCTGGGACACCTTGGGGGATGTCAGAGAGCTGGTTTCAGCCTGATCCTTAGGCCAGGCTGAGAGACCCCACTGGTGCACGAATTCGTGCACCGGGATTCTAGTATATTATGATAGCAAGACAATTCTACAATGGAGATTTTTACATTTTAAACAGGGAAATTGTCACAGATAAACTGTTAGAATAATGTGTTATAAAGTTTTATTTTCACAATGTTGTTCTTTATGTAGCTTTAAATAATAAAAATCCCTAATTTGTATATATAAAAGTCTAATATGCCAAGTGTCCAACTGTCTGACTGGATGCTATGATGTGCACTGACCACCAGGGAGCAGACACTCAACACAGGAGCTGCCATGATGCACACTGGCCATTTATAGAGAAACCTGGTGCCCACAAAGCAACACTCTGCTTCCCCCCAAGTGGAACGCAGGCCCTTCCACCACCCTGGAGTGACAGCCCACCAAATCAAAGCTGATGCTGCTGAGACCCCATGGCACAAAATGTGGCCCACAGCCTAGCCCATTACAGAAACAGTGTCTGTGGCTTCTGGGTAATGACTTCACATAACAACGCCTGGCTTACTCTCCCTAGTGACAACTAGCCTCCTTGCAGTTTCTTCAGCCCAGGAACACGACTTGCTTTATAGCCAGGTGCAAACATTTCACACTTTAACCAAATGTCTGTGAAGTGTTTTCCCATGCCTCATCTCATTTGATCCTCACAGAAGTCCTGGAGTAGGTAGATAGGAGACTCAGTGGAATCCTATTTTCTTTTCATTAGCTGGAAAATAAGATTTAGAAAGCTTAGAAACTTGACCCAACTGAAAAGAAGTAAGAAATGGTGGGCCTTGAAAATGACTTCAGATTTTTTCACTGTGCAGAATATAGTCAAACACTGCTGCAATTAAATATTTTACCCTTTGTTCTCCCTGAGTGATCTACAATAATAATCTGCTTCGTGTTGATATTTACTGCTGTGTTGATGACAATTACCTGAAAGAGAAGTTGGGTTGCTTCACTGGGCTGGAAAAAGTTTAGCTAAATCAGAAAGCAGGTCTAATTAAGCAAGTTTATTCTATATATATAAAAGGCTAAGTTGACTCGCACATGCACAATACAAATAAAGCTCTCGCTGGCACCAATCACACACGTGTTTCAATCTGTCATTGTTGATCATGAATTTGGTTGACACTTCTATTATAGAGAAAGGGTGAATAGGAATATTAAAATAGTTCTTCTAATTAATTTCCTTTCAATGTGCATGAATTCAATGCACCCGGCCACTAGTTGTTTTATAAAAATAGCAGTGACATTTTAATGCATAGATGGAGAAGTGGTAATATTTTCCTTTTATTGTGTTACAATGGACTTCTTTTTTGGGAGGGTTAGTGGTAAACTGCTTTATGTGTTCCCCTTGGGATCAGCCATTGGAGTGACTAGCGGACCCAGGAAGACATTATCCTCCTGACTACAGGGATTAGTCCAGGTATGGGCTTGTGACCTAAATGATGACAAAAAAAAATTCCCTTTCTAGGCAATTACAGGATGCTGGCAAAAATGAGAATCTATATGTTACTGAGGTTATAGACCTTAAAGGTCACAAAAGTCTGAAGTTCTCTGGAAACATCTTGGCTACTCAGCGAGGCTATCCATCAGAAGAACAAACAGAAGAAAACAAATGGGAAATGGTAAGAGTTGTGTGAAGCCACCTCTACTCCATTTACTCAATCAGAATACAATAAAAAAATACATCAATTTTTTCCTTTAAGCTGGTTGGAAATAGGCTCCTGACATTTCCACCAAGTGTTTTGAGTGGTACATAGCAATATGCACAAAATGTTCTTGAGCTTTAGAAAACATGGAATAAGAAATTTGTTTAGAAAGAGAATGAAATAATTGGACTAATGAAATACTTTTTGCTTCAACATTTTTTTATTTAAAAATTATATTTTATTTAGAACATGAAGAGGAAACTTTTGAGGAAGTTGACATGGCATATATTAAACCAGTTGTGTGTTTTTTTAGTGTGTGTATGACAACTCTTATCCACAGTTACAGAAAAGGATTTGTACATCACATCAACATTCATCAAAAAGACCACAGTGAAGTTAGAAATGTGTCTCATGCTTGCAGTGAGGAAGTTGACAGACATATGCCATGGGTGTGCCACTCATGGTATAATAAAAAGATTATGGATTTTAGAATCATAATAATCATAGAGTGATATGTCGCCACTATGTTATGTGTGTTATCACAACAACATTGCCTGACAGTTATTTTTACCCCTATTTCAAATATGAGAAAATCCAGACTCAAATAGTAAAATAGTTAACCTAACATCTCAAAACTAGAAAATTTGGGAGTAAATATTTAATTTCAGATTTTTCAGATAAAATACTCAAATTGTGGGTTTTTGATTTTATTTTATGGTTTACTTATTTATTGACCAACGTACCAAAGGGGGGAAAACTGTGTCATTCTGATATTGAGGAAGAAACAGGAAAGGCAATCAAATAAAATGTGTCAATAAAAGATCTTGAGTTGAGTTGATACAGCAGTTGCCCAAAAAGAGGCATTTTTTGAAACCAAAATCAGTAATAATGAGAGCACCTGAAGAAAAGTATATCTGCTTCACAACTGTATGTAAGTTTTATTCCTTTCTGTGTACTGGATGGCACCATAAAGAAACATTATCAGGGCAATTTCAAGAGAAAATGACATTTTATTTTAATAGCTGCTGTTAAAATGACGTCTTTGTTTTTATCATGTTATATTCAACCTCAACATTTGTTTTACTTATTAAACTGCGTATAAATGCAAAAAGAGTATCTTTCTAAATTAAAAGAATTTAATAGTTTTTCCTTAATATCCATACAAAGTTGTCAGAAATCTTTCTCCCTTAATCTGTAATACAGTGAATTATGAGAGTTTCTAGATTATCACCATATACCTAAATTCCTTAAGAAGTTGTTATAACTTCTATACTATAGGGAACCATGTATAGATTTATGAGCTGTTGAAACTTTATATAGCTTTAAAATGAAAACAGCATGTTGCTGAATAATGCCAAGAATATATTTTAATACTCAAAACCACCCTATAAAATACTGTCCTACCAAAAAAAATTAAGGTCAAACACAGATGAAATAATATAATTTTAGTTATAAGAATGACTAATAAACTAAAACTTGAAATCAGGCATGATAATATTAATGTGGCACTCAAATCCATTAATGAAAATCAAAATGTGGATAAACATAGAAACCATAACAATAGTTGCGAGATGGAAATAAACATGCATATAGGAATTATTAGTGATTAAAAATTTGGCCAAAATGTCAATGATTTGAAGTTTTATGTAGTAAATAGATAAATGCATTTAAATGTCCTTTTTTTTTTAAGCCCAAGTATAGCTCTTATGGTTTATAATACATACAAAGGCTCGGCTTTACTGCTAGGTTCCTATAAAAATTATAGAGGCATATTTTCTAAAGAGCAGCAATAAGTTGCAATGCATTTGGAAATTGGTCTCAGTTGAACCATCAATAATTATCCCATTAACTATACTTTGCACAATAATTTATCTCTGCCTTTTTTTTTCTAAGTGGTAAAATAAACTATAGAAAGATGATAGAGCAAGGTACATCTAGGAAATTTTCAGACTCTGTGATATACGTTTACTACACTCTGAAATAATCAGGGATGAGTTGTACATCTTCTCAAATGGTAGTGTAACCATTTTTCTATGCCTTTATTAACTAAGTGCTGTTAATTCTGATGGTTAATATGTTGAATACCCCATTTGAAAATGCACCCCAAGCTTACACATGGAGAGTACCTTCCAGTGAGGCACACTGCAGGGAACTACTGAGCAAGGCAGTATTTGGAGTGTGATTTCCATGGAAACAGCACCTTTCTGTGTCTTTATTTCTCATCTTGCTTTTGTTGAAAATTTTACAACTGCTTCTTCTACATATGGCAAAAATCCCACTAAAGTTGAAATAAAAGCATTTATCCTTATTGCATTCATTGGTTCAGATCAGCACCAGTTGGAATTTTTATGGTCTCTGGTTCTACAAACCAACATATTGAGGTCATTCCTGCTTTTTGCTGTCAGTTGCAAATGATGGAAAATGTCAGTTCATGATGAGCAACAACTCCAAAAAGTGGCATGGCCATCTAACTGAAGGTGACACATGTGGCTCCTGTTCACTTGGATGGTTTCATATATGCCCAGACATAGTGTACCTTCAGAAAATGCTGAAGTTGTTAACTTTTAACCTTTGCTTGTGAGAACACTTTACCTCACCGCTTCCATGGATTATTATAGTTTTAGCCATTAATAAAAACCTCAAAATGTACTTCATATTATAATATTTTACATTTGATTTTAACCAAAATATTATTTTTGAAAAATATTAAATTCTCCTCCTTCTATTATTAATGTCCTCAAAAGTCCAGCACAGAAATGAGTTAGAAATGAAATTACAGAATTTCCTCAAATAGTTTTCCTAGCACAAAAGAGATGTAGAAAATGTGATCACAATTGCCCTCCACGACTTCTTAATAACTAGTTTTTAACTGGATGAAAGACCAGTTTCCAACTGATGTTGATATT